>NC_059393.1:2902500-5302500 GCF_019703515.2 Myxocyprinus asiaticus
CTGATGTTTCATCAGTATATGGCGAGTACTCCTCGCACAGAATCCTGCAAAGCCTCAGATAGCTGTCCCGAATGCGCGGCGGTTGAGTCTCGATGAAAGTGTGGACACTTCTGGAAGTTGTTTTCCAGATGAGTTTCAACTTCTCATGCACCAAGGCATGAGGCAAGTTGGCAAGACAATGTTCGATTTCCCTGAGGTAATCGTTGACATTTGAATCTCGGCTTGCTGGGTCGAAACGTTCTATGTCCTTCGCAAAGGAGTCAAGCTGGCGCATGCGCAGACCTGTGGCTTGGTCCCGCTTGTATCCATCTGACTCATCAGAGGATGAGTACCAGTGCCCGCCCCCATTGCCATGGCGTTGGGTGAGACCACTTCCTCCTTGTGGTGAGGAAGGTGTCCTGCTGGGGCGGGGCCTGAAAGATGCCTGAGGGGAAGATTGCCAAAATGTGGCTTTGCCCCGAAACGTGGTGGACTCATGTCCTGAACAGGGATGTGCTCTAGCTCCGGGAGTTGGAGCAATGGTTTCAAAATACTACCTGAACCAGGGGTGGGGTATTTCGCCATAGTGCAATCCTCTGAGTCCTCTGTCCCACTCTGGTCAAAGGTGGGGTAGCTGAGCGCTTCTTGAGCCTTGGCCCGTATGTCTCGATTCTCCTGCCAGACTCGGTCATCAGCGACCTCTCGGCTATCTTTTTCGGCTGACTGGAGTCTTTATACACACTCCTCCAGCATAGAATTTGTGGTCTGGAGGTCTTGCTGTAAAGCGCGATTGGAGACAAGGAGGAGGTCAGCGATCCAGTTGGACAGTGAGGTTTCCTCACCTGACCTGGGAGCTTCAGCTCCGGACACTGATGGGGACTGGCAACTCATATCTCCCTGGTTAGACAGGTGAGAGGGTGATGTCCAGTGGACCCCTATAGGAATCCTTTATGAGTTAATAATTCTGAAACCTTAGCTGAGTTTTGAGGGTGGCGACTGATGACACCCATAGCTCTGTGGGAAACACTGACGCACCAGTCGTTATCCCAAGAAAAGAATGCACAGGGGGAACCACTTATCTGTCACTCACGAGCAACTGCTTTGTATTATTAACTGTTCCTTGTGCTGCTAATTAGGTGTTAACAATCACAGTATGAACATCAGTACATCAGACTACTTTGTTAGTATCTAGTAACTGAATCTGTCACACACAAACAGGAGTAATGAATTAGTACCAAACTAGCAACCACTAACACAACACTTGCAATAATTCACAACCACAACCGGCCTTATGCCTTAGCAGTTTGAACTTCCTGGGGAAAAGGAAGCCAAGAGGGGAAACCTTTGGCTACTCTAAAATATTTAGGAGTTATTTGCTAATTATTTATTATTAATTATTATTAATTATTAATTAATATTTAAATTAAATAATATAATTCTATCCTCGGGGCACCACTCTTTGACAAGAGAAAAATGATGTCAAGTTAATGACTCAAGTTACCCTGAAGGTTGAGTATTTTAATTATTAATCAAAATAATCAAAAAGGGGAGGAACTAGTTAAATTATTGCCATACAAATCTAATAGTAATCTAATTACAGTTTCTAACACCAATAAAATAACAGTACACTGAGGTAACATGGGAGTTCTTGACGTGGCAGAGGCTGGCTTCAACACAATATTAAAAACAAAAACAAACAGGAGTACTTCTTATTATAATATAACAAGATCTCTTCGTCTGCCTGTTGATAGCAATGTTACAGAATACCTGACCGCCAACCATGAACCTAGCGGTCCGACTACTGCGCCTACGTAAAGGGAATCGATCCCTGGAGGAATATGTGGGGGACTTCTGCTCTCTGGCCAGTGAAGTGGACTTTAATGAGGTCGCCCTCAAGGACTGTTTCTGTTTCAGATTAAGTGAGCCAATTTCCTCCCTGAT
The DNA here is from genome assembly GCF_019703515.2 of Myxocyprinus asiaticus. Lineage (NCBI taxonomy): Eukaryota > Metazoa > Chordata > Actinopteri > Cypriniformes > Catostomidae > Myxocyprinus > Myxocyprinus asiaticus. The sequence goes on from NC_059393.1 coordinate 2,904,421, forward strand.
GCCTGGTGGTCACAGTTCCCTCAGCCTCGCTCAGTATATTGACTTTGCCCTGCGTTGCCAACTTCGGCCTCCTGGAGGAGGAGGAGGAGAAGGGCTTTCGTTTCCAAGTCTCTGCCCATATACACGACCACAGTGGTCATCTCCGGTCTCTGCCCATGTACATGACCACAGAGGTCGTTTCCAAGTCTCTGCCCATGTACACGTCCACAGAGGTTGTCTCCAAGTCTCTGCCCATATATACGACCACAGAGGTCGTTTCCAAGTCTCTGCCCATGTACATGACCACAGAAGTCATTTCCAAGTCTCTGCCCATGTTCACGACCATGGAGGTCGTAACTGAGTCTCTGTCTATGCCCACAACCACAGAGGTCGTTCCCGAGACTCAGTCCATGCTCACGACCACAGACATCCCTCCCAAGACTCTGCTCGTCTTCACGACCGCTAAGGTCTTTTCCCAATCATCCAGGACTCTTAATCTCGAGCCTACCACGGCTCTGCCTTCTACAGCTTTGCTCCTCGAGCCTACCATGGCTCCGCCTTCCACGACTTTGCCCCACGTCATGGCCGCCAAGCCAGAGTTCCACGTCATGGCAGCCAAGCCAGAGTTCCACGTCATGGATGCCAAACCAGAGTTCCATGTCATGGCCGCCAAGGCAGAGTTCCACGTCATGGCCGCCATGCCAGAGTCAGCTCCAGGCCATGTCACAGCCACGCCAGAGTCAGCTCCAGGCCATGTCACAGCCATGCCAGAGTCAGCACCAGGCCATGTCACAGCCACACCAGAGTCAGCTCCAGGCCATGTCACAGCCAAGCCAGAGTCAGCTCCAGGCCAAGTCACAGCCATGACAGAGTCAGCTCCAGGCCATGTCACCGCCACACCTGAGTCTGCCCCATGCCATGTTACACCTTGGCCTGCTCCATGCCATGTCACAGCCACGCCTGAGTCTGCTCCATGCCATGTCACAGCAACGCCTCAGCCTGCTCCATGCCATGTCACAGCCACGCCTCAGCCTGCTGCATGCCATGTCACAGCCATGCCTCAGCCTGCTCCATGCCATGTCACAGCCACACCTCAGCCTGCTCCATGCCATGTCACAGCCACGCCTCAGCCTGCTGCATGCCATGTCAGAGCCAAGCCTCAGTCTGCTCCATGCAATGTCACAAGCAAGCCTCTTCTCCACAGTCCAGGCCCGCCTCTGCTCCACGGTCCAGGCCCGCCTCTGCTCCACAGTCCAGGCCCGCCTCTGCTCCACAGTCCAGCCCCGCCTCTGCTCCACAGTCCAGGCCAGCCTCCACTCCACGGTCCAGGCCCGCCTCTTCTCCACCGGGGACCTCCATCCCTGCGGCTCCGCCTTGGTCCTCATCCCCATCGGCTCCACCCCTCGAGCCTCTCAGGGCTCCAACTTTCCATTGACTTTGCCCTGTTCCCATGCTCCACGCCCTGTCTCGCCATGCCCCATGCCATATCTTGCCAGGCCACGTTTCAAGGACCACCCCCCCCCCCCCAACTCCCTATTAACTTTGCTATGATGTTTTGGGGCGTCGGGAGCCTAGGACCCTAGAGGGGGGGATATGTCACGTTTATGTGTTTTGTTCATCTTTTTTCATGTCTTTTATTATCAAGTTTAGTTCCTGTTCCTGTCATGTCATGTGATTTCCTGTTCCCTCATGTAATCTTGTCATGTGTTTCCCCTGTTCATGTGTCTTGTTTTCATTGGTTACATATCAAGTTTATTAGTCTTCTATAGTTCTTTCTGTTCATTGGTTGTCTTGTTACCCATGTCTGTGTATTTAAGCCCTCGTGTTTGCCATTGTCTCTTGTCAGGTATTGTTTATGTAACATTGTTTGTTCCATGAACAAGTCAAGTCTAGTCAAGTCAAGTCATGTTTATGTTTATGTTTTGTTTTCATAGTCTTACCAAGTTATGTCAAGTTTAGTTTAGTCAAGTTCATGTTTATGTTTTGTTCACGTTTAGAGTTAGGGTTTCTGGTTTTCACGATTCATATTAAACTGCACTTGGGTTCATCACTCCAATGTCTCTTCATCTGCCTGTTGATAGCAACGTTACAGCTACAGGGAGAAAAACACACGGAAGAGACAACAGTGTTCATCAGCCCTGTATTACTGAGTCCGACCAAAGAACCTTTAAAGGCAACATTTTTGTAACGCTCCCGGGCAGCTATTGTCTATGGATACAAGCGCAATGAAAGTACAGCTCCTTTCTACTTGGTTATGGAACAGGGTAAAGAACAAAATTCCAAAACGGTTGTTCAAGTTTACGATCAAAGAACATATTTCATATCAGAAGTAAAATCTGACAACAAATGGTATCATAAATAGTGCTTTAGCTCAGATTAAGCTAAAAAAAAAAAAAAAAAAAAAAAAAAGCTATTTTCCAGGCTGGTCCTGCTAATGCTCACGCACATTTCAGAGTTCACAGGCAATGTCTGTATCTAAAAGGTGATTGGCTCTTTCACCTGTAAGGCAGGGCTTCCTTTTCAATATCCATCATAGTCGGTGTTCCAGTTTCTCCCATTCATTTTAATTCAAGTGCTCTGTCTCATGCTTAATAGTCTCTGGTCTAACCTGGAGATAATTAGAAATGCACCTGAACTTTCCTCATACACACCTCACACACACAGTGTTTTGTTCATGTATCAGTTTCAAACTCCACCAAAAAAATCCTGCTTAGAATAAGACGAAGTCCTACAAGAAAAGCTGGAATAGTCATGTTTGTGCTTTAGTGCATTGAATCAGCCCCTCAAAGTGATCAGACAGCACTTCAGTGTTCCCTGCGTCCTGCCTAAATTTGCTCATTGGCCTCTATATATGTATATGAATTAGCCATCACAATATTTTCTGATAGCTGGTGTGTGGTGAGCGTTCTGGCGCATTATGGCAGCTGTCACATCATCCAGGTAGATGGTGCACTGTGGTGGTTGTTGAGGAGATTCCCCAAATACTATGTAAAGCACTTTGAGTGTCTAGAAAAACGTTATATAAATGTAAGTATTTATTATTAATTGGTACCTGATATGTATCATGACTGTTGATTGTTTATGTTGGTTCAACCACTTCCCTGAAAAGAACCGGTTCAAAAGAGTTCACAAAAAAACAAAACAAAAAAATAATTTTAAATGATATGCACATTAGAAGGTAAATTGTATACAAAAACAGTTCATTTTATCACTTTATTTCTTACAATTATTTTGAATAAATATCTGAGGAGGAAGCTCTCAGCCTTGCTTGCCTCCTCTGATGAACTGTAATTGAGTGTAGGAGGGTTTGCATGGGACTTAATGCATGGGAAATGTAGCATTGTAGCAAGTTATTTTATTTTCATGTCAACATTCATCCAGTGATAATGATTACCAAAATTTAATTTTAAGCTTTTTCCAACTATTCATTAGGTATTTTACAATCCATAAAATAATTAATTGACCTCTATATATCATTTCTGTGGTCAAATCAATGATCCACCACATGAGAGTCTTCCAAAACTTCAAGAAGTGCTCTTGACTCAGTCCTGAGACAGGACAATTATACAATACACTTTCATTCACATCACATGGATCTAACGTAAAGAGTCAATGTTGTTTAATATAGACATCAGTATATTTTCCTATCTGGGCCTCTTAACATTGAGTTTTCATAGAAGATAGGATCATCCAAGTACTCAGCAGTACAAATATCTTCTCCAAATGTGAACTGGTCAAACACTTTTTCTCAAATTGATAAATAAAAAAAAAATGTAATGTCCATTCAGTCTATTGTAGACTTTTATTGTTTGTGGTATTGGTTTCCTCCAGATGGTGCTCTTGACAGAGGCCGACTGGCCATCAGGAGAACCGGGACCAGGCCACGAAATGGGGCTGTGATATGATGAAGGGGGCCGTGATAAACTGAAGGGGGCTGCGAAACGGTGACGCAATATGCCGAAGGGGACAGCGAAACACTTTGCCACAACCGCACCCCCCGGTCGACAACTTGACGTCGCAGTCTCAGTTCAAGTATGATTAGCATCCTAAATCCCAACACAACCTTAGCATTGGACAAACACACAAGGGAGTTGACACACATATGGATGGTTACATAATGAATGAGCTTGACATCCATGTGCATCCACTGGCATACATGTGAGCATTTCTAGAATGCTGTGTCAAGTTAAATGTATACTGAAGCTTAGAAAAACACATCTCGAGACCTTAACATTGGGAGCTGTGCTCCGTCCAGTTGTGTTTGAATGCAAGAACGCGTCCTCATCTTTTGCTGTCTGCTGTCAGTAAGTGTGGTTTGTTGCCCGTGCAGCTGGAGTTGCGCTAACTGCCCCTTTACTGCCTGAGACTCTAAAGCTATGTTCAGACTGTCAGTCTAGATTGTATTGCATATATATCGCAGCTGATCAGATTCAATGTGTGTGTCCCGTGGCTACCTTCATTTTCTAGCATATGTGCATTGGTTGCTATAGCAATGATGTTATGTCAGGATGTAAAAAAATGACATGGAGTGAAATGGAATAGAGATTTTAGCTCTTCCATGGACTATGCCTTGAGGCAGCGGCAGAGACGGAGGAGGCTGGTGCTTTATTTCGTGCTGTCGCCTCCGTCCGTATGTGGCTGTCGAACTTCAGAATGCACTCGGGAAGATTTCTTTAATAATATTCTAAGCTAGACTCCGACAACACACAGCTTATTTCTGCCACCACTGCCAGCATGTTTCCTGCAACAATGTGTGACATCTAACGTGATTTTATGTAGCGTGAAAAAGTGCATATGGCAAAATGCCACTTGAGATCTGATCAGAGCGGTCAGACTGAAACAGTTTTCCAGAAATGTGATTTGAATAGGATTTCAAACCACATATGAATATGGCTTGAAACGGATTTGCAACAATTGTATTTCATGTGATTTTTTTGCCATTTAGACTTACTAAATATGATCGGATTCCAATCGGATATGCACAAAAATCGGATCTGGACTGACAGTCTGAACATAGCCAAAGAAACATGAAGGTGGTACAGTACTTCAAGCTTGAATTGCTCTGATGGTAGGAAGAATTTCTTATTACGGTGATTAATTGCATTAATTTTTTAATGCTTTACGTTTTTATAGAATAATCACACTGAATTAACATGATAAATTGACAGTTTGGACTGTTTTGGCAGATGGGAACATTAATTGTTGCATAAAGACTTAAATTTGGATCTGTTTCTAGTCAAGAGTGGGCAGTAAGTGCAACTCCAGCTGAATGGCCAACAAACCACACTTACTAATAGCAGACTGCACAAGATGTGAACACATTCTTGCGTTAAAACGCAGCTGGACAGAGTGCAGCTCCCAATGTAGAGGTCTCAGGATGTGTTTTTCCAAGTATCCAACTACATTTAACTTGACACAGCATTCCAGAAACACCGTTTATGATGCTACGCAACCAAAATGAGATGCTCCAAAAGCGTCCATCTGACATATGTGTACATTGCTGCGTGCCTCGGAAAGCTCTTATAATAAATGTAGACAAATTGACGAGTTTAATTGCAAAATGGATTGCTGTGGACTGAAGGCCAACGATAGGCTTTTTGTATTGCCTAATCAATGCTTAACTTGTCTGCCACAATAATGTAATAGATTTTAATTATCTGAATTATTATACTGTATATAATATTAATAATTATGTAAATAAAATGTATCTATAACTTTCTAGAACTGTGAATCAGCCACCTAGAGTTTTCTCAGTCTGATAAGTCACAAATTTACACAACAATAGAAGTGTGCCTATTCACATGATAATTACATGGACAAATATTATCAATTCCACAATAATCTTTAGATGATTGAGCATGTTGCAGCTCCACATTCCTCATTGTGTGTTTGAGCTCTTCCATTGGCAGCATACACCAGAAACTCCAACAAGCTCAAGTCTCAGACAAGGAACAGGAAATGAGTGGTCTGTCTGGGTGGCAGCCGCTGGACAGGGGTCAGACTGGGTGGTGGCTGCAGGGAACTGGACTGACTTGGTAGTGGCCGCTGTATAGGGGTCTGTCTCGGTGGTGACCACTGGACAGGAGTCAGTTTGGGTGGCAGTGGCAGGGAACTGGGCTGACTGGGTAGTGTCTACTGGACAGGGTTCTGGCTGGGTGTCAGCCACTGGACAGGGGTCAGTTTGGGTGGCAGGGAACTGGATTGACTGGGTAGTGACTGCTGGATAGGAATCAGTCTGGGTAGCTGCCACGGGACAAGGGTCAGGTAGAATGGTGGCCACTGGACAGTGGTCAGGTTGGACGATGGCTATTGGACAATGTACAGGCTTGTTGGCAGCCACAGGAAACAGGACAGGCTGGATGGTGGCCATTAGTGAGGGGTCAGACCTGGGGATGGCCACTGATGAGGTAGATGGGACTTTGGCGGCCTCCCAGGAAGCTGAAGCACCTTTGGACCCCTCCTGGCGAGCTGCAGTGGGCTCGGATGTAGGAACCCATTTCCTCCTCCTCCTGCAACTGTGGGCAGTGGGGAGAACTGCTGCAGACTCGGCTGCCTACTGGTTGTAATTGACGGGTTCCACCACCTCCTGCCTGCCAGCAACAAGCTCGGCCGCCTCTGGGAAGGTTACAGCAGTGTGGGACCCCTCTGTGCAAGCGGTGGGCTCCAGCCCCTCCTGGTGAGCTGCAGTGGGCTCGGATGTAGGAACCCGCCTTCTCCTCCTCCTGCATATTTGGGCAGTGGGGAGAACTGCTGCAGACTCGGCTGCCTCCTGGTTGTAATTGACGGGCTTGGCCATCTCCTGGTGGTCAGCGACAGGCTTGGGTTCAGCAGTCCGTATCTTCTTCCTTGGATTGGTAGGAGGAGCAGTCACTGCATACACTTCTGGTGAGGGAGTATCATTGTCCTTGGGCTGGGATGAAAGAAGGAAGTCCTCTGAGACACAGGCACAGATAAACTCATCCCACTTCATGGCCATCTTGATGCTAGTGGCAAGACTTCCCCTTCACCTGTCTCTGGGGACACAAGATCTGATGGGCTCACTCAGACCAGCCCTAAAGAATTGCATAAGGCTGGCCTGATTTTAATCCAGACCTGAGGACAGCACCAGAAACTGCAAAGCATATCCTCTCTTCCTGCCGAAGCTTGAAAAGCCTTTTGGCTTGTGTGACTCTTCGTTGTGCAGGGGGACACAATTCAAAAGAAAAATTCATCCCTGCTGGGTTCTGGTCAGATCGTTCTGTCATGGAACAGGAAATAAGGAACCAAGTGCGGGGATTAATGAAAACATAACCTTATTAAAATAAAAGTTCAGACAAGAACAAAAAAACCCTCCCAAGGGAGAAAAAACTCTCACAAGGGAGAAAAAGCTAACAAAACAGAACAAAAGATAAACTGATAAACAAAAACAGCAAGGACTGACCAATACAAGGACTGAACGAGACCAGGAACCAACTCACGAACTCACAAAACGATCTGACAAACACAAGAGGGCACGAGGCACAATATATAGAGGGAACACACATGAGGAGCAAGTGAAACTAATTAACATAATCAGGACTCAATGAGGGAGAGTGATGAGGGAACAAGGAGGCGGAGTCAGAGGAACACATGGCTGAATAAAACAACCACAACGAAAATGGACAGACACACCAAAACCAACAGAAAAGAACAGGAAGTCTAGACAGGGTCATAAATAAATAGAGGAGCTGCAGCCAGTGCAAATCACACTCACTTTACACGGAGAGATCTACAGACATGACACCTACAATCACTTCAGCTGGACCATCTCAAAAGGAGCATCTCCCTCTTAACAACAAGGTACATTCACATCCTGCTTAGAGCAACATAACAGAAGCAGCTTTTGTCTCTTCCAACTTACTGCTTTATGAAGGCAAGTTTACTGAACATGTTTTGTGTTCATTTTCAGTTGAGAAGGCTAATAGTGGAGAAGATGCACAGAAGAACATCTCAACAGCAGCACTGAGCATCTCAGATGTCTTCTGGCCCCAGAGTTCCTCAAGCGGCAGCTGAAAAAAGCAGATATTCTAAGATGACTGTCAGTTTCCTGACACACCAGTGCCAGAAGATCAGAACACCTGGAGGCCTTGCTAGACTTACACAAACCAACACCACAAATACTGAAAGTAAGACTTTCATGGATATAGTCAATGCATAGTCAATGCAATTTTAATTTCTCTTTAGAGGAAAATGTAACAAAACTTTTAGTTTGGAAAAATATTTGTACTGTGAAGTATTCTGTGATTCTGTCTTCTATGAAGACTCCAAGATAAGGTATTTGATGTCATACAGTATACTGCTTGTCAAGGCTATTTAAATTCCATGTTTTTTATTTGTTATTATTATTATATTAGTTTGTAAGAATATGCTTGTTGCTTTGAGGTTAATTTTATATATTAATCTACTGTGGTTCCACACATTGTTATGATAATCCGTAATACAGTGCAAATGCACTTAGTGGTCATTTACAAAGACATTATTCAGTGATAGCTTATCTGAACCATGTTCTGAGTGCATGTGCAATTTAGAGAAAGCTTCAAATGAATTTGTGATGCATTATTACTGAATGCATGTTGGTATGAAAATAAAATAACTTCACCGTGTATTAAGTCCATGCAGACTGTCCACCCTGTATACTCACCCTCACTTTTCTCCTCTGATGGACTAAAACTGAAAGCAGTCTCCTCAGAAATGTATTCAAAATGAATGTAAGAAATAAAGTGATTCAGTTAATTGTTGTTTTAACCAGTTTATATCTAATGCAAATGTATGCTTTTTCTCTTTCGTGTGCAGTAGCCCAGTTTTACTGTTGACCGATTTGGTCCGAAGTAGTGAAAGAAACTGGTTCAAAAGAATGATTCATTCACTAACCAGACATCATTATTAGTGCAGTGATTTGTAGTCTTAAGCTGGCGCCACACTAGCAGACTCCAAACATAGATTTTTCTCAGAGGGTGTCACATGCAGACTGTTTTGTTGAGATCTCACTCTCTTCAGTTGGAGTTATGACACACTTGCCGATTAAGAATGTGTACCATGTGAAAGTGTGTGATTGTGTATTTATCCCCTCGAGGCTTGCTGTAGGCAATGAAAGCTGGAATGTGTCCAGCTTTCATTGAATAAACAAATTATGTTCAATAAAAATGTTTTGCATGCACTTCCGCTTACTGTGACACAAGTGTAGTTAGCACAGCAAAGATTGCTCGGTTTTTCATTAAAAAGACTAAAACCAGCCATGCAAATCTGGAAACCCCATCAAACCCTTAAACAACATGAAACCCAGAGACATCCAAATCCACTGTGAAAACATCTATCGAGTCGTGTAAAATGGGCTGGCTTGTGCAAATGGCGATGAAACTCGTGCAAATGAAGATGTGGTTGTCTTCTGTAAGGCCTGTACATCAGTGCCATGTATCACAAAGAATGCTGAACAAATTCTGAATTTCAGGATTGGTTTTAGTTTGACAAAACCCACCAAATCCAATCAGGCTTCATTAGGGTTAAGTGGTATCAAGACGCTCGTTATCAACTTTCTCTATCAACTCAGGGTTTGGTCCTGAGTGTATGATAAGTTCACGAGCACGTTCACATGAATGAAGTGAACAGCCAATCGCGTGCAACACAGAGCGAGACAGCACAAGTCACTTCTCGTGAGAGAATCAATGCGATTTACTTCTCCGCTGAAGATCTTTGTGGAAATTATGAAGATTTTGAACACAGTTACACAGCACAAGAGGAATTTATAAAAATATGATCAATGAAAGCACATTTAAACAACACAAATGACCACTATGAAATCATAATTCTTATTCAGCAAGAATAATAATAGCTGCTGCCAGAGTACGAGAGGACTGCTGAAAAACAAATTCGGAATGTGATAAAAAATATTCAAATAGCTGATATATCAATGTGAAAGTAACTTTATATAGGTCCACAACAAGAATATTCAGGCTTATTAATTTTAAAATTGTAATATCTTGATTTGAAATAACAAAAACAATTATTTAGTATTAATTTAACTTACAAGCTTGATATATTAATTTAATGCTATTAGAAATTAATAAACTATTTAATAATTAAAAAATAATGTGAGCAAATGGAAAATGAGTAGATGTTATGCAGTAATAAGATTTATTTGTTCTTTCTTTCTAGCAATATGACACACAATAAAGACGATTTTAGTGTGCCAGAGTACTTTTATTGAACTCCAAGTGAAATAGTCTATTTTCATGGCATCTCTGCCTGCAAATCCATGAAAGAAGGGGTTTGGGTGGCATTCACACTTTTTTGACATAGAGTATGTTGTGGCAGAACGACCCACCCCTCTCTCTCATCATTGTCGCCCCGTCTCTGAGGGCCATCCTTCAGCCAGGCTCGCAACGGGAGTGGGCAGAAGAGAGGAGAGGTGCAATTTATTAAACCTAGTTTGGGCAGTGGATGATGTGAAGAAGGCCATAAAAATGTAGAGCGCGACTCTCTTCGGGCAGCTGGCTTCTATCTTCTTGTGCACACACTGGCATCCTCGCAGGAGCGGAGAGGGTCTGTCGCCGGACCCGCACCCCCGGAAGTAGATGTGAATTAGATGTGATGCCTAGTATAGGAGCATGTGAGCCGCTGCCTCTCAGAGGAAGCTGCCTCTTTGTCAATAAAAAGGTTTTGAAGCTTAGTTTTGACAGAACTTGGTTTATATTATATTATTTATTATTTATTATATTGTAATTCTATGATTCCTTTTGGTCTCAGACTTTTTAATAAAAATATAGTTCTAACAATTTTTTTATTGTACATTTGAGTCTGTTTTGTGTGCTCTTAAATATGTGTTTATATATATATATATATATATATATATATATATATATATATAAATTTGAAGTATTTTCTGCATTAATTCAGTTGTGGTACTGCTAAGTAGAAAGGAAAGGAAAATAAATTTCAAAGTATTCCATACTGAGTGCTGTTTTAAATGAACAATATGGACCAAATGGCTATGTATGTATTATATAACAGATGTATGTAATGTGTAGTATGTTATGTTTTGCTGTTCAGAGGAACGACACGGACTTCCATTTCACTGCAGACTCTTTTACTGCTGCGTACGTTCAGAACTCACTCTCCTGTTACACTGCATCACTTCTAGAGCCAACCCTCTCCGTACAGAGAAACTACCGTAATACATGGTATAGATTCACATGCACAATACATTACATTTCCTCCCCCATAGATTTTAACCCCTTAACAATAAAAACATTTTGAAACAACAACCACAGTTTGTGTCTCACATAACATACTTTGAATATGCACAGGTTAGAACTTTTTAGGTTACAACATCTTAACTTGAACTGAATGTGCCTCCTTATCACCACTAATCAGTCCATAACTACAGATCTAGTCTGTTAGGCACTTTTCTCTGGCAAAGTGGATATCTCCGTTCAGAGCTAGGAGCTGTCCCTGAATCCACTGAAACATGTGGCTGTATAACGCTGGCATTGTCCTTGCCACACACATCCAAAGCAAAGTCATCTGCTATGGTACTGTCCATAGCAGCCGTTCTGTCCTGTATATTAGATGACAGCAAATGGTCAACATCTACTTTCACACTACACTCTCTGACTTGTACTTGGTATGTGAGAAGTCCATGTTTGACAAGATCACTCCTGGAACCCAGGCAAAATCTGAGTGTCGACTGTTCCGCACTATCACTTTCTGGCCAACCTCAAATGAGTTTTCATGAAGGTGTGTCATGAGCTCTCTTTTGCTGCATTTGGTGTTTGACAACTACAGCAGACATATCTGGCTTTGGCAGTGTGAGCCAGGTACAAGGTTGTCTTTTCAGAAACAGTTCAGCAGGTGTTCGTTCTGTTACTGTATGGGGAGTGTTGCGGTAGGTTAACAGGAAATGAGCCAGACGCAGATGAGGTGCTACAGACTGCACTTGTAACCTTTCCCATGCCTTTTTGAAGGTTTGTACCACCTGCACAGCTTGACCGTTTGTGGCTAAATGATATGGAGGTGACAAAACATGATGCACACCATTGTTGCTTAGGAACTCCTCAAACTCCTTGGAAGTGAATGGTGAGTCTGGTATAGATTCACATGCACAATACATTACATTTCCTCCCCCATAGATTTTAACCCCTTAACAATAAAAATATTTTGAAACAACAACCACAGTTTGTGTCTCACATAACATACTTTGAATATGCACAGTTTAGAACTTTTTAGGCTCTAAACGCTCTCCACAACGTTTGCAGTGGCATACTACCATACTACTCTTATTTTTGCCATCGACTGACATAGCAGAAGTAGTAAGAGTAGTATGTGAAGTATTGTCTTCAGTGTCATGTGATATGTCAGGTGCATGGAGTTAATAGGCTCGTTTGAGGTGTCAAATGCCTCTCCTTGAAAGTAGACAAGAGCAGGCTGGTGCAGTCAGGGGAGGAGTGAAATATGTGCTGTCAAGTCAGACAGTTCTCACTACTCGTAGTGGATCAGCCACTACAAGATCAAAGGCAGATATCACGTGATTCACGTTCATGTGCTTTGTTGATAAAGTGTGTGCAATTTGAATTATGTTGCTTATAAAAGAAAATAAATATGATGACAATTTCCCTTATCTTTTCACAATTTTTTTAAGACACTATTTTAGATATCTCAGAAATATGATACCAATCCTATATCCCATACAGAGATCATAGTGTTGGGAATATTCCAATTTTTCACATTCACATAATTTATACACATAAAAACATATTAGAGATAAAAAATGTAATATTTTAAAAGAGAATAAAACATCTTGGTTGTTTTAAGCCAATGAGAATTAATCTGTGTAATCAGCAAGTCATTTCCCATCGTGCTTGCAGTTCGCGCAGCTTGGAAAAAGCAACTGTGCCGCCTGCCTGCTACAACTGCAGCTGCCTCGCTCTCGCGGGAGTATTTTTGGCATATGTAGTCATGACATCACAGCAAGCCGGACAGGTTTCTAACCGGCATGCACCTGCCGGTGATCACCGGTGATCGGTTCTGCGCAGAGCTTGCTCATCTTAAACTTGCCTAATTTTTGGAATGTTATTGGTGCTTGCAAAATGAAATGTAGGGAAGTTTAGTTCAGAAGGAACCCCGGGACCAAGGGGTAGTATGTGTGCTGTAGTTCTCGTGAGAGACCCAGTTGTTTAATGTTTTAATGCATGGACATTCAATAAGGAAACTTGGAGCTCATTCAGTCTCCTAAATATTGCCTTTATTTACCCGGTTTGATTGGTCGACCTATCACACATACCATATACACGTGCATCTTTGTTTGTGTGTCTCTACAGATACAACTAAAGAAGTGGTCGCAGAGGGCCAAGAGGTTATATGCACGGTGGTGTGCAAATAGAGCTTCCACCACTTCCTTTTAAAAAACATAGCAGAGGTAAATCCGTTTCCTCTTAAACAGGAGACAGAAACCTGTGCAAACCTGTTCCTTTCATCAAGGTGATGCACACTTTGGTGAAGATATATACACAGAGGACTTTGGTAGCTGACTACCTCACTCACAAGGCAGCCAAGACTGACAAGCACTACAATTAAATGACCATTTGACTCAGTGTGAGGCCAAAGGGTGATAGAGCACCTGGGTTGCAAACGACTGTATTTAATGATTGAGATGATGCCCAAGTTTCTCTTTTATTCATATGGTTGTTACTCAAAATAATTTATTTGTCATCTCTTCTATTTATTCATTGTATCCAATGAACAGCCACTGACATGAAGGATAGAAGCTGGCCTAAGATAAGCAAGCATGCTCCATGACCAGTTGGTCAACACTAGATAGGCATTCTCCAACAAGGTATTGCCGGGCAGCACTCATTGGATCATACAAGCACCGTGGTTATGACACTGTAAAGAGTATATTTCATATTTTTCAGAAGTTGTTTATCTAAAAATGTTACACCAAGTTGATCTACAGCTACAATTACATCTGACTATGATGGTTAACACAAGTGTCTTTTCATTTGTTTGTTACAGAATATTTCAGCAGACACAAGCTGTCCAAAGCAAGGGTGTGCTCCTGGATAGAGAAACAAAGATGGCATGTCATTGCTTCAAATGCTACATGGGTTCTAAAGCTATTGCAAAAGCTCAAGAGGACCACTGGAAACAAATTCTGAAGGTGAAAAAATATAAAACAGCTGATACATCAATGCATAAGTGAATCATATACTATGTCAACAACAAGAACACACAGGCTTGTTAATTTAAAAAAAGTTAAAAACTTTTTAGATTAATATACGCTGTTATTGAATAATTAAAAAGTGAGCTCTCGGAATAGCCTACTCTATGCAATAATTAACAAGACATGTTAGAAATAACAAGATGTATTTGTTCTTGTTTTGTTTTTTTTATTGACTAATTTTGTATACCACTTATATTAAACTTCACGTGAAGTACTGCATGTTCATTTCTAGTCCATGAAAGAATGGGATTGGGAGGCATTCATCCCTTACTATAGACAATATTTGTATTGATTATTTTAATGTTTAATCACTATTGGCAGGTATTATATTAATCCATCTTACTAGCTGTTTTATAGGCAACTTAATATTATATTTTTTTATATTTTCATAAATATTTTATGGCTAGAGTAGGTAAATGAAAAACTATTATAATGTATGTAAATAGAATACAAGACTCCATTTGCTGAAAATGTATAGTCAGACTCTCAAATAAATAACTTATCATGTAGAGTAAATTTTCTGGTTTTCTATGATTTTTTTTTTTTTTTTTTTTGTTGGTAAAGTGTGCTTCAAGAGATACAGGGGTGTGACTTTACTGCATCAGAGATGTCACTTTACTCACTGCTGATTGGTTCAATAAACAAAACTTGCTACAGAGCAGGGCCTCGTTTCCCAATAACGATTGATCTTGAGTGTTTTCTACGAGCAATTTTACAAACGTTCGTTATTATTTTTTATTTATTTATTTTTTGCATTTCCCAAAACTGCACTTAAGAATGCGCATGCACTGCTCTTAAGTACTACTTAGCAGACGCTGTCCGAGTTCCTGAAATGCCATACAATCTTGTTTTTTGGCCAGAGGAAATCCATTTAATGTTAGATGAAATAGAAAACAACAAGCATGTGTTGTTCAGTAGATTTAAAGGTGTCCACACCAATAAAGAAAAGCTGCAAGTTTGGGAGGCTATTGCATCCAAGATAACTGCAGCAAAGGGAAATAAAAGGAGTGGGCAAGATATACTGTAAAAAATAAATGCCTTTTCAAGTCTTGCCAAAAGGAAGGGGGCTGCACAAAAGTCTTCAGTTAATAAAACCGGTGGTGGCTCTAACTCTGCCAGTCTTATCACCCCAGAGGAGGAGAGGGCCCTGAGCATAATTGGCACAACTTGCACAGAAGGCATTGCTGGGGGCGTAGATATACATGGGAGTACCTTGTCCACTGCACCCTCAGTTTCTGAGGAGAGAGGACCAGGTTCCCCATGCCTGAGTCAGCCACTGTCTCCTTTCCTCCCAGGTATCCCACATCCACATATTTCCTCTCCAGCTCACCAGGGAACTCAACAATTTAAAGATACCTGTGGTTGTAGCCAGGATCTGGTGGAGTTGGTGTGGGAGAAAGCAAATCTTCTGAAGGAAATCCACACAACCCTAAAGGAGGCTTCAGAGAGTGATATGACATTCAAGGAGGAGGTTCTCGCCTTCAGCTTGAGGAGAAAAGGCTAGCACTGGAGGACCTACAGTTTGCTAGGCCCTCAATTTCTGTGCCTATTCTTTTTCCTGACCAACAAGGTATAATTCAATATTATAATGTAATATCACAGAGTAGCCTATAAGCTTTCAATGTGTGTGTGTGGGTATAATATACAGTGTGTGTATATATATATATACAGGTGCATCTCAATAAATTAGAATGTCCTGGAAAAGTTCATTTATTTCAGTAATTCAACTCAAATTGTGAAACTCGGGTATTAAATAAATTCAGTGCACACAGACTGAAGTAGTTTAAGTCTTTGGTTCTTTTAATTGTGATGATTTTGGCTCACGTTTAACAAAAACCCACCAATTCACTATCTCAAAAAATTAGAATACATCATAAGACCAATAAAAAAAACATTTTTAGTGAATTGTTGGTCTTCTGGAAAGTATGTTCATTTACTGTATATGTACTCAGTACTTGGTAGGGGCTCCTTTTGCTTTAATTACTGCCTCAATTCGGCGTGGCATGGAGGTGATCAGTTTGTGGCACTGCTGAGGTGGTATGGAAGCCCAGGTTTCTTTGACAGTGGCCTTCAGCTCATCTGCATTTTTTGGTCTCTTGTTTCTCATTTTCCTCTTGACAATACCCCATAGATTCTCTATGGGGTTCAGGTCTGGTGAGTTTGCTGGCCAGTCAAGCACACCAACACCATGGTCATTTAACCAACTTTTGGTGCTTTTGGCAGTGTGGGCAGGTGCCAAATCCTGCTGGAAAATGAAATCAGCATCTTTAAAAAGCTAGTCAACAGAAGGAAGCATGAAGTGCTCCAAAATGTATTGGTAAACGGGTGCAGTGACTTTGGTTTTCAAAAAACACAATGGACCAGCACCAGCAGATGACACTGCACCCCAAATCATCACAGACTGTGGAAACTTAACACTGGACTTCAAGCAACTTGGGCTATGAGCTTCTCCACCCTTCCTCCAGACTCTAGGACCTTGGTTTCCAAATTAAATACAAAACTTGCTCTCATCTGAAAAGAGGACTTTGGACCACTGGGCAACAGTCCAGTTCTTCTTCTCCTTAGCCCAGGTAAGACGCCTCTGACGTTGTCTGTGGTTCAGGAGTGGCTTAACAAGAGGAATACGACATCTGTAGCCAAATTCCTTGACATGTCTGTGTGTGGTGGCTCTTGATGCCTTGACCTCAGCCTCAGTCCATTCCTTGTGAAGTTCACCCAAATTCTTGAATCGATTTTGCTTGACAATCATAAGGCTGCGGTTCTCTTGGTTGGTTGTGCATCTTTTTCTTCCACACTTTTTCCTTCCACTCAACTTGCTGTTAACATGCTTGGATACAGCACTCTGTGAACAGCCAGCTTCTTTGGCAATGAATGTTTGTGGCTTACCCTCCTTGTGAAGGGTGTCAGTGATTGTCTTCTGGACAACTGTCAGATCAGCAGTCTTCCCCATGATTGTGTAGCCTAGTGAACCAAACTGAGAGACCATTTTGAAGGCTCAGGAAACCTTTGCAGGTGTTTTGAGTTGATTAGCTGATTGGCATGTCACCATATTCTAATTTTTTGAGATAGTGAATTGGTGGGTTTTTGTTAAATGTGAGCCAAAATCATCACAATTAAAAGAACCAAAGACTTAAACTACTTCAGTCTGTGTGCATTGAATTTATTTAATGCCCGAGTTTCACAATTTGAGTTGAATTACTGAAATAAATGAACTTTTCCAGGACATTCTAATTTATTGAGATGCACCTGTATATATATATATATATATATATATATATATATATATATATATATATATATATATATATATATACACACACACACACACACACACACACACAGCTCTGGACTAAATTAAGAGACCAATGCAAAATTATCAGTTTCTCTTGATTTACTATTTGTATGTGTTTGAGTAAAATGAACATTTTTGTTTTATTCTATAAAGTACTGACAACATGTCTCCCAAATTCCAAATAAAAATATTGTAATTTAGTGCATTTATTTGCAGAAAATGACAACTGGTCAAAATAACAAAAAAGATGCAGTGTTTTCAGACCTCGAATAAGGCAAAGAAAACAAGTTCATATTTATTTTTAAACAACACAGTACTAATGTTTTAACTTAGAAAGAGTTCAGAAATCAATATTTGGTGGAATAACCCTGATTTTTAATAACAGCTTTCATGCGTCTTGGCATGCTCTCTACCAGTCTTTCACATTGCTTTTGGGTGACTTTATGCCACTCCTGGCGCAAAAATTCAAGCTGCTCGGCTTTGTTTGATGGCTTATCACCATCCATCTTCCTCTTGATCAAATTCCAGAGGTTTTCAATGGGATTCAGGTTTGGAGATTGGGCTGGCCATGACAGGGTCTTGATCCGGTGGTCCTCCATCCACAACTTGATTGACCAGATTGTGTGGCATGGAACATTTTCCTACTGGAAAAACCAATCCTCAGAGTTGGGGAACATTGTCAGAGCAGAAGGAAGCAAGTTTTCTTCCAGGATAACCTTGACATGGCTTGATTCGTGCATCCTTCACAAAGATGAATCTGCCTGATTCCAGCCTTGCTGAAGACCCCCAGATCATCACCGATCCTCCACCAAATTTCACTGTGGCTTGAAGGCCTCTTCAGGTCTCTGTCTAACCATTAGACAACCAGGTGGAGGATCGGTGATGATCTGAGGGTGCTTCAGCAAGGCTGGAAACGAGCAGATTCGTCTTTGTGAAGGATGCATGAATCAAGCCACGATAGCAAATCAAATAGACCTTATGCATTTTCAATAAGAAGCACAATAACCGATGGCTTTTGATAATCATGTTTGCTTGAAGCATCATAGTAATCTCCAGTTTTCCAGAAATTACATTTTATTTAGAGCACACCTTGACCATTTAACATAACCATTTTTTGTATTACCCTTATCAGAATCAATTTGGTAATTCATATGGACTACAGGTGATAACTGAGGGTGTACGATGTTTAAAATTAATGACTTAAAGGTGCAATATGTAGCATTTTGCATGTAATATTCGCCTTTTTTTTGCCAATCTGTGAACGGCTTGTAACACAACTTAAATAATGAGCCCCTTCCGGACTTCCTAGGTTGCCTATGCAAAGGGAGTGGGTCGCTTTTGCCGGGAAAATCCAAAGGATGTGATGTTTATGTGCACACCCGAGAGCCTTGTCTCAGACAGTAGCTTCTCTTCCGCTATTCAGCAGCGTCAACAGACAATCTGCAACACTAGGTAACGTTATCTTAGAGATGGAATCCAGAAAACATCCGGCTTCCAGCACAACACCGATTCCTACACACAAAAAAAATAAAAATGTATCTACTGAACCCTGTCTGGCTAAGCGGGAATGTGATCGTGGTTGAGCGAAAACTAGAGTGAATATCAGCAGGGTATTTGATTACTGGAGGGAACTTCGTTCGGTTTTGGGGATCAAAACTAACCCAGAATTGGTGTTCTTCTTATTGGACAGGTAAGCTTACATAACCGCAAAGCATGTGAAATATAGTGTTCATAAAGATTGATCTGTGTAATTTGAGCTAACTTGATCTTACCTGCTAAAAGTAAGGTTAATGTCAATGTTAATCTGTTATTATTCAGCAAGGTAAACTACAATAATACATTAAATGAATGCTAGACAATGTTAAACATAATGCAAAAAGCTCCATTCATTAGTGTAACGTAACTTGGTTATACAGAAAATATATACATTCTATTATTATAAAACAATAGCGCATCAATATATCAAAATGACAGTTGTGATGGAATCACATCATACTGAACTGTGTCAACATATTTATAATGTACAGTCTATTTTATAAACAGCTACTGTCATCATCCACCAAATTTATCTAACAGCTATTGATAATGCTGGCTAGCTAGCTAACACAGACATAGGCTATAGTATAAATGCAGTCAATGTATCATGCAAAGAAAAGTGATTCCTTCAAACTACAGTCTCGAATAGTCAGACCTATATCCACACTTTGTTTTAGCCCTGTTCCAGCACTGGAGAGTCAAATATAATATACAGACTCAAAGTTTGTAGTAAAACAATCATAAATGTGTCATTTTAATTATGCTACCTCATCTGTAAGCATGATGTCAATGAATCACGTTCAGCCTCTTTGTACATTACATCATTGTTTTAGTCGATGCTCGCTCGCGTCCCTATGGAGTGTGTGCGTGAGCACGAGCAACAGGTAGTTGGCTGCAGTTCACTTAACGGCCACAGGTGTCACTAATAACAAGGGTTTCTGAATCTTACATACTGCACCTTTAATCAATTAGAATTACATACACATTCATCCATTACAATGCCACAGTATTTAAAGTGGAGGTATTTGCCGGTTGCCTAAACTAGACATGGCTGTGATACAGCATGTGATCTGTTTGAGAGAAAAACAAAGACAGAAAGACAACTTCGTCCCAGGAGTAGATTGGAATGAGTCAATGCCTTCCTAAGGGATAACATCAACCTGCTGGAGATCCTAAATGATGCAGCGATCCTTGAGAAATATTGATTTCCAAGGCAAGAGATTTTACAACTTCTCATTGCGATTGCACCAGGCCTTGCGAGACCAGCCAAGAGAAACTTTGCTTTGACACCTGCGACCCAGCTCTTGGCAGTGCTTAGATTTTATGCAACTGGAAGCTTTCTGCAGGTTCTTGGTGATGGGCATGGGCTCTCCAAGGCGTTGGTGTCAAGGTCTGTGCAGGCAGTAACCACTGCATTACTTCAGCAAGTCCCGGACCACATAGAATTCCCCACCACCAGAGAAGACAAGGTCGCAGTTCAGGAATTTGTTTTTACAAAGCACAAAATCCCACAAGTCACTGGAGTTATAGATGGAACTCTCGTTCCAATCCATACCCCTTCCGATGAGGGCCATTTTTATATTTGCAGAAAGGGCTATGCTTGGCATCAACCGCCAAGTGGTGAGTGATCATCAGGGGCTCATTACAGATATTGTGTCGAGATGGCCTGGAAGCACCCACGACTCCTTAATTTTTTCAAATTCTTCTGTTGGCCAAGAGACACATGCTTACAGAGGTGAATGGCAGCTCCTTGGAGACAGCGGATATCCCCTGAGGCCTTATCATTTTACTCCGTTGCCTACACCCAAAATGAGAGGGAGGAAATATATAACAAAGCTCACCATGTCGCTAGAAGTGTCGTGGAGCGAACGATCGGGTGATGAAAGTTGCACTTCAGATGCGTCACAAGTCAAGCAGTGGTCTGCTGTTTGCTCCTCCAAAATGATGCGTGGCTATCGCAGTAACCGCAATGCAGCACAATATTGCAACCAGAGCTAGAGCACCCCTGGGTGTTTGTGAAGAGGGGGTAGAGGAAGAAGAGGATGAGGATGAGGATGATTATCAAGATGGCAATGGAAGACCGCACCATGAACCCCGACATGTCCAATATATGGCTGGTTAAGAGGCACGCTGTGATGTAATAAATAAATGTTTTTGATATCCCTGCCTAAGTGTTCATTATTTCATTACTTTTCAATTATTTTATGATGTTTTCTATGTTGCCTTGATTTATATAGTTTTTCAAATCAATCACCGCATCACATTTATCTGCACCAAACACTGTGTTCACTTAAAAATACCTCAGCTCAACTGAATCTTTAACTGATGTCCTTAAAAAAAGTCCTTAGATGTCAATAGTCTGTTTCTAATAGGTCTAACTTCATGCATTTAGTGCAATTTTACAAGTGAGAAGACTGATATGTAAATGCAGACTATAAAGCTATAAATATTCATTAAGATACTGTATGTGCCTTGAAGTACAAGAGCTTTTTGTAGTTTTTGGGTTGTCCTGCTGGTTTCTCCACTGGGCCATTTTGTTTAAGATGCACTTAGCGATTTACGACTGCTCCTGAGCACTCATAAATCTATGAGCATTTTCATTTACTACTTAATGGCTTTGGGAAATGGGCCGCAAAATAAAGATGAATTGTAAGATGGATTCTACGATCTACTTAGGCTTACGATGCTTTTGTGAAAAAAGTCCCAGGTTATCCATGGAGTGTAAGTTACTATGGTGATTAACACCGGTAAAGGCCGACCCATCTTTATGGTACCTAATACTCAGGGTTGATGCTGACTAAACTAAAAATTAACTGGCTAGCCACCAAAACCGGCTCCATGTTATAGGCCACAGCCCATGTGTATAAACACACATAGGCTGAGTTTGTAATGGCATACTACTATACTACTCATACTATTTCTGCCATAGACACATATGGAAGAAGTAGCACAATTTAGGGTTGTCACGATACCATATCTTACGATAGCATACCACCTAAAGTATCACCATACCAAGTAGTATCATGATAGTGTTAATTCTTAACACTTTATACAAATACAGTGTAATACTTTTCAAATCAACCAAGACTACAAAATGAACCAAATTAACAGAAATACACAGCTATATATGAAAACAGACAAACACAAATTTTACTCTGAATATAATTAACTTTAATATTGAGAATGAATAACTGGATATTGGAAATAAACTCCAACAACAAATAGCAAGTAACAAATTCAATATGCCAGATATTTATGAGATATCTACTGATCTCTAGAGCAATGAAATCATGCAAATAGAAACTGTCTTCCACATTCTGAGAATTAACTCAACATTCGTAATGAATTAACAATTGTAGAAATGAACTCAAATGAACAAAAAAAAAAACAATCATAAAACTGGGAAGTTAATTTCATTCAAGAATTATGTTGACAAATTCATTAAAATATTAATTCAAAAATAATTCAAATATTCATCTGAAAAAGTTTGTTCACATGAATAATTCTTTCAAAATATCAAAACTCTATCCAAATATAAAAATTTTATTTCTCTGTAACTTATTGATAGTGCTTGTTTTGGTGTCCAATTTCTTGACCTGGTGTTGATTTTTGTCAAGAAACACAAGCAAATCCACATGATGTGATGTCAGTCTTGCACGGAGTGGTGAACATATGATACCTTATGTGCTAAAAATGCGCTCTGATGCACAACTTGTGGCAGATATACACAGATTCCTTGCAGAACTGGAAAGCTTCTGTCATTTAGTCTCCAACATTTGAGTGGGTCATCTTCTGCATCTGTCTTTGGAGCTTTGTGGTGCATTTCCAAATCTCCTTAACTTTTGCTGTGAATAAAAATTAATAAACAGTCAATCCATAACTTTTCACATAATTAGTTATACAGTTTAAAAATGTTTTTAAAAAGTTTTATAAGACATTTATTGTGGCATTAAGAGTGAGTGCACTGTAATCTTACCTGTGGTTCTGCAGAGATTGTAACATCATACTAAGCTGTGTGCGAAGTTTCTCCTCTTTTCTCAGTCATAATCCTTGCCAAAAGTCAGCTTATGCCTGACCATGTGCTTGCAATCAGTCTGCTTAATGCCATGTGTTCAACAACGTATTGCTGCGACCACTTTTCCACCTCTTGTATGTTAGACACAAAAGTGTCTTTTAACTTCGGGTCAAAAAATGTGGCGCAATTCAAAGTTGCCTGTAACTCTTCCTGCTTGTATCGGTTTTGCAGATCTCATCCTTGATGCAAGAACTTAGTCAGATACTGTTATTTATTCAGTTTTCTATAGCAGTGGGAGGTCTGAGGATATTGTGGGATGCTGCACTCCACTTAGTGCATCATTGAAATTCCTGAGAGGACCAAGAACATTTTTCATTGCCTCCATTGTAGTAATGTCTGATTCTTTAGGCAAGGGGTGCCACTTATTTCTGTTATCAGCTAAAACAGCATAAACAGCTAGCTGCTGTTCTAAAAAGTGATCCACCTTGTCATATGATGACCCCCAGCATGTAGGTTCATCATGAATCAGTTTGTAGTGAACCAAGATTAGCCTACTTTGACTTCAGCTGTCTTGTCAACTTGGACAATCTTGAAAAAGCAGAGACAATTGTTCTAAGCCGAGACAAGGTATTGCCTACACGATCAACATTGAGGCCCTTGTGAAATGGCAAATCAAGATTATGCCCAAAGCATGGAATCCAGTTATAAACAGAGAAGGCCTTTATGTTATTTTAAGTGTTATCATTTGTAATTCCTGCCATGCAGTGTATATTGCATGTGTGGCATTACTACTCCAAAAGTGGTAGGGCAAAAAAAATAAATAAAAAAAAAACATGAGCGTGCAGGATTACATTTAGATTACCATAATCATGTAATCTGTAAATAAGATATGAATGCATAGAAAGAACTGCATTGTGTCTTAACAAAACATAAAGTATGTACATAATATTTTGTAGGATTATAGCCAAATAAAGTTCCTTTATTTTGTAGGGGGGTCTGGGAGCATGCTCCCCTGTGAGAAACTTTTTAAAAGAACAGCACCAAAGCATGTGATTTGCAGCTTGCTTGTAACGGGTGTAGCTGTCTGGCGATGGGCACCAATTTGGGCAGCATGGTTCTGAAAAAGGTAAACAATTGGCATAAATAGCTTATCTTAGGAGGACAGATTGTATATGAAAACATTTAATGTGATTTTAATAAATTTATAATGATTGATTATGATTGATAAGGTGTTATATTGAATGCTATTACCTGTATGTGCGGCAAAATATTGTTTACGTTGCAATGCTGCATGGGATTCTGAGTTCATCATAGCAATGGTGGTTCTAAGAAACTAGACATTCCACTTGTTGCTCCAGGAGGGTTGAAAATAATTGATGGATGAACTGGGAGAAGGCTCAAATGGACTAACTTGATATCTAATACATTCTTTGTTTGATGTCTAAAAACATTGCGCATCAGTACAGCCAGTTTAAATGGCAACGGCTTTAAACTTTTATTCCATTATTTCTGTGATTATTTAAATGTTGGTGACATAAAAATAAAGATATTGTGACATTGAAAAGACTATTTTGAGCAGCTGTTTCATTGTTACAACTGCTTCAGCTCCTCTCCCCTGGTGAACAGCAGCATGAAAGCAGATTACACACACCAGTGATGAAACTGGATAAACATATTTATGATATAATATATGATAGATAAATATGGAAGGTGATATATTTTATTCTCTTTTAAGCCACAGTAGGCCAAACATTGAAATTCCTTTGTTCTATGCTCAGTCCCCTTCCCCCGATAGTTCTGCTAAGAACTACGGCCTGAAATACGATTGGATGCTTTTCAGAAACCTCTCAGGTTATGGATTCACACCTATACTATACAAGTAGTTGTAAAGGAATAAATCTCTCTCTCTCTCTGTTTCTGCTCTGCTTTTCTCTGTGGCCACATCCTCTGTATTGGTAACAAGAATACTCTTTGCTATAAACATTTTGGACAAAGATGACTTTCATATAGTCAGATTAATTTTCCTCAGCGCACCACCAGTTTGATTGCTCACCTCATGGACGTTATCAAACCGATCTGATCATACATGCAAAATTAACACCACCATGCATTTGTAATCAGAACGTGCAGCATTCGATTTTTCAGAGAAACAGTAATCTGTAAAGGTTAAGATAAAGCATTAGGTTAAATGAAGTGCCACTAACCTTTGTGTATTCTGCAAAAGCAGTGGAATGTGTCCGAAGGTGTTTAATAAGGTTGCAGGTGTTTCCCCCTTTGGCTTGAAATTGCTGTTGGCATTCACATCATAGGCGATCGCCGATTGGCTTTCCGGTCTCATCAGACAAGAACCTAAAATAATTCCAAATCTCGCTACGTGAATTGTGTTTATTTTTTAATTTTTTTTTAAGATTCTTACACTCCAAATTTTTATTTATATACATTTTATCCATTAGGAGATACAACAGCCAAATTAACTTGTTGGGATACTGACATGTGTCTGAAGCATGGGAAAACCACACATAAAACAAAACAAAAAAACAATACCATATAAGGGGCAAATTCTAAACAACATTTTGAGTCCTTAAAGGGCATTGCATAAAGGGGAAACCACTCGAAATTGCAGACATTGGTCCAAAAATAATACAGTATATAGTATCGCACATACAACATTACTTTTTATTACCATTTAAAAAAATACTGTGGCACTGGCAGTATTTTGAAGCTTTAGTATTGCGATACTACCGTAGTACCGGTATACCATGCAACCCTAGTAAAAGGAGTATGGGTAGTATGTCACTCCGAACTCAGCCATAGTAATTGTGGCTGCCACCCCATGTGAAAACGTCATCAAAACTTGCAAACTTTTGGCCAAGATTGTACAGCCTGAATTTAAAAGACATCATACATTTTCTTTTCTTTGTTGACGTTAATATCCCTTTGTGTGAAGACTTTACATTGGACTATGGCAGAACCAGGAAGTCCTTTACCGTAGAAAGTGTAGATTTGATTGACTGGCTTTAGGTTTTCCCTGGCCAAGATGACCTCAAACACAACTTTGTTATTATTGGCGCTTGTAGTCAATTGCTGCAAATAAATAAAATAAATAGCTTCCTTGCTGTGTTACTGCTGTACTGGACTAGTAGCTGTTTGTCAGGAGATTGAACTGCATTTCACTGAATGCTAAGGTAAGATTTGTTAATTAGTGGCTAGTGTGGAGCAATTCTGATTCCGTTTTGGTCAGTTCACACTTTGTCACTTTTAGACTTTGAGTTGTAAATTTAAGGGGTGGACTCAGCTGTGCAGCAATTGGCAAACTAGTTCTTAATTAGTGATTAGCACTAAAGTATTAGCCCTCGTGTAAAACCTGTGAGACCACAAAGCAAGGATTCCGACAAGGCATGATCCACTGTACTAAGTTTAAAACCCTTGTTTTTTTCTCTTACACATATCTGTTTTCCTGTCATGCTTGTAAAACGTGCTTTCAGTACACATTCTACTGTAGGTGGAAATACACAAACACACACCGAAGACATACTCCTACTGTCACTAAGCACTCCTTTACAATAGTCTCTCTCTCTCTCTCTCTCTCGCTCTAGAGTGTGGAACTGCCAGTCTGCTATCAACAAAGCTGACCTTATCCCTGCCTTCCCCTGTCAGTCAAAACTCAGCACAGATAATACTCTGATTCCCTTATCCCTCTCTACCAGCTTCGCTTTCCCCTTACACCCCTTGTCTGACTGGGTGGGTGGGGGAACTGGTGTGCTCATTTCCAACTCCTGGAAATGCACTCCTCTCTCATCTCTCTGCAATAACACATATTTGGAATATCATGCCATTACTGCCACTGTTCCTGATCAAATTTACTTTGTTGTCTTCTATCATGCTTCAAGTCAAGTAGTCAACCTTATTAAATAGCTAGACAAGCTTGCTGTCCTCATTTCCTGAGGATGGCTCTCTGCTGGTAGGACCGGTCTTCCACATCCACCTGGACAATCCTCAAGTGGCTGACTTCCTAGCTTATTTGACCTTGTTTGACTTTACAAGAATGCACACTTCTGCAACACAAAGTGCATTTACAGGGAGAGACTGCAGCAAGTAATTTAATTTTGGAATACAATTAATTTTAATAACATTAACTTTCCCAATCATAGATAAATGTAATGAAGCCCACCTGTCCACATCGCTCGAAAACCGTTTTATTAAGGGGTCAAAATTAACTCTAACTTAATCACACAATTTTGCTGGAAATAAAATGCCCAAATACTTAATGTCCTGTTTGGGCCACTGGAAAGCGCCCAGCTGGAAAGCCGTTACTGGGCAGTACGCTGTCAGAGCCAAAGCTTCGGATTTAGACCAATTGACTCTATATCCTGAAAACTTAGAAAAGGAATTAATAATTCTGTGGAGGCAAGGCATATATCTAGTGGGGTCAGAGATGAATAATAAAATATCATCTGCATAAAGCAAAAGTTTATGCACCATACCTACCGCCACCACCCCTGGAAAATCATCCTCCTTTCTTATTGTGGCTGCTAATGGTTCCAGGGCAAGACATAATAATAATGGGGAAAGAGGGCAACCCAGCTGAGTGCTCCTATTCAAAGTAAAATAATCTGAAATTAGTCCATTTGTTTGTACCGCCACTACCGGATGTCTATAAAATAACGTAATCCAACCAATAAATGTACTCCCGAACCTATATATTTCCAAAATCTTTAAAAGATAATCCCATTCTACCATATCAAACGCCTTTTCGGCATCAAGTGAGATGGCAGGGACCGAAGTGTGATCATGCGACCCGAATAAACCCCACCTGATCTATATGTATAAGAGATGTCATAACTTTACTTAATCGGTTAGCCAGAATTTTTGACAATATTTTTATATCTAGCTGGATCAGGGAAATTGGACAGTAACTCTTACACTCGCTTGGATCTTTGTCCTTTATAAGAATCAGACTGATCCGGGGTTGTGTCATGGTTGGAGGAAGCTTTCCATTCTTTTTTGATTCCGTATAAACTTCTAACAAAAGTGGAGCCAATTCTGTAGTATAAGATCTAAAAAATTCAGCGGTAAAACCATCTGGCCCGGAGCCTTGCCTGTAGGCAAGGCCTTAATTATCTTGTCAATCTCCTCCAAGGTTATCTCAGAATCAAGAGAATTTTTTTGCTCAGTTGTCAATTTAGGGAGTTCTAATGGTTCCACAAAGTTTCTAATGTCTTCATCAGCAGACGAAGACATGTAACAATAGAGATCAAGATAGAATTCTTTAAAAGCATTATTAATAACAATGGCTGAGGTAAATATTTCACCACCAGCAGATTTCACTGAGGGAATGGTAGAAAAAGACTCTCTCTGTTTTATACATCTAGCCAAAAGCTTCCCTGCTTTATCCCCCAACTCAAAGTATAACTGTCTTGCCCTGAACAACCAAAACTCCACCTTCCGCAACAAAATAGTATTATATCTGTATTTCAATCGGGTCAATCCTCGGCACTTTTAATATTCCCTTCCAACTCCACGAGTTCACATGCTTTGGATTTTTTGGTGAATGAGGCATACTGTATGATCCGACCCCTAAGAACTGCCTTAAGTGCCTCCCAAGTCACACCCACAGAGGATACTGAGGACCAGTTGGTCTCCATATACATTTTGATTTCAGTCTTTAACATTTGTTGGAAATCAGGATTTTGCAAAAGGGATACATTAAAGCACCAACTATATGATTTATTTTTCTCTGTATGTGGCAACATCTCTAAACTCACCAGGGCGTGGTCTGAGACTAAGATGTTTCCAATTGAGCAATCCACAACAGATGAAATGAGGGACCTAGACATATATATATATATATATATATATATATATATATATATATATATATATATATATATATATATATATAAACTATTCTAGGATAAATCTTATGAACTGATGAAAAAATGGATAGTCCCTACCAGATGGATTCAAAAGTCACCAGATATCTACAAGACTAAGGTTTGTACATGTCCTGAGAAGTGTCAATGTTGCTCTAGGGGGCTTACACACATTTCCTTCACTATGATCAAGGACTGAGTCCATCAAAAGATGAAAGTCTCCTCCCAATATTATATCATGAGGGGTGCCAGCGGCTTGCAACATCCCTTCAAGATCAATAAAATAGCCCTGATCATCAGCGTTAGGTGCGTAAATATTAGCCAAAATCAACCTTTGCCTCTGAATTTCTCCTAAAACAATAATAACTCTTCCTAATTTATCTTTACTCTGTTCAAGACATTTGAATTGTAGAAGTTTTTTTATCATTATAATGACTCCCCTGCTCTTACTTGAGACAGCACTAAAGAAAACATGCCCACCCCATATCTTCCCAAATTTTTCAGCTTCCTGCGGGGAAAGATGCATTTCTTGAAGAAACACTATATCATATTTCTTACGCTAAAGAAAAGAAATAGCCTTCCTTCTTTTTATGGGGTGCCCAAACCCATTCACATTCCATGTGGAGAGAGATAACCTACTCATATTAACATTTGACATATTGATATAATAAAAAAAAAATTAATTGTGTGTCAAAAACAAGATTATACAGACCACATTCCCCATTAGTGCAACAATCAAACCCCGAGCTTCCCCCCAAACAAAACAAACAGAAAAAAGAAAAACGTGCTCATTAAACCTGCGCACGACAGCACCAACTGGCATCAATCCCTCAAAACTCAAAAGGTCCATGTACTGTACTAGTTCTAGTTGACTGTTCTAGTCGACTAAACAGTTCTGATGCTGCTAGTCGACACTGGAATTACTAGTCGGTTAATATTTCCTTCCATTAAACTGATAATCGTTTTTACACATTTACATTTGGCTTTATATTTTTACAGAGGCTGCACTTAAATTACTGTCTATATTAATACTATACTATACTATACTATATATTACTGTCTACTATACTATATTAATGTTACATATTTTAAATAGAATTAATAATACAAATATTATTTTAAAAAAGAGGATATCTGGAGCAGATACACAGTTTAATTTCACCTCAGGCTGCGCGTGATTCTTCCCTCTCTCACTTGCGGCGCGCAGGAAAATATCCAAACACAAACTCAGCAAAGCAGTTATGAAACCATTTCGGTGGTGGTGCGGGAATCGGCTTTTCAAATGTTTGAAAGTCCCTATGGATGTTTTCACATTTGAGTCTTCTTTACATCTGTGCATGCTTGGATGTTATTTTTCCGCTGAGCAGGCTTTTTCAAGCGCAGGATAGACGCCTCAGGTGAGTCAAGTCCCGTCTTTCACCAGACCATGTCAATGGGTTAATTTTACTCATCAAAAAATGTATGCTTTTGAGTAAGTATCCTAGAAAATAACTGTTTTAGACTAGGTATGCAATTTTTTTAATCTGCTGATTAAGAAGGCTGTTTTCAATGAGGTGCTGACTGCTTAACATGTTAAACTATCTTTGATTCTGTGTGCACGTCATGTTTAGAATACATTAGGTTTATTGTAGGCTACATCACAGGCCTATTTTTTCTATCCTATAACTCCTTTTTTTTTTTTTTTTTTTTTTTACATCGTAACTGTTATTGGTTGACGTTCTTTACCGAACAGCTGTCATATTAGATCAATGGTTAATGCACGACTGTATAGATTTGGCTTAGTCTACCTGTAAATTATTTTCAACAATGTCCTGACTGTTTAAATATGTTAAGTAACTTTTACTTGGTGATTTCCATTTAGAACAGGCTTTTAGGGTTGTTCCATTAATCCTGCACTATTCACTCAATTGTTTCAATATATATGCCTGTTAAATATTCACTAATGTTGATTCAGTGAATGCGTGTCATGTTCTATAGTTAATGTACAATGATCATAATTCATGGCGAGGACGTCGCAGATAAATGCCCCTTTTCAGCGGAATTTAGCATACGATTTGGAATAGATCAAGTATTTTAAATGGGTCGCATAAATTTATTTATTTATTTTATTATTATTTTTATTATTTTTTTTTTTTACTGTTTTCTGAAGGTTGGTTTCTCTTTAGACTAGTCGGTTACAAAACTTCCATTTAAACGACAGTCAAATTAGTCATAGTGCACATCCTTAGTACGCATACGAGAGCCCCCGTGACAACTTTGCCTTCGGATTATTCAAATCCGGTGCTTCTGCACAAATTTTGTGAGACAGAATTACATAACAGAAAATACTTTGTAAAACTAACCCCAGCCAACAGGCAGAATAAACACAAAAAACATGTAGATTCATTCACAGAACTGAAGGTGTGTTCCTCCACAAAACAACTTCCAGCTGATATAAAACCATTCAGTTTCCTCGGACAGACAACCAAGTGATCAGTGAGCCGGCTGTTATGAGTTCAGCAGATGACGTAATCATTCTAATGTCCCTTAAAAATACTCCACAAAACAAACTCCAGCCAACAGGAGGCATAAGCACAAAGAATGAACAGATTCACCCACAACTGTCCCAAAGCAGTGTTATTCCACAAAACAAACTCCAGCTGCTAGGCGGAACCAGCACAAAAACAAACAAAATAGGCATCCCAGTTCCTCAGATGATCAAGTGTGTCTTGAACGAGTCAAATTCACTCGGAGGCCACATAAAAAAAATACGCCTTGACTTACTCAGTCCATCAACTTTATAAAAGATGTCCTCTTTGTGAGCATGTAGATATTTTGCAGTCATCCATAGTGTCCATTCTCAATCTAGCCAGGAACTTCAGTGTAAAAGCGATCTTCCATCAATGCAAAAATTTCTTGGAGTGTCATGCCACAAAACAAACTCCATCCGCTAGGCGGGGCCAATGCAAAAAGAAACAAAAATGGTGCCCAGCTTCCTTAGACAGTCGAGTTATGTACAGCGAGTCAGTCCACTCACATAAGAAACGCCCAGTGGATTACTCACCCATAGATTCTATGAAGGCCAGTGCCTGCCTGGGGCATAAAAATACTTTGCGACCATCCTTGGTGTCTATTCTCAGTTTGGCCGCAAACATCAGTGCAAAAGAGATCTTCCGTTGATGTAAGAGTTTCTTACATTCCTTGAACCGATCGCGTTTCTCTCTTGTCGAATTCGCAAAGTCCAGGAAAAAGAAAATACTGTGATTCTTCCAAGAAAGTTTTCCTTTGCTCCTCACCTGGCGCAACACAAGATCTTTATCGGATGATCTCAGATATTTGGCCAGAATTGATCGGGGCTTGTCTCCCTCAACAGACCTGCGAGCCGGGACTCTGTGAGCTCGCTCGATTTCCAGTTTATGGCCTGTTATGTCGAGTAGACTCGGGAAGAGCTCATCCAGGAATTTCACCATATCTCTGCCCTCTTCATGTTCAAGAATTCCAACAATCCGTATATTATTCCTTCGGTTCCTATTTTCGAAATCTTCCAATTTTTCCAAAATGTGTTCCAAGTCTATTTTGGACGGGGGCGGATTAGCTGATAATTCCCTTTCTGATGACTCCATATAATCAATCCTTTTCTAAACTTCTGCCACTCTTGTAACCATATCAGAGAATTTTGTTTCCATCGCCGTAATCGATCGACGTATTACAGCGAGATGCTCCAAGTCAGCAACAACCTTCGTCAGCATTACCGAGATGTTGGACAGTTGATGCTGAATTTCTTCTCCCGACGTGCCTTCCAAATCGAGTCCCCGGTCCGCAGGCCCATCAGAGGCCTCAGCTTGAGCATGTAAGTGTCTTTTAATATCTCTAGAGTCTGAGGATTTTGACTTCTTTGCCATGTTTACCTCAAAGAGCAAATATGTAACTGGGTGTATTGAATCTCACCGAATTATAACATGAAAATAATTAAAAAACTAGCAAAGTGCGCAGAGCTTGTGGCTCACATGTCTGCTTCTAGCATGCCATCATGTGACCCCCAGTGTTCCTTTTTAAACAAATACATCACAATTTGTGTGCAACCAAAGGGAGATCTTCCAAATCAAACACAAATGGTTCTTGTGAAGAATTGAATGTGCATTTGTGGAACTAGAGATACACACATTCACTGACATCTATTTGTGTTGATTTCCTTTGATTCATTTGAATATTGAGACTTCCTTTCTGCTGGTTTTGCCTTGAATGATCCACACATAACTTTATGTGAGCAAAGCAGCTACCACTAGATGGTGGTCTCATTTTACAGAAATACCATCAGGCGGGGCGTGGTTTATTCACAAGATCAATGAGCAAGTGCTCCACGCTTCAATAAATCAGAGGCTGACATCAGCAGGAAAGATCAAATGTTTGTCTCAATTTCTCTCATATATAACCAAGGAGAATGTCATATTTTAAGCAAAAAAGCCCATTTTAGAATGCAAGTCCTGGTGACAATGTGTTTGTGTTACATGTCAGTAGCTTCTAGTTAATATAATTCCAACACCTGACTGACTGTGTCTTTGTTTCTGGCACCAGTCCACATTAAAGTCTGCTGTTTTAATCATAACAAAGTGTGTAGACCAGACCTGGGCAACTTATGGCCTGCGGACCGGATCCGGCCCTCCACATGGTTTAATGTGGCCCGCGGCTCATTTATCCTAAAAGCAATTTTTTCATTAGAGTTATCTTGCATTGGGACCTAACGCACCTCCACAGCGTTAAAGTCTGCTGTTTTAATCTTAATTAAGTTAATGTCAGTGTTACTGGACACTTTTATTTCCTTTTTTTTTTTTTTTCAAACATTCTTGTCCCTCTGAGTCATTTATATTTATGAAGGCTACACAATGGAGTTCTCAGGGTTTGACACATTATATTATTTAACAGTCATACTGGTGTGTCAGTGAGCGTTATTTAAATAAATGTTTATTTTGTAGTAAACCACATAGCTTGTCAGTTGTCATTCATTTTCGTTAAGATATGCTGTGGTAAATTTTGACATGGATTTTTCTTATTTGACATGTGTACATAGATGTTTTTGGAAATGTATGGTCATGAAAATTTGCCTCAAATGTCATGGAAAGTCATGGAAAATGATTGGTAAAAATGTGTATGAACCCCGTCTTTCTCCTCGCATTTCTGCTGCCAAGGTTACCCATTACAACCATCAGCAGTCAGTTCTCTACACCACTCACCCACAACCACTCAACATATTGTACATACAGTGCATCCGGAAAGTATTCACAGCGCTTCACTTTTTCCACATTTTGTTATGTTACAGCCTTATTCCAAAATGGATTAAATTCATTATTTTCCTCAAAATTCTACAAACAATACCCCATAATGACAACGTGAAAGAAGTTTGTTTGAAATCTTTGCAAATTTATTAAAAATAAAAAACGAAACAAAATCACGTACATACAGTAAGTATTCACAGCCTTTGCCATGACACTCAAAATTGAGCTCAGGTGCATCCTGTTTCCACTGATCATCCTTGAGATGTTTCTACAACTTGATTGGAGCCCACCTGTGGTAAATTCATTTGATTGGACATGATTTGAAAAGGCACACACCTGTCTATATAAGGTCCCACAGTTAACAGTGCATGTCAGAGCACAAACCAAGCCATGAAGTCCAAGGAATTGTCTGTAGACCTCCGAGACAGGATTATATAGAGGCACAGATCTGGGGAAGGGTACAGAAAAATTTCTGCAGCATTGAAGGTCCCAATGAGCACAGTGGCCTCCATCATCCGTAAATGGAAGAAGTTTGGAACCACCAGGACTCTTCTTAGAGCTGGTCGCCTGGCCAAACTGAACAATCGGGGGAGAAGGGCCTTAGTCAGGGAGGTGACCAAGAACCCGATGGTCACTCTGACAGAGCTCCAGCATTTCTCTGTGGAGAGAGGAGAACCTTCCAGAAGAACAACCATCTCTGCAGCACTCCACCAATCAGGCCTGTATGGTAGAGTGGCCAGACGGAAGCCACTCCTCAGTAAAAGGCACATGACAGCCTGCCTGGAATTTGCCAAAAGGCACCTGAAGGGCTCTCAGACCATGAGAAACAAAGATTGAACTCTTTGGCCTGAATGGCAAGCATCATGTCTAGAGGAAACCAGGCACCGCTCATCACCTGGCCAATACCATCCCTACAGTGAAGCATGGTGGTGGCAGCATCATGCTGTGGGGATGTTTTTCAGCGGCAGGAACTGGGAGACTAGTCAGGATCAAGGGAAAGATGAATGCAGCAATGTATAGAGACATCCTTGATGAAAACCTGCTCCAGAGCGCTCTGGACCTCAGACTGGGGCGAAGGTTCATCTTCCAACAGGACAACGACCCTAAGCACACAGCCAAGATAACAAAGGAATGGCTCCGGGACAACTCTGTGAATGTCCTTGAGTGGCCCAGCCAGAGCCCAGACTTGAACTCGATTGAACATCTCTGGAGAGATCTGAAAATGGCTGTGCACCGACACTCCCCATCCAACCTGATGGAGCTTGAGAGGTCCTGCAAAGAAGAATGGGAGAAACTGCCCAAAAATAGGTGTGCCAAGCTTGTAGCATCATACTCAAAAAGACTTGAGGCTGCAATTGGTGCCAAAGGTTATTCAACAAAGTATTGAGCAAAGCTTGTGAATACTTATGTACATGTGATTTTTTTCGTTTTTTATTTTTAATAAATTTGCAAAGATTTCAAACAAACTTCTTTCACGTTGTCATTATGGGGTATTGTTTGTAGAATTTTTAGGAAAATAATTAATTTAATCCATTTTGGAATAAGGCTGTAACATAACAAAATGTGGAAAAAGTGAAGCGCTGTGAATACTTTCTGGATGCACTGTACGTTTTTCTATAACAACAACCATGGACAGGCAATGTTTTTTTTTCTCCCAAATTTGGAATGCCCAATTCCCAATGCGCTCTAGGTCCTCGTGGTGGCTCGCCTTAATCCGGGTGGTGGAGGATGAATCTCAGTTGCCTCTGTGTCTGAGACATCAATCCACGCATCTTATCACGTGGCTTGTTGAGCGCGTTACCACGGAGACATAGCGTGTGTGGAGGCTTCACGCTATTCTCTGCGGCATCCACACACAGCTCACCACTCGCCTCACCGAGAGCAAGAACAACATTTTAGCAACCATAAGGAGGTTACCCCATGTGACTCTACCCTCCCTTACAACCGGGCCAATTTGGTTGCTTAGGAGACCTGGCTGGAGTCACTCAGCACGCCCTGGATTCAAACTCGCGACTCCAGGGGTGGTAGTCAGCGTCTTTACTCACTGAGCTACCCAGGCCCCGGACATGCAATGTTTATGCACACAGTGGACACTGTGAGTGCCATACGGACAACGGACAAAGAAACGTTCACTCAGAGATCAGCCCAAATTTTACCAGAATATTCGCCCCCTGCTGATCATTTTGCAGCAAGTTTTTCCTTCTCTGTGCAGTATGCAGGAAGGCCCAGTATTCTCTTCCTTTTCACCGGAGGATGTTCATGAAGGAGAAGCCACAAGACAACATTGACATTGGCTGTTGTCAGTGCTAAAAAGGATGTAAATAACTACCTTCGAAGAGGCCACTTATAGGAGTACAAACTCCTGGCTTCCATTTTGTAGAGTGATGACCCATTTAGTATTTATGTGGCACCTCCAAATGTTTTATTATTTTCTACATTTTTCTTTTTCAATTAATTTTAATAGGGAAATGGTTTAATTGAAATATATTTAAAATTATTATTTGGATAATTTGGATTGAAGAGCTGCACAAAAGAGGGTATGTGGTTGCAAATATTCCTTCAGAGAAATGTACTGCTGTACGGCCCCCAACCCCAACTGATATTGAGCAGGCACCTCTTCTGCAGATCAGCCCAACAGTATCCAATATATCAGCCTGAGAGTTCTGGGGAAAAACTTAGGTCACCTGCAGGGGAAATGAGTTCTGAAAGCTCTTCAGAACTTTATCAGAGTTAGACTCTCATTATTATCGACACCTTACCATTATTTTTTATAGTCAATGTGAGTGCTATGTTATTTTACTACCTGTTTTCTTGTATTTCTGTAAAGGGCCTACTAGGTGGACCTTATCCATGAGAAACAATATGTCCTCAATAGGGTTTTACCAGAAACACAATATTGAACACCCTCTATTGAAAGAGTTTGCTAACTTAACTACAGAAAGAATTAGCTAATGAAAACTTCAAACAGGAGGTAAGGTAAAACATAGGAGGAATATCTCAGTGTTTTTTAAATGTATGGTTTAATGTAAAAGGTTGAAAATGTGGCACAGTTCATGCTCTTCATAAGCCCTGTCTAACCTAGTTTGGACTTTGTCCAATACACAAATCACTGTCTCTCTCCTTTTTTTCTTTTCTTTAAAACTCTATCTCAATAATCACTCAGGGGCTGGTTTGAGTATTTCTGTAAATGCTGATCTCCTGGAATTTTCATGCACAACAGTCTCTAGAATTTACTCAGAATGATGCCAAAAACAAAAAACATCCAGTGAGCAGCAGTTCAAACTCACCAGCAGAGGTCATCCTCGCCTGAGAACTGACACAGTCTTCGATTCTTATATGGTGCTCATTTACTTGTATATTTACTCAGTGCTTTCCTTGCTCTGTGCAAAGTCTTGTTATTCTGTGGATTACAATTCTAAGTCTCTGCTTGCTGTATTGGATTGTTTGTCTGTTCCTCTGTCTGCTATTGGATTACCAACCCCCGCCTGCTTTTTGGATTAGCCTTTTACGCCTGTCATTATGTGTTCTGTCAATAAACCTCTGCATATGGATCCCAATCCCTCTGCCTCCTCACCTGTTTTACAGAAGACTTCACCTACCCGGGATCCATCGGAGCTTCAACAGGTACACACAGAGCTCACTTACAAGCATCCGTGCTCACAGAACATCACAAGCAGATGTGCAAACTTACTTGAGGAAACTTGTAAACTTGAGGAGCTTGTAAAATTTAAACTTGAATGAAATGTAAACTTGAATGTAAACTTGAGGAGCTTGTTAAATTCATGCAGTCTAACCCTCCTACTGCTTCTACAGTCGTCGCCACTACTCCACCTGTGGCCGCTCCCACACACGCTCCTTTACCCTCCCTGGGAATTCCTCACTTGGCATTTCCAGACAAATTTGATGGCACCCCTACCCAGTGCAAGGGTTTTCTCATGCATTGTACAAATTTTCTTGCACAACAACCTCATATGTATCCCACTGAAGAATCCCAAGTGGCCTTTATCACCCCTCTCCTCACAGGGAGGTCACTAGACTGGGCCACGGCCATTTGGGAGAGGGAGAATGATCTCTGCTATTCCATCGAGCGGTTCAAAACCTGATTCTGGGAGGTGTTTGAACACCTAGCGGGCGGGAAGGAGGTTGGAGAGCAGTTATTCGCTATATGTCAAGGTAACTTCATGGCTGTGGACTACGCTCTCAAATTCCATACATTAGCAGCACAAACTTTCTGGACCGATGATCCTCTGAAAACTCTGTACCGTAATGGTCTTAGCCGAGCTCTTCAAACTGAACTAGCATGTCGTGATGAGAACCTCATTCTGGATTAATATATCCCTCTTTCCATAAGATTGGATAATCTCCTTAGAACTTGCAAACCCTCGCAAAATCCCAGCATCCTTATGGATTCATTCACCAACTCACCACCAGCAGAACCCATGCAGATCAGAAACACCCACTTAATCCCTGAGGAGAGACTACACCGCCAGCGCCACCAGTCCCAATCGGCTTGATACACCTAAACCTGCTGCGGTGAGTGAATCCTTTTAATTTTATCTAATTAACAATCAACTATTGGTGCCCACTACCATCTCTTACAAATTTAACAAGATGTCCATTACTGCTTTAATTGATTCTGGTGCTGCTGGCAGTTTCATGGATTATAAAGTCATCAAAGACTTGGATTTACCCATTTTTCTTTGTGTTCCCCCCAAACGCATCTCAGCATTAGACGGACGTCCCCTCGGCTCCGGCACCGTACAGCACATCACAGAGTACGTCACTCTGCAAATTCCAAAAAGCATCCAGCTACTCATAATCAATTCTCTTTGATATCCTCTCATCTTGGGTTTTCAAAGGCTCGCTAAACATAATCCTGTGAATTCCTGGAGTGAGGGACAGATCCTAAAATGGAGACGCCAATGTCACCAACAATGTCTTAACACTTGCACTCCTCTCCCATGTCGTGTCTCCCGGGTGGAGGAATCATATACTGAGCCCAGCACGGAGATCCCTACTGTTTACTCTGACCTGCACGAAGTATTTAGAAAAACCAAAGCCACTCAATTACCACCTCACCGTCCACAGGATTGTGCTATCGAGCTACTTCCTGGAACATCTCCTCCTAAGAGCAAGATTTACCCACTTTCCGCTCCAGAGACATGGGCCATGGAGGAATACGTCAACGAGGCACTTGAGCTTGGATTTATTCGCCCTTCCGCTTCTCCGGCAGCTGCCCGTTTCTTCGTTGAAAAGAAAGATGTGGGCCTTCGTCCATGCATTATCGTGGCCTCAAAGCCATCACGATAAAATATCGTTACCCACTTCCACTCGTACCAGTTGCAGTTGAACAACTGCGCAACACCAGGCACTTCACCAAACTGGATCTTTGCTATGCCTATCATTTCATTCACGTGCGCGAGTGAGACGAGTGGAAGATGGCATTTCTGTTGAGCACAGGACACTATGAATACCAGGTAATGCCCTTTGG
The DNA here is from genome assembly GCF_019703515.2 of Myxocyprinus asiaticus. Taxonomy (NCBI): domain Eukaryota; kingdom Metazoa; phylum Chordata; class Actinopteri; order Cypriniformes; family Catostomidae; genus Myxocyprinus; species Myxocyprinus asiaticus. Next base: position 2,944,092 of record NC_059393.1, read on the forward strand.
ACCGGCTAACTCACCTTTGGTTTTCCAAGCCTTTGTTAATGAAGTATTTAGTGACATAATAAGTGGGTAATCATCTACATCGATGACATCCTAATCTATTCACCCTCGATGGAGATGCACATCCAACATGTCCAACGAGTCTTGCAATGCCTTAAGGACAATCTCTTGTTCGCCAAAGCCAAAAAATATGAGTTTCACCGCACTACCATATCATGAGATGAGAACGGTAAGGATCATCACCTGTCATTGATTGTCTCTAACAGCTGTTTGTCATTGCAGTGAGAGTGGAGACGAATTTAAGAGCAAGCCAGATGCCAGTGTGGGGGAGAGAGCAGCACACACACGCAGAGAGACTGTGTGTTTTGAGTTTGCTGATAAAAACATTTTGTGTTTGATTTCGCCATCTCCCGCTTCCTCCTTTGTTGAAGAGCTATGAGCTTGTTACACTGGTGTAGAAACCCGGGATTAAAGGAGGAAGAACGCTGCCATGGAGTCCTCACCACTGGAGGAAGTGATCAAGATCCTCACCAGCATCCACCAGTCGCAGCATCAGGCCCTCCTCTAGCTGCGTGTGGAGCAGGAGCAGCGCTTCATCACGATCCTCCAGGCCCAAGCAGAGGACTGGCAGGTGCTACGGAGCTTGCTGCCCCAGGAGGGGGCTGCTACTGTGACCTGGACCCCACATCCTCCCCACCCCATGTTCCGCTGGTCAAGATGGGCCCCCAGATTGATCCAGAGGCATTCCTGGAGCTCTTGGCCAAGCACCCAGTGGGCGGTCCACTTGATCCCCTTGTTGTCCAGGGAGGCTCAACTCACGGCGCAACAGCTACCAGTGCTGAACCTCCTGGTATATGCAGATTTGAAGAAAGCCATCTTGCAACAGGTTGGCCAGCTTCCAGAGTAACAGCGTCAACGTTTCCGCTCGCTGAACCTTGGAGAGCACAGCCACCCATTTGCCTTCGCCCAGCAGCTCCGGGATGCCTGCCAGAGGTGGTTGCTGGCAGAGCGGCGCAACACCGGGACTGCGATTGACCTCGTGGTACTGGAGCAGTTCATCACTCGACTTCTGAGAGGGACGTCAGAGTGGGTCCAGTGCTGCCACCTGGCGTTGATCCAAATGGTCATCCAGCTGGCGGAGGACCACATGGCAGCGTGTTCGGGAGCCGGCGAATCCAGAGATCTCTCTCTCTCTTTCTCTCTCTCTTCTGTCTCCCCCTCCTTCTGTCCTGTTCCTCCTCCCTGGAAACAGGGGGGTTCCCCCTCCCAAACTGTCTCCCTGGAATCGGGGACTGCACTACCCGCCAGTTTCCCCTGTCCCTCTCTGCTCTCACTTCCAGGCTGATGAACCTGCGGTTATGGGCGTGAAGTCTGGGCCAGCCTGCTGGGACTGCGGGGAGCCCGGATATTTGCGGGACCAATGCCCGGTGATGGAGGTGGGGACATTGGTTTGGATTCCCGACGTGCCGCAGGCTGCCCCCGATTGAGCTGGGATGTACCGCATATGCGTATTAAGAGGGGTACATACCAGGCCTTGGTAGATTCGGGTTGCAGCCAAACCTTCATCAATCAGTGCCTTGTTCAACACGAGGCTTTGGGTGCTAGTCACCGGGTGAAGGTCAGGTGTGTGCATGGTGATATCCACAATTATGTGGACCATCAAATGTAGTGACCATCACAATTCAATTACGGGGACTAAAGCATAGTTTCAAGGCTGCGGTTATTCCCTGCTTCACCCATCCACTAATTTTGGATGCGAATTGGCCAGTGTTTACCACTGTATTGAGGAAAATTTGTGTGCCATGGAGACGAAATTCACTGAGTTGGTTACAAGAGTGGCTGATGTTGAGAAACGGATCGATTATCTGGAGTCATTGGAGAGGGAATTAGCTGCTAATACGCTAGCGACCAAGGCGGACTTGGAAAACATTTGGGAAAAGTTGGAAGACCTTGAGAATCATAACCGGCAAAACAACGTCCAAATTGTTGGAATTCCTGAGTGAGGAGAGGGTAAGAATATGGTGGATTTTCTGGATGGGCTCTTTCTGAGTCTGCTCAACATAACAGGCCAGGTTGAGAATAGATGCTAAGGATGGCCGCAAAGTATTTACATGTCCCCAGCAAGCATTGTCCTTCATAAGGTCAATGGAATGAGTAAGTCATTGTGTGGTGCTCGCACTGCAGCCGAGTGGGCCTGACTCACTGAACATTCACTTGACCATCCGAGGAAACTGGGTGCCTTGATAAAAGGTTGATCCTGTGTTTTCATGTGCTGTTTGTGTTAATTTGAGTTTGGATTCAATAAAAAATTGTTAATGACAAAAAAAGAAATTGCAGTGGAACAATACAGCAGTGTAAGCATTCGAGGAACTCAAGACCCGATTCACAAGCGCTCACATCCTCCATCATCCCGATCCCACTTTACCTTTTGTAGTGAAAGTCAATGCCTCGGCCAGTGGGGTTGGGGCAGTTCTCTCATAAAGACACGAAACACCCTCAAAATTATTCCCCTGTGCCTTTTACTCCTGCAAACTTGAGGCTGCAGAACAGAATTATGATGTGGGCAGTCATGAACTTTTGGCAATGAAGAACACATTCAAAGAGTGGCGACATTGGCTAGAGGGGGCACAACATCCATTTAAAGTCTTTACAGATCATCGTAATCTAGAATACATACAGGCTACTAAGAGACTAAATCCGAGACAGGCACGCTGGACATTATTCTATGACTTCACTGTCATCTATAGACCAGGCTCGAAGAAGGTCAAGGCTGATGCACTCTCACGTCCTCATGATGCCCCCCGGGTTTGGAAGGAAGACAAGACTATTCTGCCTCCCTCTCTGCTGGTAGCTCCCGTCCGATGGGAGATCTTGGATGAAATCCAGCATGCTCAGGAAACTGATCCTCCCACAAATTATTGTCCACAGAGGAAAATAAACATTCCCAAATCAGTATGTACACGTCTAATTCACTGGGTTATAACCGCTGCCTCAACCTCGCATAAGCATTGGTTATAAATCTGATTTAAAGGGGAGGGACCCACTAAATATTTTATCAGTCTGTGCATAAAACAATAAGGCAAAAATACACCATATACTCTGAAAGATGACATAAAACCAATGCACCAAATGTAAGTACAGTTTGCTCACTCAAAACAGTTCATTTGTGAATTATACTCTTATCTACACACCACATTGAAAAACAGACACCATATACACAATGCATATCAGCAGTATGAAAGAAATTATATAGTTTTATCTGTATGATGTGAATGATGATGATGAATGTCTTTTTCAACAATGTATGAAGAATACACAAGTCCGTGGATGAAAGCGTTCGTGGTTGTAATCCATATAGTTTACCCCGTGCAAAATATATTCCTTAGTGCTGTGGTAAATCCAATCAAAACATTCTTATATTCCTTATTGTGGCTTGATCCACTTAAGAATCCGCAAAAGGTGCAACATAAAGTTTGAAAGCCTCCAGAGGTCATGAATCACACACCCAAATGCTGCTCTTAGTCCTCACTATGGTGCAGGCGGTGAATAAACATTAAACTCGGGCCTGTGAAATCCTTTTCAGATTGAGCATAAAGCCTGTGAAGTCCTTCTGCAAGTAAAATCAGATAAATCACATTTAGAAATTAAATGTACATCAATGAACCAGAAACTTACAATAAACCCAAGAAAAGAAAACAATGCATACTTCAGATTGAGCATTAAACGCAAGGTTTCCCAATCAGGACAGCAGTTCAGTGTTTGGAGCGATAAGCCATGTTTACTTTCTCCATTACAGAGTTCTTTTGCTGCTTTTGTTCTAGCACCCTCTCAGGGTGAGTAGTAGAATTAAGATAGCAGAAAAACATGTAAACAGGTTTATGACTGTTACAGGGTGCACACCTCTCAGAGTTCAGGACACCTCGAAATACATGCCACCACCTAGTTAGTACAAAACAAGTTCTGGTGGTCCACCTTACTTTTAGATGTGTCTACATTTGTAAGAAGCTGTGATATTTGTGCACAATCTAAATCCTATAAACAAGTGCCTGCTGGATTACTACAACCACTATCCATCTCTCTCTCGATGTCATCACTGATCTCCCTGCATCTCAAGGTAACACAACTGTACTGGTGATTATTGACAGGTTTCCAAAGCATGTCGCCTTTTCCCATTGAAGAAACTACCCACCACTCTGGAGACAGCAGAGATGATCTTCCATAATGTTTTCCACTTCTATGGCTTACCTACCGACATCGTGTCTGACAGAGGAACCCAAATCACTTAATGGGTCTTGAGAGCTTTATGTCAACTATTAAACATTACCATCAGCCTCACATCAGGGCACCATCCTCAGTCAAATGGGCAAACAGAGAGACTCAATCAGGAAACTGAATGCTTCATCCGATCTTACTATCATTACAACCAACATGAGTGGAAACGTTTCTTACCCTGGTCTGAGTATGCACAAAATTCATTGATAAAACCATCAACAGGTCTTACGCCTATCCAATGTGTCCTGGGTTTTCAGCCTCCTCTCTTCCCCAGGTCTGGTGAACCATCCGACATTCCGGCTGTGGATGATTGTATCAAGAGAAGTGAGCAAACGTGGAACGCAGCTCATGTTCACCTCCAACGAACCATCAGATGACAAAACTGTATGCTGTCCATCATCGCCGCCGACCGGCTCCCCACATGAGACCTGGCCGGCGTGTTTGGGTTTCCACACAGGACCTACGTCTCCAAGAAATTAAGCCCAAGGTATGTGGGACCATTCAAAATAATTAAACAAATCACTCCTGTATCCTTCACATTTACTGCCCTCTCATTATCGCATCTCCACTACCTTCCATGTATCTCTGCTCAAACCGGCGGGATCGATGTACAACTCCACGGACCGGGAACCTGTGGTCCCTCCAACCCTTGATCATTGATGGAGAAGAGGCATACAAGATCAGAACTCTCTTGAACTCTCGGCATCAAGGGTGCCGTTTACAATATTTGGTGGACTGGGAGGGCTATGGCCCAGAGGAGCGCTCATGGGTGCTGGCTGAGGACATTCTCTCACCCTTCTCTCATTATGGAGTTCCATCAGAATCATCCTTCTCGTACTGCACCATGGCTTTGGGGCAGACCACGCATAAGAAATCTTATTCACATCGGGAGAAGCTCACAGGAGGGGGGCTCTGTTACATCCACTGCTATAGTTCCTCGAACTCACCAGCAGAGGTCATCCTTGCCCAAGTATTGGCTCAGACTTTGATTCCTATCACCTGTTGCTCGTTATGGTGCTCATTTAATTGTGTATATATACTCGGTGCATTCCTTGCTCTGTGCGAAGTCTCAGAAGATCTGTGGATCACAATTCTGAGCGTTATACCCAGTTTCATGTTTGCCTGGTTATAAACTCTTGTCTGTTTCTTGGATTATTGTCTCTGCTTGCTGTATTGGATTGTTTGCCTGTTCCTTTGTCTGCCTTTTGGATTACTCTTTTGTGCCAGTCATTTTGTGTTCTGTCAATAAAACTCTGTATATGAATCCCAATCCCTCTGCCTCCTCACCTGTTTTACAAGGTGCATTTTAATTACCACAGAACCAAGTCAATTCTTAACTATCACCAAAATGCAGAATAACACGTTTTTGTCTGCAAGTGTGGAGTTCAAAGTGGTGTTTAACGCTGACGCTGACGCTCTAACACAAATCATGAATGCAGCTTCACGGTTGCTGTAGGAAAGTGGATCGATACAGACTACCGGCTGATTAAAATTGTGGGGAATGAGAGTTTAAGAGATTTAATGCCCATTGCAATGAATATGCAACCTACTGTATGTTGGCACTAGTTCTTTCAATAAAAACTCCCACTTAGATTTTGGGGAATGTTTAATGTTTCATGAATTGGTGCTATTTTACAGCATTTCTATCTTCATACTGTGGAAAGTTTTGTTTGGAAAATGTAAAAAAAAAAAAAAAAAAACATAGTTACATATTGTTTGGCTCTCTTTCCTAAAATGCAAATAAATGCATTTTGACAGGAAAATAAGTAATAATAAGTAGTGTCAAATTTCAGCGTTTTCTAAATCTGTGGTTAATTGAGATAAACTAAAAATGTACAGACTATATATATATATATATATATATATATATATATATATATATATATATATATATATATACAGTTGTGCTCAAAAGTTTGCATACCCTGGCAGAAATTGTGAAATTTTGGCATTGATTGTCTTTTATTTAAGGATAGTGATCACATGAAGCCATTTATTATCACATAGTTGTTTGGCTCCTTTTTAAATCATAATGATAACAGAAATAAGTCAAATGGACCTGATCAAAAGTTGAAATACCCTTGAATGTTTGGCCTTGTTACAGACACACAAGGTGACACACACAGGTTTAAATGGCAATTAAAGGTTAATTTCCCATACCTGTGGCTTTTTAAATTGCAATTAGTGTCTGTGTATAAATAGTCAATGAGTTTATTAGCTCTCACATGGATGCACTGAGCAGGCTAGATACTGAGCCATGGTGAGCAGAAAAGAACTGTCAAAAGACCTGCGTAACAAGGTAATGGAACTTTATAAAGATGGAAAAGGATATAAAAAGATATCCAAAGCCTTGAAAATGCCAGTCAGTACTGTTCAATCACTTATTAAGAAGTGGAAAATTCGAGTAATATTGTTCGCTGGGTTCACGTGACGCCATGCGAGGGGCAGACGTGAGACACAAGCTCTGCGAACTTTGCTAGTTTTTTTATTATTTTCATGTTGTGATCCGGTGAGATTGGATACACCCAGTTGCATACTTGCTCTTTGAGGTAAACATGGCAAAGAAGTCAAAATCCTCAGATGCTGGAGACATTAAAGACACTTACATGTTCAAGTTGAGGCCTCTGATGGGACTGCGAGACGGGGACTTGATTTAGATGGCGCGTCGGGAGATGAAATCCAGCGTCAGTTGTCCAACATCTCGGTGATGCTGACGAAGGTTGTTGCTGACTTGGAGGATCTCACTGTAATACGTCGATCGATTACAGTGATGGAAACAAAATTCTGAGTTGTTTACAAGAGTGACAGAAATTGAAAAACGAATCGATTATCTTGAGTCATCGGAAAGGGAATTATCCGCTAATCCGCCCGTGACCAAAACAGATTTGGAATTAATTTAGGAAAAACTGGAATACTTCAAAAATATGAGTCGAAGGAATAACATACGAATTGTTGGAATTCCTGAGCATGAAGAGGGCAGAGATGTGAAATTCCTGGACGAGCTCTTCCCGAGTCTGCTTGACATAACAGGCCACAAGCTGGAAATCGAGTGAGCTCACAGAGTCCCGGCTCAAAGATCTGCTGAGGGAGACAGGCCCCGATCAATTCTGGCCAAATTTCTGAAATCATCCGATAATGATCTCGTGTTGCACCAGGTGAGGAGTAAAGGGAAGCTTTCTTGGAAGAACCATAATATTTTCTTGTTCCCAGACTTTGCAAATTCAACAACAGAGAAACGCGATCGTTTCCGGGAATGCAAGAAACTCTTACAACAACAGAAGATAGCTTTTGTATTGATGTTCCCGGCCAAACTGAGAATAGAAACGAAGAATGGTCACAAAGTATTTACATGTCCAAAACAGGCACTCTCCTTCATAAATACATTGGAGTAAGCCATTTAATGTTTCTTATATTAGTGGACTGCCTCACGGTTGAGAAACTCTATTATCTGAGAAAGCTGGGTGCCATTTTTGTTTCTTTTTGCGCTGGCTCCGCCTAGCGGCTGGAGTTTGTTTTATGGCATGACTCCAAGAAACTTTTGCATTGACAGAAGATTTTTTTTACACTGAAGTTCCTGGCCAGACCGAGAATGGACACTATGGATGACCGCAAAAATATCTACATGCTCACGTAAAGGACGTCTTTTATAAAGTTAACGGGCTGAGTAAGTTATGGTATTTTTTTTTTGTTTTTTTTTGCGCGGCCTCCGAGTTCATTTGGCTCTTGATCATCCGAGGAACCGGGATGCCGGTTTTGTTTTTCATGCTGGCTATACCTAGCAGCTGGAGCTTGTTTTGTGGAATTACACTACTTCGGGACAGTTGTGGTTAAATCTGTTCGTTCTTTGTACTTATGCCTCCTAGTAGAATGATTACCTCATCTGCTGCACTCATAACAGCCGGCTCACTGAACAATTGTTTGTCTGTCCAAGGAAACTGAACGGCCTTATATCAGCTGGAGTTTATTTTGTGGAGGAACACACCTTCGAGACAGTACTGTGAATGAATCTGCATGTTTTTTCTGTTATTCTGCCTGTTGGCTGGGGTCTGTTTTACAAAGTATTTTCTGTTATGTAATTTTTGCCTCACAAAATTTGTGCAGAAACAACGGACTTGAATAATCCGGTGGCAGAGTTGTTGCGGGGGTTCTCGCATGCGTACAGGGATTGACGCCGTTTAGCGCTGTCGTACACGTTTTTCTTATATCTGTTTGTTTTGTTCGGGGGGAAGTTTGGGGTTTGATTGTTGCATTAATGGGGAATGTGGTCTGTGTAATCTTGTTTTTGTCACACACATTTGTTTTATTTTTTATTATATCAATATGTCAAATGTTAATATGAATAAGTTGTCTCTCTCCACATGGAATGTGAATGGGTTGGGGCACCCTATAAAAAGAAGGAAGGTTATTTATTTTCTTAAATGTAAGAAATATGATATTGTGATTCTTCAAGAAACACATCTTTCCCCACAGGAAACTGAAAAATTTGGTAAGATATGGGGTGGACATGTTTTCTTTAGTGCTGGTTCAAGTAAGAGCAGGGGAGTCATTACAATGATAAATAAGCATCTACAATTCAAATGTCTCAAACAGATTAAAGATAAATTAGGAAGAGTCATTATTGTTTTAGCTGAAATTCAAGGGCAAAAGTTGATTTTGGCTAATATTTACACACCTAACGTTGATGATCAGGGCTTTTTTATAGATCTTGATGGGATGTTGCAAGCTGCTGGCATCTCTCATGACATAATATTGGGAGGAAACTTTCATCTTTTGATGGACTCACTCCTTGATCATAGTGAAGCAAAAGTGTGTAAGTCCCCAAGAGCAACACTGATGCTTCACAGGATCTGTAAAAATCTTGGTCTTGCAGATATCTGGCAGATATTTTAGTCTCAGATCATGCCCTGGTGAACTTAGAGATCTTGCCACATACAGAGAAAAAGAAATCATATAGTTGGTGCTTTAATGTATCCCTTTTGCAGAATCCTGATTTCCAACAAATGTTGAAGACTGAGATCGGTGTTTATGTGGAGACCAACAGGTCCTCAGTATCCTCTGTGGGTGTGGCTTGGGAGGCACTTAAGGCGGTTCTTAGGGGTCGGATCATACAGTATGCCTCATTCACCAAAAAATCCAAAGCACGAGAACTCGTGGAGTTGGAAGGAAATATTAAAAGTGCCGAGGCAGAGCTGAAGTGCCGAATGTCGTCTGATGGTCTCAGAGAATTGACCTGATTGAAATATAGATATTATACTATTTTGTCGCATAAAGTGGAGTTTTGGTTATTCAGGGCAAGACAGTCATACTTTGAGTCAGGGGAAAAAGCAGGTAAGCTTTTGGCTAGATATATAAAGCATAGAGAGTCTTTTTCTACCATTCCTTCAGTGAAATCTGCTGGTGGTGAAATTTCTACCTCAGCCATTGATATTAATAATGCTTTTAAAGAATTCTATCTTGATCTCTATAGTTCCATGTCTTCGTCTACTGATGAAGATATTAGAAACTTTGTGGAACCATTAGAACAACCTAAACTGACGAATGAGCAAAAAAACTCTCTTGATTCTGAGATAACCCTGGAGGAACTTGACGAGGTAATTAAGTCCTTACTTACAGGCAAGGCTCAGACTCGGGCCAGATGGTTTTGCCACTGAATTTTTTAGATCCTATGCTACAGAACTGGCTCCACTTTTGTTAGACGTTTATACTGAATCATTAAAGAATAGAAAGCTTCCGCCAACCATGACACAAGCTCGGATCAGTCTGATTCTTAAAAAAGACAAAGATCCAAACAAGTGTAAAAGTTACCGTCCAATTTCCCTGATCCAGCTAGATGTAAAAATGTTGGCTAAAATTTTGGCTAACCGATTAAGTAAAGTTATGACATCTCTTATACATATAGATCAGGTGGGGTTTATTCAGGGTCATAGCATTCTGATAATATTAGGCGTCTCATCAATATCATGTTGTCAATGGTGAATGATCAGACTCCGGTCGCTGCCATCTCACTTGACGCCGAAAAGGCGTTTGATATGGTAGAATGGGATTATCTTTTTAAGATTTTGGAAATGTATGGGTTCGGGAGTATGTTTATTGGTTGGATCAAATTACTTTATAGACACCCTGTAGCAGCGGTACAGTCAAATGGATTAATTTCAGATTATTTTACTCTGGATAGGGGCACCCGTCAGGGTTGCCCTCTTTCCCCATTATTGTTCTGTCTTGCCCTGGAACCATTAGCAGCCGCGATAAGAATGGAGGATGATTTTCCAGGGGTGACGGCGGGAGGCGTGGCACATAAGCTTCTGCTTTATGCAAATTATATTTTATTATTCGTCTCTGACCCTACTAAATCTATGCCTTGCCTCCACAGAATTATTCATTCCTTTTCCAAATTCTCAGGATACAAAGTCAACTGGTCTAAATCCGAAGCTTTGGCTTTGACAGCGTACTGTCCAGTAATGGCTTTCCAGCCAGGCGCCTTCCAGTGGCCCAAACAGTGCATTAAGAATTTGGGCATTTTATTCCCAACAAATTTGTCTCATTTAGTCAGAGTTAATTCTGACCCTTTAATAAAATGGTTTTCGAGCGATGTAGACAGGTGGGCTTCATTACATTTATCGATGATTGGGAAGGTTAATGTTATTAAAATGAACTGTATTCCAAAATGTAACTACTTGCTACAGTCTCTCCCGGTAGATGTACCCCTGTCTTATTTCAAGCAATTTGAGAGCATAGCAAAGTCTTTCATTTGGAGTGGTTAGCGCCCCAGACTACATTTCAATAAGTTACATAGGCCTACCCAAGATTTTGTTTTATTATTATGCATTCGGTCTCAGACATTTGGCTCATTGGTCGCTTCCACCTGAAAGAGCCCCTCCCTGGTTCTGCATTGAACAAGAACTTCTTGCCCCTATTTGGCCATTGCAAAGCCTTTCCATCAAACTAAATAGAGAAGTTAAATCACACCCCGTTATTTCACATTTGCACTCAATATGGACAAAAGTGTCCAGAGTGTTTAATTCAGATATTTATCTAAATGTTGCCTCAAGCCTATGGCTAAACCCCAAACTATGCATTAATAAGTCCCCTTTTTGTTGGTCTGAGTGGATTGCGAGGTGATCTTTATGAGAACGGTGTGATGAGATCCTTTGAAAATCTGGTTCAATATTTTGGGATCGCCATATCTCAGTTTTTTAGGTATCTTCAGTTATGCCATTTGCTCTGTACTATTTTTGGGAATAGTATACACCCCCTTAAAACAGCAGATACTCTAGGATAGGTGATTTCTGCTTTTGGAAAGGGCCATGAGGCATCAGTGTATTATTCCTTATTAATTCAGAGTCTTGGGGACGGAGTCTCACCCACTCTCAAGAGAATATGGGAGAAAGATTTAAACCTGGAATTGGAGAGAGAATGGGCTAGGATTTTAAAAAACATAAATACTGCATCAAGAGATGCAAGGGTGCGCCTTATACAATTCAAGATTTTACATTGGTTCTATTGGACCCCCTCTAAATTGTATAGGCTTGGTCTTAAAGACACACCCACCTGCTGGCGATGCCAATCAGAGGATGGAGACATGGCCCATGTTTTTTGGTAGTGCGCTGAGATTCAGGAATTTTGGTTGAAGGTACAGAGTGTTCTGTGTGACATGTTGGGCATTCGGATTTCGTTTTGCCCCAGACTCTGTGTTTTGGGTGATGGGGCGGTCATCGACGTAGGTAACAAATACATAAACAACTGGGTCCTCACCAGTGCGATGATAGGCAGGCAGATTGTTTTAAGGGGTTGGAAGTCGGTGGGAGCACCCTCAATTCGGGAGTGGTGCGAGGAGATGGGAAGGGTGGCAGCCTTCAAAGAGGTAACATGTAGAAGGCTGGGGATATGGGATTCTTTTATTGGGAAATGGGGTAGATATTTGATGTTTTTGGGGGGCTTTCGGAGTGGGTCTGTGGAGAGAGAGGTATAGTTTAGAGTTGTATGTATGTATTTATGTATATGTGTATGTATGTATGTATGTGTGTGTGTATATATATATATATATATATATATATATATTATATATATATATATATATATATATATATATATATATATAATATATTTATTATTATTTTATTCTCTGTATGTGTGTGTACTTATGTAAGACCACTGGGATGTTCATTTGGGGTCGGGTGGGGTTCTTGATTGGGGAGGGGAAGTAGTGGGAGTTAATGCTGAGTCATTGTATATATGTTTTGTTTTTTTTTGTTTTGAAAAATTAATAAAAATGTTAATCACAAGAAGTGGAAAATTCTGGGATCACTTGATACCAAGCCAATGTCAGGTAGACCAAGAAAGATTTACCCACATCTGCCAGAAGAATTGTTCAGGATACAAAGAAAAACCCACAGGTAACTCAGGAGAAATACAGGCTGCTCTGGAAAAAGAGGGTGTGGTTGTTTCAAGGAGAACAATATGACGATACTTGAACAAAAATTTGCTGCATGGTCGAGTTGACAGAAAGAAGCCTTTACTGCGCCAATGCCACAAAAAAGCCCGGTTACAATATGCCCGACAACACTTTGACAAGCCTCACAGCTTCTGGCACACTGTAATTTGGAGTGACCAGACCAAAATAGAGCTTTATGGTCACAACCATAAGCGCTATGTTTGGAGAGGGATCAACAAGGCCTATAGTGAAAAGAATACTATCCACACTGTGAAGCATGGTGGTGGCTCACTGATGTTTTGGGGGTGTGCGAGCTCTAAAGGCATGGGAATCTTGTGAAAATTGATGGCAAGATGAATGCAGCATGTTATCAGAAAATACTGGCAGACAATTTGCATTCTTCTGCATGAAAGCTGCGCATGGGACGCCCTTGGACTTTCCAGCACGACAATGACCCTAAGCGCAAGGCCAAGTTGACCCTCCAGTGGTTACAGCAGAAAAAGGTGAAGGCTCTGGAGTGGCCATCACAGTCTCCTGACCTTAATATCATCGAGCCACTCTGGGGATATCTCAAACGTGCATTTCATGCAAGATGACAAAAGACTTTGCAATACCACCTGCAAGAATTTGGGGCCTCATAGACAGCTATTACAAAAGACTGCACGCTGTCATTGATACTAAAGGGGGCAATACACAGTATTAAGAACTAATGGTATGCAGACTTTTGAACAGGGGTCATTTCATTTTTTTATTTGTTGCCATTTTTTGTTTTATGATTGTGTCATTCTGTTATAACCTACAGTTGAATATGAATCCCATAAGAAATAAAAGAAATGTGTTTTGCCTGCTCACTCATGTTTTCTTTAAAAATGGTACATATATTACCAATTCTCCAAGGGTATGCAAACTTTTGAGCACAACTGTATATACACAGTGGCAGCAAAAAGTTTGGAATAATGTACAGATTTTGCTCTTACAGAAAGAAATTGTTATTTTTATTCACCAAAGTAACATTCAACTGATCACAATGTATAGTCAGGACATTAATAATGTGAAAATTACTATTACAATTTGAAAAACATGTTCAGAACGTTTTAAACTACTTCAAAGAGTTCTCATCAAAAAATCCTCCACATGCAGCAATGACAGCTTTGCAGATCCTTGGCATTCTAGCTGTCAGTTTGTCCAGATACTCAGGGGACATTTCACCCCATGCTTCCTGTAGCACTTGCCATAGATGTGGCTGTCACCTTACATTCTAGCTGATCCCACAAAAGCTCTTTTTTTAATGATCTGTTGTCCAATGTCTGTGTTTCTTTGCCCACTCTAACATTTTCTTTTTGTTTTTCTGTTTCAAAAGTGGCTTTTTCTTTGCAATTTATCCCATTAATTCAATGAAGCTGTCAGCTAAGGACATGTGAGGTGTCTATTTCTCAAACTAGAGACTCTGATGTTCTTATCCTCTTTTTTAGTTGTACATCTGGCCTTCCACATCTCTTTCTGTCCTTGCTAGAGCCAGTTGTCCTTTGTCTTCGAAGACTGTAGTGTATACCTTTGTATGAAATCTTCAGTTTTTTGGCAATTTCAAGCATTGTATAGCCTTCATTCCTCAAAACAATGATTGACTGATGAGTTTCTAGAGAAAGCTGTTTCTTTTTTGCCATTTTTGCCAGACAGGCTGGTTTGAGTATTTCTGTAAATGCTGATCTCTTGGGATTTTCACATACAACAGAGTCTCTAGAGTTTACTCAGAATGGTGCCAAAAACATCCAGTGAGCGGCAGTTCTGTGGACGGGAAATGCCTTGTTGATGTGAGAGGTCAACAGAGAATGGCCGGACTGGTGTAAGCTGACAAAGTCTATGGTAACTCAGATAACCGTCTGTACAATTGTGGTGAGAAAAATAGCATCTCAGAATACTATCCTGAGATGCGGTTTGGCACTGTTTATATATACACTACCAGTCAAAAGTTTTTAAACACTTACTCATTCTTTATTATAATTTTTTATTTTTTTTTTCACATTTTAGAATAATAGTAAAGTCATCAAAACTATGGAATAACATACATTTCCAATAACATAAATGGTCCATGTCATCAATTTCAAAACTTTAATTACATTTTAGTTTTATAATAAAATAAATTAATATGGTGGCACAATTATATTTTTGTCTACAAAACTAATTTCAAACATTTAAGCATACGCCTTCAGATAAAAAGATTTTTAAGATCATGAGAAACATTTCTGTCAAGTGATTCAAAATTTTTGACCGGTAGTGTGTATATATATATATATATATATATATATATATACACAGTGCATCCGGAAAGTATTCACAGTGCTTCACTTTTTCCACATTTTGTTATGTTACAGCCTTATTCCAAAATGGATTAAATTCATTATTTTCCTCAAAATTCTACAAACAATACCCCATAATGACAACGTGAAAGAAGTTTGTTTGAAATCTTTGCAAATTTATTAAAAATAAAAAAATAAAATAAATCACATGTACATAATTATTCACAGCCTTTGCTCAATACTTTGTTGAAGTACCTTTGGCACCAATTACAGCCTCAAGTCTTTTTGAGTATGATGCTACAAGCTTGGCACACATATTTTTGGGCAGTTTCTCCAATTCTTCTTTGCAGGACCTCTCAAACTCCATCAGGTTGGATGGGGAGCGTCGGTGCACACTCCTTTGTTATCTTGGCTGTGTGCTTAGGGTCGTTGTCCTGTTGGAAGATGAACCTTCGCCCCAGTCTGAGGTCCAGAGCGCTCTGGAGCAGGTTTTCATCAAGGATGTCTCTATACATTGCTGCATTCATCTTTCCCTCGATCCTGACTAGTCTCCCAGTTCCTGCCGCTGAAAAACATCCCCACAGCATGATGCTGCCACCTCCATGCTTCACTGTAGGTATGGTATTGGCCAGGTGATGAGCGGTGCCTGATTTCCTCCAGACATGACGCTTGCCATTCAGGCCAAAGAGTTCAATCTTTGTTTCTCATGGTCTGAGAGTCCTTCAGGTGCATTTTGGCAAACTCCAGGCGGGCTGACATGTGCCTTTTACTGA
Organism: Myxocyprinus asiaticus; assembly: GCF_019703515.2. Taxonomy (NCBI): domain Eukaryota; kingdom Metazoa; phylum Chordata; class Actinopteri; order Cypriniformes; family Catostomidae; genus Myxocyprinus; species Myxocyprinus asiaticus. The sequence goes on from NC_059393.1 coordinate 2,959,862, forward strand.
GGAGTGGCTTCCGTCTGGCCACTCTACCATACAGGCCTGTTTGGTGGAGTGCTGCAGAGATGGTTGTTCTTCTGGAAGGTTCTCCTCTCTCCACAGAGAAATGCTGGAGCTCTGTCAGAGTGACCATCGGGTTCTTGGTCACCTCCCTGACTAAGGCCCTTCTCCCCCGATCGCTCAGTTTGGCCGGGCAGCCAGCTCTAGGAAGAGTCCTGGTGGTTCCAAACTTCTTCCATTTATGGATGATGGAGGCCACTGTGCTCATTGGGACCTTCAATGCTGCAGAAATGTTTCTGTACCCTTCCCCAGATCTGTGCCTCGATACAATCTTGTCTCGGAGGTCTACAGGTAATTCCTTGGACTTCATGGCTTGGTTTGTGCTCTGACATGCACTGTTAACTGTGGGACCTTATATAGACAGGTGTGTGCCTTTCCAAATCATGTCCAATCAACTGAATTTACCACAGGTGGGCTCCAATCAAGTTGTAGAAACATCTCAAGGATGATCAGTGGAAACAGGATGCACCTGAGCTCAATTGTGAGTGTCATGGCAAAGGCTGTGAATACTTATGTACATGTGATTTTTTTCGTTTTTTATTTTTAATAAATTTGCAAAGATTTCAAACAAACTTCTTTCACGTTGTCATTATGGGGTATTGTTTGTAGAATTTTGAGGAAAATAATGAATTTAATCCATTTTGGAATAAGGCTGTAACATAACAAAATGTGGAAAAAGTGAAGCGCTGTGAATACTTTCCGGATGCACTGTATATGTGTGTGTGTGTGTGTGTGTGTGTGTGTGTGTGTGTGTGTTTGTGTGTGGCATGATGGAATTAGCCACAGAGAGGTAAAAGCCATTTTACCCCAGAGGGGATCGTTTATTTACAAAGTGAGTTAATCCAGGTGAATGTGGTGTGTCTCTGGGTGAATGGTTCAGTTGGAGTCCAGCTTCATCCGTTTCAGCAGTCTCATGAAGCTACTCCCTCCAATATGAGCACTTGTGGCTCATTGCTAAGGGCGATGCTGGTAAAGACATAGCTGGTTTATCATATATGTGAAGCTGCGGAGAGATAATAACGCAACTCCAGGACTGCCCACTTTATGGCAAGGGCTTCCCACTCCACAACAGCGTAGCTTGTTTCTGCTGGGGACTGCTTATGGCTTATAAAGGTCACTGGATGATCCTTACCTTGGAATTCCTGTGAAAGGACAGCCCCAATTGCTGTTTCTGATGCATCTGTTTGAAGGAGATATGGCTTGGTGAAGTCAGGTGCATAGAGAACTGGTTCGGACATCAGGTGATCTTTGAGTGTCCTGAAGGCCTCCTCAGATTCGTCTGACCTATGGGCCTTTTCAGGCTGTCCTTTCCTGGTCAGGTCTGAGAGGGGACAGACTAGAGAGGAGAAGTGGGGATGAAACATCAATAATAACCAGCCAACCCAAGAAAAGCACATACCAGGGACTTGCTGGTGGGTCTTGGAAAGTCCTTCACAGCATTTATCTTCCTCTCCTGTGGCATTATTAGACCCCGACCAATCTGGAATCCCAGGTACTGTGCTTCTGAAAGGCCTAAGTGGCACTTCCTTGGGTTGGCCTCCAGCCCTGCTGCTCTCAGTTCCGACAGCACCCTATGGAGATGGATCAGGTGGTCCTACCAACTCTCCGACTGGATGACAACATCATCGAGGTAGGCGGCAGTATAGGGTCGGTGATAGCGGAGCAGGAGGTCCATCATACTTCGGGAGGTCGCTGGGGCCCATGCAGGCCGAAGGGAAGGACCCAGAACTGCAAGTGCCCAGTAGGGTGCTGAAGGTATTTTTTTTCCTTAGCTACTGGAGTTAGGGGAACCTGTCAGTACCCCTTTATCTGATCGAGGGTGGAGATGAACTGAACCCTTCCCAACCTCTCTGAGTTCATCCACCTTGGGCATCTCATTTAGCTTTCAGATTTCATTTAAAAACATTAAGGTGCCGTCAGGTTTTGGGATGATGACTTTAGGGCTGCACCAAGGGCTAATGGATTCTTCAATCACTTCCATACTCAGCGTCTTCTGGATCTCTCCCTCAATAGCCTGTTGGCAAGTCTCCAGGACATGGTAGGGCCATTGCCTCACAACTACTTCTGAAGGGGTACGAATGTCACAGGAAAATATTTTTGTCCACCCCGGAGCCTCAGAAGACACGTCCGAAAACTCCTGAATGAGCTGCTGGAGATAAGCCTTTTGATTGGGGTCCAGCTGGTTGCCAAAATCTACGATTCGCTGTTGGGCACGCTGAGCCTCCAGGAGATTTTCCTTTACAACTGCCATTACTCTCTCAATCTTTTCCCGCATGTCCTGTACATGTTCAAGCAGCCCCCGAGGCTGGCGACCAAACAGGTACTTGAATGACGTGAATCCTGTTGATGCCTGGGGAACTTCCCTCACCCCAAACAGGACATACAGGATCATCAGGTCCCATTAGCGCCCATCCTCAGTGACCACCCGTCGGAATATCTGCTTGAGGGTTTGATTAAATCACTCAACAAGCCCATATATCTGGGAGTGATGCACTGAGGTGCGCAGATGGTGGATGCACAACAGCTTGCAGAGGTCCCCCATAAGCCGTGAGACGAATGGAGTTCCTTTGTCTGTAAGGATTTCTTTTGGTATGCTGACTTGTCTCATCAGGAAGAGCAGCTCTTTTGCGACATTCTTGGATGTGGCACAACGAACCAACTACCAACAGAATGTATTCATACCCTCGAGTGGATTTTGGCAACGGCCCCACAATATCCATGCTGATGCGTTCAAACGGAATCTTAATATCGGGCTGGGCAGAGGCCATTGGGGCGATGTACACTGACACACATCACAATGTTGACAGAATCTGTTCACCTCGCCACCTAACCCAGGCCAGTGGAACGATCTCTGATCCATTGTGTGGTGTTTTTGGCCCCCAGTTTTCCGGCAAGGGGGTGGGAGTATTCCAGAGTGATGATTGCCTCCATCTTTGTTTTGGGAGCCACCAACAGCTAATTCATTTCACCTCACCTGTCTGCTACACTGTACAGAATTCCATTTTCCATAGTGAAGTGAGGGGAAGGGAGAGGGCTTGATTGCTGGGTGACCCCTTCTATGACACGCACTTGGCTCCAACAGTGTTTAAGTCAGTCATCTTCTCTCTTTTCCTTTGCAAAGGATCCCCCGGCCATGACCTGTTGGAAAAGATCAGAGAACACAGTTGATCCGGCGGAGACTCATCTTCACTCCCACTGTCGGTTGCCAGTAGCACCATCCACACTACCATTTCCCTTTGGCACTTTTTGTTCCACTTCCTGGTGGCAGATGGTGCAGTGGTCCCCAAAAGGAGGTCAAACCCCATCCAATCTCGTCCCAGCAGCAGCGGAACTGGGAGGTCCTTCAGTTGGCTGATTTCCACAGTTCAGGACCCAGGCTTGTGGCAATATTGGCTGTGATGGCGGGAACATTTTTCGTATCATCATGCACACAAGTAATGGGAATATATGTCTTACCAGATTTTCTTCCAGGGAAGATATTGGGCTGAGTAAGACAGATAAAGCTGCCCGAATCCAACACGGCTTTAATGCACTGTCTATTGAACTGCACTTCCATGATGGGGCCCTGGAGGTGTGGTCTGGTGCATCACACATCCTGCAAACCAGGCAGGCACCTCTGGAGGAACAGGGTCCTACAGCATGGGTTCGTCACGTGGGGCCAGGAGCGTGGTACGGCGTTCTGCCCGTTGAGGTTTGTCCAGCAATCACCTCTCAGCTAAACACCCCCGGGGAAACTCAGGCACCCTCTCCCCCACATGCATAGCCTCTGCCAGCTCAGCTGCTTCCACCAAGTCCCCCAGGGTTGGACTAGTCATGCCAACAGCTTTCCGGTGTGGACGGGGTAACGCCTGTAGAAGTTCAACCATGACGACACTTTCGGCCACTTGGAGGGGGTCGGCATCTCCAGACAACAGCCACAGGTGAGACATACTGCATGAGAAAGGTGGGAAACCTGCACTTGGATGGGCACATGCGGCAAGTACACCCACTAACAGAACCACAGCCAAGACCTCGAATTTGTGAAGGAATGCCTCAACATAATCCTGCTCAGTGAGTTTCATCAGTATGGGTGGGGCAGACTGTCTCGGCTTGACCTGATGGACCCGGACTGCAGTTTCCTTGTGGAGCTGCACAAGCTCACGCTTAATCCTTTCCTGACTGGCAGCAAGCTTTTCCTGGCCACATGCCAACTGCTCTGTGATCATTTGTTGCCGTGTGGCCAGCTCTGCAAGGTGCCGATTGATGTCCTACATTTCGGGGTAAAGGGGATATTCTGTAACAGAAAGAGAAAAATATTTTATTATCTCATCTGGCCTCATCATGGTACCTGCATTCTCCACCACTGTGGCATGATGGAATGAGGCCAAAGAGGTAAGACGTGTTTTACCCCGGAGGAGAGTTTATTTACAAAGTGTGTTAAACCAGGTGAATGTGGAGTGTCTCTGGGTAAGGGGTTCCATTGGAGTCCGGACTTGGTGAGTGGGTGCAGGGGGAATTAGCAAGGTCTAGGCTCCAGTGAGGGTTGAGACACACGTGCTTGTGTGGTAAAAGGTGGTAGGCTGTAAGGGTGGCGAGGTAGACACAACTTCAGTCTGACATTAGGAGAGACAGAGAAAGACATATGAGTCTCAGGAGTCAGAGCTCAACTGGGCTCTGATGAAGCTGTGCTTTTGTACTCTGTTTAACGAGCTTGATCCGTTTCAGCTGTGACTCATGAAGCCACTCTCTACAATGTGAGCGCTTGTGGCTTGTTGCTAAGGGCGACACTGGTACAGACATGGCTGGCTCATCATAATATATACATGTACAGTTGAAGTCAGAAGTTTACATACACTTAGGCTGAAGTCATTAAAACTCATTTTTTTAACCACTCCACAGATTTAATATTAGCAAACTATAGTTTTGGCAAGTCATTTAGGACATCTCCTTTGTGCATGACACAAGTAGTTCCTCCAACAACTGTTTACAGACAGATTGTTTCACTTTTAATTTACTATATCACAATTCCAGTGGGTCAGAAGTTTACATACACTAACTTAACATACTTTTAAGCAGCTTGAAAAATTCCAGAAAATTATGTCAAGCCTTTAGACAATTAGCCAATAAGCTTCTGATAGGAGGTGTACAGAATTGGATGTATTTTAAGGCCTACCTTCAAACTCAGTGCCTCGTTGCTTGACTTAATGGGAAAATCAAAAGAAATCAGCCAAGACCTCAGAAAAAAAAATTGTGGACCTCCACAAGTCTGGTTCATCCTTGGGAGAAATTTCCAAACGCCTGAATGTACCACATTCATCTGTACAAACAATAGTACACAAGTATAAACACCATGGGACCACGCAGCCATCATACTGCTCAGGAAGGAGACGCATTCTGTCTCCTAGAGATGAATGTAGTTTAGTGCGAAAAGTGCAAATCAATGCCAGAACAACATCAAAGGACCTTGTGAAGATGCTGGAGGAAACAGGTAGACAAGTATCTACTGTATATCCACAGTAAAACAAGTCCTATATCGACATAACATGAAGGGCTGCTCAGCAAGAAGAAGCCAATGCTCCAAAACCACCATAAAAAAGCCAGACTACAGTTTGCAAGTGCACATGAAGACAAAGATCTTACTTTTTGGTCTGATGAAACAAAAATTGAACTTTTTGGCCATAATGACCATCGTTATGTTTGGAGGAAAAAGGGTGAGGCTTGCAAGCCGAAGAACACCATCCCAACCATGAAGCATAGGGGTGGCAGCATCATGTTGTGGGGGTGCTTTGCTGCAGGAGGGACTGGTGCACTTCTCAAAATAGATGGCATCATGAGGAAGGAAAATGATGTAGATATATTGAAGCAACATCTTGAGACATCAGCCAGCAAGTTAAAGTTCGGTCGAAAATGGGTCTTCCAAATGGACAATGACCCCAAGCGTACCTTCAAAGTTGTGGCAAAATGGCTTAAGGACAACAAAGTCAAGGTATTGGAGTAGCCATCACAAAGCTCTGACCTCAGTCTGATAGAAAATTTGTGGGCAGAACTGAAAAAGCATGTGCAAGCAAGGAGGCCTACAAACCTGACTCCGTTACACCAGTTCTGTCTGGAGGAATGGGCCAAAATTCCAGCAACTTATTGTGAGAAGCTTGTGGAAGGCTACCCAAAACGTTTGACCCAAGTTAAACAATTTAAAGGCAATGCTACCAAATATTAACAAATTGTATGTAAACTTCTGACCCACTGGGAATGTGATAAAAGTAATAAAAGCTGAAATAAATCATTCTCTTTACTATTATTCTGATATTTCACATTTTTAAAATAAAGTAGTGATCCTAACTGGCCTAAGACAGGGAATGTTTTCTACGATTAAATGTCAGGAATTGTGAAAAATTGAGTTGAAATGTATTTGGCTAAGGTGTATGTAAACTTCTGACTTCAACTGTATATAGTATGTATTTATTCCACGGGAAATGGTAGAATTCAAGTGATAATGCACCAATTACAACAAAGAATCTCCAGGGGCCAGTTGCACCAGCTACAGTGCATCTGGAAAGTATTCACAGTGCTTCACTTTTTTTCAAATTTTTTTATGTTACAGCCTTATTCCAAAATGGATTAAATTCATTATTTTCCTAAAAATTCTACTAACAATACCCCATAATGACAATGTGAAAGAAGTTTGTTTGAAATCTTTGCAAATTTATTAAAAATAAAAAAACGGAAAAAAAAAAAATCACGTCCATAAGTATTCACAGCCTTTGCCATGACACTCAAAATTGAGCTCAGGTGCATCCTATTTCCACTGATCATCCTTGAGATGTTTCTTCAACTTGAATGGAGTCCACCTGTGGTAAATTCAGTTGATTGGACATGATTTGGAAAGGCACACACCTGTCTATATAAGGTCCCACAGTTAACAGTGCATGTCAGAGCACAAACCAAGCCATGAAGTCCAAGGAATTGTCTGTAGATCTCCGAGACAGGATTGTATCGAGGCACAGATCTGGGGAAGGGTACAGAAAAATTTCTGCAGCATGGAAGGTCCCAATGAGCACAGTGGCCTACATCATCCGTAAATGGAAGAAGTTTGGAACCACCAGGACTCTTCCTAGAGCTGGCTGCCCGGCCAAACTGAGCGATCGGGGGAGAAGGGCCTTAGTCAGGGAGGTGACCAAGAACCCGATGGTCACTCTGACAGAGCTCCAGCATTTCTCTGTGGAGAGAGGAGAACCTTCCAAAAGAACAACCATCTCTGCAGCACTCCACCAATCAGGCCTGTATGGTAGAGTGGCCAGACGGAAGCCACTCCTCAGTAAAAGGCACATGACAGCCCGCCTGGAGTTTGCCAAAAGGCACCTGAAGGACTCTCAGACCATGAGAAACAAAGATTGAACTCTTTGGCCTGAATGGCAAGAGTCATGTCTGGAGGAAATCAGGCACCGCTCATCACCTGGCCAATACCATCCCTACAGTGAAGCATGGAGGTGGCAGCATCATGCTGTGGGGATGTTTTTCAGCGGCAGGAACTGGGAGACTAGTCAGGATCGAGGGAAAGATGAATGCAGCAATGTATAGAGACATCCTTGATGAAAACCTGCTCCAGAGCGCTCTGGACCTCAGACTGGGGCGAAGGTTCATCTTCCAACAGGACAACGACCCTAAGCACACAGCCAAGATAACAAAGGAGTGGCTCCGGGACAACTCTGTGAATGTCCTTGAGTGGCCCAGCCAGAGCCCAGACTTGAACCCGATTGAACATCTCTGGAGAGATCTGAAAATGGCTGTGCACCAACGCTCCCCATCCAACCTGATGGAGTTTGAGAGGTCCTGCAAAGAAGAATTGGAGAAACTGCCCAAAAATATGTGTGCCAAGCTTGTAGCATCATACTCAAAAAGAATTGAGGCTGTAATTGGTGCCAAAGGTACTTCAACGAAGTATTGAGCAAAGGCTGTGAATACTTATGTACATGTGATTTTTATTTATTTATTTTTTTTATTTTGTATTTTTTTTTTTTTTATAAATTTGCAAAGATTTCAAACAAACTTCTTTCACGTTGTCATTATGGGGTATTGTTTGTAGAATTTTGAGGAAAATAATGAATTTAATCCATTTTGGAATAAGGCTGTAACATAACAAAATGTGGAAAAAGTGAAGCGCTGTGAATACTTTCCGGATGCACTGTATACGTACGTTAGAACTTAGCCTAGTTGTGGCATAAATGGGCACTAAGTCACAATTTACGCACTAGTAAATATTTGAGCATTGCACCATTAAACTTAGGTAGGACGTAATCCTACGTATAAACTAAACATTTACGGAAGACTCCAACCAGGAGTAACTGATGGAATAAAAAAGCAGAATGATATTTAATGACATCAGTGAGCTCGTGTTTTGCATGACAGGCTTCAGTCCTTTCGACATATATGATGGTGTTGGCATTTACACTCGTTTACATTTACAAGAAAGAATTTTTTTTTTATTTTAACCGGCTCTTCAGTATGGAACCGATCCATGGTGCCGTTTTCAGGATGCGTCACCCGGTGTCAAGTTTCAACACATTCTAAATATATATAAGATATTAAAATGAATAAATGTCTATTTTTCCAGCCTGTTGTATTAGTATTTATTTATCACCCCTTATTTATTTTAGATAAGGTTCCTATATATTGTTATTTTCATAGGGCAAATATACTATTTATTAAATCTACTTTTATTACATATCCTATTTTAATGGGGATTTAAGTCATTACAGCTGACAGTTACATGAGCAAACAAGGTTTGAACATCAACCGTAGCGAGATAAACTGAAATGCATGGCTTTTTAGCACTTCTGTGTACACATTTGAAGGCTGCTTATTGGATCAATACAAGAAAACGTCATATTACGCGACTATGCATTACTTTACTGAGAGCTTACGACCTACTAGTTAAGTCATGCCTTAAGAACAAGTTGCAACCGAATTAAGCACTGACTCAGGGTACGTTTACACAACAACGATGTACTAAAAACGGAAAAGTTTTTCCTTTGCGTTTTTGAAAAGTTTCGCGTACAGACGACAACGTTGTCAAAACGATCCTCGTTAACACGAATCCGTGAAAACGACTGAAAACGCTGTATTACATTCCAGGCCAGTAGTTGGCGATGTCACTTTGTAAAGAAACACTACGCGCCTGCGCACATAAGCATTCTTCCACAGAGCGGGTGAATACAAACAATGAAGATGGCGATCGCTGGTCGTAGTTGTGATGCAGTAAATCTACACTTTGCTGGAGAAGCGTTAATAAACTCAAAATCTTGAGCAGCACAAACACAGTCCCGTAGTCTGCCATCGTAGTTTTGAATGTCTCGCGCGTTCTAACATTTCCTGTCCGTAAGTTTGCATTAAGTTATATTTACAAAGAAATCGAAAACAACACTTCGCTGCAACACTGGCGCACATAAGAGCCGCATTCCATCTGTTGACGTGCATAACAATTCCTTCCGCGAGGAAAGTTAGATCTCGAGACTTGATTTCCTTGTGGAAAAACAAGGGATAAAATAGCGATAAAAATGTAAATTTACATTGAACATTTGATGAAATTGCATATTAGATGCTGCTGATGTGAAGACGGGCGGAGGAGCTGAGGGAACATGAGTGTGATCCAGCGGAGGGTTACTTGAGTGCACAGCGGCGCAGTTGCGCAGAGTCACTAGAGAGAGCGACTCCACAGATCCTGCACTGCTTATACCTATCTTTTAATTTTTATTCCAAATAATCACACCAATCGCGATTATGCCGGGAATGATGGATAAAGGGTCGGAATATCTGGGGAAAGGTCGCTCAAATGGCACGAAAAGCCCGTCGAACGCCTCGAACGGACATTTTTCAGACGAGAGCGGCAGTGACGACGAGCACGGTATAGCCTCGAACACCCCTGCGGAGGTTTTTAACAAAGCTATGAAATATTATCAGATAAACAAGCTTTGATGGGAACACGTTTATTTTTATTTTTCAGATGTGGGCATGCGTGTGGGATCTGATTACCAAGCTAATATTCCAGAGTTTGATCCAGGTAGGAAATCGCGCTGTATGCCTGTTACAGTAACCTGACTGACTGTGGTAGCCTCGATACACCTATCGCGCCGATTTAACGCTACAAACCAAATGCAGTCGATATTATTATGTGTTTTTCAAATGTTTTGAGTGTCGGGTGATGTATATTATTAATTTAAATTGATCTCTAACATCACTGTATGTTTATTTAATCACGAAAATCGATTTGTGTAAAGCTATTAGCTTCTTCGCTTAGCCACCCATCAGCTAGTAAACAAACAACTTTATAACATGTAGTTTAAAGGAATATTACGGGTTCAATACAAGTTAAGCTCAATAGAAAGCATTTGTGGCATAATGTTGATTACCACAAAAGTTAATTTCGACTCGTCTCTCCTTTTATTAAAAAAAAAGCATAAATCGAGGTTACAATGAGACACTTTCAATGGAAGTGAATGGGGCCAATTTTTGGTTGGCTTAAACAGAAATGTGAAGCTTATAATTTTATAAAAGTACTTGCATTAATTCTTCTGTTAAAACTCATGTTTTATTTGAGCTGTAAAGTTGTTTAAATTGTAATTTTTACAGTCATTTTATGGTTTTAGGGTTTGTTGACATTACATCATCATGGTAACAAAGTTTTAAAATTAGCTATAACTTTACACTGATGCTGTGATAAGTGATTATATCACACTAAAATCATGTTTACGCGCATATCCTGTCTTGTGGCAATACTTTTGAAAGTGAGTATTTTAACGTTCAAAAATTGGCCCTGTTTCACTTCCATTGTAAGTGCCTCACTGGAAGCAAGTTTTTTGCTTTTTTTAAAGAAAAGGAGGGATGTGTCGAAATAAATTTGTCGTTATCAATATTATGTCACAAATGCTGCCGATTGAGCTTAACTTGTATTGAAAAGAATATTCTTTTAATATGAGAGACATTTTTTTGATATATGTTAATTTAGAAATACACAGTTTAATCGGGGAAAAAAAATACATAACGCATAAATGTTTTTCGGTTTACCAAAAAATTAAATATTTTTAACGACATTTTATGCAGCGTGTAATTAAAGTACTTTTGTCACTGTTGACCTTATTTGTCCACAAACAATGTCCAACAGTGAATATACATGCATCATTAGATAACTTCATCATTTTATCTGAGTCAAACATTTAAATTTCGCAACATAAGTTATGTAGTGTTTGATTAACGAATCGTGTGACATTAGATGCATGTATTTTGTCTTACGATGTAGCCTTTATAATAACTTGTAAATCTTTTTCTATTCTTGTTTTTATTGTATTGTGATTTTGCAGGTTCCGCAAAATACAGTGATAAAGACAGTGGTGGCATGCTCGTTTGGTCTCCACATCACACAATAGTTGACTCAAAATGTAAGTATGCAGTGACCAGTGTCATTTTTGTTTTTATTGTAAATATATCATGCTGTCTGTGTCACACTTATACTTAAAAAAAAAAAAAAAAAAATGTTTTTTTTTTTTTTAGTGGATGAGTACATTGCCATTGCAAAAGAAAAGCACGGGTACAATGTTGAACAGGTGAGTTGATGGAACATGCTCCTTAAAGATGCTTTTGCTGTTGGTAATCTCTGAATGGATGCCATCTTCCGTTCGGTGCTCAACAGGCTCTTGGCATGCTCTTCTGGCATAAACACAACATCGAGAAGTCCCTGGCTGATCTCCCAAACTTCACCCCTTTCCCTGATGAGTGGACGGTGGAGGACAAGGTGTTGTTTGAACAAGCGTTCAGTTTTCATGGAAAGAGCTTCCATAGGATCCAGCAGATGGTGAGTTCTTGCTGCCATAGTTTTTGCGGTAAAGCTCTATAATGACACATCTAGAAACTAAGAGGGTGAATGTTGTATAAAAAAGTCAGATTTCACCCCAATATCAAAACATAAAAATAGATTTAGCCTATTGAAGCCTGTTTTCTTCATTTTCTTCCTGCAAAATGTAATTTCTTAGTTAAAATATGAGAGTACTTTCAGCCCTGTGAATTTCTAGAGAGTAAAAACATTTTTCACACTCGCAAATGTTTTAAATTTATCTGCTAACAATGTCCAACAGTGTCTGTACATGCATCACAGGAGATTAATGTCTGTTTTTTGTTTTCTGAAAGTCATGGCAATTTGTACAACAGTAGACTTGCCACGATATCATAATTTTCACACCGGTGCGGTGTTCACGTTCAAACTGACTAAAACCGGTATTACCACTGGTTGGATGCTAAGTGGTACTATGGGGTGATTTTCATTAAGCAGTAGCCTACACAATAACGCAAGGCAGATTGACTTATTTATTTTAACTGTAAATTCAAATGAAACTGAAAAAATTAAGAGCAATTAAAATATGTTGTTCAACTTTTTGAAATATGGCTTTTCAACAGTTGTGAAGGGCAACATCTCTTTGGCAACTAACCTACTTCATTCGAGCATTCTCTCCATTATGGGCTGCCGGTCGGGTATTTCGTTGTCTGGGAAAATGCATCACTTTTTGGGTTGTTGCAGGTTTAATGTTGGTGTTTTATTACCTTTCATCCCAGGACCCAGTTTAGCCTCTTCCGGAGGGTAATGACTTTGAATGTGTGTGGATAAATTCATTTTGTTCCCTGCTAGGGCTGGGCGATATGCAAGAAATATGTTTATTAAAAAAAAAAACACTATCCAATTATACTATCAACCCCCCAGGTGATGAATCAGTGAATATTTTTCCTTTAGTGATTTTGCATTGAAAATGTAATTAATTTAAAACCAAAGACATTTCTAAATTCGAATTGCACTTCAAATGAAATGAAAAAGCAATTCAAATAACATTGTCAAAAAACAAAAACAAATCATATATAACCTTTCCATTTACCGTCATGCAAGTAAGACAACAGACTGAAAATGACTAATACAAATTAAGATCTAAAAACAAATATGAATGTAAACATAATAATTATAATGATGATAATAATCACTGAAATATAAATCATGGTTCAAGGTGAACATGTTTTTGTATTATTTTATGATTTAATCACAGACGTATAGTCTATATATAGAGTGACCCTGCAGAGTTGCGTTCACAATGAACTGCTCTATGGAAATAAAGAAAACTGAACTCAGAGAATCTCCTGAGCTGAGATGGTCTGAGGTCATTTGCATTATTCTCATAGACAATACTATTCTTGCAAAAGAATTTCAGAAGACTGAAACAAAGAAAGAGTGAGAACCCTTTACATATGCGTGTTCCACGGGACTGCGCGCCTCCCAACAAACAGCACATCAGACATGCATATTGATGGCTTTTCTGTCATCTGTTCTTAAAAATATAATAGTGTGTTTCTTCAAGCGCATGTCTGTGTGTCTAACTGCATTCCTTGTGTTATCCCGAATCCGAGACGTTTTACAGTTACCCACCATGCACATCATATTCACTACCTGCAATTAAACGTCTTCTGTCAGTGCGCATACTTTGCTGCCTGTGTAATTTGATATGTTGGTAAAGAACATCTGGCTTTCAATGCGTTATTTAGATTCATTTGTCATGGGTCGCTGCTGAGAGGTGGTGCAGGAAACACTGAGCCAGACATGTTCTTGACAGGTTTCGTGAGATTCACCTAGTTGAAGTCATCAGATTTGTCACTTCTTTGAAAGTGGCACACAGTAAATCATCATAATTTGCAGATTGTTTCTCAGCATTAATTACATAATTTGATCATTGATCGTAGTTGCCGGACAAATCCATATCCAGTCTTGTGAAGTACTACTACTCGTGGAAAAAAACGCGGTCCCGGACGAGCCTGATGGATCGGCAAGCACGAAAGCTGGCAAATCGGAGTAATCAAGATGAAAGGTAATTTATCCTTTCACAGGCTCTGGTATTAATCATTACTGAGCATTATTGATCATTACAGTCTGTATGTTTCTGTTGCTCACTATACTGTTGCATTTAATGTGTTAGTGAGGAGGAGATGGAAGAGGCCAACCCCATTGAGGCAAACGACAGCGATTATGACCCTACAAAAGAGGCAAAGAAGGAGGTAACGTGGTTTTACGTGCATTTAAGGGAAATGTGTACTTACATTTATGTAACTGACTCAACAGGGCTCCAGACTAAAAAAAATTACTTAGGAGCCATTGGCTCCTTAACTGAAACATTATGGAGCCAAATGGCTGTTTTTTAGTCACCAAATCATATAATTGCTTGAGAAACAAGATAGAAAGCAAAAGAAAAGGAAGACAGCTTATAACCCATTAATCAGAGGTTTAATAAACAGTATATATAGTTGAGAAGATACATTTATCAATGTTCACACCTCTTTCATAATTTACACAAATATAAGAGATAATTTTTATTTTATTTAGTACTGCCCTTCAGAATCTACATAAGCAGATATTTACATAAAGCATAGTATACATATAAGTTTGTTGCCTTCTTGAGCATCAGTGAATGTTTGCACCTTGTGTAATAGTTGTGTATGAGTCCCTCAATTGACCTAAGTGTCAAAAGCTGGATCTCATATAAATATAGATAGATATATACAGTATATACTGTATGGTGGAGCGGGACTTTTAATTATAAAGAAGCCCAAAATACACATGGGACTCTTATTTTGAAATGTCTGCACTCCCAGTTGTGAGCTCACTGACAACTGATTCGCTGAGAAAGTGACTCTGCTTCAAACTGCTAACCTGAGCTCCTGAGTTGAAACAAGCTCTTGTCGGGTGATTCATGAAACAGACCTGGTTCAAAGGAGTAATTTGTTCACGACTCTCTCGTGCTGGGTTTGTGTGCGGCGCAGTGAGCTCATCTCAACAGAATGGGTGAAAAGCAGCTCGAGACACACTGGTGCACCCTCAAAAGATGTATTCAGTAACTCACAAGATGATATCTGACGATACCGTATATGAACACAACCCGACTGTCGCCAGTGGTGACTAGATTTTAAATTATTGTCGCAATCAATTATTTTTGGTCGCATTTGCGACAATTTTAGTCACAGTCTGGAGCCCTGCGCAAGGGGTGTGGTGTCCATCTTCTGTAGCATGTTAAAGTCAACATGAAATGCCAATTGCAGTCTGTTTTACTTCATAATGTGACATATTTCTGCATAAAACAGAATTTTCAACGAGAACAAATGTAGGGCAGTATAATTGTATCCGTGGTGAACTGATTAGATGGCGAAAAGTGGTCTCTACACAAGGAGAGGGGTTGAAAAATAAGAGGGCTTGGTTTTAATTTCATGTTTCATGGTAAGCTACAAATTTTTTTTTTTTTTGATAGAGTCACACAGAGCCTCAGACAATGAGTTCCAAGATTGGAATGGGACGGCGAGACCATCAGACCCTACAGCACCGGCATCACTCCCAGCGGTCAAAGTGCCGCCCACCCAAAGGCATGTACCTCACACAGGAGGACGTGGTGGCCATCTCCTGCAGCTCCAGCGCAGCAAACACTGTCCTGCGTCAGCTAGACATGGAGCTGGTGTCTCTCAAACGGCAGGTATGCAATGTGAATTAATTGATTCTCAAAGTAAAGGTGCACACAGTCATTTTTCCCTTCATTAAAAAAAAAAAAAAAAAAAAAAAGAATGTTTTACCAGTATAGAAATGGTTAGTACTTCTCAAATTATGTGAATGTCCATAAGATAAGTGTTCTAGTCATATCAGTATTCTATGAAAAGCTGCTTTATTTTACATGGGCCCTCACGTTGAGATCACATGACCAGCCGAATACTACATGCTTCATCTCAGAAATCGCATTTAGGGATCGATGGCCGATATACACTATATTTCCAAAAGTATTCGCTCATCTGCCTTTATACGCATATGAACTTAAGTGACATCCCATTCTTAATCCATAGGGTTTAATATGACGTCGGCCCACCCTTTGCAGCTATAACAGCTTCAACTCTTCTGGGAAGGCTTTCCACAAGGTTTAGGAGTGTGTTTATGGGAATTTTTGACCATTCTTCCAGAAGCGCATTTGTGAGGTCAGACACTGATGTTGGACGAGAAGGCCTGGCTCGCAGTCTTAACTCTAATTCATCCCAAAGGTGCTCTATCGGGTTGAGGTCAGGACTCTGTGCAGGCCAGTCAAGTTCTTCCACACCAAACTCGCTCATCCATGTCTTTATGGACCTTGCTTTGTGCACTGGTGCGCAGTCATGTTGGAACAGGAAGGGGCCATCCCCAAACTGTTCCCACAAAGTTGGGAGCATGGAATTGTCCAAAATCTCTTGGTATGCTGAAGCATTCAGAGTTCCTTTCACTGGAACTAAGGGGCCAAGCCCAGCTCCTGAAAAACAACCCCACACCATAATCCCCCCTCCACCAAACTTCACAGTTGGCACACTGCAGTCAGACAAGTACCGTTCTCCTGGCAACCGCCAAACCCAGACTCGTCCATCAGATTGCCAGATGGAGAAGCGTGATTCGTCACTCCAGAGAACGCGTCTCCACTGCTCTAGAGTCCAGTGGCGGCGTGCTTTACACCACTACATCCGACGCTTTGCATTGCACTTGGTGATGTATGGCTTGGATGCAGCTGCTCGGCCATGGAAACCCATTCCACGAAGCTCTCTACGCACTGTTCTTGAGCTAATCTGAAGGCCACATTAACTTTGGAGGTCTGTAGCGATTGACTCTGCAGAAAGTTGGCGACCTCTGCGCACTATGCGCCTCAGCATCCGCTGACCCCGCTCTGTCATTTTACGTGGCCTACCACTTCGTGGCTGAGTTGTTGTAATTCCCAATCGCTTCCACTTTGTTATAATACCACTGACAGTTGACTGTGGAATATTTAGTAGCGAGGAAATTTCACGACTGGACTTGTTGCACAGGTGGCATCCTATCACAGTACCACGCTGGAATTCACTGAGCTCCTGAGAGCGGCCCATTCTTTCATAAATGTTTGTAGAAGCAGTCTGCATGCCTAGGTTCTTCATTTTATACACCTGTGGCCATGGAAGTGATTGGAACACCTGAATTCAATTATTTGGATGGGTGAGCGAATACTTTTGTCAATATAGTGTATTATTGGCCATTATCTGGGGAAATTAAAATATTATTAATGCACCGATAGTGGAATTACCACTGATATATGGGCCAATGACGTGATGCTAATTTCTTTGTTCACTTCCATTAAGTTGTTATACATTATAAAATACATTACAAATGCAATTTACACAAAGTTTAAAGTCATTTTGATATATATTTTTTTTTTCTGGGGCTTAAATTAAAACGTCATGTGGTGTAACCGTCCAGAGACGTTAAAAAAAAAAAAAATCTTGTCTCAGTAAAATCTGAAATTCAAATCAAAGTCATGACTTGTAACCAACATGTAGGTAGCTATTTTGTTGTCTTGTGAAAAAAAAACAAACAAAAAAAACAGATGGGTCCCCTGTGGACACTCAAGACTGTGATCACGTTTACATGCACTTAAGAAAATGGTTTATTTCAGGGGTTTTGCAGAAAGTGGCATTCTGAAACATCATGTAAATTAGAACACTGATTTCCTTGCACTGTTTAAGGGATTAAGAGAAAGCGGTTTAACACACCTAGGTTTCTCTCGGAGAACGCAGTTTAATGTGGCCATGTAAACGCATAAGCAGCATTCTGATGGGTGTTTGAAGAGTGCACGTGCGTGGAACAGAACGGGATTACAAACTTACATAGGATGAAGCCCAACAACATGTCAACACAGCGGAAAGAACTGAACACTTCTGCGAGTCCAGTGGAAAAAACACGCTGTAAACTATACCCTTTTATACACACCAATGTTAATGTCATTTGGTGTAACCCTAAGAAAACATTTTGATATTCTTGGCTCAAAAATCCATGATATATGTGAAGAAGAAAAAAAATTACCTTGAATAATATTTTTGAGAACGATTAAGTTGCGTATACTTGTGTATTCAAGGTGCAAGTATTTTAATACAAAAAAATAAAATAGTGTCATATTACGTTTTAAATTTGTGTAATCAGATTACAGTTCCTAACTTTCAAATACTGTAAGTGATAGTCCCCTTGAAGTGCCTTGAAAAACAGTTTTCTTTGGCCTTTTGATGTATTTCCTACTGAAACATGAAGTTTGGCCGGGACTTGTTGAACAGCCCATGCCGCCTCCTTTTTTTTTTTTTTTTCAGAATAGCATCTCAGAATGTACAACACGTCGAACCTTGAGGCGGATGGGCTACACCAGTAGAAGACCACGTCGGGTTACACTTCTATCAGCCAAGAACAGAAAGCTGAGGCTGCAGTGAGCACATGTCAAAAAACTGGACAGTTAAAGACTGGAAAAACAGAGCCTGGTCTGATGAATCTCGATTTCTGCTGCGACATGCAGATGGTAGACCCACTGCAGCCTCAGCTTTCTGTTTTTGGCTGACAGAAGTGCAACCCGACATGGTCTTCTACTGTTGTAGCCCATCTGCCTCAAGGTTTGACATGTTGTGCATTCTGAGATGCTAATCTGCTCACTACAATTGTACAGAGGTTTTATCTGAGTTACCGTAGCCTTTCCAGGGCTCTACAGTGCAACCATTTTGCCATTTTAAAAAATGTTGAAAAAATATTTAGGCGCACCGGTGCGAGTGACCCGATTGAAGTTGGGGTGGGAGAAAAAATCTATTCTCCGATGAATCGATTCTGAGAACGCAGCAGTGCAGTGGTGCTTTTGCACGCGCCAGAGACAGATGTTAGAAACGCACATATCCTAAAATCAAGTGCATCCTACAAAACTGATTGCAGACTGGATGTATCAACCACACACCATTCGTCTCATGAAACTACGATCCCAAAATTAATTCACAAACTCGCGCACATGGCAACAGGAGAGTTGATTTCGTGATGACATGTCAGCAGAGAACATGAAATACGAGCTTGCGCTCTTTATTGCACTAATTTGCACAACAAGGGAAAAAAAAAAACACCTGAAAATAATGATGAGACAGTGGTTCGGGAGATGTCGGTGATGTTTTTATTAGGGGCCAAACACCGAAGGTGCTGTGGCACCTATTGTTTTCATATTATTATTCTTCCCCAATGGGAGTCTATGGCAGCCACATGGGGAAATTATGAAATTTGGCATATTGATAGGGGTGGGCATAAATAGCCCCATACCAAATTTGGTGTCTTTAGGACGTACTCTATAGCGCCACCCCCATGTCAAATTCACTTTTCTTTTGGGCGTATCTTTTGAACCGTTTGTGCTGGAGAAATAATTCTTTTTTTGTCTGATTACTGTCCTCCTGATGATGCGAATGGAGCCCTTACATTAAAACTCTGCCTATTACAGTGGCTGCCATGTTGGATTATGATGTTTACAGTTTAAGCTTTTCACACCCTTCAAACTTGGTCTGATTTTCCCAAACAATGGCTCAAAATAATGTCCAGACTGAGCCACACAGAAATGAATGTTCAGAATTTAGATTTTCGCTTTTGTTTAAAAGTTAAAGCATCACAATTGTAACAACATCGATGTGAAAATTGATTTGAGCCTATATCTTGGCAACCCTTTGTCCTATCGAAACTAAACTTGGTACACTTAATGAAAACCATGGTCTGAGGGCACATGCAGAGTTTTGCGACAGCACCACCTATGGGTCAAAAGATCTGAAAAATTGCTATTTTTGCCTGTAACTCTTGAACCATATGTCCAAAAATCATTAGGTTGGTGTCTGTGGATTCTGTGGGTCATGAGGATTTACCAAATTTTCCCCTATCAACTATACTGTCCCTCCACCATTTTGAAATGTAAAAAAAAATTATATATCTTTTAAATACATTGCCGGATTTCAAAGAATATTGGTATGCATCATCAACATCATGTCTTGATGATACTTGAGCAGTTTGGAGACAGCGCCACCTATAGTTAAAAAGATAACCTACACTTGAGTACTGACTCTAACCTCAGGAAGTATCTTTGCCACTCAATGGACATGTCAACTGTGTGACTCAGTGTGTTAAAGCACTGATTTATAGTTTGAAAAGTCATGGGTTTGATTCCTAGGGCGACCAGTGTTAGAGTTGATGTTGTATTGTGTTTACCGAATAGTTGCAGGTTTTATCACAGATCATTTCTGTTTGCAGGTATACTTCTTGTTCTTTGTCTTAGTGTTGGTCTTCTGAGATATATGGGAGTGAAATAATTTGAAAGGATTGAGTAGTTTTGAGACAGCATCACATGTAGTTCAAAAGAACATGGTCTGTTTAGCATGGTTATCATGTTACATGCTATGATAGCTTAGTATGCTAATTGGTTAGCATGCTAACTGTTGGGTTTTCTGTCTTTTAAGGCTATTTGATCACAATGCTGTGCGTAGGTTAACATTAGCTTAGCATGCTAATCAGTTAGCATGCTAACCAACACATTTTTAAGGCTCTTTGATCATTATGCTATCCGTAGGCAACATTAGTTTAAAATGCTAATAAGCTAGCATGCTAATCAGTTAAATACATCATGACTGGTCTGTTCTTTCTTTCTACAATGTTTGATATTAGCCATTATGGCTCTCTTCCATTTTAAATACTTTTTATTTTTTATTAAAAACTTGCTGATTCTTAGCTTGGTATATTTCTTCAGCAACTGTAAAATATGTGGTCTAGTGGTATGGTGCACTATACTGGTGTGCTGTGGAGATCGAAAGGTTGTTGTTTTGAGACCAGTTTGGGTACGACAGGAAAAACTTGGATTGCAAAATGCCTTATCTATTTGTTCTTTCTTTCTGCTGTGTTTGATATCAGACATATCAGCACTCCATCCTTTTGAATACTTTTTACATTTAAATAAATACTGACCTGTAAAATCTGTGGCAATGTGGCCCAGCCCTCAGTGCACCATGCCTTTGTGCTCTGGAGATCAAAAGTTTGCCGGTTCAAGACCAGCTTGGGGCAACTTGAAAAATTATGAGTAATTGCAAAATACATAATGACTGGTTTGTTCTTTCTTTCTGTTGTGTTTGATATCAGCCATATAAGCACACCACCATTTAAAATGGATGTTTTGTTCAAAACCTGCTTGGTATGTCTCTTTAGCACCTGTGAAACCTTTCTGATTCTGTCACTTTTTTGGTGACTTGTGAAATAGTGTGGGCTTGCTTTGTATGTCATATTCATGCAATGTGTTCATACAAATGTGCTTACTATGGTGTAATGCTTGCCATATAGGAGATTTTTGAATTCTGTTTACTGAATGGTTGCTGGGCTTTTCCCCAAGCAAATTTATATTTTCCCATTTGTTGAAAAGTTACTTGAATATAAAGTTGATCATGGTAACAGCTGTGAAGCTTGTTATGTCCCTTTGTTGACTGGCAAATCTGTGGCTGTGTAGTGTAGTGGAAAGCACACTGAACTCTAGATCAAAAAGTAATGGGTTCAAATCCGTCCTAGGGCGATGTGATCTGTGTTTGTTCTGTGAGATCTTTGGGTTGTGTTTAGTGTTGTGCAGTGGTTGCCATGTTGGTGCTTGGCCCCGTAATGGCTGCTTGCAGGTATATTTTTTTCTTGTATTCCATTCAAATCGGATGTGGGATATTCCTACTTGATATCTCCGATCTCCAACCGTAAAGGCACTCCATTGCCAGATGATCGAAAGATGACGTTTAAGGAAATAAAACGGCAATGCTCCCGTTAGCTAAGCAGGTGTTCGACTGTCACCAGAGACGTCTCTTAGCAACCCAACTGATAAACAATGCTAGCATTTGTGCTGCAGGTATACGATTATCAAAAGGGAGTATAATATATCATGTTTTATACACTTATTTCTGCAGGCATTTGTTAAACAAACTTTAATATCATGTAATGTAGGAACTTTGACTCATTAATTAATGTTACTTAATAAAAGTGAATGTTTATCATTTACTACAGTGGTGTGAAAAATTGTTTGCCCCCTTCCTGATTTCTTATTTTTTTGCATGTTTGTCACACTTAAATGTTTCAGATCATCAAACAAGTTTAAATATTAGTCAAAGATAACACAAGTAAACACAAAATGCAGTTTTCAAATGAAGGTTGTTATTATTAAGGGAAAACAAAATCCAAACCTACATGGCCCTGTGTGAAAAAGTGATTGCCCCCTAAACCTAATAACTGGTTGGGCCACCCTTAGCAGCAACAACTGCAAACAGGCGTTTGCAATAACTTGCAATGAGTCTTTTACAGCGCTGTGGAGGAATTTTGGCCCACTCATCTTTGCAGAATTGTTGTAATTCAGCCACATTGGAGGGTTTTCGAGCATGAACTGCCTTTTTAAGGTCATGCCACAGCATCTCAATAGGATTCAGGTCAGGACTTTGACTAGGCCACTCCAAAGTCTTCATTTTGTTTTTCTTCAGCCATTCAGAAGTGGACTTACTGGTGTGTTTTGGATCATTGTCCTGTTGCAGAACCCAAGTTCGCTTCAGCTTGAGGTCACGAACAGATGGCCGGACATTCTCCTTCAGGATTGTTTGGTAGACAGCAGAATTCATGGTTCCATTTATCACAGCAAGTCTTCCAGGTCCTGACGCAGCAAAACAGCCCCAGACCATCACACTACCACCACCATATTTTACTGTTGGTATGATGTTCTTTTTCTGAAATGCGGTGTTACTTTTACGCCAGATGTAATGGGACACACACCTTCCAAAAAGTTCAACTTTTGTCTCGTCAGTCCACAGAGTATTTTCCCAAAAGTCTTGGGTATCATCAAGATGTTTTCTGGCAAAAATGAGATGAGCCTTAATGTTCTTTTTGCTCAGCAGTGGTTTTCGTCTTGGAACTCTGCCATGCAGGCCATTTTTGCCCAGTCTCTTTCTTATGGTGGAGTCATGAACACTGACCTTAACTGAGGCAAGTGAGGCCTGCAGTTCTTTGGATGTTGTTGTGGGGACTTTTGTGACCTCTTGGATGAGTCGTCGCTGCGCTCTTGGGGTAATTTTGGTCGGCCGGCCACTCCTGGGAAGGTTCACCACTGTTCCATGTTTTTGCCATTTGTGGATAATGGCTCTCACTGTGGTTCTCTGGAGTCCCAAAGCTTTAGAAATGGCTTTATAACTTTTCCAGACTGATAGATCTCAATTACTTTCTTTCTCATTTGTTCCTGAATTTCTTTGGATCTCGGCATGATGTCTAGCTTTTGAAGATCTTTTGGTCTACTTTGTCAGGCAGGTCCTATTTAAGTGATTTCTTGATTGAGAACAGGTGTGGCAGTAATCAGGCCTGGGTGTGGCTAGAGAAATTGAACTCCGGTGTGATAAACCACAGTTATGTTTTAACAGGTGGGGCAAACACTTTTTCACACAGGGCCATGTAGGTTTGGATTTAGTTTTCCCTTAATAATAACAACCTTCATTTAAAAACTACATTTTGTGTTTACTTGTGTTATCTTTGAATAATATTTAAACTTGTTTGATGATCTGAAACATTTGTGTGACAAACATGCAAAAAAATAAGAAATCAGGAAGGGGGCAAACACTTTTTCACACCACTGTATGTATATCTCCCTGAGTGCCAACATGTTTTTCTGTCATCATGCACCTGCATATTGGAGAAACCAGAGTTTCAAATTTCCGCACGATTTTCCCAGTTGGAATTCCAGCTTCAAGTGGGGTTCCATTGCACTTTTCCTAGTAGGAAGTTGGAAAATCCGACTTTACGAGTTGAACGGAACAGAGCATTACTTCTCTTGCGTTCTTTCATTTGCTCTTACACATTGCCGGTCTCTCGCTCATCGGGAAGAGTACACACACCTGACGGCTCTTTAGACAAAAGTTATACAGTTGAGACTTCTCACAGAGCAAACAGGTGGAACAGCGCATATGAGATACTTGATAGATTTTCTAAATAATAATCCCGCTATTTGTGCCGCTTTATCACCTGTGGTGAGGAAAGGAGAAGCTGACATCTGCACTTTCGCAGAAGCAGATATCTCATGTAATCAACCTGGAGCACCAACCTGTAGTTATAATTAAAATAAAAAATTTAAAGGTCTCGGATAGATTTATTCTATTTAAAAATGTAATACTATTAAATAAAAATTAACAATTGATTGATTAACAATGCTTTAAACACAAGTTATTTAACATAATCAATTGAATTATTTAATTTAATAATATTTTGTTTTGAAAACCAATATTTATTTTCTTTAATTTATTTTCTTGTGTAAAGACTTCTGTTGATCACTTTATGTTGACAATACTGCCATGCAAAGGCTGCACAGTACACCAACAAAACAGTTATTGATTTGAGTGTGGATTTTGTAGTTACTGCAATTTTCTCAAAGCCTGGTTATAGTTGAGCGAGACCTGTCTGTCACAGGGCAACTTACAGTCTGTGAACCCCAATTTTGGTCAAAATGTGAAGTTACTGTGCTTTGCATTTGCACAGCAGAATAATCAATAAGAACAAAATGTAGAGTATCAGGAATTGTTTTGAAATTGGATAGTGACTCCCAGAATTGGAATTGGATCGAATCATTAGGTGCCTAAAGATTCCCGACCCTAGATTGAAGCTAATGAAGTGTTGTATAGTACAATCGGAATAAAAATAACAACTCCCAAATGCATCTACACTGCACAATAGTTATGTTTCACACTGCGTTTGGCTGCTTTTCATCCCTTCAGTCAACCGAGCAAGTGCAAAAAAGTTGTGTGAGATGTTTTTAGTCAGCTTGAATGAAAAGTATCAAATTTTACTTTAAAAGTTAAAATTTTACAAAGCCTGTGCAGCATCTGATTGTTGTACATTGTGTGACGGGAACATTAATTGTGTTCTGCAGTGCATATGTCAATTTAGAGTTCTTAAGAGTTCAGGATGGCGCCGCGGATGGCAGTCTCGGTGTGGAGCTCTCCAGTTCTTTTGTTGTTTTTATTTGTTTGTTCTGTGTTTAGTAATTTTTTTTTCCCCAATTAGTTTTACCAGAGACGAACTGCTGAACATTCGGCAGCACATACCAGACAATCTTTTCCCAGTTTTGGCTTATTCGGATGCTTTGCTGGACATTTTAGTCAGAGGCGCAGCTGTGTTGTTCAAGCGTGCCTTGAAATGCAAGCAAGGGAAACGAGCCGGCGCGCTTGTCAAGCTCCATCAGTGCGGTTTTCAAACAGCGCTGCCGAGTATTCATCTAGCGAATCTCCACTCTCTCCCTAACAAAACGGACGAACTACATCTCTCCCATACAAACAAGGACTTTCAAACACTGCTGCCTTGTGCTTCACAGAAACATGGCTGAGTGAAGCCATTCTGGACAGCGCGTTACATCTGCCGGGCTTCAGCTGTTCAGAGCAGATCGCATTTTGGAGTTAATGGGGAAAACGAGGAACATGCTTTTATATCAGTGAAAGTTGGTGTACAGATGTAACAACGTTAAAGATGTGCTGTCCAAATCTGGAAGCACTCTATCAACTGTAAGCCTTTCTACTCGCCATGGGAGTTTTCCTAATTTATTCTGATGAGTGTTTATATTCCTCCACATGTGTACATGAATGCGGTGCTGCAACAGCTGGCTGATCACATCACAGACATGGAGCAACAACACCCGGACTCACTTATTATTATTCTGGGGGATTTTAATAAAGTTAACCTCACCTGTGAACTACCAAAATACAGACAGCACATTACATGCCCCACCAGAGTCAGAAATATACTGGATCACTGCTACACAACAATAAAGGATGCATATTGCCCTGTCCCTAGAGTAGCTTTGGGACTCTCTGATTACAGTCTGGTTCATCATCTTCCAACCTACAGGCAGAATCTAAAATCAGCTACACCTGTAGTAAAGACTGTAAAGAGATGGACCAATGAAGCAGAGCTGGAACTACAAGCCTGCTTTGACTGCACCAACTGGTGTGTATTTGAGGCAGCAGAAACCAATCTGGACGAGCTCACAGATACTGTTACATCATATATCAATTTCGGTTAAGACGTGCATTGCTACTAGGACTTTTATTTAACATACAACAATGACAAACCATGGTTTACAGCAAAACTCAGGCAGCTTCATCAGGCAAAAGAGGATGTTTACAGAAGTGGGGATAAAATCTTGTACAATCAGGCCAGGAACACAATAAGGAAATCAGAGTGGCTACAAGAAGCTACTCTGATAAGCTGAAAAACAAGTTTTCAGCTAACGAACCTGTATCAGTGTGGAGTGGCCTGAAATAATTTACTAACTTCAAGACCAACAACTGGCTGAAGACTTGAATGTGTTTTACTGTAGATTTGGAAAGCCCTGTCTCACCCTCTCTGACCTTCACTTCACACAAACATCAACACACTCCCCCCTCCTGCTACTCAACATGCACTTATGATCTGTGAAGAGGAGGTGTGCCGTGGCTTCCAGAAACAAAAGACAAGGAAAGCACAGAGCCCAGAAGGTGTTTCACCCACTTGTCTAAAATCCTGTGCCAACCAACTGGCCCCCATATTCACACTGATCTTCAATAGATCACTGGAGCAGTGTGAAGTTCCTTTTTTTTTTTTTTTTTTTTTTTTTTTTGGCATAATACCCTGCAACATCTGGACAGACCAGGGACATATGCAAGTATCCTTTTTGTGGACTTCAGTTTGGCTTTCAACACCATCACTCCAGCTATTCTCCGGACTAAATTACACCAACTGTCTGTTCCCACGTCTATCTGTCAGTGGATCACCGGCTTTCTGACGGACAGGCAGCGGCTAATGAGAAGGAAAATTCACTTCCAGGATATGCACAATCAGCACTGGGATGTGTGCTCTCCCCACTACTCTTCTCCCTGTATACCAATGACTGCACCGCCAAAGACTCCTCTGTCAAGCTCCTGAAGTTTGCAGACAACACTACTGTCATCGGCTTCATCCAAGATGACGATGAGTCTGTATACAGAAGGGAGGTTGAACGGCTGGCTCACTGGTGCAGTCAAAACAACCTGGAGCTTAACACACTCAAAACGGTGCAGATGGTTGTGGACTTTAGGAGGAACACCCCAACACTGACCCCCACTCACCATTCTAAACAGCACTGTGGCAGCAGTAGAGTCATTCAGGTTCCTGGGCACTACCATCTCACAGGACCTGAAGTGGGAGACCCACATTGACTCCAGCTGAGGAAGTTCAACCTGCCACAGGCACTGCTGATACAGTTCTACTCAGCAGTCATTGAGTCTGTCCTCTGCACTTCAGTAACTGTCTGGTTGGTGCAGCTATGAAATCGGACATCGGAAGACTACAAAGGACAGTTCGGGCTGCTGAGAGGATTATTGGTTGCCCCCTGCCCTCCCTTCAAGAACTGTACACTTGTGAGGAAAAGGGCTGGAAAAATCACTCTGGACCCCACTCACCCAGCCCAATGCCTTTTTGAACTGTTGCCTTCTGGACAGCGCTACAGAGCACTGAGCACCAGAACTGTCAAGCACAGGAACAGTTTTTTTTTTTTCCCTCAGGCTATCCATTTCATGAACAGTTAAAACTGCCCCATTGAGCAATAATTACAGTGCATCTGGAAAGTATTCACAGTGCTTCACTTTTTCCACATTTTGTTATGTTACAGCCTTATTCCAAAATGGATTAAATTCATTATTTTCCTCAAAATTCTACAAACAATACCCCATAATGACAACGTGAAAGAAGTTTGTTTGAAATCTGTGAATACTTTCTGGATGCACTGTATGTGCAATACACAGATTAGTCTATTTATATTTATCCAACATACCTTACCTCTTCTGCCATACATTCTCTTGCGTCTGTATATAACAGATTTGTATTTTTATATTGTAAATGCATATATATATTTGTCGTCTTGTGTATTTCTATAAATGCTTATATTTTCTATTCACTTTTTATTCTATTTTTGTATTATTATCTCTGTCCTGTTGCTGTATTGTTTGTACACTGGAAGTTTCTGTCACCAAGACAAATTCCTTGTATGTGTAAGCATACTTGACAATAAAGCTGATTCTGATTTAAAAACATTTAAGAGGACCACACTTCAAAGACTGAACATTGTGTTTTTATATATTTATTTTCACAAGGTGAAACAGGTTAACATAAGCTGCTGCTGTTGCTTTTTTACAAACAGCCTGCCAAATTATCTGAAAATATGAAATTTTGTTTATGAATTTAAACTCCTTTGTCATGACTCACACTTCTGAATTCTGAATTTTGTCATAATTGATGAGCTCAGTAAAAAAAAAAAAAAACATTCAAGCATAGAGCCCTGCTTTCTGTCAGCTTGATCCAGTCTGGTGATTCTCCGTTGACCTCTCTCATCAACAAGGCATTTTCATCCGCAGAACTGCCACTCACTGGATGTTTTTTGTTTTTCGCATCATTCTCTATACACTTTAGAGACTGTTGCATGTGAAAATCCCAGGAGATCAGCAGTTACAGAAGTCAAACCAGCCCATCTGGCAGCAACAATCATGCCACGGTCCAAATCACTGAGATCACATTTTATTTCCCCATTCTGATGGTTGATGTGAACATTAACTGAAGCTCCTGACCCGTATCCGCATGATTTTATGCACTGCTGCCAAATGATTGGCTGATTATATAATTGCATGGATGATTGTTGGTGCCAGACGGGCTGGTTTGAGTATTTCTGTAACTGCTGATCTCCTGGGATTTTCACACACAACAGTCTCTAGAATTTACTCAGAATGGTGCCAGAAAAAAAAAAAAACATCAAGTGAGGGGCAGTTCTGCAGATGAAATGCCTTGTTGATGAGAGAGGTCAACAGAGAATGGGCAGACAGGTTCGGACTGACGAAATCTACAGTAACTCAGATAACCACTCTGTACAGTTGTGGTGAGAAGGTTGGCACTGTTTTGGCGGAACTAGGGGGACCTACACAATATTAGGCAGGTGCTTTTAATGTTGTGGCTGATCGGTGTAGATCAGTGGTTCCCAAACTGGGTGCCGCCAGGACTGGCTAGGGGTGCTGCGAAATTTCTGCTCAGTTTAATATTTAAACAGCCACCAGTTAAAATACTGTCAAATCCGTACCCGCGCAGTATTTATCTACAGCCGGAAGCTTTTTAAACACACACATGCTTATGTGCGTGCACACTCTTTTCTCGTGGTGAACGCAGCTGTGTGCATGAACATTTAAATGCGCTTCTTGATGCGATATGAATGTAAACACAGACGTTAATGTATTACAGGATTGTTAACAGACGGGACAAAAATCTGCACCGTCTTGACGCGATATTAATGTAAGCTAATAATGTATTGCTGTATGTGATGTAAACAGGACAAATATCTCTAAATATACAATCTGTGCGATGTGTAAATTCAACCTAATAGACGTGCTGCAGCTGTTGTAAGCCTATCGTTAATATAAATTAAACAACAATATTGACAAGAAAAAGAGGAAAGCACATGCCGTCCTTGGCTGGATAACTTCAGAAGCTTTAAGCCCAATACATATCAATAAGTCAGCTTTTCAGTCAAACTCTGACTGTATTGAGTTTTTATTAATGTATATCTACACTTAAACACTTAGTAAATTTGTTCTATTTTTCATTGATTTACTTTTTAGTGTTTTTATATCACAATTTTTAAATGATTAATTGCTGCTGTTCCTAAAAAAAAACTTTAAGCACTGTTGATTCTGTTCTCTATTTTATTACTCTATTGCTAGATCTTGAATAAATACTTTAAAAACTTGAAGAAATGTTTAGGAGAAACACTTGATGGCTACATTATTTTAATAAAAAATTTTCAGATTTATACCAATATTAAACTTTTTAAATAAAGGGGTGTTTTCAATCGCATATTTGTTTATTTATTTTTTTTTAATGCCATGAAGGAAAAAAACACTACAAAGTGGTGCCACAGTTTAAAAAAGTTTGGGAACCACTGAAATAGATCACTAGGTGGCAGCACAACATACTTAGTGTAGCTTTAATGAATGACATAAGACAAGGCAATAAGCCTACAAAGAGGATTTTCAATGTTTTCTTCCCTTTTACCTTTTTACCTGGTCTTCTTTTAGGTTCAAAATGCCAAGCAGTTAAATAGTGGACTTAAACAGACAATTGAAGATGGAGTTGATGAATTCCGGCTGCCTGAGGTGAAGCAGAATTTTATCTGAAATTTCTTCATTTCTCTTCACATATTGCTGTCAGCTTTTTGTCAACTGTTTTGTTTTTGTTCCAGTGTACCCAAAAAATTAACGCCCGCTGGACAACGGATGAGCAGCTCCTGGCAGTACAAGGTAAATAGTAGACCACAGGTATTTCGCAACTGTTCATAACATTTAATTCAAATACACTACCAGGCAAAATTTTCAACACACCTGACTGAACACTTTATTTTATAATGCCTGTAAAACATATTACATGTTACTATTATTAATTCCTATAGTAGTAACAATAAAAATATGTGGGGCCCTATGAAATCCATTTTATTTTTCACAAATTCAGTTTTATTTTTTCACAAATTCTGTGTTCTGAATTCCGTGTTTTAAAGTTAAATAAAAATTGTATCATATAAAACTGTCTAATCGAGTACATTCATAGAACTTAAATCAAATGAAAACAAAACAATCTCTTTTCAACATACCATTGCACTATTTTTATCAAATGAAGTGCTTGCAGTTCTTCACAGCACAATCCAAAACACAACAATGGGACATTGTTTTTTTTTTTTTTATGTCTTCAAATACAATTCACAATAAAATCACAGTATTGACGAAAACATTGATGAACATTTTTATTCGGTTCAGCAGCACTCTTGCTTGTGAGATATTGCTTATATACAGTGTAATGTAATTAATGTTAATTCTCTTAATTTTATTATTACTACTATTATTTATTAATACTACATTATATTATTTTACTATACCATAGTAATATTTCTTACACAATTTATTCAATTTCACACTTGTAAAATTGAGCTTTTATTTTGGCAGCAAGCTGAATGAAGGACTTTTAGTTCGTATGTTTTGTTGTATGACTTCCCACTTCTGAAAAGCAGTTCACAATATGGCTTAATGTACTTATTAAACCGCTAAAGACTGCAATATAATTATATAAATAAATAGTCTGCATGTGCAGTGTGCTTTACAGTAAATGAGTGCTCTGCTGTTTGTCATCTATTACACACACGAGCATGTGATGATATTCAATGAATGAACGGCTGGCTTCACGCATTCATTTTGAAGCACGCACCACATGTAGACTTTATCTCAGCCTTATGTTCTTTAATCATTGTACTTGGGCATATCATGGTTTAACTTTAATTGTGCATTCAAACACTCATTTTATCCCAAATATTTAAAATCCTGTGAAATTCTGCATTTTATCATTAATTCGGATTTTGTAAATGGATTCCACGATTCCGTCCATATTTTCCACGTTGTGGAAATCTTATATCATAATATATAAGTACAAGCAGCTTTACTAATAATTACGCAATAATTTGTGTAAATGCATTTCTTTACAATCCTTGCCAAAAGTTGGAATGGATAGAGAGAAAAAAAAGCGGTCAACGAGGGTCCAGCATACATGGGAACTTCTTCAATAATGTTTAACCCTTGTTTGACCTTCGGGACATTTTATCTTTTTTATTTTAGTTTTTTCGATCATTTTGGCTGTGTTAATGCCAACGGCATAAAGTTTGCCGAAGGTGTGTATTTTTGGTGGAATTTTGATATTTCATCCTCAGTTCCTATAATACATCTATAATACACTGTGTACACAAAATAGTTACACTCGGGACCTTCTGGACAAAAACGTCCCTATTTAAACCTGTTAAAACTGCAATATTTGATCCCAGTGCCATTAAAGCATAAAATCATGAATTCTATGATATTATGCTTTCATTCCGGAGCCCTGGCTTCAAAATGTAAATTTTTTTATATTTTCCACCGGATGGCGGCATTTTCCTCATGTTTAGCCTATGGAGCAAATACATGGTTTTTTCCTATTTTCTGTTTGCTGTATTATAGAGCACTGCAGGCCAATTGAATAAATGATGCAGCTAAAATTGTGCGGGTGTGTTGGTATGGATGTCAGAGTCTGTTTTGTATGTGTGTATTGAGAAATATGTGTGTGTAAAAAAACAACAGTTACATTATGTAAGCAAACTGGCGTTTAAAGGGTTAAAATTCTGAAAACGAATGAATATTTGGTAGATATGATCAGGACTGATGTTGGTTAAAAAAAATCTAAGTCAGTGAAAGTGGAAAATAATATTAATATATAATATTTTTATGGCAGTTTTTTTACGTGGATATTTTTGTCTTCTAAGGTCCTTAGTGTGAGTTTTTTTTTTTTTTTTTCTGACACTGCACAAGAATAATAAATCATCAAAATCACTTGTTGTTGTTAATCATTTACATATCCCAGTCTGTGACAATCCCAAAAAAAAAAATCCCCTTAGCATTTAGTATATGGAAAATAATAAATGTTTTTTGTTTTTCAGGATTAAAACCCTGAAAATGAATGAATATTTGGTAGTTTTGATCAGGACTGATGTTGGTTAAAGTCAGCGAAAGTGGAAAATAATATTAATATGTAATATTATGGCAGTTTTTTGATACTGACATTTTTGTCCTCTAAGGACCTCTGAGTAACTTTGTTTTATTGACACACAAGGATTAAAAAAGCATCTCAGCTATCAGCTGATGTTGAATATATCCTTAAGGATGCTCATTTCTGTATATTTTCATATACAGATCATTTAGATTAGACAGTGCTGAACTCCAGATGATTAACTGAATGTTGTTGTTTTTTTTATTAAATACTGATGAATGATTTTCAAGTTCCGCAGAAATCTGTGGAACGCGTAAGTCAGATTCCTTGTAGTTCTAGCAATTGTTTTGGTCCCTTTCATTTAGGTGTACGGAAATACGGGAAGGATTTCCAGGCCATCGCTGATGTCATCGGGAATAAAACAGTAGGACAGGTGAAAAATTTTTTCGTGAACTATCGGCGGCGCTTTAACCTGGATGAGGTGCTTCAGGAGTGGGAGGCGGAACAGGGAACTCGAGCCCCCAATGGAGACGGTGCCAACTCTGGTGAGGACGGAAAGAACAGCAACACCTCCTCAGGAAAGAGCACGGATGAGGAAGAGGAGGAGGTAAGGAAAAAAGGTTCAAACTCACCAATGCTCCTCACAACATAAGATAACAGCAATACTTACATCAGAAGTGGGTAGTAACATGCTACATTTACTCCGTTACATTTACTTGAGTAACTTCTTGGAAAAATGTACTTTTATGAGTATGTTTTATGGTGGGTACTTGTCACGCTTACTCAAGTAAATTTCTGATGAAAAAAATGTACTTTTACTTCGTTACAATGGGCAGTGTTCCTGTTGTTACATTACTGGTTTTAATTTAATAAGTGTTACGACAGCAGAACTTCACAGCTGCATGCTGTCACTCGAGTCGCGTTTAACATTACAGCAGCAAGCATACAAAACAAACATTTCTTCACTCCACAAAATGCCTTCATTTTACACCAAGACAAGGATATATTTCAAGATTAAAACTGCAGCTCCAACTTAAGAAAACACATTGAGGTTACTTTTAGAGATTGTAATAATGTGGGCTTGTCTGTGGCATGGTGATATTCATTTTCAGCGTGAATCTGTAACTGGGGGCGCTTATGACCTCAGTTTCTAAGTTTGCATTTTTAGATCAGCGCTGCAACATATCAGTGCCTACTGTATAAATCCTTGTAAACTTCTGCGTTAAGTGCAAATGTTTTGCCCTGCCTATCACGATTGTGAGCATTTCTGTACATGAAAGGTTGGCGTGTGCACAGCGTTTGACAGATGTGGGCAGCTTTGTCTTATGGACAGCAAGCTTTCAGACACAGAGATAAAGTGCAATTTACCATTTAGACACTGAAAATTTTGGAACTACACTGAACTAAATTCACGCAGGACGTAAAAAGCTGTGAAATAACGACAGACGGCATGAATAAAGCATGATCTTGCTTCAGTGTATAATTAAACATTATATATAACTTTGGACTGTGTGACACTGTTCATGTTTTTTACCGTAATAATGACTAGAAAAAGGTTTACAAACTTCTGTTGTAATTGACAGATTCGCCCAATTCTGAGAAGCATCCTTAAAGTGATAGTTCAGACTTTAATATTATATCATAATTTCCCTGTCCTCGTGTTCTTCCAACCCCATGAAACTTTCTGTATTCTGTGGAACCCAAAAGATGGTAGACAGAATGTTAGGGAGTGACAGTCTCAGTCACCATTCCTTTTCAAAATATGGAGAAAAAAAAAAAACATGCAGTGAAAGTAAATGATGATTAATGTTAGGATTCTGTCTGACATCTCCTTAAAGGAATAATTTTTCCAAAATTGAAAATTCTCACATCATTTTCTCACCCTCATACCATCCCAGATGTTTTTTTTCTTCTTCTGCTAAACACAGATTTTTAGAAGAATATCTCAGCTTTGTTAGTTTATACTAGAATGCAAGTGAATTGGTACCAAAACTTTGAAGCTCAAAGCACATAAAGGCAGCATTAAATGAATTCAAATGACACTGGTTCAATCCAAGTCTTCAGAAGAGATCTGATAAGTGTGTGTGAGAAACAGATCAATATTTAAAACTTTTTTACTAATAAATCTCCACTTTCACGTTCTTGTGTTTTTGATGATTCAGTTCTTTGTGCATATCGCCACCTACTGGGCAGGGAGGAGAATTAATAGGGGGAAAAAAAGGACTTTATATATTAGAAAGTTATATATATTTATCTGTTTCTCACCCACACCCTATCCAGAGTAAAATAATCTGAAATTAATCCATTTGTTTGTACTGCCACTACCAGGTGTCTATAAAGTAACTTAATCCATCCAATAAAAGTATTCCCCCCGAACCCGTATATATTTCCTAAACCTTAAAAAGATATCCCATTCTACCATATCGAACACCTTTCGGCGTCAAGTGAGATGGCAGCGACCGGATTCTGATCATTCGCCACTGACCAAGTGATATTGATGAAAAGCCTAATGTTATCAGAAGAGCTACGGCCCCGAATAAACCCCACCTGATCTATATGTATAAGAGATGTCATAACTTTACTTAATCGGATAGACAACATTTTTGACAATATTTTTACGTCTAGCTGGATCAGGGAAATTGAACGGTAACTCTTAGACTCGCTTAAATCTTTGTCCTTTTTAAGAATCAGATTGATCCGGGCTTGTGTCATGGTTGGCAGAAGTTTTCCATTCTTTAATGATTCCGTATAAACTTCTAACAAAAGTGGAGCCAGTTCTGTAGCATAAGATCTAAAAAATTCAGTGGCAAAGCCATTTGGCCCCAGAGCCTTGCCTGTAGGCATGGCCTTAATTACCTCGCCAAGCTCCTCCAAGGTTATCTCAGAATCAAGATCATTTTTTTGCTCAGTTGTCAGTTTAGGGAGATCTGATGGTTCCACAAAATTTCTAATATCTTCATCAGTAGATGAAGATGTGGAACTTTAGAGATCAAGATAGAATTATTTAAAAGCATTATTAATATCAATGACAGAGGTATATATTTTACCACCAGCAGATTTCACTGAGGGAATTGTAGAAAAATACTCAATCTATTTTATGTATCTAACCAATAGCTTCCCTGCCTTGTCCCCTGACTGTCTTGCCCTGAATAGCCAAAACTCCACCTTCCGTGACAAAATAGTATTATATCTGTATTTCAGTCGGTTCAATTCTCTGAGGCAATCAGACAACATTCGGCACTTCAGCTCTGCCTCGGCACGTTTAATATTCCCTTCCGGTTCCACGAGTTCTCGTGCTTTTAATTTTTGGTGAATGAGGCATACTGTATGATCCGACCCCGAAGAACTGCCTTAAGTGCCTCCCAATCCACGCCCACAGAGGATACTGAGGACCAATTGGTTTCCATATAAACATTGGTTTCATCCTTTAACATTTGTTGGAATTCAGGGTTTTGTAAAAGGGATACATTAAAGCGGCAACTATATGATTTCTTTTTCTCCGTATGTGGCAACGAATCTAAACTCAACGGGGCGTGATCTGAGACAAAGATGTTTCAAATTGAGCAATCAACAACATGAAATGAGGGACTTAGATTAAAAAAAAAAAAAAAATCTGTTCTAGAATAAATCTTAAGAAATGATGAAAAAAAAATGTATAGTCCCTACCAGATGGTTTAAAAAGTCTCCAAATATCTGTAAGACCAAGATTTTTACACATCCTGTGAAGCGTCAGTGTTGCTCTAGGGGGCTTACACACATTTGCTTCACTATGATCAAGGACTGAGTCCATCAAAAGATGAAAGTCTCCTCCCAATATTACATCATGAGGGGTGCTAACAGCTTGCAACGTCCCTTCAAGATCTATAAAAAAGCCCTGATCTTCAACGTTAGGTGCGTAAATATTAGCCAAAATAAACCTTTGCCCCTGAATTTCTGCTAAAACAATAATGACTCTTCCTAATTTATCGTTAATCAGTTTGAGACATTTGAATTGTAGATGTTTACTTATCAATGTAACGTCTCCCCTGCCCTTACTTGAGCCAGCACTAAAAAAAACAGGTCCACCCCATATCTTCCCAAATTTTTCAGCTTCCTTAGAGGAAAGATGCATTTCTTAAAGAAACCCAATATCCTATTTCTTACGTTTAAGAAAAGAAATATCCTTCCTTTTTATGGGGTGCCTCAACCCATTCGCATTCCACGTGGAGAGAGACAATCTACTCATATTAATATTTGACATTTTGACATATTAGAAAAATAGATTGTGTGTCAAAAATAAAATAATAATGACCACATTCTAACATTAATGCAACAGTCACACCTCAGCTTCCCCCCGAACAAAAAACACAGAAAAAATAAAAACGTGTGCATTAACCCCACGCACGATGGCGCCAACCGGTGTCCATCCCTCTAAACTCAAATGGTCCATGTACGCCTACGAGAACACCCGCGACTATTTTGCCGTCGGATTGCTCAAGTCCAGTGCTTCTATACAAATTTTGTGAGACAGAATTACATAACAGAAAATAATCTATAAAACAAACCCAGCCAATAGGAGGCATAAGCACAAAGAACATGTGGATTCATCCACATAACTGTTCCGAAGGTGTGTTCCTCCACAAAACAGACTCCAGCCGCTAGGCTGAACCAGCACAAAAAGAAACAAAAAATGTGCCCAGTTTCCTCGGACAGTCAAGTGAGTCAGACCCACTCGGCTGCATAGAGAGTATCACACAATGACTTACTCGTTCCATTGACTTTATGAAGGACATCGCTTGCTGTGGGCATGTAAATATTTTGCGGCCATCCTTAGTATCTACTCTCAATTTGACTGGGAACATCAGTGCGAAAGCGACTTTCCATTGATGTAAGGGTTTCTTGCATTCCTTGAATCGATCACGTTTCTCTCTTGTCGAATTCGCAAAGTCTGGGAACAAGAAAATGTTGTGGTTCTTCCAAGAAAGCCTTCCTTTACTCCTTGCCTCGCGTAACGAGATCTTTATCGGATTATCTCTGAAATTTGGCCAGAATTGATTGGTCTCTCTCCGTGGATCTCTGAGCCGGAACTCTGTGAGCTCGCTCTATTTCCAGCTTATGGCCTGTTATGTCGAGCAGACTCGGGAAGAGCCCGTCTAGGAATTTCACCATATCTCGGCCTCCTTTGTCCTCAGGAATTCCAACAATTCGGACGTTGTTTCGCTTGTTACAATTCTCAAGGTCTTCCAACTTTTCCCAAACGTACGTCA
Source organism: Myxocyprinus asiaticus (assembly GCF_019703515.2). Lineage (NCBI taxonomy): Eukaryota > Metazoa > Chordata > Actinopteri > Cypriniformes > Catostomidae > Myxocyprinus > Myxocyprinus asiaticus. Next base: position 2,997,617 of record NC_059393.1, read on the forward strand.
AGTCTGTCTTGGTCACTAGCGGATTATCAGCTATTCCCTCTCTGATGACTCCAGATAATCAATCTGTTTCTCAACATCCGACAGTCTTGTAACCATCTCAGTGAATTTCGTCTCCATGGCAGTGATATATCAATGTATTACAGCAAGGTCCTCCAAGTCAACAGCGACCTTCGTCAGCATCACCGACATGCTCTATAGTTGATGCTGAAGCTCTTTCACCATACTGGCCAAATTGAGTCCCGGGCTTTCGGCCTGTTACTCAGGGGCTTCAGCTTGAGCACGTAAGTGTCTTTTTTAATGTCTCCCAGAGCCCGAGGATTTTGAATTCTTTGACATATTGTCTTCCTAGAACAGTGAAGAATCAGAGCGTATTGAATCTCATCAGTTTATGAGATAAAAATGATTAAAATTAGCGAACTGCGCAGAGCTCGCCGTTCAGACGTCCGACTATTTCCGTTATTAATAATATTAATAGTATTATTATTATTATTATTATTATTATTAATCATTCTGTAATGCATGTTAAATGTGTATCATGTACTGGAATATAGGAGAGTAAACATCCATTAAGTTATACATGAAAGTAACTAGTTACTCACTACTTGTGTTCTTTTTATTGGATTCTTTCTCTGAGTCATTTTTAACATTATTACTTTTACTACTTCTTGAGTAGTTTTTTTGGCTACTCTACCCACCTCTGACTTGCATTTATTTCTAATTTTATCTCAAAGGGTCAGGTGACTCCAGCGTCTGGACCATCTCCTGTAGCCACGTCATCAGCTTTAACACCTGCCACCAGCTCCACCTCTTTCAACCAGCCCCCGCCTCTTCTGCGCCCCTCCCTGCCTGCCACCCCTGCCCTACACCGCCAACCGCCACCACTGCAGCAACAAGCCCGCTTCCTCCAGCCGCGTCCCACCCTAAACCAGCCGCCGCCGCTCATTCGACCCTCTAACCCCCTCCCTCCGCGCCTCAACCCAAGGCCCACGGCGCTTGTCGCCAGCTCCGGCCCCACAGCCCCGGCCCAGCAGCCGCCCACTCTTGTGGGCATCCAGTCTGAAGCTGCATCCTTGTCTTCTCTGCACTGACAGCTTTATATTTGAAATCAGTTTGGTCATTGTGAATACTAGAATAAATAATAGTCTATTGTTACATTTTAAACTGTACATATTAGATATGTAACTGTTTCTATTTATTTGAAATACTTACAACAGATTTGTTTAACTTTACAATTTGTAATCATGTTTTAACTTTAAAGTCTTGAAAAACTGAAAAACAATATTGTGTGCTGTATTTCTGCACTTTTACCTGGTTGTTGTTTGACTCCAATGCATTTAAAGTACAGTGTACCATTATACCTCTTTGAAAAAGGGTTTGCTTGTTGTTTTGTTGATCTTGTGTGTTATCTGTGGTTGTTCACTTGTCCTGGTTACTCTGTGCTTATCACAAGCCCTTTTGACATTTAATCATGTGCGGGAAATGAATTGCAGATAGTAAATCAATTTTTACTTGTTAAAATGTTCATTCTTGATATCAGCGATGGAATTACTGATAGTGAAAATGCCAATTTTTTTATATTAAGAATTAACTTTTTTACTAGTCCAAATGTAATTGCTAATATGAAATGGCGCCATTGCTCACGTAAATACCCATTCTTCATATAAAAAATACAAAAGTAATTTGAGATATTTGTAACTGCATTTTCACTAGTAGAATTTCACAGTGATCTGTAATTTTCGCCTGTTCAAAATTTTAAAAAAATGACTTCTATAATTTCTTACTAGTTGATATTCCAATTACACATAGAAGCTATGCAGTTCTTACTAGTAAACAAATGTTTATATATATGTATGTATGTGTATATATATATATATATATATCAATAATTTCGTTGTTATTAATGCAAATGTCCATTCCCGATTTGAAAATTGTACTGGTAAAAATGTTAAATTATATCTAATTTGGTTTTCACTTGTGGCAGTGTTAATTTCGGATAACTGTAATATAATTGTAACTAGTAAGAAAGCCTGTTACGATGTCTTTAATTACTCTTTGATTTACTGATATCTGAAATTAACATTTCCATGGGTGAAAACAACATTACAGAAATCGAAAATTAGCATTTTCACTTGTAATTCAATTGTTGATATCAGGAATGGACATTTGCAGTAGTAATGAAATTATTGATACCAAAAGTATATGTTGAAATTTTTATTTGGAATTTGAACAATACATTAATTACAGATTTCTGTAAATACATTTTGAACAGGAATGGATAAGAGATCATTGTAAAATTTTGCAAGTGAAAATGTAATGTCACATATTTCAACTGATATGAAAAATTAAAATTTTTATATCAAGAATTAGCATATATTCCTTATATCAAGAATTAGCATTTGCATTAGTGTAAATTCAACTGTAGTTATCTATAATTCATATTCTACATGTGATTAAATGAGATGCTGTTCTTTTATATTTTGAATCTTGGTGCTATGAACTGACAGTAAACAAATGCCTGTCCAAATTCTCTTGCCATCAAAGTGCTCTTAACAAATAAGAGAAAATTATCTCAAATTTTACAATTACTTTTGAAAATCAAAGAACAAATCTTGGTTTGGTGTCATACATGGGTTGTTAAACTCATTTAATCAATTCTTTTTCCACTCAAAAATAATGTAAAAAAAAAAAAAAAAACATTATTAAAAACATTTTTAAATTATTATTATTCATGTATTATTTTATTTTTTTCTGACTGGTTACAGACACAAAATCTATTTGGTCCCTTTCACATATAAAACACTCATTTCATCCTCATTTTATTTTATTATTTATTTGGGTCCATTTAAGAATCTCTTTGAAGTTTAAAAGGTCCGGATTTTTTCAACCAGACATTAAGCTGTTGATGTGTTTCCACACTGAATTGTGGAATTCTGCAAAACTCATCTGCAGATGGAGATTTGAGTTGGAGATCACTGTGAACTTCAGTTGTCAGCTTGTACAGTTTTCTCATGACTCAATTTTCTCTTTTTTTAAAGTGTTTAATGACCTGATAATTTGTGATATTTCTTTTTAATCTTTCAGTTTTTGTGTAAATGTGCATATGTTTCTAATGTCTTTTTTGCTTGTGTGTAAATATTGGTTCTTAAAAACAATTTTAAGGCAAAAAATAAAGATTTCTGCTTATAACTTTTGTTTTTATTGTGCTGTTTGAATGCAGATTGGAAAGTGCTTGAAATGTCTCAAACAATATGAAACCGTTCAGTTGGACTATGTTAAGCATTATAGGTTTATCTTATGATGGATATTCCTGCTTTTGTTGTATTCCACTTAAAGTTTAGATTTTATTTAAACGGTATATGCTATAAGAGGTGTGGCGGTATTATAGTCTATGTGTACAGTAATGAAAAGTCTCTGAAGTTGTGTCTAAAGCATGATCATATGTAAAGTGTAATGTTGTCATGTGCTCGTCATATGGAAGTATTAAACACTTCCACTTTGATCACAGACTAGTTTCGCTTAATTCTGCATTTCATAAACGTTTAAAAATTTAAATCGGAGAGGAAACTTTTAAGATGCACTAAAATGTGTCTCGACCTCTTTTAAGCGTACTATGTTTCCGATTTGTTTTACTTGTTCAGTTAATAGAAACTTCCTTCAGTTCACTTTCCGTTCGCAAAACGAACAAACGTACTACAGCGAAGACTGCGCTCATGAATATTTATTAGGAGCGTCCTTCCTTTCAAGTTCTGTCATTAATATTCATGAGCCTAGTCTTTGCCTTTGCATGATTGGGCATGTGGTTTTCCGTTCTCAAAATTAGAGTGACGTAGGGAGTGCATCAGCAGTGCGCATTTAATAAGAGTGTTACAGAGCTGTCAAATCATGTTTCTCTGGATTAAATGCATTTATCGCTGAACCACTTGGATTGAAGTACATGAAATAAACCATTCGCGCCACCATCCATCAGGTATGCAGCTCCATGCATTTGAAAATAATATTTGTAGATATTATTGTTCACAGTGTAAAACGAAAGCAAATGTTATGATGGAATGCATAGATAATTGAGTTGTGAACTGTGTTTACACGATAATTCAACGCAAGTGTGGCGCAGGCGTCACGAATACACTGTAATAGTAAAATAGAATAGAAGCATGTAATAGTTCACTTGTTTAAGTATAAAGTGTCATATGTTCTTGAACTCGGGAATCCCCATGTTCTGCACACACACACACACACACACACACACACACGTGTTGTTGCGGCTATCCTTATGAGGACTCTCCATATGCATAATGATTTTTATACTATAGAATCTATCCCCTAATCCTACCCCTAAACCTAACCCTCACAAAAAAAAAACAAAAAAAAAAAAAACAATTCTGTATTTTTACATTTTCAAAAATCAGCATGTAATATGTTTTTTAAGCAATTTGAACTATGGGGACACTAGTAATGTCCTCATAAACCACATTTATAGCATAATACCCTTGTAATTATGACAACGTAAGTGTGGCGCAGGCGTCAGGAATGCACTGTAACAGTAAAATAGAATGGAAGCATGTAATAGTACTCTAGTTTAGGTATAAAGTGTCATATGCTCTTGAACTGGGGAATCCCCATGTTCTGCGCGCACACACACACACACACACACACACACACACACAGGAACAGCTCAGTATACATGCTCTCTCTTTACAATGCTGCTTCACGATCGTATTATTGTTCTTCTTAATTCATTTATTTATTTATTTACATTCATGTTTTAAAAAATGTACCAGCCACAAATAGCGCTGCATAATTTCGTCAAAAATCATGTAGCTATTATTTTAGAAAATATTGTTAGTTGAATCTGATTACTAGATATCAAGGATTAAAAATCAAATGCAATTGAACGATAAAACTACTGTATATATCTGTAACTGCAATTTTACTAGCAGAATTTCACAAAGATTTGTCTTTTAATCCTGTTCAAAACGATATACGGGATAATCTTTTTTAATAGTTTACATTCCTGTTACTAAAATAAAGAAATAAAATTAAAATAAACACACACACACACTTGTACAAATGTCCTTTCCTGATATCAACCACTGAATTACATGTAAAATGCTCATACAGCTAGTAAAATTGCTAATTTTTGACATCTGTGTTTTGGTTTTCACTAGTGGCAATGTTAATTTCATATATAAAATGTTATTGTAAGTAGTTAGAAAGCCTTTTAAGATATCTTTAATTATTCTTCAATTTATTGATATCTAAAATCCATTTCCGGATATCTGAAATAGCCTACCAAATCTAATATGTTGAAAAGTCAAAAATGTGCAGTTTCGCTAGTTGTAATTCAATCACAATTACTTGCATGCTATAATTTACCTTATTCAGCCCCGCCCCTTTTCCGCGCTATGCTCTTCCGAATTTTGTAATTTAACTTCCTGTTTGTATTGAAGCTACCGAGAAGAGTCGATCAAAATGGATTATGTGTGTGAGCACAGAAATTTTTTTTCACCAAGAGTTGATGGTGTGAGTCAACAGCACCCCTTTACTACGTGAAAATGCTAGTGAGGTGTTTTTTCTGTCACTCTTAAATGTTCGTTTTTCAACAACCGCGGAGGTAAATTGGACCTGCAGATCACATTCAGACAGATATAACACACAGCACTTTTTCATAATACAAGCGTTTAATTGTTATACGTGTAATTCTGTTTAATTTTTAGGTTTCAACTTGTCAATAATTTGTGTTAAAATGTGTAGTTGATCTGAAATTTCCAACAGTGACCGCTCATATTATTACACATGCAAGTTCAACATTAAAGAAAATTACAATTGTACTTTTTAAAATTAATTTGTCACCCTACATTTTTTAGAGGTTTAAATCTGATTAAAATAGTTGTAAATGGAATATAAAATAAAACATACACTTTCACGTGTGTGTGTGTGTGTGTGTGTGTGTGTGTGTGTGTGTGTGTGTGTGTGTTTGTGTGTTTGTGTGAATATAGTGTCACCCCTCCCCCATCCTAAGACTAAAAAAATCTGCTTACCTTAACTTTAACGCCATGGGTGAATGACATGATGGTCAGAGATGTCTTACCAGAGGCGCAAAAACCATAATGCAATGCATAGGGGCACCATGAAAAGGGAGGTGCCAGCGGCTCACTAAAGGTGGCGCAATCGGCCTCCTCAACCCCTCCAACATCCACCCCCCCACCCCCCGGTCAACGCTTATAATGGATGATGCCAAGATGACCCAAGATGCAGGAAGGCAATGAAAAGGTCCAGGGAAGAACCGGCGAACGGACCAGAATGGTGCCAGCAGGATGGGCCAGGGTCACGCCGGCGGGATGGACCAAGGTGGTGCCAACGGGACTGACCAGGGTATAGTAGCTTGATGGAGTTTGGTTGCTGGACTTGGCTTGGCTGCTGTAGTAGACTTGGCTGTTGGACTTGACTTGGCTGCTGGACTTGACTTGACCAGGTGGCTTGACTAGACTGGATGACTTGACTTGACATTGCAGCTTGACTAGGTGTGTCGGTTTGACTAGGCATGATGGCTTGTCTAGACTTGGCTGCTTGACTTGGTTTGGTGGCTTAACTTGGCTTGACAGTTTGAATTGATGAGATGACTTGGCATGGCAGTTTGACTTGGTGTGGTGACTTGATTAGGTGTGATGGTTTGGCTTGGTGTAATGCCTTGGCTTGCCTTGGCTTGATTATTTGACTAGGCTTGGCGACTTTACTTGGCTTGATAGTCTGAATATAGGTGAGATGACTTGACTTGGCATGACAGTGACAACTTGACTTGAAATGATGACTTGACTTGGTGGCATGACTTGACGTGTCGGTTTGACTTGACGTGGTGGCTTGATTTGGTGTGATGGTTTGGCTTGATGTAATGGCTTGGCTTGGTGGCTTGACTTGGCTTGATGACTTGATTAAACTTGGCTGCTTGACTTGGTTTGGCAGCTTGATTAGGTGTGATGTTTGATTGGAAGTGTCATCTTTACTGGAAGGGATGGCTTGACTGGACATGATGACTTGACTTGATGGGCCAGCTCGACTTGACAAGAGGACTTGACTGGAAACGGGGGCTTGAACAGGCTCAGTGACGGCCACAGGGAATAGAACAGGCTCATCAATGGCCTCAGGGAACTGGACAGACTCGTCGATAGCCACAGGGACCTGGACAGGCTCGTCAACAGTCTCAGGGAACTGGACAGACTCTTCGACAGTCTCAGGGAACTGAACAGACTCAGGGAACTGGGTGGACTCATCGACAGCCACAGGTAACTGGACAGGCGGCTCCAAGACGGGAGTGAGGACAGGCGGCTCCATGACGGGAGCAAGGACAGGCGGCTCCAAGACGGGAGCAAGGACAGGCGGCTCCAAGACGGGAGCAAGGACAGGCGGCTCCAAGACGGGAGCTAGGACAGGCGGATCCAAGATGGGAGTGAGGACAGGCAGCTCCAGGATGGGATCGAGGACAGACTTGATGACCACAGGGAACTGGACAGACTTTTCAACAGCCAAAGGGAACTGGACAGGCTGTACAGCAACCACTGTGGTTGAGAGCACTGGCTATGCTTATAGCTTGAGGACGGTCTCATCAATACCCCGCCCGGAGAGCGCTACGGAGCGAACTCCTCAGCATAAATTTTGATGGGGCGACTGTGCTGAAAGCAGACCTGGGGGTCAGGCAACCGGACGAGGTTCTGAGAGACCAATTCCCTTAGTGACTGGAGCTGAGTACATTAAAACAATCATCATGCCTCTGCTGGGTCCACAGTTGGCCAGATCGTTCTGTCACGGTTTTAGAGGAAGGGCCCAAGATGCAGGAAGGGAATGAAAAAGGTTTTATTGAAATAACAAAACACATAAAACAAAATACAAACAAAAACTCTCACAAGGGGGAAAACAAGTATAACAAGACAACAATAAAACTGAAAACAAACTGATTGGCAATGCTGACTGCGCTGCTGAGCAGCACCTGTGAGAAACACGAGGGAAAGAGAGAAACAAACAGCACTTGGGACAACCTGAGAGATGGGTGGAGGAAACTGTCACAATGCCACCAACACAAGAATAAAACAAGACCGAAGAGGCAGGATCATGACAGAAAGTGCTTCTCTTTAGGGTCTCAATCCACTTTTCATTCACACTGTTATTTTGGAACCTGGTCAACTTGAACATTATATTGTAATTTAACACTGATTTATTATTGCTGTTGTTGAATATATATTGACTAATATTCATTTAAAATAGCTATAAAAAATTATATATATAATATATTATTATTAGGACTGTCAATCCTAATCTAATATTGTAATATGTAATATATCAGATTAAAAAATATATTTTTAGAAGTCAATATATTGTTTGTTTTATTCCCATATCATTGAACATAAAGTCTATAGTTGATAGCAATACATTTAGCATCAAACTGGTCAATCTGTCCTGTTCTCGCAGCACGCGTTCTTGTGTTTCATCTGCGCTATTTGGTCTGTGTACATATCCGTCAGTCAAACATTTCAGCGTCGTAAACGGCATGTTTTTAGGACACTGTGTCAAGTTTAAAGTTGAAGTTTAACTGGAGCACTTTCAGAATGCATGTCGTAAGTGAACGCAACTCAGACTTAAAGCAAATTAAATTCAGACCCCCTGCAGGAAGTTCACAAAGCCCTCGGCTGCGTTTCCCAAAAGCATTGTACACCTAAGTAGATTGTAGAAACCATTGGCACCAATGGTCTCTATGATCAACTTAAGCTTGCAATGCTTTTGGGAAACGCAGCCCTGGTTAGTAATGATGGTCCTGTAGTTCAACTTGTAAAGCACTAGCAACACCAAGGTCATGGGTTCTATTCCCAGGATCACACATATTGATTAAATATATTCCTTGAATGCGCTGTAGGTCATTTTGGATAAAAGCGTCTGCCAAATGCAAAAAAAAAAAAAAAAAAAAAAAAAAACAATGGTGTGGGCAATTCAGAATAAAAACATCAAACAGCATTAAATTTGTCAATGTAATTTTCTTACATTCAATCTTACCTTGCAGTTATTTTGCCAGGTTTTCATGGCCACAGAGGAGAACAAGTGTCCTGGGTTCATTCGTCAGAACTCTGAGCCTGAGAGGTCATGGGAGCTGGAGTCAGTTCTGACCAATCGTAAGCTGCGCTTTGTGGCGAAGTTAGAGCAACAGTTTGTTTGTCCGTCATGCAGTGGGATTGTCCTAAACCCACACCAGACTGGCTGCGGGCACATCTTCTGTGCCCACTGCATCAGAGCATACATGTAAGAAAAATAATAAATTCAGTAATTCAATTAATTAAACAATTCTCAAACAACATCAGCAGAGATCAGCATGTTTTTCTGAGGTCATGAGAAAGTGCATTACATGTAAACATTTGTATATCTTTTCAGTGACAAGGGGGGAATTTCAAAATGTCCATTAGACAGCATTTCTATAAAACCAGAGGAGGTGAGATTATAAATATATTTTAAATGACTATTTATCTGCAGTTTTTAGCTCTATTTTCAATGTGATCTCATTAGTATTCAGGCGATTCTTACGAAACCTGTCAAGAAAATGCCTTGGTCATATTTAACCCTAAATCAAAACAAGTAAATATTACATTATGTTTTGCAAAAAAATGTACGTTTACTTCACATATGAATAGCCATGAATGACATGAATACATCTGCTATTTTCCATTATGTTCTACTGCTTGCAGATATTTCAAGACAACTGCTGTAAAAGGGAACTGTTAAACTTAGAGGTCTACTGCACCAACGCCCCAGACTGCACGCAGAAGGTTACTTTATGCAATCTGCAGGTAAGGAGAAAAATTTTACGCAATATGCTGTAAACTGAAACCAAGCATTAGAGAACAGTGATGATGATAAACTATACTAGCAGTCTATTTCCATTTTTTTTAGAGCTGGGTAATATCAGCACTCTCTCTCTCGCTCTGTTTTTCTCAGGATCATCTCAAAGCTTGTCAGTATGAACAACTTATATGTTCTAACTCAGGGTGTATTGAGATCTTATTACGCAAAAACCTTTCGGAACATCAGAGGAATGTCTGTTCTTTCAGACTGGAATCTTGCCAACACTGCAGGCAGTCCTATACCGTATCTCAACTACTGGTCAGGAACTTTCCGTAATATTCTCAATAGCGCATAAAGTAATCTGAAGTGTATTTAACTTAAATGTTCCTTGTAAACTGTAACAGGACCATCAGAAGACCTCATGCCCAGAAGTTGAAGTCCCATGTTCAAACAAGTGTCAGCAGATGATCAAAAGGCACAAGGTACTGCATGACTAAACACTTTCCTCCAGGGGTGTAGCAGCCATTATAACCTCCACACTTCCAGAAATGTTGAATTTCAGAGGCCTCTGCCAACCTGTCATGTCTAGATGGTAAAACTTGTTCTGTAAAACTCTCTCAAAATCCACAATTACTACTACCAAAATAAGGTTCGGGGTAGGGTAGGTTAGGATTGGTGTAGTGTTAGGAGTAGCACTGAGGTAGGGTTAGGGGTAATGTTGGGGTAGGGTTAAGGAAAGGATTGGCATAGGGCTGGGATAACGTATGGGGTATTGTTGGTGTAGGGTTTGTATTGGGTAAGGTTTAGGAGTAGGGTTGGGGCAGGGTTATGAGTAGGATTGGCATAGTATTAGGACTAGGGTTGAGGTAGGGGTGGAGGGGTGAGGTCCGACAGTAAGAGGCCCCACACATTTGTCATCGCCATTCATTTGAAAATACCATCTAAATTTTTCGACAGGTAAAATTCAGCCTGTTCTATTTCGCTTAACAAAATTCACTTCCTCAAATTCAGTGGTTCAAATTCAGTTGGAAATTCAACCTTCCACATCAGGAAACTGCAGGAAAAGCAGCGGAGTATTGATGCACAATCTCCATCTGATGCTATTCATTCTCACCAGTAGGTGGTGCAATGCAATCGGGTGTTGACTGCTGAAGACCAACGCTACAGGTAGAGAGAACAGCCATGTACGTTTTGGTCATTTGTTTTTCAGAATTGTTCATGGGTAGAAAATAGATATATATTTGATTTGAACATGTGGAACACACCTTTCCACTGATTGGTCAACCCGCGTCATCATCAGTTCCTCAATGCCATGCAACAGAATAATTATCCACCGCTGCTCAACTTTTATTGCATCTACATATTATCTCTCTCTCATTAAGCAACTGGACTAAGGAATGCCTGTGACATAAACCGTACTAGTCAGGGAAGGGTCTATAGACAGGGCTTCGTGCCAACTTTCTTCCGCGTAGGCATGGGTTCTGCAACCTACGTGTGCCAGAGAAATATCAGTTGTCTGTTTTAGAAATAGCCTATTGATGTCCTTCGCATCTGCACGCAAAATTACTTAGCCTACTTCTTAGATACACAGCCTGTTTTATTTAGCTGTCAGCTATCAAAATCTCTGTCAGAAGGTTTGGCGAAGCTGCTCACAGTGCGACCCACTGGACCGCGCATAGCGGATTCATTTATGTTGTAGTGAAGCGCAGACCAGTATGTGGAATGCATTGGCTTTTAAAAATATTTATAAAAAGATTGCCAATACATTGTCCAGGTTATTACATAACTTAGATGTTTGAAGAGCTGATTGTTGTGTAGGTAGGCATTACGTATAATGTAGTAGGATGACCAGTCCCTTTTTTGTCTCATTTAATTTATTTGTCCATGGCTGGGTTTCCAGAGGCACTAAGTAGAATATTAGCATCAAAGTAGTAAAGTAAAAACTTTAAAAAACTCTAAAGTCATAAGTGCAACTTAAATGTATCTTTCTCACATTTTTCACAGTTTATCAGAGTATAAGGAATGTTTAATAACTTGTACTGATATATATGGATCATTGGAAAGCCATAGCCAGAAACAAGACTTTGGGTGTGCCAAGGGAAAACTGTGTTCAAGAACTGAGCACAAAAAAGTGCCATTTTTTGTAATTTTAACAACAATTGCCATTCACAAATGTAGCAATTTCTTAGCGCTAAAGTTATTTTCTTAGCGCATTACATTATAATGAATTTATTAGCCTAAACAAATTAATGACACTTCTATCAATGGAGTTGGTAGGCCTGTTAATATATCCAAATAGTAGGCTTAATATTTAGTCATAAAATGTGATTACATTTTTAGAATGTTACATAATTATTTTCCAAAATCCAGAAGACAAATGCACAGGTAAATGAAGGGGCAATCTACACTAACTGACAAAAAGTACTACACCAGGTTTTACATTCACTGATTCAAAAACTTCATTTAGGAAAAGAAATAAATATGTGATGTATTTTATGAAATAGAAAAATTACAATATCAAATCAAATCAAATCACTTTATTGTGATATTGTGACACAATACCATGTGTTTTTAGTTTCCAGCAATAGAAACAAACTTTCGGCAACATTAGAGACCCTTATTATGATTCACATACATGCATTAATATCATTAATCTCTTTAAAGTTGAGCATCAATCTGAAACCCCATCTTACTAAAGTCATCATTATTTATTTAATTAAATGCTGTGATCGTCATTAACTTTCGGCGTCTCAACAAAGTTACATATCATTTCCATGCTTGTCGGTATTTCCACATTATTGTCATGTTGAGAAGACAAACTCCTGAACATATTGGGCAAGGTTTCAGCGTTGGACAGGACAGCTCTGTAACGAAGCTGCTTTGAAACGATGTGTGCTGTGAAAAGCGCTATACAAATAAAAATGACTTGACTTGACGAAGCATTTAAGTTCTACTTTATAACGAGCAATCTAAGGGCTGTTTTGGGAAATAGGCATTCTCTATTTAAAATAACGAGTGGCATTAATTAGGATGATCATAAAAGTTTAAGTTGCAGCCTATTATATATATATATATATATATATATATATATATATATATAATTATTTTTTTTAACTACACATTAATTTATTCCCACTTATCTTATATAAGGTCGCAAAGGTACTGGAGCCTGTCCCAGGAACATGTTTTTTTTTTTTTTTCATCTAACATTAGAAAAGCTGAAAGCTGAGCTTTGACTTTTACAAATGAAGATAGGCAGATATGTCTCTGCTAGAAATTAATATACTGTTAGCCTAGGAAAGATTATAATGTTTATAAAAACAATTGTGTCTGTCAATTACATTTCTGATTTTTAAAATCCTCGACTGTGTAGAAGTCCTTGGTTTTTGGAATTATTTACTTCAGCACTGGACATTAATACACAGATATTGATGTAGTTCAGGAAACAAAAATAAATAAAAAAACAAGGCTCAGTTTTCACCATGGTACAATGTTAAATAAAAAAATACATGTTCCAGCAAATCATATTATTGGAATAATTGTATCTTACATATTAATTTAATAAACTGTGGTCACCCTACTTCATTATGCCTATGTCTAACTACACAGCAATCAGTGATTCAGGGCCGGTTCATTGGAAGGCCCTAGGCAAAATTTATTTTGGAGGCACCCCGAATGTTTTTTGTTTGTTTGTTTTTTTACTTATTTTGAATGTGGCATGACATATAACAAAGTGGTAGCTCATTCAAATAATCACTTTAATAATTAACTGCTTTTTTTTCTTTCTTTCTTTTTTTTGCAAGCTTTGGCATATCTGATCAAAAGTCAATTATTTTTCGACTATAGTTCTTCCACAGAGGTGCTCATTGTTGTAGCCTGGTAACTTCTAAAAAACATTTTGCTATCTGATAAAGTGATAAAAATCTGTGCACCTCATAAGAGCTGCCAGCCAATCAGAATGGATTTTCTGACAGCTCTTGCAATTTATGCTGCAATTTAACTCATGCTTGCTGTGAATGGTCTGTGGCCATTTCCTGCTGACTGAGACTGAGACTAACCCTTAGCTTTGACCAAATTAAATTCACCTAAAAACATTCTTGACTTAATTGTTTAGTGTTTTACAAGTACAGAAACTAAAATATAGAGAGTGCAAAATAATCAATCCCATATCCATTCCACATTTTGAAATAATAATGACATACTTGTGTTACTATTAATATTCATGTTCAGATAAATTCTAGCCATTTCTGAAACTCCAACACATCAAAGAATATGCATTTTCCTATTTCCTGCTTTGTAGTAAATACTGCAAGAATAAATACAACCAGTTTAATAAATATTTTTATTAACATTCATTATACATCATATTCATTATAATGTTATTATATGAATTATAAATTTTATACTTTTACTAATATGAATAGTCTATTAGAGGAACACATGGCATGGTGTTTCTACAAGAAACATGTTGAATTCAGTGTTACTGTGTCAAAGTTCAACATCTTTAAGCTTGTTCTCTTCAAGTCACGCATCTAGATAAAGGACTCACATGCATGACTTGTTGGGTAAACAGAATAATATTTTGCATTTTATTTGATCACCTCTCAATTTCTCCTGCTCTTGGTTTTGCGTACAGCTCATTAAATGGTGGATTGCATCTCTTGAGCGCAGTTAATACAGCGCAGAGGGAACATTACCTCCACCCAGAAGACGCGTCCGAGATTTTGCTATTGCAAATTAGGCATCAGACGCATTTTACAAGTTTTTTTGTTGCAACGCTGTCAATATGCTACATTTGTGGATTTTCCAAGATAGAAAGAAAGCTTATCGCTCACATGTGAATGGGTTCAAATTTCTAATCGCAAGTTTTTAATTGCAGATGTGAGCGCACTGCGCAGCTCTGGGCCTCATTTCACAAAAGCATCGTAAGCCTAGATCGTAGAATACATCTTACAATTTATCGTAGTTTTGCTTCCTGTTTCCCAAAACCGTCATAACTTAAGTAGGACTTGAAAATGCTCATAGATTTACGAGTGATCTGGAGTAATCCTACAGATAAGAGCATCTTAATAGACAAGGGCTGGGTTTCCCGATACTTACCAAACTTAAGCTTTAACGATCATCTTAACTGATGTTGTTCGTTATTTTACAATAGAGTAATGCCTGTTTCCCAAACCAGCATGTAGATCGCTTGTTATAAAGTTGAACTTAAGTACTTCGTTACAGGAGCTGTCCAGTCCAAAGGAGCTGATCACTTTGGCCAGTATGTCCAGTTGTTTGTCTTCTCACTATGAAAATAAGGTGGAAATACTGACAAACATGGATGTTGTTTGTAACCTTGTCTAGGCGGCAAAATTTATTACTTAACTATTACAGAATTTAATTAAAGAAATTAGGCATCATTATGCATCATGCAATTTATTACTGTCTTGTAAAAAGACTATAGGCGAGCTGTTTTGAACCAGCCATTGGAGGAAGAAGAGGAGGAGGAAGAGAGAGAGGGAATTTCTCATTGCACACTCTCACTCTAATTTCCTTAACCATATTTTAATTATTTTTGTAATTAACATTTTTTATTGATTCCTTCAAAACATATATACAAGAGCAAAAATATATATATATATATAAAGATATATATCAGAATCAGAATGAGCTTTATTGCCAAGTATGCTTACACATACAAGGAATTTGTCTTGGTGACGGGAGCTTCCAGTACACAATACAAAAACAGCAAAAAAATAATTAAAATTGAATTAAAAATAGATAAATATTGAAAAGAAAAAAGTATATATAGAATACACAATAGACAATATATAGATATATATATATACATACATATATACATAGACACATACATATACACATACATATATATACACACACATACATATACATACATATACACATATATGAATATATATACATACATATACATACATACATACACACATACACATACGTAGTGCAAATCTAAATACAAATCGGTTATGTACAGTGCAAGGGAATGTAATGGCAGAAGAGGTAGGATGTGTTGGATATTATAAAAAGACTAAGCTGACTTCTGATGTCTGATTTCGTAGCTGAACCAAAACAGACCGTTATTGAAGTGCAGAGGACAGACTCAATGACCGCTGAGTTGAACTGTATCAGCAGTGACTGTGGCAGGTTAAATTTCCTCAACTGGTGAAGGAAGTACAACCTCTGCTTGGCCTTTTTCGCAATGGAGTCAATGTGGGTCTCCCACTTCAGGTCCTGTGAGATGGTAGTGCCCAGGAACCTGAATGACTCCACTGCTGCCACAGTGCTGTTTAGAATGGTGAGGGGGGGTACAGTGTTGGGGGGTTCTTCCTAAACTCCACAATCATTTCCACCGTTTTGAGCGTGTTCAGCTCAAGGTTGTTTTGACTGCACCAGACAGCCAGCTGTTCAACCTCCCTTCTGTATATGCAGACTCATCGTCATCTCGGATGAGGCCGATGACAGTGGTGTCATCTGCAAACTTCAGGAGCTTGACAGAGGGGTCCTTGGTGATGCAGTCATTGGTGTAGAGGGAGAAGAGTAGTGGGGAGAGCACACATCCCTGGAGGGCACCAGTGCTGATTGTACAGGTGCTGGAAGTGAATTTCCCCTGTCTCACAAACTGCTGCCTGTCTGTCAGAAAGCTGGTAATCCACTGACAGATAGACGTGGGAACAGAGAGTTGGTGTAATTTTGTCCGGAGGATAGCTGGGATGATGGTGTTGAAAGCCGAACTGAAGTCCACAAAAAAGATAATTGCATATGTCCCTGGTCTGCAGATGTTGCAGGATATGATGCAATCCCATGTTGACTGCATCATCCACAGACCTGTTTGCTCGATAAGCAAATTGAAGGGGATCTAGAAAGGGTCCAGTGATGTCCTTCAGGTGGGCCAACACCAGTCTCTCAAATGACTTCATGACCACAGACGTAAGGGCGACAGGTCTGTAGTCATTAAGTCCTGTGATTTTTGGTTTCTTTGGTATGGGGATGATAGTGGAACGTTTGAAGCAGCATGGGACTTCACACTGCTCCAGTGATTTATAGAAGATCTGTGTGAAGATGGGGGCCAGCTGGTTAGCACAGGATCTAAGACATGCAGGTGAAACGCCATCTGGGCCCTGTGCTTTCCTTATCCTTTGTTTTCGAAAGACTCACGGCTCACATCATCTTCATAGATCTTAAGTGCAGGTTGAGTAGTAGGAGGGGGGAGGAGGGGGGTTGCAGGAGGTGATGGTGTTTGTGTGAAGTGAAGGTCAGAGTGGGTGTGGGGTGTGAGATTGGGACTTTCAAATCTACAGTAGAACACATTCAGGTCGTCAGCCAGTTGTTGGTCCACCACAGGGTTGGGGGTAGGAGTCCTGTAATTCATAAGTTGTTTCATGCCACTCCACACTGATGCAGAGTCGTTAGCTGAAAACTTGTTTTTCAGCTTCTCAGAGTATCTTCTTTTAACCACTCTGATTCCCTTATTCAGTGTGTTCATGGCCTGATTGTACAAGACTTTATCCCCAACTCTGTAAGCATCCTCTTTGGCCTGATGAAGCTGCACGAGTTCCGCTGTAAACCATGGTTTGTCATTGCTAAATGTTAAATAAGTCCTAGTAGGAATGCACATATCCTCACAGAAACTGATATATGATGTAACAGTATCTGTGAGCTTGTCCAGGTCTGTGGCTGCAGCCTCAAAAACACTCCAATCAGTGCAGTCAAAGCAGGCTTATAAATATGGATCATTCAAACATTTAAACCCCACAACCACCCCTCCCAATCCCCAACCCCACTCTGACCCCCAACAAACATCCCTGTGGTCACATAAAATATATACACATGATTATAGACACACATAAAAAAAAAGATTAAAAAAAAAAAGAAAAAATATATATAATAATAACATGTCAAATAATGTCAGGTATTCGCCCCATGTCTCTATAAACAAATTCAATTTTTCTAGCCTTCTAAATGACCCTTCTACAAAGGCCGCCACCCTCCCTATCTCTGAGCAACACTCATGAAATGAGGGCACTCTAGCTGACCGCCAACCTCTTAAAAGGATCTGTCTGGCGTTCAAGATGCTAGTTAGGACCCAACTCATTATGTGCCTATTCTCAACGTCAATGACCACCCCATCGCCCCCAAAATACAGAGTCTGGGGAAAAATGAAAGCCAAGTGCCCAATACATCACATACAAGATTCTGAACCTTCAAACAAAGCTCCTGGATCTTAACAACCCCACCCAAAAGACATGTGTTATGTCTCCATCCTCTGATTGGCATTGCCAGCAGGTGAGTGTGTCTTTAAGACCAAGCCTATACAATCTAGAGGGGGTCCAATAAAATCGATGTAAAATCTTGAATTGCATAAGGCGCACCCTTGCATCCCTAGATGCAGACTTGATGTTTTTTAGAATCCTAGCCCACTCTCCCTCCTCTAATACCAAGTTTAAATCTTTCTCCCATAATCTCTTGAGAGAGGTTGAAGCTCTGTCCCCCAGTAATACATCAAAAGCAGTAATCACCACTCCCAGAGCATCTGCAACTTTAGGGGGGGTGTATGCTACTCCCAAAAACAGTACAGAGCAGGTGTCGCAACTGTAAATATCTAAAGAACTGAGATCTGGGAATCCCAAAATGTTGAACCAGATTTTCAAAGGATCTCAACACTCCACTCTCTTATAGGTCACCGAGTGTAGTAACCCCCCTCACAAGCCACTCTGACCAGCAAAAAGGGGACTTATTAATACATAATCTGGGGTTAAGCCATAAACTTGAGGCAACATTTAAATAAATGTCTGAATTAAACACTCTGAACACTTTTGTCCATACCGAGTGTAAATGCAAGATAATGGGGTGTAACTTAACTTCTCCGATTAGTTTGATAGAAAGGCTTTGCAATGGCAAAATAGGGGCAAGAACTTCCTGTTCAATACAAAACCAGGGAGGGGCTGTCTCAGGTGGAAGCAACCAATGAGCCAGATGTCTGAGGCCGAACGCATAATAATAAAACAAAATCTTGGGTAGGCCTAGCCCACCTTTATCAATCGGCCTATGCAGTTTACTGAAATGTAATCTGGGACGTATTCCATTCCAAATGAAGGACTTTGCTATGCTATTAAATTGCTTGAAATAAGAGAGGGGGACATCTATAGGGAGTGACTGTAGCAGGTAGTTGATTTTTGGAATACAATTCATTTTAATATCATTAACCTTCACAATCATCGATAAATGTAATGAGGCCCACCTATCCACACAGCTCGAAAACCTTTTTATTAATGGATCAAAATTAACTCTAACTAAATCGCACAAATTTGCTGAAAATAAAATACCCAAATATGTAATGCCCTGTTTGGGCCACTGGAAGGCACCTGGCTGAAAAGCCGTTATCGGGCAGTATGCTGTCAGAGCCAAAGCTTCAGATTTAGACCAATTAACTCTTTATCCCGAGAAATTAGAAAATGAATTAATAATTCTATAGAGGCAAGGCATAGATCTAGTAAGGTCAGAGACAAATAATAAAATATCATCTGCATAAAGCAGAAGCGCCACACCTCCCGCCATCACCCCTGGAAAATCATCCTCCTTACTTATCATGCTGCTAATAGTTCCAGGGCAAGACAGAACAATAATGGGGAAAGAGGGCAACCCTGCCGGGTGCCCCTGTCCAGAGTAAAATAATCTGAAATTAATCCATTTGTTTGTACCGCTACTACCGGGTGTCTATAAAGGAACTTAATCCATCCAATAAACGTACTCCCAAACCCGTACATTTCCAAAATCTTAAAAATGATAATCCCATTCTACCATATCAAACACATTTTCAGCATCAAATGAGATGGCCGCAACCGGAGTCTGATCATTCGCCACTGATCACAAGATATTGATTAAACGCCTAATATTTTCAGAAGAGCTGCGGCCCAGAATAAACCCCACCTGATCTGTATGTATAAGAGATGTCATAACTTTACTTAAGCGGTTAGCCAGAATTTTTCACAATATTTTTACATCTAGATGGATCAGGGAAATTGGACAGTAACTCTTACACACATGAATCTTTGTTCTTTTTAAGAATCAGACTAATCCAGGCTTGTGTCATGGTTGGCGGAAGCTTTCCATTCTTTAATGATTCCGTATAATCTTCTAACAAAAGTGGGGCCAGTTCTTTTTTTTTGTTTTGGATTTTTCCCCTTTTTCACCCAATTTGGAATGCCCAATTCCCTATGCACTTTTAAGTCCTCATGGTTGCGTAGTGATTCGCCTCAATCTGGGTGGTGGAGGACGAATCCCAGCTGCCTCCGCGTCTGAGACCACCAACCCACACATCTTATCACGTGGCTTGTTGAGCGCGTTGCCACGGAGACATAGCACGTGTGGAGGCTTGACGCCATCCACCGCGGCGTCCATGCTCAACTCGCCACGTGCCAGTGGGGCCAGTTCTGTAGCATAAGATCTAAAAAATTCAGCGGCAAAGCATTCTAGCTCCGGAGTCTTGCCTGTAGGCAAGGCCTTAATTACCTCGTCAAGCTCCTCCAAGGTTATCTCAGAATCAAGAGAATGTTTTTACTCAGTCGTCAGCTTAGGGAGTTTTAATGATTCCACAAAGTTTCTAATATCCTCATCGGTAGACGAAGATGTGGAACTTTAAATATCAAGATAGAATTCTTTAAAAGCATTATTAATATCAATGGCTGAGGTAAATATTTCACCACCAGCAGATTTCACTGTGGTAATGGTAGAAAAAGACTCTCTCTGTTTTATACATCTAGCCAAAAGCTTCCCTGCTTTATCCCCCAACTCAAAGTATGACTGCCTTGCCCTGAATAGCCAAAACTCCACCTTCCTCAATAAAATAGTATTATATCTGTATTTCATTCAGGTCAATTCTCTGAGGCCATCAGACAACATTCGGTGATCCAGCTCTGCCTCTGCACTTTCAATATTCCCTTCCAACTCCACGAGTTCTCGTGCTTTGGATTTTTTTATGAATGAAGCATATTGTATGATCTGGCCCCTAAGAACCGCCTTAAGTGCCTCCCAAGCTACGCCCACAGTGGATACTGAGGACCAGTTGGTCTCCATATAAACATTGATTTCAGCCTTTAACATTTGTTGGAAATCAGGATTTTGCAAAAGGGATACATTAAAGTGCTAACTATATGATTTCTTTTTCTCTGTATGTGGCAACACCTCTAAACTCACCAGGGCATGATCTGAGACTAAGATGTTTCCAATTGAGCAATCAACCACAGATGAAATGTGGGACTTAGATATTAAAAAAAAAAAATCTATTCTGGAATAAATCTTATGGACTGATGAAAAAAATGTTTAGTCCCTCCCAGATGGGTTTAAAAGTCTCCAAATATCTGTAAGACCAAGATTTTTAAACATCCTGTGAAGCATCAATGTTGCTCTAGGGGGCTTACACACTTTTGCTTCACTATGATCAAGGAGTGAGTTCTTCAAAAGATTAAAGTCTCCTTCCATTATTATATCATGAGGGGTGCCAGCAGCTTGCAACATCCATTCAAGATCTATAAAAAAACCCAATCATCAGTGTTAGGTGCGTAAATATTAGCCAAAATCAACCATTGCCTCTGAATTTCTGCTAAAACAATAATGACTCTTCCTAATTTATCTTTAATCTGTTTGAGACATTTGAATTGTAGATGTTTACTTATCAGTATAATGGCTCCCCTGCTCTTACTTGAGCCAGCACTAAAGAAAACATGCCCACCCCATATCTTCCCAAATTTTTCAGCTTCCTGCGGGGAAAGATGCGTTTCTTGAAGAAACAATATATCATATTTCTTATGTTTAAGAAAAGAAATAACCTTCCTTATTTTTGTGGGCTGCCCCAACCCATTTACATTCCATGTGGAGAGAGATAGTACACTCATATTAACATTTGACATTTTGACATGTTAGAAAAAATAGATTGTGTGTCAAAAATAAAATTATAAAGACCACATTCCACATTAGTGCAACAATCAAACCCCGAACTTCACCCCGAACTGAACAAACAGAAAAAAGAAAAACGTGCGCATTAACCCGGCGCGTGACAGTGCCAACCGGCGTCCATCCTTCTAAACTCAAACAGTCCATGTATGCCTACGAGAGTCCCTGCGACAACTTTGCCGTCGGATTGCTCAAGTTCGGTGTTTCTATACAAATTTTGTGAGACAGAATTACATAACAGAAAATAATCTATAAAACAAACTCCAGCCAATAGGCAGAATAAACACAAAAAACACAAAACTGTATTGAAGATGTGTTCCTCCACAAATCAAACTCCAGCCGCTAGCGGAACCAGCACGAAAAAAACAAAAACAAAAACGAACGTACAGTTTCCTCGGACAGTCAAACAAATGTTCAGTGAGCTGGCTGTTCATGAGTGCAGCAGATGACCTAATCCTTCCAATGTCCTGCAAAAAATACTCCACAAAACAAACCAGTCAATAGGAGGCATAAGCACAAAGAACGAGCAGATTCATCCTCAACTGTCCCGAAGAAGTGTTATTCCACAAAACCAACTCCAGCTGCTAGGCAGAACCAGCACAAAAAGGAACAAGGAAGGTGCCCAGCTTTCTCAGATGGTCAAGTGTATGTTCAGTGAGACAAGCTCACTTGGGAGCAACGTGAGAAACACACCATGACTTCCTCAGTCCATTGATTTTATGAAAGACATCGCTTGTTATGGGCATGTAAATACTTTGTGGCCATCCTTGGTATCTATTCTCAATTTGGCCGGAAACATCAGTGCAAAAGCGATCCTCAGACGATGCAAGAGTTTATTGAAGGAGTGTTACTACACAAAACAAACTCCAGCTGCTAGGTGGAACCAACACAAAAAGAAACAAAATGGCACCCAGCTTCCTCAGACAGTCAAGTGTATGCAAGCAGCGATGACGGGCCCAAGCACTACGGTGCCATTGCCACCTGGTGGCTCTAGGAAAACAAAGCATGGTGGGCTCATGCACTTGAGAGGGTAAATATAAGAGGACTATTTCAAAGTCATTTGAACATTGAAATATGTATCAATTTTGTTGACTGTAGGTGAAAATGGGGGTGCTACAGAGGACGTCTTACACACCCATTTTAAACCTGTTAATTATAGTGTGGCTATAAATCCTTTGTTTTATATCAAAAATGTCATCAATGTTCACAAACTTGGTATCAAATTAAAGCTTAAACACTCAACTTTCATCTTCTGCAGTGAAAACATATTTTAAATGTTAAAAGAGTGCATTTTTAAAACATGCAACATGTGAACGACAGTACTTATGTTTCATGTTCTGTGCTTATGATCCGATCCAATGACTGAAGAAAAAAAACGGCATGCATTTCATTGTGAGGGTCCACTGATGGAAATGCAAAAACCACATCAGATTGGTTAAGTAACATTATTACCTTCTAGTTGAAGTTCTATAATCTGGGATTATTTGGCAGCTTTAATCACCTGAAATGTCCACTAACATTATGCCAAATGTTTTTAACGGAAGTGTATTATACAGGATAAGCTTTTATGTATGTAAATATGTTTGATGCTATTTGTTCAAATAAATGTATACATAATATAATATAAATGTGAATCTATCTATCTATCTATCTATCTATCTATTTATATATATATATATATATATATATATATATATATATATATATATATATATATATATATATATATATATATACACTATATTGCCAAAAGTATTCGCTCACCCATCCAAATAATTGAATTCAGGTGTTCCAATCCCTTCCATGGCCACAGGTGTATAAAATGAAGCACCTAGGCATGCAGACTGCTTCTACAAACATTTGTGAAAGAATGGGCCGCTCTCAGGAGCTCAGTGAATTCCAGAATGGTACTGTGATAGGATGCCACCTGTGCAACAAGTCCAGTCGTGAAATTTCCTCGCTACTAAATATTCCACAGTCAACTGTCAGTGGTATTATAACAAAGTGGAAGCGATTGGGAATGACAGCAACTCAGCCACGAAGTGGTAGGCCACGTAAAATGACAGAGCGGGGTCAGCGGATGCTGAGGACAATAGTGCGCAGAGGTCGCCAACTTTCTGCAGAGTCAATCGCTACAGACCTCCAAAGTTCATGTGGCCTTCAGATTAGCTCAAGAACAGTGCGTAGAGAGCTTCATGGAATGGGTTTCCATGGCCGAGCAGCTGCATCCAAGCCATACATCACCAAGTGCAATGCAAAGCGTCAGATGCAGTGGTGTAAAGCACACCGCCACTGGACTCTAGAGCAGTGGAGACGCGTTCTCTGGAGTGACGAATCACGCTTCTCCATCTGGCAATCTGATGGACGAGTCTGGGTTTGGCGGTTGCCAGGAGAACGGTACTTGTCTGACTGCATTGTGCCAACTGTGAAGTTTGGTGGAGGGGGATTATGGTGTGGGGTTGTTTTTCAGGAGCTGGCCTTGGCCCCTTAGTTCCAGTGAAAGGAACTCTGAATGCTTCAGCATACCAAGAGATTTTGGACAATTCCATGCTCCCAACTTTGTGGGAACAGTTTGGGGATGGCCCCTTCCTGTTCCAACATGACTGCGCACCAGTGCACAAAGCAAGGTCCATAAAGACATGGATGAACGAGTTTGGTGTGGAAGAACTTGACTGGCCTGCACAGAGTCCTGACCTCAACCCGATAGAGCACCTTTGGGATGAATTAGAGTGAAGACTGTGAGCCAGGCCTTCTCGTCCAACATCAGTGTCTGACCTCACAAATGCGCTTCTGGAAGAATGGTCAAAAATTCCCATAAACACACTCCTAAACCTTGTGGAAAGCCTTCCCAGAAGAGTTGAAGCTGTTATAGCTGCAAAGGGTGGGCTGACGTCATATTAAACCCTATGGATTAAGAATGGGATGTCACTTAAGTTCATATGCGTCTAAAGGCAGATGAGTGAATACTTTTGGCAGTATAGTGTATATATATATATTGTGGTGAGCAGGGCGTGGCCGAGCGGCATCGGGGCACAGCGAGGCTGGAAAGATAAATGGTAAACGAGTTTCTCCTGCGCGCCACGCTGGTTTCACGTTCCAGGGAGGAGTGGCGGGAGTATATAAGGAGAGAAGACAGCGGCAGACGGGGAGAGAGAGAGAGAGAGATGCACGGAGCTGTGTGTGTGACTGTCACAGTGACTGCTGAAAAGCAAGGCTGTTGAGTGTTTGTATTTATGTACACTGAAAAGTGTGGCATTAAAATCTTAAATGGATTTTTCTCCCGGCTCTCGCTTCCTCCTTCATAGGAAAGGCAGAGGTCTGCCACATTTGGTGCCAAAACCCGGGATCTGGAGGAGGAAGGCGCTGTCATGGAGTCCTCGCCGCTGGCTGAAGATTGTGACACCAAGCAGAATCTGATCTGGTGGTGCTGGAGCAGTACAGCAGCCGGTGACCGAAAGGGATGGCTGAAGGGGGTCCAGTACCTTTGCCTGGCGTTACTGACGGAGGCAGTGCAGCTGGCTGAGGACTGTTTGGCAGCGTGTTCAGGGGCCGGCGTACCCATCTCTGTCCCCTCTCTCTCCTCTCTCTTTCTCCCTCTCCTCACTCCCCCTCTCCTTCCCCTCGTCCTGTTCTTATTCCCTGAAGCTATTCTGCAGCATGGTGGCCGAGGCACTGCACCAACACTCCCTCTCAAGAAATGGGGGAGGGGGGAGTCACAGGCCCGGGGACTCCCCAGCCTGAGTTTGGCAATGGGGGTATGTGGCGAGCATGCCGTGGCCAAGCGTCGTCGGAGCGAGGCCGGAGAGATAAATGGTAAACGAGTTCCACCTGTGCGCCACACCGGTCTCGCATTCCAGGGAGGAGTGGCGGGAGTATTTAAGTCAAGTCAAGTCATTATTTGTATAGTGCCTTTCACAACACACATCGTTTCAAAGCAGCTTTACAGAAGATCAGGCATTAACAGAAGATAAAACTGTAATATCTATAATGTCTTAGAGTCATCATTGTGTAGTTTGATAAAATACGATTGTGTATTGTTTAAAAATAAGTAATTAAATAATAATTGTATTTATAACCCCAGTGAGCCAGCCGAAGGCAGCTGTGGCAAGGAACACAAAACTCCATAAGATTTTGGTTAATGGAGAAAAATAACCTTGGGCGAAACCAGACTCACTGTGGGGGCCAGTTCCCCTCTGGCTAACATCATGAATATAATGCCAATATTTCTTATGTATAGTGCAAGTCATGGTTTAAAATTATTGAACTAAGTAAGTGTTAAGGGTCAGTGTTTAAAACAAAGATTTTGTAAGAACTGTATGATTAATGACTAATGTTTTTGAAGTTCATCCTGGATTAACTGCAGGAGTTCACATAGATGCAATTGCCCTTGTTAGTTGGCTGATGAAGGGTTTTGTTGGCAATTAAATGATAGTCTATGTATTCCATTTCAAGAGTGTAGTCCATCATTGCATATGAAGTATCCCATGTCTTATGGTTGGAGTTGGCATCAGTTCATCCTCTGAAGTCCATCATAATAGACTGAAGTGATGTTTGGCTGGCACCGGCTGCTATTAGTCATCATCACACAGCGACACGTAGCAGTGGAGTCCAACACCAAGCAGGAACGGAGCTGGATCTGGCCGGTTCTGGTGACCTCAGGATAGGAGTCCCGAGTTTGAGACAGGGAAACAAATAAAATAATATTAGCATAGATGCCATTCAATTTATTGCAGAGTTATAGATCATGATCATTGTTTCTGGTTCTGGCAGACCTAACTAAAGTAGCCTAATTGTGATTTGAAGGATAAATTAGGTGTATGCCTGGCTAAATAGACGAGTCTTTAGTCTAGACTTAAACTGAGTGAGTGTGTCTGCATCTCAAACAGTGTTAGGGAGACTGTTCCATAGTTTAGGAGCCAAATATGAAAAGGATCTACCTCCTTTTGTAGATTTGATATTCTAGAAACTATTAACAGGCCAGAATTTTGCGATCGTAATGAACGTTTTGGAATATAGCGTGGTAGAAGGTCACTTAAGTACTGCGGAGCTAGACCATTCAAAGCTTTGTATGTAGTTAAGAGAATTTTAAAATTAATACAAAATTTAACAGGTAGCCAATTTAACGATGATAAAAATGGGACTAATATGATCATATTTCTTGGTTCTAGTCAGCACTCTGGCTGCTGCATTTGGAACCAATTGAACTTTATTTATTGATCTTGCTGGACATCCTCCCAGTAATGCATTACAATAATCTAATCTTGAGATCATGAATGCTTGAATTAGTTTTTCGGCATCAGCAACAGAGAGCATGTGTCATAATTTAGCAATATTTCTTAGGTGGAAGAATGCTGTTCTACAAACATTTGTAATTTGATTTTCAAAGGACAGATTGGTATGAAATATAACACCTAAGTTCTTCGCTGTTGATGATGATATAACAGTACATCCATTGAGAGTCAAATTATATTTTAGCGGCTTATTTTTAGAGGTTTTTGGTCCAATAATTTGTACTACTGTTTTGTCGGAATTGAGTAGAAGGAAATTTCTGGCCATCCAATCTTTTATTTCATTGATACTCTGTGCTAATTTGGAGAATTGTGAAATCTCATCAGGTTTTGAAGAAATATATAGTTGGGTATCGTCGGCATAACAGTGGAAACTTACTCCACAATCCCTGATAATATCTCCCAGGGGAAGCATATACCAGGAGAAAATCAAAGGCCCTAAAACTGATCCCTGTGGCTCTCCATACTTTACTTTTGTTTGGTTTGACAATTCCTCATTTACATAGACAAAGTGGTAGCGGTCTGCTAAATAGGACCTAATCCATGCTAATGCAACTCCACAAATGCCAACATAATTCTCCAGCCTATTCAAGAGAATGTTGTGATCTATTATGTCGAATGCAGCACTAAGATCTAAAAGCACTAGAAGTGAAATGCAGCTGCGGTCAGATGATGAGCAAGTCATTTGTAACTCTGATAAGTGCAGTCTCTGTACTGTGATGAGGCCTAAATCCAGACTGAAATTGTTCATATATACTATTTCTCTGTAGAAGTGAACATATTTGGGAGGATACTACATTTTCTAGTATTTTCGACATAAATGGGAGATTTGAAATCAGTCTATAATTAGCCAGTTCTCCAGGATCAAGTTGTGGCTTCTTAATAAGCGGTTTGATAACTGCCATTTTAAAGTTTCTTGGGACATGTCCTAAGGATAGAGAGGAGTTAATAATATTAAGAAGAGGTTCTGAGATCACTGGGAATACTTCTTTTAAGAGCTTGGTTGGTATTTGATCTAACAAACATGTTGTGGCTTTTGATGTTTTGATAAGTTTTGTTAGCTCTTCATGACCTATGACAGCGAAAGATTGAAGTTGGAAAGAAAATTATGAGACACTGTTTTCTGAGGTACTGTGACAGATGATTGCATAATTCCAATTTTATTTCTGATTATTTCAATTTTATCAGTAAAGAAATTCATGAAGTCATTACTATTGTGCTGTGATGGAATATCTGGTTCAGTCGATGCTTTATTCCTAACCAATTTAGCCACAGTACTGAATAAACACCTAGGATTGTTGTGGTTATTTTCTATGAGTTTGCTCAAATATGCTGACCTGGCAGCTTTTAGTGCCTGTCTGTAGCTACAGACACTGTCCTTCCATGCA
This sequence comes from Myxocyprinus asiaticus, assembly GCF_019703515.2. Classification (NCBI taxonomy): domain Eukaryota; kingdom Metazoa; phylum Chordata; class Actinopteri; order Cypriniformes; family Catostomidae; genus Myxocyprinus; species Myxocyprinus asiaticus. The sequence goes on from NC_059393.1 coordinate 3,026,082, forward strand.
CTGCGAAATACCTCTAATTTTGTACTCTTCCACTTGCGCTCCATTTTCCGAGCATGAGTGTGATCATTGTACCATGGTGCGGGGCTTTTTTCTTTAATTTTCTTTAATCGAAGGGGGGCAACCATATCAAGAGTGCTAGAGATGGCTGTATGTATATTTTCTGTTATTTCATCAAGTTCTTCTAGGCTTTGGGGTTTACTGAGTGTATGAGATAGATCTGGAAGATTATTAGTGAAGCTATCTTTAGTGGTCGAAAGAATAGTTCTACCTGAACGATAGCGTGGTGTAGATTGAGTAACATTAGCTGATCGCAGCATACAAGAGACGAGGTAATGATCCAAGATGTCATCGCTCTGCGGCAGAATTTCTATATTATCAATATCATTTCCATATGACAGAATTAAATCTAGCATATGATTATGGCAATGAGTTGGTCCTGTTACATTTTGTCTGACTCCAAGAGAGTTGAGAATATTGATCAATGTTAATCCCAATGTGTCATTTTCATTATCTATGTTAATGTTGAAGTCACCAACAATTAAAGCTCTATCTACAGTGACTACAAGATCTGATTAAAAAATTTGCAAATTCACCAAGGACATCAGAATAAGGCCCGGGTGATCTATATACTGTAGCAAGGTTTTTTTATTTATGTATATCTATATCTGATGGTGTCACATTAAGCATTATTAGTTCAAAAGAATTACATTTATATCCTGTCCACTGAGTAACACAAATACTTCACTGTAAATTGTAGCAACACCTTCTCCTCGACCCTTCTGACGAGGCTCATGTTTATAACAATAACCTGGGGGAGAAGATTCATTTAAACTAATATATTCATCCGGTTTAAGCCAGGTTTCACTCAAACAGAGCACATCCAAACAATGATCTGTAATAATTTCATTTACAATTAGCTTTGGCAGAAAGAGATCTAATGTTTAGTAGCCCTATATTTATATGGTGTTTATCTTTAATTTGTTTGTTTTGTTCAAGTTTGACCTTAATCAAATTTTTTCTAAATGATTTAATGAGAGTTTTGTGTTTGGTAGTTCGGGGAACAGACACAGTCTCTATGTGATATCTAGGTGATACAGTCTCTATGTGTTGTAGTTTATGTGACCTGTGTGACTTCTCAAGGCAGCTAGCAGACATTCGGATTTGCCAGTTTGTCTGCTTTTAAGGAGAGAAGACAGCGACAAAAGGGGAGAGAGACGCACAGAGCTGAAAAGCAAGGCTGTTGAGTGCTAAAAAGCATATTTATGTTTTGATGTACACTGAAAAGTGTGGCATTAAAGTCTTACAGGGATTGTTCACCCAGCTCCCGCTTCCTCCTTCATAGGATAGGTCTGCCACACACACACACACACACACACACACACACACACACACATATATATATTCATTTTACATTTTTAATTTTATTGCTAACTGATTCATTTTAAATTTTTGCAATAATTTAATATAATGATCTGAAGATTGTATTGTAATGAAGTCATTTACCATTTGTATATATTCTTAAACTTGCTTTAAATTAACAAATGTAATTCAATGCATTACAGTAGGTGTTAAGTTGGTCTAAGTAGAGTTTCATTGCAATTATGTGGCAATAGGTCTCAATTTATTTTATTGTTGCATTTTTTCTCTGTTCTCTTTCAAAATAAATGAATGACATTAACTTTTAGTCTGCATTGGTCATTCAAACGCACAACTGTTTAAATAGCCTTTAAATTATGTTGGGAAAAGAAGAACGTAAATTACGTTAGACTACTGCGTGTCCGCCTATAGAATAATCATTAAAAGCAAAAATTGCCAACTGGTAACCAGCAAACAACTATTGTTCATCGACGTTGCCACAACATCATCATGACGAACTGGCACCGTTCCAAAGTTACGTTGCGGCTACTTATCCAGGAATTTCACTTTTCCAGTTGTCACAAGGTAATCAGTTACGTTGCCATGACGAAAGTTTGGTAATCAAATTACGGTGCAGTTTGGTAATGCAAGAAAACGTACCTAAGGTTAAAATAGACGTAAAATAAATCTGTAAACTAAAAACACAAATGAGGATTAAATAATTAGGCCTGTTGCAATTATTACATTGTCTGATATTTAAATCTAGTATTTGGCCATATACGAACAAATACAATTAGAGTTCATATATTTGAACATTTATGTACACATTTAAATTCCACAAATGTTTAAAAAATGTTACATAAATGAAAATTTCCATTTTTGTCATATTGACATATACAGGTGCATCTCAATAAATTAGAATGTCGTGGAAAAGTTCATTTATTTCAGTAATTCAACTCAAATTGTGAAACTCGTGTATTCAATAAATTCAGTGCACACAGACTGAAGTAGTTTAAGTCTTTGGTTCTTTTAATTGTGATGATTTTGGTTCACATTTAACAAAAACCCACCAATTTACTATCTCAAAAAATTAGAATACATCATAAGACCAATAAAAAAAAACATTTTTAGTGAATTGTTGGCCTTCTGGAAAGTATGTTCATTTACTGTATATGTACTCAATACTTGGTAGGGGCTCCTTTTGCTTTAATTACTGCCTCAATTCGGCGTGGCATGGAGGTGATCAGTTTGTGGCACTGCCGAGGTGGTATGGAAGCCCAGGTTTCTTTGACAGTGGCCTTCAGCTCATCTGCATTTTTTGGTCTCTTGTTTCTCATTTTCCTCTTGACAATACCCCATAGATTCTCTATGGGGTTCAGGTCTGGTGAGTTTGCTGGCCAGTCAAGCACACCAACACCATGGTCATTTAACCAACTTTTGGTGCTTTTGGCAGTGTGGGCAGGTGCCAAATCCTGCTGGAAAATGAAATCAGCATCTTTAAAAAGCTGGTCAGCAGAAGGAAGCATGAAGTGCTCCAAAATGTCTTGGTAAACGGGTGCAGTGACTTTGGTTTTCAAAAAACACAATGGACCAACACCAGCAGATGACATTGCACCCCAAATCATCACAGACTGTGGAAACTTAACACTGGACTTCAAGCAACTTGGGCTATGAGCTTCTCCACCCTTCCTCCAGACTCTAGGACCTTGGTTTCCAAATGAAATACAAAACTTGCTCTCATCTGAAAAGAGGACTTTGGACCACTGGGCAACAGTCCAGTTCTTCTTCTCCTTAGCCCAGGTAAGACGCTTCTGACGTTGTCTGTGGTTCAGGAGTGGCTTAACAAGAGGAATACGACAACTGTAGCCAAATTCTTTGACATGTCTGTGTGTGGTGGCTCTTGATGCCTTGACCCCAGCCTCAGTCCATTCCTTGTGAAGTTCACCCAAATTCTTGAATCGATTTTGCTTGACAATCCTCATAAGGCTGCGGTTCTCTCGGTTGGTTGTGCATCTTTTTCTTCCACACTTTTTCCTTCCACTCAACTTTCTGTTAACATGCTTGGATACAGCACTCTGTGAACAGCCAGCTTCTTTGGCAATGAATGTTTGTGGCTTACCCTCCTTGTGAAGGGTGTCAATGATTGTCTTCTGGACAACTGTCAGATCAGCAGTCTTCCCCATGATTGTGTAGCCTAGTGAACCAAACTGAGAGACCATTTTGAAGGCTCAGGAAACCTTTGCAGGTGTTTTGAGTTGATTAGCTGATTGGCATGTCACCATATTCTAATTTTTTGAGATAGTAAATTGGTGGGTTTTTGTTAAATGTGAGCCAAAATCATCACAATTAAAAGAACCAAAGACTTAAACTACTTCAGTCTGTGTGCATTGAATTTATTTAATACACGAGTTTCACAATTTGAGTTGAATTACTGAAATAAATGAACTTTTCCATGACATTCTAATTTATTGAGATGCACCTGTACAGTACATTGCATATATCTATATAAGTGACCTTTTTATATCAGTAAAAACATTTACTTTCAACATACAAGTGTTCAGCATATATTGCCATTTTCAGATTCATAGCCTACTGTATTAATAGCACTTCAAATTCTAATCACATTTTATTGCACAACTGATGGGGGTTTTAAGTGAATGATAGGGATTCTTTGTATAAACGCAGGGTTTTGTGTCTCATTCGCAGCATGCAGGGTGAAGATTAAATGCTAGCTGTGATGTATGTGTGCTGTCTGCGGTCCCGTGAAAGTTTAAAAGGATTTTGATAGTGAATGCACAACATGGAGGAGGCGCTTACACTGTTACTATGGAGATGATATAATAGCTGCTGTGCATTTGGATATGTGGCAACTGCTTCAGGCTTTTCAAGCATTTGTTTTGCCGCTGTCAAACATGAAGGAAAGTGATGGGATTCCCTCAGATTTGCATTTTTTGCGGAAAATTTGCAGGAATTATTAAAAATGGCAAGCTACCACAAATAATGCGGAGATTGGTTGAATTTGCAAGATCGTAAAATCTGTCATGCCTAGAAGGAATCCCTCTCATCAACTTCTCGCACATGTGCAGTCTGTTATGTATAGTCTAAGTGTGTGTTACTGTGTTCATCAGTTAACTGTGTTTATCAAAAGAACAACATATAAAGTTAAAGATCAGTTTAAGATGGCTAGCAAAATAACGTCATGCTCATGAAACACCGTGTTTGAAGTTGCACAGCAACGATGAGCACTAGTAAAATATTATTTTAAATGGTCTGCTTTGATAAAAAGTAATTCTTGATGATCAATTCAAGCTCTAAAATAAATATTTAACATAATAAATTTGTTAACTTCATCTCTATGTGTGCTATTGTCACGGGGGTGGATTGGGAAGAAAATTCGGCTGGGATTTTACATAGAAACTGGGGGGGGGGGGGGCTGTCCTTTTCTGCATATCGCTGCCCCCTTCCGCATATTGCGGCACAGTTTTGTGGCGCGTTCTGCATAACACGGCGGCACATGCGGCCCCATTTCGCGTCCAGCCCACCGGGAAAAGTCCCGGTTCTCCCAATGGCCAGTCCACGCCTGCTATTGTCGGCCATGAGATATTGTAAGTCAGTGGAAAAGTACATCAATCAGCTCCAGTAAAAGGAGTCTGACTGGGTGGTCTAGTGATAATTAATTTGCTCATTTCATAAGAGATTAAAGGTTCTAATCCGCCCATATGAAACTATATATTTTAATTAACAAAGATTGCATCCGCACCTCAGTGGATGGATATCTTGAGTGGGGACACGTTTTTTTACATTTTTCTGTGGGATTTGATTGGAAAAGAGCGCAAACAGCAGAACTCGCAGCAACGAGGAGCACTCACCGCCCATTCTTGATTCCTCAAGTACATCACTGCGGCACATATGTTGCTATCTCCTTAATACTGTATAATTAATGCTTATGTTGTTTAAAATAAAAGGCAGTTCATGAGCATACCTTTGTTATTTTGCTAGTCATCTTAAACGGGTCTTTAACTTTATATGTTGTTCTTTTGATAAACATAATTATCTGATGAACGTAGTTACACAAACCAGACTGAACATAATGTACGAAAGAGGGATCCCTTCTAGACACGACCCACAAAATCCTGGAGGGACTGAGATGTGGATTTTGGGAATCATTAAACAATGGATCTTCTATTGGACATTTCTGGTACTGCGTTTGAGCAAGTTAATTGCCACTCAGAACTGGGTTAAACATATGGCTTTGATTTTCTAGTATTTTCACATTTCAGTTTATATTTTTATTATTTTTTATTTATATTTCATTACAATAAACTTAAACTTCAATAGCTTTTTTTATTTCACTTTAAAAACTGCTTTCCCTTGCACAATTAACTGCCATGGCAACAGTATTTAAGATATCAAATATACCTTTACAATTTTACATCAGCAGTGTCTTGACATTATTCTAAATAATTTTTAAGCAATTCACGTAAACACGAGGGCTATTTCAAAGTCTGTTAAAATTGCCTTACTTCCTGCTGCCAGTTGGTGGCGCCATGACCATGACCCATAATAGCCACAGAAGTGTGATCAGCCCCCAGTACAAAACATACAGCTGAATTTTCATCAAGATCATACAGTGCACACAGAAGTTATAAGGAACTTACTGTTTCACATTTTTGCCCTTAATTTATTGCATCGCCATGGCAACACCGTTCAAAATATTTATTCACATTTTAGCATCTTCAATGTCTTGGCATAATATTGCCTAAGTTTGGTGTTACTCACATGAATCCCCTAGGAAGAGTATTCAAAAGTTCAGGGCCTGCAATTAAAAGAAAAATGCACATTCAATCCAAAATAGCCTACTTCCTGTTGGGTGGAGCTAATGAGTGTAATTTTGAAAGTTGTCCGGCTTGATGAAAACAATATATGTAGCAAGTTTGGTGACCATAGAAGAAACTGACCCCACCACTTTTGTCAAAAGGTGGCACTGCAGAGCTCTCCAGCCATGCCCATGTGTTAACTTTTGACCAGGCCTAATGGCCGACAACTCTGATGTGTGTGCAAAATATCATGAAAATTCAAGCATGCCAAGTACCTCAAAAACATGTGAATATACATAAAAAGGAATGACATTTAATGCATTGCTATGGCAACACTATTTAAAATATCAAGAATCCCTTCAGACTTTTAAATCTGCACTGTCTTGACATTATTCAAAACAATTGTAAGCAATTCTGGTAAACATAAGAGTGATATTTCAAAGTCAGTTAAAAGTGCCACACTTCCCCGTGACCCACAATAGCCACATCAATGTGATCAGCCTGCAAGGCCAAACATTTGGCTCAATTTTGATGTAAATCACACAATGCACGCAGAAGATGAGACACTTCCTTTTTCCTATTTTTTACTTTACTTTCTCGCCTCGCCATGGCAACATCATTCGGTATATCAAAAATCTGTTCGTAATTTAGCATCGTCAATGTCTTGGCATGATGTTGACCACAATTGGTACCTGTAACATGAAATCCCTATGAGGAGTATTTCAAATTCCAGAGCATGCATTTTTCAAACAATCCAAATGGCCGACTTCCTGTTGGGTGGAGCTTATGACTGTTAGCATGATAGTTGTCCAGCTTGATGAGATCTATATGTTTACAAAGTTTGGTGACTGTAGCTCAAAAGGGATGTGCTACAGAGCCCACCAAACATACCCATCTTCTAGGTGGGGCTACAGAGCCCCCACTGCACTGAATCCGTTGCCATGACAACACTATTAAAGCTATCAAGTATCCCTTCAAAATTTTCCATCAGCAGTGTCTAAACAATTTTGAAGCGATTTAGGTAAATGTAAGAGGATTATTTCAAAGTCTGTTGTAAGTGCCACACTTCCTTCTGCCAGTTGGTGGCACTATGACCATAACCCACAATAGCCACATCCATGTGATTAGCCCCCAAGAAAAAACATACAACTCAATTTTGATCTAAATGCACATAGAAGATAGGAGACACTTCCTGTTTCCCTATTTTTGCCATTAGTTTAGATCCGTATTGTTCTGGTTGGAACGATGTCCTCTACGCACTTTCTGATGAAACACGTTATGCTATCAGCGTAAAGCTCGATGTCGTCATCAGAGGCGGACCGGAACATCTCCCAGTCCACGTGATCAAAACAGTCTTGTAGTGTAGAGTCTGATTGGTCCGACCAGCACTGGATCGTTCTGAGGGTGGGTGCTTCCTGTTTCAGTTTCTGCCTGTAAGTGGGCAGAAGCAGAATGGAAGAGTGGTCCGATTTGCCAAATGGTGGGCGGGGGAGGCACTTTTAAGTGCTTTTTTGCTGTCCATTGTGAAGTGCTGAAATCTGACCTTATAGTGTCGCTCATTCATAGATTTGTGTATAACTTTATAAATTCTTGTAATTTACCTCGCTGAGAAATGTTCAAAGTTATTTTCTTAAATAATCAAACTAATTAACTACATAAATACTTCGTTTTGTAATTATATTTGTACTGAAGGCTATGCTCTACTATTTTTACACAATCACTGCTTTGTTCATCAAATGTGCGTTTTCATCTGTGGGTCAACCATCGGGGTGCAAGCTTCTTGGGTCTGTGAAGACTGCATTAAAAATATAAAGAGGTTAACGTGTTGGCAGGCCTATTTCATGTGCACAATAGGGCGGTGGAAGCACTTACATAGGGTAAATGTACAAACGTATTAAGCAGAGATCTGAGCTTTGCACCCAAACTGATCATCAGTGCATAACAATGTGTGCATAGATGAGAGTTTGTAAAGAAAAGGAATGTGGTAAGACGCGCCAAGATAGACAATTTCCCCGTAGATATTAGACAGTATAACATCGACATCATTCCTTTTGAATTTAATACTATATCATGCGCCACTTTGTACCAACTCATGCACAAATGTAGGCCTATTGTTTATTGATTTAGGTCTAATTAATTTTTCATTCATTTATTATTTTTATTGTAATATATTATTTTATTTAATTTTCTCGTTTTCTTGTTTCTGCTCATTTCTTTTCAAATTGAAAAACAATCTATCAAAACTGTACACAGCTGTTCTCTCTACCTGTAGCGTTGGTCTTCAGCAGTCAACACCCGATTGCATTGCACCACCTACTGGTGAGAATGAATAGCATCAGATGGAGATTGTGCATCGGTACTCTGCAGCTTTTCCTGCAGTTCCCGGATGTGGAAGTTTGAATTTCCAACTGAATTTGTAGAAGCGAATTTTGTTAAGCCAAATAGAATGGGCTAAATTTTGCCTGTCGAAAAATCTAGATTGTATTTTCTTTTTTCTTTTTTTTTTCCTCCTCTTTTCTCCCCAGTTTAGCATGCCCAATTCCCAATTCGCTCCAAGTGCTCGTGGTGGCGTAGTGACTCACCTCAATCCGGGTGGTGGAGGATGAATCTCAGTTGCCTCCGTGTCTGAGACCATCAATCCATGCATTTTATCACGTGGCTTGTTGAGCATGTTACCGTGGAGACCTAGTGCACGTGGAGGCTTCATGCTATTCTCTGCGGCATCAACACACAAATCACAACGCGCCCCACCAAGAGCGAACCACATTATAGTGACCACAAGGAGGTTAACCCAACATGACCCTACCCACCCTAGCAACCGGGCAAATTGGTTGCTTAGGAAGCCTGACTGGAGTCACTCAACACGCCCTGGATTTGAACTTGCTACTCCAGGTGTGGTAGTCAGCATCTTTACTTGCTGAGCTACACAGGCCCCCCCCTCTAGATGGTATTTTCAAATAAACTGAATATTTTGGAAATGAACTTTGGAAAGTGAATATTTATTGTTGAATTTTTAATAATGAAATTCGTTGTGAAATGTTTCCAAATGAAATATTCAATGCTTAAAAATACAACCATGTTAAATTTCAGCCTCCTAAGATGCAAGCTCTGTAAATTCAACACATTTAAATGCAAGCACTGATAATACAATGTATTTATTTCTTCGATTAGAGCAATTCAACATGCTCTTATGCTTCAAAGACTTTAGTCATGAATTTACCTCCATACACCCTCATGATATCCCAGGTGTGTATAACTTTGTATGACTCTTCACCAGAACACATTTGAAGAAAAATAGAAAAATATCTTAGCTCAGTAGGCCCTTAAAATGCAAGTTAATGGTGATTTCTCTTTTGAAGGTCCAAAAATCACAGACAGTCAGCATAAACATCATCGATACGACTCCAGCGGTTAAATGTGTCTTCTAAAGCAATACGATTGCTTTTGGTGTGAAAAGAGAAATATTTAAACACTTTTTAACTATAATCCAATGCTTCAGGAGAGGGTGGAGTCCAAGCAGTCTCTCGTGTGATGTATTTGTGTTGCCATGGATACCGAGGTAATCTCACATTCTCCAATCAGTTGAGACATCCAGGATAAGCACACAAACGCACTATTGTGAGTAAAGAAACAGATAAATACAGATCTAAACTAAAACCAACCAAGCTACTGCACAACGTTCCTCCTCCTCAATTGGAAACAGTGCTGCTTTCCTGGCTGTGACGCACGTGCATCAGTTCTCGCGTGTTTCAAATGTCAATGTGATTATGTCGCACGTGCGTACTGCTGCTGACCGTAAACATGATTTAGAGTTAAAAAAATTATTAATTATTTATTCTTTTCACAACAAAAGCGATCGTGTTGCTTTAGAAAACATTAACAGCAGGTGTCATATGGATGAACTTTATACTGACTGTGATTTTTGGAGCTTCAAAAAAGAAATCAGTATTCACTTGCGTTTTAAGGACCTAGTGAGCTAGGACATTTTTATATTGTTCTGGTGAAAAAAGAAAGTCATACACACCTGGGATATCAAGAGGGTGAGTAAATAATGAGATAATTTTTATAAGGCACGGCAGCCCCTCAGCGCACCAGAGAAGGAGGTGGAAAAAAACATTGGTTATGGTTTATCAGGCGCTAAAATTTTGCTGGGTGCAGAACAATCTGGAATCATGTGTAGCAGTTACATCTTCAAAACTTATTCAAATATTAAAATCTCTGTAACACCTGCACTAAATAAAACTAGATGCAGCATTTGAAGTTGAAGAATTGAAGTTCTTTTTAACTTAACACGCTGTCTAAAAAATATGGGTGTTCTGTCCCATTTATATTTAAACTAATTACAAATCCAAACCTGACCCGAACGCAAAGTCATACCAAATCCGGACCGAAACCCGGCAGACCTTTACTCCAAAAAACGGTGAATAACTGTTGCGTGTAAATCTTGCAAGACTTTTTGCAGAGTGATGGTTACCAGAAGAAACCTTGGTATATAGATCAGTAAAACAAAATATATATTATCACCTAATTAATACCTAATTATTATCTAATTAATATTCATGAGCCAAACTGAAGGTTTCAGATGATTCCTACACCCCTGCTTTCCTTCTTTGATTATTTCATACCCTATTACAATAATGTTTATGCATTAAAAGCTGATGATCAGGCTTAAGATACTGTCATGTGCTCATTGCATGCATGCTGTTCCCCTGCAGCTGCAGGTGCATGCTGACGAGTGTTCTGAAGTGGAGACAGACTGCATTTATAAAAACTATGGCTGCACTGTCAGAGTAAGAAGTTTTACAAGCTTGATGTTAAAATTAAGTAAATTAAGTAAATGTGCACGTTTTGGAGATTTTACTCTTTGAACTCCTTCTCCAGGACAAACGATGGAAGGTTCTAGTTCATGAAAACACAGAGTTCAGTTCCCACGTAAGGCTTGTTCTGGAAAGTAACTCCAAACTTGAGAAACAGGTATAAAGCTGTTTAAATCAGTGACACTATATCATTGAAATTAAATTATATCAATGAAAAAGCATTTTGTGTAATTTAAACTGGTTTGTTTTGTAGGTGGAGCAGTTGCAGCAGGACATGCTGATCCAGCAGGGGGCGCTGAAGGACAAGAGTCTTTTGGTCAACAGTTTGGACAGAGACGTCACCTTGTGTGACAGCACACTTACCACCTTACAGGTGAATTTAGCCCCTGTCATTACTAAAAAAGTACAGAACACAAAAGGAGATTGCTTTAAAGAATGTTGACAGTGCTCATTTCCATTGTCATATATGGCAGTGATTCTCAACCAGGGGGCCAGGACCCACTAGGGGGCCTCAGCACACTTCCAAGGGAGCCTCAAGTTGACTTAAAATTAATTTAAAATAAGAAATATTAAAATAATTAAACTTAAATAAAATGCTAAAAAATACTTTAAGATCTATGCCTACAAATAATAAACAGACTCTTTCTGAAACTTCTAGAATAAAAAATTATCCATGATTAATTCATTTAATCAGACACATCTAGTTTAGGGCAAGGGTGTCTTCAAATATTGTCTTGCACGGGGGGGCCCTTGGAGTCAAAAAGGTTGAGAACCACTGATATATGGGACATTCCCTGGCATCCAATAGAGGGTGCTAGATTTATTGTGTCTTTTTTTGTAATTAAAATGTTTCACTAATTCAAATGTACACAAAATACATAATAAAACTAAACTTCTCTCTCCCCATCCCCTCCCCGAGAGTCCCCCAAAAACACTAAATAATTACCCCATTTCCTGACAAACAAGTCCCCAAACCCCAACCTTCTATTTGCCACCTCCTCGAAAGCTGTCACCCTCCCCATCTCTGCACACCACTCCGGAAATGATGGCACTCCATCCGACTTCCAACCCCTTAAAATAATTTGTCTGCCAATCATGATACTGGTCAGAACCCAATTATTTACATGTTTATCCCCCAAATTTATGACCACCCCATCGCCCAAAATACAAAGTCTGGGGCAAAGTAAAAATTTGAGTGTCCAAAACGTCACACAAACAACTCTGAACCTTTAACCAAAATTCTTGGATCTTAACACCCCCCAAAAGACAGGCTGTGTCTCCAACTTCTGATTGGCATCACCAGCAGAAAGGATGTGTCTTTAAGACCAAGCCTATACAATCTAGAGGGGGTCCAATAGAATCTATGTAAAATCTTGAATTGCAAAAGGTGCACCCTTGCATCTCTAGATGCAGACTTGATGTTATTTAGAATCCTAGCCCACACCCCCTCCTCCAGTACCAAATTTTAATATTTCTCCCATAATCTCTTGAGAGAAGTTGAAGCGCCGTCCCCCAGACTCTGAATTAGCAGGGAGTAATACACTGATGCCTCATGACCTTTTCCGCTTTAGGGGGGTGTGTGCTACTCCCAAAAACAATACAGAGCAGGTGGTGCAGCTGTAAATACCTATAAAACTGAGATCTGGGAATCCCAAAATGTTGAACCAAATTCTCAAAAGATGTCAACACCACTCTCATACAGGTCACCGAGTGTAGTAACCCCCTCACAATCCACTCTGACCAGCAGAAAGGGGACTTATTAATACATAATTGAGAGTTCAGCCATATGCTTGAGGCAACATTTAAATAAATGTCCGAATTAAACATTCTGGACACTTTTGTCCATACCGAGTGCAAATGCGAGATAACGGGGTGTGACTTAACTTCTCCGGTTAGTATAATAGAAAGACTTTGCAATGGCAAAATAGGGGCAAGAACTTCCTGTTCAATACAAAACCAGGGAGGGGCTCTCTCAGGTGGAAGCGACCAATGAGCCAAAAGTCTGAGACTGAATGCATAATAATAAAACAAAATCTTGTGTACACCTAGCCCACCTTTGTCAATCAGCCTATGTAACTTATTAAAATGCAATCTAGGACGCTTACCATTCAAAATGAAGGACTTCGCTATGCTAACAAATTGCTTAAAATAAAAGAGGGGGACATCAACAGGGAGAGACTGTAGCAGGTAGTTGAATTTTGGAATACAATTCATTTTAATAACATTAACCTTCCCAATCATTGATAAATGTAATGAAGCCCACCTGCCCACATCACTCAGAAACCTTTTTATTAAGGGGTCAAAATGAACTCTAACTAAATCACACAAATTTGATGGGAATAAAATGCCCAAATACTTAATGCCCTGTTTGGGTCACTGGAAGGCACCCAGCTGGAAAGCCTTTACTTGGCAGTACGCTGTCAGAGCCAAAGCTTCGGATTTAGACCAATTGACTCTGTATCCCGTGAACTTAGAAAAGGAATTAATAATTCTATGGAGGCAAGGCATAGATCTAGTGGGGTCGGAGACAAATAATAAAATATAATCTGCGTAAAGCAAAAGCTTATGTGCCATACCTCCCGCCACTACCCCTGGAAAATCATCTTCCCTTCTTATTGCGGCTGCTAATGGTTCCAGGGCAAGACAAAACAATAATGGGGAAAGATATCTGGATGGATACCCTATCCAGAGTAAAATAATCTGAAATTAATCCATTTGTTTGTACCGCTGCTACCGGGTGTCTATAAAGTAACTTAATCCATCCAATAAAAGTATTCCCGAACCCGTATATTTCCAAAATCTTAAAAAGATAATCCCATTCTACCATATCAAATGCCTTTTCGGCGTCAAGTGAGATGACCGCGACCGGATTCTGATCATTCGTCACTGACCACATGATATTGATGAAACACCTAATGTTATCAGAAGAGCTATGGCCCCAAATAAACCCCACCTGATCTATATGTATAAGAGATGTCATAACTTAATCGGTTAGCCAAAATTTTTGACAATATTTTAATATCTAGCTGGATCAGGGAAATTGGACGACAACTCTTACACTTGCTTGGATCTTTGTCTTTTTTAAGGATCAGACTGATCTGGGCTTGTGTCATGGTTGGAGGAAGCTTTCCATTCTTTAATGATTCTGTATAAACTTCTAACAAAAGTGGAGCCACTTCTGTAGCATAAGATCTAAAAAACTCAGCGGCAAAGCCATCTGGCCCCGGAGCCTTGCCTGTAGGCAAGGCCTTAATTACATTGCCAAGCTCCTCCAAGGTAATTTGTTTGCTCAGTCATCAGTTTAGGGAGTTCTGATGGTCCCACAAAGTTTCTAATATCTTCATCAGTAGATGAAGACATGGAACTATAGAGATCAAGATAGAATTCTTTAAAAGCATTATTAATATCAATGGCCGAGGTAAATATTTCACCACCAGCAGATTTCACTGAGGGAATGGTAGAAAAAGACTCTCTCTGCTTTATATATCTAGCCAAAAGCTTCCCTGCTTTGTCCCCCGACTCAAAGTATGACTGTCTTGCCCTGAATTACCAAAACTCCAACTTCCATGACAAAATAGTATTATATCTGTATTTCAATCGAGTCAATTCTCTGAGGCCATCAGACGACATTCGACACTTCAACTCTGCCTCTGCACTTTTAATTTTCCCTTCCAACTCCACGAGTTCTCGTGCTTTGGATTTTTTGATGAATGAGGCATACTGTATGATCCGACCCCTAAGAATTGCCTTAAGTGCCTCCCAAGCCACGCCCACAGTGGATACTGAGGACCAGTTGGTCTCCATATAAACATTGATTTCAGCCTTTAACATTTGTTGGAAATCAGGATTTTACAAAAGGGATACATTAAAGTACCAACTATATGATTTTGTTTTCTCCATATGAGGCAACACCTCTAAACTCACCAGGCGTGATCTGAGACTAAGTTGTTTCCAATTGAAAAATCAACAACAGGTGAAATGAAGGACTTAGATATCAAAACAAAAATCTATTCTAGAATAAATCTTATGGACTGATGAAAAAAATTTATAGTCCTTACCAGATGGGTTTAAAAGTCTCCAAATATCTGTAAGACCAAGATTTTTTACAAATCCTGTGAAGCGTCACTGTTGCTCTAGGGGGCTTACACGCTTTTGCTTCACTATGATCAAGGACTGAGTCCATCAAAAGATTAAAGTCTCCTCCCAATATTATATCATGAGTGGTGCCAACGGCTTGCAACATCCCTTCAAGATCTATAAAAAAGCCATGATCATCAGTGTTAGGTGCGTAAATATTAGCCAAAATCAACCTTTGCCCCTGAATTTCTGCTAAAACAATAATGACTCTTCCTAATTTATCTTTAATCTGTTTGAGATATTTGAATTGTAGATGTTTACTTATCAATGTAATGACCCCCCTGCTCTTACTTGAGCCAGCACTAAAGAAAGCATGTCCACCCCATATCTTCCCAAATTTTTCAGCTTCCTGCGGGGAAAGATGCGTTTCTTGAAGAAACACTATATCATATTTCTTACGTTTTAAGAAAATAAATAATCGTCCTTCTTTTTATGGGGTGCCCCAACCCATTCACATTCCACATGGAGAGAGATAATCCACTCATATTAACATTTGACATATGAGAAAAAATAGATTGTGTGTCAAAAAAAAAATTATAAAGACCACATTCCAACATTAGTGCAACAGTCAAACTCTGAACTTCCCCCTGAACCAAACAGAAAAAAGAAAAACGTGCGCATTAACCCTGCGCACGACAGCGCCCGGTGTCCATCCCTCTAAACTCAAACAGTCCATGTACACCTACGAGAGCCCCCGTGACAACTCTGCCACCGGCTTGCTCAAGTCCGGTGTTTCTATACAAATTTTCTGAGACAGAATGACATAACAGAAGAAAATCTGTTCAGTTTCCTCGGACAGTCAAACGAATGTTCAGTGAGCCTGCTGTTTATGAGTGCAGCAGATGACCTAATCCTTCCAATGTCCTGCAAAAAATACTCCACAAAACAAACTCCAGCCAATAGGAAGCATAAACACAAGGCACATGCAGATTCATCCACAACTGTCCCGAAGGAGTGTTATTCCACAAAACAAACTCCAGCGGCTAGGCAGAACCAGCACAAAAAAAAACTAAACAGGTACCCCATTTCCTTGGACGGTCAAGCGTATGTTCAGTGAGACAAGCTCACTTGGGAGCAACGTGAGAAACACACCATGATTTCCTCAGTCCATTGATTTTATGAAAGACATCGCTTGTTGTGGGCATGTAAATATTTTGTGGCCATCCTTAGGATCTATTCTCAATTTGGCTGGGTACACCAGTGCAAAAGCGACCTTCCATTGATGTAAGAGTTTCTTGAAGGTGTGTTATTCCACAAAACAAACTCCAGCCACTAGGCGGAACCAACACAAAAAAAAAAAAAAAAAAGGCACCCAGCTTCCTCAGACAGTCAAGTGTATGTTCAGTGAGTCAAGCTCACTTGGGAGCAACATGAAAATCACCAAATGGCTTACTCACCCGATTGTCTCTATAAAGGACAATGCTTGCTGTGGGCATGTAAATATTTTATGGCCATCCTTAGTATCCATTCTAAATTTAGCAGGAAACATCAGTGCAAAAGTGAACTTCCGTTGATGTAAGAGTTTCTTGCATTCCTTGAATCTACCACGTTTTGCTCTTGTTGAATTCGCAATGTCTGGGAACTAGAAAATGTTGGGGTTCTTCCAAGAAAGCCTTCCTTTACTCCTCACCTCGCGTAACACGAGATCTTTATCGGATAATCTCAGAAATTTTGCCAGAATTGATCAGGGCATGTCTCCTTCCACGGATCTCCGAGCCAGCTCTCAAGGTCTTCCAACGTTTCCCAAACACGTTCCAAATCTACTTTGGTCGCTAGTGGGTTAGCAGCTAATTCCCTCTCCGATGACTCCAGATAATTGATCTGTTTCTCAACGTCCCCGATTCTTGTAACCAACTCAGAGAATTTCGTCTCCATGGAAGTTATCGATCGACTTATTACCGCAAGATCCTCCAAGTCCACCACAACCTTCGTCAACATCACCGACATGTTGGACAGTTGACGCTGAATTTGACTCTCTCCTATTGTGTGTCTTTTATTTTGAAATTCTACCCTAACTCTAGTCTTGTTACTATTCTTATTAACCTTGTAAGTTTTTGTGTAAATATTGCCCTCTTGTTCTCTGTGTCTTGGTCAGTTCTTGTCCTTTTAAGGCTGTTATGTTGAAATGTTCTGTATTTGTGGTTTCTAGTTTCTTGTGTTTATTTGGCCTTTTATTAAAGCTGCACTTGGATCCGCATCTTGCTTGTCCAGACTCCATGCATTGCATCCATACAATGAAAGCATAGTTCATCCAAAAATGAAAAATCTCTCATTATTTACTCACCCTTAGATATCCCAGGCATGTATGACTTTCTTTCTTCACACATTTGAAGAAAAAATTTAAAATATCTAAGCTCAGTAGATCCTTAAAATGCAAGTAGATGGTGATCAGACTTTTGAAGCACCAAAAATCACAGACAGTCAGCATAAACGTCATCCATAGGATTCCAGCTGTTAAATTAATGTCTTCTAAAGTGACACGGTTGTTTTTTGGTGCAAAAAAGATAAATATTTAAATACTTTTTTTTAACTGTAAATCATGGTTCCAGTCAGCAGCAGTATGTGCGTGTGACATAATCGCATTGGCATTTGAAACATGCGAGAGCTGACGCATGTGCGTCACAGCCGGAAGATCAGTGCTGTTTACAACTTAGGAGGAGGAACGCTGTACAGAAGCTTCATTGGTTTGGGTTTAGATCTGTTATTTTCTGTTTCTTTACTCACAATGGTGCATTTGTGTGCTCATCCTGGATGTCTCAACCGAGTGGAGAACGTGAGATTACATCTGTATCATGGCAACGCAAATACGTCATACGAGAGACCGTGTAATCTTCACCCTCTCATGAAGTCTAATTGAAGGGATGATTTATAGTTAAACAGTACTTAAATATTCATATTTTTTCATATCAAAAGTGATCGTGTCACTTTAGAAGACATTAATTTAACCACTGGAGTCATATGGATGACGTTTATGCTGACTGTCTATGATTTTTGGAGCTTCAAAAGAGAAAGCTCCATTCACTTGCATTTTAAGGACATACTGAGCTAAGAAATTTTTCTATTTTTCTTCAAATATGTTCTGGTGAAGAAAGAAAGTCATAAACACCTGGGATATCATGAGGATGAGTAAATAATGAGAGAATTTTCATTTTAGGGTGAACTATCCCTTTAAATGTTTCTCTTTATGTTTCCAGTTAGCATGCTAAAATGCTAACGAATAGTCTGCTACACTAACATTCCATCATGCAGTCCTACAGTTCGATTATCCTACTAAGGTAACATATTCAGCACTAGTACTTCAAATATTTGTATCTATACATTCAATTTAGTTTTATATGGTAAATGGATATGGTAATACTGTGCTAACAGATCGTTTTTACGTTATCAACTGCAACAGGTATTGGGACACTACAACAGAAAAAAGGACTCTATTGAACAGGCGTTACAAGTAACCACCCTAGGGGCACACTATTATATGGGGGGACTCAATTCTTTAAGACACTGGCCACAAAAAAATGCAATTTGCAACACATCTGGTGGTGTGGCCCGGCCCAACCGGCCCCTATGAAGAGACTCCATTGGTGTTTTTGGTAAATGTGTCTTATCGCATCTTATTGTTTGGTGTATGGTCTGTGTTTGTGTGTCAGAGGTCTGTGGAGGAGCAGAGAGTGCACATCAGCAGTGTGCAGCGTGAACTGCGTGATCTCCGGGATGTTTTAGGGTCTGAGCTGAATGAAGAGCTCCCGAGTCTCCGAGCATCACTGGACTCACTCAGACAACAGGTGGCCGTCGCTGAAAGCCTCAGGGAACACCTGGGTGAGTCACTCCTTATTGAACACATGAAAGCTCATTTAGTACTCCCAGAAGTAGCTATTGGACAAGACAGGACATACTCCACACATGTATGTTAACGGTAAATGAAAATGTATCTAGCTACACAAGCTAGATTTCTGGATTTCGATTCTGAATTAAGTCAAAGAACAATTCATAACACGATGCAAGTATATTACATTCTCACTGTTGCTTCAAGGTGCGCAATAGTGGGTATTAGCATAAACTTGTTTTAGCATAAACAAAGTTTTCTTCTATGGGCAGTTTTCTCTTTCAGGTCAACTACTGCATGGCGAAGCAAAAGTTTAAACAGAATCTTACTGAGCAAAGTTGTAGGGCTGTCAATCAATTAAAAAGTTTAATTGAAATAATTACATGATATGCTGGTTATTTAATTAAATGTGTCGATCAATGCAATCAAGCACATAATTTGTTGAAAAAAGCCCCCAAATGAAAAAAATTCCAAGACATGCCAGACAAAAACAATGAATAGACAAAATTTGGCTTTAGAAGTCAATATATTGTGTTTTATTGCAATGTAATCAGTATTGGATAAGGTACTCGGGAAGTAATCCACTAGAAATTACTCATTACTTTGCTACAATTGTAATCAGATTACTTCACTGATTATGTCATTGGAAAAAATAATCCCATTACTAATTACTTTACTCTTTAGCAGGGGTGTTTCTAGACTTGTTTCATTACTGGTGCACAGGCCCCCCAAGAATTCTGATAGTGTCAACTTATTTTGTAGGTGGGCACAGGAGAATGCTATTTTACTTTATTTATTTATTCAAAAAAACAGCACCACTGTGTTCAATTATGGGGACTTAGTGAGCATCTTTTAAAAAAAAAAAAAAATTTTTGTTATACTATTGTGTAGCATTATTTTAACTATGGGCTACAAATGATTTCACTAGCTCAATATTACAGCTGCATTTACAATAAAGGGCCAAATGGTTACTGTTTAATTGATGGCAATGACAAACTCCATATTTGTATACAGTTGTGCTCAAAAGTTTGCATACCCTGGGAGAAATTGTGAAATTTTGGCATTGATTTTGAAAATATGATTGATCATGCAAAAAAAAAACTGTCTTTTATTTAAGGATAGTGATCATATGAAGCCATTTATTATCACATAGTTGTTTGGCTCCTTTTTAAATCATAATGATAACAGAAATCACCCAAATGGCCCTGATCAAAAGTTTACATACCCTTGAATGTTTGGCCTTGTTACAGACACACAAGGTGACACACACAGGTTTAAATGGCAATTAAAGGTTAATTTCCCACACCTGTGGCTTTTTAAATTGCAATTAGTGTCTGTGTATAAATAGTCAATGAGTTTGTTAGCTCTCACATGGATGCACTGAGCAGGCTAGATACTGAGCCATGGGGAGTAGAAAAGAACTTTCAAAAGACCTGCGTAACAAGGTAACAGAACTTTATAAAGATGGAAAAGGATATAAAAAGATATCCAAAGCCTTGAAAATGCCAGTCAGTACTGTTCAATCACTTATTAAGAAGTGGAAAATTCAGGGATCTCTTGATACCAAGCCAAGGTCAGGTAGACCAAGAAAGATTTCAGCCACAACTGCCAGAAGAATTGTTCGGGATACAAAGAAAAACCCACAGATAACCTCAGGAGAAATACTGGCTGCTCTGGAAAAAGATGGTGTGGTTGTTTCTAGAAGCACAATACGACGATACTTGAACAAAAATGAGCTGCAAGGTCGAGTTGCCAGAAAGAAGCCTTTACTGCGCCAATGCCACAAAAAAGCCCGGTTACAATATGCCCGACAACACCTTGACATGCCTCACAGCTTCTGGCACACTGTAATTTGGAGTGACGAGACCAAAATAGAGCTTTATGGTCACAACCATAAGCGCTATGTTTGGAAAGAGGCCAACAAGGCCTGTAGTGAAAAGAATACCATCCACACTGTGAAGCATGGTGGTGGCTCACTGATGTTTTGGGGGTGTGTGAGCTCTAAAGGCACGGGGAATCTTGCGAAAATTGATGGCAAGATGAATGCAGCATGTTATCAGAAAATACTGCCAGGCAATTTGCATTCTTCTGCACAAAAGCTGCGCATGGGACATTCTTGGACTTTCCTGCATGACAGTGACTCTAAGCACAAGGCTAAGTTGACCCTCCAGTGGTTACAGCAGAAGAAGGTGAAGGTTCTGGAGTGGGCATCACAGTCTTCTGACCTTAATATCATCGAGCCACTCTGGGGAGATCTCAAACGTGTGGTTCATGCAAGACGACCAAAGACTTTGCATGACCTGGAGGCATTTTGCCAAGACGAATGGGCAGCTATACCACCTGCAAGAATTTGGGGCCTCATAGACAACTATTACAAAAGACTGCACGCTGTCATTGATGCTAAAGGGGGCAATACACAGTATTAAGAACTAAGGGTATGCAGACTTTTGAACAGGGGTCATTTAATTTTTGCTTTGTTGCCATGTTTTGTTTTATGATTGTGCCATTCTGTTATAACCTACAGTTGAATATGAATCCCATAAGAAATAAAAGAAATGTGTTTTGCCTGCTCACTCATGTTTTCTTTAAAAATGGTACATATATTACCAATTCTCCAAGGGTATGCAAACTTTTGAGCACAACTGTACCTTGGAACTTACAAACAATAACAAGTCATGTTAAAGGCA
Organism: Myxocyprinus asiaticus; assembly: GCF_019703515.2. Taxonomy (NCBI): domain Eukaryota; kingdom Metazoa; phylum Chordata; class Actinopteri; order Cypriniformes; family Catostomidae; genus Myxocyprinus; species Myxocyprinus asiaticus. The sequence continues at coordinate 3,047,719 of NC_059393.1, forward strand.
ATCGAATGGGACACTCTTCCTCAACGAATTGTAGTTGTCTTGCCACAATCATTACCTTGAATCTCCTCTCTGCTCTTTCCTTTATAATGTTCACCCTGTTCTTCTCCTTCTCTTTTTACTGACAAATATGAAACATTTCAGAATTCTCCTGATTTGCTAACACATTACATTTTTTATTTAATTAATAATTTCCTTATTTCTTTATATTTTCTGACAATTAATTTTGCCAATGTTTAGAAGTACACTATGGTAGATGACCTTAAAGCTTGTAGATATGGACTAAAACCAGCAAAGCTTTCATTTTGATATTCTGGGGTCATTAAATACATACCACATTCCACCCCATCTGCCAAATCTATTTTTAGCAACATACTCATTACTCCCACATCTTAAATTTTCCTCAAACTTTCTGTTAGGAATAGTGTAACATGCCAAAATTGAAAAGGAAATAAAATTTCCAACTGCTTAAAAACATATACTGTAAGTAGACTAATGACCTTTGCACTTATATTTAATTGCAAAATATTTACACTTAAATATAAAGTTTGTTATCACAGCATATCTTGTGGTTTGCTTATTACTTTATTATTCTTAGTTTTTATAAGGTTATATAGGTTGCATCAAATTTATACAAGTTAGTAGGGGAGAGCAGGAAAAATTCTGTTTTTATTTATTTTTTTTTGCTTATTTATATTTAGAAAATATGAAGCCTAAACATAAAGCATATTAAACATACATATTTGACATGTCAGCAGTTAATACATGTGTGAATTAAATTTAAACCCAATTGAGTTAGTAACAATTAAGCTAAAAGTGCATGATGTGCATGATTCATTACTCCTTGGCTGTATAACAATGCAACAGTGTTATTCAATATAAAACAACTCAAGTCAAAATCAAACACTAGAAATCCTCAGATTATGAAGGATGGGCTGTAGGCAAGGCAAGGCAAGTTTATTCATGGAGCACATGTCATACACAATGGTAATCCAAAGTGCTTTTCATAAAAATGATAAAGAAAATACAAGATACATAAAAATCAATTTTAAAACCAATTAAGAATGAGAAATAAGAAAACAGAAATAAAACTCTACAGTGCAATCGTGCAGCACAGTGCTCAGTCAGTAAATGCACAGCTAAACAGATGTGTTTTCAGTTTTCAGTTTCAAATATGACCTCTTCTGGAATCTGGTTCCAGCTGCTGGTGGCATAATAGCTAAATGCTGTTTCACCTTGTTTTGAGTGAACCCTTCGTATCTCTAACTGACTTGATCCTAATCATCTGAGAGATCTGTTAGGTTTATATAACAAGCATATCTGCAATGTATTTAGGTCCTAGGCCATTGAGTGATTTATAAACATTTAATAGTACCTTAAAATCAATTAAAACCTAAATATTTCTATTTGCAGGTATTCTTATTGTTCTTCTTCCTTTTTCTCCCCAATGAGAGTTTAAGGCAGCACCAGGAAGCATACGTAGTAAAATTATCATATTTGGCACACTGATAGGGGTTGTTATGAATAGCCCCCAGACTAGGTTTGGGGTGTTCTGATTATATTCCTCATGGTGATTTTAATGCGTCACTTACAAAATATTTTCGAACTACTAGACCATTGGTCCAATTTGCACAAAACGCCGCATCTAGAGACCCTCATTGACAAGTTATTAAAATAATTTGTCAAATCGTTTAGACGATATAAGCCAATAAAGTTTTTGGCTGTGGCCCAATTCACTTATCAACCTACAATATATCTTCTGAACAATTTGACTTTTGATTCAAGCCAATACAGTTGCAAAGATATTACCGAAAAATGTAAAAGTGTCAGATGGGGGTGTGTGTACACCTGTATGGAGGAGGGGATTTGGGACCACTCTGCCAAATTTGACATCTCTAGGACTTACGGTTTTTGCTGCCTAGATGCCTAGACACAGGAATTTATGTCTGCATTTGCATACTTGAAGAGAGTATGTTTCAGGCCACAAAATTTCTACTAGCCCCACACAATAATATACAAAAATGTTCCTTGTAGAAACACTTCTGAAACAGTGTTTGTGTGTTTGTGTCTCTCAGGTGTGCTAGAACAAACGTGTCAGCGGCATACGCGTTTGTTGGACATCCACGTGGAACAGCTGCAATGTAACGAGCAGCGTTTTCGGCAACTCGAATCCACCTCCTACAACGGCAAGCTCATTTGGAAAGTGCGCGACTACTGGCGGCGTAAAGAAGCCGCCGCTCCACTCAACTCTACCCCCTTCTACACCAGCCACAGCGGCTACAAGCTCAGTGTGCGGGCGTACCTCGGTGGCGACAGCTCTGGGAGAGGCACCCACCTGTCGCTCTATGTCACAATAATGCGTGGAGACTTCGACTCCCTCTTACCATGGCCATTCCGTCAGAACATCACGCTAACATTGCTGGATCAGAGCGGATCGCGGAACCACGTGACCAGTGCTTTCTCCCCTGACGCCGGCAGTGATAGCTTTCGCCGCCCAACGTCTGATACTAATGTGGCCACTGGTTTCCCGCGATTCATCTCTCACAGTGACTTGGAGACACCTCGGAATGCTGTTTATGTGAGAGACGACACACTGTTCATCAAAGTGAAGGTGGACACAACAGGATTGGATGACTTGTAGTTTTACGCGCACTGAATTTTCACATTAGGAAAAATCCAAAAATCTGAATGGCTTGAAATGATAGCCTGAGTCATGATTCCGCATTTGATTTGTAAACTTGGTGTGACTCCATTTAGTGTCATATCAATACTGGCTGAAGATTTTTCAAACATTATAGAAGTCATTCATATTGTGCAGTATCTTTTTAGCACTGTAACTTAAATTCTTATGTTTTAATTTAAGGATTTCTTTATATATATATATATATATATATATATATATATATATATATATATATATATATATATATATATATATATATATAAAGGCAAACTTTCAGAAATATGCCCTGGTCAAGCTCAGGCATTTCAGTTTTATTAATTATAAATTGATTATTTACACAATTGCAAGATAATTACCAAGATGCCTAACTGGATGGAAATAGATTAACAGGATGTAAAATAACCAGATGAAAATAATTAGCTAAAGTTAGCCATTGCTCAGTAATGGGTAAAGAGTTAGCTTAGTAAGAGTTAGAATAGTAAAAGTAAAACATCTGGACGTGTTACGGTAATGAGAGTTTAGGGGTAAAATGTGATAAAAATGTCCTGAAAATGTTGTCACAATGCTAAAAATCTTAATGTTCCTAAATGTAGGCTTTATTTTATTTATGCAAAAAATAATTACATTTTTCTATATATTGATTTGGGAAAAAATATGACTAGGACATTTTCTTGACAGGTTTCATGAGAATCACCCAAGTAACTAATATAACTTCCATTTTTAATATTTTATTGAATACATTAAGACTTCTGTAATATGGGGATATTAAATTGTATTGCATAATAGGAATGATCCAAAGAGTGCTGAATATAATTGTTGTAGTAACAATGGCTGTTTAGATGCACAGATTTTCGTCAAGCCAAATCAATTCAATTTTGTGAATGTATTTCTGAATGAAATTTGTACCCTAAATTCTGCAATGCAATGAGAAAATCCATTTTAAAATGTACCACATATATTCTGAAAAGCATTTCTGTACATTGAAAGACTCGAAACGTACTCTGCGCAAGTACATGAATGCGAATGCTGCTAGCCATCCAAGCTCGATTTTGTGCATCATTTCATTTCTGAAACGTGTCTACGTGTAACGCAATGCAAGTACGCACTGCAATCTCTGCATTGCCACAAGAGGCACTATAGTGGAGATTTGCATGTCTTATATGGTCATTTCTTTCAGTCGTGTTAATTGTGATAATCTTTATCTCAAGTTAGTTCAATTTACAAGGTATCTTTGAATCAGTTTGTGAAGGCAGCTGGATTGAAAGATTTAAATTAAAATTACTCTTATATTTAACTGTTTACTTAAGATCTGCACCACTTTTTGCAATCAAAATATACATTTCATTTGAATACATTTTTAGACATTTCTATTTTTTATTGAGGTATTACGTGAAGGTATTTTATTCTGAGCTGTCAGTTGGATCATTGATGGATTATTTGCTTGCAAGATGCTTACCTTGGGTGGTCTTGTGAAAATGTTTTGCAAGTAAAGACAACAACTGAAGCTAAGACATGCTAAATGAGGAACGCTTATAACAACGCTGATTACATTTAAGCCCTGTAATGAGTTGTTTTTTTAGCAACAGTTTATGTATGAAATGTCATTCAGAAGACCATTTAGGTCATAAGTACTGTACTGTATGTCTGGTAGAGTTTAGTCAAACTGGACTTTGTTGACGACATCTTGCCACTCATCCTAGGGTCCTCATCAGTTGTCTGATGATGGGGATTGCTTATTGTTTCAAGTTGTTATACAGTTAGCTTGATGGTTGGGTTAAAAATACAGGAGAATCTAACAAATGGAAAGTCTTAGCTTTTTTTTTTTTTTTTTTTACAAAATAATTTCAGGCAGTTTGTTGATGAAAGGTGTGCTGCTACTTTTCTAAGCAATCGGACATACAATTTTTACCTGGCGGATGATAAAACGGGCCAAACATTTCACAGATTTATAAGAGGATCACAGAGACTTGGAGGTGAGCTCTTTTGAGCCAGTAAGCAACCACCTAGAAATTCCATAGCAACCACCTAGAACACCCTAGCAACTGCATATACATGTGTTAAAAACCTCTTAAAACACCTTTGCATGCCATAGTGATCCCTGGCACTGGAGCCGGACCCAGAATCACAACTACTACTACTACTGCCCAGTTCGCCACTACTAGCGAACACTTCTATGGCACACTTGTGGCAAAAACGAAGAGTTTGCCGCAAAGCTCATTTGGATTTGAAAATGATAAGTGGCAAATTTGCCACAGGGGGATGCCAGAACTTTTTCTGTTCTGACAGATTTTTGTAAGGGTTGAGCCAATAAGCAACCACCCAGAACACCCATGCAACTGCATAGAAATGTGCTAAAAACTACTCGTAAAACCTGAGCAATCATATAAATGCTTGCAGCCACTTAGAAATGCACTGAAACACTTAGAACACCTTAGCAACCTCATATCAACACCCTGGCAATGTAAAAATCTGGTTCACTGGTATCACTTTTTCTCTAGTGGTAAAAAAACATGGAAATCTTGGACTTTCCTTAAATAAAAGATACTGTGTGTTTGTGTGCACTGATCGTTTTAGTCTTAAACAATAGAATAATAAATTAACTTCCGTTTTTTTTTTCATAGAATAAATGTTATTGTTTACACATTTCTATTTCAATTCACATTTCTGTTTTTCTATGGAGAGATCTCTGTACAATGATGCCGTTTTGGTGATCAAATGATTGAAGAAGCTTTTGTAATAAAGAGCAAGTTGATTTTACATTTGTCTGAAAATGAAAAGTCTCAGTGCCGGAAACCCCTGCATTCACAACTAGACCACACACACACACACACAGAAACATGACCAAAACGCATTTCTGTGTAAAAAATATAATTTTATAAAACAGGATCACTTTTCTGTGTGCGTGAGGTTTGATTTCCCCACACCATTTATTAACCTAAAAATAAAATAAAAAAAACTTAAATTTTAAAAGACATTATGAAGGGGAGAAAGTGACATTATTTGAAAGGGGCCATGTTCAAAAGTTGTCAAGATCTGCCATAGATACTGTATACACAAGTAGCTACCTCATTAGCAACTGCCATTGGCCACAATACGTTGCTGTGTCCGCCATATTGAAAAGGTCAAGAGCCATCTGTCAACACGAAAGATAATTGACTTTTACATTAACCATTTTTCATGCGGTTCATGTAAATGAACTAGTTCAAATAAGTGATTCACTGATTCACTTGTGCTCTGCGTAGCCTTAAAGGGACTTTTGTCTTCTTTTTGAAGCGAAATATTTAGGCTAGTTCATTGCTGCTGTTTATCACTATATTTCGATTCAGTTATAGAAAATAGGGTTTTCTAGTTTATTGGTGTATACTAGAATAAATTAATTTTCAATTTAATGTTATCACCCTATTTGTTTAACCCTCACAAAAATGAAGCATGGATTTACTATAGTAATATTGAAGTAACCTTGGTTATTGTTGTAGTTACTATGGTTTTACCAAAAACATCATGATTAAACTATGATTACTTTAGTAAAACTATGGTTCATTTCTGATAGGGGAATGTCACCCTAATTAAATATATAACTATCTGGTGAGATTATTGAATTCAACCATCAGAACTGATTGTAGAATTAAATATCATCCTATTGTTATATGTCTAAAAATATTTTCTTCTTTAAATAGCTTCAGTGTAGCTTCATTGTAACTACAATGTGGTACAAATTTAGTTTTTAAAAGAGTAGCTTGACTGTAGTTTAACTACTTTAAATTTGAGTAGCTTGTAGCTTGGGAAACTTCAGTTTCAAAGTGCTTCTCCAACACTTATGCAAATGCATTATTGTCCTATTATTTTCACACAAAGAACATCCAGAGATTTATTCCTTCTTCAGATTTATTTCCTCTGCAAGATCCCACCATTTTCCTCTCTACTTGTACCAAAATACAAATTGCAGACCAATAGATAGTGTTTGCGCCCATGAGCTTCACATGAAGTATGACATTGACACAACCATATAAATAGACACATTATTACAGGCAACTTGATACTGGCATGGCCGCTCGTCCTTTGTGTGTTGTGGTGATGGGAAAATAGATGATCATATGACTATATGGCTATTCATAGAGTATTTGTCCACAGTTAAGTCTAGCTGGAGTGTCTCTGCATTTGTGCACAGGGCGTTTCAGGCAAATACACACATAATTGAAGCTGCAAAGATGTGGAAGAGAGAGAAAATGTGGATGATCAAGTGTAAGTGTTGCATCTTGCATGCATGCTACAAAGGTATTGCACGTGTTGGAGAAGTACTGATCACGGAACTACAAAAGCAAGTGTTGAGTTGGTCCCCATTAACCCCTAAAATTAATTATGAAAACACTAAACACATTCCAAGAATGGTAGGAAAAGTCAAGTTTGTCTTTCTCTGCAGAAGTAAAAATAAACACAGTTAAGACAACTGTAGACATAGAGCACAGAGTTATATCCTTAATATGGACAACATAGCTCTAGATAATTTGTTTTGGAAGACTTTGATGAGACATTTTCATATTGAAACTCTTTTGATTGCTGACTTTGGTGTCTTGGCAAATCTGAGCCCAGTTTGAGACATTATAACAAAGTCTCCATTTGTTCTCCATTCAATCTCATTGAGAAACAACTTAGATATTAATGAGACCGCATTCGTGATTTTTCTTTCCTTTGGGTATTTTTCTTTCATCGCCTTCTGAGCACCCAAAGGAGTTAAAATACAGGCCAGTGCTAGAGGTATTCCCCTTAAAACACACCAAACCCATTTACACCCAGCAAGAGCGGAAAGTCCCGTACTTTCATCTAGTTGAGGAAGAAAAAAGAAAAGAAAAAAACTGTGCCACCAGGCAGTTGCAATGTTCATGTTTCAATGATCTTGACTAGATCACCATGTTCTCTCCAACATAGTCTCATGACAACTTGTAATAATTTGTACGATATGGTGAAATTTTAAGATATCGTACGACTTGGCTTGATCAAAAAGGTACAACTTTTAGACGATCAACAAACAGTATTCAAAATCAATACAATACAGGCATCAAATTGTTGCTAGCCTCCTATCCAAAACTTTATATGAAGAAAAGAATTGTCTGTGAACTAATTTGGTTACTCGTTCCATATTTTTTTAAGCAATACAAATGACTGATGTATGTCAATAACCATTGGCATGCTTCCCTCGACTCGTTCCAAAGCCCGAAGTTTTCTTTCTTCTGTGATACACAAAAGTTATTTTCCTCCTAAAATCATGGTTAGGTTTTGGTTAGGGGTTAAACTTAGGAAAAATTGTGATAGCATTGTTTGTTGGTATATTTTCTCTATGGGATTAAAAGTTGTTTATGTACGAGCCAACTCGAATGACATTTTAGGGTTTTGCCACCTCAAATTAATTATTATGACTTGTCATGAGAGTTGGTCAGTCTGTGGCAGGTTTGGGAACTAGTTAAGTATTTAGTTAGCATAATGCCCTAGCTAATTTTTGCCTTTGAATGAAAGTGAATGGTGACCAGGGGATGTCAAGCTCCAAAATGTTCACACAACACATGTGCTATATTCCAAGTCTTTCTGAATTCATACAATCGTTTTGTATGAGGAACAAACCAAAATCTACTAAAAAATGTTTAATGTCAATGGCGCCCAAATGCTTTTCGAATGCCTCGTAACTAAAGGTGAAATGCAGAAGCGTGATTGAGATTTAAGAGCAAATAACTACATAAATTTCAGTCTGTTCCTCACACACACCTATCAAAAGACTTCAAATGAGTCATTTGGACTACTTTTATGATACTTTCATGTAACCTTTATGGTGTTTTTTGACACCAGAGCAGTATTAGCATTTTTCTAAATGAAGTTGCAAACGTAGGTTCGGGAGGAGCTTGTTCATCTAGGCCTGCCAACCATTTCCCCAGGATACATAAGCAACTGCTTCCTCCACTAGTGACGACTCTTCCAGCATCCCTCCACCTCCCCATCTCCACATTTTCCACATTTAATAACTCCTAATGTATACCAATTATTATGGTTGCAGTTTATTTTACAGTATGTGTACTTTCAATATACTTACAGTGTACTTACCCAAGAAAGTACTGAGTAATATCAGGTAACTACATGTACTTGTGTATGGTTTAAGGTTAGGGTTGGGGTTAGGTTTAGGGTTAGTACCTAGTAATTACTGTAGTTGTTGTAATTATATAGTATGTAAATATAGAACAGTACTGTAAAGTAAAGTGCTACCATTATTATTTCAAAATCGTCTTTCTATTCCTTGCTCTAGTCAGATTGTCCAGGGGGGGGGATCTCAGACCTCAAGCCCTGTCCCGTGCTCGAGCCCCTCCGTCATGGACAGCACGAACATCTGTGAACATCTATATTTCACGAAGAAAGTCATTCGGCTTTAGAACAACAGAAGTAGTGAGACATTTTTGACAATTTTTTTATTTTTGACATCTTTTGACATCTCTCAGTCTCATGTGGTTTTCTCCTCAAGAGTTTGCTCCCTCATGACCCCATGAGCAGTTTCAATCTGAAGAGACAATCCTCTAAAGATTAGTTCCCAAACCTAGACAGGAACTACATGGTCATGAGCCAAATCCTCGACCTGCACATGTACACTCGTCAGTTCAACAGGGCCACTGAGAGCAGGGTCATTTTTGATGACATCATACGTCCTGGCCTTGAGGATCCGGGTGAGAGATTTAAAGTTGTATGAATATTTTCAGTTGAAAGAGACTGTATAGAAATGTCAGAGATCATGTGCTGCCTGATGTTTTTAATCACTCAGGATTTGGCAGCATGACATGTCAAAGTTACATGTATCACACCAAACTGTAACTCAATTCATAGTATGACACAATCTCCACTGAACTGTTAAACAGACACAGATTACAGAGAAATGAAACTAGAAGCATTTATTTTTCTCATGCGACCTCTGACTCAAATCAAAAATAAGTGGGCATGAATCAAACAATGGGGTAGAAATAGACTTAATGAACTATTATAGCACACCTGTATATAGACATGCATACAGTGGCCACAAATCTTTCAATTGACTTTTGCTGTTTTTAAATTAAGCTCATTATATATGCTCTGCCCTAACCCCACACCTTGACCATAAACCTTAACCTTACAAACTTTTTTAGATTTTAATGAAGACATTATTTTCTGTTTATCCAGCTTTTTTCTCCCACAAACTTTGGTTCCCACAATGACAGCTAAATCTGACCTACACAGACACACAAACACATTACCACAGGAAGCTCATATCAAAAGAGGTTCAGGCAAATTTCAGCCCCTGGTTTCTCTTTTTTTAATGCTAAACATATCTCAAAACAATCTTTTCAAGTTCCCCATTTCTACCATACACTTCCGCACCACTCTGACAAAGCAGAACACTGTTGTGAATGAACTAGGTGAACTGAACCTTTAGCCCAAACCCCAATGAGCTAAATTATTTACAAAATTTTGTTTCGCATACACGCTCAGAATGGGTAGCTGCGCCCCTCAGTATTTGACATTGTCATGATGTGCACAAAACGGGGTATCCTCTCAAAGACACAGAGAAAATGATGAGGAGCAAGGGCAATTTAACAGAAATCACATTTATTTGTATAGCACTTTTCAAGATACACATCATTCCAAAGCTTTACAGAAAAGTTGTATACCTTAACCTCGGAACCTCATGCTTTGGAAATATTCAGACTCACTGCGAGATATGACCCAAGCATTAAAAACAGACTAAAGATCTCCTGTTTTGTGCACATCATAACAATGTCCAGTACCAATTTGACTTATTCTGTTATCCAGTCATCTTTTTAAAAAATAAATAAAATAACTCAAAACTATCGTTTACTTTGCCTGTTTGCCATGCTCGCATTGTCACTTACCAACAGACTACCGTGCTGGTGCGCTGATGACATCTCTAGAGCAGTTGACTGACAGCGAAAAAGCCAATTAGATCACATTGCCATTTATTTATTAATTTATTTTAGTCAATCTCACAAATTTGTTTCGAATTGTTTGACATCAGACTTTCAAGAATCAATTTACGTTTCCTATACATTAAATAAATATATATTTGAAGTCAGAGAATACAGTAATTTCTAATATTCTGGGTGGGGCTGTGTTCAGTGTGGGTGGCCCCCGGCCCACCTGTGGCTATGCCCTTGACTTGATAGCAATATTTGACACATTAGCATCACTGATGACCATCAGGAGAGTTAAGATATGCCTGACAATATTTTACATTTGTAAACTCTCTCTGTAAAGGACACTATTGATGTAATATTGGTTTCATTTATTTTATTTTTTGTGACTCAGGGCAGCCAACTGGACCAAAAGCAGTGGGCTGTTTAGCGGGCGATGTTCAATCCTACATCCTCTTCTGTGACTTCTTTGACCAGATTATTGAGTTTTACCAAGGCTACAAAATCACCAGTAACGTTGTTCAAGAGAGCGACTTAGCAGCAAAAATGTTCCTCTGGGTAAATTAATCAGCATATAGCCATGGGAGGTGTAGACTGTTGCTAAATCAGGAATACTTGCATGCTGTGTATGTGTGAGTTGATGTGTTTTTAGGGAGGTGATGACTTTGACCGAGCATATTTTTTTGAGTGTGAGGTGACTGCAGGCCGCAGCATTGACGATTACCGTTTCCCCACACTCTGCAGCCGAGGAGAGTGCAGACAGCGCCACACACTGGCCAAAATCAGTACTGCACTCACACAATTACATTACAATGAGTCCATCATTATGAATGTAGTTTTCGAATTATTGGTTATTGAATGTGTGTCAGAAAATATGCTATTGTAAGCACTTGTTTCTTGTTTTTGTAGTTCTGGTTGAACTGGGTGAGGATCTTTCAGGCAAGTATAATTATATTGCTGAGCTCAGTCATCAGAGTGAAGATCGAAGGGTTGTTATGGATTCTCCACCATCTTCTCTCATAAAGATCGTGTGGCTTGGGACTGGCCTGATGCTAGGGCTCTGTGGTTGGTTTAAGAGAATAATAGCTCTGCTTAACAACACATAACTATATATACAATTATTTGAATGTTTTAAAAAAAAAATTAAAAGCATTTTGCTTAATCTTTTTATTATTATTATTATTAATATTATTATTATGCATATATAACTATATAAAATAGTTGCAATGGTATCAATTATAATATATAAATATTAAATGTGTAATAATACATTTTATTGTTATATTTATAATAATAAATATATACAAATTGATAATAATAAAGAAAAGTAGTTTTATATAATAAAAAATGTGTAGTTGACATTAAATCATTTTGGGAAGTTGTCCAACAGTGTGAAACACTATACTCATCTAATTCTATTTTTAAAAGCATTTTGATAATTCTTTTATTATTATTATTATTATATAACTCTATATAAAACAATACAACTGTTGTAAAATAAACTGTGTAATTCACTACATGAAATAATTAAATAGTAAATTGATAATAATACATTTTACTGCTAAATTTATAATAATAAATATATAAAAAGTAAATAATACTACTAATAAAAATTGTTCATCATCAACTAAAATAAATAGATAGCTGGCATAAAATAATTTTGGGAAGTTGTGTAGAGTGTGAATACTTTACTCATCTAATACTATTTTCAAAAGCATTTTGATAATTTTGGGAAAAAAATTATTATTATTATTATTATTGCTATTATTAGTAGTAGTAGTAGTAGTAGTAGTAGTAGTAGTATAATTCATGCCACTTTTATGAGCTCATAATAACTGAGAGACTACATGGAACATTTGTACTTTTAAAAATCACTTTGTCACACCACAGGACCATTTATAATGAACCAGTGAAGACAGAAAGATGATTAAAATGGTGACCAGTTGCAGTCAACTTTTGACATATACATTTTTATCAAAAATATTGATGTTGATTAAAAAAATGTCTGTGAAAAAAAGGAAAGTCTTTAAATAATTTGGAGTGGTTTGGAGTTGAAAATAGTTTAAATGTTCAATGTATGTATCTATAAACACATTTATTTTCTAAAATAAACCAAATCAGAGAAATACACACAGGAGTAAAAAGTGTGACTAGCAGGTTTAGAAGCAAAACCCTTTGGTGTCAGCTGTGGTCTTGTATCTATTGACTGTGTTATAGCCATTTTGATATTTACTGTATTTATTTGTCTAACTGTTAGGTTGAGTAAGGATGGGACCCTGACTGTCTGGGTGAACATGGAAGACCATCTTAAACTGGTGTCCTTCAGAAGTGATGATAACCTACAGGAGGCATTTAAAAAACTATCTGTATTAATCTGCTAAAGGTTTCATTCAATTGACTACCTCGTGCCATGCCATGAAAACTTTCTGGCTCTGTTCTAAAACTTAGTGTCCTGCCTATGTAGTCAGGATTTTAGGTGTCGTAAAATGTCACTCCAGATGTGACAGCAGCAACATTATGCCGCTTTCTAAGATACTGTACATCTTTTGTCCAAATTCCAAGGCAGCATCACACTTATTATAACAGAGAAGGTAACACAATTAACTGCAACAAGCTCAATGAAAAAAATCCACCAATGATGGTGCATGAGTCGAGAGAAATATCAACTAAATAACACGTTTTATTAAATACTGAAAAATAGATATAAAACTAGTTCAATCTAATCAAAATGTGTACATAGTATTTGTGTGTGTTATGTGTTATGTTATGAATCTAATTGGAGTTGAGTCTCGTGTGTTTTAAGGAGCATTAATGCTTTAATGTTTTAACATTTCAGTTAAGATGGTACATTAATAGGCAGCTGCTCGTTTACATAGTAGCCAGGTAGTTCACTAGCATTTGGAACAGAGCTCTGACTGACTATTTATTCTGGAAAAATTCAAATAAAAAGGTCCTAATACTGAACCTTGTTGCATGCCATAAATATATTTGATTAAAGTCTACACTGACCTCACCAAATCTAAGCCAATTTAAAACTTGACTTTTTAGATGGAGGTGCTATAAGAAACTGAGGCATCCATTTATATGGAAGCTTCACCTGGGCTGGGTGGTCGGCTCAACTGCGGAGGTGGGCACAGGTCTGAAGGCAAGCATCACAGTTGAACTTCTACACCTCGCCGAGAACAAACACCTGGATGATGTCCTGGACAGACTACGACTTCGAATGGAAGCAATTAGTACGGAAAACTCACTAATGTAAAACCATGCATAACCATGCGAGCCATTATATTAGGCGACTCAACGCTCCAACTTCTAACATGTAAATATATGGTTAAATGTCTGGAAATGAAAACATTTCTGGTGGAAATTTTAGGGCAGTTCTTTCACTCACCAGCTACAGGCCAAATGTTCGAATATGCTTTTGCGAGGACTGTCGATTTAACACATTAATTTTAGTGCGATTAATTATGCATAAAATATTGCGGTTAATTAATCATACCTCCTGACCCATATATAAATTCTGTAATAAAATTATGAAGTTTCCTACTGTACCATCGGAGCAATTTAAGCTTGGTGTACATGTAATTTTGTGTTTTTACGAGCTGTGTCAGCAGGGGTCAGTCAGCGCGCCAAACAAACAAACCACATTAGCAACACAGCCATTGAATGAGAGCTGGCCACACAGGCCTTCTTGATTGCTGGACGAAGCACAACAGAATGCAGGGACCTCAAGATGTGGTTTTCAGGGTTTCAACTACTTTTAGCTTGACACAGTGTCCTAAAAATGTGGCATTAATGATGCTAAAAGCCAGTGAGATTCTCTAAAAGCGTCTGTCTGATGAAAATGTACAGTACATATTGTTGAACAATTAAAATAGTGTTCACGTCCTGTGAAAACAGGACAGATTGATGAACTCAATTGCATAATGGATTGTGGTTGATTGTATCTTACGTTCAGTGATATGGGAATAAAACAATCAATATACTGACTTCTAAAGCCACTTTACTCATCTGCCACAATAATGCAATACAGTGTATTTCAATCTTGAATAATTATGTCAGATTCATATTTAATGATCTTTGTTTGGGGGCTTTTCTCAGCAAATATTGATATATTAATTGTGATTGATTTGATTAATTAATCAGCATGTCATTATTTAGTAAAAAAAAAATCAGTTGACAGCCTTAGCTTTTGTTAATAACTTTTTTTTTCTCCAGTTCTTGAGCCAAAAGTTCCAGATTTTTTGGCTATTGGCATGGTCACTGCACTTTGTTGTAGTTTCCGCCTGATTTTTTTTTTAATTTTACTATGATACGTTTTTTTTTTTTTTTTTGGCTACTACAACTACAAATTCATCTTCACCAAATTCTGCTTGAGTGATATTCAGTCTCTCACACCAAACCTATTGGAAACTTGGGAACATGAGGGTCCTTGAGAATGGGCTGGCATTTTTCAGACTGCACCCCCTAGTGGATTTTTTATTTTTATTTATTTATTTATTTATTTTACTTTTGGTTACAATTTTCTCATAAACATCAGATTTTTCAGATCGTGTTTATATTAGAATGTGCCTAATTTTCCACTGCAGTGCTTGGCCCCTATATTTATCTAATCTGATGATTTACAGGTCTCAAAAATGTGAGCACTTTATGCCTCTACCTGACAACAACCGCCTCCTGTTTTTCAATACAGTATGTTATGTTTGCCTTTGGGTTTTTGTAATTGTTCTCTTGGTTTATTTAATTTTCAGGCTGCCCGGGTGTTTACAAAATTAGCAACCTTCGGACCATTGGTTTAAATAAAGTCAGGCTGACGCAGCTAGTGCTGGATGGGGTGGAGCTTCTTATTCGAATGGAGAAGTGGTTGGAAAACAACAGCGGTATTGATAACCTGGTGCCTGCTCAGAAATAAAACAGCCACCACCAAGGGGAGGTTCACAGAAATTACCAAAATCACTGTTTCTTTAATGAGACAACTCTGGAGACAAGCCAACAGAAGGAACTTTGCAACACTTTTTGTTTTATGATTGTAAATTGTTTGATATCACAGATATTTCAGTGGTTTATTCAGCTTATATTTCACCTTAAAAGACCACATTTAAGAAATTATAGTCTTTATATTTATCTTTAAATTGCTTAAAGAAAATTAAGCCTGTTTAGGACCATGAAGATTGTTTTTTTTTTGTCACCCTGTTTTTGTCCTGGCTGACATTTCTGAGCGTTCTCTGTGTTTATTGCATTACCTGTGTATGTTCCTGGACTGTTCACCCTGTTTTTAACCTGTTGCTGCCTGCCTACTATTACTGCCTTGTTTACCTGGAAATAACCTGTGATTGTCTACCGCCTGCCCCGACCTCTTGCCTGTTTATTGTCTACCTCTCTGGATTACCTTGGATATTACTGTTGCTGGTGATTGACCCCTGCCTGTCTGTATTACTACGTTTATTGTTATTAAAAGCTGCATATGGATCTCAACTCCGCTGACTCATCATTGCACACACATTGCTATTTTAGTTTATTAGATTAAATAAATTCACAGGTAGCTAGTCTAAGTCACTAGTTAAATAATCTATGGACTTTCCTGGTCCAAGTACACTTTATGAGTTGGGTCACTAGAGTTTAATCTAGTTTGATGATTGTTTGTAATGTCTTTTTGTGCAGAAGCATGTCATACATGCTCGATGCATCATGTCCTGCATTTTGTCTAATTGTGAAGCAATTATGTGTGTATTTATTAGCAGTAGCAGCAGCAGTGTTAGCAGATCTAGTCCACCAAGACCAATATCCTATCAAAATGTCATTCCCACATCAACATGCTAAACCTTTCCTAGAGTTTCAGCTTTTCAACTCTATGTGGTGCAAGCTAATAGGTTCTTTGAGCTTGTTATCTGTTAGCCAATCGGCTCGCTCATGTGTCATGCTAAGCCAATCGGCTCGCATGGTGTAAGCTGATTGGTCCTTTGACATGTAATCGGGTAGCCAATCAACTTTCATCTCTTTGTTTGTCTAACATTTACATTGCTCAGTTTTGCAGATAAGCCAGTTTAACTGCAGCGAGTATATGTTTTTTTCTCTGAAACCCACCTGCACCCCAGCTCCATTTGTCTAGATCTGCAACAAGGGATTTATTTTTAATGTATATTTCTGCAGCAGTGTGTCCTACATGCTTGATGCAACATGTCTTGCATTTTGTCTAAAGCCGCCTTTTCACTATCTCCGTCATTCGCATACGACTGTCGTATTTCTCCCCTTAGTGGCAGTCGTGATGAATTGTCATTTTGCTCGCAATGGATTTTGCTTACTGAAGGTGAGGCAACCAGAGGTTTACCTCATAATGACATTACTGAGTGTGATTTTGTTGATCAGATGAATTAATTAAATAAAATTCAGGATTAATATTCACTCAGTATTTTTTATTATTAATAGTATTATTTATCATTATTTCTGTTTTTATATATTATGATAATTAACAGCAACAACAACCCTAATTCAGCAAATATGAATCAGAAATTCATAGATGTAATTTTAAATATGTAGGTTTTGCATGTGCAGAAATAAATGACACGTGTACACATTTAATCACACATTTACTTTAATTCCAAAAGCTGTTTGTGATATTTGCAAAGTAAACAATAATTTCTGACTTCTACAGGCGTTTAGAAAATATTTTAGGACAAACTCTATTGATATTTCTCAATTTGTGCTGATAGTTTTGCATGAATACATCACTTCTGGTCGGGCGGTCGCATATGGTCTAGTCGAAATATTTTATCACAGCCGAGGCTCAAGTCGGATCCGAAAATGTTGCATCCGCACACGGTCGGAACCTCATGCAGTCCCAATGCAACTCTCCATTGGAAATGAATGACATCCAGTCTATTGTATGCAGTGAAAGGCAGCTTAATTGTGCAGCAGCAGTATTTCCACATGCTTAACTCTGTATGTGTATGTTCTAGCAGAAGCAAGTCTCCATACTTGTTCTGCAGCAGCAGCATATTCAAGTCATTTTTATTTGTATAGCGCATTTCACAACACACATCGTTTCAAAGCAGCTTTACAGAAAATCATGCTTTAACAGAAAATGATACCGTAATATCTATAAAGTCTTAGAGTCATCATTGTATAGTTTGATTAAATATGATTGTAAATTGTGCACAAAAATAAATAATTAAATAGTTATATAATAATTGTATTTAGAACCCCAGTGAGCATGCCAGAGGTGACCGTGGCAAGGAACACAAACCTCCATAAGATGTTAATGGAGAAAAATAACCTTGTGGGAAACCAGGCTCACTGTGGGGCCAGTTCTCCTCTGGCTAAACAACATGAATATAATGCCAATATTAGTTATTTATGTGCAGTTTAAGTCATGGTTTAAAATTAGTAAACTAAGTAAGTGTTAAAGGCCATTGTTTAAACAAAGATTTTGTATGAACTGTAAGATTAATGACTAATGACTTTGAAGTTCAGCCTAGATTAACTGCAGAAGTTCACATAGATCCATTGTCCTTTGTTAGTTTGCTGATGAAGGCTTTTGTTGGCAATTAATTGACAGTCTATGTATTCTATTTCAAGAGTGTAGTACATCAATAAACAAAGGTGATGCAGGCAGAGATCAATGAGGTGCATCGCAGTTCAACCGGCAGGTCATTTTGGTGATTTTCGGTGGGGTCCATCCTAAGTCCAAGGTTCAGGCAGTGGCATATTAAGTATCCAGTGTCTTACAGTGTTGGCATCAGTTCATCCTCTGAAGTCCATTGTAAAAGACTGAAGTGATATCTGGCTAGCACCAGCTGTAGTTTGTCGTCATCACTCAGCGACACATAGCAGTGGAGTCTGACTCCAAGCAGGAACGGAGCTGGATCTGGCCGACTATGAATCCCAAGGTTGAGACAGGGAAACAAATAGAATAATATTAGCATAGACGCCATTCAATTTATTGCAGAGTTACAGATAATGATAAATATTTCTGAGTAACGTTTCTGGTTCCGTCAGACCTAACTAAAGCAGCCTAATTGTGAATTGATGGATAAATTAGCTGTATGCCTGGCTAAATAGATGAGTCTTTAGTCTAGACTTAAACTGAGTGAGTGTGTGTGCAACCCTAACAGTGTTAGGGAGACTATTCCATAGTTTTGGAGCCAAACAGGAAGAGGATCTACCTCCTTTTGTGGATTTTGATATTCTAGGAATTATTAACAGACCAGAATTTTGAACATGATGGAATATAGCATGGTAGAAGGCCACTTAAGTACTGTGGAGCTAGACCATTCAAAGCTTTGTATGTAGTTAACAGAATTTTAAAATTAATACGAAATTTAACAGGTAGCCAATGTAACGATGATAAAATTGGTCTAATATGGTCATATTTCTTGGTTCTAGTCAGCACTCTGGCAGCTGCATTTTGAACCAATTGAAGTTTATTTATTTAACTTACAATACATCCTCCCAGTAATGCATTACAATAATCTAGTCTTGAGGTCATGAAAGCATGAATTAGTTTTTCGGCATCAGCAAAGAGAGCATGTGTCATAACTTGGCAATATTTCTGAGGTGGAAGAATACTGTTCTACAAACATTGGAAATTTGATTTTCAAAGGACAGATTGGTATCAAATATAACACCTAAATTCTTCGCTGTAGAAGACAATGTAACAGTACATCCATCAAGGGTCAAATTATATTTTAGTGGCTTATTTTTAGAGGTTTTTGGTCCAATAATTAGTACCTCTGTTTTGTCGGAATTGAGTAGAAGGACATTTCTGTCCATCTAATCTTTGATTTCATTGATACACTCTGCTAATTTGGAGAATTGTGAAATTTTGTCGGGTTTAGAAGAAATATAAAGTTGGGTATTGTTGGCATAACAGTGGAAACTTATTCCACAATTTCTGATAATATCTCCCAGGGGAAGCATATATAACGAGAAAAGCAGAGGCCCTAAAACTGATCCCTGTGGCACTCCATACTTTTGTTTGATTTGACAATTCTTAGTTTACACATACTAAGTGGTAGCGGTCTGATAAATAGGACCTGAGCAATGCTAATGCAACTCCACTAATGCCAACATAATTCTCCAGCCTATTCAAGAGAATGTTGTGATCTATGGTGTTGAAGGCAGCACTAAAATCTAAAAGCACTAGAAGAGAAATGCAGCCGCGATCAGATTATAAGAGCAAGTCATTTGTAACTCTGATAAGTGCAGTCTCTGTACTGTGATGGGGCCTAAATCCTGACTGAAATTGTTCATATATACTGTACAATTTTTCTGTAGAAATGAACATAATTGGGAGGACACTACCTTTTCTAGTATTTTCGACATAAATGGGAGATTTGAAATCGGTCTATAATTAGCCAATTTGCCAGGATCAAGCTGTGGCTTCTTAATAAGTGGTTTGATAACTGCCATTTTAAAGTTTCTTGGGACATGTCCTAAGGATAGCGAGGAGTTAATAATATTAAGAAGAGGTTCTGAGATTACAGGGAATACCTCTTTTAAGAGCTTAGTTGGTATTGGATCTAACATACATGTTGTGGCTTTTGATTTTTTGATGTTTGTTAGCTCTTCATGACCTATGACAGTGAAGGATTGAAGTTGCTTGTGAAGAAATTTATGAGACACTGTTTTATGAGGTACTGTGACAGATAATTGAATAATTCCAAGAAATCGTCAATAAAGAAATTCATGAAGTCATTACTATTGTGCTGCGACCAGAATATCTGGTTCAGTTGAAGCTTTGTTCCTAACCAATTTAGCCACAGTACTGAGTAAACACCTTTGTTGTGATTATGTTCAATGATTTTGCTAAAATATGCTGACCTTACAGCTTTTAGTGCCTGTCTGTAGCTACTGACACTATCCTTCCATGCACCGCGAAATACCTTTAATTTTGTATTCTTCCTCTTGTGCTCCATTTTCCAAGCTGCTCTCTTGAGAGCATGAGTGTGATCATTGTACCATGGTACGGGGCTTTTTTCTTTAATTTTCTTTAATCGAAGGGGGGCGACACTATCAAGGGTGTTAGAGAAGACTTTATATTTTCTGTTATTACATCAAGTTCTTCCAGACTTTTTGGCTTACTGAGTATGTGAGACAATTCGGGAAGATTGTTAGTGAAGCTATCTTTAGTTGTCGAAAGAATAATTCTACCTGAATGATAGTGTGGTGTAGATTGAGTGACATTAGCTAATCACAGCAAACAAGAGACGAGGCGATGATCTGAAACGTCATCTCTCTGAAGTAGAATTTCTATAGTATCAACATCAACTCCATATGACAGAATTAAATCTAGCATATGATTATGGCAATGAGTTGGTCCTGTCACATTTTGTCTGACTCCAAGAGAGTTGAGAATATCGATAAATGCTAATCCCAATGTGTCCTTTTCATTGTCTATGTGAATGTTAAAGTCACAAATAATTAAAGCTCTATCTACAGTTACTACGATATCTGATAGAAAATGTGCAAATTCTCCAAGGAAATCAGAATACAGCCCAGGTGATCTATATACAGTAGCAAGGGCAAAAGACAACAGATATTTTATTTATATCTGATGGTTTCACATTAAGCATTATTAATTCAAATGACTTAAACTTATATCCTGTCCTCTTGAGTAACACCACAAACTTCACTGTAAATTGTAGCAACACCTCCTCTACCCTTCAGACAAGGCTCATGTTTATAACAATAACCTGGGAGAGTAGATTCATTTAAACAAATATATTCATCTGGTTTAAGCCAGGTTTTAGTCAAACAGGGTGCATCCAAACCATGATCTGTAATAATTTAATTTGCAATTAGTGCTTTGTTTGAAAGAGATCTAATGTTTAGTAGTCCCACCTTTACAGCTTTTTTTCAAGTTTGACCTTAATCAAATTTGATATCTAGGTGATACAGTCTCTATGTGTTGTAGTTTATGTGACCTGCGTGATGTCTCAAGGCAGCTAGCAGATGTTCGGATTTACCAGTTTGATGCTTCCTGACCTGGGCCCCAGTTAGTCAAATACTATCACTATTAAGACTATGAGCCAAATTACTAGAGAGGAGAGCAGCACCTTCCCTGGAGGGATGGAGTCCGTCTCTCTTTATCAGGTCAGGTCTACCCCAAAAACTCGTCTGATTGTCTTTAAATCCTATGCTATTCTCTGGACACCACTCAGACATCCAGCCATTCAGTGACACTAATCTACTATAAACCTCGTCACCACGACAAGCAGGGAGGGGGCCAGACCATATTACAGTGTCTGACATCGTTTTTGCAAGTTCACACACCTCTTTAACATTATCTTTAGTGATCTCCGACTGACGAAGCCAGACATCGTTAGTGCCGACATGAATAACAATTTTAGAAAATCTACGTTTAGCATTAGCCAGCACTTGTAAATTTGATCTGATGTCAGACGCCCGAGCCCCCGAAATGCATTTAACAATAGTGGCTGGAGTCTCTATTTCCATGTTCCTTACAGAAGAATCACCTATTACTAAGGCTCTTTCAACATGATTCTCAGTGGGTGCATCACTGAGTCACTAACAGGAATGGGAAAGTGGTGTCGCTTTGCTGAGCAACTTCTCCATCTTGCTTGCACTCGAGTCAACGCACTATCTCACACTCACTGCCTGGGGATGACGCAAGTTCCTCTGTCTTCACTCTCATTGGTAGTCACTCACTAATGTCGTTTGTCATTTGCATAAAGTTGAAATTCTCAACTTTGTCTTGTCGGTCGCCAGGGCGATCTCTGTCACCAAAGGTCACTACAGCTTGTGTCGCCTGAAGTTGCTCTGCTCTCATTGAAAATGAATGGGATCGAGTCACTTGATGCTGCTGGTGGTGTGAATGAGGCTTAAGAATAAACTTTTTTCTGCAATACAGTAATGAATTTTTTTTATTACAGTGGGCTACTGTATATGTGCTGTAATTATATAGAATTACACAATATATAATTATTCTGTTTGCATTACAGTGCTTACATTTAATGAGAATTAGATATTTTCACATTAGGGTAATGACAATTAATTTTATTTCACACTACGGTAAAAAAAAATGTCACATTACAGTAAGGAAATATAGATATGTATTTTTTTTCTTCAAATTACGGTAAGCTGGGGGAGGGGCAAATGTGTTTGTTTAAAGGTTCTAACAATAGGTTTCATAGTCTTTATTCAAAATATTATTTTCTTATTTCTTTATTTTCATTTAGTGGTGAAATTGTATCCAGTCATGTTCTTGATATTTTTTGTGAGATTCACCCACAAAGTTTCAACAAATTTTGGCAATTTTGTAGCATTTGAATTTACAGGCTTACATTACAGCCAGTAATATGTACCACTGGTTGCTACAAACTAAATGTAATGTACAATGTAGTGTAGTGTAGAAAATGCAAAAAAACAACAAAAAAAAAAAACAATTATATAATATAAAAAATTAAAAGGACTAAATATTACAATGATTAAATATTTAATATAATTTAAAAAAAGGACACAAAACATTGTAGATGAAAGACTAATTTCAAGTAAGCTTTAATGTGCTCCAGTGGGACTGAACCACAGTGACCCAAGGGATTTTACTGCAGAAATGTACAGTACTATGTCAAGGGAATAAACAGGAAGGGTGTGCAGGATAAAATGTGTTGAAGAGTCAATTGCATTTTTTGGAGAACCTCTGCCATCTTTTGCTTTCCAACTGAACAGTTTTATCTGTACAGCCTTAAATAAAAGAAAAAGAAAAAAAGAAATCTGTCCTGGAAATGTACCGTCAAAAAATGGAACATCACAGTCAACATTCGACGCCTCTATGAATTTGTCACAGCTTTGCCCTTTTAAATTTGTTTTGCCACAATTCTCTCTTCAACTAAGGAATCTCGTCTTCCCTTAAAAGTGTGCAGTCGCGACCTCTTTTATCAGCATTACAGTAATACAACATAGACAGCATTGCACATTTAACCTCAGTACAAAAGGACTAGTAGAAATGTCCCAGTTTGAGTGGTCTTAATCCATCATCATCATCATAACCACTAATTACAAAACAAGTTACATTTGAACAACAACAAATAAAGTCATGCATGCTCTGGGTGACCATCTACAGTTAATAAAACAAGTTAAAAGGCATAAAATGGCTAAATAAATACATTTCTTAGAGTTGCAGTTCAAGCCGATTATCGATTTGAAAGGAAAGTATGGCTCTGAACTGACCCATTCTTGCTCCAAATTACAGCATGAAAAATCACCTATAATAATGTTAGTCTTAGTGTGTAGTCTGTAGTATGGAATGACCGTTAATCCAGATGCTCATGAACTAATGCCTACAATCCAACAAACTGATTTGACCATCCAGACCATCTGACTTTGGAATATACACTGCCTGCATTACAAAACACTTAATTCCTCAATGTTATGTTCTAATTCTCACTCAATAGCAAAAAAGCAATAGTTAAACCAAAAAGGTTTTAAAATTCTGTCAATATTTACTAGGCCGTTTCCAATCTATGATGTTATTTTTTCGAAGATTTGTCATTTTAAGTGACACTGTAGCTTCGTTTGAGGAACAGACTGAAATTGAAGTCATTGTTTTTTGCCAAAGCTTGCGTCTAGCCCACATTTGTGTCCACTTCACATTACATTACTACACACACACACGAGAACCAATGCCACTTTGGCGTCAATGATGTTTGTGCTCCACTTTTGGAGGTTGGTCAAAGAATTTGGGGATTAAAAGTGAATAATTTAAATTTCGGTCAGATTAAAATTTTTGGGTGAACTGTCCCTTTAAAACAAGAGGAGATTGTGAGGTTACAAAAGAACAGTTAAAACAGTTTCTGCAAAACAATCTAAAAAAGAATTGGGGAAGAAACTAAACAAACGAAAACTAAAACAATTACAGTATGACACATTTAACATAATTTGTTCTGTACACAGCTCAAAAGTGACTATACAACACCTCCACATGAGTAGGCTGTAAAGTATTTTATTATACAACACTATGATCAATTTAATACAACAAAAAACATTCCATACTTGAACTGTACATGTGGAAAAAGTCGGTTTGAAGTCGAAATTTCATTCAACTTTGTCCTGCCGACCCTGAAAGAGTTAGCTATTATTGCAAGATGGTCGTTTAAACCAGGCGTATATGCAAGAGGTCATGAAGGCTGGGCGAGGGCGTTTTATCTCGTTTCATCTTTAGCATTCGTTATTTTTTTTCTCCACTAAACATTACAGCAGTAGCTTATAGAAGCAGTAACATAAAATGGTGCTCAAACTTCCCGGTGAACTTGTTCCCTATAGTTTAGTATCTCCTTTTCAAATCTTTTGCTTATAGCTTGAGCTCGTTGGCAATTTTCGAAGCAATGTTTTTGAACGCGATGGACGTCCCCGAGATGCGTTTGAAGCGTACGCCGTTGAGCGAGAGGCGGGGCAGTTTGCACACCTCCATCTCCCATTGGACGAGGCTGTCCTGGCGGGCGTCGCCGTGAACACAGAACAGCAGGAATCGCTCGCGCTGCTCGTAGTCGCAGTTGTTGGCGTCCAGCACCTTGCGGATTTCTCTCATCATGTCACCGGGCTCCATGGACGAGGTAGTCTTCATACTCCACGTGAAACGAAGTGATCTTGGCTTAGAGTCGCGACCCTCTTCCCTCGGTTCACCAGATCCGCTCCTGACAACAAACACAACAACGTCAGAACATCAGATTGATTCTAAAATCTGATTCTGATAGTATACATACATTTTCTGCTGTCGTTTTTGTATAACTGCTTGGAAGGACTACCAATCCCCCCTAAACAACAAGTAAAAACAAAATCTGTTGATCACTTTACATGTCGTTCAGATAATCTCTTCATGTCTAAGTTCGCAGTCCAGAATGAGCTGCAATGTGGACCAGACTTTATGCTGATAGTCAAAGATTTGGCTATGCAAGGCTAAATCTCTGATACCAAACCCTTTGCTGTTTGGAGATGTTACATTTCAATTAGGAGGACAGAAAGAGCAGATCTGGGCATAAAAACACAGCTCTCACTTGAAAACATGCAAAAACAGTCTACAGAATACTAAACAATGATAAAAATGACATCACACACATATAGACTTCACTGCAGTCATATAATGTACAGTTGTCATCTGAATCATTTTAAACAACACATGACTCGACTGGGCTGCAGGGGTAACAACAAATCACTCCAAAGCAACAATTTGACATAAACTAAACAAATCACAGAGGATCTACTTAAACCTCACCTCAAGCTGTACGCCCGACCGTGGGCCTCTCCTTCAATGGGTAACCTTGGAAAATATCAGAGTTCATATTCAGAAACAAAATCAAACAAACACTTAAACCACAGCTAAATACAACTCAGCATTACCAAAATAAAATGGGCAAAGTATATAATTACTAGGGCTGTCAGTGGTTCAAAATAATTAGGATTAATCTCATGATTTTTGTCGTTTACACAATCAAAAAAATTAAGATTTCCTGAAATTTGCCTCTATACACTTGTTTCTTTTAAAAACTTCTATTCGTTAATGCATTTTGGAAATATTTTTGGTAACACAAACCGAATAGTTCTGACTCTACATTTTGATTGGATAAGCTGTGTTTGAAGTTGTAAAGTGCCAATAAACACACACCTATACATTCTATATTTATGCGCCAAGTTGTTACATTTCTTTGCAACCGAATAGAGCTTACAGTTAGTAAATTGCACTATATTACTTGGCAAAAGAATTGTTTATTAGGGACCAAGCATCGAAGGTATCTTAACTTTCTTCTTCCCCCACTGAAGTCTATGGTGGCCCATGGAACGGTTCAGAGAAAAGTTATCAAATTTGGCACACTTACAGAGGACAGTCTGAACTTATACCATGACAAATTTGGGGTCTCCATCTCTAACCCTCTAACGCCACCAACAGTTCAAATTTGCATTTGTTTATGCAAAGAACTTTTTAACCACAAGGCCTCGAAACAAGATTTTTCACCATTTTGAAAACCTTTTGCTAGGCTGTTTATTTGAATGGCACAAAATTTGGCAGGTATCATCTACGGACACGGAAGACAAAAAGCTATCAAAAGCTTTTCAATAGTCCAAACTGTTCTCATATAATGCTTCAATGAATTTGACGGCGAGCATGCCAAAGAGGTTGCAAAGCTACTGTAAATCTTGTCAATGCTTTGGTGTATTGAAACAAAACTTGGTATATATCATAGCCATCATGCCCTAAGGGTTACTGAGAAGTTTGAGGACAGTGCCACCTACTGGTCAAGAAATATGAAAAATATATTTTTTTTATTGCAAACGTTTTGACAGACCAAACCATTCTTGTATAATGCATCACTGAATTTGAATGCAAGATGTCAACAGGATCTGAGATTGTATCTCAGTGATGTTTAACATATTGACATGAAACTTTGCAGGTGTCATTATGACCATGCCCTGACAATGCCACATACATTTGGTGATAGCTTCACCTATTGGTCAAAATTTATAAGCAGTCTTATTTACATTTTAAGAGGGGTTGTCAGTCGATTCAAATTTTTAATCGAATGAATTACATCATAGATTAATCAAATTAATCTCAATTAATATCATATATAAATATTTGCCAAGAAGGGCCCCCAAATAACAATAATTCAATATATAATTATCAAACAATTATACATAATTATATTTAAATAATTATAATTTATTTTGTACATAATTAATTTAGACAAATTATATGCATTACATTATTGTGGCAGATGAGTAAAGCATTGATAAGACAATAAAAAATTGGCTATAGAAGGCAATATATTGTTTATTTCCATATTATTGAACATACCGTAAGCCTATCATTGGCCTGCAGTCCACAGCAATCCATTTTGCAATTGAATTCGTCAATCTGTCCAAGATACATTTATTTTAAGGGCTTTTCTAAGGACTCGTCAATAAACACCTGCGTCAGACGGATGCTTTTTTTAGCATCTTTGGTTGCGTTGCATAATAAACAGCGTTTTTAGGTTGCTGTGTCAAGTTAAACATAGTTTAAAATTGAGAAAATACATGTCTCGAGAACTCTGCATTCAGAATTAAGCTCCGTCCAGCTATGTTTGATTGCAAGAACAAGCCCTTATCTTGTGCTGTCGCTAGCATCAAGCAGACCTGAGTGCTGTTTGATCTCTGTACAGCTGCGCATTGCCAATACAGCTGGAGTTTACTGCCCCCTGCTGAAAACAGGTGTTACTTTAAGCCTGAATTTCTCTGATGGTAACTTTATTTAAACATTACGATTCGGGGACATGATTAATTGATTAATTTTCATAACGCTTTATTTTTTTATATAATTAATTGCAATGAATTAACTTGTTAAATCTACAGCATTAGTTTTAAGTAATTCTACTGGCTTTTAATCCACATTAATTATACCATATCTGGTTATCATTTTAGGCAATCAAATAATATTGCCATTGTTGCAGTTCCATGCTTGGCCATGTTATTGCTGCTTGTAGGTATATTTCAGATTATTATTATTAATAAATGTAACTGTTCATTGAAGATTGGTGTTTTTGTCATATTGCTGTTGCCACCATTGTATAAAAGCAATAAGCCATTCAAAGTTGTGAGTTACAGTGACTTTGCCACAGTTAAGGGGGTGACCTGCTTCGAGTCATGCCTAGGGACACGCTTTACTTGTGTTACCTTTTTTGTCAAATTGTTCAAATATGTTACATTTAACAACATAAAACATATTTAATTTCTCAAAAGTTAACATGACAGTAACTTTGGCAGCCTCAATAATTATGTTTGTCATTCTTCCTGTATAAAAGAAGTGAACAAATTTGCATTGCCTTCCTCTTTAATGTGATTTTGATAGACAGACAAAGGTAGAAACAGGGAACTTTCTTTTGACCTGAAAGACGAATGAAGGGTATGGGTGCAGGACCACTACAGGCCATCAGCATTCACACATTCAACACAACTACACCTGGAGTCATTCAGTTTTAAATAAACAACTCTGACGACACATAGAGGCAGACAGTGATCATATCATCAAGAGGAAGTCAGTCTGCAGACCGTGCAAGCATTTACAGAGGTGACAGATGTACAGATCATTTGTTTAAGACACACAGGGGCCCTTGACAAGTCAATCTCTGAGAACTCTGTGTGTGAGGAGACACATTTTTATATGGAAATCTGAGGGGGAAAGGGTCAAACTATTCTCCTACACTGATGCTCTGATAGACCGAGTTCTACAACACAAACAAAGCATATATGCTCAAAATCTGGATGAACATGGTCCTGATCCAATGCCCAAAGACATCTCAAACTCTCTGTTGATGTTTACAGAGAAAATCATCAACCACATTCATGTACTATGGAAGTGTCATTTATCCATATTGAGCCTCATTCAGAAGCGATGAGCAGAACAAGTTTCTGTGTAAATAATTTCTAAAATCTTTCTTATGTATATTAATGCATTTAACTGAATGCAACAGTTTACATAAAAATGGGTTTACATACTTTTTTGTTGACTTATCCCTCAATGTGTAAAAAAAGAATAGGAAATGCATTTACAGTGACTGTATAAATAATTGAAAGCAAAAATAAACATTTAAATTATTAAATTAATAAAATTTACCCCATTTTAAAATTATAACTGTAACACAAACATGTGTTACAAGTGTTAATATGAGACTAGTGTGACAGAATCAAGTACCAGGGATGCATTGATAACTGATATTTCACAGCTCATTGTGGCTGATACGATAACTAATATTTCATAGATAATTGTGGCCGATAAAAATAATTACCGATAATTCACAGCTCATTGTGACTGATGCAATAATAACCAATAATTCACAGCACATTGTGGCCGATAACAATAATAACTGATAATTTACAGCTCATTGTGACCAATGTCCAGTAATTCACAGCTTATTGTGGCTGAAACGATACCTGATACTTCATAGCTCATTGTGGCCGATACCAATAATAACAGATAATTCACAGCTTTTTGTGGCTGATACCGATACTAATAATGAATAATTCACAGCTCATTGTGGCCAATACCATAATAACCGATAATTCACAGCTCACTGTGACAGATACCAGTAATAACAGTTAATTCACAGCTCATTGTGGCTGATACCAATAATAACGATAATTCACAGCTCATTGTGGCTGATACCAATAATAACCGATAATTCACAGCTCATTGTGGCCGATACCAAAAATAACCGATAATTTACAGCTCATTGTGGCCGATACTAATAATAACCGATAATTTGCAGCTCATTGTGAGCAATGCCTAATAATTCACAGCTTATTGTGGCTGATACGATAAATCACAGCTCGTTGTGGCCAATATTAATAATAACCGATAATTCACAGCTCATTGTGAGCAATGCCTTAAAATTCACAGCTCATTGTGGCCGATACCAAAAATAACCGATAAATTACAGCTCATTGTGGCAGATACAGATAACATTAATCCACAGCTCGTTGCAGCCAACAAAAATATCCAACAACAACTTTTTGCATTTTAACTCTTTAAACTGGAGTTGCCAGCTAATTAATTACAAATGTATCAGTTGAAACAAAATAGGTGTTGTTTCCAAGTTTGGACTCCGGATTTCACAATCTGAGCAACTCTTTACTGCTTTTATTGAAAGTTTGGTGGATGCAATGTGAATCAGAAGTTTGACAATATTATGGATGTATGCTGATTTGAATAAGAAATAAAAATGTGTATACATGCATGTACTCCGTATCATTCACAGACGCTTGTTTCAGCGCTCATCTGTGACCGTTCCATTTTTTTATTTAATATGATCAAATTAATCAAAATGCAAATAGGTTAAAACATCAAACAGATCAGATATTCATGTGTCATTAGAGGTGTGACGATACACTTAGCTCACAGTAGCTCACAATACACTTAGGTGGGGGCAGTGGTAGCTCAGCGGTTAAGGCTCTGGGTTATTGATCAGAAGGTCGGGGGTTCAAGCCCCATCACTGCCAAGATGCCACTGTTGGGCCCTTGAGCAAGGCCCTTGAACCTATCTGCTCCAGGGGCGCCGTATCATGGCTGACCCTGCACTCTGACCCCAGCCTAGCTGGGATATGTGAAAAAGAAGAATTTCACTGTATATGTGCAAATGTATAATGTGTGATAAATAAAGAAAATTATAATTATTATAATTAATTATTATTAATTATTATTAGCTCACGAGACGAGACGATACATGATACTGGGTTCACGAGAATGAGACGAGATGATATTTTAAGACTATATACACTACCGGTCAAAAGTTTTGAAACACTTACTCATTCTTTATTATAATTTTTTATATAAATCATCAAGTCATCAAAATTATGGAATAACATATATGAAACTATGGGAATTATGTTGTGACTAAACAAAATCCAAAATAAATCAAAACTGTGTTATATTTTAGCATCTTCAAAGTAGTCACCCTTTGCCTAGAATTTTCAGAAATGTACTCTTGACATTTTCTCAACCAACTTCTTGAGGTATCACTCTGGGATGCTTTTTAAACAGTATTGAAGGAGTTTCCATCTATGTTGGGCACTTATTGGCTGCTTTTCTTTATTATTTGGTCCAAGTCATCAATTTCAAAAACTTTTTTTTTTTAATAAATTTTAGTTTTATAATGAAATAAATTAATATGCTGGCACAATTATATTTTTGTCTACAAAACTAATTTCAAACATTTAAGCATACGCCTTCAGATCAAAAGATTTTTAAGATCATGAGAAACATTTCAGGCAAGTGTTTCAAAACTTTTGACCGGTAGTGTATATGACTGGAAAAAAGTCACAAAATGCAAAACAATGCAGGTGCATTTTGAAATGTTTTAACTAATCATCTTGTAATGAATGTCACTTTAGTTCTACTTTCTGAGTATGATTATCATATGCAGTAAAAGACAGAACAACATGCAAGCACTGTAAAAGGTTTTGCCACAAACTCAACTGACTGGCTTCTCTCCTGTATGATTTCACATGAGTCTCTTCAGACCTGGTTGATTTTAGTTGAGAGCTGTGGTGGTTCTGTAGGTGTCTTTGCATAGTGCTTGTGTTAGCCACGGTGTACGGCACTATTTTCTTACAGTGCTTACATATTGGCTGTGTCTCGTTTGGAAGGCTGCGTCCTCCGGAGGTCACATTTGTCGGCCGCATACGTCATCGAGGCTGTCTCGTTTCATTGGTTTTTTTTGTTTCGTTTTTTTATTGGGAATGCAAAAAAGGTTAACAATTGTATAAATGTAAGTGCATATACATAAAAGGCATTGACAATAGATAAAAAATAAGAAAAAAAAGATAAAAAAATTTAAACGAGACAGCCTCAATGACGTATGCGGCCGATAAATGCGACCTCCGGAGGACGCAGCCTTCCAAACGAGACACAGCCTTTGTTCATGTCTTGTCTGTCACTCTGTCGCCGTTTATTGTTTCCACCGGGTACCTAAAATGCTGCCACACAAACAATTTAAAAGTGGCGGGGGCAACTTCTATGCTAATTTCACCCTCACACTCCGTCATGCTGATATCGTGAGACAGCTTTTCACTTCAATGAGAAATATCGTCACATTTTAATATCGCAAGATCTGGTGGCACGAGATCCTGTCACACCCCTATGTGTCATAATGGAAAAGTCTCAACTCAAAATACAACAACCACATTAGTTTCACTCAAAAACCCTTAAAGGGGATCATCTGATGTAAGCAACTATATTTTGCCATTTTTATGTTTTTGTCGCCTTTTCGCTTATGACTTCATGAAACATACACAGAATATGGGAAATGGAATATTGATACTTACAGCAGATGATCCCAAATAAAACAAGTTCCAAAACAATGTAACACGGTGCAGAGATCTTGAAATAATCATCAGAGATTGACAGAGCGACATGACATACCAGCTTAGTTTTAAACACTATTTTTCCTGGTTACATACCATGTACAGGTGCATCTCAATAAATTAGAATGCCGTGGAAAAGTTCATTTATTTCAGTAATTCAACTCAAATTGTGAAACTCGTGTATTAAATAAATTCAATGCACACAGACTGAAGTAGTTTAAGTCTTTGGTTCTTTTTATTGTGATGATTTTGGCTCACATTTAACAAAAACCCACCAATTCACTATCTCAGCAAATTAGAATACATCATAAGACCAATAAAAAAAACATTTTTAGTGAATTGTTGGCCTTCTGGAAAGTATGTTCATTTACTGTATATGTACTCAATACTTGGTAGGGGCTCCTTTTGCTTTAATTACTGCCTCAATTCGGCGTGGCATGGAGGTGATCAGTTTGTGGCACTGCTGTGGTGGTGTGGAAGCCCAGGTTTCTTTGACAGTGGCCTTCAGCTCATCTGCATTTTTTGGTCTCTTGTTTCTCATTTTCCTCTTGACAATACCCCATAGATTCTCTATGGGGTTCAGGTCTGGTGAGTTTACTGGCCAGTCAAGCACACCAACACCATGGTCATTTAACCAACTTTTGGTGCTTTTGGCAGTGTGGGCAGGTGCCAAATCCTGCTGGAAAATGAAATCAGCATCTTTAAAAAGCTGGTCAGCAGAAGGAAGCATGAAGTGCTCCAAAATTTCTTGGTAAACGGGTGCAGTGACTTTGGTTTTCAAAAAACACAATGGACCAACACCAGCAGATGACATTGCACCCCAAATCATCACAGACTGTGGAAACTTAACAGTGGACTTCAAGCAACTTGGGCTATGAGCTTCTCCACCCTTCCTCCAGACTCTAGGACCTTGGTTTCCAAATGAAATACAAAACTTGCTCTCATCTGAAAAGAGGACTTTGGACCACTGGGCAACAGTCCAGTTCTTCTTCTCCTTAGCCCAGGTAAGATGCCTCTGACGTTGTCTGTGGTTCAGGAGTGGCTTAACAAGAGGAATACAACAACTGTAGCCAAATTCCTTGACATGTCTGTGTGTGGTGGCTCTTGATGCCTTGACCCCAGCCTCAGTCCATTCCTTGTGAAGTTCACCCAAATTCTTGAATCGATTTTGCTGGGCAATCATAAGGCTGCGGTTCTCTCGGTTGGTTGTGCATCTTTTTCTTCCACACTTTTTCCTTCCACTCAACTTTCTGTTAACATGCTTGGATACAGCACTCTGTGAACAGCCAGCTTCTTTGGCAATGAATGTTTGTGGCTTACCCTCCTTGTGAAGGGTGTCCATGATTGTCTTCTGGACAACTGTCAGATCAGCAGTCTTCCCCATGATTGTGTAGCCTAGTGAACCAAACTGAGAGACCATTTTGAAGGCTCAGGAAACCTTTGCAGGTGTTTTGAGTTGATTAGCTGATTGGCATGTCAAAATATTCAAATTTTTTGAGATAGTGAATTGGTGGGTTTTTGTTAAATGTGAGCCAAAATCATCACAATTAAAAGAACCAAAGACTTAAACTACTTCAGTCTGTGTGCATTGAATTTATTTAATACACGAGTTTCACAATTTGAGTTGAATTACTGAAATAAATGAACTTTTCCACGACATTCTAATTTATTGAGATGCACCTGTATGTGTATGTACTAGTGCTGTCAAATTAAAATTTGAATAGCCTATCAAATTTGAATAGCCATTTTAGAATGCTAAAACTGTTCATTTGAATTTTGGTTGTGTGCCAAGCACTGACGATGACTTCAGAATGATTGCATTCTTGCGCTATAAAAGGCTAGACGCAGCGCAACAAATACAGAAAGTAGGTGTCTCGAGATGCGTTTTAAAGGTTAAGTTCTTTTTAACTTGACACTGCATCTAAAAAACACATTTATTTATTTTATATACTATGCTCTTTTTTAACAGCATGGAATGTTCTTTGCAATAATTTAACGTGGTGCTGTATGGTTTATATGTATTCAATGTGCCCTCTTGTGGTCTACGGAAACAATGTCGATTTAAAAATCTACTGACTTTAAAATTTTAATTTAATTTTAATTTTGGCAATATTTAAGGTAAACATTCGAATTTAGTCTCTCAGGCCAGTTGACAGCCCTAGTATGTACACATACACTGATGCTTGAGACTGCCTGTCTGAAGGAGAAAAGCCACAAGCAGTCTGAGCATTTTCTGGCACAAGCGAATAAACCATAACACATTATCTGTGAAAATATTGGAAATAATTCCACTATCGGTGCAATAATGATATTTTGATTTTCCCAGTTGTTTGCAAAATATATATCGGCCGCCAATATATTGGGCACCTCTATTATATATCAATCCTGTCTGTGTTAAGTTACATCCAATCTTTCAACACGTGTCATGACCAGCTAGAAAAGTAAACCTAGTTGCAAATTCCACCCACAGGAACTACTTCGGTATCACATAAGAAATTCCACGAAAGGTAGTCCTACCACAAAAGGATGATTTGAACTTTACAGCTTAACACACATTTGTACTCAATATTTATGTAAGTGCTATAAAGACGTTTATTGTAAGGCCATTACTGTAAAAGTGTTTCCTGTAAAATTTAAACTGAGGGATGAGTCAAAATTATTTTCTGTGGTAACTAACAGCATGCCACAAATACTGTTCATTGACATTAAGTTACTAAAAACCCAGTTTGTTGTTACAAGAACTTTTCAGTTGTGTTAGAGTAATCAGACAGTAGTGGGCAGGTATGAGAGTGATGTTAATCAATGAGACACAGTCTGCTAGCTGGTAAAGATCAAGCTCACTTTACTGTGTCCTTCACTGACTGCAGCACACTCACAGACACTGCATACTCACAGCACAGTGTGTGTAAAGGCCACCTGGCACTCTTTCTCACACATACACACACTGCAGTGTGAGATCTAGGTGTTAAATATAGATTTCTTATGGTCATGGTCAACTGTAAACCCTTTTACACACCGTCAAAGAACACAAATTATAAATATAATAAAACAAATATGAAATGTTACACTTTACACCAGACATGGGCAACTTACGGCCCGCAGGCTGGATATGGCCCTTCACATGGTTTAATCTGGCCCGTGGCTCATTTATCCTAAAAGCGTTTTTTTATTTTTTTTACGTTTTTTTATTGGCTATTTCATTAAACTTGCATTGGGACCTAATGTGCCTCCACAAGTGTTTAACATGCTCAGGGTTGTCAGATAAGAGAAAGCCCTCAATTAGAAATGTATATTTGCGCAAATTGGAAATATTCCGCCTAATGTTATACTTATTTTGTGCAATCTGGCAACCATGCATGAGAGTGCACTCTTTTTGCTCTCGCTTTCCTCTTTGAACAAACTTAGCGATCTCTAGTGCGATAGACTTCTGCATCATGTATCATAAAAGGAGTATGATGTGGCCCCCTATGCACTACTTAGAGCCCGATGTGGCCCCTGTACAAAAATAGTTGCCCGCCCCTGCTTTACACTGTCCTAACCAAGCGTGATGCCATTGCGATAAAGAAACAAGCAATAAAAGCAATTTCTTTCATATTAGTCAAGGTTTTTGTCTTAACCAGCTGTGACCGTGACGAGCAACAAGACGTTTTGTTGGTCGCTTGGTTTCAATTACTGTGGCGATGCACTGGGTAGCCCCCCAATGCCCCATACTGTATGTCACCACAAAATCTTGATAAAAAATGATAACTTCTTTACTGAAGTACTTTTGAGGATGAAATATTTGGAAATTCTTATTGGATTTACTGCCCTTAACAGTCTGTTACAAAATTATGAGATGACTTCATATTTTAACAGAACAGATTCTTGCAAAAGATGAAGATATATTATTAATTAGTTGTTTTTTTATACTATAAAAAAAAAAAAAAAAAAAATATTTAATATACAAAATTAAATACACATTTTCATTTCAACAACAATTCAGTAATTATTCTCTACACATAACAGTTCTTGGCTCATTTTGAGTAGGATGAAATTAATGACTAGCAGTTCAGTACGTTTTTCATTTCCTAAAAAGAATTAACTGATAAGAGCTATTCGTTTGGGAGGTAACTGTACATTTTGCAGTGTAGATTAAAAAAAACTGACTCATAATTTAGTCATAATTTCTTCAGGAATCAGACTACACTGGTCATGGCGTATGTTTCATCCTGTAGATTCAAAAGAACCAGTTCATAAGAGTCATTTGTTTAGGAATCGGACTACACTGGTCGTGGTGTTTGTTTCGCACTATAGATTCAAAAGAACCGGCTCATAAAAGTAATTTGATTGGGATTCGGACTACACTGGTCATGCTGAATGTTTCATGTTGTAGATTCAAAAGAACCAGTTCATAAGAGTCATTTGTTCAGGAATCAGATTACACTTTTCGTGTGTATGTTTCACGCTGTAGATTCAAAAGAACCAGTTCATAAGAGTCATTTGTTCGGGCTGTAAACTGACATCAATTATGTTATTGCATGTTTGTTATTACAATTATGTTATTACATGTTATTACTTGTTTGGACTTTTTTTAACGGTTTGACCTTTTACTG
Source organism: Myxocyprinus asiaticus (assembly GCF_019703515.2). Taxonomy (NCBI): domain Eukaryota; kingdom Metazoa; phylum Chordata; class Actinopteri; order Cypriniformes; family Catostomidae; genus Myxocyprinus; species Myxocyprinus asiaticus. The sequence goes on from NC_059393.1 coordinate 3,084,777, forward strand.
CACTGCAGATCTGCTCAGCCGTAAAGTTGATTTGTGACCTGAAAGGACTTCCATACAAACCTCAGTACAAACGGCACGCATGGGTGGCCATGCAGAGAGGTGATTTTACATGATAGATCTACAGACTGACCTCCGCACAAACTTGGAGGTGAGCTTGCTGATAAATCCAGAGGAGGTGCCTCTGCGGGCTTGAGCGAGAGCGCCCGTGTCATGGGAGAGCGTGGGCGAGGCGGGCGGGCCGTTGTAGGTGGCACTGCGGCGGTCTCTGAGCTGCGCCCCGTGAAAGGTGCTGCGGCTGGTGGTGCCGCGAGGAAAACGGGTTCGATCCGGAGTCATACTGCTGATACTGTGAGCTGACGGAGACGTGGATGGAGCCCTGGAGCTTGAGCTACACACAGACAGAGACAGACAGATGGAGAGAGACAGAAAATAAGACTAAGAACCAGTACTTATTCAGAATTGGCTGTATTTTAAAAACAAAGGAACCAAATGATTTTCATCACATTTGGTTCCATTAACAGTTCTTGAACATCTGGGTCATTCCCACTACAATTTTTGCCCAATAAATTTCCATAACTTTTTCAGTCGTAATTAATGGATACAGATAAAAAATAAAATAATAATCATTTAGATTAATACTGATACGCGGATCAGTGTTTGGTAAATTACTTAAATTAAGCAATCCACAATAAATGACTTATTTCTTCTCTAAAATTGTAATTTCTTTATGGATTGCTTCACCGAAAAAGTAATCACATTACTAATTACTTAACATAAGTTACTTTCTAAAACACTTAACAGAAAACTATTTTTCTGCTCAGCAAATTCATAATAATGTCTTTATTTCCTCCTTGTTCATTGTCACACATAAGTCATACATTCAATTGTCCCATACAATGACTCGTTAGGGGGCTCCTTATATTTCTCTATATTTTTTCAAAAAGAAATTATATTGCTGTAACTAATTACTTTGTAATCAGATTACACCCAATACTGTTGATGATTCATTCAGACTGATTTGATCAGGAAAGTCCTTATAATAAAAACAAATTCAATTGCTAAATGGATTGTTGTGGATGGTAGGCCAATGATAGGCTTATGTTTAATTTTATGTAAATAAACAAAATATTGGATTTTTGTATTGTCTTATCAATGCTTTACTAGTCTGCCACAAAAATGTAATGTCTTTTAATTATCTTTTTTTTTTTTATAATATACCGTATATATTTTATTTATAATTATTTTAATACAACTGCTTATAATCATTATATATTGAATTATTGTTATTTGAGGGGCTTTCTCAGCAAATATTTATATATACACACATGTATATAATGTCAGTATATTAGGTAAAATATTAAACACAATATAAAAGCTGGAAATCATATTAGTTAGTTTTCTTTGTTCACAATATCACAAGTACTGTAAGTAAACATAGGGGTGAATTTAAATAATTTCACTATGGTACTTTGGTTTGAGCATATTTGTTTCATTTTTGTCATATTCCTGGGAATATCAGAAAATATTTTAGCCAATTTGTATGATTAACACATTTCAATAAAAAAAAATTACATCAAATTTAATTGTGTAATTTTAATTTAATAACAAAATTAAATTAATAAAATGTAAAAAAAAAAATTTAAGATTACTTAATTCAATTTGATGGAATTTTGTTGTTGCATAAATAAATAAAAAATGTGTGCACTTCTAAAAAAAAAAGAAAAGAAAAAAAAGTAATTTTTTTAAGTAATTTTCTAAGTATTTCTTTACTTTTTTTAATTTTTATTTTTTTATTTTTTGATAAAATGTTCAATATGTTTTCAAGGGAATATTGTTTTAAATGTTAAACAGTCTATATGTTTCTACTATGTCCTCAATTTCACTTTCCATCCTGTAACTCTTTTGTAACATTCCTTTAACTACCAAAAAACTTTAAATTTCATGTTTTCTGATATTTTGAGGTATTAATTGGTTCTTCTTGCTTATAAACATTCCATATAGTTTGATAAAATTACAGAAAATGCTATGATATACATTTTTTAATGAAAATTAAATAAATAAATAATTTAACTTTAAGTTGACACCCTTACATAAGCTAACTGTCAATAGAGAAAGACTGTATGCAGAGAAATAAAGACTCACAAACTCAAACTCATGAGTTACCAGTTTAAATTGATTCTAAATTGGAATCCAGTCACTCACTGAATGAATTTTTCAAAGCGATTCTTAAGTCAATACTTATGTTTTGTATCCTAAAGACTCCTGAGATCACTGTAATTACTGACTGATTGTTCATATTAATAGTATTGTTAAGGAACCCAAACTTTTAAGCTGAATCACAATCAGAACAAGAGCCGTTAAATTCCTTATGTTTCCCTGTGAATCTAATTAAAACTATTTAAACATCCTGATTAGTTTTCCCATTTGAAAAACTAGAGATCAGTGTGTTTCTTCACCCCTTGTATTCAGTGTTGTCCTCAATGGGCGGTAGTGGAGATTTGGTGGGGTGTCCTGAGGCGGACATGGACTTGACGTGACGTGGTCGAGTGGACGCCAGTGCAGACGATGCTCCTGGAGACACTGAGGATGAACCGCTCGCAGATCCCGACATCTCCGTCAAACTGACCAAGAGGGAGACAGAATACAAGTAAGCGACAGAGATGAGACATAAATTACACAATATAGACAGAAAAGACATAAAAAATAGAGAAGATGTCAGTGTTAAGAGGTCAAATGCCTCTAAATGGTTTGTTATTACTGCATATTAAGCTGTTGTGAGGACAGAACAAATATAAAATGTGTAGATACAGTGGTCATGAGACTCAAAAGGGAGAGGGAATAAGGCCTTTACACCAAGAGAGTAAATAAAACAATGCAAATCACAAACAAAATTCATTTAAAAAAAGTTTTCAAACGTACAGTATTTTTTAAGTTATGTTTTCTTAAGGTTACTCCATTTGACATGAACAAAATGTACCTTTTCTCTAAAAATTTTAAAATATCAGACTTCTTAAAAAAGTCACATACAGTCATGAGGTTCTGAAGGGTTCCTCTTGTGTTTTGTTGTTTTGTGGTCACATTGCATCAAAATGTCTACATGCAAGTTGGTTACACTGCCTAACATTTATACTTTAAGGTGTTAGTTCACCCAAAAATGACAATTCTCTCATCATTTACACTTACCCTCATACCATTCCAGATGTGAATTACTTTCTTTCTTCTGCAGAACACAAATTAATATTTTTAGAAGAATATTTCAGCTCTGTTGGTCCTCACAATGCAAGTGAATGGTGACTGGATCTTTGAAGCTACAAAAATTCCATAAAGGCAGCATAAAAGTAATCTAATTTACTTTAGTAGTTAAATCCATGTCTCTGAAGCAATATGATAGATATGGGTGAGGAACAGATCAATATTTACTATAAATATCCATTTTTACTTTCACTTTCCTCTTTTTTGTATATCGCCAGCTCCAAAGCAAGGAGGTTAATTTTGAGTAAAAAAGGACTTAAATATTGATCTGTATCTCTTCCGAAGATATGGATTTAAACGCTGGAGTATTATGGATTACTTTTATCCTTTATGTCCTTTTGGACATTCAAAGTTCTGGTCACATTCACTTGCATTGTATGGACCTACAGTGCTGAGATATTCTAAAATTCTTCATTTGTGCTCTGCAGAAGAAAGAAAGTCATACACATCTGGAATGGCATGAGGGTGAGTAAATGATGAGAGAATTTTAATTTTTGGGTGAACTATTCCTTTAAGAAAAAGGTATTAAAATACTATAGTTGCACCTTGAACACAAGTGAGTGTACACAACTTAATCATCAATACAAAATTAATTTCCAAAAAGCTTTGTCATTTTTTTCCAGGTAAGTTTTCTTTGGTGAACAACTGTTTGTCAAATATCAATAACATTTTAAAACCAAATTGCTTCATTGCTTATTTATTTAAAGAAATAATCATGAAAGATTATTCCAAACCAGTAATGCCAACATCTCTTTTTTTATGAACTTCAGCTTTCAGTAAGACTTGAACTTTTTTACTGTCACTGAACAGTTACACCACATGATACTTTTGACATTATCCCCCAGAAAAAATATCAAAATGACTTTAAACTAAAATAAGTTCATCATAGAAGAGATGTATTCAAGTCATTGTTTTGTGTGAATTGCATTTGTAATGTAGTTTTTAATAAATTAAAAGATCCAGACAAAAATATAGCTGCAAGCAGCGATAACGGGCCCAAGCACAACTGGTCCATTTCCACCTGGTGGCTTTCGGGAAAACAATGCAAGGTGGACACATGCATTTGTCATTATTCTAAACAGTTTGAAGCAATCTGAGTAAATATAAGAGGACTGTTTTAAAGTCTGTTGTAAGAGCCACATTTCCTGCTGCCAGGTGGTGGCGCTATGTATGTCAAATTCATGTGATTAGCCCCCAAGGCTAAACATACATCTCAATTTCGATCTAAATAACACACTGCACACAGAAGATATATGAGACACTTCCTGTTTCCCATTTTCCAGCATTAATGCCTCGCCATGGCAACACCTTTCGATATATCAAAATCTGTTCACAATTTAGCATCTTCAATGTCTTGGCAATATGCTGTCTAAATGTGGTGGCAGTCTCATGAATTACCTAGGAGGAGTATTTAAAAGTTTAGAGACTGCAATATTAAAAAAATCCAAAATGGCTGACTTCCTGTTGGGTGGACCTAATGACTATAATTTTGAAAGTTGTCTGGCTTGATGAGAACTATATATGTACCAATTTTGGTGACTGTAAGTGAAAATGGGGGTGCTAGAGAGGCTATCCTACACAACCATTTTAAAGGGGGAGCTACAGAGCCCCCCTACACCCCCATGCGTGAACATGTGCCCAGACCTAATGGCCAACAACTCTTATATGTGTGCAAAATTTCATGAAATTTTAAGCATGCCAAGTGCCTCAAAAACACCCAGGAGGAAAGGAATAATAACAATTAATACATTGCCATGGCAACAGTATTTAAGATATCAAATATCCCTATACAATTTTACATCAGCAGTGTCTTGACATTATTCTAAAGAATTCTGAAGCAATTCATGTAAACACAAGAGGGTTATTTCAAAGTCTGATAAAATTGCCTTACTTCCTGGTGCCAGTTGGTGGCGCTATGACCGTGACCCATAATGGCCACATAAATGTGATCAGCCCCCATTACAAAACATACAGCTGAATTCATACAATGCACACAGAAGTTATAAGGAACTTCCTATTTCAAATTTTTGCCCTTAATTTATTGCATCGCCATGGCAACACTGTTCAAAATATAAAAAATCTGTTCGCAATTTAGCATTTTCAATGTCTTGGCATAATATTGCCTAAGTTTGGTACCACTAACATGAATCCCCTAGGAGGAGCATTCAAAAGTTCAGGGCCTGCTATTTAAAAAAAATGCACATTCAATCCAAAATAGCCAACTTCCCGTTGGGTGAAGCTAATGACTGTAATTTTGAAAGTTGTCAGGCTTGATGAGAACAATATATGAGGCAAGTTTGGTGACTGTAGAAGAAACTTACCCCACCACTTTTGTCAAAAGGTGGCACTACAGAGCTCCTCAGCCACGCCCATGTGTTAACTTTTGCCCCGGCCTAATGGCCGACAACTCTGATGTGTGTGCATATTATCATGAAAATTCAAGCATGCTAAGTACCTCAAAAACATGTGAATATACATAAAAAGGAATAGTGGCATTTAATGCATGGCCATGGCAACACTGTGTAAGATATCAAGAATCTTTTTTGGTTTTTTATCCCCTTTTTCCTCCCAATTTGGAATGCCCAATTCCCACTACTTAGTAGGTCCTCGTGGTGGCACGGTTACTCACCTCAATCCAAGTGGCGGAGGACAAGTCTCAGTTGCCTCCGCTTCTGAGACCGTCAATCCACGCATTTTATCACATGGCTCATTGTGCGTGACACCGCGGAGACTCCGCATGTGGAGGCTCATGCTACTCTCTGCAATCCACGCACAACTTACCACGCGCCCCATGAGCGAGAACCACTAATCACGACCACAAGGACGTTACCCCATGTGACTCTACCCTCCTTAGCAACCGAGCCAATTTGGTTGCTTAGGAGAGCTGGCTGGAGTCACTCAGCACACCCTGGATTCGAATTCGCGACTCCAGGGGTGGTGGTCAGCGTCAATACTCCCTGAGCTACCCAGGCCTCGACATTATTTAAAAAAAATTTGAAGCAATTCAGGTAAACATAATAGGGATATTTCAGTCTGTTAAATGTGCCACACTTCTTTCCGCCAGTTGGTGGTGCTACAACCATGAATCACAATAGCCACATCAATGTAATCAACCCACAAGGCCAAACATTTGGCTCAATTTTGATGTAAATCACACTATGCATGCAGAAGATATGAGACACTTCCTTTTCCCCATTTTCTGATGTTAATTTATCGCATTGCCATGACAACACCATATATCAAAAATCTGTTCACAATTTAGTATCATCAATGTATTGGCATGATGTCGCCCACATTAGGGACCTGTATCATGAAATCCCTAGGAGTAGTTCAAATTCCAGAGCATACATTTTTCAAACAATCCAAAATGGCCGACTTCCCGTTGGGTGAGCTAATGACTAAGTATGAAAGTTGTTCGGCTTGATGAGAACAATATATGTACCAAGTTTGGTGACTCTAGGTGAAAATGGGGGTGCTACAGAGACCCCGTTACATGCTCATTTTAAAAGGGGGCGCTACAGAGCCCCCCTGCACGCCCTTGTGTGAACTTTTGCCCAGTCCTAATGGCCGATGACTCTGATGTGTGTGCAAAATTTCATGAAATTTGAATCATGCCAAGTGCCTCAAAAACACACAAATACAGGAAGAAAGGAATTATAACAATTAATGCGTTGTCATGGCAACAGTATTTAAGACATCAAATATTCTTTTACAATTTTACATCAGCAGTGTCTTGACTGTTACACACCCAAGCAACTTTGCCCAGCCCTAATGGCCGATGACGCCGATGTGTGTGCAAAATTTCATTTTCACCAATGTTAAGTACCCCAAAAGTACCGAAAACTTGAAAATAATAATAATAATAATAATAATAATAATAATAATAATCCTTAGAAGAACAATAGAGCCTCCACATTTTCAGTGCTTGGACCCTAATAATCCTTAGAAGAACAATAGGGCCTCCGCACTTTTAGTGCTTGGGCCCTAAAAATAAGCATCGTGTCATTGACCTTGTTATATGTTCCTTGTACTCAGAAACCACCAATCTCAACTGCTCAATGTCTATTTGGATTTTAGACACATGACTTGAAGGCTCATATCTTATTTTTATACTCTGTGTAAAAGGGACTATAGGGATGCATATTGTAGTTTTGTTTAAAAATCTTATTGAGCTGACAATCCACAGTTAGTGAGTATTTAGGCCTGTAGTTTTGTGAGTGTGGTCACCTGCTGTCTTTGCCGTTGGGTATGGCTGAGTATCGGTCTGTACTGGAGCTCTCACACACGTATGTATTTCTCCTCGTCATGCCACCAGCAGAACTATTCTGTTTATACCAATGCAAACACACATAAACAACACTAGTTCACACACTGTCTATATTTAGTCATATCTAAATTCAGTCCTGCAGCTGTGGCACATGATGTAATGTTTCCTGTGACTTCTCACCCCTGAAGCTGTGGAGGACTTCCTGCGTTCCTGTGCGACGAGTGGCGAAGCGGCCATGTCACCTTTAGAGCTGGAAGAGGGCAACTTACGGGACGCATCCCACTCTTCCTTCTTCTCTCCCTCCACACTGTTGGCCTGAGCACGTTTGGTGTAAGATACGGCAGGAGGAATCGACGGCGCAACTGAGATCAAAAGTAAAAGACACAATTTGTACATCAATGCTTTTCTTACCTAAAGCAGGGTTTCCAACCCTTTGAGGCAAATTAATTTCCATGACTTTTCCATGACCCTTCCAGGCGTTTGTGATTACTGGATACAGATTTTAAAAAATAAATTTGATTCAGACAATCGATTTGTTAGCAAATCATTTACACCAATTTGTGACCTGTTTAGACTAAAAGCCCCCAGCACACTCACAGCGAAGTGCTTCTTCATTCTACGCTCATAGCCAAAAAGAAGTTCAAAACAGTTGAGCAACGACATACTGTTTGCAAACATTCAGACAACTGTCACACTGCTGTGGGAGGCATTTAGAGGAGCATTTAAATATGAGATTGCTCAAAACTACATGTAAAACATCAACTGATAAGACATTCATGCCTCATTCTATGAGATCAGTAAAAGAAGCTGTTTTAACCACTCGATGATGATTTAAAGCAATATATATATATATTGCTTTAAATCATCATCGAGTGGTTAAAACAGCTTCAAATTACACATCAAATTAGCATATATATATATATATGCTGTAGATGTGTAATTTGTCATGTTTACATTTTGCATTCATGGCGTTAATGCACTAATATATTATACGCGGCCATAATATGTGCAGATTACACTCTGCTATTGTCATTTATGATGACACTGATACTACTGCAAAGGCGGGTGTATAAAAGAGTGTTAATGGATGGAATACAGACAAAACAATGATGATAGGCATACAAGGTTGCTACCGAGTTTTTAAAATCAAATTTAAGACTTTTTAAGACATTTTTCAAGACATGAACAGATCAAATTAATACTATATCCCTATATCAAAACAAACTCACTAAAATCACAATCTAGTTTAAAATACATGTTTTCCACATATATATCACATTAAAATTGGTATATGTACCATTATATAAATAAATAAAAATTAGAGGTCGACCAATATTGGATTATGCTGATATGATAATGTGTTGAAAGGCAATTAATCTGCCAATAGTTTTTTAAAATTGGTAGCCTATATTAAATGTTCTTTGTCTTTCCTTCCTGTGATAGGGTGGGCCAGACAGAGGCTACAAGATTCCAAATTGAATTGAATTCCATATGCAGTTTATGGTGCAACCAAAATACCATTAACCAGGGGGAAAATATATATATTTGACTTATAGAGCGGAACTTTTAACTTTAAAGGCTGAAATACACTGGGGACTCTTATTTTGAAATGCAAGTGCTTCCCTGTTTCCAGTTGCTCATTCAGACAGATAAGGGAAATAAAATGTGCACTCATACAACAATCTAAAACGTATTACAATACAAACAATTAAAAGTAAGTATTGTCATATTTCATCAACACTATATCATCATCAACAGGTGATCTTTAGTGATCGCTTGTCGTAAATTTCCGATATGGCCTAATGATTGTGAACTGCTCTGCAACAGCTGGAAACACCCACGTGTGCTTGAATTAAATACAACAGTGCCACGTTTTCACTTTGAAATGACGCAGTGCATGCATTTATTTAATTGAATCGTATTCTAATTGAAGTTTGATACTCACATTAGGTCATATCACGATTCCTGTCTTTCCGCCCCCAAATTTAAAACCTCTTTAAATGATAATTAGTTGCCTTTTATCCATTCTAACACTCAACTCTGTTACAAACATAATCGGTGTAAATGGGTATTAATTTCAAAGTTTTCTTTGTTTATTTCATAAACATGACAGTATTGATCTTGACAGTGGCATTTAATTCCTAAATTAGCATCTTTCATTGAGAAATTGCTAATACTAGCACGAGTGTGCAACCCTGTTACCATTTTTTGAGTAACAGGGTTGCACCCTCTTCAGTTTCCTTTAGATTTTTAGAGACATTTAAATGAGGTGTTTATATAAATAAATGTTTTATATTATCAATATTATACCAGTATTAAAGTACAGTACACTTTTAAAGTAATAGGTAATAGAGCAGCTGGTGGGAACACAATGAATGTTGGAATTATTAAAGTTGCTCAGACTCAGTTCCTACTTGCATGAAAATGGAATTATTCACAGTGTTACAACTGTACTCGGTCTACCCTATCTCAAAAAAAGGGAGATGTGGAGGTGATATGTAGAAGCAGGAAAGATAAGAACAATAAAGGATCTGAGTGAGAGAGAGAATATAAGGGCCACTATTGTAAGGCATGAAAATGAAATATGACTTCCCATTTTGTGGACAAGAAATTATTTTCTTGTTTTGTGCTTTGCACAGCTGTAAGGACGACCAGCAAAAGTAATGTGTCCATGCAACCCTGTTACACTGCGTTCAGCTCTGTTATTGTATAATTTTTTTATGTTTCAAAAAATATGTTTTCTGCTCAGGTATGTTTACGTGTTATCCTTTTAATGATTTGAATGTATACTGTAGAGCCGAGGGGGGCGGGGCCGGGCTGGAATGTCAAGCCGGTTCTCGCCTCCTCCTTTCCACTGAACCCCCTTACACTGGTGCCGAAACCCGGGAAGGAGGAGGGATTCCCGTCGCAGGGTCCTCGACACTGCCGTCCACCCAGGGGAGTGCCGCTGCCGTCCGACAGGGGACGGAGTAGCCCGACCATCCGGACGCGGGGAACAGCCGCCGTCCGCGAGGCGAGTGGGGACGGGACTCCCCGACCGCCTGGAGCGAGGGAGCCGCTGCCGGGGGCGGAGGAGTGCCCTGCCATCCCCCGGAAACGCGGAGGGGTCGAGGGAAGACCGCTGTCCGCGGGGGGAGGAGGGAAGCGACTCCCCGACTGCCTGGAGTGGTAGGGCCGCTGCCAGGTGCGGAGTAGTGTAAGGGGGTTCAGTGGAAAGGAGGAGGCGAGAACCGGCTTGACAACTTAAATAATAATTTAATAAATAACTTAAACAAAACACACAACTATAAACACACAGTACAGCTATCTGTCATTCTCTCTCTCTCGAACCGTCGTCCCCGGCCGCCTTTATCCCTTGTGCGCCCCATCAGGCTGATTGTGGACCGGGTGTGTCTCATTCCAGCCCGGCCCCGCCCTCCTCGGCTCTACATATACATACAAAATATATGTGAACAAACAACTGCAATTGAATACTGAAATGGGAAAAAATGTGTCTCATTTTATGATGACTGACAAATTACATTGCAAAAGTTGCTCTAAATAAAAAACGTCATGGTTACTTGCGTAACCTCCGTTCCCTGATGGAGGGAACGAGATGTTGTGTTGATGTAGTGACACTAGGGGTCACTTTTGGGAGTCCGAGACACCTCTGGTCTTTGATAAAAGGCCAATGAAAATTGGTGAGTGGTATTTGCATGCCACTCCCCCGGACATACGGGTGTAAAAGGAGCTGCCGTGCAACCACTCATTCAGGTTTTATGCTGAGGAGCCAAGACAAGGTCCGGCCGTTTCAGCGGGTAGTTCAGCGTTGTGGCAGGAGAGACACAACGTCTCATTCCCTCCATCAGGGAACGGAGGTTACACAAGTAACCATGATGTTCCCTATCTATCACTCACTCGATGTTGTGTCGATGTAGTGATACTAGGGGTGCCTATACAAAACGCCACAACTGGCTGAACTGTGTTACATGAACTGGCGGTGTGTGATGAGCAGACAACTGTGTGCCTCGTAGCCAGCGCACCAGGCCAACACATAACCTCCCCCAACATAGTTATAAGTGTCGAACGGCACTTTGGGGACAAGTTGACTACCCAAAAGATAGAGATAGGCTAGCCCAGTCGTGGCCTCTTTTCCCCTTCTTTTTTTCCCACTCCCTAAAAAAAAGGGGGAATATCTGACTGGGCCAGCCAGGTCTAGTCGGGAGGTGTCCCTCCCAAGGGGAGGACACCGCGGAGACCACACCTCGCCCAGAGAGAGGGGGGGGGGGTATTTAAGTGGAAAATACATCACATGGCCTTGCCGAACTATGTCGGAAGTATGTCATGTGGAGAAGTCTCATGGTAGATCCTACCCAACGGGGGAGGAGTTACTACAAACATGGAGACTGTGGCAGAGGGGGCTCTGCCCAAGGAAGACGCAGTTTGCCAAAAGGGAAATGAATTAGCGGAAGATATACATCGCATGGGGTTACCTTACAGGGAACCGCCACATGCGGAGCACCTACCCCAGAACAGGGCTCTTAGTTAGCATGTGTACTGGGCCGGCAGTGAGTCTCTTCGAAAACTCGACTGCCACAGGGCTCGGAGGAAGTCAACCAGGGAACATAGTTTGTGAACACTACTGGGAATTAATGGCGCACGTCTTCAGCTCAGAGGAGGTGAAAGGCGCTATGTGCAAGCGATACATCTGGTCGGCTATCCTGGACTTAACCGCTTGTATTGCGTGCCACTACCCGGAACAAAACCAGTTCCACCCAGAGGTTGTAGAACCTGGCAAAGGTGTTGGGTGTTGCCCAGCACGCTGCTCTGCAAATGTCTGTTAGAGAGGCAACCCTGGCCAGGGCCCAGGAGGCCGCTACACCCCTGGTAGAATGGGCTCGTAGCCCTACCGGGGGCGGCACGTCCTGGGCATGATATGCCATAGCTATGGCGTCAATGAGCCAGTGGGTGATCCTCTGCTTGGAGACAGTGCTTCCTTTCCGCTGTGCACCAGCGGAAAGATCCTAAAGCTCTGCGTGCGATCCAAATAGATGTGTAAAGCGCGCACTGGACACAGCAATGACAGGGCTGGGTCTGCCTCCTCCTGGGGCAGCGCTCGCAGGTTCACCACCTGGTCACTAAAAGGGGTTGTGGGAACCTTGGGCACATAGCCTGATCGGGGTCTCAAGATCACTTGAGAGTAGCCCGGACCGAACTCCAGGCACATTTTGCTGACAGAGAACACTTGCAGGTCTCCTTCCCTCTTGATAGAAGTGAGCGCAGTCAGGAGGGCAGTCTTCAAGGAGAATGCCTTAAGCTCAGCTGACTGCAAAGGCTCAAAGGGGGCTCTCTGTAGACCCTGGAGAACTACAGAGAGGTCCCATGAGGGAACGAGGCGCGGTCTAGAGGGGTTCAGCCTCCTGGCACCTCTCAGGAACCTGATGATCAGGTCGTGCTTCCCTAAGGACTTACCGTCCACTGTGTCATGGTGTGCTGCTATAGCAGCAACGTACACCTTCAAGGTGGAAGGGGACAGCCGCCCTTCCAACCTCTCCTGCAGGAAGGAAAGCACAGATCTGACTGTGCACCACTTAGTGAACAGATGCTACTTAAAGGCATACAGGCCCCACATAGAGGGGGCCCTAGCCTGAGTGATCGTGTCTACCACCCCGCTTAGGTCTTCCGCATCCCATCCAGGGGCCAGACATGGAGATTCCAGAGGTCTGGTCATGGATGCCAGATGGTGCCCCGTCCTTGAGAAAGAAGGTCCTTCCTCAGGGGAATTCACCGGGGGGGGGGTGGCTGTCACGAGGAGCATGAGGTCTGAGAATCACGTCTGGGTGGGCCAGTAGGGCGCTACCAGGACGACCTGCTCCTTGTTCTCCCTGACCTTGCACAGAGTCTATGCAAGCAGGCTCACTGGGGGAAACGCATATTTGTGCAGGCCAGGGGGCCAGCGCGTCTATGCCGAGAGGTGCCTCAGTCAGGACGTACCAGAGCGGGCAGTGGGGAGGATTCTTGGGAGGCGAACAGGTCTACGTGTGCCTGTCCGAATCGACTCCAGATCAGCTGGACCACCTGAGGGTGGAGTCTCCACTCTCCCCTGAGGGTAACCTGCCGTGACAGCGCGTCCACTGCAGTGTTGAGGTCGCCCGGGATGTGAGTGGCTCGCAGCGACTTGAGGTGCTGCTGACTCCAGAGGAGGAGACGGCGGGCGAGTTGTGACATACAATGAGAGCGCAGACTGCCTTGGCGGTTGACATATGCTACCGTTGCCGTGTTGTCTGTCTGAACTAACACGTGCTTGCCCTGGATCAACGGCTGGAACCTCCGCAAGGCGAGCAGAATTGCCAGCAACTCGAGGCAGTTGATGTGCCAACGCAGCCGCAGGCCCGTCCATAAGCCGGCGGCTGCGTGCCCATTGCAAACAGCGCCCCAGCCTGTTTTGGAGGTGTCTGTCGTGACCACGACGTGCCTGGAGACCTGCTGTAGGGGAACGCCTGCCCGTAGAAACGTGAGGTTGGTCCAAGGGCTGAAGAGACGGTGACAGACCGGCGTGATAACCACGCGATGTGTCCCGCGGCGCCATGCCCATCTCGGGACTCGAGTCTGAAGCAAGTGCTGAAGCGGTCTCATATGCATCAACCCGAGCGGGGTGGCCACTGTTGAGGATGCCATATGCCCCAGGAGCCTCTGAAAGAGTTTCAGTGGAACCACTGTTTTCTGTTTGAACGCCTTCAAACAGGTCAGCACCGACTGTGTGCGCTTGTTCGTAAGGCGCGCTGTCAATGAGACTGAGTCCAACTCCAAACCGAGAAAAGAGATGCTCTGAACCGGGAGGAGCTCGCTCTTTTCCCAGTTGACCCGAAGCAAGAGTAGGTGCGAGAGTACCAAGTCCCTGTGTGCACAACATGTCCCGAGAGTGAGCTAGGATTAACCAATCGTCGAGATAGTTGAGAATGCTAATGCCCACCTCCCTTAACGGGACAAGAGCTGCCTCTGCGACCTTCGTGAAGACGCAAGGGGACAAGAACAGACCGAAAGGGAGAACACTGTACTGATACGCCCGACCCTCAAATGAAAACCGGAGGAGGGGTCTGTGTCGAGGTAGAAACAAGACGTGAAAGTACACGAACCAATCTAGATGCCGGACGCTCGCCAGAATGCATTTTTGCATCAACATCTTGAACGGGAGTCTGTGTAAAGCTGGTTCAGTACTCGCAGGTCCAAGATTGGCCGCAACCCACCGCCTTTTTTCGGTACGATGAAGTAGGGGCTGTAAAACCCCTTCTTCGTCTCGGCTGGAGGGACAGGTTCTATCACACCCTTCTGTAGGAGGGTGGCGATCTCCGCGCACAAGGTAGCAGTGTTTTCGTCCTTCACCAAGGTGAAGTGGATACCGCTGAGCCTGGGCAGATGCCTGGCAAACTGAATCGCGTAGCCGAGTCAGACGGTCCGGACCAGCCATCGCGACGGATTGGAAAGCACAAGCCATGTATTCAAGTTCTGCGTGAGGGGGACCAAAGGGATAACCTCGTTGGACGTATCGGCAGGTGGGGCCTTGTGGCGGTGGTGCCACACCATGTCGTGGCCGTGCTGAGTCTAGGGACATCGAAGCACTTACCTGGCTCCTTGTGACCACCCCCAGAACAGCCTGGGACGGGGGAGGAAGAGGCCTGTCCTCGCAACCCGTGGAGACTGTCACATCGGGGGCGGATGTGTGCCACAGCTGGGCGCGCAGGGGCGGGGAGACCGCCGCTGGAGCGCCAATCCTGCAAGGGTAAAAAGGTGGTCATGATGACGACAGTGCACACCGGGAATGTGACCCAGGGAAGGAGGAAACCGCTCTTTTGCTGAACAGTTGGGTACAGCAGCCACTTGGGCATGCGGCGAAATCAAATGAAAAGGCAACAAAAGATTCTCCACCCGGCCCTCCACCGGCGGATGGAGTGGTCTTACTACCAGCTCCAATGCAGTGGGTTTCGCCGACCCTGGGTCGCCCGTCTCAGGGGCGCTTTGAAGCCCTTTGCGGGTTCTTGGCGGCCGGCCGTGAGATGGGTGGCGTCTGCTTCCTCGGTGGGCTGCACGCCGGGGCCGGGCTGAAGGGGCGGGCTGCGGTGGAGCTGGTGCAGTCACTGCAGGGGGACGCCCTTGGCGACGAGCAGACGGGGTGCGGGATCTTGAGCCGCGCCGGGGCAGGATATGCCAGATAGCCTCCATCTGCTGCTTCACCGTCGAGAACTGCTGGGCAAAGTCCTCAACGGTGTTGCCGAATAGGCCAGCTTGGGAGATAGGGGCAGCAAGGAACTGTGTCTTGTCGGCCTCACCCATCTCGACCAGGTTGAGCCAAAGCTGGCACTCCTGGACCACTAATGTGGACATCGTCCGCCCGAGAGACCGCGCCGTGACCTTCGTTGCCCGGAGAGTGAGGTTGGTCGCCGAGCGCAGTTCCCACATCAGATCTGGGGCGGAACTACCCTTGTGCAGTTCTTTTAGCGCCTTGGCTTGGTGGACCTGCAGGAGAGCCATGGCGTGCAGGGCAGAGGCGGCTTGTCCAGCAGCACTGTGGGCGTTGGCCGTCAGGGACGACGTGAACCTACAGGGCTTGGATGGGAGCTTTGGGCGTCCGCGCCAGGTGGCGGTACTCTGCAGGCATAGGTGCCTTATCCACCGGAGGAATCACCATATAGCCCCTGGCCGCCCCGCCATCGAGGGTAGTGAGGACCGGGGAACTGAGAAATCGGGTCCGGGCAGTAAAAGGTGCCTCCAACAATTTTGTCAGCTCCTCGTGCACTTCCGGAAAGAAAGGCACTAGAGCAGGGCGTGGCTGCTTTGAGCGGCGCCACGAGCCCAGGAACCAATCATCGAGCTGCGAGGGTTCGGGGGTGAGTGGAGGGTTCCACTCTAGCCGGACACTCGCGGCTGCCCGGGAAAGCATGTCTGTCATTTCCGCATCAGCCTGTGACTGGGCAATTGTCCCCGAAGGGGGGAGCCCAGCTGAGGCTCCTGCGTCCGAATGGACAAGCCCGCTCTCCGATGCTGCGCTCCAGAGATCATCAGCTTTGCGGGCTCCGAAAAAGAGGTCGAACTCGCCGTGAGACGAGCCGGCAGACTCATCCGGAAGCCCAATCGGGGCAGACGAGCGTGCTGGGGAATGGGAGGTCCGTGGGGGGATACCCGGTGGAGGCGGTCCCATTGGGGTCCCCAAATTCTTATGAAAGCAAGCCACGACCGCAACGTTGCCATGGTCATGCTCTCGCAGTGAGAACATGAACCATCCACGAACGCTGCCTCCGTGTGGGTCACGCCCAGACACAAAAGACAGCAATCATGACCATCCGAAGTTGAGAGGTAATGACCACAACCAGGAATAACACACAAACAGAAAGGCATCTTTAAAAAGATGTGTCTTTAAAAAGACGTTCCATGTGTGCCGCTCTTTTAGAGAAATATACTCTTTCAGGAAAATTTTCTGCCGAAGCGCCCAGGGGCGTTCTCTGCAGTGCACCAGTGCAGAGGAGGGAGAAGCCGCTGAAATGTGCCATCAGATCCAGCAGAGGTGAATGAAAGGTCAGCTCAGTAAACATCGACCGTTCGGCTCCGAAGAGAAAATCTGAATGAGTGGTTGCACGCCAGCTCCTTTTATACCCGTATGTCCGGGGGAATGGCATGCAAATACCACTCGCCAAATTTCACTGGCCTTTTATCAAAGACCAGAGGTGTCTCGGGCTCCCAAGAGTGACCCCTAGTGTCACTACATTGACACAACGTCGAGTGAGTGACAGATAGGGAAACAAACTTTAATCAGATATTAAGGGAGTATTTCATGTAAATATGATTATATTTTTAATCCTTGATAATGACTTTAATTGAAACAAGATCTCAATTACTGTATATTTTTTCAGGTTCTCCAATTTTGGTAAATAAATAACAGATAAAACATCTCATAAAAAATGTATCTCTGACGCCTAAGCTGAACGCATACAGTTATCTGAAGGTTTATTACCTCTTTTCTTAAAATACATAACAGAAAATGTTAATTACAATTCAAATTTTAAAGAGTATTGATGCCTATATAGTCCTCACATTCTGGAATGTCCCATCTCGCTAATAATTCTGCAGGTCGGTGTGTTCATGTTGACTGATCTTTACTGACTGAATGGGAATTAGCTGTCGGCCTCAAAGTAGGTGGAGCTCCAGGTCACACCTACTGATGACGTGGACCAATGGCAGTAAGAAGTTTAGCAGCCAGTAAGAAGTTATCCTGAATTTTTGCCCTGGCAAGCTGTTATGAATCACCAAAACAAACTCAAAAACTCCTTTTTGGCCAAATTTTGTTCCAAATGACATCACATCCATTCGTTCTTTAAATTTCATTTAAAGTAGGGGCATTCATTCATTAAAAAGAACTGACTAACAAGAATGATTCAAATCATACATCACTATGGCGTGCACGTTTTTCTCTACACAAGAGCAATATCTAATCCAGCTCATGAAATATTTTAGAGCAGAGAAAAGCTGAAAAATATATTTTCACTCTAGACTTCCATGACTTTTGAGATAATTCTTTTTTTAAATTTTAATAAATTTTCCAGGCATGGAAAACACAATTTTTAAAATTCCCTGATTCCATGATTGTGGGAACCCTGTTAAAGTCAAACTGTGTTGGATTAGAAACAAACAGCCTGGATAAATTGATCTTTACAATTGTAGTAACGTACCAAAATTTAAATTCTTGGCTGGAAACGAAATGCTGAACACATTGACACGAAAACTCTTTTTTTGGTGTCATAATATACAGTAGTGGTTTTAACCACCACGCAAACCACACAATTGCGTGGGGCCCCGGACATTGGAAGGAAAGCTTGGCAAAAACCACATGAGGGGTGACATGTTGTTCTCTGTACATGCGTGAAT
Organism: Myxocyprinus asiaticus; assembly: GCF_019703515.2. Lineage (NCBI taxonomy): Eukaryota > Metazoa > Chordata > Actinopteri > Cypriniformes > Catostomidae > Myxocyprinus > Myxocyprinus asiaticus. The sequence continues at coordinate 3,103,192 of NC_059393.1, forward strand.
ACACTGTTGTCAGCGCTCTCAGAGCGGTTCACGTTTGAGGTCCGCCGGGTTTTTAAGTCAGTTTTACAAGTAGAATTTTGTGTTCGGGTTTGTAATTTATGAAAAAACATACAGTCCTTCCGAACTTGTTTCGCCCACGCGCTCTCACTCACATATGCACGAATGGATGTGATAGGGTTCGTTCACACGAACATGTTTTTGTGTGCGTCTGCTCTGTTTTTCCATTGTTTTCCTTTGTAAACATGCACTGGACGAACGTCCATATGTACTGCACCACGTCTCACTATTTCTTCAGTGTCTCACGCAGGACCGGCACATATTTCCACACTGTTTCAAGTTAAAAAGAACATCAGGTCTCAAAAATGCATGTTGAGACACCTGCGTTCTGTTTCATTCGTTGTGCTGTGTCTTGATATTTAGCGCAGGTGTCACAAAGATTTAACATTCTGAAGAAGTTCATGTTGCAAAGAGGTGACTGTTACAATGTTTAACATTATTCCAGATTGTTCTGCACCAAGCAAATTTCAGCACTTGAAAACGGCAATGTTTTTTTCCACCTTCAGCTCTAGTGTGTTGAGGGGCCGCCGTGCCTTGTATGTTTACTGTTACAATACAGTTACGGATGTTGCCTACGATGCTTACATAAAATACTGCCTTTTGCAACATGGTGAACAATACACTGCAGCCTCCAGGTGAAAGTAAATAAGACAGAAATGGCTGATAGGATGAATTTAAAATTATGATTTAAAATAAATTTTATGTAATTTAAGCAAATATTTTAGAAATTGGGGCCTCAGGCTGGTGAGTTGCTTGGGGCAATATATATATATATATATATATATATATATATATATATATATATATATATATATATATATATATATATATATAAATATGTTAGTGCTGTCGAAGTTAACACAAAATGAGTTTAATGCCACTAATTGTTTGATGCCGTTAACACGTAATATAACCCTTTTAATAAACCGTAGTTCATGAGAGCGAGTCAATTAACGCAAACACCAATAATGTCACATGCATTGACCGTAGGGGAAACAGATGGTGGGAGACATTAAGCCGATACCTGCACCAAGCATTTGATCAATGTAGCACAGCAGTAGAACATACCCGCAAAGCACAGATAGAGCTCAGAACTTTGTAACATGATTGCAGCTGCAAGACAGCTGCCATTTGAACACCTGCCTTGCACTGTGAGGCGTGGGATGAAAGTTGCGAGGTGCAGTGCGAGCGCGAAGTGAAAGTGTGAGCACGAGGCGATCATCTGTGTTCTGTGACTGCTACCGGGTCCTCGAATGAAGTATAATGTGCCAGTAAAGGCAGCCGGTGGAGTTTCTGGTCCCCCCCTAGGGAGTTGGTGCCTTACGCAGACTGTGTAATATGCATATAGGGAGCAGCGGTACTGATTATCGGCTAACGGAAACACTGCTGCTGTCTCCAAGGTTCTGTCACAGTGTCTCTGTTTGATAGTGCACTAGCCAATGCAGAAGCTGGAGAAATTGCCGGAACCCTGAAGGTAATCTACACTGTCATTAACCCATTTAATCTCACCGGTTGCAATTGTGTCTAGGGTCTAAAAGGAGTTTTTTATGTATTTTGCACAGAGTTGTCAATTGTAAATGACAGTGCAGACTTTTTTGCATGAGTGGTGCAAATAGTCACATGACCAGAGCTATTTAATTCCACTGTTCTCCTGGAAAGAAAATGTCTGTCAAAACTCCATAAAAAGAAGCAAATAAAATCCTGTCATAATACACTTACAACTACCATACATAATTTGAATTGAGCTGTGTTGTGTTCATTTTCTGTTGTTCATCTCTGTTGGTGGGGTAGGTTTTGGGTGGATGAATGAAAAATACATCTGAATGAAGCATATTTTGTCCACTCAAGTTTATAAAGAATACTACAAAAAATTATGTGATTAAATATTTTAATAGTTTGACAGCCCTAATATATTTAAATATATATATATATATATATATATATATATATATATATAGTTGAAGTCAGAAGTTTACATACACTTAGGATGAAGTCATTAAAACTCATTTTTTTACCACTCCACAGATTTAATATTAGCAAATTATAGTTTTGGCAAGTCGTTTAGGACATCTACTTTGTGCATAACATGAGTAATTTTTCCAACAATTGTTTACAGACAGATTGTTTCACTTTTAATTGACTATATCACAATTCCAGTGGGTCAGAAGTTTACATGCACTAAGTTAACTGTGACTTTAAGCAGCTTGGAAAATTCCAGAAAATGATGTCAAGCCTTTAGACAATTAGCTTCTGATAGGAGGTGTACTGAATTGGAGGTGTACCTGTGGATGTATTATAAAGCCTACCTTCAAACTCAGTTCCTCTTTGCTTGACATCATGGGAAAATCAAAAGAAATCAGCCAAGACCTCAGAAAAAAAAATTGTGGATCTCCACAGGTCTGGTTCATCCTTTCCAAATGCCTGAAGGTACCACATTCATCTGTACAAACAATAGTACGCAAGTATAAGCATCATGGGACCACGCAGCCATCATACCGCTCAGGAAGGAGACGCATTCTGTCTCCTAGAGATGAATGTAGTTTGGTGTGAAAAGTGCAAATCAATCCAAGAACAACAGCAAAGGACCTTATGAAGATGCTGGAGGAAATTTGGTAGACGAGTATCTATATCCACAGTAAAACGAGTCCTATATCGACATAACCTGAAAGGCTTCTCAGCAAGGAAGAATCCACTGCTCCAAAACCGCCATAAAAAAGCCAGACTACAGTTTGCACATGGGGACAAAGATCTTATTTTTTATAGAAATGTCCTCTGGTCGGGGGCCTGGGTAGCTCAGTGGTAAAATACGCTGGCTACCACCCCTGGAGTTCGCTAGTTCGAATCCCAGGGCGTGCTGAGTGACTCCAGCCAGGTCTCCTAAGCAACCAAATTGTCCCGGTTGCTAGGGAGGGTAGAGTCACATGGGGTAACCTCCTCGTGGTCGCTATAATGTGGTTTGTTCTTGGTGGGGCGCATGGTGAATTGAGCGTGGTTGCCGCGGTGGATGGCGTGAAGCCTCCACACGCGCTATGTCTCCGTGGCAACGCGCTCAACAAGCCACGTGATAAGATGTGTGGGTTGACTGTCTCAGACGCGGAGGCAACTGGGATTCGTCCTCTGCCACCCGGACTGAGGCGAATCACTACGCCACCACGAGGACTTAGAGCGCATTGGGAATTGGGCATTCCAAATTGGGAGAAAAAGGGGAAAATTCCCCCCCCCCCCCCAAAAAAAAAAAAAAAAAATGTCCTCTGGTCTAATGAAACAAAAATTTAACTGTTTGGCCATAATGACCATCATTATGTTTGGAGGAAAAAGGGTGAGGCTTGCAAGCTGAACAACATCATCCCAACCGTGAAGCATGGGGGTGGCAGCATCATGTTGTGGGTGTGCTTTGCTGCAGGAGGGACTGGTACACTCGCAAATGGGTCTTCCAAATGGACAGTGACCCCAAGCATACCTCCCAAGTTGTGGCAAAATGGCTTAAGGACAACAAAGTCAAGGTATTGGAGTGACCATCACAAAGCCCTGATCTCAATCTGATTGAAACAGAACTGAAAAAGCATGTTCGAGCAAGGAGGCCAACAAACCTGAATCAGTTACACCAGTTCTGTCTGGAGGAATGGGCCAAAATTCCAGCAACTTATTGTGAGAAGCTTGTGGAAGGCTACCCAAAATGTTTTGACCCAAGTTAAACAATTTAAAGGCAATGCTACCAAATACTAACAAACTGTATGTAAACTTCTGACCCACTGGGAATGTGATGAAAGAAATAAAAACTGAAATAAATCATTCTCTCTGCTATTATTCTGACATTTCACATTCTTAAAATAAAGTAGTGATCCTAACTGACCTAAACAGGGAATGTTTTCTATGATTAAATGTCAGGAATTGTGAAATATATTTTGGCTAAGGTGTATGTAAACTTCTGAATTCAACTGTATAAAGTAATTTATTATTTTGAATAAAGCTGCCAAAATTAACCGAAATGAAAAGTCTGAACACACTGGCTTGAAAAGTCTTTTTTGGTGTAATTATATAAATTCTTTTAATATTAAAAGTTTTTTTAAATTATTTTTAATAGAGCTGTCGAAATTAATGTGTCACTGAACACCAGCAGAGGACTTCGTAAAGGTCAGCGCCAACTTTACACATGATTGCATCCATAAATTGAAGGAAAAGTGGTTTTATAACTGCAGATTTAATTAGTTTGGTTTTACCACAGTTACGTGGTGTTCTTTGGCATTTCCACTTAGCCGTGTATCACCCCTGTATTATTTAATGACACTTTGCTTTTGCTTTTTTTCCACAACAGAGCTTCTGTTTACAGCAAATTATTGTGCTGTTTCTGTTATAGTAACATTTCTGGTAACTGAGGTTAACATTCTGCCTAACATCTCCTTTTTCTGTTGCAGGGAAGACAAAGTCATACAGCTTTGAAATAACATAAGGGTGAATAAATGACAACAGTTTTGAATGAAAATGGCCATCATGGAATGTTATTGGGATGCATTGAAATTTTGGTAAAAATGCCACAAAATGACTTTTTTTGTTTTGTTTAGTTTTTTTGTTAAAAGAGAAAATAGGCCAAAATGTTGATTTTCATTTTTGGGTGAACTTTTCCTTTAATATTATCCCATTTGCATGGCATAACATTTAGAGACAAACGCTGTACTTACAGCTTCAAACATATATGGTCAATTTGATATTTCCTACACAATAAGTTCAGTGTAGTTTATATTTTGAATCTGATAATTTAGCCACATAGAAACATGGTTATCCTGAATTACATGTTAACAAAATTCAGTAAATATTCGTGTTATTCTGTCTGTGTTCACCATGATCGCTGAATCGTCGCTGTTTCTGCGTGGCTGAGATGCTGCGTTGGACTTTGGAGTGTGCAGGTGACTGTGTGGAACTGTTGTTCAGGTCGCTACTGGGTCGTGACCTTTGACACAGGTTTGTGCTGGACAGCGATTCGCTCCCTTCAAACTGCAATGAGCAAACAACGACACAGGGTGAATATAAAGTCGGTGTGAAGTAATATTCCAGTAGATACTGTCTAACGCCCATGATTACTTGCCTCAGCGGGTTTCCTGCCCAGCAGCAGATACGTGGCCATGACCTCATCATACTTCTGCCCCTTTAATGCTTCTGTGATCTCATCTTTAGGGAAACCCATAGTGATCATCAACTCTGAAAGAGGAACAGAGATGCCTGATGATACATACTGAACACTTTTACAGTCTTCTTAAAATGCATCAAGGGTTTTTCTTTATTAAAAATTAATTTTTGAGAGATTGGGTGAGAAATAGACAGAGCTAAAATAAGTTGACACAGGATGCAATCTTTTAACTTCTTTTATACAACAGTTCATTCCGGTCCTCGAATTTGATTGGACGAGTGACGGCAGAGTGCTGATTCACAGTCCAACTGCACTGGGACGCTTTACTTTTTTTTACCACTCCGTTTGTGTTCAGGGCTTTCCAAATAGTGGTGGGAATTTCAAATCATTGTTCATTTTGATTTCTTTCCCTGATTCGTTCAGTGTCCATTGTTGGAAATTGCATATTAACTCCAGTAGGTGTCGACAAATGAGCGTCTTTTATGTTATGTGTGAGTCATTCAAGCATTGCCTCAACTGATTTATAAAAAAACACATTGTTCACCACTGAAACAATGGAACTGATGAGAATGATTTGTTCACTTAAAAACACTGATTCGTTTACAAACGGAACACCACTAGTTCAAAACTAAAATGTGAGAACGAAATTATGGTTGATACTTTGGCTTCTTTTAGAACTATTTATGCTGGCAGAGAAGAAATGCACAAACAGCCCGACTACAGCTGAATCGCAGCCATGCAGATTCAGTAACAGAATAATACTGTGTATTATAGTTTATATCTAACAACAGCAGTCTTGCTTGTATGATTTTGCTTGCTTAACTTTCACTTGAATGCACTTTGTCTTGAAAATGTGTTGCTCATGGCGTGAGACACTAAAAAAAGCAGCAAGATGTGTTGCAACGGTCAAAGATGTCTGTCCATCGCATATTTACTTAGAAAATTCAATTATAAAACAGTTCGGATGGGTGCAATGACGTGTCCTCTGTGAACGATCCCTAAGTCACAATCTCGTTAAACATGTCAAAAACATTTCAAGGGGCCTCATGTACAAAACTTTCCATATGTTTCATCTTAAATGTATGCGTACGCACAAATGTCGGATTTTGCGCATGTACAAAAGTTTTCAGATTTGTACAACCGCAAGTATGTCAGATCCTGAGATATCTTAATAAATCTGGAAGAGTGGAAGGTTTTGCATGCATGCATAAACTCCCTGAAGCTTACAACTAGAGGTCGACCGATAGTGGATTTTGCGATACCGATAACTAAGGTGGTGGAAAAGGCAGAAAACCGAGTTTTAAAATCGATATATAGCATGTTAAAAAAAATTATATTCTTTCCTTACTCCTTACAGACAGGCAACAAGAGTCCGAAATGTATAAAATCCAGATGCAGTTTATTGTTCAACCCAAATCCTATTAATAACCAGACAAAAATACGATTTTGGTGCATAATGCGGGGCTTTTAACTTTAAACAAGCCCGAAACACACTGGGGACTCTTATTTTGAAATTACATAGATATGGCTCCATTACAATGCTCTACATTAAGTATTAACCAAATTAAGTCTTTTATAGCCTATATATAATTATCAGATGGAGGGTTTCGTATACGGTATATATACAATATATTTTACCAGATATGTTTCTTATTTATTATTCACAAGATATGAAGTTTGACAGGACACATTTCCATATAGTCACATATTTCTTCGCATGCCCTCGCTTCAATTTAGAACACTTGATTATCTAGTCAAAATAACAAAATATGCATTGAAGTTAAGATAAAAATATGAATGGATATTGTCAATATTGAAGGATTTAGATACAACAAATCCGCACAAGGTGTCAGTGATTGTTTCTATTTAACTTATTCTACTGTTATACTGTAGAACCAAGCAGTTCTAACTGTAGAATCCTTCGGTGGTGGTCACAGAGGAACACGGAGGAATAAAAAAAAACTATCACCAATTATCTGCCATGAATTTTGTTGATAACCGACTGTTCCAAAAAGCAACTTTCAGCACTGATTAATCGGTATAACCAATACATTGGTCGACCATATATTTTCCATATGCATGCATTTTTGAAAAATATTTGTGCACATTTCTTAAGCGGGTTTATTAAACTTTTTTTTTTTTAAATAGGCTTCATATACTTTAAGCAAAATATTTTATTTTTGTCTTTTTATTTTTGTCTTTTATCATGCTTTTATGAGATTCAGCTCATTATGAAATCAAAAAGCTCATGAAATAAAGCAAGGATAGAGACACAGATAAAGCAGGATACAGACCGATGCGTTTAGTGTCATTGAAGTCCGATTCTGGTTCTGTGTAAGGTTGGAGTTCCTCCTCCTCATGTGCCACGTTTATCCAGCGATCCTTCATGATTTGCTGATGGAGAGAATCAGATATTAAATCGCACATTCACATCATATTTAAACCATTTTTATTTAGAGCAGAACACTTACTACTGACATATTTGTTAAAGTAATGCTAATGTCCGAAGAGTACACAATAAACAATACAAATGTCCATTGACAAATCATTTTAAATTCAAATCAATTATGGATAATATCTCTGTTTGTTGTTAATGTGTAATCAAGCTACTAAAATCAGACATATTAGTTACAGTACGTAAAGGAATACCCAAAAATGTCCGTTTGTGACTCGCCAGGCTTGAACATACACAAGCACAAATTATTTGAGAGCTGCGGCAGTGGAGATGATTTTCAGTGAATAACGACTTGCATTTCGGTCTGTTTCTCATACAAAGCTATCTTATAACTTTAAAAGACATGCAATAAAGCATACAAGACTTATGGACTATTTTAATGGTACTTTTATGGTGCTTTTTGTCATTTTTGGAGCTTGACAGCCCCTGGTCACTATATGCTTTCACTGTATGTAAGAGGGCAGAATGAACATTCTGCGTAACATCTCCTTTTGTGTTTTATGGATGAAACAACAAATAACATATGGTTTGGAACAACATGAGGGTGTGTAAATGATGACAGAATTTTCCTTTTTGGGCAAACAATCCCTGTACATTCATGAGGCCTTCCCTCCTTCATTTATAAGTCACATGCCCATGTAATTCAGTCATGATGGTGTAACACTAACACTACAGTGAGATGAGTGTGTGAAGTGTGTCTGACCTCTAGACTGCTGCGTTTGCCTGGATTCAGCACCAGCAGTTTCTTCAGCAGGTTTTCACAGTCTGTGGACATGTAGAATGGAATTCGGTACTTCCCTCGCAACACTCTCTCTCTTAGCTCCTGTGGGAACAACCGCAGCATTGTTCAGTGTCAAAACACAACAATTTTTCATTCAAGTAAACCTGATAAACAATGTGTTTATGAGAAGCCGCAAGACGTATTCGCATGAAATAATTTTCTGGATTTGTCATGTTTTTTTCCAGCATCTTGCAACATGAGCGGCGCATTTTTTGACAGCATGTCAAGTTAAAAAAATCTTTCAAGTTCAAAATGGTCTCACAGTACCTTAAATACCAGATATATACCAAACACCCTTCTGGCGCATTTGTAATACACCTAGGACAACCTTTTTTTATATATATATATATTTAGGAGCTCATTTGATTACATTCAGGGCCAAATTTTATTACATTTAGGGTCTTTGCTTCATTTACGACCAATTTTGTATTACATTTAGAACCAAGTTTTATTATATTTAGGGCCAAATTTTATTACATTTAGGGCCTTTCTTACATTTAGAACCACATTTATATTACATTTAGGGCCTTCATAACATTTAGGACTACATTTTTTTATTACATTTAGGGTCTTCATAACTTTTAGGACTACATTTTTTTATTACATTTAGGGCCTTCATAACATTTAGGACCAAATTGTTATGATATTTAGTGTCTTTGTTACATTTAGGACCACATTTGTATTACATTTAGGGCCTTTCTTACATTTACAGTGCATCCGGAAAGTATTCACAATGCTTCACTTTTTCCACATTTTGTTATGTTACAGCCTTATTCCAAAATGGATTAAATTCATTATTTTCCTCAAAATTCTACAAACAATACCCCATAATGACAATGTGAAAGAAGTTTGTTTGAAATCTTTGCAAATTTATTAAAAATAAAAAACAAAAAAATCACATGTACATAAGTATTCACAGCCTTTGCCATGACACTCAAAATTGAGCTCAGGTGCATCCTGTTTCCACTGATCATCCTTGAGATGTTTCTACAACTTGATTGGAGTCCACCTGTGGTAAATTCAGTTGATTGGACATGATTTGGAAAGGCACACACCTGTCTATATAAGGTCCCACAGTTAACAGTGCATGTCAGAGCACAAACCAAGCTATGAAGTCCAAGGAATTGCCTGTAGACCTCCGAGACAGGATTGTATCAAGGCACAGATCTGGGGAAGGGTACAGAAAAATTTCTGCAGCATTGAAGGTCCCAATGAGCACAGTGGCCACCATCATCCATAAATGGAAGAAGTTTGGAACCACCAGGACTCTTCCTAGAGCTGGCCGCCTGGCCAAACTGAGCGATCGGGGGAGAAGGGCCTTAGTCAGGGAGGTGACCAAGAACCCGATGGTCACTCTGACAGAGCTCCAGCGTTTCTCTGTGGAGAGAGGAGAACCTTCCAGAAGAACAACCATCTCTACAGCACTCCACCAATCAGGCCTGTATGGTAGAGTGGCCAGACGGAAGCCACTCCTCAGTAAAAGGCACATGACAGCCTGCCTGGAGTTTGCCAAAAGGCACCTGAAGGACTCTCAGACCATGAGAAACAAAGATTGAACTCTTTGGCCTGAATGGCAAGCGTCATGCCTAGAGGAAACCAGGCACCGCTCATCACCTGGCCAATACCATCCCTACAGTGAAGCATGGTGGTGGCAGCATCATGCTGTGGGGATGTTTTTCAGCAGCAGGAACTGGGAGACTAGTCAGGATCGAGGGAAAGATGAATGCAGCAATGTACAGAGACATCCTTGATGAAAACCTGCTCCAGAGCGCTCTGGACCTCAGAATGGGGCGAAGGTTCATCTTCCAACAGGACAACGACCCTAAGCACACAACCAAGATAACAAAGGAGTGGCTCCGGGACAACTCTGTGAACCCAGCCAGAGTCCAGACTTTAACCCGATTGAACATCTCTGGAGAGATCTGAAAATGGCTGTGCACCGACGCTCCCCATCCAACCTGATGGAGCTTGAGAGGTCCTGCAAAGAAGAATGGGAGAAACTGCCCAAAAATAGGTGTGCCAAGCTTGTAGCATCATACTCAAAAAGACTTGAGACTGCAATTGGTGCCAAAGGTTATTCAACAAAGTATTGAGCAAAGGCTGTGAATACTTATGTACATGTGATTTTTTTTTTTATTTTATTTATTTATTTTTTAATAAATTTGCAAAGATTTCAAACAAACTTCTTTCACGTTGTCATTATGGGGTATTGTTTGTAGAATTGAGGAAAATAATGAATTTAATCCATTTTGGAATAAGGCTGTAACATAACAAAATGTGGAAAAAGTGAAGCGCTGTGAATACTTTCTGGATGCACTGAAGGACCACATTTTGTATTACATTTAGGGCCTTCAAAACATTAAGGACAAAATTGTTATGATATTTAGTGTCTTTGTTACATTTAGGACAACACTTTTATTAAATTTATGACAAAATTTGTTTACATTTAGGATCTTTTTTTTTTTTTAATAACATTTACAGCCTTTATTACATTTAGGACCCAATTTTATTACATTTTGGGCTTCTGTTGTATTTAGGACCAAATATTTTATTACATTTAGGGTCTTTATCATATTTAGGAGCACATTTTATTATATTTAGGGCCAAATTTGATTACATTTAGAGACTTTGCTACAATTAGAAGCACATTTGATTACATTTAGGGCCTTTGCTTGCTTGACGACCAATTTTTATTACATTTAGAACCAAGTTTTACTACATTTAGGGCCAAATTTAATTACATTTAGGGACTTTATTACATATTGGACAACATTTTTATGAAATTTAGGGCCTTTGTTACTCCAAGTACCAAATTTCTATTACATTTAGGGCCTTTTTTATATTATTACAGGAAATGACCTTCAAATTCTGCCCGTCAAAGGGAAGTGACCCGCTGACGAGTGTGTAGAGTATGACCCCCAGACTCCAGACGTCCACCTCCGGCCCATCATACTTCTTTCCCTGGAAGAGTTCGGGAGCAGCGTACGGAGGACTGCCACAGAACGTGTCCAACTTACTGCCGATAGTGAACTCATTACTGAAGCCAAAGTCAGCAATCTTTATATTCATGTCGCCATCTAGCAGCAAGTTCTCAGCCTTAAAGAGACATAGACAGAGAGAAATGTGAGACAGAATGTTCATTTTTGGGTAAACTATTATTTTAATCAGATCAATGATCAGATCAATGCTACAGGCTTAGACTGTGTGCAAACCTCACATGACCTCAGTGTGTGTCTCACCTTGAGATCCCTGTGGACTATTCTCTTCTGATGGCAATATTGCACTGCAGACACAATCTAGAGGTCACACACACACACACACACACACAAAAAAAATCACACTTACATGACAATGTATAGCTTATTCCAAGGAGCAGTCCTTTCACAATAACTGCAAGTAAAAGCTGAGAAGGATGCCACATTACAGACTGTCAGGGGCTGTTCACACAGGACACGTTCTTGCATTCAATCTGTACTATATAGTGGTGTTTAGATTCAATCATATAAATCTGGTGTGAACAGCCTCTAAGAGAGACACATGTATGGCACTGGCAAGTACAGAAAGAGAAGAATTTGTTCTAACAGGCCTTTATGTCACAATAGTAGAGAGAGAGAGATAGAACGAGCAAGAGACTATGGTGTAATATTCGTACTAATCACCTCCTGCAGCGTCAGACTAAATGAGCTCCACTGCAGCGTAAAAAAAAAAACAGTGACTGAAGCCCGGATGTGTTATTTACCTTCATTAGCAAAGCACAACGAAAAATGGCAAATTAATGATTGCACAACACCAGGGGTTTATTTACACACACCCCAATGATATCAAACTAATATCTATTCAATTACCGTTTTCAAACACTGAAAACACTGCATTTACACCATACCCACTAGGGGTAAGTAAACCTATGGCAAGCCGTATTAATTTCTAGTACTTAATTTAAGTTGCTAATATCTATTCATTAGATTATAGTTCTGATTTATAAGAATCTAGCACCAATTCCAATAGTGACTGTTATCTGTTAATTTTTTTATTCTTGTATTCTTATTCATAAGATAATAGTACTGTTGCAACTTTTCACCATTCCAAAACTAGACTAGTAAAATTTCCATTGTTACTAGTAACAAATTGCAAATTTTTGCAGGATCCATTGGGATCAAGGATACGGATATTTACTTCTGACAAGTATTCCAATTTTTGCAAGTACCATTCCAGTTTTACTAGTAACTATTAATTATGTACACTTATATGTATTTACTATTGCAATACTGAGTAGTGTCTGTTTAATTAATTACTGGTTACTATTCATTAGATATTAGTATTGTCTTTGCATCTATTCCAAAAGTGACTAGTAACTGTTCCACTGTTACTGGTAACAACAAAAAGCAATTTTTGCTATTGAATTTCATTGGGATCCAGGATACAGAAATTTAATTCTGCCAAGTATGTATTCATATTTTTACTAGTACCCATTCCAGTTTTACAAACTATTAATTAGGTGCACTTACTTGTAGGTACTATTCCATTAGTGACTAGTATCTGTTAAATCAGTTACTATTACTTATAAATATTACATATTAGTACTGTTTTGCAACTAGTTAGTATTCCAAAAGTGACTAGTAATTGTTCCAATGTAACTGGAAACAAATAGCAAATTTTTGCTGCTGAATTCCATTGGGGTCCGGGACACATTTATTTACTTCAGACTAATATTCCCATTTTTACTCATTTCCATTCCAGTTTTACTATTAACTATTAATCAGATACTGATTTGTAGCTTCTATTCCAATAGTGACTAGTATCTATTCAATTATTTATTAGTACTTATTCATTAGATCAGTGGTTCCCAACCCTTTTCCTGGAGGCCCCCCAACACAACACATTTTGGATATCTAATCAAATACTCCTAATTCAACTCATTAGCTCGTTAGTAGAGACTCCACGACCTGAATTGGGTGTGTCAGATAAGGGAGATATACAAAATGTGCAGTGTTGGGGGGCCTCCAGGAACAGGGTTGGGAACCACTGCATTAGATATTAGTAGGGATGGGAATCATAAAGAATTGAACAATTCCGGTTACAATTCTGATTCCTTCTAACAATTCCAGTTCCTTAACGGTTCCAGTAACGATTACAGTAATTATTTTAGTACCTTTTCTAAAAAGAATGATTTGGAAATGAGAAATGCAATTCTTTTTGTATTTACTACCATCTGCTGTCTGTTACCAAATGATGAGATCAATTCAGCCTTCTACAGAGCAGATATAACAAATCAGAAATAAACTGAATACAATTCTTGTTAAAGGTATGTTTGCAGACTTTTCAGAGACATAATTACAATCCAGTAATAGCTCCTCACTAGGGCTGGGTGATATGTCTTAAAAAATTATATCGCTATATTTTTTAGTCTATTGACAATATTCGATATATATCTCGATAATTATGTATTTGCTCTAGAATGGCTCAAACGTGTTTTGTTGTTTTATCAGAGGAACCATCATTTCTTCCAAACAGCCATTGTAGCCAAGTAGATTAAATATTTTAAAGACTAATTTGTTTTTCATTAAATAAACACAAGGGAGAATGAAATTCAATCATTTTCATTGACAAGCACTTTTTTTATATTAATATTTCATACACAATGATACATAGTAGCTTAATAAAAAGCATTATTTACCTTTAAATGTTTTTACTGTACAAAGCTACTTCACTAACCTATTTTTGAAACCCCAGTTGAACATTTCATAATACAAAATTATTACTGTGGGACACATCAGGTTGATTATTATAATATACTGCTGAATTCAAATTATTATTCTGATTATTAGATTTGCGTTATACAAAAGTAATATATCTGTCCTGTTTACTTCATCTTCACCTGGGGCTTTTATTTTGACACTGAAAGTGCTGCAGTTTTTACTTCAACTTCACAAGGAGCTTTTATTTAGACACAGAAAAGGCAATAGTCCTTTTTCACACTCTGGGCTTTGGAACGTGGAAGTAAACGTTTGCAGGGTAAACTTCGACAGTGGTGAATGGGAGTGAATGGGAGATCCACAGCAGATATTATTTTCACTTACCCATTTGCTCCAAGAACCAAATGAAAAAATCCACTATTACATTTGAATGACTTTCCAGAAGAAAAAAATTAAATAGAGAGCAGTGGATTAAGTCTGTCAGATGGGAGGAGATGCCAAATTTACAGTCACTCTCTCAGCAGCTGTAATAGAAACCCCCTCACAGCTGTAGTAATTCAATTTTTGAAACTGATTCCAGGGTAATATAACACAAAGCGTAATATCATAAACTTACACTCAATATTTAAAAAAATTATAATATAAAAAAGTTTGCTAGATTTACGCTGCTAAATAAGGTGGAAACGCGGCATCACAGTCTGTGAAAAAGGTCTATGTGAATTTGACAGTTTACAATGTTCTGCATTTCATAAAACCCTGTAATCTTTTCTGTTATTCTGTGCCACATTTGTAGATTTGTATAATAACTTGTAACTGTTACTAATGTTTGGAATTACGCGAATGCTCGAACCTGCATTACTTTGATTTCACAATGCACATGAACTGATCTGAGAGCGCCGCCATGCACATGCAGACAGATCAGCGCGTCACACACCCTGTTTATCTGTCTTTAAATCACAGCCTTTTGTGGATTAATAATCACATAGGACCAACTCGCCATTTTGATGTAATTTTGATTAATTGTGCAGCCCTGATGAAATTAGTCTACTGATGCGCTCTTTATGAAACTTAATGGCCAAATGATATCACATTCAAATCATCGCGATATTCACACTACTGGTCAATTTTACATCATCAGCAAAATGATCTTGATTGTATCGTTAATATTCAATATATCGCCAAGCCCTACTCCTAACTATATTTTAAATAAACAAATCTAAACAAACAAGAAATGTGATGGCATATTTCATTAATTATTTTATAAAATTGTACTTATTACAACAAAACTTGTGTATCTTTAATTATAAAGTGTCATATGAACAACCAGTCAGTAACTGCACTGCTTGATTAAATAAAGAGTAACAGTTCCAGAGACAGTTTAGACTGTGTTATGTAGCCTAATGTTGTACTTCAGGCTTGTGAGACTTCAACAGTTCTTATTTAATTTCATGTTGGACACTCATAACTTGCACATCAGTATAAGATTACTTGTATACTGGACTATACTGAAAGCGATGTTTGTTTCGCGCTGTAGATTAAAAAGGACCGGCTCATTAGAATCATTCTTTGGGATCGGACTATTCCGGAAGCAGCGTATGTTTTGTGCTGTAGATTCAAAAGAACCAGCTCCTTTGAATAATTCTTTCAGGACTCGAACTATACCGAAAGTGCATATGTTTCCCCTTGTAGATTCAAAAGAGCCGGCTCGAGACTCCTTCGATTGGGAATCAAATACACTGGTAGAGCTGTGTGTTTTACACTGTAGAGTCAGTAGAGGGCAGCGCTGCTGCAGAGATGTGCTGCTGGAAACACTGTTAAGAGTATTTCAGGATGGTGTTCCAGCCGCATCGACGAAAAATTGCACGCAGAATCCTTAAAGGAACCGAAAGTCAAAAAGATTATACGATTCCAGTATTTTTTTAAAGACTGGAACCGGTTCTGAACAAGAATCAGTACTCAGTTCCCATCCATAGATATTAGTATTGTCTTTGCAACTTGTCACTATTCCAAAAGTGACTAGTAAAATTTTTTACTGGTAACAAATTGCACATTGTTTGCTTCTGAATTTCATTGGGATCCAGAGTACAGATATCTACTTCTGACTAGTACAATATGTATTCCAGCTTTTACAAGTACCCATTCAAGTTTTACTAACTATTAATTAGGTGCACTTATTTGTAGGTACTATTCCAATAGTGACTAGTATCTGTTCAAGCAGTTACTAGTACTTACAATTATTACATAGTAGTACTGTTTTGGAACTAGTTACTATTCCAAAAGTAATAGTAGTAATTAGGTTTACTTATTTTTAATTACTATTCCAATAGTTACTATACCATTTTTATCAGTACTTTTTAATTTTTTTCCCAACTAGTCACTATTCCACTAGAGAATACTTATTATAAAATGCTTGCTATTTAAATCTATTGGTATCTTGTTGTTCAACAATTTACTTCAGACCATGTATTCCAATAGTTTGTAGTACTTATTCCAGTTATATTAACGACTATTCGTTAGTTACTAGTACTTACTTTGTAGCTACTACTTTAGTTACCCATACAATAGTTTGTAAGTATCTATTCCATTTTCATTTGTACTTATTAGATAGAAGTGCCTATTTATTAGACAATTACAATTGCTTTTACTCACTATTTGTACAAGTCAAAGTGCATAATTTATAGTTCAATAAAAAAATGTAACTATATAAAAAAAAGATTTACTAAAATTTTAATTGATTCTGGTTCCTGGTATGAGGAGTGTATCTTACCTGGCGAAACTTGGCCCTAGCTTCTTTCTCCTTCATTCTCCCATGTGCAACTAAGTAGTCAAACACCTCACCTGACACACACAAACACACAGACATTCAGAGATCTGTGACAGAACATGACATGCACTAATATTGATATTAAATATGCATTTCACCCTGAGAGCATCCATCAAACTCACCTCCACTTGCATACTCCATTATTAAATAAAGTGTCTTTTCTGTTTCTATGACTTCAAATAACTTAACTGAAGGAAAGAGAGAGAGAGACATTAGGGATAGCTTTTGAATTGACAACACATTTGCAGTACACAGTTAGTTTTTTCACAGATCACAATGTATCTACAAACATGTAAAAGTTTGACAATGAACTGAATTTTGATTTTGATTTTTTTACACAATCATTAAATGAACAGTATGTTTAACTAGTAAATTATAGTGATCTTGATATAAGCTGCTAACAGAGGCTCTCATGTCAAACCCTAGTGAGCTGCCTAGCTGTCTACTGTGTACATAGTCAGCATCCTTCTAAGTCTGCATGCTAACTGACATGGAACCTCATGAGATACAGATCTGAAACACTACATAGGCAGCAACTCCACAGCAACTTTGGTGTGTGTATTTGTGTTGTACAAAGGGAATCTGCAGGCACAGAGTAAGTTGACAGGGATGGGTGGGTAATAGTAGTTTTCAGTCTGATTAATCTAAAATCCATCTCAGCCTCAGCCAATCAGCACCCAGCGCTGACACGCATGCGGCCCTGTATGCCAGTCAGAAACAGCCAGTCATGCTAATCGATACAGAAGTGAAAAGGGAGTATTTTGTAGGTAAGAGAGATGCAGAAAAGAGCTGAGCTGGGCAGACGTCAGTCTAAACAGCTAATCGTGCTAAAACAGCCCGTCTTAATGACTCTCTGGTGATTCCCTTCCATTAGCAATATAAATAACCCTGTTACAATACCATAAAAACTGTGTGTGTGTGAGAGAGAGAGAGAGAGACAGAGAAGAATTAGAGAGAGAAAACTTATTCTCTTACTCAGTACTTTTGCCTTGTTTTCCTTTTGAAAGTATCTAAACACACTTAAAACAAGACAATTTGTTAACACTTTACAGTAAGTTTGTACTTGTTAACATTGGTTAATATTAGTTAACATGAACTATCAGTAAACGGTAATTTTACAGCACTTGGATGATTATAACGAAACATGTTAAGAAAATATCCTGGCTTGGGGGTGCCTGGGTAGCTCAGTGAGTAAAGACGCTGACTACCACCCCTGGAGTCGCGAGTTCGAATCCAGGGCCTGCTGAGTGACTCCAGCCAGGTCTCCTAAGCAACCAAATTGGCCCGGTTGCTAGGGAGGGTAGAGTCACATGGGGTAACCTCCTCGTGATCGCTATAATGTGGTTCTCGCTCTTGGTGGGGCACGTGGTGAGTCGTGCATGGATGCCACGGAGAATAGCGTGAAGTCTCCACACGCACTAGGTCTCCGTGGTAATGCACTCAACAAGCCACATGATAAGATGTGCGGATTGATGGTCTCAGACATGGAGGAAACTGAGATTTGTCCTCCACCACCCGGATTGAGGCGAGTCACTACGCCACCACGAGGACCAAAATGGGGAGAAAAGAAAAATATCCTGGCCTTATTTAAGCCTTCTTTAATTTAGAATTAAATTATAAATATAACATATTTACTTATTTGTGTCTTTGGAGTAAAACAGGACCTTTTTCCTAGGACAAATTATTGGCGGGTTTTGTGATAATCACCCAGTTATTAATCTTTGTTAATGTAAGTTTTGACTTATTCTAATGTTTTAATTTAAAAGTTGTATACACTAACAGTTAATGTATTATGAACTAACATATGAACAATGAACAATTGTATTTGTATACATTTACATTAATCAGCATTGATAAATGTTGTAATAAAAACTATTGCTGTTAGTTCATGATACCTAGTGCATTAACTAATGTTAACAAATTTAATCTTATTATAAAGTGTTACTGATATATTTACCTGTGAAGCAAAATGATATAATATAGGACTTTATTCCTACCTATAGGATTCTTGTTTTCAAAGAACTCTAATAAAAAATTGTGAGGTTTATGCTTCAAACAAGACTATTTACCAATGAGATAGATAAATATAAGATTAACATAATCTTAATTCCAATGGAAAACAATAAGGCTGGGTACAAATATAGATTTTCAGATTAATTGCGATCCTTCATTGGAACAATCTTGATATCGATTCTTAAATCCAAAGATTTTTACTCTATGCTCAATTATCTACAATGCGAGAAAAAAGAATATAAAATGTGATCAAAATGAAGGAAAACTAATGATAAAATACAATTAATAAAATGAATACTTTCGTATTGTTCCAAGTTAGAAGGTCCACTGAATCATAAACTACATTCGCTGGGAGAGAATGTTTTTCACATGTAAACAAAATGGACATGGAGGGCCCTATTTTAAGAGCGCTAGCGCAGCGCTATGCTTTAAGTCATAAGTAGTGTTGTCAAAAGTACCGGTACTTTGGTACCAAGTCGAAAATGAAATAAAAAAGGTGTAACGATACCAGTGCCTCTGTAGTACAGGTAGTACCGAGCACCAACTCAATCCAGTACCCGCACACTGCCTGACACACGACCGCTTTCAAATGCTCACACACAAATCTGAGTGTGTGCTCTGTTACTCCCTTTACACTGAAATGCACAATTAATAACATTAAAATTGTGAAATTCTGCAATCTTAGTCTGTATAAGATGCGTGCTTTATATGAATGTGAGAAGCCGACTGCTTATACACTGGAAAATCCAGACATTGAGAATCATTTGCGTTTTATGAGATGACAACCACTGTGAAGCGCACAGCCCATGTAAACTATATATTTATATAATTACATTTATATTTATATAATTATAATCACAGCATGAGCGCTTTCATTATTACACACAATGGTGCAATGATGACTAAGACATTACAGCTTTATTTTCTGTTATAGCATAATTTCCTGTAAAGCTGCTTTGAACCAATGTCTGTTGTGAAAAGCGCTACACAAATAAAAACTTGATCACACTCAGCCATGTAGAGAACTGTTTATCCAGAGAAGTGAGACTTCTGCCAAAAACACACATCAAAATAAAAGCATGATTCAAAATAATTCAGCTAGACGCCTGAAATTGAAGAAACTGCAACAGAAATCAATTGTATAGTTAAATATAATATTCACTGCAGTAATAATAATAATAATAATAATAATAATAATTAAGCGCTATATCACAAGCACTGTACTGAATAAAAGTTTGTTTAAAAAAAGCAATGGTATGTTGAAAAATAATTGTTCTATTCTCACCTGTTAAAAAGAATTAGGAATTAATTTGATTAGGCACCATTTTGATTATGAAATTAAATGAAACTTTAAAACATGGAATTCTGGGAAAAAAAAATTGAAAACAGATTTCAGTAGGACCCTACTTAAAAACACTTAAGCACTGCATATTTAATTGAGAAACGCTTGAAGAAAACATGCATTTCTTTTGATTTATTATCTACATTGAAATTTTACTTTAAATAGACTAAAGGAGTGTGTTAGTCACACATTACCATATCAGCATATTTTTGTTGTGGTATCGAAATTGGTATTGAGAACCTTGAAATTTCACTGGTATCGATACCGACTACTGAAATTTTGGTATCGTGACAACACTAGTCATAAGCGCAGAGTTGAAGGGCACGGCCATGGAGTTTTGGTATTTTCATGCAAGCATGTGCAAAGTCTAGGCGCAAGTGGGTTTGGCGAAATTGCAGGCGCAAAGCGCTAATGGGCTGGATCAAGTGCAATTTAATTCAGAGGTTCTTCTCTGGTTATTGCACCATGTGCACCCTATTAAATAGTCCATTCCCTGTCAAACACCAGCTAAATAAATAAATACAGCACATGCATAAGAAGTTGGCAGTGTAAATGGACTGTATGCAAATGAATTAGAAGAATAGAAATATGGACTTACGTTTTTTTGTGCACTAACTGCATCCTTGTTGAATGTCAGGCATATTTCAAGAGACACACTCCTTAATAAGCATGGAAAATGTGGTTCAGGATTTGATTGTATGCTCCGTTAAATTAAAAATAATGTAAGTATTATTAATAATTTTCATCTACTGACACACAAATCATGGCCAGTATTAATTGTGATTGTATCAGCACGCACTACGCTTCTACCGGTCGATTTTGAAAAATGTAATTCATTTACTGAAACGAGAGTCCCCCAGCCACTGAGGGTTGCGTCAGGAAGGGCATCCGGCGTAAAACCTATGCCAAGTCAAATATATGGATCACGGATGGTCCGCTGTGGCGACCCCTAACTGGAGCAGCCGAAAGAAAAAGAAATGTATTTATTGAAACACGAAAAAAATAAACAAAAAAATATTTCTTAATTCAAATTACACTTCAAATTAAAAGAAAATATAATCAAAATAACGAAGGGGTCAAAAAAATCATAACAAATCCAAACATTTTACCCTCTCCAATTACTTCCACAGGCCCATTTTTCAGTTACTTAAAAATCACTCTATGACAACAGGTGAAATAATATTAATACAAATTAAATCATAAATACAATTGTAAATATAAACATAATAATAATAATTGAAAAAATAAACTATGACCTATAGATAGTTTAACACAAATCTAAAAACAAAATGTGTTTCATAAAATGCCATAATTTGATGTTCCACTGTATTTTCAAAGTTTGGATATGAACTTAATTACCACCTGCTGGTGGAATCTCCAAACTGCAAATAAGGGAAATGAATTCAGACACTGCACCGAAACCAGACCTGCTTTTGAAACGTCTTAGCACAATCACGCATTTCTTAGTAAAATAGCAAATTGTGCTATGCGCCACTTCATTTACATACAATACACCCACAGTTTGCGCGCATACACCCACAGATAGCACAAACACTCCCACCCACGCACGCTTGCTCTGGCACAAAAATTGCGCATAGAATTAGCGCACTCACGAAAATTAGATAAGATGTTGGACACGTCTTTGCGCATTGCGCTTGACTAAGGCACTCACGAAAATAAAGTTCTATAGCTGAAATATTCCCATGTGAAGTAAAATAGCCACAAAACAGTAACAGTAGATCTGTATATATAGAATATTAGTGCATATGCTTTTTTTGTCTTATTGTGTATTTCTCTAAATATTTTTATTCACTTATTTTATTATTGTTATTATCTGTGTATTGTTGTACACAAATTCCTTGTGTGTGTAAGCATAACTGGCAACAAAACTCTTTCTGATTCAGAATTGAATCAGGAATACTGTATAAATACCCAGCCCTAGAAAACACTTTTTCATATAAAGCCATAAACCTCAGTAATCTTTTATACAAGAAAACAAGACTTATTATCTTATTTTGCTTCTCAATTAAATTTATGTTTAAATAAAATAAAAATACTTGGTAAGAAAATGTTTTTAGCAGTGTGTGTCTGTGAGTGTGTGTGTGTGTGTGTGTGTGTGTGTGTGGAGAGAGAGAGAGAGAGAGAGAGAGAGAGAGAGAGAGAAAGTGCAATGTCATGGATGAAACTGAGCTGTAAGTAAAGAGAGAGGCATAGAGAGATGTTAGCGTGACAGCATTTCCAGATCATGGTCTTTGTAGCCCCAGAGGTCACAGGCAGATCTTCATCATAGTTTGTGAGGGTCATTTTGGGGCCAAACAAAGAGCTGCAGCGACATGATGCACCACGACACAAGAAACAATGTTTTACCCTAGGTGTGAATTTGCAGTCTGAATTAAATGTGATAAAATAAAAGTCTGGGTGCTGCACAATAGAACGAAGACAATAAAAAGAAAACATGTCTTTCTATTACATTAGTTTTGCTGACTACTCGCATATGTAGCACCAGTTTAGACGAATCATCAGCAAATGACTAATGAAACTGTTCTTTCAGTGACTCCAATCTGATCTTATAGAAATATGTTACTATACCTACATTTTTTCAAACTGATTTTTACGTGGCATGTTGTATGGATAGCGGCAGTTCCCTATCTGTCACTCACTCGACTTGTGTCGATGTAGTGACACTAGGGGTCGCCCTTGGGAGCCCCAAACACCTCTGATCTTTGAGAAAAGGCCAATGGAAATTGGCGTGCCACTCCCCTGGACATACAGGTATAAAAGGAGCTGGCTCGCAACCACTCATTCAGATTTTCTCTTCGGAGCCGAGCAGTTGTGTTTCAGTGAGCTGAATTCCTCCGCCGATCCATCCACCTCTGCAAAGCTGTTGGATTTGCCTTGCATTACAGCAGCTTCTCCCCCTCTTGTACCGGTGGAGTGCAGAGAATGCCCCTGGGAGCTTCAGCAGACTAAAAGTGTATATTCTTCCTCTGAAAGAGTATATTATCCTTCTAAAAGAGTGGCATTCACAGAGAGCATCTTTTTAAAGATGCCTTTCCGTTTGTGTATAATTCCTGGTTGCGGTCGTTACCTCTCCGCTTCCGACGGCCACAATCGCTGTCTTACGTGCTTGGGCGCTGCCCTCGTGGAGACAGCATTCGTGGACGAGTCATGTCTTCACTGCGAGAACATGACCATGGCAACGTTGCGGTCGCGGCTTTCTTTCGTCGGAGGGAAAGCCACCCCAGTGGCTCCCCGCCTTGGTCCTTCTACCTATCGGGTATGAGGCTGTGTCGGTTAGCACTGGGGGCAATTTGGGGACCCCAATGGGAGCCGCTCCACCGGGTAACCCCCCACGGACTTCCTATTCCCCAGCACGCTCGTTCGTCCCGGTCGAGTTCTAGGATGAGACCGCCGGCTCATCTCAGGGCGAGTTTGCGGTCTCATTCGGGGCTCGCGAAGAGGATGAGCTGTCAATCGCAGCATCGGAGAGCGGGTTCGTCCAGTCTGATGCTGAGGACTCGGCTGGGCTCCCACCTTCAGGTGTGGTCGCCCAGTCGCAGGCCAACGTGGAGCTGGCAGCCATGCTTGGCTGGGTGGCTGCAAGCGTTGGGCTGGATTGGAACCCTTCACTCCCCCCTTAACCCTCGCGGCTTGATGATTGGTGCCTGGGCCCAGAGCGCCGCTCACGGCCGTGACCCACCCCGGTCCCTTTCTTCCCGAAGGTGCATGAGGAGCTTACGAGGTTGTGGCGGGCACCTCTCGATGCCCAGACCCGGTATCTCAGCTCCTCCGCTCTCATTACCCTCGGTGGTGAGGCTGCCAAGGGGGTACTTGGCGATTCCCCAGGTGGATAAGGTGGTTGCGGTGCACCTGTGCCCGCAGAACGCTGCCACCTGGCGGAACCGCCTGAGACTCCCGTCCAGGGCCTGTAGGTTTCTGTTGTCTCTGGTGGCTAAGGCCTACGGTGCCGCTGGACAGGCAGCCTCCGCCCTGCACGCTATGGCTCTCCTGCAAGTGCACCAAGCCAAGGCACTAAAAGAACTGCACGAGGGTAGTTCTGACCCAGAAGTGATGCAGGAGCTTCGCTCGGCGACCGATCTCACCCTCCGGGCGACCAAGGTCACGGCGCGGACTCTCGAGCAGGCAATATTCACCCTCGTGGTCCAGGAACACCACCTTTGGCTCAGCCTGGTCGAGATTAGGGAGGCTGACAAGGCACGGTTCTTTGACACCCCCATCTCCCAGGTTGGCCTATCCGGCGACACCGTCGAGGACTTTTCCCAGCAGTTCTCGGCAGTTAAGAAGCAGACAGAGGCTATTCAGCACATCCTGCCCTGGCATGGATCAAGATACCGCACCCCGTCTGCTCGTCGCCAAGGGCGTCCCCCTACGGCAACAACACCGGCTCCGCCACAGCCCACCCCGGCATGGAGCCACCCGCCGGAAGCAGACGCCCCTCGTCTCACGGCCCGCTGCCAAGAACCCGAGGAAGGCTTCGAAGCACCCCTAAGACAGGCGACCCAGGGATGTGGAGACCCGCTGCACTGGAGGTGGTAGACAGACCACTCCATCCCCCGGGAGGAAAATTTCCTTTTCTGTTAATTTTGCCACATGCCCAGAGGGCTGTGGTACCCACATTGTCAACAAAAGTTTCCGGTTTCCTCATTTCCTGGGTCACACACCTGATGTTCACGACCCACGTTATCATGACCGGCGGACACCGCACCTTTACGGCAGACATGGCCCTCCGGAGGCAGGCCCCCCGACCCGGCGCGCCCAGCTGTGGCACAAACATACCCACACATGGATGGTTCTGACGGACTATGGGGACGATTTCCCTCCTCCCCCATCCTTGACCGGTCCTATGGTGGGTATCCGGAGCCAGGTAAGTGCTTCGACGTCCCCAGACTCAGCACGGCCACGAGTTCGGGGCTCGAGCCTCCTCAACGTGGCGCCGAAGTTTGGAGTTTGGAGGCATGGCATGCGCTCTCCAACCCATCGCAATGCCTGACCAGGACCGTCCGACTCGGCTTTGCGATTCAGTTCGCCAGACGTCCACCCAGGTTCAACGGCATCCGTTTCACCTCAGTGAAGGGCAAGAACGCCGCTGCCCTGCGTGCGGAGATCACGACCCTTCTGCGGAAAGACACGATAGAGCCTGTCCCTCCAGCCGAGATGAAGAAGGGATTTTACAGCCCTTACTTCGTCATACCGAAGAAAGGCTGTGGGTTGCGGCCAATCTTGGACCTGCGAGTGCTGAACCGGGCCTTGCACAGACTTCCGTTCAAGATGCTGATGCAGAAATGCATTTTAGCAAGCATTCGGCGGTATAAACGACACAGGCCCTTCCTGCGGTTTGCTTTCGAAGGCCAGGCATACCAGCACAAGGTCCGTCTGTCCCTGTCGCCTCACATCTTCACGAAAATCGCAGAGGCAGCCCTTTCCCCACTAAGGGAAGTGGGCATCCGCATCCTCGACTGGCTAATCCTAGCTCACTCTCGGGATTTGTTGTGTGCACACAGGGACCTGGTGCTCAGGCACCTCAGCCGGCTGGGGCTTCGGGTCAACTGGGAAAAGAGCAAGCTCTCCCCGGTTCAGAGCATCTCTTTTCTCGGGTTGGAGTTAGACTTAGTCTCGATGATGGCGCACCTCATGAACAAGCACGTGCAGTCTGTGCTGAACTGCCTGAAATCGTTCAAGCAGAGAACGGTGGTCCCACTGAAGCAATTTCAAAGGCTCCTGGGGCATATGGCGTCCTTGGCGGCAGTCACGCTGCTCGGGTTAATGCATATGAGACCGCTTCACCACTGGCTTCAGACTCATGTCCCGAGATGGGCATGGTGCCGCAGGGCACATCATGTGGGCATTACGCCGATCTGTTGCAGCTTGTTCAGCTCTTGGACAGACCTGGCATTTCTACGGGCAGGGGTTCCCCTAGAGCAGGTCTCCAGGTGAGTAGTCGTCACGACAGATGCCTCAAGTCAGGCTGGGGCGCCGTGTGCAATGGGCACGCAGCCGCCGGCTTCTGGATGGGGCCGCGACTGCATTGGCACATCAACTGCCTTGAGTTGCTGGCAGTGTTGCTCGCACTGCGGAGGCTTCAGCCATTGATCCAGGGCAAGCATGTGTTGGTCCGGATGGACAGCACAGCGACGGTAGCATACATCAACCGCCATGGTGGCATACGCTCCCGTCGCATGTCGCAACTCGCTCGCTGTCTCCTCCTCTGGAGTCAGCAGCGACTCAAGTCGTTGCAAGCCACTCACATCCCGGGCGACCTCAACAGCACTGCGGACGCGCTATCATGGCAGGTCACGCTCAGGGGAGAGTGGAGACTCCACCCCCAAGTGGTCCAGCTGATTTGGAGTCGAATCGGTCAAGCGCAGGTAGACCTGTTCGCTTCCCAGGAATCCTCCCACTGCCCGCTCTGGTACACCCTGACCAAGGCTCCACTATGCACAGATGCGCTGGCACACAGCTGGTCCCGGGGGCTACGCAAATATGCATTCCCCCCAGTGAGCCTACTTGCACAGACCCTGTGCAAGGTCAAGGAGGATGAGGAGCAGGTCATCCTAGTAGCACCCTACTGGCCCACCCAGACTTGGTTCTCGGACCTCACACTCCCACGACCAGACCTCTGGAATCTCCACATCTGGCCCTTGGACGGGACATGGAAGACCTAAGTGGCCTACCACCCGCAGTGGTAGACACGATCACTCAGGCTAGGGCTCCCTCTACGAGGCGCCTGTATGCCTTGGAGTGGCGTCTGTTCACTACGTGGTGTTCTTCCCGATGTGAAGGAATGCCTTCCTTCCTGCAGGAGAGGCTGGAGGGGCGGCTGTCCCCCTCCACCTTGAAGGTGTATGTGGCCGCTATAGCGGTGCACCATGACGCAGTTGACGGTAAGTCTCTCGGGAAGCATGACCTGATCATTAGGTTCCTTAGAGGCAAGAGGAGGCTGAACCCTCCCAGACCGCACCTCGTTCCCTTGTGGGATCTCTCTGTGGTCCTACGGGGCATATGGGGAGCCCCGTTTGAGCCCCTGGAGTCAGTTGAGCTAAAGGCACTCTCCTTGAAGACTGCCCTCCTGACTGCACTCACGTCTATCAAGAGGGTTGGGGACATCCAGGGTCCAAGTGTTCTCTGTCAGCGACATGTGCCTGGAGTTCGGTCTGGGATACTCTCACGTGGTCCTGAGACCCTGACCGGGCTATGTGCCCAAGGTTCCCATGACCCCATTTCGGAATCAGGTGGTGAACCTGCAAGCATTGCCCCAGGAGGAGGCAGACCCAGCCTTATCGTTGCTGTGTCCAGTGTGTGCCTTGCACATCTATTTGGACCACACACAGAGCTTTAGACACTCTGAGCAGCTCTTTGTCTGCTTTGGAGGACAGCGGAAAGGGAGCGCTGTCTCCAAACAGAGGATCGCCCACTAGGTCACTGACACCATCACCTTGGCATATCATGCCCAGGACGTGCCGCCCCCCTTGGGGCTACGAGCACACTCTACCAGGAGTGTGGCAACCTCCTGGGCCCTGACCAATGGCGCCTCTTTAGCAGACATCTGCAGAGCAGCGGGCTGGGCAAAACCCAATACCTTCGTGAGGTTCTACAATTTCTGGGTGGAGCTGGTTTTGTCCCGTGTATTATCAGGTAGAAACAGGTAAGTGTACGGGACAACTGGCCGGGTGTAACGCTTGCGCATAGCGCCTTTCCCCTCCTGGAGGGGAAGACATGTGCTTTTACTCCCCAGTCGTGTTCACGAGACCATGGACCCTGGATGTCCTTCCTCCTTAGCCCTGTGGCAGGCGAGTTCGCAGAGAAACTTGATGCTGGCCCAGTACATGTGCTAAAATGCCCTGTACTGGGGTAGGTGCTCCACATGCGCTGGTTACCGGTCTGTAACCCTGTGTGATGTATCTTCTGCGAGATGGTTTCCCCGTTGGTAAACCAGGTGTCTTCCTTGGGCAGAGTCGCCGTGTTTGTAGAGCTCCGTCCCCTCTGTGTAGGACCTACCACGGGGACTTCTCCACGTGCGACACTACCGACAATCTTGGTAAGACCACGTGACGTATTTCCACACAATTACCTCCCCTTCGGGTAGGGTGTGGTCTCTGCAGTGTCTTCCCCTTGGGAAGGGACATCTCACCTATGCGGACACTTAATGGCCCCCAGCTGAACAAGATTTCCATTCTTTTTGGGGAGAAAAAAAGAGAAGAGGCCACGGATGGGGCAGCCTCTCCCCATTTTTTGGCCAGTCGACTTGTCCCCGAGGTGCAGGGGACCGTACGACGCTCGTAGGAGCATTGGGGGAGGTTACGTGATGTAATTATCTCGACGATTGGTTGGTGTTAGCCCACTCGGAGACTTTGGCTGCCCAACATCGAGATGTAGATCTCAGCCATTTGAGCAATCTAGGGCTGCATGTAAACCTAGACAAGAGTGTTCTGTCCAGCTCCTGTTTTTGTCATTACGCCAGTGTCTAGTGATGTTCAGAGTGGGACGCGTTCTCCCTGTGAGAACATTTCACAGGCTTTTGGGGCTCATGATCATGGCTTCTGCTGTCATTCCCATGGGCATGTTGCATGCGAGACCTTTTCAGTGCTGGATGAACTCCGCAAAGGGACTTCAACCACTGATGCATGTGTTCCATCTCTTCAAAGTCACGCGTGGATGTTACCAAACTCTGTTAATTCTGGTGAACGACATGGTGAACCCTCCATGGGTTGGGGCGCTGTATACCAGAGTCGTTCAGCCTATGGGGTTTGGACGGGCCAGCTGCAATATTGGCACATAATCTGTCTGGGGATGTTCACAGTGCTACTGATGTTAAAGTTTTTCCTTCCGGAGATTCAGGACAGCCATTTCCTCATCCGGTCGGACAACAGAACAATGGTGTCCTACATCAGTTGCCAAGGAGGAGTGCGCTGTCATGCCATGCTGAGGCTGGCATGTTGCATTCTTCTGTGAGAACAGTTGTCAGAACAGTTGTTTGTGTGCTTTGGTGGCCACAACAGTGGTGTTTCGGTGTCAAAGTAAAGACTGTCTCATTGGTTTATTGATGCAATTTCAAGTGCTGTCGAAACACGTGGTTTACCTTCGCCTTCGGGTATTCGAGATCATTCTACGAGGAGCATGGCATCCTCGTGAGCTCTGGCTAGAAGTGAGTCCTTGGAGGATATTTGTATGGCAGCAGGGTGGTCCTTTCCGCATACATTTGTTAGATTTTATAATCTAAATGAGGGTTTGACTCCTGCTTCCCAGATTTTCTCTGTTGGAACAGGAGTAAACTCATAAATCCTTCTTTTTATTCAGACGCTTTAGCTCGCTTGTGTGCTGCTATATGCTTTCCACACAGGCTTAGATAGTTGGTAGCTACTGGTTTGCATGGCATGAATGTATATTGTTCCCATATCGAATATGCAGCTCGAGTTCCTACGAAAGGGAATGTCTTGGTTATTTAGAACGTAACCCTGGTTCCCTGAGTGGGAATGAGACACTGCGTAGCTGGCCATACTCTCTAGCAGCTGTATAGGCTTGAGCCTTCCTGCGGAAAACCTGACTCAATGGTGCGACGCGAGCGCCTTTATGGAGCCCATGATGTAGCTCCCTAAGGGCATCACTTAAGCGCCATCAGCCAATAAATTGGTGATTGTATAAGGGCTTAAGACCACCTGACACTTGGACGGTGTCCCATAGCGAATACACAGCATCTCGTTCCCACTCAGGGAACCAGGGTTAACCAAGATGTTTTCTACACTGATTTATATATATATATATATAATTGTTATTTTATTTTTTATTTTTTTATTAATATTTATTTAAACATGGAAAAAACTGGTTAAATGGAGCTGAGAGAACTAAACTTTCATTGGTAATTCAAAGCATTATCAAATTATCAAATTATCCAAAACATCAGAACTGTTCCAATTCTGTGGAAATCTGCAGAAATTTGTAGTTGTCGCACAGAAGGTAGTACATGTAATCTGGATAACATAATTACATAAAAAAATCAAGTACTTTTAATTCGATTAATTCGCATTTGTAAACAGTAACTTTTTATGAATTACATGATTACATGTGGATTACATTATTGCAAATTGGTACTTAATACACTTATATTTAGACTAATCAAAACATGCAATAAATAAACCAAAACTAATCCAAAATAATCTGATTACATTACCTAAAAGTGTAAAAAAAAAAAAGTGTGTGTGTGTGTGTGTGGGGGGGGGGGGGGGGGGCTTAGAGATCAAGCCCAATCCTGTGCCCCTTGATTATCAACAACACAACAAATTCGTTTTCCTTCATTCGCTCCAGGACTATACGAATCAGTGAACTCTTGAAAAGATTTATGGCACATAAAATGGCTGTGTGTTCATATATTCAGTGATGAAGATGACTTACCTATATTAGGATGATTTAAAACCTTCATAATCCTCACTTCACGAAAGAGCTGAGAGAGAAAAGGGTAAAAAATCTGTGTTAGAGGAAATGAGAATGTCAGATATTATTATGTGTGTTCTCTGCTACAAGAAGTGTAAACAACTTCTTGAACCACTGACTTCACTGAAATTTTCTAGTTATTTTACCATTCATCAACCTGGTCAAACCTTGTCATGTCATAAAAAGCTCAAATAATCATTGAATTTTAATTCAGAAATTGAAAACATGTTAAGAAGTGCGCTCAAATCATTGTCTGTATGAAATGTATTTAAAAAAACTTTTTAAAAAACTAACTTTTTTGTGTCACAGCAGACTGAAGGGTAAAAAAGAGGTTGAATGGTAAATTCTACCTCCTGTTCTTCCCCCAATGTCTCTTTATCCTTCTCTGCTTGCTCTCTAAAGCTGCCATACAGATTCACAGATTCTCTTTATAAAGGCAAAACAACAGAAGGCAGCGTTTTTGTGAATGAGTGCTACATGAATGAACGAGCGCGTACAGCCCTACAGCGCGTCGTCAGATGAACTGAGAACTCTGACACGTGATTGGCTCAGTATGGGCAACATATGTGATCTCACAAACCCTTATGAGTAAGAATTTACTGAAATACACTGCACGCATACAAATGAGAAAACAACAACAAATAGAAAAGAACAACAAAAAAAATGTAACAATATAAAAAAGTCACCATGCAATTTCCAAGAAGAGGGAACAAAACGGGGCTTGTTTAATTTGGATTAAACTCTTGTTAAAAGGGCAAGTGAAAGGAGATGATCTCAGGTGGACACACTAAATATTATTTGTGCTGTTTTTTAATGATTTTTTATTTTTTTTTTACATTTAGTTTGAAATTTTACAAGCCTGTTATCAAAATGTAGATATGGCTGAATACATTTTAAAACCCTGGTTTGCGTTATTTCAATATTTTCTAGTAAAATATTAATAAACACAAAAATTTAAATAATAAAATAATAATGACACCAGAATGGGTAACATATAAAAGTAAAAAGGTTGCAGATGTAGCCTAAATGAACGCAGCTGGTTTGGGACCAAATGCTTGTTTGTAGTTATTGATAAACATATTTCCCATATATTAAAAAAAATATTTGGTTGATTATTTTTTTCTTACAATAATTTTTGTAACAGGGTTGAATGATTGAGCTTGACGAATGCAGTAAATTGATTTGAAAACCTGTGATAACAGTAGTGCTGTAACTAGCAATTATTTTGATTGTCGATTAATTGACGATTATTTCTTCGATTAATCAATTCGAATAATTTTATGTTTATGTTGTGCAGGAACACAAACATTCCTTCCAGAACACAGTAACACACTTCTGTAGCCAGATGTATATTTTCTATAAATATGTAGGAATCTTTGTTATAGGCTTATCTCATTACAGTTACTGGTCTTGTAAAATAGACCATAATTTCTTGCACTGTATGTCAATAAATTACAGTTATTTGAACCTACATGTGCTCTTCAACAACAAATATGTTACCATTTATTAAGGGAAATACGTGCATGACTTTACCTTTAATAAAATGTTTACATTATAAAACATAGAAAATATCAATAAAATGTACAAGGACTCTGTCAACACACCTGACGCAGTAACAGGCCCAAATTAAACTTAATAATTATGATTTTCTTTGAAGTGTTAAACATAATTGTTCCCATGTATTAGACAACTTGGGTTGTGCCTTTTTTCCCCTGCTACAACTCATCAAAGCTATTTTTCAAATTAGTTTTATCATTCACCATACACATCACACATACAGTATGTGACTAACTGATAATGAAATTCGTTTTCAATTATTTTCATTATCAAATTATTAGCGATTATTTTTGTTGCAGCACTAGGTAACAGGGTTGCACACAAAATGTAGGACAGTTAATATAACTTTTTAGATCATTTAAATAAGTTAATGATTAAATTGTCCTTTTATACAATGAATTTAACATCGGTTAAACAGACTATGCCACAATTATGACAGTGCTGTATGATTTTAATAGTTGGGTACAGTTGAGAAGGACAAGGTTTGATGTGTTGTCTTCTAGAAAACCAGCGACTTTTCATACTAAATTAATAAAGTAATGCGATACTTACTTTGGACCGTATTAACAGAAAGTGCCAAATGTCAAATCAATAATAAAAAACAACACAAATTTTACATTTCGGCATTAGACTGAAGTTCGTAAACAACTTGTGTCATAAACAGTCAAAATGTCACATTGGGAGAGAAAATGATGAGCGGCCGTCTGATAACCTCCACCAATCAACAGTGCAGAGCAAGGAAAAACTGAAGAAAAGGGGGAGTGATTCGTCAACTGCATCAACGACGGCCCAGAAAGATCAAACAATACACACTGACAGATCCATTTATCTTACAAAAAAGACGTCCAACAATGCCTTTGTTCTGCGCTGCACCTCTGCAGGAATGAGGAGTTTTTTGGGATCACAAACAGATCTATGTGGGAATGTCACTCCAGACAATGTTTTCTTGAACTACATCACAAATGCAAAAAAAAAAAAAAATCGTCAAAGTAAACACTTGACTCTTAAAAAACAAGCAAATATTTTTAAATCTCTGGTAGCCAAATATTTGCACAAGTTAAAACTCTTACAGCTGTGGGATATAAAAGATAGCTTACATCATATTAACGAGAGTTTTCTTTCTTTTTTTTTTTTTTTTATAAGGCGGCATTTTAATATTAGTATTTGGCACTTTCCATGTATAGGGTATACTTTGTAATCCCATAATTTTTTAAAAAGCATTAGAGGCACAAATCCAAGGTTTTTTTTTTTTTTTCTTTTATTATAGTGAGAATTATATACTGTACAGTATTGGATAAACTATTATTCATTAAAATCAGTATATCATGAAAGGTAGTTAATTTTAAACAAATCAAATGTCTGTATTTATTGTATAATTTTCACCCTTTCTACAGCATGGTTGGAAGACTAGTAAATAATCCCATTCCATTCCATTTTTTAAGTTATTGTATTTACTACATTCATCAATCTCCACCATTTAACCAGGTTACCAAAGTTGTTGTAAAAAAATATCAAAGAAAAAAGATTCTTTCATTTATGGCAAATACATTTTTTTAGCAGTCCAGAAAATCTAAAACAAAATGATGATAGAATTAATAGTGGAACTAATAAAATATTTAATAGAGAAAATCATGTCACTTTCTGATGTCACATATCTTATTCTAGGCTTTATTTACAACTACTTTTGCATTTGATGTAGTTTTGATTATATAAGTTATAACAGTTATAATTGTTCAGACTGAGAATTTATTTCATTTAATTGATTCTTTTGAATCTATTCTATTTGACATTATTGAATGACATGCTGTTTGTTTGTTTAAAAAAAATGTGTCCTATCATATGACCCCTGAACTGTGAAATCTTTCCTCCCTGTCCAATGAGAAGAGAAGTGAAAAACAGTGATGGGTGAGAACCATTAGTGACATTAGGGCAAATACTATTCCCTATTTGAAACAAAGGTGTCTTCCTCAAGGGAGCGTTTACCAGCCTGACAAGCCGAATCCTCCACTGGGTCACATTCAATGTTTTTAGTCTGACTGGGGACATTTGTACACAAACATGATGATTGTTTAAATCTATTAATTTCAAAGATTGGTACCTAAGAAACACATGGACATCTACCCCTGCAATCTCTAGAACATTGAATAAAATAACCTATCCTTAAAAACAACTATGATTGGTCCATCCGGTCTGAGAAATGTGACATGTTAACATGACCATGCACTTAAACACATTTGTTTAAGCTGTGGTCTGAATGACAAAACCTTACACCGATGAAGTTTCAAAGTGTAAAGTTAATATGAAACATGCTCTTTCCGATCGTTGACGTCACATGAAAGAACACCTCATCGCAACTGATCAAACAGAAAAATCCTCCTGGCTGTGGCAGAAGATCCCCTTGTTTCATGCTAAGTGCCATTATACAGCTCTTTCCAATTTCCATGTGGAGAACACAAGCACAGGGGAAAAAAAGAAAAACACTGTTTTCTTGGCAGTGTGTTGTGTGAAATAATCAGCAGAGGAACCAAGTCTTCTATTTCCAGAGAAATATTTCTAAAATTAGCCACAGCAAAATTCCACTCTGACTCTGACGAAAATGTCACTTCCAGTAGTGGGTTGTACAGTGCAGTTGTGTGTGTGTGTGTGTGTGTGTGTGTGTATCCCCCTGATTCATACAGATGTGTTTTTTGTTTTGCTAGTGCTGTCTCATGAAGTGAATTCCGTTGGAAAGTGAGCAATCAATGGGTGATTCTTATGAAAACTGTCAAGAAAAAATCCTAGTTATTTTTAACCTTAATTTAATGCAAAATATTAAATAATATTTTGCCTAAATAAAATGGGCCATAAAATAACAATATTTTTTTTTTTTTTTTGGCATTTTCACATTATTTCAGCATACTCAAGCACATTTTAACCCAAATTCTCATTATTGTAATGCATGCAGATGTTTTACTTTTACTCTTTCTATTGTTTTTAATAATGATTCTCATTACTGTTGTGATAGAGAGCCTATGAGTCAGTCTCCATCATGGGATTTTAATGTGTCTAAAGGATTTATCTCTTGGTTTACTCACCATTTTTCAATATTTATTGGAGTTTTATTGTGCAAATATATGTAAAATACTCATTTATTTATCTCTTGTTCTAATTTTTTGAATGTGAAGGTGAGGGTTAATTTTATGTTAGACAAAATTGACTTTTTTTACTGTGTGGTAACGAGAATATCATACCATCTTTTATCACATTTCGGTAATGAGAATATCATAACAAACCATTTTATTCACACTGCGGTAATAAGACTATCATAACAAACATCCTTTTTTTGCATTGCGGTAATAAGAATATCATAGTAACCATCTTTTTTCACATTGTGGTAATGAGAATATCATAATGAGCATCTTTTTAATATTGCGGTAATGAGAATATCATATGACTATCTTTTTTCACATTGCGGTAATGAGAATATGATAATGATCATCTTTTTTCACATTAGGGTAATGAGAATATTGTAATGATAATCTTTTTCACATTGCAGTAATGAGAATATCATACTGACCATTTTTTGTTCACATTGTGGTAATGAGAATATCATTAAGACCATGTTTTTTAACATTGTGATAATGTGAATATCATAATGACCATCTTTTTCACATTGCAGTAATAAGATTATCAAGATGTTCATCTTTTTTCACATTGCGGTAATGAGAATACTGTAATGACCATCTTTTTCAATTGTGGTAATAAGAATATCATACTGACCATCTTTTTTCACATTGCCGTTATGTAATATCATACCAACCATCTTTTTTACACTGTGGTAATGAGAATATCATAATATCATAATGACAGTCTTTTTCACATTGCGGTAATGAGAATATCATAACAAAAATTCACATTGTGGTAATGAGAATATCATAACAAACATCTTTTTTCGCATTGCAGTAATGAGAATATCATAATGAGCATATTTTTTACATTGTGGTAATGAGAATATCATAATGATCATCTTTTTCACATTGCGGTAATGAGAATATCATAATGACCATCTTTTTCACATTGCGGTAATGATAATATCATAATTATCTTTTTTCACATTGCAGTAATGAAAATATAATAATGATAATCTTTTCTCACATTGCAGTAACAAGCATATCATAATGACCAGCTTTTTCACATTGCGGTAATGAGAACATCATAATGATGATCTTTTTTCACATTGCGGTAATGAGAATATCATAATGATAATCTTTTTTCACATTGTGGTAATGAGAATATCATACTGATAATCTTATTTTCACATTGCAGTAATGAAAATATCATAATGATCATCTTTTTCACATTGCGGTAATGAGAATATCATACTGATAATCTTTTTTCACATTGCAGTAATGAGAATATCATAAGGACCATCTTTTTCACCTTGCGGTAATGAGAAAATCATAATGATAATTTTTTTCACATTGTGGTAATGATAATATCATAATGATAATCTTTTTCACATTGTGGTAATAAGAATATCATAATGATAATCTTATTTTCATATTGCAGTAATGAAAATATCATAATGATCATCTTTTTCACATTGCGGTAATGAGAATATCATACTGATAATTTTTTTTCACATTGCAGTTATGAGAATATCATAATACAATCTTTTTTCACATTGTGGTAATGAGAATATCATAATGATCATCTTTTTTCACATTGCGGTAATGAGAATATAATGATAATCTTTTATCACATTGTGGTAATGAGAATTTCATAACCATTTTTTTCACTTTGCGGTAATGAGAATATTGCAATGAAAATCTTTTTCACATTCTGGTAATGAGAATATCATAACAAACAATTTTGCGCATTGCGGTAATGAGAATATCATAATGACCATCTTTTTCACATTGCGGTAATGAGAATATCATAACCATCTTTTTTCACTCTGCTGTAATGAGAATATTGTAATGACCATCTTTTTCACATTACGGTAATGAGAATATCATTAAGACCATGTTTTTTACATTGTGGTAATGAGAATATCATAATGAACAATTTTGTCACATTGCGGTAATGAGAATATCATAATGACCATCTTTTCACATTTTGGTAATGAGAATATTATAATTATCATCTTTTTTCACATTGTGGTAATGAGAATATTGTTATGACCATCTTTTTCACATTGCGGTAATGAGAATATTATAATTACCATCTTTTTTCACATTGCGGTAATGAGAATATCATTTTGACCATCTTTTTTCATATTACGATAATGAGAATTTCTCAATGAACATATTTTTTCGCATTTCATTAATGAGAATATCATAACCATATTTTTTCACATTGCGATAGTAAAATTTAGGGTTAAAAATGTACAGTATGTGTGGCGAGGAGGAGGGCGGGGCCGGGCCGTGACTACACATGCCCGGCTCCCAATTGGGCTAATCAGCTAAGGAGAGGGATAAGTGCAGCGGGATGCAGCAGTTCGAGAGAGAGAGCCACATGCAGCTGCCATTTGTGCGTTTGTGTTGTGTGTCTTTTTGTTTCATTAAATATTATTTTGACCGTTTGACCGTATGTTACTGTCATGAAAGAAATATAACAATTAAAAAATCTTAGGCTATGTTCAGACTGCAGACAAATCTTATTTTTTCTCAAATCAGATCTTTTCAGGCAGACTGTCCGCACTATTAATTGCAAGTGATCAAATCAGATTTGCATGTTCAGACATAACCAGCCTATCTGCATGGGTTGCTTTAGTAATGACGTAGGCGTACCCACGTGACGATGCTTTCAAAACAGATGTGGGAAAAATGGAGGTGCATCAACTCGCTCTCCAAATAAGCACCCTGTCCAGTCGTGGTGCAGAACTCCTCCGTCGCACAAGAAAAAACCCAGCAATGGAGGAGACTGGTAAATATTTCGATGTTCCGTGCTGCAGTCACGGCCGGCTTATGAATACTTCCGGCATTTCCGTCACCGATTTTTGACGTCATCATTGTGTTGCGTTAAGAGTGACGCAAAAGACCAACTGAAATCCAATTTGAGCAGCCAGAGCGTCCGGTCCGAGACCCATCTGAAAAAATCAGATTTAAATCGCATTTGAAACCACCTCCCGATGTGGTTTGAATCACATTCTGAAAAATCAGATTTCATGTGGTTTTTTTGCTGTCCAGACTATCAAAACTCATCTGGATACAATCTGGATATGCAAAAAATTAGATTTTTAGTGGCAGCCTGAACATAGCCTTAATGGCCCAAAAACGGGTTAATTATTTTAAATGTAAACTGTATTTTTATTTGTTTTGGAGTTTGGAGTAAACATCTTTTGTGAGAATCACCCCACTATGCCCTGCTAACTCCACAAAGGCAGAGCACTTATGTGTGTCCATTATGAACACCTTACATGAAGACACACATCACTCCTTATTTATTTTGAATGGGAATGTTACTTTTGATAATATAGCAACAAAATTAATGCTTGCAGCGTTTTAGATTGTTGTATCAAATAAACTTTTTAATTAAACATAGCCTCTTTGTGTATTTAATTAAACTGATACATTTATTTGAACTTGTGTACTCTACTTGAGCCTCATTCATGAAACACGAGCAGAATAAATTTTTGTGTAAATCGTTCGTAAAGACGGTCTGACGTAAATTTTCGGATTCATAAAAGTTTTAGTATTTTCAAAACATTAGTCAGTACGAACAAAATTTACACCTGCTCCCGACCATATGTAAATTGTGTGTAAGACATCCGAACGTATTATGTTCTTTCAAACAAAGTGCCATGACTACATTTTGATAAAAGTAAAATTAAACAAGTAATTAAAAATTAACTAATATTTAAATGAGTGAAATTAGCCTTAAAAAAAGGGAAAAAAAAGCTTTTATTTACAAACGTTTCTTTGCTGCTTGCATTTACTTTTTCAAAGTATAGTTTTTTCCCAACTCTGTTGTGAAAGGTTCAAAGGCGCAGTTTGCATTTGATTTTCTCGGAAAAAATAAAATAAATAATCCCCTCTAACATGACTGATACATACAGGTATATATGTACTCTATGATTTAGGTTCATAATTTAATATCGGCATCTGTAAATCACGTTCAGTAGATAACATGGTCAATGGGAATGCTGTTAAACCCATAAGCACATCGCGAGCAGTTGCGAACACAATACAATGGGGGAACAAAAAAAAAAGAAAACGCCCGCACAATGCCTAATATCTTTCGGTCAAAGACTTTCTTCAGGCATTCTATCAATTTCTTTTAAGATTTTTCCTGTTGCAAGGGAGGTATATCACTGTACATTCTTGGATTTACTCAAGAAGTTTCACCAATGACGCTGGTGATGCCCTCAACCGAACCAGAGAACCACATCTCATAATGGTGGTTGACATCCAAACTGAAATTGTTTTACACTAAAGCTACATGTCAAACCATTTTTGTTGACCTTTTGGACTGTTTAATTCACAAAAGAATCTCTGATGACAGCAAAAGCATGCAATAGATGTAAGTTCCTCTCTTACTTTTAGAACGAACACGCAAGTGTTTACTAAATCAATATTTTACGAAGTGAATGCACGCCATTAAAATAATAAATAATAATAATAATAATTATATATATATATATATTACTGTACACATAGATATTAAAAGCTTCCTATTCTCATGTACTAGCAAGTCTGAAGCCTTCCTTAAATGTCGTTTTCATGGGCGTGGATTATGATAATTGTGAATG
The DNA here is from genome assembly GCF_019703515.2 of Myxocyprinus asiaticus. Classification (NCBI taxonomy): domain Eukaryota; kingdom Metazoa; phylum Chordata; class Actinopteri; order Cypriniformes; family Catostomidae; genus Myxocyprinus; species Myxocyprinus asiaticus. The sequence goes on from NC_059393.1 coordinate 3,143,217, forward strand.
AACATGCACGCGTGCTCTATTTACAAACGTTTTGAATTCACTAACATACACACATTTTACCAACAAATCTGGGGAATAAGAAGCATTCGTGAATCCGGCGGAAAGTTTTCATGTAAATTACTCCCAATATTTACGTGTATTTACGAAATTATCATGAATGAGTTCCCTTGTGTGCTCTTTGGTAAAGACAAACATTAAAGTATGTAAATACTGTATATTAAGAATATTTCCCATTGGGTTTAAAGATGCAGCCTTTATGTAATATTATTATATTAATAATAATATATTTTTGTTTATGTCCACTGACACTGAGCAGGGTCTGTCTGGGCTTTTAATCGTCAAAATGCAGATTAAATGAGCATCCATTTGAGACAAACCAAAAACATTGGTGAAGAGAGTATAGGCCCACAGCCTCATAAATGCAGAATGATGTACAGATGGTGGAATGTTCTCAGATGCGCTGAGGTTAACCAGCATGAATTAATTGCTTCCAGAGGTTACCACAACTAAGTAAAACCCCTGATCGCTCTGTGTTAAGTAACATTCCAGCTAAACCAGCATGCCGATCATAGTTGTGTCATTTTCATAACTGAATATTGATTCTGCTTGAATATAGGGAGAGGATATGAATTCATTCATGACCTCAGGCATTTAAGAATATGAAAAAGTAACTGGATGATAACTGTTGGGGGAGGGGACTGACCAACCATATTTCCAGAAAACGCTGGTGTCTTGTGTGTGTGTGTGTGTGTGTGTGTGTGTGCGCACTTCGCTGTCATTAATCTTGCTGACGTAAGGCAGGAGAGATCAGTGTGGATTTCACTAGCAACCTCACTGTCTGTTCAAACACTGCTAATGCACATCAATAAAACATAGACCTAAATCAGGGTGACAGTATGGGAATAAAATAATTACATTACAGTAATACATTTTATCAGTTCATGCACTCCCTTTGAATCAAACCCATGGCCTTGCCGTTGCTAGCGCAATGCGCTACCATTCAACAATGATGCATTCTCAAAGAGGCCTTATTGCTTTTCACTTTTATAAAGTCATATCGTTCTGTTTTATCCAACCACTGTCTTATGTTCTGTATTGTGATATTAAGATTTGTTAACTAGGCAACATACACAATCAATGCTAGATTTGAAGGACTGTTGTTGAGGGTAAACATGGTATGCATATTTTCAAGAATCTTGTTTAGTTAAGTTGACTTGAATAATATTTTATTTGCACTACCTTGAGGGTTTTTGTTTTTTAATAAAACATGTTCTGTGAAATATTTTGGCCTTCAAATTATTAAAAAATTATGTGTTGTGCATTAATGACACTGGTCCATTATGGATACATTTCATATGAAAATACCCCATTTTCATGCAACATGTTACCCTTTATAGTCAAATGTCATAAAAGACAAAAAAATCAAACACACTTCATAAATTGATTTGGGGATATAGTTGATGTGGTCCATAGGGGGTAAAAATAAAATAAAATAAAAAACCCAAACCCAGAACAACCCAGAGGTACATATGACTGTGCATGTTTATATATACACACATCGACAGACACAGTCTCAGGTATGAAAAGGACCAATCTGAGAGATGTTAAGGAAGGTCTTCACAGAGTTTACATGCACAGATTTTCAATTCAACAAGATGGCGGATTCCGAATGTATTGTTTATATGAACCCTAAACTCCTCTGCAGCTTTTAGTTTAAATGTTAGCATAGCACTGATTAACCAGCTTAAGAATGCTGACAATGCTCCTATCAGTGCTCCTGTCAGTTTTTGCCTTTTTAAACATACCTAACACTATGGCACGGAAATGTTCTTCTTATGTTGCTAAATGGTTCTAAGTTCAGCCATTAAACCGTACATGGCGAAAGCTTATCGGTTCTTTGAACATGGAATCTGTTCAGCCAATTGGCTCGCATGTTGCAGCTGATGGGCCAGTTGACATGTAATCTGTTAGCCAATCAGCTAGCAAACACTTTATTTGAGTAGCATTTAAATTGCTTCAATTGTTTGCAGGTAAGCCGGTTTCACTGCAGCATGCTACAAGAGTTTATTTGCACTGAAACCATCCTCCTCCCCAGTATCACATGTCTAGATCATCTTGTGCAGCAGCAGCACGTAAGCACCATCTCTTTCAATCAGATAGAAATTTTGTTTGGATCAAGCTCAGTTGGATAATTTTTTCCAACTGAAGTGTTTAAAGTTTTACATTTTGGTAAAAATGTATAATAAGGTTGTATTTGTTAACATTAGTTAATGCATTAGGTATCATAAATTAACAAAGGAGATTGAGCCCATGCATCTTATCTTTACATGAGAAAATTAAGTTATTCTTGATAACACAAATGGTTTGCAGTTTCTTTGTTCATCCATCCATGCATCTTCTATAGCCACTTGTCCTATGTAGGGTCACAGGTAATGGAGCCTATTCCAGCTGTCTCAGACCAAAGGCAGGGAAACACCCTGGACAGGTGGCCAGTCCATCACAGGGCAACACAAACAGTCATACATACTCACTCACACCTATGGGCAATTTAGGGTCTCCAGTTAACTTAACCTGCATGTCTTTTGGACTGTGGGGGAAACCAGAGCATCTGGAGAACATGCAAACTCCACAAAGAAAGGCCCAGTTGAGCCAGGACTCGAACCCGGGACCTTCTTGCTGTGAGGAGGCAGTGCCTACTGAGCCATTGTGCCGCTGTTACATATTTGTCTCAAAATAAACCTGTAATGGTTGAAATCTGCCTCTGGTGGCCGCAAGGGCAAAAGTCTCAGGTGTTACATAGCCCCCCATTTAAGGAGCGACAGATCAGTCGGACGGCCAGGAGACCAGGGCGGATCATGCAGATGGCCAGGAGACCAGGGCGGATCAAGCGGACGGCCAGGAGACCAGGGCGGTTCAGGCGGACGGCCAGGAGACCAGGGCAGATCAGATGGATGGCCAGGAGACCAAGGAGGTCAAGGTAGAACAGGCAGACAGCCAGGAGACCAGGGCAGAACAAGTGGACGGCCAGGAGACCAAGGAGGCCAGGGAAGAACAGGCGGATGTCCAGGAGACAAAGGAGGCCAGGGCAGATCAGGCGGACGGCCAGGAGATCAAGGAGGCCAGGGCAAATCAGGTGGACGGCCAGGAGACCAGGGCATATCAGGCAGAGACGCAGAAGGTGGAGGCTTGGGTTGCGAAGCCATGGAAGACTCAGGGGGCAGAGTCACTGGACAGGGGTCAGCAGTCTGGACAGGGATAATACTGGACGTGGGTGGCTGCTGGACACTGAACAGGCTTAGTGAATACCGAGAACTGAACAGACTCTGGGAGCCAGACAAGTTCTGGGAACTGGACGGACTCAGGAAAAATCACCAGGCTCGGGGAACTGGACAAGCTTGTCGACAGCCTCGGGGAACTGGACAGGCTCAGGAAACTCGCCAGGCCTGAGGAACTGGTCAGGCTCGTCAACAGCCCGGGGAACTGGTCAAGCTCTGGGAAATTTTCAGCCTCGGGGAACTGGACAGGCTCATCGGTAGGCTCGGGGAACTGGCTAGGCTCGGGGAACTGGCTAGGCTAGGGGAACTCGACAGCCTCGGGGAACTCAACAGGCTCATTGACAGCCTCGGGGAACTGGACAGCCTCGGGGAACTGGAAAGACTCGGGGAACTTGACAGCCTCTGGGAACTCAACAGCCTCGGGGAACTGAATAGGCTCGTCGGCAGCCTCAGGGAACTGGACAGGCTTGTCAGCAGGCTTGGGGAACTGGTCAGGCTTGGGGAACTCAACAGGCTTGTTGGCAGCCTCAGGGAACTGGACAGCCTCGGGGAACTGGACAGCCTCGTTGACAGGCTCAGGGAACTGGACAGGCTCAGGGAACTGGTCAGGCTCGGGGAACTCATCAGGCTCGTCGGCAGCCTCAGGAAACTGGACAGCCTCAGGGAACTGGACAGCCTCGTTGACAGGCTCGGAGAACTGGACAGGATCAGGGAACTGGTCAGCCTCAGGGAACTGGACAGCCTCGGGGAACTTGAAAGCCTTGTCGATAGGCTCGGGGAACTGGTCAGTCTCGGGGAACTGGTCAGGCTTGGGGAACTCAACAGACTTGGGGAAATGGACAGGCTCGTCGGTAGCCTCGAGGAACTGGACAGCCTCGGGGAACTGGACAGCCTCGTCGACAGGCTTGGGGAACTGGACAAGCTCAGGGAACTGGACAGCCTTGGGGAACTGGAAAGGCCCATCGACAGCCTCGGGGAACTGGACAGGCTCGTCGATGGCCGCCATGGTCAGAAGCGCTGGCAGCGACTGGGAAATGGCCTCCATGGCTGGGAGTGCTGGCAGCAACTGGGGAATGGCCTCCATGGCCGTGAACACTGGCAGTGACAGGGGAATGACCTCCGTGGTCATGAGCACAGGCAGTGACAGGGAAACGGCCTCCGTGGCCGTGAACACTGGCAGTGACAGGGGAACGGCCTCCGTGGCCGTGAACACTGACAGTGACTGGAACGACCTCCTTGGTCATGAGCACAGGCAGTGACAGGGGAACGACCTCCGTGGTCGTGAGCACAGTCAGTGACAGGGGAACGACCTCCGTGGTCGTGAGCACAGGCAGTGACAGGGGAACGACCTCTGTGGCGTGAGCGCTGGCAATGACAGGGGAACGGCCTCCATGGCCGTGAACATTGGCAGTGACAGGGGAACGACCTCCATGGCCGTGAACACTGACAGTGACTGGAACGACCTCCGTGGTCATGAGCACAGGCAGTGACAGGGGAACGACCTCCGTGGTCGTGAGCACAGTCAGTGACAGGGGAACAACCTCCGTGGTTGTGAGTGCAGGCAGTGACAGGGGAACGACCTCTGTGGCGTGAGCGCTGGCAGTGACAGGGGAACGACCTCTGTGGTTGTGAGCACCGACAGTGACTGGGGAGTAGGAGCCCTCCTCCTCCTCTTCCGGATGGCCGTGAGCACTGCTATGGGAACAGCCTCTGTGGCCGAGGACACTGGCATTGGGATAGACGAGGCTTCTGGTACTGGCTCTGGGACTTTCGAGGCTACAGGCGCTAGCTCTGGGACGGTCGAGGCTACAGGCGCTAGCTCTGGGACGGTCAAGCCTACAGGCGCTAGCTCTGGGACGGTCGAGCCCACAGGCGCTAGCTCTGGGACGGTCGAGCCTACAGGCGCTAGCTCTAGGACGGTCGAGCCTACAGGCACTAGCTCTGGGACGGTCGAGCCTACAGGAACTGGCTCGTTGACCGTGGCAGGCGTGGGTGCTCGCAGCGGCACGGGGTTCCCACCATACCCCACAGTGTAAGGGGAGAATGTGAGCCTCAAAGCATATTCAATAACTTGCCTCTAGGCAGGCAGGACTTCACCGGGTCATTGAGTCCAAAATGACAGATGTCATTGAAACAAATATCTCCCCAATTAATATCCTGGGCGAGACTGCAGAAATGCTCAGTATACTACTCGATGGTTAAGTCTCCTTGTTTTAGAGACAACAGTTGCAAAGCCGCTAGATCCATAGTTGCGTGGTCAGTTGTTCTGACACAAGGACATTATATACACTGGGGCAAACAATGTAAACGAGAAACAGCTGGGAACAATCAGGGCAGGAAATCCTGAACAGAGACACAAGAAGGTAAACACCAAACTTCAAACTAAAAGTCACCAAACTCCTAGCAACCTCTGGTGGCTGCTAGGCCAAAAGTCTCAGGTGTTATAAAACCAAGTTATGTTGTAAAGGTTTGTTGTGAGACTTAAATCAGTGTAATAACCGACAGGTTCTTCATACAGTATGACAACATATAGTTAAAAAAATCATTAAGAAACCAAAATCATTACGTGAAATGTAAGCGCAGTGTAGTTCTAGTGGGAAGACTAGCAGCTGTACATCATCGCACCATTAGCTAAGTAACTCCTAGCCAATCACATGTAAGCCATTGCTTTATAAGTCTGCTCACAATCTATCACATTGCTGTTTCAGTATGCTAATACGGCAACCTCCACCACCCCACCGCCACCAGTTGAGTCCCGTCCTGCACGGGGGTAGGCTCCTCGCCCCTGCCTCCTATCTCCGACAGGATCTGATGGTTCCGAGTACAACTTCTTAGGACCGCCAGATGGGGCTTACTCCAAAGAGAGACATTACATTCCTGTTTTATATTCATCAAATAAATGTAATCTAAAACTTTACTCATAGAGTAAATGATTCCTGATAGAAATAAAAATCAGAACCAGAATATTTACATTCATTACGATTCTCATTCTGATATACAGTATAAGAAACAAAAGGACATTAATATTGCATGTAAATGGTCAAAGGACTCTGATGCTGAGGTTTTCCCTGCTGCAGACCTTAAAGAGCTGCGTCACACTCTTTAAGGTCATCTCTGCTTACAAAGTTAAGAAATGGAGGAGATGACATTTTCTGCTCAAAGACAAAAAGAGAAGCCCTTTTTTCACCATTATTATTGTCATTTCAGTCCATAGTAAGTCTGTGCTGCCACTGGGATGTGCAGCTTTGTCTTAGGTTTTATTCTACCTGAAATTATGAATTATTAATATTTGATGCATTAAACCACAATACAAGAAAATAAAACAGGCTTTTTAATCTAGATGCTCCATCAAGAAAGTCTAAAAGGCATCCTGTGATGTTTACATTAGTTATATTTTTAGAGGTGAGATTAAATTGTATACAAATGTATGGTGTTTTTTTTTCAATCGAGTATCCTGAGTCCTCTATTGATACAGAATCTTATGCAAGTATCAATATTATTTTTAATTTAAAGCTGATGTGTGTTTTTTTCTCACCTTCTGTAGACTTGTGGGGTTCAGTTGTGTTTTATCAATGATCTTCACCGCTACCTGCAACACAAACACAGTGTTACCATTAAATGTGTATATTTATAGATTCACCTAAGATCCCTGTGGCCTGTAGATGTTATAAATGATTATCTCAAGGTTCCAGGGTGTCTATGTCATCATCTCTCAAGCGTCACAGCAGAACGGCTCTGTATCTTATGTAATGTGGAGTCTCTGGTGGTTCTGAGAGGGAGTTCTGACATTCAGGCCGTAAATAATGCAGGCTGTTTCTAGTTCGAGGTAAGTGCCTGCTTTCACACATCCTAGAAGCTTTTAGGTTTGTATCGGGATAACCGGATGAACCTTCTTCATCTGAGATGAAAACATTACCAGGATACTAAACACACATCTGGAGGCAAAGCAATATCTTTCAATATCCAAGGTGAATCAAGGAGTTTAGATGGGAAAAATCAATCGAGTATACAGTACAAATAACAAATTTCACTTTCAAAACTAGTTTGTTACCTCAGTGGATTTTTTACTAATTTACAGCCTTTCTAACTAAATGCGAATTTGCTGCACAATGATGAATTTGAATAGACACAATGGATTCCTTTGGAGACTTTCATAGCGGAAGCGAACATTTTCACATCAACAAAGCAAGTTTTTTTTCTACGGTGAGTGTGCCGATTTTTTTCCCTCTCCTTGTGATGAAACCCGACCAATAAAATTTGAGCTTTGGATCACATGTCAGGAGCCACTGCAGTTACCAAAACCAGCACAATTGGTGGCGCAAAAGCACAGAAAGCTGTTTAGCCCACTGACATTAAACGCTGGAGTAACTTAAGGAAGTAATCCTTAACCGCCAGTTAGGATGTGTATTTTATTTGCATCAAAAACAATAACATCTTTTCTTATATGGGTTCTCTTGATATTGCATCACCTTTTAAAAAAACATTGTCTGATCTTACACCACTTACTCTACTAGAGTAAAGTGATAAAAGGTTATTTAAAATCGTACTTTCTTCGGTCAAGAACTATTTTCCACATTGCAATTAAGAGTTGTTTTATGTGAAAGCAAACTTACAGTATTCAGGCCTAAAAATATTGATCATACATGTGGGTGAATTGCTAATGTATAAAACTAAGTAAATTATTTGGTTAAAGATTAGCCATGAATCACACTATGTAACAAAATTTTTGTTCCTGGGTAGTAAGTGTTATTTCCTAATTGCTTATGCCTCAAAAGTATAGAAAATGGCTATTATTCCCCACAAACTGCTTTTGTGACCAGGACAGTGATATTTTGAAATTTACCTATTTCCAATGACAAAATGGAAACAACATATGAATCCAAAGTCCTTCTTTATCTGTGGTCCGACGAAGACACCGGCTTTGACCTTTGCCTCAGACAGCTCAGGGAAGAAGTCTTGTAGGTACTTGAAGGCTGCCGACTCCTTATCTAGAGCTCTGACAAATTGTTTCATAAGGCCCAATTTGATGTGCAGTGGTGTCTTCAGCGCCTTCTGGGGGTCCAACAGTGGCTCCCATTTGATGTTGTTCATCCCCACAGAGAACTCGGTCCACTGTGGCCAGTCCCGCCTGTGGTAGTGCGCCTTGGTGTCCCTGCTGTCCCAAAGCAAAGATAGCAGGGAAACTTGGTAAAACCGCCTTGGAGACCCATCAGGAATGCCACCATTTTGAAGTCTCCTATGACCTCCCAGCCATACTCATCATACTTCAAGGCGTCCAGCAAGGTCTTGATGCTGTTGTAATCCTCTTTGAGGTGCACCCAGTGAGCCAGGGGAAGAGACGGGTACTTGTTACCATTATGGACCAGCATGGCTTTGAATATTACTTTAGTATAAATACATGTTAATTTGGATTCATATGTTGATTTTTCTGACTTTGTGTGAACGAAAAGTCACAAATTCGCCCGTTTTCTCAATGGAAATAGGTACATTTCAAAATATCACTGTCCTGGTCACAAAAGCAAAGTTTGTGGGGAATAATAGCCATTTTCTATACTTTTGAGGCATAAGCAATTAGGAAATAACACTTACTACCCAGGAAAAAAATAAAATAAAAATTGTTACACAGTGATCATTAAATTAAGCATGTTTTCCAAAAAGAAAAGAAAGTAGCTGTAGGATAAAGTGTGTCTGATTTGAAGTAAGCTGTGCCACTGGCTCAACTGATATTGATAGTATGCTTTTCCCACAAATAAGGATACACGTTCATGAAAAATATCATTATTGTCGATTAATTCCCTTGATATTTTAATTGCAATAATTATTTTGATTAATAGAATTAACATTAAAATACTTATTTTGTGTGGGGCATCTTCTTGCCACATTTCTCCACATCCAGAACAAGCTGAGAACTGTGATCCTGAATTACTTTATTGCATGAAAAAAAAAAAGTGTTATTTAAAATACTTCAATACTAGGTTGTTGTTACTGATATATAGAAAAAATAGAAAATTAGTTAATTGCAGCAGCAGAAATTGTAATGCCAATTTTTATTTTTATTTTATTAATTGTGCAGCCCTACCTACAAATGCAGCAACTACAATTCCAAATACTATTACAAAATTTTGAAAATGGTTTTACTACATTCAAGTATACTGAATATTAATCCGTTTCTTGGCTTATGAAAATGTGAATAATGTGCTGTAAAATAAGACTTTGGAATTATACAATTTTGTGCATTATTAAATTGTTTTTCATAACTTTCATAATATTAATAATTTTACTCCTAACACTGGGTGAGTTTTTAAGATCCACCACTGTCTTTTATGTCTTTAATCAAACAACAATCACAAGAAAACCACTCACTGCTGCGCTTGACTGGATAACTTATTTGTTTTAATACTTTTAAAGCTGCTAAAGTATTTAAAAGAAGACCAGTTTTTTAAGTAGCTTTATGTTACATTTAATTACTTGTTTCAATTTTTGAATGCTTAATACTTGTATCTTTGTTTTATTGTTTGTATTTGTTATATTGCCTGTAATTTGTTTCTTTGTTCTTACTTTATTACTGACTTTTTACTTGTTTTAAATAATTACTTAATCATTTGATCAGTGTTTATTCAAGTTAGTTAGTATTATGTTGTGGTATCGAAATTGGTATTGAACATTTTTAATTGCTTTTATATGTAAGCAAAATTGACATTATAACTGAAATATATCCAAATTAATGGGAATTCATATCAAATCAAATAGAAATCAGAATCGAATCAAATCAAACCAGGAAATCATTATAGGTCTCTTTCTGTGTAAGTGGGCGGTTCTTCACCAGAATAAGCTGTAAATTGGACCAGACTACATGGTTAGTCAAATTCTAGCTATGCAAGACCACTTTAGGTGTTAGACCTATATTTTACCCCCAAAACATTTTCAGTGTAAATCAATTTAAAACTAAGTTGGCTAAAATAACAATTTCAAATGCCAAAATCCTTTTTTCAATTTCAAATACCCTATAACGGAGAGTGTTGGAACTAGTCAATATCATGTAGTAATTGTGTTAGCATTTCTATCATATAAAAAACCATTAATATGTGTCAGTAAATTTAAAATCAAATGAGGAAGAACCACTATTAACAATTCATGATCATTAACAAACTAAAGAATTTCATAAAACAACATAAAACTAAAATATAACATGCCAGACATTATTTTGACCCTGAACTTGAAATATGACTACTAACTGTGCTAGAAAGAAAGAAACCACTGTACTCTACTAATCATCAACATGTGACATAATTAACTGCACCAGTTTTTAATGATACAGCCACATCCCGGAAAAACACATTTCCGGTAAAGTGCAGGACAAGCAAACTATTGACATTAGCAGACCAGCAAAACAGACTGTTTGTCAGATATTTTAAGTAGGGTCCTTCACCTCTCGTCCTGTTAAGACATGGCGGGCAAGTTTGACTTTTGCAAAGTTGCCTTTGCCGATGGTTTTGAGCAGTCTGTAGTTGCCGATGTGAGGCTGTTCGTCTGTGATGGATGCCACAGAGTTTCGACAGCGCGGGAGACTCTGGCGACTTGCTGATTTTGTGGGTGGTGCTGGTGTATCCGTGAAGCCATCGACAGATGTGTGCTGAAAAACAAAAGTAAAGGGTTTTAAAAATGAAGTTTTGCATACAATCAGAGAACTTGGAGCGGGTTTTCCAAATGGATCTAGAAATTACGACTACCAACTGTAAATTATTAGTTTCACTTCATCACAACAAACAAAATATGACGAAATCGACCTCATTCAGGTGAAGTGATATAACCCAGCAGACATTTTTGCATCAATTAAAACACATTTTACTCTGGCGCTACTGATAACGTGTAGCGTGAGCAGCCTCCGAGACATGGGTTCTGGCTGTGTGGAAACCAGGAAGTAATCATGTTCACACAAACAATGACGAGTGCTATTCAGAGATTGCATTTTCACTCAAAAACGACATTTTTACTCCACTGACGGTTAGGTTTATGTAATATGCATTCCTCTTCACTGTATTACATCACTTACAACTGAAAATACAACTCGCTTTTGGCGCCACTCTGTTAACATTTCACCCCAAAACTGCAGCTTACACGTGACCATACGTTCAACAACACTTCCAGCTTCAGCCACTGGGGACAGTGATTTGAATTTCAGCAAGCAAAGTCCGATTTTAGCAGCAAAACTTTTGCCGAATTCAGTGTGATTAGTCTGCATTACGTCACATCTTGCTGTTTTGTCAGCGTCTCGTGCCATGAGTGTTACGTTTTTAAAATTATATGCTTAGCAAAAAATAGTTTTTAAACTTTTTAAAATGCATTCTGATCCATTATGTTTCACTTCATCCACCTTTTTATGGATGCAAAACATCACTCCTTAAGAACATCGTTGACTGGTGTCTGGTGGGCGTGAACCTAAACCAGCATTCAAAGGCCTTCCTTAAAGGGATAGTCCACCCAAAAATTAAAATTCTGTCAATATTTGCTCACCTCCATGTCGTTCCAAGCCTGTTTTACTTTCTATCTTCCAAGAAACCCTTAACATGTCATTTTTTACATATAATGAAAGTGAATAATAACTCTAGGTTGTCAAATATGTACCAAAATGCAAATGAAATTGATAAAAGAGATGATTACATTTTCAATTTCATTTTTACAGTAACATTGCATTGTCCCATTTTGATGATTTGACAATCCATTTGCTCTGCAAATTCAAGGCAAGATTGTAATTATTAAAATGAATAGGCATCATTGTATTAATTTATTAAATATTGGCAGAAAAAAAAAAAAATCCATAGTCAAGGTCCCTAAAGGACAAAAACCACCATAAACCCACAGTCAAAGTACTAACTGGTTCTTGTGTCATGACGTCATGAAGTTTGGTCATGAGACATACAAGAACCGATGAGGTTTCTTTTTTGTTGTTGTTGTGATCAACATGTTTTATTGATTCCCAAATAAATACAAAATAAAGCACAAATTAGCATAAATTAACAGAATCAGAACCGATGAGGTTTGACATTACTGTCCTGTCGCCATATTTGATTTGTGCTCTCTTTATAGGAGTTGAACAATGATTTGATTTGAGAGTAAATAATGACATCAATTTAAGTCTATTAATCACACAAAGTCATTGTTTTGCTTCAGAAGACTTGTACAATTGTGCACGAGTCAGATTGACTACTTTTACTGTGGTTTTATGGTCTTTTTTCTTTGGAGCTTGACATCCCAGAGTCACTATTCACTTTCATTATATGGCAAAAGTCTGTGTGAAGATTTTTTTAAATGTTTCCTTTTCTGGAAGAAAGAACATACAAGATTCTGCTCATCCCTAACCTGCTTTACGACTCTTGCTCAATCAGACAATCAAATGAATGTGGTGTAATAAACACAGGCACCAGTAACCTCAGCTCATCTGCAGTGTTATTGCAGTGGTCGGTGTACAGAAGCTACAGGAGAGACCTTCAGTCTAAACCACAGAGAGCACTTACAGCAGAATGCATTACAGCAGAGCGCTGGGACCAGAAGACTGAGGCTTCATTTCCCTGAGCCTGTGGATATCTGAGATGTTTCGGCCATCATAAAAAGCTCTTTTTGAAACAGAGAGCCCTCTGGACATAACATCATAAAATAATATGAAGGTTTTCAGCAATACAAAAATGGAAAAGCTTTGCATTACTTCTTTCCTCTAAAAAAAAAAAGAAAAAAAAAAAGAAGTAAAATACGAATAAAGATTTAGAAGAAAACAATTAGACCTCACTGGCTGTTTTTAACACAATATTAAGTGAGTAGAGACAGATGGCTGATTTATTGGCCATGGGTTAAATTATGGGTGTAAACATGCAAACAAGGCAAGCCTCTCAAAAAATGCATTTTAATAAATTGTAACTAAAAATTAACTCCAATGAAATGGTACTAGAAGGCTGCGAACGTGTCTCTTAAAATTGCACAAGTTTTAGCCTTGACAATCCTGTAGGGGTTTATGTCCTTGTACATTGAAATATAATTTTTTTTTAAAGTGTGCACAGAATAAAAAAAAGAAAAAAAAAAGAACTTTCAGGATGGGAGATGCACAAATAATGTACAAGTGCCAATAATGTTCACCGTTCTTTTTACATCCATTGAACATTTTTATTTTAAGTATCAAATTCGGGGGGCCTGTGTAGCTCAGCGAGTAAAGACGCTGACTACCACCCCTGGAGTTCGCAAGTTTGAATCCAGGGTGTGCTGAGTGACTCCAGCCAGGTCTCCTAATCAACCAAATTGGCCCGGTTGCTAGGGAGGGTAGAGTCACATGGGGTAACCTCCTCGTGGTCACTATAATGTGGTTCTCACTCTCGATAGGGCGCGTGGTGAGTTGAGCGTGGATGCCGCGGTGGATGGCGTGAAGCCTCCACATGTGCTATGTCTCCGCGGTAACGCGCTCAACAAGCCACGTGATAAGATGCGCGAACTGACGGTCTCAGACGTGGAGGCAACTGAGATTTGTCCTCCACCACCCAGATTGAGGCGAGTCACTACACCACCACGAGGACTTAGAGCGCATTGGGAACTGGGCCTTCCATATTGGGGAGAAAAAGGGGAGAACAAAAAAAATTTATCAAATTCGGATTGTTCAAATGAAGATAACCGTTAATCACAATATCAATATTTTTACTACTGTGTGCATTGTTGTTATTTCCTTCTTTTATTAACATTTTTCATCTTTTTTAAGATTTTTTTTTTTTTGTGTGTGAGAAAATATAATGCTAAAAAAATGTAAATGTAATTTTTTGCAGTTTTATGTGAAAGTCCTTTATTATACTATTAAATTGCGTGGCATCATACAGATATATATCGGCCACTTACGGCATCGTGCATTAACAATAACCATATCCATCGATCACTAAAGAAAACTGTGCTCGTCGTGTGATTTCATGGGGTCTTTAATGCCTCACAAAAAACACAATGTTAAAACTATTCAAAACTAAACAAAGGACAGACATAAAAGAAGTTGTGGCCAGAATTCATTGAATAGAACAGTTTATTGTCAATCACTGCTGAGTCACTTGTACAGTAACATGCTGCAATTTTCCTGAACCGAGAATGACCTGCACTATAACACAATAAAACTCAACTAGAACAATGTCTATGTCATTGACATGTCATGCCAATCTAATGCCTTTACTTTCTACTGTTCCTCATGGCACATAACGGCATTAAGGTAACCCAATAAACATCTCATCCATCAACCCCGGTCAATATGCTGATGTTACTGCATAACAATAAAGGTTAGGTTTAGAGCAAGAGTGTTCTGGTTTCAATACAAGATAAGCTATTGACAGAATTTGTGGCAACAACAAAACAGCCTAATTTCAATGCACGTATGAATTTCACTCCCATAGAGAAAAATAAACAAACCCGGTCACATGATTTTTAGTTTTAAAATAGTACAAGATGCTGAAATCGTAAGAAATCATACGAGCTGGTTCGTCCAAAAACATTAAACTTTTACTCACATAGAAAAAAATAAACCAATCCGATCACATGGCAAGTGGTAATAATAGTGTGGGATGGTGAAATTGTAAGAAATTGTATGAGTTGGCTTGTAAATTTTTTTTTCGACTTTTATGCCAATAGAGAAAAATAAACCCAACCCGGTCATTATCAAAGATAAGATGGTGAAATCATATGAAATCATACAAGTTGGCTCGTCCAAAAACATGCAACTTTTACTCATATAGAGAAAAATAAAACAATCCGGTCTCATGACAAGTCATAATAATAGTTCTAGATGGCAAATCGTAAGAAATCATGCGAGCTGGATCATATAAAAACATATGACCTTTACTCCAATAGGAAAATAAAACCCGGTCTCAGGACAAGTCATAAAGATAGTACAAGATGGCAAAATCGTAAGAAATTGTGCAAGTTGGATCGTACAAAAAACGTTTTACTTTTACTCCTATGGAACCCCCTGTTCACAATGTAAAGCGCTTTGAGTTTGAGCTATATACAGTAAGTGTAATGTTTGTTCATTCATAAAGAAAAAGAAACAAACTAATAAAGTCTAACCTCTTACGCAAACCCTAAACCTTACCATGATTTTAATAGGAAAATAACTATTGAGTACACTTAAAGAAAGAAAACATCAGACATTTGTATTGCATAAATAATGACTGAGTAACCAAGAAGTTCACAGACATTTCCTTTCTTAAAATAAAGTGTTGGATAGGAGGCTAGATAAAATGATATGCCTGTATTGTATCAATTAAAAATTCTGTTTGTTGATTGGTTGGTCTAAAAGTCATTCCCCTTCATATGAGCCAATATCTTATGATTACGCAATCTTGTACGAATTATTAGTAGTTCTCATTAGATGTCTCATGTTGAGCTGTCTAAATAGCCCTTGAGTTGGGACTACTTTTCTAGGTGAACGACTATATGTTACGGACGTCCTTCGTTACGCACCAACCCTTTGGATTTAACTGCATTTCAGCATAAATTGGTCATAAAATTTTATCTGATCTTCAAGTCTGCCTTAATGAACATCACACAAACAATGACACTTTCATGTCTTTATTAAACACACTATGCAAACATTCACAGTGCAGGGAGGAAAAAACAAGCCTTGGATCTAATCAAATCTCTCAAATCAAATATGGTGACTACGGTGCAGGTCTGACGTCACGACATTTAGTCGTAAGACACTCGAGTTGAGGTTACTGATGTCAACTCAATAGTCATTAAGAGTATTTGCATAAAGTATTGAAACATCGAAAAAAATATGAACATCTCCTACAAGGCTAGAGAGGGCCAGGACTCAGCTGCAAGAAACCCCTTAAGTTAAGAAAAACCTTAGTTGCAACTGAATGGCTTTCTTAACTTAAGGGGTTTCGTGCAACTGGATCCAGTTCGCCTGGTGTAAAAACTCTATCACAGTGAGATTCAATGTTGTTTTATAGACGTAAGCCTATAAAGTCTAGTTGAATAATTTGGCTCATTTTCTTGTTTAATAAATTAAGGTCATGCATCCCTTAAACAAGGACAATTGGCAAGTTCTGACCAGTGAAGGGCTTGCCTTGGACAGCAAACTCTTTCTGATATCAATGCATGCAGAATCTCACAAGCAAAATGCTGGCATTCTGTTAGAGCAAGAAACCTATTGGAACGAGCTTGCAGAGCTTTGAAGAAACACAAGCCCACACCAGGGAGAAATCTGGCAGCTTCACTAAAACCAAAATATCTGCAATGATGACTTCTCAGAACTCACAGAAAGCATCCTGCTGGAAAAACACCTTGAACTAGCCTAAGTTGGTTGGTTGGTCTCCCACCCTGGCCAAGATGGTCAGGCTGGTCTGTTTTCATGGATTTAGAGGGGTTTTGGGCACTTGTCAGCTGGTCTGGCTGGAAGATAACCTGGTTGACCAGCTAAACTAGTTAAACGCCAGTTTGGCCAGGTTATGAGACCAGCTTAAACCAGACCAGCATGCCACCGTAGACTGATTTAAGCCAGTGTTCTTAAATATTTACATTAGGTTTTATTTCTATTTTATTTTCAATTTGTCCTTCCAATTTAGTTTGGTTTTCATTCGTTTTCAATCTGTACTTGTTAGTTTTCCTTTAGGTTTATTTTCTTCAGTGTTTTTCAGTTTCAGTTTAGTTTGTACACATATGACTGAGAAAGATTTAACACATAATCTAGTGCTATTTTCATGTAGGCTGTTAAGTTTGATAACATATCTGACAATTTACTGTAAATCAAAAACTAAAATATTAAATAAAATAAAAATGTAAATAAAAATAAAAACTAGCATAATTGAAAAACTGAAACTACACTACAATACATTTTCATGACTTATTTCATTTATTACGTTAACGATAATAGTTTCATTTCATTTTAGTTTTCGTTAACCAAAATAACGCCACAGAGAGTCGGTGTCGTTAAATTCCTCATCTTGGGGCATGGCGACATGTTGATTGCCGCTCTTCGCAGACGTGCAATATCATTAATGATACTGGACTCTACACTGTCACTTTTGCAACCTGACTTTGCACTGATCTCTCCAAACTTATCACTTGCACTGTCACCTTATTGTTTGATAATTATTTTGGTTGTATATTGTTATCTTTGTAGATATGTATATTTTGTAGTAGTACTAGCTATTGTATCCTGTCTTGTCTATAGTCTGTGGAGAAGCATTCAAGCAAGAATTTCATTGTACCTTGTGCACGGTACTTGTACATATGACAGTAAACATTGAACTAAACTGAAAATCAGCATTTCAGGCAAACTTGGCTGGATTTCTCCACCTAGTCTCCACACCAGTATTAGGACCGTGAGGTTTACTCAATAAGTCACTCCTCATGCCCTAAGAAACGAAACTGGGATCCACATTATCTTGTGTTTTGGGCACAATGGCAAAAAGCCCAATCCAGGCCTTGACCATCTGCATTTAGAGTAACTGGTGACTCAGCAAAGTATTGAATGATTCAAACACATGATACCAAATGCTGCCCAGGACTTTCAGAGAGCTAATATACAGGCCTAACTGAGTACTGTAAAATACTGCACTTAAATTATCAGTGGTGTTTGCTAAGGCAAGCATCAGCAGGTTGAAAGTTTTGCTGCTGAATTCGGTCTTTGCTTGCCGAAATTCGAATCATTGCCCCGAGTGGCTGAAGTTGGAAGTGTTGTTGAACGAATGGGCATGTGTGAGCTCCGGTTTCCGGGTGAAATGTCCACAGAGTGGCGCCAAACACGAGTTGTATTTTTAGTTGTAAATGATGTAATACAGTGAAGAGGAACGCCTATTTTATTAACTCTGCACCCCTAGCCTAAAACCCAAACTCAATCCTAAACCTAACCTTCAGTGGAGTAAAAATTGTATTTTTGAGTGAAAATGCAACCTAAAATGCAAGTGACCACAATTATTTCCATTGTTTCCATGGGACCAGAGACCATGTTTGGGAGGTTGCTCAAGCAATACGCTATCAGTAGTGCTAGAGTAAAATATGTTAAAACGTAATGCACTAATTAATGCAAAAATGTCTGATGGGGATGGCGCTTGTCAATAATTAGTCTGAACGAGGTTGATTCCAAGCTACATGAACTTTTGGAAGCAACGTGTCGATTTTCCATATGATTGTCATGTTGCACAGATTGCGACAAGTTCGGTGAAAAAAATCCAGGCGGGAGAAATGTTGATTATAAATGTGCATTCAAAACCAAAAAATATAAATGAACTTATTCTAATTCAAATTGATTATTTTACTTACTATTTGTGTTTGCTATACATTTTTATTTTTAAAGTATTGCATTATTAGCTTAGTACAAAACATGCAATAAACAGCATTGCTGCACATGTAAGGTGTTCCCAATCGGACACATCCACACTAATCCATTTTTGTTGAAAACTGAGTTTTCAATTTCCCAATGCAACTGTTGTTTGAATTTCCCAATTCAAAGTCTGCAGTGATGGAGAGAAACCAGCTATGGCCTAAATATAGCGAAATTAATACTTTTTCAAACAAAAAATGTATTAGGCCACATCCACACTAATACGTTTTTGTTTTAAATCTCAGCTTTTCAATTTGTTCATGTCATCATTTTCCAAAGCAAGCGGTAACAGAGAGAACATTTTCGAAATACTCTGTTTTCAGAGACAAATGGTATTCAAGTGTAAATGAGATTCCTAAATGTAGTGAAATTAACACATTTTCGTTTGAAAACTCAGTTTTCATATTCCTACAGGCATCATTTCCAAAAATATGCAGTAATGGAGAGCATTGTCGAAACACCATTTTCATCGGAGGAAAACGCTGTTCTAGTGTGGATAAGAGCTGCAAACGTAGGGAAATCAATGCTTTTTCAAAGTTCAAACAAAAACGTATTAGTGTCGACATGGCTTTAGAAGGCAGCTACCTATGTAGGCAGTACAAAGCAAGGCAGATCACTAGGTTTGGAAACAGAACTGAAGTCTGAACAAGAGCCACAGAAAGAGTGAATACTGAAAGCAAGATAGATGAAACACACCAGCGGCAGTTTAACAGGCTTTCATGACACAGTGCTGGCATTTCAGTGTTAGCATGACAATGAACACACTGCCTGGACACGACATTCCGAGAAAGTACAATCTCCTCACACACATCCCCCTCTCCTCACACACACACACACACACACACACACACACACACACACACACACACACACACACACACACGCTGGTCTCTTAAAAAACACTCCTTCCCTCACAGCCTTTCCACTGTTATGTAACTGTTGTAAAAGTAAAAGTCTTCCAGTGAGCGTCTGTGAGCTCTCTAAAGCGCTCTCTCTTATACTTTTACTCTCTATCTGTGGACATCTAAACTGCTTTTGCGTCAGGACCGACATTTTACACTGGATATCAAGTGGTGACCAAACTCAGAACCAAAATTGTCTGATTAAATGATTAAACATTATAAATAGTTATATTTAAATTATTTTAATTATGATATCATAAATATAATAATTCAGATAATTAAAATGCATTACATTATTGTGGCAGACAAGTAAAGCACTGATAAGTCAAAAATATATGATTTATTTCCATATTATTGAACAGCCTATCATTGGCCTACAGTTCACAACAATCCATTTTGCAAATGAATTCGTCCGAGACAGATTTATTATAAGGGATTTTCCATTTTGTTTTTAGTTAGTTTGAAACTTCGAAAAACACGTCTATACTGTATATTGCCTATACAGCTGGAGTTTCACTTACTGCCCCCTGCTGAAAACAGTTGCTACTTCAAGACCGAATTGCTCTGATGTTAGGAATAATTATTATTACGCTCCTGGGACGTCATAAATTGCGTAATGTTTTTTTTTAACACATTATATTTTTACAAAATTAATCACACTGAATTAACTTGTTAAATCGACAGCCTTACTTTAAAATCAAACAATAGGGCTATGTAAAAAATATTGATTTTCCAATTAATCACTGATTGTTCTTTTACTTAAATGCTTACTCCAGTTTTGAAACATTTTAATTGTAATGGCTGCTACTAGGGCTGGGTAAAAATTTACATTTTCTGATTAATCACGATCTTCATTTGAACGATCCCAATATCGATTCTTAAAATCCTAAAACAGATCTTTTACTTTAATATAAAGTTTACTTCAATTCTGGGTGTGGAGATTATTATATATTTTAAATAAAAAGCAACTGAACTGGATAGTTTGGACCCTGCATTTTGTAAAAAAAATTTAAATAGACTTGTTAATGTACCAAGTTAGGTTCCCTATATAATTTATAGCATTAGCAGGGAGATTTTTTTTTTCCATATGTACGATAACTTAAATTGCATACATGAAATATACACAAATTAAAAAGAAACTAATCAAAAACGTATCAGAATCGAACTGAGAGCTTGTGAATCAAAATCAAATCAAATTGGGAAATCAATATTGACATTAATATGCAAAATTATTAACCTGACATAAAAATTCAGAGTTGAACAATTGACAATTTTGGTTTCTAAATGTGAAGTTCGATGGATTCGATAACAATTATCCAGAGCACACAACGCACTGTCGGCACAAAAAGGTTTTATTCTTGTTGCGAGTGAACCAGTATTACAATGTAATTCTTTTTTTTATTTTATTTTTTTGGTATTGTATTGTTCATGGTTTTTGAGGAACCTGTCCACATTGGCATCCATCAAATTTGACTTTTAACAATTGATGGATAAATTGATGCACAAAAAGAGGAACTGCATTGGTCTAAAATCCCACTCCAGCTAAATAATAAGAATCAAATATGTTTTGATTTTGTTGCATCATGCATAATTTTTGTTTTTATTGTGGACAGACAAATTGCTTATCACTGGAAACCTATCTTGTAACAGCTGGTTAGGACATGGTGTATGGCTCCTGGTCGCGCGTGGCTCATTAATCTAGTAGTCAACAGTTAGAATAGTTATAGAATAATTAGTTCATGACTTGCAACCTACAGTAAAAGGTTGCAGCAGTAGCAGGATGTGGCCTTTTGATTAGTTTTTTTTTTCTTCTTTTTTTCCCCTTTTTCTCCCAATTTGGAATGCCCAATTCCCAATGTGCTTTTAAGTCCCTGTGGTGGTGTAGTGATTCGCCTCAGTCCGTGTGGCGGAGGGCGACTCCCAGTTGCCTCCGCGTCTGAGACTGTCAACCCACGCATCTTATCACGTGGCTTGTTGAGCGCGTTGCCACGGAGACATAGCGTGTGTGGAGGCTTCATGCCATCCACTGCGGCAACCACACTCAACTCACCACATGCCCCACCGAGAACTAACCACATTTTAGCGACCACAAGGAGTTTACCCCATGTGACTCTACCCTCCCTAGCAACCGGTCCAATTTGGTTGCTTAGGAGACCTGACTGGAGCATGCCCTGGGATTCGAACTAGCGAGCTAGCGATCTCCAGGGGTGGTAGCCAGCATCTTTTACCACTGAGCTACCCAGGCCCCCCCTTTTAATTAGTTCTTAAGCCAACAGTGAAAGTCGATAAAGCCGAAAAGAATACTGGACAATGTCAACAAAAAATAAAATGTCAACAAATATTTTCATTGTCAAATAGTCGTTTGAGCTCACAGGACTTGACATACAAATCACTTTAACCACAAATGATGCTTGACGTGTTTTAACCAGAGGAGCGCTGCAGCCGAAAAGGAAGAGGGCGACGCAGTCCAAATGCACACCAAAGACAAGCCAAAACGATTTAGCTAGATATACCAACATTTTATAAAATGTATTTTGCTTTTTACTTAAGTGTTACATAATGTGAATGATCATGTGTTACATGATGTGTTTTTGCACTGATGCCAGACTTATCATTTATTTGTTATGAAGTATCGAATCTATGGTTTGTGTTCATTGAGTTCCAAATAAAGAGAAAACAATCAAATAAGATGAAGCACCTTTCATTCGTAAAGTTTTAAATACTGTAACCATGATATAAAATTATGTAATGTAAGATATAAGATATAAGATATGTAATAACATGAATATTATAAATGGTATTAAAAAACTTGACTGGGTACCACAGTAACAATTCAGTATAATAATATTCAACATGGTTGAAACGTTTTGCACACCCTGTTCATTCACAAAAAAGAAAGAAAAAACCTTATACATAATAATGCTTAAAAATACAGTACATGTAGGAAAACACTGTTTTGTTTTTTTTTAAACACTGTTTTTAAACTGATACGGGATTCTTAATGGCTGATGCTGATACCAATATCTAAAGACCAGGAATGCCAATGACCAATATAAATACTGATACATAAAACAATTAAACAGCAAATCAGATGTTCACAAAATTTTGGAAGTGAAAAAAAACCCAACATTTATTTTATGCAATTGGTAATGAGTTCAAATTCACTCAAATTCACTTTTGACAAAGTAAAGGTAATACTTCTGTTAATCAGCCAAGCAAACAGTTATCGGCCGTTGCTGATTATCACAAAATGGCCAATCAGCCTGACCGATAAATGTTCTATCACTAATTTTAAGAACTATGTATTGTTTTATATTGGTGCACATAAATAAAAATTAAATATCAGCCGATTAATCAATATGGCCGATATATCAGTCTATCACAAATTTTTTGTTCTATGTATTGTTGTATATTGGTGCATATAAATAAAAATTAAATATTAGCCGATTAATCAATATGGCCAATATATCGGTCTATCACAATTGTTTTACTATGTATTGTTTTATATTGGTGCATATAAATAAAAATGAATATCAGCCGATTAAACAATATGGGCAATATATCAGTCTATAAATAATTTTTGATACTATGTATTGTTGTATATTGGTGCATATAAATAAAAATGCAATATCAGCTGATTAATCAATATGGCCAATATAATGGTCTATCACAAATTTTTTGCACTATGTATTGTTGTGTATTAGTGCATATAAATAAGAATGAAATATTAGCCGATTAATCAATATGGACAATATATTGGTCTATTACTAATTTTTTACATTTCAGAACAAATACATTATTATTAAGATATACATTTAATTTTATCAATAGACTGAAAAATATGAAATATATATTTTTGTAGCCATATGGACCATTCCTATTCTTTGATTTTAGGGAGAGTCTGTATTTTTGAAGACTGTTCACACTTCCTGTGCTGTGTTCTCCAATTTACGCAGAGAGAGTAAGTATGCATCCTAATTAGAGGATTTTTGTATATTTACTGGCTATTTGTCCCCTACTGTTTCATGAATACTGATGATCACACCTATTTGATGTGGCAACTGCTTTTGGCATACTACATAATAGAGAAGCAGACATACTCAGACACGGGGTAAGACAGTTTGTCAGCTTCACTGATGATAACAGAGAAGCACACAGATATACAAAACCCCTTTGACCTCTGCCAGGACACACTGCAGTAAACACACAGCGCTTTACAAAGCACGCACTCCTATTATCTACATATATGCCCGTCTGTAACTTTAAACAAAATGAATACAGACAAGAGTGAATGCACACTAAGCAATATAACAGAATCAATATCTAAAGACTATCTAAAACTTCTTCCACTTACTGCTGTTGTCCAGTGTCAGATTTCTCAACATGAGCTTACTATACACAACATGAGAAGTCAACAGTGCACATCACACATTATGAACTTCAATGACATGCTGAGATGGTACGCATGGTACGTTGCACACCAAAGGCGATATGATAATGAGAGATGAATCACCGACGAATGGCCCTTTCACATTAAAAGCGAGGCAATTGATTGCGATTAACACATTCAAGCCTTCACAATAGGTGGCATTAATCAACAAGCAATTTTACCCCAGTACGGTAGGTGGCTCAAAGAAAACAACTTGACAAACAGATGCCACAACATATATATTGTATTAGAGATATAAGAGAACTCAAGTAAGATTAAATGCAAAGGCAAAATATGGTTTTTAAAGGGGATGCAGCAATATAATTTACATGTTAAGGGAACCCATGAAAAACATTTTTTTTCTCATTTGATGCAAATGAACTACACAACCTCACTGCTGGTTTAGGATTTCTTCCTCAATTTTCTTCAGTGTTTAATGTCGGTGGTCAAAACAGCTTTCTGGGGGCCTGGGTAGCTCAGCAAGTAAAGATGCTGACTACCACACCTGAAGTCACGAGTTCGAATCCAGGGCATGCTGAGTGACTCCAGTCAGGCTTCCTAAGCAACCAACTGGCCCAGTTGATAGGGTGGGTAGAGTCACGTTGGGTTAACCTCCTCGTGGTCACTATAATGTGAGTTCTCGCTCTCGGTGGGGCACTTTGTAAGTTGTGTGTGGATGCCGCGGAGAATAGTGTGAGCCTCCACATGCACTAGGTCTCCGTGGTAACACGCTCAACAAGCCACCTGATAAGATGCGCGGATGGACTGTCTCAGACGCGGAGGCAACTGAGATTCGTCCTCTGCCACCTGGATTGAGGTGAGTCACTACACCACCACAAGGACTTAGAGCGCATTGGGAATTGGGCATACCGAATTGGGGAGAAAAGGGGAGAAAATCCAAAAAACAAAACAAAAAACAGCTTTCTGTGCTTTAGCTCAGTGCCGGTCCTTCCTATACGCAATATACGCAAGTTGCGTCCCACGATGTCAAAGGTGTTATAAGCAGCCAAGTACTAGTATTTGTTGCCATGCAAACAGGAACAGGAGGGCTGCATCCGTAAACTGGAAAATGCTGCTTTTGGAGGCTGTATGAAGGTCGGATGAAAATAAGGTGCTTTTTTAAACTGTACCGAGACCAGTTTCCTTAAACTGTTCCATTCATTCAAAAACTGTGTCGGTGGGGCCTGGGTAGCTCAGTGGTAAAAGACACTGGCTACCACCCCTGGAGATTGCTAGTTCGCTAGCTCGAATCCCAGGGTGTGCTGAGTGACTCCAGCCAGGTCTCCTAAGCAACCAAATTGGCCCGGTTGCTAGGGAGGGTAGAGTCACATGGGGTAACCTCCTTGTGATCACTATAATGTGGTTCGTTCTCGGTGGGGCACGTGGTGAGTTGAGCGTGGATGCTGCGGTGGATGGCGTGAAGCCTCCACACGCACTAACTCACTAACACGCTCAACAAGCCACGTGATAAGATGCGCGGGTTGACGGTCTCAGATGCAGAGGCAGAGGCAGCTGGGATTCTTCGTCCGCCTGCCGGATTGAGGCAAATCACTACGCGACCACGAGGACTTAAAAGCGCATTGGGAATTGGGCATTCCAAATTGGGTGAAAAAGGGGAAAAAATCTACACAAAAAAAAAAACTGTGTCAGTTAAGCCGTTAATTGATTAATGATCATGACACGTGATCCAGAGCTCATATTTTATTGGTCAGGGCATTTCATTACTGGGTGAAGAAAAAAAAATTACACACTCACCGTAAAAAAGAAGATTTGCTTTGTCGGTGTGTGAATGTTCGCTCCAGGTTTGTCCTGGGTGGGAGGAGAGAAAGTATGTAATAGTCTATAGAGTTATCCATTTGAATAGAAGTTTGTAGAAGCACTTGCTTCATGGTTATCAGAGCTGTATGGCGAGGTGAGCTCGAATGCTGCGAGGAGGCGAGACACGTTTGCGGAATGATTCATGAACGAGTTCGCTTGCGGCGTCAAATTCAGCTTGGGTCTGTTCAGACAGAAGCTGTATACAGCCGTAGTGAGCTGTAGCATGGTCAGAGCAGATGCTGCTGCGGCAACGAGCTCACGCTAAAATGTCTGCACTGGTTACGTCTTATGGCTACACTTTTGAAACTGGCAATTTTAGCATTTAAGAACTGGCCCCATTCACTTCCATTGAAAGTGCTTCACTGTAACTGTGATTTTTTGCTTTTTGTTAAATAAAGGAGAGATGTGTCCAAATTCTTTTTTTGTGGAAATCAACAATGTCACAAATGCTGTTAATTGACCTTAATGTCTATTAACCCCGGAATGTTCCTTTAAGCATGATTGGTGTAAGAATGTCCATGTAAGCACGCTTAATGACTAATGCATATTTTCTATTTTCAAATATTTTTGAGTAAAATAAATTATTTTGTGTAAAACAGACGTTTGTTTCAACCATTTTGTTCACATATTATGCCATGTACACACTAATAATTTTTTGTTTAAAAACAAATTAATTTCACTATGTTTATGCCTCTAATCCACAGCAGAACAGCATTTTCCTCCACAGAAAACTGAGCATTTTTTAAAACACTCTCCATTACCGCATACTTTGAAAAAAAAAACTGATAACGGAGTTTTCAACCTAAGGCGAATTAGTGTACAAGTGGCCTTATTTGCAATTATTAAAACTGTATTATTTACTACCTATATTATTTGTTATCTATTGGTCATCAGCCACCCTAAATCTCTAGATATCAATAATATTGATAGACTGATATATCAGCCAGAAGTATTAACTTTCCCTTGGTGTCAGCTGCAAAATCTACCAATAGATTTTTCAATGTATAGCCAACCATTTATTTTTTCAAGGTTGTTTATTTTTTATTTTTTATTTTTTTCAATTAATTTGAATAAATATTGTATAAAATAAGTGTTTGTTTCACTTTAGAAATTTTGTGTGCATCTGATTCGCTTTTGTTAAACTGTATTATGTATATCGGCCATCGGCCATCCTGCTCTCTATACATATATATCGGTATCAGCATCAGCAATTGAAAAACCCGTATT
Organism: Myxocyprinus asiaticus; assembly: GCF_019703515.2. NCBI lineage: Eukaryota > Metazoa > Chordata > Actinopteri > Cypriniformes > Catostomidae > Myxocyprinus > Myxocyprinus asiaticus. The sequence goes on from NC_059393.1 coordinate 3,170,211, forward strand.
GGTCAGTCAACAATAATGGCCATTAAAACACCCATATCTGTCTATTAAGGTGTCCTTTCCAATCAAACAATGGCCACGCAAGTAACTACTATTAGTTCCTGTAGTGTGGACACATTTATGTCCATTACAATGTCAACAACATAAGACGATATGTGTTGAAGCTGTTAAAAACAGAATAAATGACAGTAATCTCTAGATGTTTCCTCCACTGATTCAGAATAAATGGCTGTCATTGAAGCTCAAATTAATGAGCCTCAGAGCATTTCTGTGCTTTTTATTAATCACAGCTGTAATTATATGATTGTATCAACAGCCCCGCTGTGCCCATTATCAGACAGTCATAAAGAGTCTCACACAGGCCGCAGACCTCTGACTGACTGATAAGTCTCACTGCATCACTGCAGGATTTGAACACAATAAGAGTGAAGGGATCCTTTACATAATCTCATATCAGAGCTGTTCAGGCCTATAACCTGAGATGGCATTAACCCCAAACAAACAGAAGACATGCTAATGACTTTTGTACAGCCTGTTTATTCAGTTGTTCAGTGGTCGATATCGATATCTAGACAGCAGGTTAGCTGAAATGTACAGTATGTAGTAATGCAATTCAATGACTGCAGAAGTTGCACTAATTTATAGAGTATTTACTCAAAATTCACTAAACAAATTCTGAAAATAGAATTTGTTTTTTATCCATTGACAATGCTGTCGGTAGATTTTAAAACTGACCAGTAACTGCCACGTAAATTAATTGGCCAGCTGATGCTGATACTCTCAAATTTCCAAATATCATTGAAATGTGTTGAAATAATCCTCATCAGCAAATAAGCCAACAAATTTACCCTAATAAAAAGAAACAGATAGAAATATATATATATATTTCATAAATAAAATGATGCATATTTTTAGGGCCATTAATATTTTTTTTTTTTACATTGTGACATAATTTTCGTGACAGTTACGCATATTTTACTACACAATTCTCATTACCGCAATGCAAAAAGATTGTCATTATGATATTCTCATTACCGCAATGTGAAAAAGATGGTCATTATGATATTCTCATTACCGCAATGTGAAAAAGATGGTCATTATGATATTCTCATTACCGCAATGTGAAAAAAGATGGTCATTATGATATTCTCATTACTGCAATGCGAAAAAGATGGTCATTATGATATTCTCATTACCGGAATGTGAAAAAGATGGTCAATATGATATTTTCATTATCGCAACGCGAAAAAGATGGTCATTATGATATTCTTATTACCACAATGTGAAAAAGATGGTCATTACAATATTCTTATTACCACAATGTGAAAAAGATGGTCATTATGATATTCTCATTACCGGAATGTGAAAAAGATGGTCAATATGATATTTTCATTATCGCAACGCGAAAAAGATGGTCATTATGATATTCTTATTACCACAATGTGAAAAAGATGGTCATTACAATATTCTTATTACCACAATGTGAAAAAGATGGTCATTATGATATTCTCATTACCGGAATGTGAAAAAGATGGTCAATATGATATTTTCATTATCGCAACGCGAAAAAGATGGTCATTATGATATTCTTATTACCACAATGTGAAAAAGATGGTCATTACAATATTCTTATTACCACAATGTGAAAAAGATGGTCATTATGATATTCTCATTACCGGAATGTGAAAAAGATGGTCAATATGATATTTTCATTATCGCAATGCGAAAAAGATGGTCATTATGATATTCTTATTACCACAATGTGAAAAAGATGGTCATTATGATATTCTCATTACCAGTGTTGTAGTACTCGAGTCCAGAACTCGAACTCGAGTCCGACTCGAGATCACATGCATATCATGTCATGTACCGGTTGCGCAAGCGCGAATCTCTGCGCTTGCACACAGATTTCCTTTGCTTTTACTCAAAACTGGACGCGCATTCTCAAATCTCTCTGCTCTCATTCAGAGAGTGTGTGTGCCACTCAAAACATGTCATGTGCACTCGCAAATCTATTATAATGCAAAATAACTCTGCCTCTGTTTATTCATACAAATATTCTGCCTCTGTAGACGTGGTATAGCGAGGGAGAATACCAGAGTTTGAGGAATCAACTCGCCATTTGGTCGGTGGTGCATAATATATGGTTAAAATCATACTGTAAGATTGATATTCTGATGCTCACTGACAATGTAAGAGACATGAGCAAATCAAATGTTAGAAACCATTAACAAAGAACACGTTGCGACTCAAGTCCTCTCAAAACTTTCACCTCAGTAGAAAACGTACCAGCACAAGTTTGTCTATAAAGGATTTTTCAGAATCCATGTGGTGGCAAATACGTAGAAACTTAGAGAATATGTGGAACAAAATCGTAAATCATTATTACGAGTTATAATTATAATGGGAACATAAGATCGTTGATGTGTGTTCATGCATTTATGACAGGTGCAGTTTTACATAGAGACGGAGACTGACTCATGTGATGCGAGTTTATCACAATTGTAGGCTAAAACAGTTAAGGAATCCCATTGTTAAAAGGACAAACATCCATCCATCCATCCATCCATCCATGAGAAATCATGTGAATTGCTCCAACGCCTGAATTATAATGAATTTTGATCATATAAAACTAGAGGACAATACCTAATAAATAAATAAAAATAAACTTCAAATAAATGGCAAGAAGGCACTGTTGTTTACGCATATTTTACTACACAATTCTCATTACCGCAATGCAAAAAGATTGTCATTATGATATTCTCATTACCGCAATGTGAAAAAGATGGTCATTATGATATTCTCATTACCACAATGTGAAAAAGATGCTCATCAGGATATTCTCAATACCACAATGTGAAAAAAGATGGTCATTATGATAAATCATTGTTCAACAGCATCTTTTTTACTATAATCCAGTAAAAACATACCTGTGTAATGGTAATGATAATCACCATTGAAAACAATGGAAATTGTAAAAGTAAAACGTCCAGAAACATTACTGTTATGAGAATTGGGAGGTAAAATGTGCTTAAGTGTCCTAAAAATGTAATCATGTAAGTATGTAAATATTTTGGCAAGATTTGTTATTGAACACCTCATAATGGTTGACCACTATTTGACACTATTTCAACTTTAAATGTTGAGCTTATTACACAGCGATTACAATGCAATTACATGTTAACAGTATTAAAATTGGTGCTGGGACATTGAAGCATGAGGTGGGACAGCTTGCAGTGGGTCTGATGATGATGGGATAACAGTCTGACATGATGATTAGTGTTTTGAACAGGATAACGTAGGACAGAGATGCAAATATGCACCGGAACCAATGTGTATCGTACAGCCTCATCAATATTACAACATTCAAGCAAAGAAACTCGATTTATAGATTTAAATAAACACTAGACACGATTGTCAAACCTCCAAGAGAAAATACAAGAATATAAACAACCAGTCGGACACATTAAATCAGTAACAGCTTCTGTAAAGCGGCGATTCAAAGGCATTGTAATCATGAATATTCATGCGGAATGATACACTGAATCATTCACTCACATTCTCGGCGTCGCGCTCGTTCACGGTGGGCAATGGCGTTCTGGTCGACATCTTGTGTTTACAGGCCGCTCGCTGCAGCACCGGCGCTCGGTACGGCAGAGCAGTGGGCCCGGGCTCAGGCGAGATAACGCGGAAGATACGAGTATCCGATCCCCCTTCACGCCGGCATTCCTCCCGGCCTTTCAGCGACGATACGGCGGCGGATTTGCGACTATAACGCGCACATATCCAGGAGCGGCCCGCGTCAGCCGCGGGTGAGATGGAGAGAGAGCGAGCGCAACGCTGCGGATGCGCGGACAGGACGAGTGTGTGTGTGTGTGTGTGTGTGTGTGTGTGTGTGCGTGGAGGGGGAGGAAGATTATGCAGGGTTTCTGTTATGAAATGATCAATCCTTTAGTTTTACAGTGATGTGTTAAACGCGTCTCATTTGCTATTTGAAAGATAAACAGATATATAATCAATTACAGATCACTGGAAATTAATCTAAATTAATGCTTGGTAATGTTAAGCCCACAAATGCCTCAATCTGTAAATATATCGTGTGTAAAAAAAAAAAAAAAAAAAGGAAAAAAAGTAAAAAAAAAAAATAAAAAAATGAATGTATAGTATAAAACTACAGTAACACTACTTTTCAAGTGAATATACCACAAGAAACCTAATTATACTGTGTTATTATAGTATAAAGAACTCTTTTAGAAAAGCATACATTTAACCCTAAAGTGTAAAGTTCCTCACTCACTATAAAATCCACATTAGATCCACATCACCATCTATCGGCTTTAAAACAGTATTGCGTTTATAACGTCATCTCATGGTCTCAGTCATTTTTGATATATATATATATAAATATGTATATAATACTGTATGTAGACAACTATTTCACCAAAAAATTAGTATTCTGTCATCATTTATTCACCTATTTATGCCATTTCAAACACACATGATTTTCTTTCTTCCGTGGAACATAGATGGAAATATTTTGCAGAATGTTCAAACTGCTCTTTTCCATAAAACATTAGCAGACAGAGAACAGTGGCTGTCAAGCTACGAAGACAAAATAACCACAATAAAAGTTGTGTATAGCCTACAACTCATACACTATATTTCAAGTCTTATGAAGCAATACGATAACTTAATGTGAGCAACAGACTTAATAATAATTATATTAATAATAATAATAACCCAAATAATCTGCTGAACATTTTCCCCTCCACTGTAGCACTCAAGCATACATTCAAACGTGCATCGCAATCCATCACAAGACATACGAGAAGCATATACGCTTTATGTCAAATCTGATGTGAAATGGGTGAGGCACAATTGTGGTTGTAATTTGAGAGTCAGTCTGCACATCCATTCCCAGTACGAACAGGCCACAAAAAAAAAAAAAAAAAAAAAAAAACATATCTGGATTAAATCAAGGCAGATAAAGATTATATCACTTAATGTTTAGCCCGTTCATTGCTACGATTTAAAACAGCATCCCATAACTGTTGTTCAAGTAATACAGAACATTACTGAGATGAACCAGAGAGCTCTGGATAATTACCTTTTTCCTGCCAGTTGTCCAAACAATAAAATGTATGTTCTGTCAAACCTCAGAGGTTCATACCAGAGACGGTGTAGGCTAAGAGATGGTGGGCCATGAAATTCCCAGCACAGTGTCATTTCCAGCACATCTCAAATTCTGTATTGTGTGTAGTAGAATTCTGTTCTGGAAATGACGCTGGTGGAAATGACTTTTTTTTCCCTCCCATTTTCTCCCCAATTTGGAATGCCCAATTCCCAATGCGCTCTAAGTCCTCGTGGTGGTGTAGTGACTCGCCTCAGTCTGGGTGGCGGAGGATGAATCTCAGTTGCCTCCGCGTTTGAGACCGTCAATCCATGCATCTGATCACGTGGCTTGTTGAGGGCGTTACCGTGGAGACGTAGCGCGTGTGGAGGCTTCACGCTATTCTCCACGGCATCCACGCACAACGTACCACAGGCCCCACCAAGAGCGAGAACCACATTATAGCAACCACGAGGAGGTTACCCCATGTGACTCTACCCTACCTAGCAACCGGGCCAATTTGGTTGCTTAGGAGACCTGGCTGGAGTCACTCAGCACACCCTGGATTCGAACTCACGACTCTAGGTGTGGTAGTCAGCATCAATACTCGCTGAGCTACACAGGCCCTGGAAATGACATTTTTTAAAATTTTCAAATAAAACATCCAACTCCTTTGTCTTGATAAGGCTAATTTCATAGCTAACATTTTATGTATTTTAAATACACATAATTAAATAATATTTTCACTTATTGCGAATTTTTACAAAAATACAAAACACTTTATTAGGGGTAAAATTGTGTGGAATTGACTGGGGCAGTCATAGTTTTCTTTTTTTTAAATAAATAAATAAATAATAGAAATCATTTTCACACATTCTGTATATTGAAATGTTTTATGTTTATTTCACTCTTTGTGTAGATGATCATACTTTTAAACATTTATCATTTGTATGGTCCCCTTTTATATCAACTACTATGTACAAACAATAAATGACATACAACACATTACAATGTATATATTCAGGGTTCCCACTCTTTTCAAGGCACAATTTCCCAGGACATTTTATGTGCCCAACGGGTGTAATATTTAAGCAAAAACACACAAATGGTCCTGATGTACATTGTGGTTATTGAATGGTTATTTTTTCTGGATTTTGTATTTGAGAGTTTAATCAAATGTTATTATTAAAATGGTGTCTAATGAATTGAATTCAATAAAACTTAAATCAAATTAATATTGTTAATTTATATACAGTTAATTACATTTTTTCAACATAACATTGCATTATTTTTTTATCGAATAAAGTGTATTTATTATTACAAAATCCTCACAGCACAATCCAAAACACTAATAAAACTAAACAGTAGTAATATACAGTAGGTAACTTTATTTTACAGTGTCTATGTTACACATAGTACATGTCACTATTATTAATTACTATAGTAATAACAATAACAATATGTATGTACAAGCAGCTCTATAAAATAATTAGGCTACACAGTAAATACATATAGTTCATTATTATTACTCTGTAATTACCTATTTAAATACACAGCAACATGAACACTAAAATAAAGTGTGACCGTAATATATCGTTGTCTTCTCCTCAGTTCACGTGTCCATTTAAATCAAGCTTTTATTTTGGCATTTCTATGTGTTTTTGGCAGTAGTATCTCACCTCCGGATAAGCAGTTCGCTACATGTCAAGTGTGATTATTAAACTCCAAAAGCTACACACACACACACACACACACACACACACACACACACACACACACACACACACACACATACACACACACACACACAGCATGATGATCATGATGAGGTGTTTTCAGTGTATGAACGTTCGGCTTCACATATTCACTTTGAAGCGCCCAGCACATGAAGATTATACATATATTGAATTCAATCGCAGCCTTTTGCTGTTTTATTATCATCCTAGGACATATCGCAATTTTAATATAATTCATTGTGCATTCAAACATCAATCATTTTCATCTCAAATATGTTATATTCCATGATGTTCTGCACTTTACCTAATGACAAGTTTCACATTTGTTGCCACTGAGGTTGAGGTACGGGTACAGGTTTAGGAGTAGGATTAGGGGTAAGGTTAACAGTGTAACTAAAGATGTAATTAAATGCAGGTACTTTAAATGCAAGTACGATACAACACATACAGTGTGTACATGATAAGTACACTCTATTAAATACTTAAGTAGAGAGTAGTTAAATACCCCTAATATAAAGTGACCAATCATATTTTTATAATACATTTTCATAATTAAATATTAAAAGTCTGGTTCTGCGACAAAGCTAAAACAGTAAAACCTACATTTGAAAAGCACCAAAAATAAATGACGAAGGCCTGGTAAAAAGTTTCTAAGTCAGTTTTTATGTGATCTTCATATAACAAACAAAAAATTTGAAGTCTGTTAGTAAAAATTTGTAAAAATAAAATAGTGACAACCTTGAACTACATTTACATATATATATACAGGTGCATCTCAATAAATTAGAATGTCGTGGAAAAGTTCATTTATTTCAGTAATTCAACTCAAATTGTGAAACTCGTGTATTAAATAAATTCAATGCACACAGACTGAAGTAGTTTAAGTCTTTGGTTCTTTTAATTGTGATGATTTTGGCTCACATTTAACAAAAACCCACCAATTCACTATCTCAAAAAATTAGAATACATCATAAGACCAATAAAAAAAACATTTTTAGTGAATTGTTGGCCTTCTGGAAAGTATGTTCATTTACTGTATATGTACTCAATACTTGGTAGGGGCTCCTTTTGCTTTAATTACTGCCTCAATTCGGCGTGGCATGGAGGTGATCAGTTTGTGGCACTGCTGAGGTGTCCAGAAGTACCTAGGAGAATTGGTGCTGTTTTAAAGGCAAAGGTGGTCACACCAAATATTGATTTAACTTTAAGTTTACTGGACTTTGTGTGACATTAAGTGATAAATGAAAACTATTTATGGCATTATTTTTGAAGACATCCTCACATGCAACATTTTTCACAAGTGCCTAGTTCAATTCTAAAAAAGAATATGTTTCCCTTGTAAGGTAACTTAGCGCACCATTTAAAAAATTTTTTACGGTAGCATAAAAAAAATTAAAAAAAAGAAAAAACACGGTTTAAAATCAAGCAAAATCAGACAAGATTTGTCAAAAGTAACATTTTATTGCAACAGCAGAGTATGCAACAGAAGTTTTGTTTACAATTTTGTTCTTCAGAGTCGCGAATACCTCTGAATTTTTATATAAACCAATATGCAACGTGTTGGTAGCAATTACAAGATAAAACACTGAGCTCTTCCTACAAAATAAAACACTATAAACGTATAAAATAAAATAAAACATTCAAGGCATTTCCAAAGTCATAACATACAGCATACTAAAATCAAGACATCCTTCATTTTACAGGCACTTGAAACTCAGTGACAACAGTCATCTTATAAGCTTTTCCTCAACAGTTGGTTTCTACGAGTACTTCTGAATTATATAAAATAGGCTTAATGCATAAACATCATAAAAAAGTCATATAAACAGTACCTTTCTGTACATAGAAAACAGGACCTTTTAAATAAATTAAGAGGATCCCGGGACAATCCTTCTAAAATAGAGAACTACTCAGTGCATGGTTTGATGCACTGTTACAAACACACTACATCTTCGCATGACGCTTTGCAATCTCTTCGTTTTGAGTGGGCCAACTCAAAGAAAGAAATGATAGGGCACCCTTTTTACAAACCCCATTAAAGGAATAAGTTCTTTCATCATGAACTAAATTGCTTTTACCTCTCCGGCTATTTTTAAGGAATCTTCAAATCTTCAGAGCACTTTATTAAACATATATATTAAAGACAGAGAGGGATGAAATTAAAACCAATTATACTCAAGTCTTTTGTTTTTGTTTATAAGGCCAGACATCTGAACATGAATGTTCAGGGTTAAGGGGTTTATATCATGGCTTGGAGGCATCACACTTTGCTCTCGGAGGGCAGGTCGCTGAGGGCAGAGACTATGTCGCTGAAGGAAAGTCTGTCTTTAGGGCTTCCGGCCCAACAGCGCACCATCAGCTTGAAGACACGTGATGGACAGCCCTGAGGAGGACACAGCTTCAGCTTCCCTTCCTGCAGAGCTACAGAGACAAATAAAGACAGTTTACATCAAATCAAAACCTTAAAATGTCCCGTCTGTACTGACTGATCACCCAGAACAAGTTGATGTTGCTGTTTAAAAAAAAAAAAAAAAATGCCACCTAACACTTCACAGCAGACACGCTGGACAACAGATTGTATATTATCAAACTTATAATGTCATTTTAGTATGTTTAAAATGATTGATTTTGATAGATAAGAAGCGATCGCGATTCCCACTATGTGCGCCCTTCCACTTGTCAAAAACAAAGTGATGAGAACGAGTGACGGATGGAACGGAAGAAGACTCAAGTGGACTAACTAGTATATACATCAGAAAACATCACCGCATCGCTGCATCAAAACAGCCAGCTTGGATGGCTTTAAACTTTTATTTTGTTTGTTACGCCTCTGAGCCCAGCTTAGTGTAATCACACCGGTTTGATTGTGTGCGTAAACTGCACTTGTAAAGCCATTTCATAGGGTCTTCAAAGTCAACATGAAACAACATTTGCAACCCATTTTCCTTCCGCAATGTGGAGCATTTCTAATTTTTATGCAAAACAGAAATACAAAATAATTGTTATTATTTATTCTCATTACCACAATGCAATTTTTTATTATTATTTACTGTCATTACCGCAATGCAAAAAAGGACATTATGAAATTCTCATTACCGCAATGTGATTTAAAAAAAATTATTTTCATTACCGCAATGTGAAAAAAGGACATTATGATATTCTCATAACCACAATGCGAAAAAAGGACATTATGATATACTCATTACCACAATGTGATAAAAGGACATTATGATATTCTCATTACCACAATGCGAAAAAAAGACATTATGATATTATCATTACCACAATGCGAAAAAAGGACATTATGATATACTTATTACCACAATGTGATAAAAGGACATTATGATATTCTCATTACCACAACATGAATAAAATTATTTAAATTGATAAATATTTATACATAAATGGTAGTTCCCCCTAGGTACTGCCTTACATTTTCACTGATTTTAATTAAGACAATCATTGTACAACAGCATCTTTTTTGGTGAAATACAGTAAAAACATAACTGTGTTGCGGTAATGAGAATCATCAATGAATACAATGGGAATAGTAAAAGTAAAGTGTCTGGAAGCTTTGCGGTAATGAGAACTGGGGGGTAAATGTGCTTAGATGTCCTGAAAATATAGTAACAATGCAAAAAATCGTAATGGTCCTAAATGTGGTTTTCTTTTTTATGCAAAATATAATTACTTGATTTATGATTTACGGTTAAAAATCACAAGGACACTTTCTTGTCAGATTTTGTAAGAATCACCCATGTATCTCAATGGTAAAAATTCTTTCAAATCCAACTTTATTTGCTATTATTGCCATAAAATTTACTTAAATAATGTTACCCGGCATTAAATTACTGTTTTAACAATTGATAAGATTTTACAAAGGCTGCATTACCTACAACAGCTGCCTAAAACAATGCCTAAATAGCTATTTGGCCATTGGGTAGCATTATTTCTTGCCATCTTGACATTAGCCGAAAAGGAAAGTTGTCTCAGAAGTGGAGCAAGTTGCAACATTTTAATGCAAACATTGGAAGACTAACATTTGTTTCTTGTTTAGAATATAAAGTGTTCCGATGAATTATGAACAATAAGACCAGAAATGTGTATTAAGAAAGTAAATAGGGTCAATTTTAAACAGTGAAAGCCTGGGGAGACAACCATTTGAAATGTTTTGTGCGATGATCTCAATCTTGTACCTTCTAGGACTTTGTCATCAGCGAGCTCTGCATACGGCAGCTCCCCGAGGCCGAACACCTCCCACATGAGCACTCCAAACGACCACACGTCTGTCTTAGTGGAGAAATCATCTTCAAACACAGCTTCAGATGGGAGCCAGCGCAGAGGAATCCATGACTGCCGGTAGTGATAGTACTCACTGGGTGTGCAAACACAGACACAATGACAACTGTGTTGCCACAAGGTGGAAGCACTGTGCAATGTAATACATCAAGACCATTCAAAATAAAACAAATTCAGTCACTTCTGGAAGCATTCTGCATTAAGATGCATGACTCTCTTGGGTTTCAACATTCTTCTCCCAAGTAAATCCTGATTTTATAAAACTGACTGTTATAGAAATACAACAGTATGTATCATACATGCATTTACCTGTTGTACACGTCTTTGCTGAGGCCGAGGGCAGACACTTTGATCTGTCGTTTGGATGAAATGAGACAGTTGCGAGCAGCAAGGTCTTTGTGAACAAAGCGCTGATTGGACAGATGCTCCATCCCATGAGCCACCTGCAAACACACTGACACCTGCAGAAAGACAGTGTGTGAGCTTCTGTCCTTGTGTGTGTGTGTGTGTGTGTGTGTGTGTAAGACTACAGACAGTCCTGAATTACCTTCTGTTTGGTGCTGAGTGGCTGAACTTTGACCTTCTCATCTTTGCTCTTGGACACTCTCAGGTACTGCTTCAAATCACCCTTGAAATTATATACAGCAAACCAGAGTATAATTATTGATAATAGTAGTATACATCCTAGTATAGTACATAAAGAAGACATTGTTACTGTTTCATTCTGTTCTGTGAGACTTCTGAAGACTGGTCACACTATGTTCAATACAGAAAATGAAAAAGTAATACCTTCTAAATGGGTAATTTATATATAAGTAAAATCTATATAGGATTATTAACGAAAAGTCTTTGTTATTTGTATGGTGGAATTATCAAGGAAGCTCACCTACAAGCAAAACACACTGTTAATGGTTTTAACATTTAATTATAAGACCGCCAGAGGACTTTTGCGACATCAACAAAACATCTTAGACACATAATTTGTTTTCTCTTCTTAAAAGAGGACCTGAATTCAATATACATATAGAGGCAAATTTAAAAAAGTTCAAGATTAATTACTTATAATTCATCACATAATTATTTTAATTTAAAATAATTATAAACAATTTGTATTATTTTGTTTATATTAATAATAATTATTTTTTGTTGAATTTTAATATATATAAAATATATCATATAATATCATACCTTACAAAATCATCCTAAACAAATATACATTATTTGTATGTTTATAATATAATAATATAATATATAAATAGTCAGAGTACCGAATCCAATATAATTTTAGAGGTAAATTTCAACATGTTCAAGATTCATTGCTTATAACTCTTGCAATTTTTTTTAAAAATGATTTACATTTAAATAATTTCAATAAGTACTGTATATAAATGATTATTTTATATATATATGTTTTTTATTATTAATATATATTCAATCAATATATACTGCATTATTGCTCTCAGTTGATTACAATATTTAATCGCTATTAATCGCTTGATTTTTCAGATAATCGTGATTAATCACAGATTTTGAAAGTGCTTAAATTTGTCTCCAAATAAACCTTTTTTCCTGTCAAAATGCATTTAATTCCTTCATAGAAAAGAAAATGTAAATATGTTTTTTTTTATTTATTTTTTTACATTTTCCAAATTATGTTTTCAATATTATAAAGATATAAATACACTAAAACAGCAACAATTCAAGTAACATTTTCAAGAGTCTAAGTTTATCCAATTTTCTATTTACAGTATATTTATAATTATCATATATTATCCTAATATCATCTTAACTACAATATAACATACAAATAGTATACACACATACATTACCATGCATTTCTGAATTTATGTTTCATATGATCTTGAAAACTTTTTGATCTAAAGGCTTATGCTTAAATGTGTAATTAGCATGGTAGACAAATTGTTCTCGTCTATGAATTTTTTACAAAACTAAAATACATGTTTTATTGGATAAGTTGGAGTGAATGGTGAAGGAAAAGCAGCCCACAAGTGTTCAGCATATATAGGAACTCCTTTAATATTGTTTAAAAAGCATCCCAGGATGCTTATACAGTATATGGAAATGTATTGGATGGGAACTAAAATCCTAACCATATTATGAGGCAACATTTCAAAGCAACTAGGCGAAAAGAAACCGGTTTGGCAGGACACTGGGCAACCTTTCTAGGCAAACTCATAAAACTCTTCTACTGACTTCAGTGGAAGTGGAGGAGAACAGAAATTGGTGTAATGATCAGAAGGTACCATGTCAGTGTACTCCAGTATCATGTAATGCGGCTCCACTTCTCTGCACACGCCCAGCAGACGAGCGACATTAGCATGACTGAGCTTGGCAAACATGTCACACTCGCGGCGGAAATCCAGCTGTACGTGTTCATCGCGCGTCTGCAGACTCTTAACCAGCACAACAGTCTCCTCTTCATCAGCAGCCTGTGTTTTAGCCAGCAACACTTCACCAAACTCCCCTTTACCTACAACCAGCATAAAAACAGTCTTACATTTTTGGAAGCATTTTTGAAAACAATTTATTAAAAACAAATTTACAATTAAATGAGGTATAATTGCGGCAAACTGAAAAAGTTTCCTATAAAGGTTTGCAAATCTACAGCGTGAAACATACAGCGTGACCAGTGTAGTCCAATTCCAGAACAAATGACTCTTATGAACTGGTTCTTTTGAATCTACAGCGCAAAACATTCAGCGCAACCAGTATAGTCTGATTCCTGAACAAATTACACTTATGAGCCGGTTCTTTTGAATGTACAGCACAAAACACATCATGACCAAATTAGTCTGATTCCCGAACAAATGGCACTTATGAGCCAGTTCTTTTGAATCTTCAGTTCGAAACATACAGTGTGACCAGAGTAGTCTGATTCCCGAACAAATGACTCTTATGAACTGGTTCTTTTGAATCTATAGCACGCAACACAAAGTGTGATCAGTCTAGTTCAATTCCTGAACAAATTACTCTTATGCACTGGTTCTTTTGAATCTACAGTTCAAAACATATAGCGTGACTGGCGTAGTCTGATTCCTGAACGAATGACTCTTATAAACTGGTACTTTTGAATCTTCAGTGCGAAACATCCAGCACGACCAGTAATGTCAAACCTGCCGTGATATTTTTGTGTTCCACAAAAAGTTTCAGTGTGGATTTGTGTGGTGTTTTGTATAGTTCATGTGCTGTACCCAGTGTGGTGATTGCGTGCAGGTTGTTTCGGAGGAATTGAAGCTTGTCGTGACTGCTGTGGCGTTTGTTGTTGCCAGTGGCAGCCATGTTGGTCAGCGCCACCTCCTCCTGTATCTCTGCAGTGGTGTGACCGTTCTGATGTACACCGCCACCTACAGGTTAATCAGAGAACTGCATGAGGACACTGCATCTCCAAAACTTATGTTTAATGTATGATAAATGTTTACAGCACACACCATTAAGACATTCGACCTCTCGCTCATCTCCGTCCTCTGTCTTCTGCAGTCTCTTGTTGCGTCTCTGCTTGCAGTAAAACATGAGTCCCAGCACAACAATGATGTAAGCGACGGCCGCCCCAACCGACAGACCGATAGTCTGGATCATTTTATAAGGGGTCTTTTCATCATCTGACAATGAGTGCTGCACTGGCTTTTCTGTTTAATCCAACACATTAAATAAATACATTAGACAACAGGAGCCAAATGAACAATTGATGAAATTGCTCCCTTATAATTATGAGTGTGAATTTGAATTGATTTGGACACGCCCCCACAGGACGCTGAATTGGAACAGGAAGAAGAATGCACAGCAGAGGAATTTAGTAGTAGGGTAGTTGTAGAATAACATGCCCATGACTTTTCTTTTTCTTTTGTTTTTTTTTTTGGAAACATCAAGATTTTAGGTTACAGTTAATATGAATGTACAATGAAAATTGTATACTTAATGTCCTGTATCAGGTTGCCCCTTTTACATTTTTCATCATTTGTTTTTTGCCTTCACCATTTCATTTTAAATGTCCTTCAGTGTAACTAATGAATTATTAACAGTAAATATTCCATGTAGTCTCTCAATTTATATGAGCTCCTTGTATAAAATGTATGAAGTCATTAGAAAAATACAGTTTAAAATGTTTGGTGGAGAATAGCCACTTTTGAAACAGAAAATCAAAAAGAAAAGGTTAGAGTGGGCAAAGAAACACAGACATTGGACAACAGATAATTGGAAAAGAGTGTTATGGATCTTAACCCCATTGAGCTTTTGTGGGATCAGCTAGACTGTAAGGTGCGTGAGAAGTGACCGACAAGACAGCCACATCTATGGCAAGTGCTACAGGAAGTGTGGGGTGAAATGTCACCTGAGTATCTGGACAAACTGACATCTAGAATGTCATTCTGGGTGGTGGAGGACGAATCTCAGTTGCCTCCACGTCTGAGACCGTCAATCCGTGCATCTTATCACATGGCTTGAGCACGTTACCATGGAGATCTAGTGCATGTGGAGGCTTCACGCTATTCTCCACGGCATCCATGCAAAACTCACCACGCACCCCACTGTGAGCGAGAATGTGACTCTACCCACCCTAGCAACCAGGCCAATTGGTTGCTTAGGAAGCCTGACTGGAGTCACTCAGCACGCCCTGAATTCGAACTTTTGACTCTAGGTGTGGTAGTCAGCGTCTTTACTTGCTGAGCTACCCAGGCCCTCCTCTGAATTGCATTTTTAATGTATTTTTGAATAATTTAACATATCTGGACAAATAAATGAGTGTCATGTCATTGACCCATAACCAAAACATATTAAAAAAATAAAACAATTGTGAAATTTTTTTATTTATTTGTGTTTAATCATTGTTCTGAAGGGGGCCTGGGTAGCTCAGTGAGAACTGATGATGATACCACGCCTGGAGTCACGAGTTCGAATCCAGGGCATGCCGAGTGACTCCAGCCAGGTCTCCTAAGCAACCAAATTGTCCTGGTTGCTAGGGAGGGTAGAGTCACATGGGGTAACCTCCTCATGGTTGTGATTAGTGGTTCTCGCTCTCAATGGGGTACGTGGTAAGTTGTGCGTGGAACGCGGAGAGCAGCATGAGCCTCCACATGCTGTGAGTCTCCGCGGTGTCATGCACAACGAGCCACGTGATAAAATGCGCGGATTGACGGTCTCAGAAGCTCAGGTTGTCCTCCTCCATGAGGACCTACTAAGAAGTGGGAATTGGGCATTCCAAAATAAAAATAATAATAATAAAAAAAATAATTATTCTGGAGCAGGTCCTGAACAATTCTCAATAAAATCTGAGCAGCTGTATTTTGAAAAATAATGCATTTATTCTTACATTTTTAAATAATCAATTTATCTCATTACAGAAACACATCAACAAAATTCACACCTACTTTTAAAAATATATTTCAGATTAAATAAAAACAGTTTTTTAATAACTATATGTCTAATGGTTGATGTAAGGATAAATGTAATAATTGTGAACATTTTCTTGTGTGTCTAAATTCTTAAAGTTTTGGTACATGTTTCAGTAAGGATAAGAAAGTTGTGGTAATGAGAATTATTACAGGAATCAAGTGACACTGGCATGAACATTCAATTAGGATGTGACAGTGCTGAACACACTTTCATGTGCCTCTCTGAGGTCAGTGAAGGCCACTGCACTCAAAGCATCTCTAATTCAACTTAATTAAATTGAGCTGGTATCACAAAAAACTACAACATGAGATGGGCTGAAGTTAGTTTGGGGTGGCAAATGAATGCAGCTCAATGTTGAAAGTGTTTCTCTGTATTTGATTTGCATTACATATAAGCAGTATACCGTAGTACCAATCCTGGTTAAAAAGTGAAAAGTGGGTGTTCCATACCAAAACAAAGCCAGGTGGTTGGAGGGGTTAAAAAATAAGAGGCTTGATACCATAATTTGAAAAAGAAAGGTCATTTCACAGGTGGACTTAATACATTTGAATCAAAGATTACAAAGACAAAAATTTTTCTTGCAATGTAACAGTGCTGAAGATGACAAACTCACCCACGACGTAGAGCTCGGCTGAGGTGTCTGCGATGTTACAGCTGTTTCCTGCAATGCAGGTGTAACTTCCTGTGTCCTCTGTACTGACGTCATGAATGATCAGAGAGCCATTGGGCATCTTCTGAAACCTGAATCAGAAACAACCCAGAGAGTCCGTTTCACTGCAAACTACCAGTATTCCAGTATTGTTGTCCAGTAAAAACATGTTTACTTCCTTAAAATAAGGTACATTTACTAAAAAAAGAAGAAAAAAAAAGAACTGTTTTTAGAGAATACATAATCAATAAAAAGTTTTCACCTCATTGACAAACTTATTTCTTGTTTTAAGCTAAATCTAATTAAATTTAGTCAGGTTTATATATACATAATGTTTCGTGAGTGTGGCCAGGAGTGTGTAAAAAGTTTGTGCTTTAAATGTAAAAGTCCCTATAAAATAGTCATATGTGATACCATTTCAAAGCATAGAAACTGAAGTATTTTTTACTGAAACATCACATTTGAATTTATGTTATATAAAATAAGACCTGAAAAACTCTGCATCACCAATGAGCCCCACCCTGAAGATCTGTAGGAATGTGAAAGTTTCTCAAAATAGCACTAAGTACACGTGATATATCAAATCAAAGCTCTCGTTCTCAGAAATGCGACCATGTATTTTTTTTTCCGTTGTTGCTATAAACCACAGTTTGAATGATTTTAAAAGAATCACAAAGTGAAATATGATCTCTGTAAGACAACAAAGATAAACGTCTCATATCTGCTTCAATCACTCTTGTAAGTCCAAAGTAGCCACAAACTCTATATCAACTCTTACCTTAGGCTCATTTCTTCAAAATGAGCCATTTTCTACTTGTATGTGAGCTTGCTTGAGTAAATAATCATGTATTATGTTTCAGATGTCCAGAACAAAATATGCAGTAAAGCAGAAAAAGCTTTATAAACAAATCATCTATAAAATATGTTCTTGACTATCAATGATGAAATATTATACAACTTCGCAAAGCTGAAAATCAACTATCCAATGACCCCTAGATTAAGCTTCTAGTCCACTCAGAGGCCAAGATATTCGAAAAAACAGTGGGGAAGATGTGTTGATCACGAAATAGACTGGATGTCTATGGACAAGCAAGTGCTCAGTTGCGTTAGAGCGCCACCTGCATTTCAGATCTGTCTAATGTGAAGAAAGACGATAGAGAAAAATCTCTCTTACACTGTACTTTCTGCTGTCTAGTGGAATAAACTAATACTTTTGCAGGGACACAGAGCAAACAGAGCCTGAATTACAGACTTTCAAAGACAGAATAAAAAACATGCGTGTTCATCATAAGACTGCATACATTCGCAACATTATTAATGAAATATTGGATACTTTTTGACACTTGGGGGGGTTTTCTGTAAATTGAGACCAATATTTTGCAATTAGTAGACTGTATGTGTATAAGGAGAGCTTTTAAATTTGGGTGTGAAAAACTGCAAGCTGCAGACAAAATATGCAACAGAACTGAAGAGGTTAAAACAGGGAAAAACTCTTTGTCAGTGGGGAAAGAAAACTAATTTCTTTAGCAATTTTGCTTGTAAAGCACATGCTTCTTGTTTAAAGGGTGTTTGGATATTTTTACTGCAAAACTAGAAAATTATTTCAGCGTAATTCTTTAGAGCAAACTAAAAATATTTCCAAACAAACCCACTGTAGTTATGATCATTTTAACCAAAGAGAACTGAAATCAGTTCCATTTTCGTGATATTTTGGCTTTACCTGCTCGAGCCCGCCTCCAAAAATGTGTCTTTTTTCTTCCATTGGATAAAGGGAGGAGGATCTCCAGTGGCCTGACAATGCAGTACTGCGTTGTGGCCCTGATATACTGTGGTATTCTCTGGCTTCAGTTTAAACCCCACGTAAACTAAAGAACAGGATAGAGACCGAAAAAGAGAAAAACAAGACAAAGACACAGAAATGTTTAATACAATCTATGCAAACAAATATATTTAAAGTTGACACCTTTAAATATTTGCTTTTTGTACCTGCGACAGTGAGCTGTACGACGGCTCTGATCTCGCCCTGCTGACTGTTGGATGCGAGACAGGTGTAGTTGCCCGCGTCTGCCCGCGTCACTGTAGTAAAGTGCAGGGTGCTCCCGTGCTGCTCCACCCATGCTGGGATATCACTGCCATCTGCAGGGGGCGCCATAGAGACACAGCGCACACATATCAACTACAACATGATAAAGACTCTTTTTATTTATTTTTTTCAAAATATTTAAGATTGCCTAACAGGTACAGTGGCCCCACAAAGTATTTAGATACTTAAAAAATGTCTGCCTGTAACTGTATAACATAACAAAATATCAAAGAAAGTGGCATCTGCAAACAAATGATACTAGAACTACCTTAGCAGAGTAACCACAGGTGTATCACATTAACTACCGTTCATCCGTTCATCACATTAACACCTTAACATGTTCCACTAACATTTGACAACCACAATATTGGTCAAGATACTGCAAATCAAATTCAAAAAGTGTCACAAAATTTCAACTCAAAATGTCTTAATAAATGTCAATATATAATTGTTGAAAATGTAACTCTTTACAATGAAGTTGTATCTGCTAACATGCATTAACTGCATTAGTTAACCTGTCATTAACAACTAATGATTTGCATAAATACTTTTTCATTACTTACAACAATACTTCTTAACTTTTACAACATTTATACATTTTGAAAATGAAAAGTTAGTTTACACTAACATTAGTCAGCATTTATTAGTCATGTAGAACTATTAACAATAATTTTACAGCATTTATTAATCTTGGTTAATGTAAGTTTCTACGTAAATTTTTAATACATTTTTACATGAAAAGCGGTATAAGTTGACATTTGTTAACATAATTAGTCATGTTGAACTAACAAACATTATACAATAGTATTATCATACTGTAAATTATTAATAACTAAGAGTAAGAAATGATGTAAAAATTCATGCTAGTTCATGATACCTAATGAATAAACTAAAGTTACACCAGTGTTTCTAATGTAGTAATAGCTAATGTTACTATTATACCATGGCACTGTTGAATGCTTGATTTTGGTTGTTTGGTTGACAGACATTCTAAGTTGTTGATTATATTCATTAATAAATAAAACCTTATAGTTAAATGTTACCTTTTTGTTTAAAGGGGTCATGACATGAGGAATTAAATGTTCCTTGATCTATTGACCTGTAAGAGTTCACTGTACAATAAAAACATACATACTGTTTCCGAACTCAAAATGTCCTCCGCACTACAAAGAGCATTTTTTGAAACCAGGCTGCCAAAACGACTCGTTCTCTACTTCCTCCACATTGTGATGTCACACTGTGGTAGACACTTGCATATGACCGCCTCCACCAGTGGCACCTGCAGCTGTACGGCCGTATGCACCGTGCGTACCATGAGCGCTCCGAATGACATGAGAAATATTTACTCTCAGAATATTTCACCAATCATGAAATGTGTCCCGTATTTCTGTTGGCTGTTTAAAAGAATGAATTTGCGAATGAATAATTCTTTTGAGTCGTTTCTTCTCAGTGAATTGGCCAAACGGGCTTGAAAACGGTCTGAATCGATTTGCGATTCAGTACAATTCGTTCAGAGCGCTCTCTCACTGAATCATTTGGAGCGGTTTCTCACACAGTAAAACAGTATCAGGATATTTACGAATACAGTGTTGGATACAGTGTAAATTTACTTACAATCAACTGAAACAAAAATCTGTCTTTTTGAGAGGTAACTTTGAGAAACTTCAGCTCGTGCTGTGTCATACACTATATTGCCAAAAGTATTCGCTCACCCATCCAAATAATTGAATTCAGGTGTTCCAATCACTTCCATGGCCACAGGTGTATAAAATGAAGCACCTAGGCATGCAGACTGCTTCTACAAACATTTGTGAAAGAATGGGCCGCTCTCAGGAGCTCAGTGAATTCCAGCGTGGTACTGTGATAGGATGCCACCTGTGCAACAAGTCCAGTCGTGACATTTCCTCGCTACTAAATATTCCACAGTCAACTGTCAGTGGTATTATAACAAAGTGGAAGCGATTGGGAATGACAGCAACTCAGCCACGAAGTGGTAGGCCACGTAAAATGACAGAGCGGGGTCAGCGGATGCTGAGGCGCATAGTGCGCAGAGGTCGCCAACTTTCTGCAGAGTCAATCGCTACAGACCTCCAAAGTTCATGTGGCCTTCAGATTAGCTCAAGAACAGTGCATAGAGAGCTTCATGGAATGGGTTTCCATGGCCGAGCAGCTGCATCCAAGCCATACATCACCAACTGCAATGCAAAGCATCGGATACAGTGGTGTAAAGCACGCTGCCACTGGACTCTAGAGCAGTGGAGACGCGTTCTCTGGAGCGACGAATCACGCTTCTCCATCTGGCAATCTGATGGACGAGTCTGGGTTTGGCGGTTGCCAGGAGAACGGTACTTGTCTGACTGCATTGTGCCAACTGTGAAGTTTGGCGGAGGGGGGATTATGGTGTGGGGTTGTTTTTCAGGAGCTGGGCTTGGCCCCTTAGTTCCAGTGAAAGGAACTCTGAATGCTTCAGCATACCAAGAGATTTTGGACAATTCCATGCTCCCAACTTTGTGGGAACAGTTTGGGGATGGCCCCTTC
Source organism: Myxocyprinus asiaticus (assembly GCF_019703515.2). Lineage (NCBI taxonomy): Eukaryota > Metazoa > Chordata > Actinopteri > Cypriniformes > Catostomidae > Myxocyprinus > Myxocyprinus asiaticus. The sequence continues at coordinate 3,192,032 of NC_059393.1, forward strand.
CTGTTCCAACATGACTGCACACCAGTGCACAAAGCAAGGTCCATAAAGACATGGATGAGCGAGTTTGGTGTGGAAGAACTTGACTGGCCTGCACAGAGTCCTGACCTCAACCCGATAGAGCACCTTTGGGATGAATTAGAGCGAAGACTGCGAGCCAGGCCTTCTCGTCCAACATCAGTGTCTGACCTCACAAATGTGCTTCTGGAAGAATGGTCAAAAATTCCCATAAACACACTCCTAAACCTTGTGGAAAGCCTTCCCAGAAGAGTTGAAGCTGTTATAGTGCAAAGGGTGGGCCGACGTCATATTAAACCCTATGGATTAAGAATGGGATGTCACTTAAGTTCATATGCGTCTAAAGGCAGATGAGCGAATACTTTTGGCAATATAGTGTATGAACAAGGGGCTGTTCAAACTGAACCTGTTTTTGCGTCATCTCGCGCTGCTTTTCAATCGTTTTCCATATAAACATTCGCTAGATGTTTGTCTTTTGACAACTGCGTCACACTTCACGCTGTTTTTAGCATCTCTCACAGGATCGCTGCATTTTTAGATGCTGTGTCAAGTTAAAAAGAACTTCTTCGACTGACAAAAACGCATCTCGAGACACCTGCGTTCTGCTCTATTCGTTGTGGTGCGTTTTGCTTTTGTAGCGCGAAAATGCGTCTGTCTGAACGGTTACTGGAAGAAATGCTTTAGCCAATAGTTACATGAATGCTAATCATACTCGAGTAAATAAATAAATGCTTATCTCAAAGGTCACCAGAACTGAACACTTGGTGGTGTTTTTTGCAAAAACAAATCTCACGGGGGAGCATAAGTTTTATTAGGCAGATTTAGAGGTCTGCAACCTGACCTGGGCCCGACGGGACCCGAGAACCCGACAGGTTTCAGGTCGGGTTCAGGTTTGCGATTAATGAAAAAATAAACAGGCCTACCGATCTTTTTCGCGCACACGCTCTCACTCACAGACATGCGCGAACGGACGAGTTAGGGGCCATTCACACCGCAAGTGTTTTTGCGCACGTCTGTTCTGTTTTCCCTTTGTTTAAACACTTGCTGGACGAATGTCTTTGACATTTTCACCACATCTCGCTTTTTCTTCTGCATCTCGTGCAGGACCGGCACTGTTTAAACACCATGTCAAGTTAAAAAGGACTTCAGATTTTCAAAAACGCATGTCGAGACACCTGTGCTCCGTTTCATTCTTACCGCTGCGTCTAGATTGTTTTTAGTGCATTTGTCACAAAGATTCAACAATCTGAACAAGTTCAGGCTGCATAGAGGGGACAGTTGCATTGTTTCATATTATTCAAGATTGTTCTGCACCAAGTGATGTTTCAGCGCATAAACGGTAAGTCAATGCTTTTTTCCCTTCTGCTCAGTGTACTAAGGGGCTGCCATGCCTTGTTAAAATCGTGTATGTTTACTGTTTCAGTACTGTTAAGAATGTTGCCTATATGCTTACATAAAATACAGCTATACTAGGAGAAGATACTAGAAGAAATTCTGATAGCAAGCGATTTCAGGTTCGGGCTTAAAATCTGACGTATCGTTCGGGCCGGGAAGGGTTGCATTTTATGGCCCGTGCAGACCTCTAGTTAGATTTCTGTGCATACCCTCAGATTAAATCCTGCAGACACCCATGGCCTCCACAACAACAATCAATGCCTACTTAACCTTATCACCTCCGTAGCCCCGTCAAGAGTAGAGAGCCAATCAGAACAATGGGCATTTACTGTAAGGTTTTAAAGGAGCAGCAGCACAAAAACCGAGCGTTTCTGACAGATGGTCAGAATGAGGGTGAAAAATGATCATGTTTTACAAATACATGACTGTTTTTTGTGCAAACAACTAAGCTAATATTATAAGTGAACCTCAATGAACACTTTAAAATAATAAAAAAAGGTATGTCATGACCCCTTTAAAAAAACAAAAAACTTTGTGAAATGTTTTACTAGAAAAAAGTGTGTTTGTGCCATCTTTTTTTAAAATAAATGTTAGTTGCTTTGACATTATGATATCTAATGCAATGACATTCAGACAATTTTAAGTCTGGCTTCAGTGTCCAAACACTATAGAAAGACAAACTTTTTTTTATAAAGGCAGATATTTGGGATTTAATTTTCACATTGTTTCTCTTTATGCACACCTGTTCTGATCCAGCTTATGGTGGGGGTCGGTCGGCCTTTAGCAGAGCACTGCAGGTTTCCCTCTTTATTGAGCTCCAGACACTGATATGCCTGCGGTGTCGGCGTGAACTTCAGACGCTCTGAAACATACCACAAGGGTTGGGTTAAGTTACTCAAAAGTAATCCACTACCAATGGCTAATTACATCTCTGAAATTGTAACCGGATTACTGACTTTACTTTTTCAATGAAGTAATCACATTACTAAGTTACTTTCTAAAATACACACTTTTGTTTTACCTCTTAACTAATTCAAAATAATGTCTATATTTCCTCCTCGTTCATTGTCGCACGCAGGTCATACACTCAGCACTACGCGTTTTTCCTTTACAATGACTTGGAATATGAACATAATTCATGTTTTAAATGTATTCTATATTCATTTTATTATTTTAGAAAAAGACCTACATGCAACCCAAGGATTTTACTTAAAAGTAATTAATTTAGAGTCAGTAACTTGTAATCTGATTACAAGAATTTAAAATGCAATGTGATACTTTTTTAGTGTAAAAAGTAGTGTAAGTAGATTACAGTAATTACATTGTAATCAGATTAAACCAAACATTGCACAACAGCAAACTCTCGAAAACCACTGGACTAAAGAGCAACTGCTAGGCCAGTTTTGAGGTCAACAAATGCAGTAGCTAAATTAAAAACAAAAATGGCACACAACAAACGTTCCTCACCTAGTACATAGACTCGTGCCTGTGCGCGAAGTTTTCCTGCCTCTGTTCTGCTCTCGCAGATGTACAGCTGACTGTCATAAACCTCCACGTTATTTATACGCAGAGTTCCATTGGAGAAGAGCTTGAAGCGAACATCCTTTCAAAAAAACAAAGAGAGTTTAGTGCATTCATTCATGATATCAGTTTATATAGTCTAGTCTTTCAAGTTGAAGTGTGTATTTTTTGAACCACAAAGGTCACCAAATGGAATTGCGAAAATAATGACTGTTTTCGAATTGGTTTCCCGAACACTCGCCGTCTTCTACTGGCTGGACAAACAGACAGTCTCGCCCCAACAACAAAAAAGAAATTCGAGATTGACAATTTATGTGAATAAAGGTACATTTCTAGTTCCAACATTATTTTGTACTTCAGACCTTTGTTTTACTGGACAAGAAAAAAATGTTTTATCCCGTGTGAACCACATTTGGTTTTCGACCATTGAAAATGGGTAAAATTTAACAATTTACAAATGGAGCCACATTCAGAGTCCCATATAGAGTCGCATATACTTCATTCTGAATTATAATCTACAGGGATATTAAGATATATTTAATACCTCTGGTGTTATAGGCACTCAAACTTTGGAAACACACAAAAGTGTTTCTTCCCCCAATTTTTGGATTTTGGAAAATGGTCTTCGGTGGTGGCTGATGTTCATGGTCAGCACATATGTGATGCAGTTTCATCGTTTTTTGTTTGTTTCACATGATTGCAATTAATATTTAAGATTTGTTGTTGCATTTCATGTTTGTAATGAATATTATTTATTTTTGATAATCTGAGCATCTAGAAACTTCTGAATTCAACAGTTTTTGTACTTCAAGGTTCTGTGAGAAATCAAACTAACTTATTTTCACTTTATTTAATATTCATGAGTTTTATCAGTCTCTTAATGATTTGGGAAAAATTTTGACTCTAAGAACATCTGAAGCCAAACCAGGCCAGTTTGTTTCCTAATCTCAAACATCATCAAGAAATATATTACACATTACTTTGTTCAAAATTTATAAAAGTCCAGACTTTTATTCTACATTGTACTTGCTGTTATGTTTACCATAGTTCTTTTATCAGAATCAGATTTTTTGCCAAGTATGCTTACACATACAAGGAATTTGTCTTGGCGACAGAAGCTTCCAGTGCACACACAATACAACAAGACAGAGATAATAAAAAAATAGAATAAAAATAAAAAGTGAATAGAGAATATAAGTATATACAGAAATACAAAATAAGAGAAAACAAATCTATATATTCGTATTTACAAATACAAATCTGTTATATAAAGATAGTGCAAGGGAATGTATGGCAGAAGAGGTTGGATATGTTAGATAAATATATATAGACTAAGCTGTGTACTGCACATAATTATTGCTCAATGGGGCAGTTTTAACTGTTCATGAGATGGATAGCCTGAGGGAAAAAAACTGTTCCTGTGCCTGACAATTCTGGTGCTCAGTGCTCTGTAGTTTTCTGATGTCCGATTTCATAGCTGAACCAAACCAGACAGTTATTGAAGTGCAAAGAACAGACTCAATGACAGCTGAGAAGAACTCAACTGGCGAAGGAAGTACAACCTCTGCTGGGCCTTTCACAATGGAGTCAATGTGGGTCTCCCACTTCAGGTCCTGTGAGATGGTAGTGCCCAGGAACCTGAATGACTCCACTGCTGCCACAGTGCTGTTTAGAATAGTGAGCGGGGTCAATGTTGGGGTGTTCCTCCTGAAGTCCACAGTCATTTCCACTGTTTTGAGCGTGTTCAGCTCCAAGTGGTTTTGACTGCACCAGACAACCAGCTGTTCAACCTCCCTTATGTATACAGACTCATCGTAATCCCGGATGAGGCCAATGACAGTAGTGCTGTCTGCAAACTTCAGGAGCTTGACAGAGGGATCCTTGGTGGTGCAGTCATTGGTATACAGGGAGAAGAGTAGTGGGGAGAGCACACATCCCTGTCTGTCAGAAAGCTGGTGATCCACTGACAGATAGAGGTGGGAACAAAGAGTTGGTTTAATTTAGTCTGGAGAATAGATGGGATGATGGTTTTGAAAGCCGAACTGAAGTCCACAAAAAGGATCCTTGCATATGTCCCTGGTCTGTCCACATGCTGCAGGATATGATGCAATCCCATGTTGACTGCATCATCCACAGACCTGTTTGCTTGATAAGCAAATTGAAGGGGATCCAGAAAGGGTCAAGTGATGTGCTTCAGGTGGGCCAACACCAGTCTCTCAAATGACTTCATGACTACAGACGTCACAGCGACTCCTCTGTTGTCATTAAGTCCTGTGATTTTGGGTTTCTTTGGGACAGGGATGATGGTGGAGCATTTGAAGCAGCAGGAAACTTCACACTGCTCCAGTGATCTGTTGAAGATCTGTGTGAAGATGGATTTTAGACAAGTGGGTCAAACACAGCCTTTTGTTTCCGGAAGACCCGGCACACGTATTATTCACAGATTTTAAGTGCAGGTTGAATAGCAGGAGGGGGGAAGAGGGTGATTGCAGGAGGTGTTGATGTTTGTGTGAAGTGAAGGTCAGAGTGGGTATGGGGTGTGAGACTGGGCTTTTCAAATCTACAGTAAAACACATTCAGGTCGTCAGCCAGTTGTTGATTCCCTACAGTGTTGGGGGATGGTGTCTTGTAGTTAGTAATGTCTTTCAGGCCTCTCCACACTGATGCAGGGTCGTTAGCTGAAAACTTATTTTTCTGCTTCTCAGAGTAGCTTCTTTTAGCCACCTTTGTCAGTGTGTTTCTGGCCTGATTGTACAAGATTTTATCCCACTTCTGTAAGCATCCTCTTTGGCCTGACGAAGCTGCCCGAGTTTTTCTGTAAACCATGGTTTGTCATTACTGAACCTTAAATAAGTCCTAATAGGAATGCACATACCCTCACAGAAACCGATATATGTTGTCACAGTATCTGTGAGCTTGTTCAGACAGGTGTCTGCAGCTTCAAATACACTCCAATCGGTGCAATTAAAGCAGGCCTGTAGTTCCAGCTCTGCTTCATTGGCCCATCTTTTTACAATCTTTAATACAGGTTTAGCTGATTTAAGTTTCTGCCTGCAGGTTGGAAGATGATGAACCAGACAGTGATCTGAGAGTCCCAAAACTACTCTAGGGACAGAGCAATATGCATCCTTCATTGTTGTGTAGTAGTGATCCAGTATACTTCTGTCTCTGGTGGGGCATGTAATGTGTTGTTTGTATTTTGGCAGTTCACAGGTGAGATTGGCTCTGTTAAAATCACTGAGAATAATAATAAGTGAGTCCAGGTACTGTTGTTCCGTGTCTGTGATCTGATCAGCCAGCTGTTGCAGCACTGCGCTCACACACGCTTGTGGAGGAATGTAAACACTCACCAGAATAAATTTTTGTTTAACAGTTGCATTTGTAATGCCATAATCACAAGAAACACCATGTCTGGCTCCTCATTACAGTGGTAGTTAGGCAGTTAGTCTTTCTTAAAAATAAACAGTTTATTTGTTATGAAAAAATTATAGCCTAAACACATTTTAAAATCATATTTCTTTCTAATACAACTACCAGAGTTCTAATGAAAAATTCTGTTACAGTTTACTGTGATAAATGTTAGTGTTGATGAGCAGATGTGAAAAGTCTTATAATTGACCCTTTGCTAAGCCCCTCCTTAAAATCGTTTCTGACCAATCCTATCTTAGCAACTGTTGCCGGGCCACCAATACTCTGACAGGCGTTTGCCATTTTCAAATGAGATTCCATGGAAATAATGTGTGTTTGAGTACTTTTACGTGGGATTTTATCAAAATTATCCAAAAAATTAAAAAAACTTTGTTGCTGGGTCACTTGTAATAGTGACATGAGTTACCTAAAGAGGATAGATGAAGTGTTTTTTTTTTAATTAAAAGAAAAAAAACAAAATCTTTAAATAAATGTAGAGAAGAGCATCCTATACTGTGTCATTCCTCATTCCCAAATGAACATGAATAACATCAGCTAGGACACCTACATTTGCTCTAAGGTAAATCAAAGCTAATAACTGAACCTTAATTAATTTATGAATTGATTCAAGACATGGTAAAAGCAATAGTAAATAAAGAGTTCACAGCATCAAAATGAGTGTGTGTTGTATAAGATGTTATAAGCAGTTCTGTTCACCTACATTAATGCTATCAGGTGTGTAATTGCCATCAAATTACACTTTTCTCTTTTCAAGTGACTGTGATAATCAATTGCCTCAATTTTGATTCACAGTCTCCACATTTTTCAATCAAATTACTGGGTAAATTTACAATTTCTTTTACAAAAAAATGTCAGATAAATATGCCTTATTATGTCACTCTTCATTCCTGCTCACTTAAGAATATTATCCATTCTGTTTATGAGAATATTTTGCCAAAAACCACACTGTTCACGGCAGTCTCCCATTCATTTCTATGGGGAGTTCTGCAGAGCTTGTCAGAGTGAGTGACAGTAACCAGGGGGTGGCGGAGCTTAGCAAAGGGTCCATTGATGCTGGTTCAGGGCAGGTGTTTTCTCTTTCCCTCGTAAGTACTGTTCAGAATATCGGAGCTGTCTTGGCGTTTGAAATGGCTCAATTGCTCCATGGTGCTTTAAAATAGTACATTCTCAAATGGGTCATATATGTTTTGTCGTCTGTGGTATCGAGGGAATTCCAGTTTAACTACGCATGTGATCCGCTCTGCGCTGCCCTGTTACCAGAGCTGACATGTCGAGAGAAACCCGGTCGACACGCGTGCACCTGCATGCTCCAGAGATACAGGAGGACAAAGCAGAGAGCATCACTTGTGCGAATGATTCTCAATGGATTGCGCAACACGCACGTGAAACCAATCTTCAAATCACACACGCATTCGTGTTCCACATGAGAAGCCTATTTAGTGCTTATAAAGTGGCAAAGCAAGATGAATATCATAAAATTTGCTTCGGCGGCTGCCAAAGCTAAATTACGGGCCTCCGAATCTAATTTTAGAATATTCATCTTGCTTTTGATGCAGATGAATTTTCAATCATGAAAAACCCATTGCATTGCCATGTAATGCAATAAGTGCTGCTGAAGTCAACTGATTTTAGTAATTGAAATACCATACCTATGTTTTAAAATAAAATAATGATGCTGCCACATATCTTAGGTTATGTTTTTTTAAATGTAGTTTTGCTTCAGAATCATAGGCGAAAACTTTCACTTTGACTCCACTTTACAAAACAGTTTACAGTTTTATTTATCTCGGTCTATCCATCTCATGAACAGTTAAAACTGCCCCATTGAGTATTACTTATGTGCAATATCCAGCTTAGTCTTTTTATATTTACAGTTGTGCTCAAAAGTTTGCACACCCTGGCAGAAATTGTGAAATTTTGGCATTGATTTTGAAAATATGACTTGATCATGCAAAAAACAAAAAAAAAAAAAAAAAAAACTGTCTTTTATTTAAGGATAGTGATCATATGAAGCCATTTATTATCACATAGTTGTTTGGCTCCTTTTTAAATCATAATGATAACAGAAATCATCCAAATGGCCCTGATCAAAAGTTTACACACCCTTGAATGTTTGGCCTTGTTACAGACACACAAGATGGCACATACAGGTTTAAATGGCAATTAAAGGTTAATTTCCCACACCTGTGGCTTTTTAAATTGCAATTAGTGTCTGTGTATAAATAGTCAATGAGTTTGTTAGCTCTCACATGGATGCACTGAGCAGGCTAGATACTGAGCCATAGGGAGCAGAAAAGAACTGTCAAAAGACCTGTGTAACAAGGTAATGTAATAAAGATGGAAAAGGATATAAAAAGATATCCAAAGCCTTGAAAATGCCAGTCAGTACTGTTCTATCAGTTATTAAGAAGTGGAAAATTCAGGGATCTCTTGATACCAAGCCAAGGTCAGGTAGACCAAGAAAGATTTCAGCCACAACTGTCAGAAGAATTGTTCGGGATACAAAGAAAAACCCACAGGTAACCTCAGGAGAAATACAGGCTGCTCTGGAAAAAGACAGTGTAGTTGTTTCAAGGAGCACAATACTTGTTGACCCCTCTCCAAACATAGCGCTTATGGTTGTGACCATAAAGCTCTATTTTGGTCTCGTCACTCCAAATTACAGTGTGTCAGAAGCTGTGAGGCGTGTCAAGGTGTTGTCAGGTATATTGTAACCGGGCTTTTTTGTGGCACTGGCTTCTTTCTGGCAACTCGACCATGCAGCTAATTTTTGTTCAAGTATTGTCGTATTGTGCATTTCTGCAAGGGTATGCAAACTTTTGTGCACAACTGTGTATATACATTATATATACAGGTGCATCTCAATAAATTAGAATGTCGTGGAAAAGTTCATTTATTTCAGTAATTCAACTCAAATTGTGAAACTCGTGTATTAAATAAATTCAATGCACACAGACTGAAGTAGTTTAAGTCTTTGGTTCTTTTAATTGTGATGATTTTGGCTCACATTTAACAAAAACCCACCAATTCACTATCTCAAAAAATTAGAATACATCATAAGACCAATAAAAAAAACATTTTTAGTGAATTGTTGGCCTTCTGGAAAGTATGTTCATTTACTGTATATGTACTCAATACTTGGTAGGGGCTCCTTTTGCTTTAATTACTGCCTCAATTCGGCGTGGCATGGAGGTGATCAGTTTGTGGCACTGCTGAGGTGGTATGGAAGCCCAGGTTTCTTTGACAGTGGCCTTCAGCTCATCTGCATTTTTTGGTCTCTTGTTTCTCATTTTCCTCTTGACAATACCCCATAGATTCTCTATGGGGTTCAGGTCTGGTGAGTTTGCTGGCCAGTCAAGCACACCAACACCATGGTCATTTAACCAACTTTTGGTGCTTTTGGCAGTGTGGTCAGGTGCCAAATCCTGCTGGAAAATGAAATCAGCATCTTTAAAAAGCTGGTCAGCAGAAGGAAGCATGAAGTGCTCCAAAATTTCTTGGTAAACGGGTGCAGTGACTTTGGTTTTCAAAAAACACAATGGACCAACACCAGCAGATGACATTGCACCCCAAATCATCACAGACTGTGGAAACTTAACACTGGACTTCAAGCAACTTGGGCTATGAGTTTCTCCACCCTTCCTCCAGACTCTAGGACCTTGGTTTCCAAATGAAATACAAAACTTGCTCTCATCTGAAAAGAGGACTGGGCAACAGTCCAGTTCTTCTTCTCCTTAGCCCAGGTAAGACGCCTCTGACGTTGTCTGTGGTTCAGGAGTGGCTTATCAAGAGGAATACGACAACTGTAGCCAAATTCCTTGACACGTCTGTGTGTGGTGGCTCTTGATGCCTTGACCCCAGCCTCAGTCCATTCCTTGTGAAGTTCACCCAAATTCTTGAATCGATTTTGCTTGACAATCATAAGGCTGCGGTTCTCTCGGTTGGTTGTGCATCTTTTTCTTCCACACTTTTTCCTTCCACTCAACTTTCTGTTAACATGCTTGGATACAGCACTCTGTGAACAGCCAGCTTCTTTGGCAATGAATGTTTGTGGCTTACCCTCCTTGTGAAGGGTGTCAATGATTGTCTTCTGGACAACTGTCAGATCAGCAGTCTTCCCCATGATTGTGTAGCTTAGTGAACCAAACTGAGAGACCATTTTGAAGGCTCAGGAAACCTTTGCAGGTGTTTTGAGCTGATTAGCATGTCACCATATTCTAATTTTTTGAGATAGTGAATTGGTGGGTTTTTGTTAAATGTGAGCCAAAATCATCACAATTAAAAGAACCAAAGACTTAAACTACTTCAGTCTGTGTGCATTGAATTTATTTAATACACGAGTTTCACAATTTGAGTTGAATTACTGAAATAAATGAACTTTTCCACGACATTCTAATTTATTGAGATGCACCTGTATATATATATATATATATATATATATATATATATATATATATATATATATTATATATATACACATACATACATACACACACACACACACACACACACACACACACACACACACACACACACACACACACACTGTATAATAAATGTAATATTGTTTAAAAATAATTTTATGTCTTTCTTTACTGTTACCGGATGGCCCCAGACACAGAGACTGCAAGAAAGCAAACTGAATAAAATCCCAGATGCTGTTTATTGTGCAACTCCAATCCCAATCAATAACTACCAGAAGAAAAAAAAAAGATTTGGTACATAACACGGGACTTTTACTTCTAAAGAAGCCCGAAATACACATGGGACTCTTATTTTGAAATGTCTGCACTCCCAGCTGCAACTCACCGATGGCTGATTCGCTGAGAAAGTGAATCTGATTCAAACTGCTTACTTGAGCTACAGAGTTCAAACCCTCAGTTCTTCTCAGGTGATTAATTGAAAAGACCTGGTTCAAAAGAGTCCATTTTTCACGAATCGGACATCATGGCTCGTGCTGTGTTTGTTGTTACACGCTGGAAGCTCATCTCAACAGAAAGGGTGAAAAGCGACGCGAGACACACGGGTGTACACTCTAAAGATTTATTCAATACAAAAGATGATATCTGATGAAATGCAAACAACCTGACTGTCGACAATGCAAACTAGATTTTAAACGACCTTCGCAATAATTTATTTTCACATTCTCAAGCCCTGTATATTTTGGCTTTCATCATCATTTATGTTTAGCCTTATTTTAAGCATAAATAAAATGAAATTTGTTGGATTGGACATGGAATAACCCTATAGTCATTATGAATATTAAGCTGAAGTATTTTAATGCTGAAAAATAAAAATACACACTTCAGCTTTAAAATAAAGCATAGATGCATTCACATATACTGTACATTTGCACAGTGACACATTATAGGTAAAATATCATTTTCCCCAACAGAAAATAACACATCTTCATTCAGACACATCAAAAGGTTTCATTTCCTCAGGACACAGTTAAGGATTGTATTACGCCACATGATAACAGCATGACATCATTGTCCCGCTCACCTCTGCATTGATTGGCTGCATGTTACGGTACCATGTGACCTCAGGTTCGGGCGTGGCGCGAGCATGACAGTGCAGGTACCCGGCACGGCCCTCCTCTAAATGACTGTCCACCGGCTTCTGGATCCACTCTGGTTTAGCTGTTCATGCATAGAAGATGTTTAAGAGGACAATCTCATACTGATATCAGTGTGAAAATGTAGAAATAATATTAGTGTGTAATTTTCTGTCTTGACTTCAATACAAATATCTAAAAATCCCTAAAACAAGAAAAATAGGGGTCCATTAACCTTTTCTTTTTCTTCCCTAAAAGTGTCTGGGCAGCAAAAAGTCCTAGAGACCTCAAATTTGGCAGAGTGGTCCCAAATACCCCCCCACCCAAAGTTGCATACACACCCCAATCCAACCCCAGGTGGCGCTTTAATAAACATTTTTACGTTTTCGCTAATAACTTGGCAACCATATGGGCAAGATGCAAAATACATTTTCCAGTCAAGTGAAAATCTCTAATTTTGATAACTTTTTTGTCATGAGGGGTCTCTAGGTGATACAAGCAATCGAACCAACAAGTCTAGGAAGAGTTTGAAAAAGTAGGGTTTTATGAAAACTCAATATGGCGGACAGAAATAAAATCGGAGATATACGTTTTATTTCGCTAATCCTTGTAAGTCTGCAAACATCATACCAACCAAGTAACTAGAGTACTTAGTAATGAAATTACTTTGACCCTGAGAGAACTGTTCTTTCAAATCTGGTAATTTTGGTAATTTGATCCACTTTTCAAAACTGCTTTGACCCCGATAATTGCCGCTTGAGGCTACATTTTTACTTTGTTTTCAGAGAATACGTTTATTATTCTAACCGCATTTGCAATTTGTTTTTTTCTTGTTTTAAGCATAAAACTTGCTACATTTAATATGTTTAATTACAGAAGTGTTTAGAGAAAGTTAATTAATTACAGTCTTGTAATTCCATTTGGTGCCACTAGAGGCACATAGATTAAACACTTCATCTTTAATTTGTAAGACAATACTGGTCGTAGGAAAATTTGATGGCTGTGAGATATTCAGCAGCTAAAAGTAAGGCAAGAAACATACACTACGCAAGTACATGACATATGCTTGATTTTTAATGCATTGTGTTCGAGCAAATGTGTCCATTCTCAGCATTGTGGCACAACAGTGCATATTAGCATAAATGATCTTATTTAAGGTCAGTGCTCTTCTTCAGGTCAACTGCTGCTACATTTTAACGTAACTCTATTGACCCATTAAATACCATCACAGTAATGCAAGAATGTAAAGTGTGTACAACAGGGGCTGTGAGTTTGCAATGTATAAGCAAAGCATTCGTATCTGCATTTGTGTAATTGCGTAGAATGTTTTTGGTGGAAAACTTACTGGCTACAGTGACTGTCAACTCCTGTTTTCTCTGGCCTGCCTTGTTTTGTGCAAAACACGTGTAGGTTCCCGAGTCTTCACTGCGGGTGGGACTGAAAATCAGGTCCAGCCCGTCCTGGTACACCCTGCCTTCGGCAGGAACTCGCTGTCCCGCATGTTCCCACCAAACCTCTGGCTCCGGGTGCCCATGAGGCGGGCGGCACGTGACTCGCGCCAGAGAATCTGCTGTGAACTGTCTCGACTGTTTGGCAATCATGTCCTCGATTTCTGATGGGAAACAGTGACAAGAAAGAAATACAAGTTGACAAATAGACAAGAATTTGTCTTCAAATTTTAGGTTAAAGTTTATATATTTGTAGATGGGAAAGTGTATGTTTTTGAGCATTTAGAAACGCTCTCCATTACAAAAGGAGTAGAGTGGATGTGAGTCTACTGGGGTGTTCTTTGGGAAACTTAATGGCCAAAATAAGTGAATTAAAAACATCACGGTAATCACAATGTTACTCAATAATCATAACGCTGCTTAATCGCCAGCAAATTTTGGCGAAAGCACAGCAAAAACAAAATTTTTTGAGTGTTTAAATCTGTTGAATGAAGAGTCCTGTATACTTAAACTGTATATGTATCTATTCAAGAGTAAGTGTGAGTGTGTTACCTGCTAGTCGCAGAAAGGCCTCGAGAGACACAGGGGGGCCCCGGGGCCCCTGAGCCACACATTTATACAGGCCTGTGTTCCGCTGCTTCACTTGAGTAATGACGAGAGAGCCATTGCTCAGAATAAACACACTGGCCAGAAGAGAAAGATACAGTCAAAAACATCCACTCAATATACTCATGGACAAAGACACAAGAACATTTCTTTATAGAGCTCAACAGTGACCGTCTACTTTTCAAGCAGCAGTCTTGGTTCTGGAAGCAATTTTCTCATTAATTTTCTCCATAGGCATTTAAAAAAAAAAAAAAAACTTCAGTAAAGAGATCTAAGCCTTGAACAAACCAGCCAGCTCCAAGATGAATAACAACATTACAGAAGTATTTAAAAAACAGTATGAGACTCGGTACTTCAATACTTTTATGAGGGAATGAACTACAATCACATAAAGCATTGCAAATAATGTAGTCGAAACAAAAATGCCATTACAATATAAAACTACTGATCTATAGTAATATATATATATATATTTGAAGATTATTGAAAATATTAAGAGTTGACGGTCGCTGCTGAACTCTTTAAAACTAGTTATATTTCCATGATAACATCAAGTTCTCTGATTGGTCGATCTCTCTTCAGAATTATGGGTAGTGTAGTACTTCACCAGGAACTTGATTTTAAACACTATAAGTAAAATATGAAGTTGAAATGACACTCTCTTGTGGTTTTTACACAAGAAAATATCATCATGTATCAATCTCAGAGCTCATGGTATTTCTGTCTTGAAAAGTTTATACATTATCATTAAAAAACTATTTCTCTATGGAGAAAATCCTTTTTTTTCCCCCGAATGTCAAATAATGCTAATGTCACTTTTAATTTGATTTATAATATTTAAATTCATCAAGCACATCACTTTTCAAATTATAAAAATAAAGCAGTACACAAATTTGTTCTCATTGCAAACAAGTTAAATTATAGTGCACTACCGGCTCTTGTTTGAAACCAGCTCATTGTCATGGTACCACTCGACAGTGGGCTGCGGTTCGGCCGTGAACTGACAGTGGAAGAGAGCTTCCTCATTCCTCAAGACCACTAAATCCTCTGGCTTCACCACCGGCTTAGGGTAACTCTTATCTACAGACAGATACAGATCATTCAATACAAAATGGTACTGAATATTTACATTAAATTCACGTATTAGATGGGGGGTTTTTTTCTCCCCAATTTGGAATGCCCAATTCCCAATGCGCTCTAAGTCCTCGTGGTGGTGTAGTGACTCGCCTCAATCCGGGTGGTGACGAATCTCAGTTGCCTCCGTGTCTGAGACCGTCAATCCGTGCATCTTATCACGTGGCTTGTTGAGTGCATTACCACGGAGACCTAGCGCGTGTGGAGGCTTCACGCTATTCTCCGCAGCATCCACACACAATACGCCACGCGCCCACCGAGAGTGAGAACCACATTATAGTGACCACGAGGAGGTTACCCCATGTGACTCTACCCACCCTAGCAACCAGGCCAATTTGGTTGCTTAGGAGACCTGACTGGAGTCACTCAGCACGCCCTGGATTCGAACTCGCGACTCCAGGGGTGGTAGTCATCGTCTTTACTCGCTGAGCTACCCAGGCCCCCTAGATGTTTTTTAAGATGAATAATAAAAACATTTATGATGAATAGTTGAAAATTCGGATGAAATAAGAGTGTTAAGTACATGTATACTGCAGTACACACTACGTCAAATACATACCTATTATGTTAAGTGTGAAGTTGTCATTGCTGCACACTTGGCCCACAGCATTCTTGGCGCAGCAGTAGTAGAGACCGTTGTCGTCAGGGCTCGCATTTAACAGCGCAAGTGTTCGGTCTTTGTTGTTTATTTTGTAGCTCTTCTCTGTTAGTGCCGTTCCATCTCTAAACCACCGATTCATTGGCCTGTAGATTCAGGGTTATTGGTTTAAATAGTTTTATATTTTTCCAAAATATAAAGATTCCTGAATGAATGACTCTTATGAGCAGGTTCTTTCGAATCTACAACGTGAAACACACAGTGCAACCAGCAGAGCTCGATTTCCGAATGTATGACTCCTTTGAGCAGGTTCTTTGGAAACTTTAGTGTGAACAATGTGGACCGATTTCCGAACGAATTACTCACGTGCATTTTTTTTTTTAACCTAAAGCGCAAAACATACAGCATGACCACTGAAGCCCAAATCCTGAATGAACGACTCTTATGAACTGGTTGTTTTGAATCTACAATGTTAAACACAGCGCGGCCAGTGCAGTCCAATTCCCGAACAAATAGCTGGTATTTTTGAATCTACAGCATGAAACACACAGTGTGTCCAGTGTAGACTCATTCCCAAACAAATGACTCTTACGAACTGGTTCTATTGAATCTACAGTGCGAAACATACAGCGCGACCGGTGTAGTCCGATTCCCAAACAAATTACTCTTATGAACTGGTTCTTTTGAATCTACAGCGTGAAACACACAACGTGATCAGTGTAGCCTGATTCCCAAATGAATCATTCTTATAAGATGGTTATTTTACCATGTCCAGCTCGAAATGAACCATGAACTGTCACTGTGTTATGTAATACTGTTTGTCTGACACAGTGTCCAAGGAGCTTAACATATAAGGTTTGTTCTAGGAGCGATTCCTCACCGTGGGTGTCCATCGATATTGCACCGTAGTATCACTTGTGAGGAGCTCTCAATTTCTGCCTCTGATTCTGGACTCTTCAGGATCACTGCACCACTTTCTAACCCTGTAAGAAAGAAATGTTCAAGACTAAAAACAACAGACAGTTTATCAGGTGATGGATGAAACCCTTATTGAAACTCTCATTATCAAAAACAAACTCCCCCATTCACACCATCTGGTCATGCTTTGCACCCGCCGCAAAAACAGGCGACTCTATTCAGTTGACCTTACTTGTTATCTGACACAAGCGGCCGGGCACTGCATTTCATCCAATTAATCTTGGCATAGGACATAAAGGGGTGCTTTGTCTGGTTTCCACTTGCTGGCTCAAAATAACTTTCATGCAAGTGTTGTTTAGCTTTCTGTCGTTGCAAAGGGAGTGAAGTGGGCCAGCCAGGAAGGGCCAATGGCTCACATGTGTTTTTACATACCAGGAGAAGCATTTTCAAGAGGCCGCACAGACATGGAACTTTACATAGTTCTTAAGAAAAGGAATGTGCAAAACAGTCAGTGGGATGCCTGAACGTCTAGCTGACTAATCATCTGAAGGAAGCCCTGTATAATAAGACTGGTTACAGGTACTCCCGACTCTGATCCAATGCATAAAGGGCGTTAAAATAAGATTTTTGAGTTCAAAAACAGATAGATATATCGGAAAAGCAATCAGATTACTAATTACTTGACTTGAGTTACTTTCTAAAACACTTTTCCTAGAAAACTTTTTCGTTTTTTTGCTCAACGAATTTAAAACCTCCATATTTCCTACTTGTTCATTGTCACAAGCACTTCATAAACTCAGCACAAAACATTTCTTCTTACAACGACTTATCAGGGGGTGTACACCCTTCAGCTGTCACAGACATACATAGAACATTTACATATGAACATAATAAATTTTTTTAATTCGACATAATACTATTTTAGAAATATGTAACCCAAATAATGAATTTAAAAGTAATTAACTTAACTGAAAAGTCAGTTACTGTAATTTGATTACTAGATTTTAAAATGTAATTCATTAAACTACTTTTAGTCTACTGTTACTAATTACTAAGGTGTAACGATTAGCTCTGACAACGATTCGATTACAATTCTTTACCTAACGATTATGATGCATTGAGAAATCAGATTTTTGGTCACGATTCGATTTCGATTATTTTGGAACGATTAATAATTATTTTCAAAAATATGCCGAAAAAAGATTCAAAGTTTTTACTGAACATTCCTAATTTAGACAGCACAGAAATGCACCAGACTTTAGCACTAGCGTCACAGATGCATTTACGACCAAGGAGGATTGGCTTGTGTGTGTGGCTGCATATATTAACCAAAAAATGCATTACATGATATGCATTATAGATATGAATATGTTACATATGGACATAATGTGGTACATATAGATGTTACATGTATAATATATATATCCCATATGAATAAAGGATAACAATGTCTGATGCAACAATGACTTGATGCAAACACACACAAAAGACGGTAAACGGTGACAAAAGCGTGACAGATGTGCATATCATGTAACGTTAAGATTTATTGCACCATGGGGCCTGGGTAGCTCAGTGGTAAAAAATGCTGGCTACCACCCCTGGGGTTCGCTAGTTCGCTAGTTCGAATCCCAGGGTGTGCTGAGTGACTCCAGCCAGGTCTCCTATGCAACCAAATTGGCCCGACTGCTAGGGAGGGTAGAGTCACATGGTGTAACCTCCTCGTGGTCCCTATAATGTGGTTCGATCTCGGTGGGGCGCGTGGTGAGTTGAGCGTGGATGCTGCGTTGGATGGCGTGAAGCCTCCACACGCGCTATGTCTCCGTGGCAACACGCTCAACAAGCTACGTGTTAAGATGCACGGGATGACGGTCTCAGACGTGGAGGCAGCTGGGATTCGTCCTCCGCCGTCAGGATTGAGGCGAATAACTACACGACCATGAGGACTTAAAAGCGCATTGGGAATTGGGCATTCCAAATTGGGTGAAAAAGGTAATTTACCATTAGCTTTGGTTTGATTTTTTGCACAAACTTTGCATCTTTTCATTTTCATGATTACAGTTATCGGCATGTGACTCAACGCAAGTGGGTGTTACCTTTCAAAATTGATTTCTAGCAGCCATTCAGGCCACAACCACACTGATATGTTTTTTTTTTTAATCTGAAAACGCATTGATTTCGCTACATTGATACCTCAACCGGCGTTTTCCTCCACCAAAAATTGCGCGTTTCAAAAACGCTCTCCATTCCGCAAGTTTTATAACAATGACATTAGGAAACGAAAACAAACACTAATTAGTATGAATGTGGCCTCACACAGGACATGTTTTTGCATCCATCTGCGCTGTTTTGAACATAAAAAAAATCCCATACAAACATCTTTGATGTCCGCTGCAATGCGTTGCACAAATTTTTCAGCATCTCATTCCATGAGCCCTGAGTTTTAAAGATGTCATGTCAAGTTAAAAGAACTTAAACTTTTTAAAACGCATCTTGAGACACCTGCATGCTGTGCCATTCGTTGTGTCGCATCTAGCTTTTTTAACTCAAGAACTCTTTCTGTGTGAACGAAGCCTTAGTGAGTCAAATTAGGAAAATGAAAAAGTAAAGCTTGTGCATAAATGAAAATTAACCCAAAGCTAAAGGAAAGTAAAAAATGCATTAAAAGATAGAATTTTAAATGATTTTAATAGGATTTATTTAAATATTTAACAATTTAATGATTTAATTTAGAGATATGTGGCCCTCCACAGCTGAGGAGTGCTAACGTGAAGCTGCCCGTTTAGGCACAGTTTTGATTTCCTGATGTATAAAACAGCAATAAAGTAATTCAGGAACACATTCCTCAGCTTGTTTAGGATGTGTAGCCTATATAAAGACTGCACAAAAATGTCTCGCACAAAATTAGTATTTTAATACTTTAATATTTTTTTTCTTCCCCTTTTTCTCCCCAATTTGGAATACCCAATTCCCAATGCGCTCTAAGTCCTCGTGGTGGCGCGGTTACTCACCTCAATCCGGGTGGTGGAGGACGAATCTCAGTTGCCTCCACGTCTGAAACCTTCAATCCGCACATCTTATCATGAGGAGGCTTCACGCTATTCTCCGCGGCATCCATGCACAACTCACCACGCACCCCACCGAGAGCAAGAAACACATTATAGCGACCACGAGGAGGTTACCCCATGTAACTCTACTCTCTCTAGCAACCGGGGCCAATTTGGTTGCTTAGGAGACCTAGCTGGAGTCACTCAGCACACCCTAGATTCGAACTTGCGACTCCAGGTGTGGTAGTCAGCGTCCTTACTCACTGAACTACCAAGGCCTGCACAATTAGTATTTTAATGTAAATTAAAATAGTCAAAATTATTAATCGCACTTACAATATAAAGGTAAATAATCGTCAATTATGATTTCTGTCACTATCATGCCGCTCTATGCAACACTCACACTTGATGTTGATGGAGGCCTCGCTGGTGCGTTCCTCTTCACCTGTGCTGTTTTTCGAGGCAATGCACTGAAAGTTTCCAGAGTCCAGTAATCTGTCAATAGCTGTGATTTTCAGGTTGCCTCCTTCCAGAAAGCGTCGCTCTGTGTTGTTGACTGTCTCGCCATTGTGTGTCCAAGTGTAGATCACACCTTGAGGATCACTCACCTCGCACCGCAGCATGGCACTGCGCCCGTGTAGGGCATCCTGGGATTTCGGCTCCTTGGTGAAATAGAAAGACGCTGACTGCACGTAGATCACTTTTAAGAGAAGACAAACCACAGGTATGATTAGGGCAGGGAGAGAAATATACTGAGATTTCATAGTCTTTTGACGATATTCAATATATATCTAAATATTTACATTTGAAGTCAGAAGTTTACATACACTTAGGTTGAAGTCATTAAAACTCATTTTTTTAACCACTACACAGATTTAATATTAGCAAACTATAGTTTTGGCAAGTTGTTTAGGACATCTACTTTGTGCATGACACAAGTAATTTTTCCAACAACTGTTTACAGACAGATTGTTTCACTTTTAATTGACTATATCACAATTCCAGTGGGTCAGAAGTTTACATACACTAAGTTAACTGTGCCTTTAAGCAGCTTGGAAAATTCCAGAAAATGATGTCAAGCCTTTAGACAATTAGTCAATTAGCTTCTGATAGGTGGTGTACTGAACTGGAGGTGTACCTGTGGATGTATTTTAAGGCCTAATTTCAAACTCAGTGCCTCTTCGCTTGACATCATGGGGAAATCAAAACAAATCAGCCAAGACCTCAGAAAAAATAATTGTGGACCTACACAAGTCTGGTTCATCCTTGGGAGCAATTTCCAAATGTCTGAAGGTACCACGTTCATCTTTACAAACAATAGTACTCAAGTATAGGCACCACGAGACCACACAGCGATCATACGAGATGACCGTAGTTTGGTGCGAAAAGTGCAAATCAATCCAAGTACAACAGCAAAGGACCTTGTGAAGATGCTGGAGGAAACAGGTAAACAAGTATCTATATCCACAGTAAAATGTGTCCTGTATCAACATAACCTGAAAGGCTGCTCAGCAAGGAAGAAGTCACTGCTCCAAAACCACCGTAAAAAAGCCAGACTACAGTCTGCAAGTGCACATGGGGACAAAGATCTTACTTTTTGGAGAAATGTTCTCTGGTCTGATGAAACAAAAATTGAACTGTTTGGCCATAAATGACCATCGTTATGTGTGGAGGAAAAAGTGAGGCTTGAAAGCCAAAGAACACCATCCCAACCGTGAAGCATGGGGGTGGCAGCATCATGTTGTGAGGGTGCTTTTCTGCAGGAGGGACTGGTGCACTTCTCAAAATAGATGGCATCATGGAGGAAGGAAAATTATGTGGATACATTGAAGCAACATCTCAAGACTTTAGACAGGAAGTTTTTTTTTTTTTTTACAATTTGTTTATTGAAATGTAACAAATTATGCCAGTGTATTACAACAATATTATAAATTAAAAATAGTTAGATCTCTTTTACATAATAGTAATAATAATAATAATAAAGGAAAAACAACAACTAGTAAAACATACATTAAGAAGAGTTGGAAATAGTCATGCATACAAGAGAAGCAAATCATGATATAAAAAGGGGTAATTTAGGAAAAACAGTAAATGATTAAATGACTAATGGTTTAGTAGTAATAAAATGTGGGTGAAAATAAGTTGAGAATCAAGCTATTTTATCCCTTTCTGCCTCATTCATTATATTACTAAAATCAGAGTTTGAAATAAAGGATATGAAGGGTTTCCAAATATTCTCAAAAAAGGACAGCTTACCTTTCAAAATATATGTATTCTTTTCCATCGACAAACAAAAGGACATATTATTGATCCACTGTACGATAGATGGCCTTTCCACTTTCTTCCAATACATAGTTATTAGACACTTTGCTTGAAGTATACACGTCAATGAGTTTACGAGTGCTGCTACAGTATACAATACTCTCAGGAAAAATTCCCAAAATAAAAATTTCTGGTTTCATTGGGAGATTAAGAGATACCATCTGAAAACGGAGTAAATCTACCTCTTTCCAAAACTCCTGCACCTTAGGACAATTCCACATGCAGTCCAAAAGTGTGCCTTTATCAGCTGAGCATTTGATGCATGTGTCTGGAGTGTTCTGACAAATTTTGTTTAACCTAACTGAGTAAAATATGTTCTCATAATCCAGTTGTACTGTATTAATTTGAGATTACTGTTAATAGTTTGCGATTGAGCTTTCATACATACTTTTTCCCATATAGCTAAGGAAATATTCATTTTTAAATCTTCTCTCCAGGAGATCGATTTGGATTCTTAAGATTGTTTAGAGTATGACTCTTACACTTTAAAAAACATCGATATTAAGCCTTTAGATTTGGATGACTTTGATAGTAAAATTTCAATAAGAGTCTTAATAGGTTTTGTAAGCCTTGTACCTTGGTAAGAAGAAACATAACTCCTAAATTGAAGGAATTTAAAGAAATGTTTTTTGGGAATATCAAACTGTGCTACAATCTCTGCAAATGACATTAAGTCATTTCCTTTATAAAAATCCTCAATTTTTTGCAGCCCTTTATTATACCATAGCTCAAATCTGGAGTCTGATCTGGCTGGTTTGAAACTCTCATTTCCCCATATTGAGGTAAAACATGATAAAGTATTTGACTGATCTAAATAATTATGCACATCGCACCAGACTTTAATTGTATTAATGAGAAAAGGGTTAAGAGATACAATATCTTTACCTTTTCTGAGAGTTTTGATATCTGTCGAATAAAGATAAAGATTAAGGGGTAATTTTGACTTTATAAAGAAAGATTCAATGTCCAACCAAGATGGCCGGGCTTCAGAAGAGAAATAGTATAAAGTAGATCGCAGTTGTGCTGCCCAATAGTTCCACTGTAGATTAGGAAATTGAAGACCACCCCTATTATATGGCAAGTATAATAATGGCAGACGAACTCAAGCTCGTTTATTATTCCATATGAAATCAGTGAATAGTTTCCGAAGTGATGTAAAAAAAAGAGGGTGGAGGGCACAGAGGAATATTTTGAAAGAGGTATAGTATTTTAGGTAGTACACTCATTTTTATTGCATTTATACATCCAATTAGCGATATGGGTAGACTTTTCCATCTGTCAATGAATTTGGAGATGTTATCTAAAAAGGGTTGATAATTTGCAGAGGATATATAATCTACATTAGCAGTGATTTTAATTCCTAAATAAGTGGAGTCAACTACATTAAAGTGAGTAACAGCTGATAGTTGACTATCATCCTTATTCAATAAAAGAATACATGATTTAGATTGGTTGATTGTATAACCAGAGAAGTTACCAAAAATTGAAAGAAGTTGTATTAGGGAAGGAATGGAGTGAGTCAAACCTGTTAGATATCAAATGACATCGTCTGCGTACAAAGAAATACTTATATCTGTGGTGTTTAATCTGATGCCTAGTATGTTACAATGAGACCTTACTGCTATGGCAAGTAGCTCGATTGCTAAGACAAAAAGAAGAGGTGATAGGGGGCACCCTTGACGAGTGCCCCTTTGAATATTAAAAACCCTAGAAACTATACTATTAGTAAGTACTTCAGCCATAGGATGCATGAAAGTATCTTAATCCATTTATGAAAAATGTCTCCAAACCCAAATCTTTTCAGAACCTCAAATAGATAGGGCCATTCCACCCTGTCGAAGGCCTTTTCAGCATCCAGGGACAGAATGGCCGTATCAGAAGCTCCTTTTTTAAGATATAAAATGTTAAGCAAAGTTCTAAAATTATGGAGACCATGCCTGCCCTTAATAAATCTGTTTTGGTCTCAATATATTATATCGGGTAAAAATGCCTCCAACCTCCTTGCCAGAATTTTACTCAATATCTTAACATCTGTATTAAGTAATGAAATTGGCCGAAATGATTCGCATTTGGTATTTATTTTATTAGGCTTAGGAAGTAACGTAATGAGAGCGTTTCTTAAAGAGTTTGGGAGCACACCATTTTCAAAGGATTCTTTAAACATATCTAAAATTGGTGAGAAGTTTTCTTTTAAATTTCTTGTAAAAGTCTACGTTAAGACCATCTAGCTGGTGTTCGTCCTGCTGTTAAGCTATCAATAGCCTCTATAATTGCTTCTCCCGTTATATCTATGTCCAAGGACAATTTTGCCTCTTCAGAAAGAATAGGTATGGATAGACTATACAGAAAGGTTGTTTGTGCAGCATTGTTTAAATATTCAGAGGTGTATAAAGTCTCGAAAAAGCATTTAAAAGTATCGTTTATTTTAACTGGGTCACTTGTGATATTGCCATTATTATCTTCAATAGAATTTATTATTCTTTCAGATTGATTTTGTTTAATTCTCCAAGCTAACAATTTCCCAGCTTTTTCACCTTGATCATAATAATTTTGCCTTAACATCATAAGACTGGCGGCTGCTTTTTGGGCAGATAATTCATTGTATTTAGTTCTAAGAGTTAACAATTCTTGATGAATGATTAAATCATCTTTATATGATAAGTTGTTTTCAAGAAGTTAAATTTTTGTATCAAGTGCAGTCATTTCTTTTTTGTAGCCTTTTGATTTACTGCTTGTGATGCTTATAAGAACACCTCTAATGAAAACTTTAAAAGCTTCCCATCTGATACAAGCTGAGGTTTGTGTTGTATTAATATCAAAATACATTTCTATCTGTTGTGTAATATAGTCGCCTAGGAGCCATTTAGGGTGAAATCTCCATTTTGGAGGATTACCTAATAACCTAGGGTCAGTGTAAGTGAATAATATAGGGGCGTGATCTGAAATTACTATTGTATCATAAAAGCAATCAGTAATATATGACATAAGTGTTGCTGAAATAAGAAAATAATCAATTCTGGAATAAGACTGGCATGTTCTAGAAAAGCAAGATTACTGAATATCCTTAGAATGTAATTGTCTTCATATTTCTAATAAGTTTATGACCTTTATAAAATAATGAAGTATCTTTCTGGTCTGTCTATGTGACTGATCAAGGCCAGAAGAACAATCTCTAATTGGGTCCAGTGTATAATTGAAATCCCCTCCAATTACATAAAACCCAGAAAGGCTGGATAAAGTTAGAAAGAAGTTACTATAGAATTTTGGGATGTCCTCATTAGGGTCATAAATATTGACAAGAATCAGTGAGTTAGACAGTAAAGTCCCTAGAACAATTAAATATCTACCTGAAGGAACCTGTATTGTCTTAGCTATTTGAAATGGGATTGATTTATGGATCATTGTAATAACCCCTCTTGCTTGAGAACTAAATGAAGCTGAAAACACTTGACCAGGCCATCTATTACGTATTCTACAAATATCTTTGGACATTAAGTGTGTTTCCTGGAGAAAAACAATTTTAGATTGTAGCTGCTTTATCCTAGTCATCACTTGTTTGATTTTAGTAAGAGTATGCAGCCCCCTACAGTTCCAAGAAATAAACTTAACCCCAATAATCTCTGCCATATCTTATAGTATGAGATAATCCAATACTTTCCCTAGTTTTGAAACAGAAAATCACCTGTACCATGTGACAATGAAAAGTAAAACTAAAACAACACAATTAGAAACATTTTAACACCACAACTGTGAGTTGCCGAGAACCACCAGCAAATCCACACAGTACTTCTAACTTCCCCCATCTAAATGGTACGATGAATCATATCGTGATTCATCGTACCACTTAAAATACTTAAATACTTAATACTTAAAATAAAGTAGTGATCCTAACTGACCTAAGACAGGGAATGTTTTCTACGATTAAATGTCAAGAATTGTGAAAAACTGAGTTCAAATGTATTTGGCTAAGGTGTATGTAAACTTCTGACTTCAACTGTAAATGTGGCTCTGTACCTCTTCAGAAAACTTGGAATATAGTGTAAATGACTACTTTTATTACTTAGATTTTTAGCTTTTTAAGAAGAGAGATATTATATATTAGATTTTGTGTTCCAGTACGTACATGATGACAGAATTGGCATTTTTGGGTGAACTATTCCTTCAAGGGGGTAAAGGGCTGCACCTGTCTGGAGTGAGATAACCTCTCTTTAATTTACACTGACATGTCAACACGACATCAGCCCGCGCTGCTCCAGCAGAAAATGGAATGCAGCGAAACACTGTTTCTCTACAGGTATCTGTTGAGATCTTATGCATCTTTAATCTACAAATGCACCTGCGTTTAAGTATACTAGACAGCTCTTTGACATTCTGGTCTCTAGATATGGCTCAGGTCACCTCATCAGTGTGAATGTCTATGGGTTTTCTTCATTCGTTTTCTATTTACTGTTAAGAAAAATAAGTATGAGCAATAGTAATAGTGATAGTGATGCTTGACTTAGCAAAAATGACCAATCTTCTTGTGATTTGTAAAATACAATTTCACAATCAGCAAAGAAACACTGAAAAAAACATTTCTAGTCTAGTCTAGAAGCACCAGCCATTATCTTTGTATTCTCTGTGTTCTATGAAATCCACAATCATGTCTTAACAAGCAGGTATCCAGGATACAAGATCTTCATCCATGAACCAGACCATGTGAGATGTCTCCAAAGCCAACAAACACTTTGTGACATTTCAACTTCTCTATTATGTAGATTTTGAGAGCTGTCTGGGGCAAATCATGACAAGTCCTTAAACAATAGTGGAAACAAGCTCTGTTATTTTCTACTTAAAGTCTAATGTTCTGTAGTGTTGCTGGTATTGTGAAGCACATACTAACATTCACTGAGGCGTTAAAGGAATCTTCTTGGTTCAATTCAACTTAGTCTATTGAAGGCATCTTACAGTACACAATTTTGACTCATCCCTCAGTTTATTAAAACAAACAAAAAACATGTTTACAGTAATGAACTTACAATGGACGTCTATGGGGCAAGTGTACTAGAAGCTTTCAAAGTAGAAATGTGATGCTTGTATTTTCAAACACTTCCATTAATTCTTCATTCTGCGTTATTTGAGCTGCAAAGTTGCCTAAACTATCCTTTAGATGCGGATGAATTTTTGGTTATGTGTAACTACTGTAATTCCTGTGGATGGAGTTTTCTTCATGTAAAGAGTGCTTTGCTGATAGTAAAAATCATATCTCTTTCTGGTACCTGCAGCCTACATTTGAAAGGTATATTGGTCAACTTCGGGCACTTTCATGTCCCAGGAGTTTATTTTTATCAAAACAAAACAGATTTCAGCTTTTTAATCATTAAAACTGAATTGAAAACTTTTTACCAGGCCTTCATCATTTATTTTTGGTACTTTTTACATGCCTTTTATGCGTAGATTTCACTCATCCCAGACCCAGACTTTCAATATTAAGTTCTATTATGCAAATTATTACATGTTTAAAACTATGAACACCTAAAGTAAGAGTAAAAATTATTTCTATCAACTTTTCAAAAATTACGACTGTCAAACATACAATTACGGTACATGATACATTACAGCAAACATTAAAAAATCATCATAAACAGGGTTTTTCCTGCATTGAACATTTTTGCTGAAGCAAATTTAATGATATTCATCTTGCTTTTGCCACTTTAAGCGCTAAAAATGCTTCTCATGTTGAACATGAATGCATGTGTGGTGACTGAAGACCGGATTCAGTTATGTGTGTTGCGTGATCCACCGAGAATCACTCGCACAAGTGATGCTCTCTACTCTTATCTTGTATTTCTGGAGCACACAGGTGCGCATCAACCGGGCTTCCCTCGATAAGCGAGATCCAGGATAGCACAGAGCGGATCACACTCTCGATTAAACTGAGCTTCCCTTGATACAGTGGCGCAAAACAAACCTCATGTGACCCATTTGAATTTTACATGAGAATTCACTATTTTAAAGCACTATAGAGCAATTCAACCATTTGAAGCGGCTACAGCACTGATATTCTGAACAGCACTGGCAAAGGAGTGAGAAAACACCTGCACCAGCATCAGTTACAAGACTTTTCACATCTAAACATAAACAACACCCTTACTAACATTTATCACAGTAAGCTGTAACAGAATTTTTCATTAGAACTGTGGTAGTTGTATTAGAAAAAAAATATGATTTTTAAATGTGTTTAGGCTATTATTTTTCATAACAAATAAACTGTTTATTTTTTAAGAAAGACTAACTACCTAACTATCACTGTAATGAGGAGCCAGACATGGTGTTTCTTGTGATTATGACATTACAAATGCAACTGTTAAACAATAAAAGAACTATGGTAAACATAACAGCAAGTACAATGTAGAATAAAAGTCTGGACTTTTATACATTTTGAACAAAGTAATGTGAAATATTGTAATATATTTCTTGATGATGTTTGAGATTAGGAAACAAACTGGCCTGGTTTGGCTTCAGATGTTCCTAGAGTCAAAATGATTCCCAAATCTTTAAGAGTCTGATAAAACGGGGGCCTGGGTAGCTCAGCGAGTATTGACGCTGACTACCACCCCTGGAGTCGCAAGATCGAACCTAGGGTGTGCCGAGTGACTCCAGCCAGGTCTCCTAAGCAACCATATTGGCCCGGTTGCTAGGGAGGGTAGAGTCACATGGGGTAACCTCCTCATGGTCATGATTAGTGGTTCTTGCTCTCAATGGGGCGTGTGGTGAGTTGTGCATGGATCGCGGAGAGTAGCATGAGCCTCCACATGCTGGGAGTCTCTGCGGTGTCATGCACAATGAGCCACGTGATAAGATGCGTGGAATGACGGTCTCAGAAGCGGAGGTAACCGAGACATGTCCTCCACCACCTGGATTGAGGTAACCGCGCCACCACGAGGATCTAGTAAGTAGTGGGAATTGGGCATTCCAAATTGGGGAGAAAAGGGGAGAAAAATAAATAAATAAATAAATAAATAAGAGAGTCTGATAAAACTCTTGAATATTACATTTAGGCCTATAGAAATAAGGTGTTAAGTTAGTTTGATTTCCCACAGAACCATGAAGTACAAAAACTGTTGAATTCAGAAGTTTCTAGATGCTCAGATGATCAAAAATATATAATATTCAATACAAACATGAAATGCAACACAAATCTTAAATATTGATTGCAATAATGTAAAAAAAGAAAAAAAAAAGAAGAAAAAAAATGCATCACAATGTGCTGACCATGAACATCAGCCACCAACGAAGACTATTTTTGAGCCGGGAAAAACCCTGATAAATATATTTACTTAATACTTTGTCTGGAAGAAATAGGTTAGTCATCATTTATTTTAATTATTTAAAAATGAACGTTAAAATGTTTTTTTCTTTTTTGCGGACAGAGTTAATTAGGCACATTTTTACGTGTATTAATCTTTTATACGTGTATACATGCAATAAAATCAGTGGACATGTAATTACAATTTGGGCAAAATCTTCTGCCGTTTTCCAGTGGACTTCTGTTAAATAATACGATCAAATGGGCAGATTCAATTCATATCAAACTTTATTAGCAAGAGAACCTTAAGTGTACACTGCCAATGTCTCTGTCTCATTCAGTGTATACTTTGCCCGATGTTCCATTATGCCCCTCCACTTGGTCTGAGTTCAAGCCTATTGATTTGGTCTTATATAGGGAAACTGTTGGTCACCTAAAGCCAACCATATGTCCCCAGGATGTTATTCTGCCTTTTTTTCTTACAAATCATTGACACGGTCGGTCATGGCCTGTTACTGGTCATTAACAAATGCTTATCTACTGGTTCCTTCCCAAACTGCCTTAAATATGCTGTGGTGTCACCATATCTTAAAAAACCAAACCTTGATCCTTCTTCTCTGTCCAATTTTCATCCTATTTCTAATCTACCATTTATTTCAAAAATTTTCGAGAAAGTTGTACTGATTCAATTACAATCTTACTTGACAGTAAACTATCCATGAAATATTTCAATCAGGTTTTAAAGCTTTACACAGTACCAAATCTGCTCTTTTAAGAGTCTCAATTGATATCTTAATTGAGACTGATTCTGGGAAATCCATGGCTTTAGTCTTATTAGATCTGAGTACTGTGTTTGATTTGGTCAACCATGAGGTCCTGTTGACCCGTCTGGAGATATCATTGGGCCTTCGTGGCACAGTATTACAGTGGTTCCGCTCCTATTTGACTAACAGGTGGTTCACTGCTCGCATTGGTCATCACTCCTCCTCTAGCGTACCTCTCAATTGCGGAGTCCCACAGGGATCAATCTTTGGTCCGGTGTTGTTTTCCCTGTATATACTCCCTCTGGCTTCTATTTTTATAAGTACGGAGTGTCTTTTCATTTATACGCTGATGATACTCAAATCTATCTTCCCTTAAAACAATGATAAATACGCCTTACAACCACTGATGGCCTGTTTAAAAGAACTCAAGTTATGGCTTTCAAATAACTTCCTAAACCTAAATGAAAATAAAAATGAAATTATTTTATTTGGGCCTGAATGAGGTGATTGCACCTTTGTGATCGCCAGTCCGAAACTCTGCAATGGTCTACCTCTCCATATCAGATTAGCCCCTTCTATTTCAGCCTTCAAGTCTGCTCTAAAGACATACTTATTCTCTCTGGCCTTCAATATTCCTTGATCATTGTGAACTGTTTTCTTTTATCATAGTATGTGTTATTTACTTTGTTGTCCGTTTTATCTCCTGAAGTTATTATTTTTCTTTTTGTACAGCACTTTGGTCAACTTTGGTTGTTTTTATATGTGCTTTATAAATAAATATTTAATTGAATGCATAATTAGACACTATACATACAGATATAAAAAATATTGAATGCTGAAGTTTAAATTGTTGAAGTTTAAAATCTCAAAACTATTATTTTCTCTGGCTGCCGTTCAGTCTCTACAAGTATACCTGACTGCCGTTTGCCGAACGGCCGGATCCTTCTGTCTCTATCACACACAGCGGTATCACTCGGGCGGTTTTGCTTTTGAAATGGGTTAAGATGAAAGTGAGTGACCGTTTTCGGGCGATGCGCAGAGATTAGGGGTGGGAATCACAAGGTAACTGGCGATACGATATTATATCGATATTTAGGTCACAATACTATATTATTGCGATTCTTTATTTCTGGTGTATAGTGATTCAAAACTATGATATATTGTAATATTTCACTCAATGTTTCTCATTTGTCTTCATTGGACTTAAGAGAAAAGTTTCCAAACCACGAAATGCATTGTTAAATTAATATAAAGGTGCCAGTTTACAAAACAAGGCCATTTTGTTTCCTAATATTTATGTTCAATGCAAAGTCATAAGCATATAAGACCATAATGGCTCCTTATTTCTGTGGTTAGGTCAATGTAGTGAGTCTTTCAAAAATAATTTATAGTGTTTTTGAATAGAATAGTAGCCTAAACACTTTAAAAATATTATTACAGGGGGCCTCGGTAGCTCAGTTGTAAAGACGCTGGCTACCACCCCTGGAGTTCGCTAGTTCGAATCCCAGGGCGTGCTGAGTTACTCCAGCCAGGTCTCCTAAGCAACCAAATTGGCCCGGTTGCTAGGGAGGGTAGAGTCACACGGGGTAACCTCCTCGTGGTCGCTATAATGTGGTTCGTTCTCGGTGGGCCCGTGGTGAGTTGAGCGTGGTTGCCGCGGTGGATGGCATGAGGCATATGGGATTCATCCTCCGCCACCTGAGGCGAATCACTACGCCACCACAAGGACTTAAAAGCACATTGGGAATTGGGCATTCCAAATTGGGAGAAAAAGGGGAAAAATCCAAAATATATATATATATTCAATTATTACAATACATTTTCAATACACAAAAGTGTAATAGATTTCACCTAAAAGGTTAGCCTATTTTATATGATACTAACATTTCTGTCAAAATACCTCAGTTAATGTTACTAGAGTAAAATTGTAATACATTTTAGTAAGGCATGGTAACTGCATCTTCAAAGTTCAATTCCTAGATCGATTTGGCAAAGCTATCTCGCACGCCTGATTCACCGCTTGTGGGTGAAGTCTTCATTCTCAGTAATCTGTAGAAGTGTCTGGGTTTGTTCCTGGCAGGCAGCAGATGCCCTAACCCCACCCACACCCTAATCAGAGCCTGTAAGGCTAAGTAGCCTGCCAGGAACAACTCAGGACACCTTTCTCTTATTGCTTGAAGTTTCAAGAAGTTAAAAAAAAAAAAAAAAAAACTGATACTGCATTAATTACGTTAATTTGTTTACGCATTACACAAATCACAGAAATTATATTATAACATGTTAATTCAGAGCGATGTTTTTATATAAAAAAAATGATGCATAAAAATAAAAATAAAATTTACGCAATTAATCTTGTCCCTAGACTGTAATAATGAATATTCCTACCATCAGAGCAATTCAAGCTTGAAGTAGCACCTGTTTTCAACCTGTAAGCGCCACTCCAGCTGTTCAGGCAACATGCAGCTGTACAGAGAACAAACCACACTCAGGCTTGCTTGACACTAGCGACAGCACAAGTTGATATCCGAACAAGTTCCTGCATTAAAACACATCTGGATGGAGTGAAATTCCGAATGCAGGGATCTCAAGACATTTTTTCTCTAAGTTTGAAACTACATTTAATTTGACAGAGCATCCTAAAAATAGGTTTATGTTCATGACGCAACCAAAATGAGATCCCACACCATCCATAGTGGGATGAAGAAACCTAACTACAAATACTCACCAAGATACACAACACAGACAAAATAACCACAAACACAGTTCCACAAACAAACCCATGGATATTTTCTCTCTGATACACACAGTGGTGTCAGGCAAACTTGCATTTTTCCATCTAAGGCTTCATCAGGAAAACAAATATAGTCCTGTATCTGCTGCTCTACATGACCAGAAGACCTTATGTGTTTGCTCCCATTAGAAATAACTCACCACTCAACAGGAAGCACACAGCTGCTCTGACTATTACTACATGTGCTACACAATCCAACCGAACACAATTAAAAGCTTAAATATCGCAGGGGAAGAGACTTGATGACCCCAAATGTAGCTGAAGAGAAAGTGGTTGGTTAAAATGAATTACTTTAAAATGAAAATTATTTTCTGTGGTATTTGACAGTGCATAACAATACAACTTCACCCAGTTTCTAATTCTATTATTATTATAACTTTAAACATGAATTGTTGCAAAAACATTCTTATAAAAATTTTTGCAGTATGTTGTACATTTACAGTAATGCGCTTACAATGGAAATCTAGGGGTCAAGGGTACTGTAGGCTTTAAAATCAGAAATGTGGAGCTTATATTTTCGAAAAAGCACTTGCATTAAATCTTCAGTAGAAAATTGTGTTATTTGAGCTGTAAAGTTGTCTAAATTGTAACGGCGGGACTACATTTCAAGGCAGATGAATGTTACCAGAGACCGTTTAGACCAAGACGGACCACTTGTGTTAAAATGAATGGAAGACACTGGAAAGCCTAATATGGTGGGTGTAAAAAATAAACCCACCTTAGGTAAAAGAGCCAATCACCTTTTAGGTACAGACATCGCCTGTCAATCAATTCAAGAATGTGCATGTGCATAAGCTGGACCAGCCTGAAAAAGTGTTTTTTTTAGCTTGATCTGTGCAAAAGAAGCACAATTTCTGATACCATTGTTGTCATATTGTACTGCTGATTTGAAATATCTTCTTTAATCACAATCTTGACCAACTGTTTGGATATAGCAGCTGTACTTTTGTACTGCTTGTATGCATAGAAAATAGCTGCCCGTGAGTGTGCTGGCCACCAAGTGGACTGACTTGCCTTGAAAGGGACTTTGGCGTTACCAACGTAATTCCTGTGGATGGCCTTTTCTCCATGTAAACAGTGCTTTACAGGTAGATATATCACAAATCTATCTGGTACCCATCTGTGGACATCATACAACAATTTAAAGTGTTTACTGGATTTTGAAGCCTACATTTAAAACATATATTGGGTGTTTCCTCAACTTAAGGCACTTTCATTTCCCAGGAGTTTAATGTACCCAAGGAAGGTTATTCAAATATTTTTAATGTCACTGGGTTACTTTCGTTGAATTGTATAGTGAGGAAGGCTTTTTCTTAATTGTGCTGAACTTGTGGAAAACCATGTAGACATTTAATGTAAAACAATTAACGTAGACATGTTAAACAGAACTGAGAGTACTACACCACAGCTACTATCGGTAGCTGAAAGCATTATCAAATCAGCAATATATTTATATGAACAGGCAAGAGGCATCTAGAGAAATCTATAGAAAGACTCCAAATAGGTCTGAACAAGGGTAGGTTGAACATGGGTAGCTACTGAACTGCTTGAAAGTGCTAATCTGAAAAACATGGCCTTCCATATATATTTCAGTTCCTTGATAAGGGCTTAAAGAAGTACATGAAAAGTAAATTAGGTTTTGATGTGAATTAAATAGTAAGAGAACTGACATCACAAAGACTTTGTTCAGCTTGTAGGAATCACTAAACGTTGAAATGGCACCCATTTTTAAAATGTTTGAAAGCATCCATTTATGTTGTTTATATGTTGAATGGTAGTCCTCAAAAGCAGTTGATATCTGGCCAGCTTTCACTTGCTCTGACAAGAGTTGGACGCTTTCATGTAAGAGCACAAACCTAAGTAAAGTTACAAAAAAATCTTTCCTGGATTCCTGTAGAGGAATTTGAAGTTTTTGGGACAAAGATGCCATTCATGCACCTCTACAACTAACAAGCCAGGGGAAGAACCAGGAAAGGAACCTGATTGGCTAAAATATCTTAAACACATATAAACTTTATGTGCAAACTAGGCATGGTCACAAAACCTCACCAGAGAGCACAGGTTGCATTCTAACATCATCATAAGGTGTCAAAATTGGTGCCTTTCAACATCCTGGGTGGACCAAACTGGTTGAACTGTCAAGACGGTCATCACAAAACTATTCTGACAGAGCTCGGCATAAACTAACATACACAACTTTAAAAAACCAAGATGAGACAAAACCACAAGAACAAATTTAGATGTTTAAGCTGTCTCTACAAGCTTGCATGCTTCCTTTGCACACAACTTGGTCACCATCCAAACAACGGGTGGCTTTGATGCCAGGCGGTCACCCCTGAGCAGAACTTTATAAAGGCACGTCTGCGGTCAAACTCCAATCCACCTCTGGAAAATCTAATAACTTGCTCCGGGAAGGAAGACTTGAACCACTAATCAACCTCTGTCAGAGTCATACCCAATTTTTCATTAGACAAGTAAGGGATAATGTACAGTCAGATGGTCTTTAGTGCAAAATAAAGCCTGACAGGATTAAGGACTATATTATTGTATCGTGACCCTGACATATTGCCGGGTCCCTGCTGATTTCCATTATAAACTCCATATTTTAGACAGCAATTCTCTTTTCAAAACGTTTTTAGCATTACACATTTTTAAGGTGCAACATGAACCACATTTAGCTAAACGGCATTCTGGGGAGGATGCTTAAGTAACTGGAAGGAGTAGTTTTTATGGTTCCATGCCATTTAGGTCATATGAAAAGAGGATCATGGTAAACTTTCAAAATGACAATTGTGGGCGTGCAGTGCTGTAATTTCAGAGCTACTCCACATATTGTGCAGCCCACAGAAGTTGAGACAGTTGAGGAGAGTGAAGGCAAGGATGCATGAACATCCCCTCATCATTCAGTGCTGATAAACTCCACCTGTCCTCTTAAAACACAAGCCTTTTAATTGGGCTGTTAAACTGGACCAAGGCCATGAGAAAGGTGCACTGGGTAATGTGAGCACTGAGCCGTTGACCCATCGGTGATGAGATCACTTTTTAGGATATTTTATCTAACACTTCTGTTAACATGTCAAGCTGGCAGACTACATGGCCAATGCCAATAATCTCAAAATGTCAAAATTTGTATCTGATTAAATAGCCTGTGGATATATATCGGTAAACCACTACTTAGAACACAAGAGTACAGTTTTGGAAATCCTAAGAAAAGACCATATATATCAGTCTCACGCTCATGGTTGTTTACATGCACAATCTTATATCGATAATACTTAAAAAGCCAACAACGTATTAGGTCATGTAATATCAAACGGTTTAAGCAAAAACCATTCGGCACATGTATGTTTTTGCCTATTATCCTGATTTCGCTCTGCATGTAAACACCTTTACCAACATTATTACCAGTTTATCCAATATGTGCAAGTGTTTATGTTTTGATGTCAAAAACAGAGAATAACCCATTAACTTTAAGTCATGTAAATGTGGTTTTCTTGTGTTGTTCTTGAATTGTTTGAATAAGCGGATTTTTGGCATAACGTTATCAGCGTATTGGTGCGCATGAAAATGCACTCAATTGCTAAAGTAATT
The DNA here is from genome assembly GCF_019703515.2 of Myxocyprinus asiaticus. Classification (NCBI taxonomy): domain Eukaryota; kingdom Metazoa; phylum Chordata; class Actinopteri; order Cypriniformes; family Catostomidae; genus Myxocyprinus; species Myxocyprinus asiaticus. The sequence goes on from NC_059393.1 coordinate 3,228,453, forward strand.
TCTACTCAAAGACAAGGAAACTTGATCCAAAAAAGGGCTGTGTAGCCATGAGCATTTACAGACATAATTGGTGTCTAGCTGTTTCTCTCCCAAAGGGAAACCAGATATCAATGGCTGTTGGCCCTAAACTGCCTGGTCCAAAACAGGGAGATCTGCAAGGTGCTCCATCACCCATTAAATAGCTAGGATATTCATTTCATGCTGGAAGCAAGCTGTTTTTGCAGCTGTTCTCCAAATCAAAGTCGTCATATTCTGCTTGGATATGGCCCAACAGGTGTCGCTCCATCCATGAGAAGCAGCTTTCATTTTGCAGCATGTCTTGATGCATGCATGGGCACTGCAGTATGGGGTGGGGTTAATGAAATAGTCAGACGGGACCACAGTAAATACAGTCTGTTTAGGGTTGGGTTAGCTGGTGGAGGTGCCAGGCGCCAAGATGGAATTATTTACAGAACATTAGCGCCCACTGTGCTGATTTGGTATTCAGGGCGTATTGCAACGGGACATTATTTATGTACAATTATTTGCAGTTATTGCTGGATGTAGTATATTAAGAGACAAGAATTATAAACAGACTAGAGTGGGACAACAACATTAAGTTAAAACAAATGTGGCAAAATATACAGTCACAGTGAGGCAAATTTATCATCAAAATCCTGAAACAGTGGCTTTATGATTGCATTTGTGTTATTGCAATTAGGCTGCCTACACACTAGAGAAAGTTCTGAATTCTGATGGAGTGTTTGACAAAGGAATGCATAAGATCTCTTTTCAGTTTATGGAAAGAGCCGGGTCAGTTTGAAATCAAGCAGAAATTCAAACTGACCTCCAAATCTACCCTTTCTGCATGGATTGTTGGGCAATAGTCTGCTGTGAAGACTGTACCAGTGCAGGCTCTGCAAAAAGCCACACTGAGCGTGCTAATGAGCACCCACCTGAATCTCCTCAACCCTCCTGAACTTCACATCAAGGCTGCCATTTAGATCAGGACCATCAGAGTACATTTCAGCTTCGGTTGCACTTTCCAAAGCCTTTTCCTCTACATCCTTGCAATGTACCGTCCCTATTGAAATCGATAAATTGACAGCATTCTCTGAGGTAGGCTATAGTAGGCCTAAACCTATTTTGTAGATGTCTTTGCCCATAAGTTCAATGTGTTTTTCTGTTGGTCTTGACCTGCAGACCTACTGGATCATTGTTTCCCAATTCTGGTCATGAAGTATCCTTACTGTCAGAAAAAAATAGCAAAATTGTACCTTGACAAAAACTTGTCCCTGAGGCAGTACCCTATAAGGTACATCCATTTAGCCATATGCGACTGTACCCTTAAAATGTCAGCCAAAGGGTACATATTAGCACCATCCGGTGTAAAGAAAGTACAGTGGGAGTACCTTTGAGGGTTATGCCCCAATTGCAAGCTGTTGTAGCCCTAATGGTCCAATGTTTGCACATTTTCAGTCAAGTAAGGGAGACATCCAAAATGTGCAGTCTTGCAGGATCTCCAAGAGCAAGATTTTGTAACACTGATCTAGGTCTTCAAACATGTTCAGAAAACATCCTACTGTCTTGAGTGTCTTAAGATAGATTCACCCCAAAATGATCCTTGATTGTTTTGTCCGATGTAGCCCTCGGCAATCATCGAGTGGTGAAACCCAAACACAGTGTCACTGTGCTCCATTCACTGTTCACTGCTATTCATGAGAAGGAATGAAAGATACTGAGCCTGCACACTTGTGGAAACCCAACACCTTACATCATTAGCAGGACGAGTGGCCTTACATGCAGAAGAAAAGCACAGTGTTTATATGAGCGATGATGGGTGGTGGGATAGAGGGGGTATCGCTGGGGTCTAATGCAGCAGAGCCCTGAGAATAACAAGAGGCATGTTTATAGACATTATGCAGGCAGCCACAAGGGCGGCTCAGTTCTTACAACATTTAAGGGATACATTTTGTCTCTCTAAGGTAAAACCCTCAAGCTTCTGCAAGCTGTAATCAATATATGATGAACTGCTCAGAAAGCTGTTTCAGAAAGCTCTTATCAGGCGAAAGGTAAGTGGGGGTCAACTTTAAATATTTTTACCTTCCAAGTAAAGTATAATTCAACTGGGGGTGGTTAACGATAGTCAACTTGTCATCCAACACGTTAGTTACGGCAAGGGATGACCCCATACAGATACTGGTATCAGGTCCTATACCACGTTCACATACTGGTACTCGTACTTGTTCTCGTAAAAATGCTCCGATACCAAAAACCGATCCTATCTGACATACGAATGTCATTACGTAAACATTCAGCCCACAAATTAAAATCATGTCCTTGTGAGATTATTTAACTGCAAAAGCTGTGATATAATGAGATAAATATATAGTTTGCATGTAATTCAAATGTGAGCGCTTGTTAATGTGTGGAGACAGTGTTGTGCTGACGCCGGAAGCTCATACAGGGAAAACACTGTCATGAGCATCACACGCTCTGTTTGTAGCAGATGACAGTAAACGGAGTGCAAATTCACATTGTAGCGTGAGGCACATACAGAGTACATACTTATTTAATTAAATAGCAGCCTTTGACAGAGATCTTATAGTACAGAGATAACAACCTTCGTGGTTCTATCATTGGAAAGAGTGTAACGGCTGTAACACTCAACTAGCATTTTATGACAGTTTTGCTGATGCTATATAAGTGAATGGAGAGAGTCAAACTAACACCTTCCAGTCGCAAAATAAATAAATTATAAAACCGCAATTTTATCATAGTAAACTCCACATATAGTTCACTTCAAAAGGATTGTTTAGTGTAAAATATGTTAAAGATTAGTGGACATGCGGTCAATTCATTAAATGATGAGCTGTTTCCTCACAAAAGCAATTTATTCAGCGTTGTGAAGCATCTCCTCCACAGACATCCATTCAAAAAGAACGACCTCTTGTCTCTTCGCCAGTGTACCATTGAATGTTTATGGAACAGACACGTTACGATAATCTATGCTAACCTTGTAGGCTTCCCTATCAGAAAGGCTTTGCTTTTGTGGTTTAATAATCACTTTGAGTCACGTAGCGACTAGGGATGCACCGATACCACTTTTTCTCTTCCGATACCTGAAATCTCAGTATCGGCCGACACCGATCCGATACCAGTGTTGGTTTTTTGGCATAATCAGTTTAGAATATCTTTACATTATTGTGTGGAACTAATTGAGGGTACTCTTTTATATGGAAAGAAACACAAACCTCTAACTACACATTATTTCAGTATAAATGTATAGCTTATTAAGAAAAACTTTGTTAACTAGTCTACTGGATAATGCAAAGCAAAATTAACAGTAATTCCAGTATAAGTTTTCTTTGCAAACATTTTTTCAACTTGTATCTGGACTTTAAAGGATTCAGATCTCTTTTTTTGTTCCATTTAGTTTTAAGATATCAGTTCACTTTCATTCACACAGTTATTTTTTGGAAGCCATTTAACTTAAATTAAGTGCTGTGAAAAAGTATTTGCCCCCATACTGATTTCCTCTGTTTTTGAGTTATTAAATTGTTTCAAAACTTCAAACTAAATCTAACATAAAACAAAGGCAATCTGAGTAAACACAAAATACAGTTTTTAAATGATAATGTTATTTATTGAAGAAAAAAGTTATCCAATACCTACTGTGCATGTGTGAAAAAGTATTAAAGTTACTAAATCCCCAAATCTATGAAACTGCATTCATAATGGGGTTCAGCTGGACTAGACACACCCAGACCTGATTACTGCCAGCCCTGTTCAATCAAATGAACACCTAAATAATACTTTTTCAAGTTGGTTAAAGGTCTCACCCAGTAGCACACAAGGTTGAAAGAAATTCCAGAAATGATGAGGAAAAAGGTGATTGAAATACATCAGTCTGGGAAGGGCTACAAAGCTATTTCAAAGGCTCTGGGACTCCAAAGAACCACAATGAGAGCCATTATCTCCAAATGGAGAACACTTAGCACAGTAGTGAACCTTCCCAAAAGTGGCCGACCTTCCAAAATTCCTCCAAGAACACAGCGATGCCTCATCCATGAAGTCACGAAAAAGCCAAGGACAACATCCGAGGAACTGCATGTCTCTCTCGCATCAATAAAGGTCACTGTTCATGACTTCACTATCAGAAAGACATTGGCCAAAAATGCCATCCATGGAAGAGTGGCGAGGTGAAAACCACTGCTAACCCAGAAGAACATTAAGGCTTGTCTGAACTTTGCCAAAACACACCTTGATGATCCTCAAAGCTTTTGGGAGAATGTTCTGTGGTCTTATGAGTCAAAAGTGGAACTGTTTGGAAGACAGGGGTCTCGTTACATCTGGTGTAAATCAAACACAGAATTCCACAAAAGGAACATCATACCTACAGTCATGCATGGTGGTGGTAGTGTGATGGTGTTGGGATGCTTTGCTGCCTCAGGGCCAGCGCGACTTGCAATAATTGAGGGAAACATGAATTCTGCTCTCTACCAGAAAATCGTAAAGGAGAACGTCCGGTCATCAGTCCGTGAGTTGAAGCTCAAGTGCAACTGGATTATGCAGCAAGACAATGATCCAAAGCATAGGAGTAAGTCCACCTCTGAATGGCTCAAAAGAAGCTAAATTAAAGTTTTGGAGTGGCCTAGTCAAAGTCCTGACTTGAACCCAATTGAGATGCTCTGGCAGGACCTTAAACTGGCAGTTCATGCTCGAAAACCCTCCAATGTGGCTGAACTAAAGCAGTTCTGCAAAAAAGAGTGGGCCAAAAATCCACCACAGCGTTGTGAAAGACTGATCTCCAGTTCTCAGAAGCATTTGGTTGCAGTTGTTGCTGCTAAAGCTGGCACAACCAGCTATTAAGTTTAAGGGGGGCAGTTATTTTTCACATAGTTTACCAAAAATTACATAAAAGAACTGTAAAAACACCATTAAAGTAGTCCATATGACTCGTGCATTTTATTCAAAGCCACTTGAAGACATGCAATAGCTCTGTGAATTGCAAAAGGGTGTGTTTAATAAGTAAATACAGTATGCAAGCGTAGCGCCAGCGCGTTAGTGAATGGCGTTGCTCTGTTGACACACAAACATAAGCACGTGCAGCCTGGTGCACTCGCGGCTATTTACAGCATTCACGTGGTGCACAATATTTGAGCGCTACTTACAAACAACATCTCAGATGTAGATGCTCAATAGTTCGGTTCACTTATAATATGCATTTAGAACAGCACCGGAGGTGCATTTTACCAGAATTTGAATAAGAAGCGAATTAAACTACTGTGAACTTGCATACAAACAGACACATACAGGACTTCCTGGAGAGTTCAGAATGTCAGAATAAAAGCGTGAGGTTTAAAAGTTAAAGGTGCATAATTGAAATATATTACTGTTGTATTTTAAAACTCTAAAAGTCAATAATAATAGTAATAACAATAATTTATTATTAGTTTACAAATAATAATATTTAAGTTGAATGTGTTCCAAAAAATACCTGTGTGAATTAAAAGTGAACAAACTAAACTGAACAAAAAGAGATCTGAATCCAGATACAAGTTGAAAAAATTTTGCAAAGCAAAAAGTCTGGTAATTGTATTACACCGAACCATGCTCAAGTGGAAATGCAACTACAATTGCAATATTTACTAACTATGCTCAGAACAGTTCGACTTGGTGGGAATTCTTTTTGTGCAACCTCTCCAGGAGGTCCCCAAACAATACAATTTTGGATGTCTTCGTAATCAAACCCAGCTGATTCAACTCATCATCTCATTAGAAGAGTGTAGTAGAGACTGTACTGTTGGGGGTCCCCCAAGACATGTTTGTACAATATGTATTGCAAAAACACTATACAAATAAAATTTAACTAAACTGAACAATAGTTAATCCAGTTAATGAATGATGGGGGCAGCACCAACTAGGCTAATTGCACGTGACAAACAAATAAATGCCAATACTCAATTCACATGAAAAGACGTTATACTCAAAATAGAAGTGTTAAAGTAGCAAAAACAATCTGTTTACTTGTAAGCCTCGGCCACTTCTAGTTGCAACTGACTTTTGACAAACATTACATTTCACATTTACATTTTAAGTTTGTTCAACATTTGACCTCTCAAATCCAAGCCATTTCCAAATAACTGAGGAAATATTACAGCCTTTTACACAAGGTCGTCCTGATGTGAAGAGCCTTCAGTCTCCACGTTGTTAACCTATTTTACAGTCATTTGGAGCACACACATGTGGGCAACTGATCAGATTTGTGGTGGCATCAAGCAGGGGGTCTGAAAATGTTTTACCATTGGCGATTTGACATTGTGTCTAACTATAGTGTTTGCGAATATTCTTATGCAAACCCTCAAATCCCTTAATTAAAAAAATGAAAATGGTGTCAAAACATTCATTCAAATTAATAGACAAAAAAACAAAAACAAATGGGGGGGGTCAGGACACACTAAATTATGATTGTTTTTGGTGCATGCAACCTTGACTCTTCTGTTATAATAGTACTTCAGGGATACATTTTGGGTTGTCCTTAACCCAAAGGTTCGAAGGACTAGCGTTCCCCGAGATTAGGTAAATTTGTGTTTTACAGACCTTAACCCTATTCGGACGGTAAATGTTTCTCAGGGTAACGTCTGTAAAGGAAAATTTCCCTGGCTCCTTTGTGATAAAACTCAAGCATCCGAATGCCAGTTAATTCACTGTGGAGGAGAGTTCTGCAATCGTACGATATCTGGAATTTGTTTCTCACATGGTCAGTCGCATGTAATGTTTGTAATAGGGGTTGCACCATTTATTTGACCAACTGGCTAGTTCTGCCACAAGTCAACACGTTGCATCCTTGCCTACCAGTCGTGGATGACATGATTTCAGTTGTGTTTGTTCCATATGACGACAGCAGAGGAACATTCCTCAGTCTACAAACTGCATCCTGTGTATTTTGAGCAAATACATTTTCAAATATAGGTTATGCAAAATTGCAAATTTATTTGGAATTAAGCTAAGGTGCAAAGAGAGTCAACATGGAGCGCTTTGCTCATGCTTTTGCGCTTCATCTCAGTTGTGCTCTCTCTCTTTCTTCCACACTCACTCAAACACTCACACACAAGGACATATAGGCAGAGAGAGAAGCCGCACATATACCAAGTACAATAAAAAAAAATTTTTTTAAAAAGTGTGAAAAATATTGGACAAAAATGTTAGGTCAACACAACAACTTTTTTCACTTTTTCTTCAATGTAAGAACCCTCTCTCACGGCGACGTAACTTTATTAACGTGAATACTTTCCAACATGTCTCTGATACATGCCTCCATTGAATACACACATTTCAGTGCATCCTGTCAAATAGTAACCGTATGGCTTTTGGATTGATTCCTGCTTTTTAAACTCTTTATTAATTACCACACGACCTTCCCCCCCAAAAAAATAAATACATAGGTAATTCTACTGGGAATTTTCTCGCTGGTAGTGAGAGAAAAACACATACAGTTTGGATTCGAACTACAATAAAAATCACTCATTACCTCCTGTAAAAGCTGGAATTACCTCACGTCCCCATGCAAAACAATTACCATCCAAATAGGGCTATACTTTGTGCTTTTAATCCTGTCCTGATCAAACATGTCTGTGTTTTTCTCGCACAACCTCGGTAAAAATGACCAAGCAGACAGTATTGTCTGATTTGCGGTACATATTATTTATTTTGATCTTCTTCTTTTTGCGATGCTTAACTAAAGCTAAATTTCTCATTGGGCGGCCTTTTATTTTGGACGTGGACCTTTTCGCCATCTTTCCCAATCCCGCCCTAATGAGTACATAAAATCACAGAGGCCTTTTAGAAAACTAATCCGATCCGAATAAGGCTCACAACAATAAATAGGACAAGAAGAGACATTTGGCAAACAGCTGTTTAATTAAGTCCAAGGGCAAACATGACTCACTAAAAACTCACTGTGGGAATGTGGTACAGTCCTGGGGGTCGTGGCTCACTACAGAGAGTCTACAGGAAGTCTAGCAGCCTCCCGTAACCATCCACGTGTTTACAGTATGAGACGTGGAATTTGATGCAATTAACCATTCCCCATTACAACAGGATCATTCGTGGTGGAATACGGTGCAATATTCACACACATGCAGTGCTGCACTCAAACTCTAAACAGTGAGATCATCTGATGAGTGTTTCCGAGACAGAATGGAGCCCTAATACAAACACATCATCCAGAATAAAACAAGGGACACAATGCAACTAACAGCATACACAATCAAACAAAAATCTCAAACTACTGTTAGGATTAAACAAAACTTCTTCCCTTGAGAATGTCAAACTAAACATGAACTTTTTCATTAAATATGAACAAAATAATGCTTAGGTGCCATTCATTAATTGTTCAAAGACTGACTTGTGTATTAGAGGGTAGAAACTAGTGTAAAGTACAAAAGTACCACCGGAGAAATCCACACACATTTGTTTCATTAAATATCATCTGGTTGGCTTCGTGGTGGAGGAGGGAGATGCTAAATTCAGAACGGGGGGAGGGCACCAGTGAAGGTAATGTAAAGCATATGCACTTCAATGTAATCACTCTCGTTCTCGTATCAAAACTAAAGAACCACTCGAAACTGTACAACTCAACTACACACAGGCTCAAACCCCTCAGCTGAACTTCTCCCCTATAAACGACTTACTGGTATCATGCATTTTATGGATCTTTGACTGGCACAAAGCATATTGCGCTGCATTGTGCTATTTTTCTCTGAATCTGGAACGAGTGTCATGTTTTTAAAACATCTGTCAATCCTCCATTATTCAAAATGCTGGCCATCATTTTGACAAACAGAAACAAGAAACTCCGCTTAAACCATCTTTACAAGGTATATCTGGTAGAGCCCGACCGATATGGGATTTTTGAGACCGATACCGATTGTAGAGAGGGAAAATTAACCGATTACCGATATGGTGGCTGATATAGTTAATTTTTGAGCTGGAATGAAAACAGACCTTTTCTATGTATATTGTTCACTGATTTTGCACCGATACGACTATGTAAAGGTACTCAGAAGACCGATTTCTTAAATATTTTTATCAAAGAATATTTGACATTATTATTATACACTGTCAACAAATTCTAGAAATGAACACTGAGAAAATAAAGAATAAATAAAAATAAAATAAATAGCTAAATAAACATCATTACTGTTTAGTATCAGTCAAATGCTGACCATTAAAATAAAGAATAAATACAAATAAAATAAATAGCTAAATAAACATCAGTACTGTTTAGTATCAGTCAAATGCTGACTATATTAATAGTGTCGAGTCAAGAGATAAACAGTGGCTGCAATGTTACACCGTATTCTGCTATACAAGTTCAGGGGAAACTTTCAATGGTGGAAAACCAGACTTTAAAATATTACATTTTATAAATGCAACGACTGGAACTGTTCGGTTGAAGGGGGTACCAAACTGCGAATCCTGAACAAAACTGTTTGGTAAATACAAGTTTACACATTAGCTTCCACTCAGCTAACAGCAATAGCCTAGTTTCCATCCACTTTTCGCGCTATTTTGTTTTCGACAAAGTGAAAATGCGTAAAATAAAATTTGCGGAATTTGCCGTCTTCTGCCAGTTTCCATTCAAATGGCCTTTTATTGATAAAAATGGTGTGTGTGATGATGTAATGCCTAAAAAAAACACTTTGTCGCATAAGTTTTGGTTTATCGCAAAAGAAATCTGCCCTGAAACCGTTTCCATACAGAAATGTGTGTTTATCGCTAATTCGTCTCCCAGATGTCCCTAATTTTTTCCCCATGAAGTTTTGGTCAAATGGGGAGAGTATTGAGACAATTCATTGAAATTAGCCGGCTTACTGTCATTTTAATTTCACAAATAAATGCAATCAGAAGACGAAGAATTGCAATCAAAAGGGAACAGTTGCCCTTCTGGTAGGACTGTAATATTGGTCCTGATGTTGTGCCTATTGCAGGTTGCCACCGATTCGGACCAGAAAGCGAATCGTCATGGCCCTTTTCAAGCTAGCAACCTGCACCAAGTAGTGGGGGAAACTTTCGGTCTTAGTATAAGGACCATCCATCGATGTGTATATGCTGTGTGCACAGCTATTAAAGACAAATTGATGCAGTGTAATATCAGGGTGTACATATGACACATTCCTGATATTCAATAGACTATTTTGAACAATCATCTAAAACACTGCCATCACAACTGAATTACGTCCCGTATATTTCTCCAGCAACTTTTAATGACCAGCTGAACTTGATTGTCATCTAAAATTAATTTTAGCGTCATAATGCAATTTACATTTTCTGAAGAAGCTCAGCAAATGCGATCAGAAGTAAAGAGGGTTAGATTTAAAATATGTAAAAGGTTCAAAAGCTTGTTTTCTGAAAGTCAACTCAGACAAATAGTTCTGATAGTTTATAGTCTTGAAGTGTGGAAATGTCATTCAGCCGACTTTATTCGTCTACAGAACAGGGTAAAGCTAAGTTTGTGTAAAGAAAAGGCATATATAGGTCTAAACATTTTGTAATACATTTGTTTAATTTAATGCGTTTTTCGTTTGGTAATTTATTTAATTTAATACATGGAATTTTGCCGGCATTTTTTCAAAAGTAAACTAAACAGTAATTTAATAGAATTGGGCTATATTAGTGTTCCAAAAAAGCACACTGAAGCTTTTCTTCTAGTATTGTGTATTTATTTTTAATTTAAAACATCTTTGTGCACAGAAATGATGTTTTTTGTATTGTGGACTAATTCCATGACTGCCGTCTATTATTTTGAATGGTGTGTAAAAGCAAATTTAATAAATAAACGGATGTCTTCTTCGATTAAATTAATCACAAACAGTGGCCATTCATTTGTTCTCCGTGCACTCATGTTTGCAGTGATTGGATCTTTATGCCGTTCAGATCAATCCATAATCACATACAATAAATTGGCTTTCAAGGATGTATACCTTGTCATCATGATTAACACAGGCTAACGATTGGGGTAAATTCTGTCATGTGACACTACATTTTTGCGTTAATAGCAATTTCTCGACAAAAAGTGTTTCCAGACCAGTTTTTCGCGACATCTGATGTATCGACATAGTTTATGCGCTAGAGTTAAACGGAAAAATATTGTCGACACTTGTGAAATTTTAGCAATAATTTGTGTTTCCATCAGCTTTATTTTGATGCGCTAAAACGTAGTTACTGAAAGTAGCTACATGATTAGCTAGTTAGCTATAAGCTCGTTGTCACGGAGAGTAAAAGACGGACGTTGTTTATTTTACGTTCCAGCATTGTGTCTCACCAACTACGTAACAACATAGCATGAAATCAACACTCAACAGACACAATCCACCACCGCACCGTTGTCTGCTGAGCTGCAAATAGATGCTCTGATGTTTACCTTTCAATCTGCTACATTACTAACTGCACTGACAAACTATAGCTGGATAACATAGCAAACAGATGTGAGCCTGAGCGTGCTCTGCTGAACAAACTACGCTATGACACCAATTCTAAAGCGTTGTTTTCTGCATCATATGTTCTGAAAAAAAATTTTCATATAGGCGCATACCGGTAAAATATACGCCAATACCGATATATCGGTGAAAGTCTAATATCGGCCTGCCAATATATCGGTCGGGCACTAAAATCTGGTTATGCAGCTTCATTCTCTCTCAGTCTCTATGTGAGAGAGAGAGAGAAAGAAAGAGAGAGAGGGGAGAGCGCTCACAGCCAGTGTAAAACAAATGGTGCTTTTAATGCAAAATGATCTAACGTGCCTCTTTTTAAAGTACTTTGCATATGTGATAAGATGCATTAGGGAGTTTTTAAGTTCATAAGTTCGGATGTTAGATCAGCTGTCACTCGCACATAATTTTTACTCGCAAATGCTTATACTGTGGAGCCCTGCATCTACAAAGAATGGTGTTTTTAAAGCAAAATGCATTATTTTCACACTTCATTAGTATCACAAATAGCAACATTTAAAAGGTATCCCATGAAGAAATGTCCCATTGTAAAACATCTTAATGCTGGCCAATAAATTGACCAATATTGTGAATATCGCGATGATTTGAATGTGATATCATTTGGCCATTAAGTTTCATAAAGAGCGCATCAGTAGACTAATTTCATCAGGGCTGCACAATTAATCAAAATTACATCAAAATGGCGAGTTGGTCCTATGTGATTATTAATCCACAAAAGGCTGTGATTTAAAGACAGATAAACAGGGTCTGTGACGCGCTGATCTGTCTGCATGTGCATGGCGGCACTCTCAGATCAGTTCACGTGCATTGTGAAATCAAAGTAATGCAGGTTCGAGCATTCGCGTAATTCCAAACATTAGTAACAGTTACAAGTTATTATACAAATCTACAAATGTGGCACAGAATAACAGAAAAGATTACAGGGTTTTATGAAATGAAGAACATTGTAAACTGTCAAACACGTTGCCTTTTCTGTGTCGAAATAAAAGCTCCTTGTGAAGTTGAAGTAAATACTGCAGCACTTTCAGTGTCAAAATAAAAGCCCCAGGTGAAGATGAAGTAAACAGGACAGATATATTACTTTTGTATAACGCAAATCTAATCAAAGACGTGGAATCACTGCTCTCTACTAGTTCAAACCTTACAGTCTCAAAAACAAAATAATCTGCACTCCTTTTTTCTGAATTTCTTTACATTTAATTTGTCACGGCTTTTCTCTGTGTCTATAACACAAATCTAATAATCAGAATAATAATGATAATTCAGCATTATAATAATCAACCTGACGTGTCACACAGTAATAATTCTGTATTATGAAATGTTCAACTGGAGTTTAAAAACAAAAGTCAGTGAAGGTATAAATAAAACATATGAAGGTAAATAATGCTTTTTATTGCGCTACTATGTATCATTGTTTATGAAATATAAATATAAGTGCGCATTTCAATGAAAATGATTGAAGTTCATTCTCACTTGTGTTTATTTAATGGAAAACGAATTATTTTTGAATAGATTTTCATTTATTGTCTTTAAAATACTGAATCTACTTGGCTACAATGGCTTTTTGGATGAAATGCCAAAAAAAAAAAAAAAAAAAAAAAAAAAAACCAGCCATTTCAGAGAAAATATATAATTATCGAGATATATATCGAAAATCGTCAATAGGCTGAAAAATATCGAGATATATTTTAAGACATATCGCCCAACCCTAATCTTAATGGACCCAAAAATCTGCTTCATTGTCTTTATGCAAAATATAATCGCTTATTTTTTCCTTTGCTTTTGGGGTGAAATATGACCCGGCATGATTTTGTTTTGGTGAGATTTGCCCAAAAATCAACCATAACTCATTAAATACTACTAACAAAGAACAGTTAATTATGGTTTATGGTTTAGTAAAAAAAAAAAAAAAAAATCTCTTTGTGGTATCACATGCAATTTATAGGAAACTTTCACATATGCTGTATGTATCATGAGCACATAATAATTGCATTTGGTCAAACAAATTTTCCTGATGATGGAATTATGGTTTTGGATTGAACCAATGGCTTGCGACAGGCCACTGGAGAATCCTTGTAAGATTTGGCAAAACCTCGCAGCGTGTTAGTCCATGAACTGAATGATTTACAGTAAAACATGAAAGAGCAGACAGCTGGTTCTTCTGCTTCACTGGGTTTCAGTGGATGAGTGGGAACAACATAAGGACAACAGGTAAAGTACTGTGAAAACAAAGGTGAAGTGTATAATTTCTGCAGCAAAGAGAACTGCAATCTGTTTGTTTGAGCGCCCGACTGGGCCTACATAACGACACTGGCTCAAACAATGGGGTAAGTTTAGGATGGGACTATAAGTTTGAGGTTGCACTATACAAATAATCATTATATTGCTTTTAGCCATCAATAGTTACTTTTAAGCTGTTTTTGCATTAAAATGTGCCTAAATCTCACAGTCTTGGATGAAAGCGCTTTCATTATACTTTCATTATTTACTTTTAAGTAACTTTAATACATTTTCAGTTTTTGAGTCACATTTTTCAATTCAATTGTGTTGGGACTATATGAATAATATTTGTTGCATTAATCTATCTCTGAAACCGGGCAGGGGATTTACATTTCCCAGCATGCTTTGCCCTGGACTGATTCGAGGAAGTAGATTTTGAAATTAAGTGTTGTTTTAATGTATTTCAATGCTAAATGAAAAAAGTAAGAGGCTTGTTAGTGTTTAATGTTGTTATGTTGGGATATAGAGGAGTTTCTGTCATGTTGTATTTTTTAGGAGGTTACCATTGTGGAGAAGAGTGGAGCTAATGGTTAGGCTGCTGATAGGAAAATTGCTGCTGACAGAGTGTATTGCTCTAATCATGAGGTACATACTGAAAGATCAGTAAACAGTCAGAAGCACCATACATGTCATCTGTACAAAAAGAGATAAATATGCTACGGTGTATTGATTCTATGGAGTTATTTGGACAGATCACATTTAAGTGAGGTTAACTCAATTCGTTTAGGTTTTCGCTACACAAAAGCATTTGAGTGGAGCCTACATTTTAATTTCATATTAAGCAAACAAATTTTAATTGTGTGGAACCAATGTCCACAATTGAATTAAAGCAACAACAACTAAAAAAAAAAAATAATTATATATATATATATATATATATATATATATATATATATATAAATAAAGAAAAGTGCTAAATTTTAATTCTTGTAATCAGTTACAGACTTTCAATTTAGTTAATTACTTTTAAGTACATTATTTGGTTTACACATACTTCTGAAATAATATTATTTATTTAGAATAGATTTAAAACATGAAACATCTGTGAAAACATGTGTTTCTGTGACAACAACAATGGACAAGTAGGAAAATAGACATTATTTGTAATTCACTGAGCAGAAAAACAAACCTCTCTTTAAAGTGTTTTAGAAAGTAACTTAAAAGTAAAGTAACTAGAAATGTGATTGTAATGGGTAAAGGATGGGCAAGGAGGCGGGAACCGGCAGAACAGTCAACATAACTTAAATTACATAAACAAACTTAAACATAACATAAAACACAGACATACACACACAGCAGCCACGTGTGTCTCTCTCTCTCTCTCTCGAACTGGCGCCTCCGGCTAATCTTTATCCCCCTCCCGGCTAATTAGGTGATCAGCGCTGGCCATGCACCCTCACGGCCCGGCCATGCCCTCCTCCTCATCACAGTGATTACTTTTCCCATTAAGTAATCAGAAAAGTAATCTGCTTATAATTTTAGATAATTTGTAGTGGATTACTATTTTCTGTATCTTACATCTCTGTGATATATACACTATATTGCCAAAAGTATTCGCTCATCTGCCTTTAGACGCATATGAACTTAAGTGACATCCCATTCTTAATCCATAGGGTTTAATATGACGTCGGCCCACCCTTTGCAGCTATAACAGCTTCAACTCTTCTGGGAAGATTTTCCACAAGGTTTAGGAGTGTGTTTATGGGAATTTTTGACCATTCTTCCAGAAGCGCATTTGTGAGGTCAGACACTGATGTTGGACGAGAAGGCCTGGCTCGCAGTCTTCGCTCTAATTCATCCCAAAGGTGCTCTATCGGGTTGAGGTCAGGACTCTGTGCAGGCCAGTCAAGTTCTTCCACACCAAACTTGCTCATCCATGTCTTTATGGGCCTTGCTTTGTGCACTGGTGCACAGTCATGTTGGAACAGGAAGGGGCCATCCCCAAACTGTTCCCACAAAGTTGGGAGCATGGAATTGTCCAAAATCTCTTGGTATGCTGAAGCATTCAGAGTTCCTTTCACTGGAACTAAGGGGCCAAGCCCAGCTCCTGAAAAACAACCCCACACCATAATCCCCCCTCCGCCAAACTTCACAGTTGGCACAATGCAGTCAGACAAGTACTGTTCTCCTGGCAACCGCCAAACCCAGACTCGTCCATCAGATTGCCAGATGGAGAAACGTGATTCGTCACTCCAGAGAACACGTCTCCACTGCTCTAGAGTCCAGTGGCGGCGTGCTTTACACCACTGCATCCAACGCTTTGCATTGCACTTGGTGATGTATGGCTTGGATGCAGCTGCTCGGCCATGGAAACCCATTCCATGAAGCTCTCTATGCACTGTTCTTGAGCTAATCTGAAGGCCACATGAACTTTGGAGGTCTGTAGCGATTGACTCTGCAGAAAGTTGGTGACCTCTGCGCACTATGCGCCTCAGCATCCGCTGACCCCGCTCTGTCATTTTACGTGGCCTACCGCTTCGTGGCTTTGTTGCTGTCATTCCCAATCGCTTCCACTTTGTTATAATACCACTGACAGTTGACTGTGGAATATTTAGTAGCGAGGAAATTTCACGACTGGACTTGTTGCACAGGTGGCATCCTATCACAGTACCACGCTGGAATTCACTGAGCTCCTGAGAGCGGCCCATTCTTTCACAAATGTTTGTAGAAGCAGTCTGCATGCCTAGGTGCTTAATTTTATACACCTGTGGCCATGGAAGTGATTGGAACACCTGAATTCAATTATTTGGATGGGTGAGCGAATACTTTTGGCAATATAGTGTATATCATTATCGACCAAAAATTAAAAGAATATCACAAATATATATATATTATTATATCGTCCACCCCCATTCCTCCATATAAAATGTTCACTTTTGAGCTACAAAAATGCCTAAATTTTCAATTTTGTGGTTGGACTACTTTTCTAGGCGGACGAACTTATTACTTAGTTATTTGTCGCTGAAACTGACAAAGTCCATCTTTTGTATCCTTTACCAGGTTTACTGGTTTTACATAGTCATGACAGGATATAACTGTACACAGAAAAGGTCAGTAAGCAATTTAATCACATCATAGTTAACAGTATTATAATGTTATTTTCACACTGTTATAAAGTCTTGTATAAACACTATTTTATTGTTCATCGTGTTGCCCTGTTTTTTTTTGTTTTTTTTTTCCATTATAAGTCAATTCCGGTAACCACAAATGTATTTATTTTTTAAACTGAGAGAGGAGTCAAAATTATTTTCTGCTATCGCCCTGAATTTATGCTATCGTTACAGCTTGTATTGAACTTGTGCTGAACCCAGAACACTCCATTAACTTTGAGTTCCACTATTTTGGATGGATTCATTCAGATCTTAAACATGTTCCTTTTAGATCTTTCATGTCTAAATGAACTCTGATAAAGTCTTGCATTTTAACTGCAAGCTAATGACCATATGAGCAGAGCATTATCATAAAACCAGCCAAGCTCACATTTCTGGAAAGGACTCCAACATAAACGCGCCTCCACTTTTATGCCAAGTCCACTGCATTTCATCACCACCATTCAGAGTGGCAGAATGCAGCAGAAAATGTGACGGTAAGACATCACAGCGGCTGTCGTTACAGGAGTTAATTAAGGAAGAGATCAAACAAGCTGCTGTCAGCTGCCATCCCCCCCCCCCCCCATTTTCATGTGGCCGTGTGCCAAACATGGAGAAGTTTAATCAGCCTCAAAGCCTGTTGAGACATGCTTTGACACGGCCTTCACTGAGTTTATTCAAGGTGATCGAGGCAGCATTTCATATTTCTTTTGGGCTGAAATGAATGTTTTAATGAGATTCACATCACTTGCAAACAAAGGGTCAATGAGTGACATTACAAAGGGCTCTAACTCTGTAAACTTCCTGGAAAACCATATGTGATCTCAACAACAGGGAGGATTTTAAATTCAAGACATGCTTTGAGACACCGTTCTGTGATTGTTCTGTGTCACATGTGGCCACATGTGTAAGCAGCTGTACTGTCCATCAACACGTCTCCAGTGGAGCTGACCTTCTCTCTCTCTCTCTCTCTCAAATGAAAGATTTTAAAATATAACCCGCAACAACAGGTGGCTATGCCATGACTGAGAAAAGGGCATTCATGACGACCAGACCTCTTAAATATTATTTATGACCTCAGTGCACTTGAAGTATCTGGATGACAAGCTTTAACATGATAACTAGAACCATTAGGGGGAAAAAACAACAACAGTTCACCGTGGATGGTAGAGGTCGACCAATACCGGATTTTGCCGATACCGATAACTACACTGGTGAAAAGACCAATTACTGATTAATCAGCCGATAGTTTTTAAAATGGCTTTACTGGATATAAAATAAAATCAAAACTATCAGCAACTATCGCCGTGGATTTTTGCAGATAACCGACAATTCCGAAAAGCAATTATCGGCACCGATTAATCGGTTAAACCAATATATCAGTAGACATCTAGTGGATGGGTCACATATAGTGGTGGCTGATAGGCCTATACTAAATGGATCAATCTCATAAAAGCAGTCCTGAACATTGTCTGGGTCATATTTCACCCAAAAAACTAAACAGAGAAATTATATTTTGCATAAAGAAAATGAAGCCTATGTTTGGGACCATTAAGGTTATTTGGATTGTGGAGCTATTTTCTTGACAATCACATTTAAAACCCTCCTTCTCCATGAAATAAATGCAAATTCAAAATCCACTGCTTAATGCAAATAAACTGCCAAACATCAAATCAAATATACTAAAACAAAGCACAAGGTAAAATACATGTAAACCATACCCTAATATACAAATAGTCATGAGATGACCACCAAGTCACACCTCAGCGTTGCATTGTGGGGGATATGTCTTCCCCAGTGTCCGTGATTAGCATAATAAAGACAGGAGATAGCTCCCCTACGTCCTCGACATCAAGCAGGGCCCTCAAGTACCTGTGAAATGTTTCTGTATGACAGCCTTTTATCTTTGAAGTCTTCATGCAAATGCCGCAGTATCTTCAATGGACCCTGAGGCCGTCGCTCACTCAAACAATGACCACTGTTATCTCAAATGCAATCCTAACACATCCAGTTGGGAATTTTTCTTATAAGATGTCTAACTTTATGGACCACAACAGAGAAACTTCAGGTCTAACATTCAACAATACCTCCTCAACACTCCCTGCAAATAAACCACAACTTTCATACATGCGTGTTTCATTACAGGTCACATAGACGTGATTGTTCGGGACACCCAGAGAAGGCCATAGAGCAGGGGTTCTCCCGTTTTCTCCCCAATCTGGCATGCCTAATTCCCAATTCGCTCCAAGTGCTCGTGGTGGCGCAGTGGCTCGCCTCAATCTGGGTGGTGGAGGACGAATCTCAGTTGCCCCCCGTCTGAGACAGTCAATCTTATCACATGGCTTGTTGAGCGCGTTACTGTGGAGACCTAGTGCGTGTGGTGGCTTCATGCTATTCTCCGTGGCATCCACGCACAACTCACCATGTGCCCCACCGAGAGCGAGAACCACATTATAGCGACCACGAGAAGGTTAACCCAACGTGACTCTACCCACCCTAGCAACCGGGCCAATTGGTTGCTTAGGAAGCCTGACTGGAGTCACTCAGGACGCCCTGGATTCCAACTCGCCACTCCAGGTGTGGTAGTCAGCGTCTTTAATTGCTGAGCTACCCAGGCCCCCACAAATATTGAGTTTTGTGTTTTATGTTTTTTTCTTTTGGTAACAAAAGTCTCCGCTTTCAGCTGGGGTAAGGGAATGAAGTAGGGGGGCGTTTATCAAAAAAAGGTTGAGAACCACTGCCATAGAGGAACATGTATGCTTAAATCAAGTAAAAACACTTCAATTGAGGACTGAGGGCTTCTCACACATGAACCTTTTATACACATTTAAGCTATTCCTTAGCTAGCTCTCTGCGTTTATCTTCATTTTCTTTCTCTGGAGCTTGCAGAATTAACATTTCATTGCCAGAAATGACTGTAACATGCTGTATTATTGTGTGTTTCATGAATAAACTTGGACTCAAGCAAAGTCCAATTAATATTCAAGGAGTTTGGCTTCATGTAATTGATATTCAGGTCATGTTTTACCTCAGTTCTTCATGAAGTTCACTCATGTTCACAACAAGTTTATACATAATTTATATATTTGCATACAGCCTATTTCTTTGATCTTGTGTTCCTTTTACAAACTATCATGTCAATTTCAAAGGCCTCCACAGCGTTTACTGTACTTCAGTTTGAGTCAGTGTGTTGAATTAATCATTCATTCACCGACAAACACGAGTCTTCAGGAGTTTGGTTGTAACAATGTTGAAGATTCACTTTCAAAACGGAAAAATAAAGCTGCCACCTAAAACAATGAGGGGTTTTCTAGCCTGATACCATTGGAGAACCTCTAAAAGTTCCTCAAATAATTTTTATTCTCAAGAACATTTATTGAAAAAACAAAAACGAATAGATTCATGCAGCCAAGTCAAGAACCGTGTACAGCCAAAAACGATTCTTTATCAGAAAAGGTTTCTTCAAGGTGCTTGAGGGTTCGCTCAACTTAATAATAACTAAAGATCTTTTATTTTGATGAATGTATGCTTTGAAACGGAAAGCTTCGGTGAAGCTCATGCAAGTCTCGAGATACTAGTCGTAAAGGAGCTTTGATAGTCGCGTGCACATCCACGTATAAACGCTTAATGCGTTTGGAAAACACGGACAACAATGCGAATATCAAATTTCCGATCCGTGCTAAAACTACAAACATATTTCATGTGTTGCATTGAATCAAATATGGCACTTAAAGCAGCACTCATGGAGGGATGAATCCATTCTTCTTACCTTCACACATGAGAGTACACACTAGGAAAACGGTGTTTATAAGTTCGCATTCGTGTTTTCTGGTCCATAAAGCCATGTTTGATGAAGAAAACTCGATGGTTGTAAAATTAAAGGCTGGAAAGTTCAACTATGTGCAAAGACTGAAATTAAGGTTTGTTGTGTACGCCTTAAAATCCAATTATCTTCAGGATTTCTCATTCGTTTGGCTGTGGATGTGTCAAGTTCTCCATACTGAATTCATCAGAAAACTCCTCGAAATAGAGACAAAGAGCCCCGCTGCCTCTGTGCTGTATGCCCTGAGCTGGGGGTTTGTATGAGGGAGCAGGAGTCGAGTTTCTCCCTCCAGTGGGAGTGGATGGATGGGTGGGCTCTACTGGGGGGAAAAGGTGAGTTGAGTCGCTTTGATGAACGTGGTTTCACTCAGTTTAAATCAAAGTCTCTAACTCGTTTTCATTTCTATCCCTTTTTAGCGCTTTAAATAGCTGCATAGGTAAACACAATTGTTCAAAATTAGCAACTGATCTCTAATATCATGATTTATTATACTCTACGACAGCCCTCTATTGGCCATGGCCAGACTTTTCGACTTTTCCAACAGTCTGGCTGCAGTAGATGGTACTGAGCCGCACTTACAAAAGTAAATAAAAAAACAGCTCCTTTCAATGATAGTAATGCTATTATAAATACACTTTGAAGTAACAACTTTTGAATTGCAACTTTGAAATCTCAATTTTAGAATCACATCTTTCAACTCAACCAAAGACCTTCTAGCAAGTCAGTCCACTGTCGGGCATCTTTGGAACGCTCTCGGGAGGTTATTTCCAGTCATGCCAGTGCAGCTCCTATCTACTTGAATGGGGAAAGACCGAAATCTCAAAAACGGTTGGTCAAGATTACAATCAAAGAACATATTTCAAATCAGCAATACAATTTGATAATATTGAAATCATAAATTGTGTTTCTTTATCTCACCTTACACTAAAACACGCAATTTTCCCGGCGTGTATAGCTAATGCGCATGCGCGTTAGTGAGTTGATTGACAGGCGATGTCTGTCTCTAAAATGTGTTTGACTCTTTTATTTGTAAGGCAGGACTTGCTTTCTACATCCGTTGACCGGCACTAGAGCTTCTTGGTTGGGCGTTCCAATTTCTTCCATTCATTTAAACAGAAGTGGCCCATATCTGCTAAATGATCTCTGACTCAACTAAAATCACAACTTTGGAATCGCCCCTCTGGAATCAGAATCACAATTTTGGAATCACAACTTTGGAATTAGTATCCTAATTTTGGAATGACACATTTGGAATCAACTTTGGAATCGCACCTCTGGAATCAGAATCACAATTCTGGAATTGAACCTTTGGAAACAACTTAGGAATCGCAACTTTGGAATTAGTATCCTAATTTTGGAATGACACATTTGGAATCACAACTTTGGAATAGCCCCTCTGCAATCAGAATCACAATTTTGGAATCGCATCTTTGGAAACAACTTAGGAATCGCAACTTTGGAATTAGTATCCTAATTTTGGAATGACACATTTGGAATCACAACTTTGGAATCGCACCTCTGGAATCAGAATCACAATTTTGGAATCACAACTTTGGAATTAGTATCCTAAGTTTGGAATGACACATTTGGAATCACAACTTTGGAATAGCCCCTCTGCGATAAGAATCACAATTTTGGAATTGCATCTTTGGAAACAACTTAGGAATCACAACTTTGGAATTAGTATCCTAATTTTGGAATGACACATTTGGAATCACAACTTTGGAATCGCACCTCTGGAATCAGAATCACAATTTTGGAATCACAACTTTGGAATTAGTATCCTAATTTTGGAATGACACATTTGGAATCACACCTCTGGAATCAGAATCACAATTCTGGAATTGCACCTTTGGAAACAACTTAGGAATCGCAACTTTGGAATTAGTATCCTAATTTTGGAATGACACATTTGGAATCACAACTTTGGAATAGCCCCTCTGCAGTCAGAATCACAATTTTGGAATCACAACTTTGGAATTAGTATCCTAATTTTGGAATGACACATTTGGAATCACAACTTTGGAATCACACCTCTGGAATCAGAATCACAATTTTGGAATCGCATCTTTGGAAACAACTTAGGAATCGCAACTTTGGAATTAGTATCCTAATTTTGGAATGACACACTTGGAATCAACTTTGGAATCACAATTCTGGAATTGCACCTTTGGACACAACTTAGGAATCGCAACTCTGGAATTATTATCCTAATTTTGGAATGACACATTTGGAATCACAACTTTGGAATCGCATCTCTGGAATCAGAATCACAATTCTGGAACTGCACCTTTGGAAAAAACTTAGGAATCTCAATTTTGGAATTAGTATCCTAATTTTGGAATGACACACTTGGAATCAACTTTGGAATCACAATTTTGGAATTGCATCTTTGGAAACAACTTAGGAATCACAACTTTGGAATTATTATCCTAATTTTGGAATGACACCTCTGGAATCAGAATCACAATTCTGGAACTGCACCTTTGGAAAAAACTTAGGAATCTCAATTTTGGAATTAGTATCCTAACTTTGGAATGACACATTTGGAATCACAACTCTGGAATCACAATTCTGGAACTGCACCTTTGGAAAAAACTTAGGAATCTCAATTTTGGAATTAGTATCCTAATTTTGGAATGACACACTTGGAATCAACTTTGGAATCACAATTTTGGAATTGCATCTTTGGAAACAACTTAGGAATCACAACTTTGGAATTATTATCCTAATTTTGGAATGACACCTCTGGAATCAGAATCACAATTCTGGAACTGCACCTTTGGAAAAAACTTAGGAATCGCAACTTTGGAATTAGAATCCTAATTTTGGAATGACACACTTGGAATCAACTTTGGAATCACAATTTTGGAATTGCATCTTTGGAAACAACTTAGGAATCACAACTTTGGAATTATTATCCTAATTTTGGAATGACACCTCTGGAATCAGAATCACAATTCTGGAACTGCACCTTTGGAAAAAACTTAGGAATCTCAATTTTGGAATTAGTATCCTAACTTTGGAATGACACATTTGGAATCACAACTCTGGAATCACACCTCTGGAATCAGAATCACAATTCTGGAATTGCACCTTTGGAAACAACTTAGGAATCGAATTAGAATCCTAATTTTGAAATGACACATTTGGAATCACAATTTTTGAATCACACCTTTGAAAATGCAACTTTGGAATCACCACTTCGGAATCTTAACTTTGGAATCAGAATCATAATTTTGAAAATGCAACTTTGAAATCACAAGTATATAATCACAATTTTAAAAACACAATTTTGGAATTGTAACTTTCTAAATTGCAACTTAGGAGCAAGGAATCAAACTAGGTCCTTTGAAATTGAAATTGCACCTTTGGAAACAACTTTGGAAACAAAACTTCAGAATCACAACTTTGAAATCACAACAGTGAAAAACCAGACTTCACACATTTGAAAACAGTAATACAGCATTATTTTAATACATTGATAAAAATGAAAACAAAGGGAGAAAAAAACTAAAGTGTGTAAATTAATGTAAAATCTTTAATCTCTTTATTGATGATCTACGTACTATACAATAGTTAGTTCTGGTCCTAGAATCTGGTTGGAAGAGCACTGGGACACCTCACTATTTGTATCACTCCGCTTCTCCATGTCTTTCAAATAGTGGTGGGGATTTTGATTCATTGTACATTTTGATTTCAATCACTGATTTGTTCAGTGACCATTTCAGAAGATTGCATCTTTAATTTATGCCAGTAAGTGGTGATCAATGAGCGTCTTTTACGTAATGAGTCATTCAATCATTGACTCAAATTATTTGTTAAAAACATGTGTTCACCACCTAAATGATGAAAGTGAATGAAAATTATTTGTTCACTTAAAATCAGATTAATCTAATTATGTAATTTACATAGATTACTTATCAGATTACAAAAATCAAATACTTATTAGATCAGATTACTTTTTTATGGATTACATGATTACATATTTATCAGGAAACAGCAGTAAATTCCCCATAATTCTCCTATTAAATTTTTCACTCTTGATCAGCCTACAATTGATATACATTAGACCATGCCTTCTCAGGATGAATAATAATGCAAGCTGCTAAACTCTGATGATGAAATACTATGTCTACATTATATCCAATGACCATCACTAATTATTGATTCTTAAAGTCCGAAAAAAAAAAAAAAAAATCAAACATAAAGAAAACCCTCTATATATCAATTAAAATGGCTTTTTGTGTTTCATGACCCCTTAAGTGCCTCTTATTATTTCAATCAGTGACAGACAAATAGCGAGTAGAACACAAAAAGCATATCAATTATATTTTGATTCATTAAGTGTTCTTAAATGCATTTAAGCAGCATTATGTCCAAATGGTATAGATTATCCAACTCAAATGTATGTGGTATCAAATAAAGGTCAGAGCTTGTTAAGGTAATCCAAAAATAATCAGATTATATAACCTAAAATGTAATCCAAGAGATTACAATACTGATTGCAATTTTAGTAATGTAATTTGTAATCAATACCCAGCACTGCTTAAATTCAGAAGTTCACCATTAGTTCAAAAACAGAGTATACTGTAAGTGAAGTGCAGAGTGAGTTGCTTGATGCTTTAGCTTCTTTTGGCAGTATTTTGGCTGGCAGAAAAAAATGCATTTGGATTTGATTCAATTCTGATATGATTTTGGTTCATTTTGTTACAATGTCAATTTTGCTTCCATAAGAGATTCTGTCTTAGCTTGCATGCTGTAATTATACAGTGAACCCCCAAAGTTGGTACATTATGAAATAATGAAAAAAAATTTTTGAGACATTTTCCCCTATCCCAGCATAATATGCAGAGACAACTGCAAGTAAGGGAGTATTCAGGAAACCTGTTTGAAAAAATTTTTTGCAATACATTCTGCAATATTTTGCAAATTACATACTTCAGCTTTAACCTTTATTTTTATTTCTGTAAAGCAAGCTAATCTACTACAATGCAGAGTGCTCTAAAAATAAAGTTTATAATTTTTTTTATTAACAGCAGTACTGTTATTTTAGAAAGCGGGAGTATGTTTAAAATGATAAATGTACTTGTGCAAATGAATCCACAAAATTACAATCCAAGCTTCTAATTTGACAAAACACAAAGGAAACATGTAAAAGTATGTTAAATCAGTACTTTCAATAGTTATGCTGTTTAAAAAAAAATACTTACCTCAGATGTTTCAAAATCTTTTCAGACAATATTGGATAAAACACAACAACAAAAAACATTGATAAAAGTTAATGCAGTTGCGTCCAATAGACCAATACTGTAGTAATTCAATCAGATACAATATCGATGCAAAGAGAAGTTTATCCCGATCAACTGAAGCCAGGACCAAGGGCTTTTTCATCTCTCAGATAATATCAGATATAATCAAGTGGTCCCAATCATTTGAAAATGTCTAAATACAGTTAAATTTGTAAATGCAACAACATCAACAGCATACCCGTAAGAAACCATGCTGTGTAACTATTGTCCTCACTGCTTTAAACTTTAATACGCTACCAAAATCTAACAAATAATAATTTAACTGGTCCATATGATAAAAACATATTTGTTTCTGACTTAAGAGAAACTACAAAAATCTATACAGTATGAGTTACAAATGGTTTGGTGGCCTGTTAAATGCAGCAAAAAATATATCTCACAAGTCTTCCAAATCACAATTTAAATGACAAACTTTAAAATGTATATCAAATATGGAGACATTTTTCCATGTTACCCAACTGTAAAACAAACAATGCAAAAAAATAATCGGTATTTCTGACTTTTTAAACAATGTGTAAAATAAATTTACACAAAACAAAACTGCAAAAGATATTAAATCCTTGTTTTCAGAGAATGTCTAGAATCAAGTTAATTTACCCCATTTGCAAATAGATTTTTCTTGTTTTAGGTGTAAATCTAAATAGCTTGACAGAAGCAGTTAGTCTGTCAATACACATTGGCTTTTTCATGTTTATGGCCTAATAAAATAATTGGGCCATAAACAATTATTTTATGGCCCAACTATTTTATATTACTGGAGAGTGAGAGCCTTGCGTGCATTTCCCCCATAAATAAAAACTATTTTCCAATTGCAAAAGAAAAATTGAGGTAATTCAAACAGATCATCTCTGAAAACAAAACAATTTTGTTTCTCGAGCAAATGTTTCTTGTTTTAAATTCGTTTAGATATTTTAACATAAAAAAAAAAAAATCTGATAAAGAAAATGTGATTTTGTTGAAATAGCATGAATTCCTGTTTTCAGACTTAAATTCGAGCCATTTTCATCAACATATACTGCAAATATCATGCTATAACAGACATTGAGGGATTTTTACAGTTCAGTCGTGCAAATATTACATGGAGTAATTGGACAATGCCATATTAGAAGAAAATGGAAAACCTAGAAATGGTATTATCTAAAAAAAGAAAGAAAATAACAGTCAATTCAAGTAGTGTAGAACCCATTTAAATCAAGAATAAAACATAGGAAGCATCACCCCCACAAGCGCAAATATTTCTTTTTTACTATCCTTGCTAAAAACAATTCCAGACTGAAGTTACTCCACTAATATTTCTTATGAAAACCTGTCAATCCATGTGTTCACCTTGAAATCAACAGCAGGCTATATACAGTGTGTATTTAAATGGTATAATCTGTATATATAGTCTATTTCGAAATGAAGTTTCTCTATTCATTGATCAAAACAAAAGCTTTGCATAACAGAACACACAACGATAAAAAGGATAAAGCGGGGTTTGATTGTAACTGGCCCCTCCCCTTCATTTGGAGGCATTCAGCAACTCATAAACAGGCATGTTCTGAAACGTTCTTATGGGCCGCGACGAATGAACCAGATCTCATTTCGCCGTTGGGGCACGCCAGGATTCTCATAAACGGCCACCATGTAGCGGTCGTGGTGAACATCCTCAGAGTTCCCAAGAAGCTCCCAAAGGATGCTGATCTGGTGAGAGATGGTCTCCTCTGTTGTGGTTCCATAAAAAACCCTAGAAAGAAACAAAGCAAAGGTTAATTATAACCAACATTTAGAAAGTGAATAGGTCTATAAATTACAGGACCAGCGAATTAAAAATTATTGAGCATCGTGAGGTTAAAGGCAGAGAAATATTTTATTTAGGGGCCACATATGCCCCCTGGAATTAATTTTCAGGGGTAATTTATCAACCTCGTTGCACGTTTCCCGGTAAAACTAACACTAGAGGTAATACAAAAACAATGACTTAATCACTTTCGCACAAATAACAAATTCAACGGCAGATTATCAGTTCTTGAACACTTTCTTTTCGCCTTGTTCTTTTTTTTTTTTTGTTGATTTTTCTCCCCTTTTCTCCCCAATTTGGAATGCCCAATTCCCAATGTGCTCTAAGTCCTCGTGGTGGTGTAGTGACTCGCCTCAATCTGGGTGGCGGAGGACGAATCTCAGTTGCCTCAGCGTCTGAGACCATCAATCCGCGCATCTCATCACATGGCTTGTTGAGCGCATTACCGCGGAGATGTAGCGTGTGTGGAGGCTTCACGCTTTTCTCTGTGGCATCCACGCACCCCACCGAGAGCGAGAACCACATTATAGCGACCACGAGGAGGTTACCCCATGTGACTCTACCCACCCTAGCAACCGGGCCAATTTGGTTGCTTAGGAGACCTGGCTGGAGTTTCTCAGCACACCCTGGATTAGAACTCGCGACTCCAGGTGTGGTAGTCAGCCTCAATACTCTCTGAGCTACCCCCTCTCGCCCTGTTCTTTTCGCAGTGCTATCATTTTAACATTTGTATTAAATCACCAACTACATTTATAATCTTATTCAATTAATTGAAATAAATTCACATTTTGAATAATTATACGAAATCAGCTACTATCAGAAGTCTTGACAGGTGGGGTACTTGTATACCTGGCAATGACTCTGATGGTGTCCCGGTGGATGATAGTGATATCTGGATCGGTGGGTTCTGGTGGATTGGCTTGGAACTCAGCAGGCAGATAATACGCTGTCACCACATCCTTCATAAATTTACTGCCATCCTCCGAGATCTTAATCTCATTCACAACGGGCACAGACATGCCCAAGTACCGTCCTGCAGAAACGGAGCCAGAAAAAGGACAAAACAATCATATTGTAATTATATTTACAAATATTTCTATTTGAACTGTGATGTGATATACATTTCACATCTAATATTGGTGTTGCTTAGAGGCAAAAAAAAAAAAAAAATGACAATGAAACAGCTCATGTTCATGGAAAGTTAAGCTCAATCAACAGCATTTGTGGCATAATATTGATAACCACAAAAATGTATTTCGACTCATCCCTCATTTTCTTTAAAAATCAAAAAACAAAAATCAAGGTGACAGTGTCACTACAATGGAAGTGAACGGGGCCAATTTTTGAACATTTAAATACTGACTGTTTCAAAAGTATAGCCACATGACAAAGGATATGCATGTAAACATGATTTTAGTGTGATAAAATCACTTAACCTTTTCAGTGTAAAGTTATAGCCAATTTTACAACTTCGTTACCATGACCATGTAATGTCAACAACCTGTAAAACTATAAATTGACTGTAAAAATTACAATTTAAACAACTTTACAGCTCAAATAATACATGAGTTTTAACAGAAGAATTAATGAAAGTGCTTTTATAAATTTATAAGATTCACATTTGTGTTTAAACCCTCCAAAAATTGGCCCCATTCAGTTTCATTGTAAGTGCCTCACTGTAACCTCCATTTTTGCTTTTTTTGAAGGATGAACCAGTCAAAATTGATGTTAGTGGTAATCAACATTATCTCACAAATGCTATCGATTGAGCTTAACTTGCATTGAACCTGGAATATTCCAGTTTTCTTAAAGAGACAGTATCGGTTTTTAGCATGTGTTCAACAAATTAATGTAAATACTTATAAATAGTATAATGTATGCATTACACAATAAGCATGTAACAACATATGATATATACAATATAATATCTGATTTATTAATGGAATTCATTGTTTTTTTCAAAGTTAAAATGTGACCAAAATGATGAAAAACAAATAAAATCTAATTTGTAAAATGTATTTTCATAATGTACATGTAAATGTCTGGAACGCGTTACAGTATTGAGAACTGGTGGTCCCGAAAATAATCTCACAATGCAAAATATCCGAAATGTAGGATTCATTTTCTTTATGCAAACTATAATTTCATCTTTTTTGGCATTGATTTGGGGTTAAATATGACCAAGACATTTTCTTGATAGGTTTCATGAGAATCACCCTTTAAATGATTGATTGTGCAGCCTAATGTGAGTGAAAACACATCTTAAACTCAACCTGTGAATTAAATACATTTGTAACAAAAGCAAAATCCTGAAACTAAAGCACTCCAGCCTAGTCCAAACCAAGACAAAATGTCAAACAACTTGATTATTAAATTACAACATCTAGAATTTGTTAAAACAGGTTTGCAATGTCTTGTAAGCGAGCTGTAGGTGTGTATGTGCGTTTACCTGTTGAATTCTCTTTGCAGATGAAGCGCATGAGTTTCATGAAGCTATTGGAGATGCTCTGCTCATACAGCACCTCGCCTTTACTGACACATGCCCATTTTCCTGGAGGATACATTCGCTCCTCGTACAACACCTCACCGAGCTACACAAACACACAATCATTCTCAAACTCAAATGTAAGCTGGTTGTAATTTGAACATTCAGGGACCACAATTGAGATCGAATTGAGATAATTCACATTTTGGACCCAGTGTCCAACTTTAAGCAGGCATGGACTAATTGTACCTTCTCATGTATGGAGACGGTGACGGAGGGCACTTGCTCTCGTTCGGTGTTCCTTCTCGTCATCTCTTGAATTGGTCCTCTCATCTCTACGATGTACAACAACAAAAATCAATTCACTACTGATCTGAAACTGGCTGTTTACGGGCATTGTCCGTGCATTTATTTTAGTAGTGATGTGAATTGTGCATTGAACATGGATTATGCATTTACAGGTATACCTCTTGGAACAGACACATGATGTGTCCTTCCGACCGCCTGCCAATGGGCATACATCCTGTCCTGCTGCTCGTCATCCATTGGCTCAGAGCTGTCAGTGATGTCATCATCCACCTGCTCATCGCTCAAGCCGTCAAGATCCTCAATAGAGATGAGAGCCATTGTGCCAGATGTCACCGTGACCAGCAGCCGTCAATCAGGAATCTCTAAAAGTCAACAAGTCAGATTTTAAAATTAAACCATACATCATAAACTTATCATTCCTACTATGCAGTACATTCATGTCCCCATTAAATCTTAATACATTAGTGGTAGGGCTGGTGATTAGACTCATTCATTTGGTGCAATTAATTATATGAAAAAAAAGAAAAGAGAAAAAAATAAATGCAATTAATTATGCCCCTGACCCGTAAGTAAATTCCATAATAATGAACGTTCCTACCATTGGAGCAATTCAAGCATGATTTACTACATTGATGTTGTCACAAATATGTGGCAGTAGGGGGCAGTCAGTGCAACTCCAGCTGTACAGGCAACCCATTAAACAAAGGTGCCCTAACCCCGCCCCCATCCCTAATCCTAACCATATGGAGCCTGTAAGGTTGAGTAGCCTGCCAGAAACAATTTCAGGCACCTTTTGCCATGGTGTCAACCCAACAACAGCAGCACAGTCTTCCACAGATGACGCACTCTTGCACTCAAAGACGGCTGCACAGAGCACAATAGAATCCTTATATGTACAGTTGAAGTCAGAAATGTACATACACCTTAGCCAAATACATTTAAACTTTCACAATTCCTGACATTTAATCGTAGAAAACATTCCCTGTCTTAGGTCAGATAGGATCACTGCTTTATTTTAAGAATGTAAAAATGTCAGAATAATAGTAGAGAAAATGATTTATTTCAGCTTTTATTACTTTCATCACATTCCCAGTGGGTCAGAAGTTTACATACACTTCTTTGTTAGTATTTGGTAGCATTGCCTTTAAACTGTTTAACTTGAGTCAAACATTTTGGGTACTTTTCCACAAGCTTCTCACAATAAGTTGCTGGAATTTTGGCCCATTCCTCCAGACATAACTGGTGTAACTGAGACAGGTTTGTTGGCCTCCTTGCTCGCACACGCTTTTTCAGTTCTGCCCACAAATTTTCTATCGGATTGAGGTCAGGGCTTTGTGATGGCCACTCCAATACCTTGACTTTGTTATCCTTAAGCCATTTTGCCACAACTTTGGAGGTATGTTATTGTCCATTTGGAAGACCCATTTGAAACCGAGCTTTAACTTCCTGGCTGAAGTCTTGAGATGTTGCTTCAATATATCCACATAATTTTCCTTCCTTATGATGCCATCTATTTTGTGAAGTGCACTAGTCCCTCCTTCAGCAAAGCACCCCCCCCCACCCCCCAACATGATGCTGCCACTCCCATGCTTCACGGTTGGGATGGTGTTCTTCGGCTTGCAAGCCTCACCTTTTTTCCTCAAAACATAACGATGGTCATAATAGCCAAACAGTTCAATTTTTGTTTCATCAGACCAGAGAACATTTCTCCAAAAAGGGACAAGATCTTTGTCCCCATGTCCACTTGCAAACTGTAGTCTGGCTTTTTTATGGTGATTTTGGAGCAGTGACTTCTTCCTTGCTGAGTAGCCTTTCAGGTTATGTCGATATAGGACTCATTTACTGTGGATATAGATACTTGTCTACCTGTTTCCTCCAGTATCTTCACAGGGTCCTTTGCTGTTGTACTGGGATTGATTTGCACTTTTCGCACCAAACTACGTTCATCTCTAGGAGACAGAATGCGTCTCCTTCCTGAGTGGTATGATGGCTGCGTGGTCCCATGGTGTTTATACTTGTATACTATTGTTTGTACAGATGAACGTAGTACCTTCAAGCGTTTGGAAATTGCTCCCAAGGATGAACCAGACTTGTGGAGGTCTACAATTTTTTTTTCTGAGGTCTTGGCTGATTTCTTTTGATTTTCACATGATGTCAAGCAAAGAGGCACTGAGCCTTAAAATACATCCACAAGTACACCTCCAATTCAGTACACCTCCTATCAGAAGCTAATTGGATAATTGTCTAAAGGCTTGATAGCATTTTCTGGAATTTTCCAAGCTGCTTAAAGGCACAGTTAACTTAGTGTATGTAAACTTCTGACCCACTGGAATTGTGACATAGTCACTTAAAAGTGAAACAATCTGTCTGTAAACAATTGTTGGAAAAATTACTCTGCACAAAGTAGATGTTCTAAAAGACTTGCCAAATCTATAGTTTGCTAATATGAAATCTGTGGAGTGGTTAAAAAATGAGATTTAATGAATTCAACCTAAGTGTATGTAAATGTCTGACTTCAACTGTACATGTACAATAATAATAAAATAGAAATCATATTAGTTATCATATTAGGGACAGTTAGCCCCTGTTGGTAAATGGCATAACACCTAATACATCAGTGTACAAAAAGACTAAGTTCAAAAGAAAAAACAAACAAAAAAAGAACCAACCATCCTGAGCCAATAAGGCCCAAGCATACTCTACGCAAGTACGTGAACTGACGCACCTTGCTACGCAAGCTCGATTTCACGCATCGTTGTGTTGTGAAATGTGTCAGCGCTCAATTCATAACACAACGCAAGTACACGCTGCATTCTCAACGTTGGCGCAAGGGGTGCTAGTGCGGATTTTCTTCTTTCAATCAACACCTGTCATGCTGGACTTGGGCAGCAATTTGAGTTGAAATTTTCGAAAAATATATCCGACTTTTTGTCCCCAGTCCATTCAAACGAACTTGTTTTTCTCCGTGTTTCTCCCCATTCCTCAACTATTGACTGATCTACCACATCCGGGCTGCATCCGAAAACACAGGCAGCTAACTTGCTGCCTAATAAGTTAATGGCTTAACTGACAGCTGTTTTGAATGAATGGAACTCTTAAGGAAACTGGTCTCCGAACAGTTTGAAAAGCACCTTATTTTCATCCTGCCTCTGTATACAGCCTCCGAAGGCAGCGTTTTCCTGGTTTCGGACGCAGCACCGGTTTCATGGTCATGCCTAAAAAAAAAAACTATTGCCCTCTTGTGGTCTGAGGTTTGTATTGTCAGAGCAACGCAAGAGTGCACGTAATGTATGTTCAACGGGACCACGCGTTGGCCAAGCGCTCGCATCTGCGTTTGCGCACTTGTGTGAAGTATATTTCGGCCTATAACTCATGGTCAGAACAATCCAAATAAGCAAAAACTGGTCAGTTTCCTTACTAAAAAATAAAAATACGTCTAGTGCCAGGGCAACAACCAACCGTTTACACCAATATAATAATATTATATATATGTAAATATATATAGCAAATATTACATTATATTTTCTTTATTTATACATGTACAACAAATATTAAACTACTTTATATTGCATTTCTATAAAATCCAGATCCCACCATGTAATAAAAAAATAAGAGGTAATTCTGACTTCTCACAATTGTGAGATTCAGTGCAATCAGAATGTATTCAGACCCCTTCATTTTTTTTTATGTTGCAGCCTCATGCTAAAATGATTTTAAATAATTTTATATTTTCCACATCAATCTACACTCCATACCCCATAATGACAAAGCAAAAACCAGATTTTTGATAACTTTGCAAATTTATTAAAAAGGAAAACTGAAATATCACATTGACATAAGTATTCAGGCCCTTAACTCAGTACTTAGTTGAAGCACCTTTGGCAGTGACTGCAGCCTCAAGTCTGTTTGGGTATGATGCGACAAGCTTTGCACACCTGGATTTGGGGATTTTCTGCCATTCTTCTCTGCAGATCCTCTCAAGCTCTGTCAGGTTAGATGGGGACCATTGGTGGACAGCCATTTTCAGGTCTCTCCAGAGATGTTCGATTGGGTTCAAGTCTGGGCTCTGGCTGGGCCACTTAGGAACACACACAGATTTGTCCCTAACCACTCTTGCATTGTCTTGGCTGTGTGCTTAGGGTCATTGTCCTGTTGGAAAGTGAACCTTCGGCCCAGTCTGAGGTCCTGAGTGCTCTGGACCAGGTTTTCATTAAGGGTCTCTCTGTATTTTGCTGCATTCAGCTTTCCTTCAACCCTGACCAGTCCTTCAGTCCCTGCCGCTGAAAAACACCCCCACAGCATGATGCTACCACCACCATGCTTCACCGCTGGAATGGTATTGCGCAGGTGATGAGCGACGATTGGATTTGAGGCCAAACAGTTCAATCTTCATTTCATCAGACCAGAGAATCTTGTTTCTCACAGACAGAGTCCTTTAGGTGCTTTTTTGCTAACTCCAAGCAGGCATGTATCTTGCACGGAGGAGAGGCTTCCGTCTGGCCACTCTGCCATAAAGCCCAGATCAGTGGAGTTTTGAAGTGATGGTTGTCCTTCTGCAAGTTTCTCCCA
This sequence comes from Myxocyprinus asiaticus, assembly GCF_019703515.2. Taxonomy (NCBI): domain Eukaryota; kingdom Metazoa; phylum Chordata; class Actinopteri; order Cypriniformes; family Catostomidae; genus Myxocyprinus; species Myxocyprinus asiaticus. The sequence continues at coordinate 3,263,595 of NC_059393.1, forward strand.
TCTCCACACATGATCTCTGGAGCTCAACCAGAGTGACCATCGGGTTCTTAGTCACCTCTCTTACCAAGGCCCTTCTCCCCTGATTGCTCAGTTTGGCCTGGTGGCCAGCTCTAGGAAGAGTCCTGGTTGTTCCAAACTTGAAGAATTTGAGGCCACTGTGCTCTTGGGAACCTTCAATGCAGCCTATATTTTTTGTAGCCTTCTCCACATCTGTGCCTCCACACAATCCTGTCTCTGAGCTCTGCAGGCAGTTCCTTTGACCTCATGGCTTGCTCTGATATGCATTTTCAGCTGTAAGACCTTATATAGACAGGTGTATTCCTTTCCAAATCATGTCCAATCAAATGAATTTGCCACAGGTGGACTCCAATAAAAGGGAATGGGATGACCCTGAGCTAAATTTCAAGTGTCATAGCAAAGGTCAATGTGATTTTTCAGTTTTTCTTCTTTTTAATACATTTGTAAGTCTGTTTTTTTCTTTGTCATTGTGGGGTATGGAGTGTAGATTGATGTGAAAAAAATAATAAAGCATTTTAGCATGAGGCTGCAATATACCAAAATGTGGAAAAAAAATGAAGGGGTCTGAATACTTTCTGAATGCACTGTATAAAGTCACAATTTCAAGAAATAAACTCGCAATTGCAAGATATATAGTCACAATTGCATGATATAAACAGGCAACTGCATGATAAAAACTTTATTTCTTGCAATTTCTTGCAAGTTTTTTATCACGCAATTGCCAGTTATAAAGTCAAAACTATTTCTTTCAATTTCGACTTTAGAATTTGCAAAATAAAATCGCAGTTGTGAGTTTTTGTCACGCAGTTGCGAGTTTTTAGCACGAAATTGCGACTTTACTTTTACATTTGTGGCATTTCTCGTCATTGTGCCATGTTCTCTGAATGTATATCATTAGCACAGTTAAGTTAAAGAGTATATAACCATAATATACGGGCATAAAACATCTGAATTAAAACAGTCAACTTTTTTGTAGCTACACAATAAAGCTGCGTTCACACTGCCAGCGACATCACGCGAGACAGCAACATGATCCTATTCATTTTCAATGAGAGCACAGTGACTTACGGCGACACGAGCTGCCGCGGCCGTTGGCGACAGAGATCACCTTGGAGAGCGACAAGTTGAGAAAATGTAAACTATGCAAATGACGAGCGACATTCACGAGCGACTGCCAGTGAGAGCGAAGACAGCAGAGCTCACGTCATCTGTCTCCTGGCAGACTGGGGACGAGTGCATGCAAGACAGAGAAGTTTCAGCATCGTGAGGGATTTTTACTGTTCTATATAATTTGTCTGTAACCACATGCATAGATATAATAAAACAATGATGCGTGGAAAAGCGTGTCAGAAACGGTCTGCATTCCAAGTGAGTTTGATTCATTCATTCATGATAGATTGATTGTCTTATTAATGATTTAATACACTGAACACTGCTGCACATTTGATAAAACACTACACTGCAGAATGTACAATTTTAGAGACAAGAGAACTGATTCCTTGTCAAACTGTAATGATATCTTAATTTAACCAGTATTAGGTCTCATCCGTGATCAAATTTTTAAATGTTATTGCCAGACGTGCAGTCCTCCAATAACGTTACAACGACAAACAGTAGGAACGCCCACTAGCGACACAGATCACAAAGTCTAGCGACACCAAGCCACAGAGTCGCTGGCAGTGTGAACGCAGCTTAAGGCCAGCAAACTCTCGGATGCACTTTCATTGCCTGTCGTGTGTAAGGGACCATCTGAAAATTTCACCCACTGCACTAAAATATTGGCCATGTCCAAGCATTCAATCAACTGACTTATGCTAATTACATTTAAATTATATATTAATAAAACTGTGAAAATACATTTCAAGACTCTGAAGGTTGTAGTCGGCTGCTAGTGGACAGACTGACTTGCTTCATGTCATATTTTTCCAAAATGTTAGTGCAGTGGGTGGAATTTTAAGACGGTCCCTTATGTACGACAGACAATGAAAGCACATCCGTTCTCTGGCTTTATTCTGTTGCTACAACAAACGTTGACTCTTTTAATTGAAACGTTTTTTGCCCGTATAGTATGGTTATATACTCTTTATCTTCATTGTTCTAATGATATATTTGTAAGATTGTCGCATTGAGAGAACGCAACACGATGACGAGAAATGCCACTGCAAATGCAAAAACAGTCGCAATTTTGTGATATAAACTCGCCATTGCGTGACAAAAACTCATAATTGCGACTTTATATTGAGAGAAATAGTCGCAATTGTGAGTTTTTAATCACGCAATTGTGAGTCATAAAGTCAAAATTGCGAGAAATGAAGTCACAATTCCGAGTTTTATCACGCAGTTGCACATTATTGTGAGATAAAAAGTCAGAAATACCTCTTATTTTTTTATTAAGTGTCAGGATTCAGCTTCCATACATTTCCTCGCTAATTGAAGCACAAACATTCAATGCAACGTGCTAAGTGATTCACAAATGAATTGCTCGACTGATGCAGTTCTTTTAGGGTGTTTTCACACCTAGTTCATGTGAGCACTCCAAACGGTCTCAGAGCGACATAACGTGTATATATGAACAACCACAATAATCTCAGACCCCACTAAAAGTTCCTATAAACGAATTGTACACAGACCACCTCAGGAGCATGCCGATTGCAGAGGTTTGCAGCAGGGGCGTAGTTTCCAGGGGGATGGGGGGAGGTAACCCCCTCCCCAATAATAAAACAAGCAAGTACAACCCCCCCAATATTTATACCATGATCAATGGAAACATGTAGATGCTTCACGTTGCAACCCCCCAATACTCAAGCCAAATCTACGCCCTTGGTTCGCCGCAATCTCCCGCAGAAATACAAGTGAGGATTTTGATAGTGAACGCAAAGTGCTCCATTTTACTTTAATTTAACATTCACGTGATGGCAAATGTTTTGGGTTCATTCAGACAAGCAGTATTTTTTTTTCTCTCCCCTTTTTTTCTCCTCAATTTTGGAATGCCCAATGCGCTCTAAGTCCTCCTGGTGGCGTAGTGACTCGCCCCAATCCAGATGGCGGAGGACGAATCTCAGTTGCCTCTGCGTTTGAGACCATCAATCCACGCATCTTATCACGTGGCTTGTTGAGCGCGTTACCGCGGAGATGTAACGCGTGTGGAGGCTTCACGCTATTCTCTGCGGCATCCACACACAACTCACCACGCACCCCACCAAGAGTGAGAACCACACATTATAGCGACCACGAGGAGGTTACCCCATGTAACTCTACCCTCCCTAGGAACCGGGCCAATTTGGTTGCTTAGGAGACCTGGCTGGAGTCACTCCACATGCCCTGGATTCGGACTCATGACTCCAGGAGTGGTAGTCAGCATCAATACTTGCTAAGGTCCCCCATACATGCAGTATTAATGACATGCAGGAGACGACGGCCACTTATTTTATTCCTGTGGAGATGATACAACGAAATATATTTTCAAATACACATAGAATCTCAAATTGTTTCCTTCATGCGAAATAAGAGAGAGCTTTAACATAACATGTGAAAGTGAAGAATTTACAGAAATATGTTCCTGTAATATATTAATATTGCATAATACAATAAAATAGATTAGAATATAATAGAATAGAAAATGCCGTTATATTTCAGGTGTGCATTATTTTTCAATAATTCAAAGGGACGGAGTCACTTATTCTGCTTATACCACTCGTTCAGGGTTTTATCTCAAGACATTTTCTGGTTTTCGTCCCTAAAACGCTCTTATGTGTGGAACTACTTTCTTCAGCCACGGATTCAGCGCCTTGCTCTGACACAGCCCAAGCCTTCATTGCTAGTAATAAAAGCATTTTTTTTTTTTAAAAAAAACAAAGCTGATTTTAAAAACTTACTGGAGTAACAAGGTAGTGCGTGTGTGTTTGAGTTGTTTACGAGGACATTTTTTTTAGATAAACTGGTAATTACAAGGGTATTATGCTATAAATTAGGGCTGTGCGATTAATCGACATTGCAATAAAATCACGATGTGAGCATGGGCGATTTCTAAACCGCAGAAAGCGCGATTCTACCCCCCCTCCCCCCTCAGTGTGCAAAAGATTTTCACCAATCAGAATGCAGCATGCCTAAAAGATCTGGCGTGAGAACAGAACAGAGCGGGCTATGCAGGAAAGCACAGAAACAGGGAAGATGAATTCAGGACAGAATAATGACTTGGTGCTGGAAAACAAATCGACATCCATGGTTTGGCAATATTTTGGATACAGGAGAGAAGATGTGTTACAGACCCAGGTAATGTGCAAGACCTGTCAAACTATTGTTGCGACAAAACAGAGTAACACCACAAATCTGTTCCAACAACTGAGACAGCGGCAAAAAGAACTATATGAGCAATGCATGGCCACAAAGTCCCTCGACATGATCAAAAGCACATCCCAAACTCATTCCGGACCATGTGAACAAAAATCAACAACACAGGCATTTGCTATCTGCACACCATATGTGAGAAGCTCAAAAAGGCATAAAGAAATAACCGACGCAGTAACATTTCATTTATGCAAAGATATCGTGCCCACATACATCGTCAGTAAAGCCAGCTTCCAAAAAATTATACAGGTACTTGATAAGAGATATCAACTGCCATCGCAAAGTTATTTTTCACGAAATGCAAGGTCGGTGTTGAATATGAGCTAAAACAAGTGAAATACTATGCAACCTCTCCAGATATGTGGTCAAGCAGATCAGAGCCTTATATAAGTTTAACGGTGCACTTTATCGGTGATGATTTTGAAATGAAAAGTCGATGCTTGCAAACGGCATACTTTCCCGAAGACCACACTGGAGAAAATCTGTCTCAGTGTTTGAGAGATGCTTTGGCTTTCTGGGGACTTTGTGAGGAGCAGCAAATGTCAATCACCACAGATAATGGATCAAACACAGTGAAGGCTGTCACTTTGAACAAATGGACAAGATTACAATGCTTTGGACACAAACTGCATCTTGCAATTGGTAAGTTTTTTTCTTTCTTATCTTCATTTAAAGGTACATTAGGTATTTGTAAGTGAATATTGTAGCAATAATTAATTTATTCCATTTTGATCATTTAATTCCAGTTTCCTTAAAAATATTGCAAAATGAACCCAAATAGTGTAAACAGTCTTTTCTCACGGCGAATGATTTCTTTTGCGGTGACTGTATATTATCCTGCTTATTACAAAGCTACCTGTAATTGAATTAATCTAAAAAATGGACATTGATATAGTGGACAATAGTGACTGAATTAGGATAGATGACGCCAGATGTGCAGTAGTTAAGAAATAGACCACTAGGTAATGCTATTGACCAATCAGAATAGAGTATTCTAGAAAGCCCTGTAAAAATTGCCCTTAATAATCATATTATTATTAATAAGAAACAGAAAAAGGGTGACTTCTAAATATAAACATTAATTTCAAAACTTTACAGTTTTATCTTGTTTAAAGGTTTGAAGACCCATGACACTTTTAAATGTACAATGTCTTATTTATTAGAAAACACAGTTAAGGATGAACCTCACATTTCCCGAGCCACAGCTTGTGCAAAAGGTTGGTGGGGCATTTTTCTCATAGTTGGAAGAAAAAGGTGGCATTAACTGAAGCCCAGGAATAACTTCCCAACAAGGTGGTGCTCAAGGCAACGGATGATAGGAAGGGTTTTGGAGCAACAGAGGGCACTGTCTCAGGTCCTCTCAGCTGACCATAAAACAAGACACCTGGTGCCACAATGGCAGGACACAGACATCCTTGAATCTGTGAGTAAAGCACCGAGTCCACTTCAGGAGTTCACATATGCCCTGTCCAGCGAGGACTATGTCAGTGTGTCAAATCTGAAACCAGTTCTTCATCTACTCAACACAAAGATACTGGCTATGGAGGATGAGGATTCTGACCTGACCAAGACAATAAAATCCAAAATTCTTGACTATATCAATAAAAACTATGATGATGAAGATACCCAAGAACTGCTGGATATGGCATCATTCCTGGATCCAAGATTCAAGACAAGCTACATTGCTGTTGATAAACTTCCAAACATCAAGGCCAGGGTGATGTCTGATAAATTGAGTGGGAGATTCATGCCTTAATACTAGATAAACAGTGTAATATGTCTTTTCTATTATCTGTTCTCATAGGATGCAATGAATTCTGAGGGCACTACAGGCAGGGAGAATATAGACACAGATCTACCTTCATCAGCAAAAAAAAGCAAAGAAGTCTTTGGGAAGCTTCTTCAAGACTGTCTCAGCCATGCCAGCATCTCTGCAACTTGAAGGTGAACAGCTACCTGCTTACTCCCTCCATTGACAGTGAGGAAGATCCTCTGCATTGGTCGAAACTGCATCAGATAAATTGAGCAGGCTTGCACAAATGTATCTGTGTATTCCTGCTACAAGCTCACCATCAGAGAGGGTGTTTAGCACAGGAGGAAATGTGGTGACATGTCAGCGTTCATGCTTGAAGCCAGAAATGGTACAAATGCTGATTTTCTTAGCAAAAAAGCGTTAAACCAGTAAAGCAGCTAGTTTATGTCATTGATCTAGTTTCTGTTCTAGTTTTCTAGTTTGAGAGATTGTTCAGTCTGGGTTATTTTTTTGTTTTGGTGGTTGATTACCCATATTTTTTAGGGTTTTTTTGTTGATTTTCTCCCCAATTTGGAATGCCCAATTCCCAATGTGCTCTAAGTCCTCGTGGTGGCGTTGTGACTCGCCTCAATCCGGGTGGCGGGGGACGAATCTCAGTTGCCTCCGTGTCTGAGACCATCAATCCGTGCATCTTATCACGTGGCTTGTTGAGCGTGTTACCGCGGAGATGTAGCATGTGTGGAGGCTTCACGCTATTCTCCGCAGCATCCACGCACAACTCACCACGCACCCCACCGAGAGCGAACCACATTATAGCAACCACGAGGAGGTTACCCCATGTGACTCTATCTTCCCTAGCAACCGGGCCAATTTGGTTGCTTAGGAGACCTGACTGGAGTCACTCAGCACACCCTGGATTCGAACTTGCGACTCCAGGTGTGGTAGTCAGCATCAATACTCGCTGAGCTACCCAGGCCCGATTACCCATATTCTTATTTATTTTGCCTTATGTCTGTTCTAGAGACATAATGTGACACCGAAATGTATTTATGAATGTAAAATGTGCAAGGAGATATTTTGCCAAAATCACGCTTAAAATCGAAATCGCAATATCTGTCAGAAAATCGTGATAATATTTTTTTTGTCCATATCGCACAGCCCTACTATAAATGTGGTTTGAGAACATTTCTAGTGTCCCCATAATGCAAATCGCTTAAAAAAAAAAAAAAAATAAAAATAAAATACATTTTTTTTTTTTTTAATGTAAAAACATTGTAAAAAAAAAAAAAAGTTTTTTTGGTGAGGGTTAGGCTTAGGGGTAAGGTTAGGGTATTGAATCTAAAGTTCGTACAGTATAAAAATCATTGTCTATGGCGAGTCCTCATAAGGATAGCTGCACCAACACGTGTGTGTGTTGTGTGTGTGTGTGTGAGCGATAGAAAGAGAGAAACTGAGAGAGATCGCGTGTGGGATTACCTCTTCTTGTGCGACTTTTTAAAGCAACATACATTAAAGATAGAATTCGTGAGCAGTGTTGCCAACTCGCTAGATTTTAGAGACTTTTAAGGTTTTTTTAAAACTTTTTTTTTTTTTTATTTACTTTTTTCAAAAAAGCGCCTAGCGACAAATCTAGCGACTTTTTGGACAAACCTTAGCTACCTTCTGTAGAAGTCGCCAGTACTGCCCCGCGAGCGCGTGGTCTCGCTTTCCCGGCAGGACTCGGAGGCGCACATCTCTACACGTCTACTCTGTTCAGTGAGACTGACAGAGAGAGAGAGGTGAGAAAGCGGAGCAGCACAATCAGTTGACCGCACGGCAGCTAACATAGACGTGAATGAGCTGCGCATGTGCAAACAGCGTTGTTAAGGACTAATCACGAATCTGTATTGTTTGTTTTTTGTAAATATGCACATAGTGGTTTGTTATGGCTGAGCGCTGTGTGAGAGAAAAGATAAGTTTCTGTCGCTTCTAACTTTCTCTCTGAGTGATTGGTAGATATAGGGAATTAATAGGATATTACAGTATGTACGGTAAGCACAGAGAAGCAAACACATGTTTGCAGACACTATGCAAAATTCAAATGAGACGCGATGACGTCGAATATGCTAATTAGCGTATGACGTCATCTAGCGACATTTAGCAACTTTTCGAGCAGGCTTTAGCTACTTTCTATTGAAACTAGTTGGCAACACTGTTCGTGAGATTAGTGAAACTAAATCAGTTCTATTACTGACTGGTTATTCACGACAACATCAGTTCAGAGTTTTGTTTTAATACATGGTGTTTTTATAAAAATAAAACCCTAATATGTTGGTGGAAAATTAAGCGTTGTTAATGTTTTGCAAGTTATATGCCAAATTCGGTGCCGCGAGACAGAACAAAATCCCGTAGGAAACACTGAGACAGTTTCATCGGTGCCAACTAGGTTTGTGTTGCATTGACTGTGAGTATATACACACAGTGTGCAAGTTCACCTCCCTGAAGATATGAGATCTGGTTCACTCGGCCAGTAAGAAGTACATTAACGCATTAGCATGCACGCAATGTTTTACAAACCTTAAACTATCCAGAACCAGGAAGCATATGAGAAATTGTAAGCAGGCCCACATGAAATCATTGACATAATTCTGCTATTGAACAAAGATTCAATACGAACAGCCATTGCATGTACTAACAAGGACAAAAAGCACGAATGTAAAGAATACATCAGAACTACAGAAGTCAAATCTGGGCGAGGCGTAAGCAACAAACAAACAAACAAACACACACACACACACACACACAGAGAGAGAGACTGGGGCTTGCACGCGACCCCATCAATACAACCACATGCAATTATTAAATACACTTTAGTTTACGTGTAGCGGTAAGTGGAAACAATTAAAGTAAATATTTTGCATTCAGCGCAAATTAAATCACTTACAGCCTTCGCACGCTTACAATATATCAAACCGACCATTCGTGCGATAAAACAACATGAATAAATCCAAAGTTTGATGAATATAAATGATGACCTACTTACCTCGCAGACACAACAGAAGCAGATTCGATTGGGATTTGAGAGAGTCACACTGCGCATGCTCGAAGGAGGGATCGGTCATGTGCTGCTCCATATGTTTACAAACACCATTTCACAGAGGCAGTTTTTACAAGGGTCATCAATAAAGAACTGCTTCCATTTTCTTTTAAATACTGAATGATTTTCATGATGACACTTTACGTTAACGGTCCTTACTAGAATAGAGTATACTAGCAGAAAGCTGCCTAAAAAATCTCTTCTATCGGGCAAATTAAATTCATACAAGGATGACAATGTACTGTTCCCAGATAGCACATCTCCAAGTTGTCTGTTTAAGAGTGTTTCATCTGGAAAGTATCGCATCCCAAATAACATCTGCTAAACATCTTTAAAAGATCAGATTTACAAACATTCTAAATCATAAACATCTCAAAGACATCTGCGGAATGTCTTATTGACATCCAAGGCATACTTATTGACATGCATCTTATAGAGGTATTGGAGATGAGCAAACAGTGTGAAAAATATGTCTTCCAGATGTAAACACACACATCAAATAGACATATGCGAACAAAGAAATTGGCCTGTCCCATATGGAATTTATGAATTATTGTAGGCCTACTGCAGCTCCTCCTGTGAACGAATGATTCATACGAGCCGAATCTTTTAATCGTTCAAAAGAATAATTCAAGTAATTGTTTAGTGATTTCACTAAACAATTTGAATGATTTTGAATCAAATCAGACAACCAAGTGTCCAAGATAGCACATGTACATTTCTGAGATGTCAGTTTCAAAGTTTCAGTTTCATCTGGAAAGCACCACATTCTAATTAACATCTGATAAACATCTTAAAACAATCAGATTTACAACCCTGATAGCACACGTACATCACCTGGACTGGAAGACATATTTTTTAGGTTGTTTGCTCATCTGCAATCTGTAAGACGTTTCCTCTCAGTTGTCAGTAAGACATTCAGCAGATGTCTTTGAGATGTTTATGATTTTGAATGTAAATCTGATCTTTTTAAGATGTTTTGCAGATATTAATTTTGGAATGCGATGCTTTTCAGATGAATCACTCTTAAACAGACTCCTCGGAGATGTACTGTAAGTATATGTGTTATTTGGTAAGCATTCAAAATCAGAAACATCTCAAAGACATCTGCTGAATGTCTTAATGACATCTGAGAGGAAACATCTTATAGAAATATTCACGGGCATAGATTTGGCTTGAACTTTGAGGGGGTTGCAACGTGAAGCATTTACATGTTTCCACTGATCATGGTATAAATATTGGGGGGGGGGGGTGGTTGTTGTACTTGCTTGTTTTGATTATTGGGGGGAGATCTACACCCCTGGATGTATTACAGATGAGCAAACAAACTAAAAAAATATGTCTTCCAGATGTAAACACACACATCAAATAGAGATACAGCTTTTGCACAGCAAGTGATTTTAATTTGCCAAAAAGTTGCTCTCATATCCAGAAACAAACATATATACATTTGAGCAGTCTATGGACACTGGAGCATGAGATGATTACTAAAAACTCTAGACAGGATCATTTGCTTTTCCTTGAACATAAATCAAGTTATTTTTAACAATGAAACTGGTTCTCAATCATTATAGATAAACAAAACATTGAAATCATATACTGTGGAAAATGCAAAGCTCACAAATGGCTTTTGAAGTAAAAAAAAAAAAACAAAACAACACAAGTGCATTCCATATATTCAGATTCCAAATTGTAATGTGTAATATACTGTAAATTTGCAATGAAAAAGTACAAGAAAAAAAAAGGCTTACATAGAGTATCTGCAGTTACAGATGAACTATCTTGGGGGCAACATCTATAAAATAGGTAATTCGAAACAAAATAAGTAAGCAACTGAAATAAAAAAAAGAATTTCCCAAAGACTTGCATTAACATGACACCTCTCCAGAGCTCTGCTCAATAACACTTCTCCGCTTGCTTTCTTTTGGGTTGTAGGTCATATGAGGTAAAATTTCACTGCTAAGCATGTGTCAATGGGATATTTAATACCTGAGAGAATGAGGCAGGTGGATTTCTGGTCTTTCTACTACTTAAATGGGTTAGGTTTAGGGTTGCAGTGTGGGCTAGCGGGTAGAGTTAATAAAATCATTTTTGATCACTGCATTACATCGTTTATCATATAACATCATTTACAACTAGCTTTTGGTGGCACCCTGTGAACATTTCACCTCATCAACACTTCCAGCTTTGGCCACTGGGGGCAGTGATTCAAATTTTGGTAAGCACAGATCAATTTTAGAAGCACTCTCGCCAAATTCACAGTGCGATTAATCTGCCAGTCATCACAACTTTAGCTCCAGCTTCAGCCACTACACTGGTTGCGCTGAATGTTTTGTGGTGTAGAATCAAAAGAACCGACTCATAAGACTCATTCATTCGGGAATCAGACTAGACTGGTCGTGCTGTATGTTTCATGGTGTAGATTCAAAAGAACTGGCTCATAATAGTCATTAGTTCAAGAATCTCAACCCTGATGAGGACCAATGGTGTTGGAGCAATTGTGTAGCACACAAGTCATAAAGACTACTTCAGTGATACTTTTTGTCCAGTTGGAGTTGTATGGAGTAGAACAGTGTGAAAATTCTGCTCAATTTCTTCTGTGTTCCATAGAAGAAAGAAAGTCGCATGTGTTTGGAACAATTTAATGGTGAATAAATGATGACAGAATTTTCATTTTTGGCTAAACTATTAAGAAAGAGAAACATGCATGATTTATATGAGTGAGACAGAATGCAAAACTGTGTAAAGCACGCAAACGAAAGCTTCCAATATGTACAACTCTGTTAAAGTTTCCACAAGGAAATGTGTTTGGTGTGTTGTTTTCATTGGTCTGTGTTCTTGTAAAGCTCCACTGTGCTTGAGCTAAGAGGTCTGCTGTTTCTCAAAGTCCTGCTTGTCGCCGAATCCTGTGACAAGACAAGCAAAGCCGTATTAATCAATCCTCTTTAAAACAAATTCAATTAATTCCAGAACTCGTACGTCAATCCCCCCAGATCATCCCACCTGAAATGAGTCGTCATCTCCATTACTGTTCAGATAGCCGAGTGATGCAGCTCGCTTCATGCTGTGAGGAATTAATAATAAATATGTCATTACATTTGCATAAAACAACAAACCTTTATGAGCTTCAGGTCACTCAGACAATGAGTGCTCAGTGCGCTTACAGACCCCATAAAATCTAAAGTTTTGGATTTTGTGGCTTTTAGGCCATGACTGTTAGCACTGTGGTCAGCTACATGCTACTGTAGAAGCTGACAAAACCAACATTAAACAGATATACACATAAATTCTACAGTCTTCAGGGAAAAAATCAAATACTCTCTAGAACGAGAGAAAGTAGCAAATCATGGTTCACGGCTATGACGTTATTAAAGCCTATTTACTATTTATAATCTGTACAATGTGTTTGTGCACCTTAGAGGACAGGGAGGGAATTTATTTTCTGAATTAAAAAAGTTTTGCGATCCTTTGCGATAGTTTAGTGTTCCCTCACAATAAATGAACTATGTTTTACCACAGTACTACAGTATTTGTAGTTAAATCATTGTAACCTCAAAATTTACCATGGTCGTACTATAATAGCCATATTTTTTACCATGATATTCTTGAGTTTAAAGTACACTTCGATTCTGACACGAAAGCTCAACGTCTGTTGCATACAGTCAATCACGAGCCTGTCAAAGTATACTCCATCTGACGGTGTGCACATACACAGGCGTTTGGCACACACATGCTACGACAACTATGAGATACTGGACTATTTCTCTTCAGGAGTTTAGACCCATAAAGGTGTCTTCATATTCCTTCAGACTTGAGTTATACAATTGCAGGTATCTCCTGACCTCATACACACGCTCTTGTCATACAGATCCACTGTTGATGTTGTTGGCGGCAATTATATCTACTTCTAGCATATCTAGAAGAAGATGTAATTGCCGCTAAACAATGGCTGTAATTAATACCAGTAATAATTCCTGTAAAAATTCTGCGCGTTCAAAGCAGGGGCGTAAGTCCATGACTTAAAAATGACCACCCTACCTGTTGAATAATAATTATATTAAGCACAACACTGACACAGGTTCAGAACTTTAATAAACGGAACTCAATAAATGGATCAAACACGTTTTTATTGACATTGCAGAGGGTCAAAGCGAGAATTACAACTTGTCGGCTCATTGTTCATAGTGCAGAAATTAACGCTAACAATAAAATCAAAGTAATTTAACAATTTAAATGTGCAATTGTCATTTATCATAATATTTTGAGAATAAAGTAAAAATAACGAGTCAAAGCATTATGAGTTTAAAGTCGTAATATTTTGAGAATAAATCGACAGGAAAATGATGTGGTGGACAACAGCAAAGTGGAGCATCTGGGTCTTTACATACAACATCACTAACCAGGAAGTTAACTGTCAGCAACCAAGCTGAATTTGTGGGAAGTTTTTGCGAGCTCTCTGTTCATGAATGAGGTGTGCATTAGTACAGGAGTATTCAACATGTGGGCGTCTGTCAAGGGAGGCGCGAGATATAGGCTCGCACACAAGTGAAGCGAAAACTAATTGAAACTGCTGTGAATTATATAAGTCCATATCAAGATATTGTATGTGGTAACATCCCCTCAGTTACAGTATTGTTTAGAAAGGAAAACCCAACAACACCGAGCAGGATGCTCGAATCTGTATGGTTCTTTCTCTTGAATAAATTAAATTTCCTACATAACCGCTGCAGTGTCCAGATACTAATAACTCTGTGCTGATGCGCCAAAAGACCAAGGATTTCTTTATTGCTAAATCCTATCATAAAGTATGATTTAACTACATCCTCCACAGCCATCTCTTGCATTAACAAAGCTGCTGGTTCAGTGTCCGTTCTATCGTTATGATAATGACGCTCTGTTTAGCCTAATATTGAATTTTTTTCTCTAATATTTCTACTTTATTGACACAATATACTACTTTATTTTCACAATGCTAAGACTTTATTCTGATAATTTTGACTTTATTCTCATACAAAATTTTATCTCATAATGCTACAACTTTATTCTCATAATTTTTACTTTATTTACAAAATATTACAACTTTATAATCGAAATCTTAATAATATATATATATATATATATATATATATATATATATATATATATATATATATATATATATATACATACATGTTGCAATAAAAAGCCATCATGGGATCACAGAGTAAAGTTAAAAATAACTGTAATTTTTATAAACGCATCTCGAAACACCTGCGTTGGGTTTCATGATTGCTATTAAACATGATTACCGGTTGTTTTTAACAAAGCAAAGTTTCAACGCTTGATAAACGGTAAGAAAGTGTTTTTTTCCCCTTTTGCTCTGGTGTGCAGATTAAGTACAATAATTAGAGAAGTTCAATGTCATTTGATTTAAACCATTTAAAAATCAAGGAACCCCAAAGAGGCTATTTAAACACAGCAGTGAAACTCCACGCACATGACATTGATATGTGAACCAGCATGGGCAGTGCGCATATACAGGCAGTCATTTTTATTTGACTTTAATGTGAGATTTTATCATTTTAAGACCTATGTATTGTGCTACTTAGGCTTATAGCTCACTGTGCTGCTATTTTGAGTTGCGTTTGAGGAAATAAACATTCTTTATTCCCATGTACCGATTCCAGAATAAACCCGAATAACCGAACAAGATTACTGGTGCATACATTAAAATCTACTTGGTGTGTGGATTGTTAAATCAAATAAAGATTAGAAATGAGTCTTATAGGGGGGCCTGGGTAGCTCAGCGAGCAAAGACGCAAAGATGCCAGCCAGGTCTCCTAAGCAACCAAATTGGCCCGGTTGCTAGGGAGGGTAAAGTCACATGGGTTAACCTCCTCGTGGTCATTATAATGTGGTTCAATCTTGGTGGGGCGCGTGGTGAGTTGTGCGTGGATGCCGCAGAGAATAGCGTGAAGCCTCCACACGCTCTATGTCTCCGCGGTACAAGCCACGTGATAAGATGCGCGGATTGACGGTCTCAGACGCGGAGGCAACTGAGATTGGTCCTCTGCCAACCGGATTGAGGCGAGTCACTATGCCACCACGAGGACTTAGAGCACATTGGGAATTGGGCATTCCAAATTGGGGAGAAAAAAAAAATTAAAAAAAATAAATGAGGCTTATAGATTATATATATAGAAATAAGGCTTGCGTAATAAAACCGCAGTGCCTCTGATACAGAAAAGCTGCACCCTGTGAGAAAAAATAGAAAGCTCCCACACAAGGCGTTTGTAACGATTTGTCTGATGAACCTGAGCATGAACAGCAGGTAAAAGACAAAGTGCGAACTGTGAATTAATGCAAGTGGGGCTCACTGATCGGAATTTACATTTGAAACCAGAATTGGAGCCTGCCTTATTGCTTTTGTACTCTGATATATTTAACATTAAGCCTTAATTTTTTTTTTTCTGTCATCACAAAAAAAACATTCGGGGCTATTAACAAAAGATCCAGGGCTTCACCCTTATCAGCCAGGGTCTAGCTACGCCGCTAGTTCAAAGATGTGCAGCAAGAAAAATCGGGCTGCAAGTGTTTAATGCTTGCGTACTCTGCTGATGACAAAATTTGCGTCACATGTCCTGTACGCAGACACTCAGCATTCACGTCTGACCGAAGTATACTTTGGGCTTTAGTGAAACCACAGTAGTACAGTAAAATGAAAAGTATGGCAATAAAAATCACAATTTTGAGGTTGCTATAGTTTTACTATAAATGCATTCAACTTTAATTCTAGCAGTAAAACCATGGTTAAGTCTTTTGAAAATTAAACATGGTTTATCTACAATAACCATAGTTTGATCATGGCATATGTAGTAAAACCATGGTAATCACAACCATAGTTACTATAGTCATGGTAGAAATAATGTTACTATAGTACAACTATAGTTACTATATGGATACTACAGTATTACTGCAGTAAAACCAAGGTTATCTGTATCCAAACCATGTTTTTCACCAAAAAATATCTAGGTTACTCTCATAACCTTGTTTACCTGAAAGCAGGGAAAGAAACTGATGCTTTGGGAGCACCTCCCAAGGGCAGTGACCTTGAAGCCCTATACCACCACGCCAATTTAATTGGCTAGTGACGCTTGGTACTCCGCCTATGCTGACGTCATCATGGGCATAACAGCCGGAGCCCAGTGCCACACCTTAAGGATTTTCCAAATGAAGGGAAGGAGAGCATATCTCTCGTCCCATGAAAAATCAGTAGCTGCAGAAAAACCACGCAGCGTCTCGTTCCCTCCTTCCAGCAAACCAAGTTTACAAGAGTAACCGAGAAGTTCCCTTTCAAAAAAGGTATCTTCGATGCAGCATCAGGAGGTGACGCTAGCATTACAAAAATCGACAGTTCATGGCAAATTCGCCACGGATTATTTTTACATGCTTTGTGGCAAACTTGCAGCATATTGTACATTGTTGCCAAAGGTTTGCTGCAGGTTCACCACTACTGGTGAAGAGCTGCAAACTTCTGGCAAACATCTGCAGTGAATCACAAACCAATCAAATTCCCATGATGGTATAGGGTTTCAAGTGCTCCCATAGCGACAGCTTCTGACCCAGCATTGAAGTTACCTTCTTGAAGGGTAACAATGATTACTACAGTCATGGTTACTACAATATTACTATAGTAAAACCATGGTTAATTGTATTCAAACTATGCTTTCTGACACACACACACAAACATGGTTACTACTGTCTACTATATAACTATATTAAATCCATGGTTAATTTATTGTGAGGGGACCCAACATAATTGCGAGGGAATGCAAAACTATTTCATAAAATAAATTCCCTCCTTTTACATTAAAGGATTACGTTTTTGTGTGTGTGTGTGTCTCACTTGGTGTTGCAAGGTTCTGGTGGCATTGTTCCTTGGATTTTCTTCACCAGCAACTCACTGCTTCTGCGCAGAACTTCCCTGAGTTTTCCAAAAGAGCCGCTTCTCCTGAGTGTTCCATCCTGAACACAAACACACTCTGCATTAAAACTGAAGCATTACGGGCTAAACTGCTGTTGTATGTTGTATGCAAACTATTGGTCGACCGATACGGGTTTTTCAACAGCAGGGTGGCCGATATCGAATATAATGCTGATATATGATACCAGTCAAAAGTTTGGACACACAACTGAATTTACATAAAACCTTCTGTTCTAAAGTTTTAGGCCAGAAACATACTTTATGCAAGTATGCGAACGCAGACCCAAGTGGCTGGATAACGCATTGCCAATGTACGTTCCGGTTGAACATACTAAAAGCCGATGCACACTCACACAAAAAGTCTTACACAGATGATTTCAGCCACTCAAGCTCAATTTCATGCGTTGTTGTGTACTTGCGGTCTAAAATGTGTCAGCCAGCAATTCATAATAATGTAATTTTGTGTTGCATTCTCAATGTTGCCACAAGGGGCAGTATAAGGAAATTAGTTTGAACTGTCTGCTTCTACAGTGAGTTTTCTTTTTTAAGTCAACTACTTTCATGGTGGAGTAACAGTCTGAAAAGAATTTTGCTGAGCAAGTAAGTTAAAGTCAAAATATTAATAGCAAATTTCCTGAATAATAACACATCTGGTTTTATGGCACACATTTTTGAAGGTAACTTTATCACCCCCTTCAATACTGAGGATTGTTACTGCCAAGGGCATAGTTTCCAGGGGGGATGGAGGGGGAGGTAACCCAATAATCAAAACAAGCAAGTTTCTCTGCCCTAACAGTAGTTGTCTTGAAAGAGAAAATTTGGGAACAGTGGAAGCACACAGTTCACACTAATGTCCACTAAAGCGCCCCTTGTGGCAACGTTGAGAATGTAACGCACTGATTCTTCAGATAAGGGGCAAAACATGTCTTACAAACAAAAGTCATATTTATTTTAAAAATCAAGAAATTCATAACAATAAAAATACTGGAAAAGTTCAATCTAAAGGAAATGTGTATACTCAGGGCATTTGTTTTTACTTGTATTTTAAAATAATTTCATTAGAATTTTTTTTTTAATGCATGCTCTATACGTGGAAGCACAAGTAACTTAACCTGTCCTCAGCAAGAGGTCACAATGTTAAACTGCTAAACAAAGTGTTTAAAAATGCAACAAATTCATAAATATAAACATCAAATGAAAGGTAGGGATCTGTAAGATATCAAACAATACATTAAGAAAACTTTAAATAATATTTTCCATAAAAAACTGCCTAAAGTTGTGTCCTCACTTTGCGTCAACTCCGTCAGATTTAAAAAAAAAAAAAATCCTGAATAAATCAGACAATGTCATGGTCAGCTATAACTCTGAGTACCTCTTTCACACTTCCTGCTCATGGTGGATGCAACAGTAGGACACACGGTCTGGTAAGGATTACATTTTTTCATATTTTAAACAAACAATGTTGAAGTCTCTGTGGGCACAGCTTCAACATGTCAACTCCTTCATTCCCATTATGATAATTTCTGTTAGAATTGTGGAATAATTTTGGCATTTTAGTTTAGGTTACAGAGGCAGCTTTAACTGAGGAAAAAACAAAATGGCTCCAGAGTACAACACATGGTGAAGATGGAAAAATATAAATTTTTGTCAACACAGAATTTTCAGAATAGTGTGAAAACAGAAATAAAAAATGTATAGAATGTTTTTGATCACTTAACTCCTTTACTGAACACCATTATTAGATAATTAATGATTTTACACTTGTTGGATGAATCCAACTAAAATATCCTGACGGAGTTGCCACAAATGACAGTAAGATGCAATTTATGAAGTGAATAAATATACATTTTCAGAAAAAAAAAAAAAAAGCATTTTTATAAAAACCTGTTCCCTTACATCATTCGTTAGCTGAGACCTTTATCTACAAATATATCCATTTCAAATTAATTTAGTATTAAAAATAAAAACTCTTTTAAACATGTTTTGTCTCTTATCTCAAGAATCAGTGAATGAATACTTATGTTATGAATTGCCATCGGACACATTTTGGAATGCAAAAACTAACTAAAGCTTGAGCTTGCGTAGCTAGAAACGACTGTGTTCACATACTTGCGTAGAGTATGTTTTCATTTGTAGAAAAAAACAATTGTACAGTAGATAAATATAAATTGTCTTTGCATGAATTTCTTAACTAAGAAAAAATGTATTATTTTATTTATTCTTTTTCTTAATTAACTAAATAATTCGGCTTCATAACTCCCATACTTCCATTTGTGTTATTTCATAGTTTTTAATGACTTTATTACTATTATTCTAAAATGATGAAAATAGTAATAATAAAGAATGAGTAAGTGTGTCCAAACTTTGGCTGGTAGTTCATATATAATAATTTAATGTCAGCAAATGAGGCGTACATAAAATTGCATGAAAACGTTTTACACAATACTTAATCTAACAGTTGAAAAATTGAAAATTTGGCAGATAATAAAATGGTAGCAACGGCATAAGTGAGGTGATTAATAATCAGAATAAACAATTCTTCTTCAAAGTAATATAGTTAATTATTTTATTATTCTATTCTATTAATTATTCTAACTAATATGGAAGGATAATCATGACAAAAGTCCAAAGACAAAAAGCACATTGAATTAATGCTTAAACTGTCTGGGGCTGCAATTTAACATGGTTGCATATTGCAGTGAATATTGAACTGAAAACATTTTCAACAAAATGTTATCATTAAAATTCACCCTCATGTCATTCGAAAATCATATGGAACAAAAAAGGAGATTAAGTTAAAACAGGCTCTGTCACCATTCACATTCATTGTATGAAAAAAAAAGATGCAAAGATAAATGACAGAATAAAAAGTAAATGACAGAATTATAATTTTTGGGTCAACGATCGCTTTAAACAATGTTTGTGGCAAATAGCACCTTAAATCAAAACACAATAACTTGAGTACTGCAGTGTCGCTGTGGCCAGTAGAGGGCAGTATGTGTTTGCAGACACATCACGTCATGCACCACTTTATGGTGTGGTACAAGACTGATTCATTGTTTATCTGCTGAACAAATGTGCCATACTTTCATGCATGAGATGTTTACTAGGGTAACTAGCAAAATCTAAAGCAAATCCAATACATTGTATTAAATCCAACAATCAGTTACTGTTGTGCTCAAAAGTTTGCATACCCTGGAAGAAATTGTAAAATTTTGGCATTGATTTTGAAAATATGACTGATCATGCAAAAAAACTGTCTTTTATTTAAGGATAGTGATCATATGAAGCCATTTATTACCACATAGTTGTTTGGCTCCTTTTTAAATCATAATGATAAAAGAAATCACCCAAATGGCCCTGATCAAAAGTTTATACACCCTTGAATGTTTGGCCTTGTTACAGACACACAAGGTGACACACACAGGTTTAAATGACAATTAAAGGTTAATTTCCCACACATGTGGCTTTTTAAATTGCAATTAGTATCTGTGTATAAATAGTCAATGAGTTTGTTAGCTCTCACGTGGATGCACTGAGCAGGCTAGATACTGAGCCATGGGGAGCAGAAAAGAACTGTCAAAAGACCTGCATACCAAGGTAATGGAACTTTATAAAGATGGAAAAGGATAGAAAAAGATATCCAAAGCCTTGAAAATGCCAGTCAATACTGTTCAATCACTTATTAAGAAGTGGAAAATTCTGGGATCTCTTGATACCAAGCCTAGGTCAGGTAGACCAAGAAAGATTTCAGCCACAACTGCCAGAAGAATTGTTCGGGATACAAAGAATAACCCACAGGTAACCTCAGGAGAAATACAGGCTGCTCTGGAAAAAGATGGTGTGGTTGTTTCAAGGAGCACAATATGACGATACTTGAACAAAAATTAGCTGCATGGTCGAGTTGCCAGAAAGAAGCCTTTACTGCGCCAATGCCACAAAAAAGCCCGGTTATAATATGCCCGACAACACCTTGACACGCCTCACAGCTTCTGGCACACTGTAATTTGGAGTGACGAGACCAAAATAGAGCTTTATGGTCACAACCATAAGCGCTATGTTTGTAGAGGGGTCAACAAGGCCTATAGTGAAAAGAATACCATCCCCACTGTGAAGCATGGTGGTGGCTCACTGATGTTTTGGGGGTGTGTGAGCTTTAAAGGCACGGGGAATCATGTGAAAATTGATGGAAAGATGAATGCAGCATGTTATCAGAAAATACTGGCAGACAATTTGTATTCTTCTGCACAAAAGCTGCGCATGGGACGCTCTTGGACTTTCCAGCACGACAGTGACCCTAAGCACAAGGCTAAGTTGACTCCAGTGGTTACAGCACAAAAAGGTGAAGGTTCTGGAGTGGGCATCACAGTCTCCTGACCTTAATATCATCAAGCCACTCTGGGGAGATCTCAAATGTGCAGTTCATGCAAGACGACCAAAGACTTTTCATGACCTGGAGGCATTTTGGCAAGACGAATGGGCAGCTATACCACCTGCAAGAATTTGGGGCCTCATAGACAACTATTACAAAAGACTGCACGCTGTCATTGATGCTAAAGGGGGCAATACACAGTATTAAGAACTAAGGGTATGCAGACTTTTGAACAGGGGTCATTTCATTTTTTTCTTTGTTGCCATGTTTTGTTTTATGATTGTGCCATTCTGTTATAACCTACAGTTGAATATGAATCCCATAAGAAATAAAAGAAATGTGTTTTGCCTGCTCACTCATGTTTTCTTTACAAATGGTACATATATTACCATTTCTCCAAGGGTATGCAAACTTTTGAGCACAACTGTACATCAGTTTTCCAGTTGATCCATGTAACTTCATGACTATAAATTCAGTTCTACTCAGTAGTAAATAGCTATTCAGACAGTTAACAAACAAAATATCATGATCAGTGATATAATAAAATCAATTCAATAAATAACCCTTGAGTTTTTCCTTTCCGATAGATAAAGAGAGAGCCCAGGCTACAACTTTTTGGCTTAAATGTCATATGATGTTAATGAAGATATACATCACTGTGCAGGAGGCTACACACACATACACACACACACACACACACAATGTAACTCTATGAGATTTTTTCTGCTATTATATTGTCCAGCAGGCGAAACTGAAAATTGTGTTGAATTGCTGCTGTACTGTTGGCATCTTGAGCCAGTTTTGGCTGAACTGTTGCCGTTTCACAATCACGTGTCTTACTCTTAAAAAGAGCTGCTTTGGCAACAAAAAAGCCTGTCTCACTGCCTCTGGATGGCTAAAGGCAAAGCTGATATTTGAAAAGCCACTGGAACCTTTATGTGCCATACTGCAAATGAGCCGAGCCAAATAACCCAATAAACACACTTTCCTAACTAAACATGAATACTGTTTATGTCACATCATCTGCTGCCTCTGTGTTCCCCATTTGGATTTGTTTGCCTTGCTGGACTGTTTCTGGTTTTGACCTTTTTGCCTGCTTGTTCACTCTATTAAACCTGCATATGGATCCTACGTCTGCCTCTCAGTCTGGTTCATTACAGAAGACTTCGCCTCCAATGGATCCAGCAGATCTGTCTTCTTTACATTAAGTCATTCAATGATCAGTCAGAACTACTCACCTCCCACCACCATCGGTTAGAACAACTCTCTACTGCTATGGAAGATGTATTAAGTTATCTACGGGCTGCTTCTCCCAGTAGGCCTTCAGGGCAGAGTGATACTGCTGCACCGGCGACTCCACAACCTGTACACTTGCCGCTCAGAGTGGTTGGCCAGATGCACCTTTAAAGACTATATACCATAATGGATTATCTTTCCAACTACTGACCGAAATGGCCAATGAGATAATAACCTCTCCCTGGATCAATTTATCTCACTCTCCATTAAGATTGATAATTTACTGCGAAGTCGCAGTACCCTCTGTTAAGACAACCCCTTCAACCATGACTTCACCAGAACCCATGCAATTGGGCCATTCACGGCTGACTAGAGAGGAGTGACAGCGACGTATTAATGATGGCCTGTGTCTGTACTGTGGAGAGCCAGGCCATTTCCTCTCCTCCTCTCCGATTCGCCCTAAACATTCGGTGAGTGAAGATGCTGTGTTCCCTCTAGAAAACAGAAGTTTATGTGTTGAAGTTCAAATTAGTTCCAGTGCTAACTCTATTTCAGTCAGGGCTCTCATTGACTCAGGAGCTGCTGGAAATTTAACTGATTCTCACATTTGTGAACTACTCTCTATAGTGACAATTCCTTGTGCATCTTCAGTGTCTGTTACAGTGCTAGATGGACGACCACTGTACACGGGCACCACTCAACTCTTAACACAACCTGTCTCTCTACAAGTAGAAAGCTTATATCAAGAACAGCTTAAATTTTTGGTCACCAACACCCCCTCCAATCCTATCGATCTGGGTTACCCTTGGTTAGCTAAACATGATCCACAAATTTCCTGGGTTAATGGAGAAATGGGGAGCATCCTGTTTTTCCTCATGCCTCAGAACCATCCTACCTGTAGAACTCAACATCACTAAAGTCACCCCAGTACCTGTACCAGAACCCTCATCCATTCCTGCATGCTACCACGATCTTCTCTCTGTGTTCAGCAAGACCAAAGCCACCCAATTACCACCTCATCGCTTTGACTGTGCGATTGACCTCCTTCCAGGCACCATGCCACCTAAAAGCCGAATATACCCCCTATCCAACCCTGAGACCAAGGCCATGGAGGAGTATATAGAGGAAGCTCTTCGCTGTGGGTATATTCGTCCTTCCACTTCTCCCACTGCAGTGGATTTCTTCTTCATGGAGAAAAAAGATGGAGGTCTTCGTCCTTGCATTGATTACCATGGACTAAATGCAATCACCATTAATTTCCCCTATCCTCTTCCTCTGCTTCCCGCCGCCCTAGAACAACTACGAGAGGCTAAAGTATTCACCAAATTGGACTTGCGTCATGCCTATAACCTCATTTGTATCAAAGAGGGGGATGAATGGAAGACTGCCCCCATCACACACTCCCGGTCACTATGAATATTGTGTCATGCCTTATGGCCTATCTAACTCGCCATCGGTATTTCAAGCTTTTATGAATGAAATCTTCAAAGACCTGTTGAATCACTGTGTCATTGTTTACATTGATGATATCCTAATCTATTCCCCCTCTCTGGAAGTCCATAAGAAAGACGTCCAGGAAGTCTTGCTTTGCCTCAAGAACAATCACTTGTTCATCAAAGCTGAGAAATGTGAGTTTCATGTCTCCACAACTACATTCCTGGGGTACGTGATCAGTCCGGAAGGAGCACATATGGTCAATGCCAATGTTGAAGCTGTAAGGAACTGGCCCCGTCCCAACATAGTTAAGGAACTCCAAAGGTTTATGGGCTTTGCAAAAAGTTCTGGTGGCCTACCGTGATCCACGATGCCACACAATATGTAAAAGATTGCTCTGTCTGTGCACAAACCAAGTCTTCTAGGCTTCTCCCCGCAGAACTTCTTCACCCTCTGCCTGTCCCTCAACGACTCTGGTCACACATAGCAATTGACTTCCTCACGGATTTACCTCCCTCACAAGGTAACACCACCATTATGGTGATAGTGGACCGGTTCTCAAAGGCATGCCGCCTCATTCCTCATTGCTCTAGAGAAGGCAGAGGCTCTCTTTCATCATGTATTCAAACTCTATGGCCTGCCTGAAGACATTGTTTCTGACCGGGGTCCACAGTTTACATCAAGGTTGTGGAGAGAATTCTGCAGACTCCTCAATGTCAACATCAACCTCACTTCCGGATATCATCCTCAATCTAATGGCCAGACAGAGCACCTTAATCAGGAGGTGAGCCGCTTCCTTCGCACTTTCTGTCTCATTAACCAGTACGATTGGTGTCGGTTTCTCCCCTGGGCCGAATATGCTCAGAACTCCTTATGTAATTCCTCAACTGGTATGACTCATTTTCAGTGCATCCTAGGCTATCAACCACCCCTCTTCCCTTGGTCAGGAGAACCCACAGAATTGCCCTCTGTCCAACATTGGATGCAGCGAAGTGACCAGGTTTGGGAATCAGTTCATGTTCACATTCCGAGGGTGGTACGTCGGCAGAAACTACAAGCAGACCGACACCGTAGACCTTTTCCCACTCTCCGACTAGGCCAACGTGTGTGGTTATCTACTTGGGACCTCCACCTACGCCTTCCTTGCAAGAAGCTTTCACCCAGGTATGTTGGTCCGTTCGAAGTTATCAAACAAATTAACCCAATCTGTTACAAGCTCCAACTACCACCTGACTATATCACTGATCGTATTTCTCCCAATTTCCATGTCTCCCTCCTCAAACCCCTGGTTGAGTCACCTGGAAATCTCTCCAATAATCCTCCACCACCACCTCTGGACCTTGATGGAGACACTGCATATCGAGTAAATACTCTCCTTAATTCTCGGCGGCGTGGGGGTCAACTGCAGTACTTGGTGGACTGGGAGGGCTATGGGCCCGAGGAACGTTCCTGGGTATCTGCAGAGGACATTTTGGACCCTTCTCTCATTGCGGATTATTACCTAGCTCATCCTAATCGTCCCGCTCCCAGACCTAGAGGCCAACCCCTGGCATGCCCTAAGAGGGGCCCTACAGGGGGGGGGGGGGGGAGGTACTGTCACATCATCTGCTGTCTCTTCTCCTAGCCAGTTCACACAATCCTCATCCCCTGAATACTAATCCCTCACTGGACTACAACCCCCATCATGCATTGCCTCCCGCCATTATCTCTCACACCTGTTCATTATTGCTCATTATCTGTGTATTTAAGCCCTGGGGTTCTAACATTCTGTGCAAAGTCTTGCCAGTTCTTACTTAGTCTGCAATTTTGAGCATTTATTCCTGTTTGCCTGTCTTGGATTTTTGACCTGTGCCTGTTTATTGTGGATTTTGCCTCTGTGTTCCCCATTTCGGATTTGTCTGCCTCGCTGGACTGTTTTCTAGTTTTGAACTTTTTGCCTGCTTGTTCACTCTATTAAACCTGCATATGGATCCTACGCCTGCCGCTCAGTCTGGTTCGTTACAGTTTAAGATTTCAGTGGCAAATAATATACTTAGTGTAATTAAATATTTATAATACAAGTGATTGCAAGTGCAGATTTGTTTTAATATAAAAAAATCCTCATGTCTTAAATATGCAAATGTATATGCATAAGGTAGGCTATAAACACATTGCTATCATGGGACCAAATGGAAATTTGTTACAATAAAAAATAAAAGTTAATAACTGGGAGTGTTATTTTACAACAAATTATTGACACCTGGGTCTTTATGAACAAAAACAATATTTGCTAAATTAAAGGAAATTAAAGGTGTCGTGTGTTAATAATCTCTTAATTGCAAAGATTTCATCTGAATGTATTTTAATTTAAATAGTGTGGTAATATATTTTATATAATATTCTCGTGCAACCCCGCGTCCTCCTGCGTGGATATTGTATTTTGTGTATGCTGTATGCTATGAATAATTTTATTTCATTTAAACTGACTGATCTCAGTTCAGGACACTCTGGGCTGTCATTAAAGGGTTAAACTTTCGACGCACTGAGTCATGTGACAAAACAACATGGCACCGATCACAGCAGAGTTTGAATTTGGGAGAAACTCCAACGAAACTACATCTGGTAAGAAACCTCATTAAATTTTTACACTGAGTCAAAAGAGTCTCTAGTTTCATACAATATGCCATTTTGACAATTTGAGATATTTATCGCAAAACGGCACTCTGTTAAACACAATGACCACTACAGTGGACAATAGTGCTAGAAATCCTTTATTTACTGTGCGTTATCACATAGATAATCAATGGGTTCATCCAAAAGCTGAAAAATTTTGCTTTCAGAGGCTTTATATGGAGTTAGGATGAGAATAAGGTACATTTCAAACTGTTCTGAGACCAGTGAAGACAGACAGAACACTGGATGTTAAGTCATACACTAAATAGGAAGTAAGGGAGCATCCTATAGCTTTCATATGCAGCTAAGTGCATTCACTCCAAAAATCTGATCAAAAGTTCAGTTTCAGGCTACAGATGATGTTTGGACCACTCAACATGTTTAGCAGACATGGGACAATGATAATAATCAGTACATAGATTCAGAATTTATGATGCTAAATTTAATTTTAACATGGTTGGCAGTGATAGGACAATGCTGGCCATTACTTTGAATCAGAATTGTTTATGCTAATTTCTGATTGGTAAAATGTTTCAGCACTGGCTAACTTGTTTGTTTGACAGTGCATTGATATTTTGTTGCAAAAGTAGGAAAAAAAACCCCATTGCAACATTAAAGTCAAATCATTTTTTATTTGTATAGTTGTTTCTTTGTTCTTTTCCCAATAAACACTGATCCAAATCAGCTTTATAGAAAATCAGCTGTAATGTCTGTAATGTCTCAAAATCATGAATGACCAACACTCCTGGACACATAATAAACATTTTGACCAGAAAAAAAAATAAAAAAATCAGACTTTCTATAGCTTGGTATTATTTAAAAACTCACAATTTTGTGGACATAAATCTTGCTCTTCAAAAAAAATAATATTTTGCTTGTTTGTTAGGGGGCTACTACTGACAAATCAAAAAGGGAAATGAAAAATGCACAGCAGTCACGCTCGGGTCACAGGAGGATATAGATGAGGCAAAAGATGTCTGTAAAACGGTATGATAAAATGATGTTGGGTGAATCTCAAAAAAACATGTCCAGGTCATATTTCACAAGAAAATAAGCCTATTAAAAAATGAGGACCATTTAGATTGGTTGCATTGCGACATTACTTTCATGACAATTAGATATATTCTCATTTGATCTCATTGCCGTAATGCAAAAAATGAAATAAAAGTCTGTTAAAAAGGAGTACCATTAAGATTCTTTTGCATTATTTTCGTGACATTTAAATACATTTTCATTATTTCTGATTACCGAAATACAATAAATAAATAAATTAATATATAAATAAAATAAAAATCATTCTTATTACTGTAACGCAAAATAAAATCTTATTTAAATGTAAAATATTATTTAAATTATAAAGAATGTATAAATCATGGTATCACGGAAGAAAGAAAACATGGGGGTTTGGAACGAGACGAGGGCAGCGTATTACAGGTTATTGATGTACATCTGTCATTTCTATTGCATAAATAAATATGGAATAATAACCAAATGTATTCACTGATGTTCCCTTTCATAAAATAGTGTTGGATAGGAAGGAGGCTAGCTAAAATTTGAGTTGTGATGAAAATATGTTGAATACTCGCTAGATTTGCATATTGCAGATCATTTATGTTATCTTTGATCTGTGACTGTACTTTTATGATTTCAGTATATACACAATTTATACAGTGAAAATTTAGACAAACACAGATAATGCAGCAGACAAGAAGGAATGAGAAAATGAGTACAGCGATTCCATAGAAGAATCATAAACAAGAGAGATACAGAGACAGACAATATACAGGAAATGTAAGATGATATCCCATCATTAAAGCGCCTTCTCTCTCCTCATTCCACACAGCAGAGGAATCTAAACAGCATCCATTCGATCAGACGTAATTTGATTTGTTGTAGAAGCAGAGAGAAGTGGAAGATGATGAGAGCTTAAGCCTAATGCAGAGAGAGACAGACAGAGAGAAAGACAGAGAGAGACAGGACACAAAAGCACAAAAGAGACAGCCACATCAAGTGCAAATCAATGAAATGTTTCACTAAGCAAGTAAAGCCACAGCATCTGTCGATAAAGGCATATGAAGATAATCACATTTAATAGTATCTTGAAGAGGAGTGAGCCAGCAATACAATAAAGCAATAAGGCAGTGTGTTACAGTGTTTTTACCACTGTTAAAGGGTGCTCTTAGGTATAACACAAAGCAGAGTGCCGATAAATGTTATAAGTCTGATGTAGTTTGAATACTTTGGACAGACATGAGACAGATGGAAAGACAGACTGACAGATGGATAGACTGAAGGGCGGTTGGACAGACAGACAGATGATGGATGGATGGATGGATGGATGGATGGACAGACAGACAGATGATGGCTGGATGAATAAATGAATGGATGGATGGACAGACAAACAGACAGATGATGGATGGATGGACAGACGGATGGACAGACAGACAGGCAGATGATGAATGGATGGATGGACAGACAGACAGACAGAGGACGGATGGACAAACAGACAGAGGATGGACGGACAGACAGACAGTAAGACAGACAGACAGACGATGGATGGATAGATAGGTGGACGGACGGATAGACAGACCGAGGGTCCGAGAGACAGACGATGGATGGATAGATTGACGGGTGGATGGACAGACAGACAGATGATGGATGGATGATGGACGGAAGGACGGACAGACAGACAGATGATGAAAGGATGGACAGATGGATGGACGAACAGACAGACAAACAGACAGATGGATGGACGGAAGGAAGGACAGACAGACAGAGGACGTACAGACGGACGGATGGATAGATGGACGGATGGACAGACAGATGATGGATGGATGGACAGACAGACAGACAGAGGACGGACGGACGGATGGACAAACAGACAGAGGATGGATAGACAGGCAGACAGACAGATGATAGATGGATGGATGGATAAATGGATGGATGGATGGATGGATGGACAGACAGATGATGGATGGATGGATGGATGAATGAATGAATGGATGGACGGACAGACAAACAGATGATGGATGGGCAGACGGATGGATGGACAGACAGACAGACGATAGATGGATAGATAGATGGACGGATAGACAGATCGAGGGACCGAGAGACAAACAATGGATGGATGGACGGACGGACAGACAGAGACAGACAGAGGACGGACTGTCGGACAGACAGATGATGGATGGATGGACAGACAGACAGAGGGACCAAGAGACAGACGATGGATGGATGGACGGAGGGACGGACAGGCAGAGACAGACAGACGGACGGAAAGATGATGGATGGATGGATGGGCAGACGGATGGATGGACAGACAGACAGATGATGGATGGATGGATGATTGGTGAGGTTAATTTCAATGATGCCATCTACACTTGATGTGATCTTTGCACTGTGTCCCGTTCTATTTCTGACATGGCACATGTGCTTAGCCCTACAGCTGATTTTCTGTGCATGTCATCATTTTGGAACGTTCGCTTCTACAAGCTGTCTGTCTGCATGTCTGTCTGTCTGTCTATTCTATTTTATGATATTGTTGCTAAAACTGCATATACATTTGATTAGGAACAAAAGAGGATTTAAATTAGTAGACACAAAAGTTATTTAAATAAATATAACGAATAAAATTAACGGCAAAAAGGGTCACACATATAATATCTGGTAAGTAAAATCATTTAATTTCAGACGGACGGCATAATAAAGCGGCTGCAGTCTCTCTGCAGCATGTCAGCTTCCAGTGTAGACAGCGTCATTGATTATAAAGGTAGCGATTTGCTTTTTACGTGACACAACACTTGTGTCCGGTGTAGACAGGGTGTAAATCTATGGGATTTTTGGCCACTTTGAAAGTCCGGTACAGGGAAACCATAAGTCTGATCACTTATGCTATGTTCAGACTGTCAGTCCAAATCAGATTTTTATGCATATCTGATTGGAATCCAATCATATTTAGCGAGTTTGAACGGCAAACAAATCTACACTATATTGCCAAAAGTATTCGCTCACCCATCCAAATAATTGAATTCAAGTGTTCCAATCACTTCCATGGCCACAGGTGTATAAAATGAAGCACCTAAGCATGCAGACTGCTTCTACAAACATTTGTGAAAGAATGGGCCGCTCTCAGGAGCTCAGTGAATTCCAGCGTGGTACTGTGATAGGATGCCACCTGTGCAACAAGTCCAGTCGTGAAATTTCCTCGCTACTAAATATTCCACAGTCAACTGTCAGTGGTATTATAACAAAGTGGAAGCGATTGGGAATGACAGCAACTCAGCCACGAAGTGGTAGGCCACGTAAAATGACAGAGCGGGGTCAGCGGATGCTGAGGCGCATAGTGTGCAGAGGTCGCCAACTTTCTGCAGAGTCAATCGCTACAGACCTCCAAAGTTCATGTGGCCTTCAGATTAGCTCAAGAACAGTGCGTAGAGAGCTTCATGGAATGGGTTTCCATGGCCGAGCAGCTGCATCCAAGCCATACATCACCAAGTGCAATGCAAAGCGTCGGATGCAGTGGTGTAAAGCACGCCGCCACTGGACTCTAGAGCAGTGGAGACGCGTTCTCTGGAGTGACGAATCACGTTTCTCCATCTGGCAATCTGATGGACGAGTCTGGGTTTGGCGGTTGCCAGGAGGAAAAAAAAGCAAAGCAAGGTCCATAAAGACATGGATGAGTGAGTTTGGTGTGGAAGAACTTGACTGGCCTGCACAGAGTCCTGACCTCAACCCGATAGAGCACCTTTGGGATGAATTAGAGCGAAGACTGCGAGCCAGGCCTTCTCGTCCAACATCAGTGTCTGACCTCACAAATGCGCTTCTGAAAGAATGGTCAAAAATTCCCATAAACACACTCCTAAACCTTGTGGAAAGCCTTCCCAGAAGAGTTGAAGCTGTTATAGCTGCAAAGGGTGGGCCAACGTCATATTAAACCCTATGGATTAAGAATGGGATGTCACTTAAGTTCATATGCGTCTAAAGGCAGATGAGCGAATACTTTTGGCAATATAGTGTATATTCATTTGTGGTTTGAAATCCTATTCAAAACGCATTTCTGGAAAACTGTTTCAGTCTGACCGCTCTGATCAGATCTCAAGTGGCATTTTGCCATATGCACTTTTTCACGCTACATAAAATCACGTTAGATGTCACACATTGTTGCAGGAAACATGCTGGCAGTGGTGGCGGAAATAAACTGTGTGGTGGCGGAGTCTAGCTTAGAATATTATTAATGAAATCTTCCCGAGTGCATTCTGAAGTTCGACAGCCACATCATTTCATCAGTGGTGGCTACCACACGAGTTCACCAGTCACTGCTAGTCTGTCTGGACCACACACTGCTTTGAACTATGATACCGGCGGAGAAATAAAGCGCCAGCCTCCTCCGTCTCTGCCGCTCCCTTATAAGGCCTAGTCCAGTGCTGCAGCTACTCATTGTCATGTTATAAGCTAAAATCTCTATTCCATTCCCCTCCATGTTGTTTTTTTTTTTTTTGCATAATGATGCAACATCATTGCTATAGCAACCAATGCACATAGGAACACACAAATCGAATCTGATCAGCTGTGATACACAGTGTGGACAGTCAATCATGAAAACTGGATTCCGATCGGATGCACAAAAAAATCTGATTTTTTTGCAATTCCGTTTGGTGACGCCATGTTTTACCACATTGTATGGGCCAATCTGCATAGTGAGACAGATGTTTAAATCACACGGTTAAGAAGTAATAACAGGTTGACTGAAGAGCTTTGCAGTCATTGCTAATTATAGTTGCATCGCAACAGCACTGATGTTATTAGTGTGTCAGTGATGGAGGTTTTTTTGTGGGACTGCTGCTGTTGAATCAGATACCACTAATGTTACTCAGGATATGACATCAACAGTAGCACTGTGGCCCTTTTGGCCAACTGAACAGGCTGCAATGCAGCACTGACTACC
Organism: Myxocyprinus asiaticus; assembly: GCF_019703515.2. Taxonomy (NCBI): domain Eukaryota; kingdom Metazoa; phylum Chordata; class Actinopteri; order Cypriniformes; family Catostomidae; genus Myxocyprinus; species Myxocyprinus asiaticus. Next base: position 3,296,390 of record NC_059393.1, read on the forward strand.
ACAGCCTCTCTCTCTTTCTCTCTCTTTTTCTCTCTCTCTCTCTCTCTCTCTGTCTGTTTTTCATTCTGTGACTCACACAAACAGCTAACACAGCATCATTACTTCATCCATGGCTGCATAATCGTATAGTTTATATAAAAATGTAAGTATAATCTGTGAATGTATTAAGCCTTTTTCAAATAATAAATTTTTAAGTAAGCTTTGCAAAATTTGCTGCCAGCTTTCCCAGTACTGACTTGTTTTGAGTGTTCTCACTGGTGTTGCAAGGGTGTTGTGTGTATTAAGAAAGTAAATAGGGTCAAATCTGATTTTATGCTGACTTTAGGCATATGATGTGTGTTCTGTGCAGGTAATGTGTAGTTTCAGTGTGAAAGAGTTTGGAGATCGACTCACCCCATTCCACTCCACACTGCCTTCATCTCTGGCGTCACTGCCGCAGTCGTGCTTACCACTGGACAAGGATGCAATGCTCCTCCGCCTTTCTCCATCTCTCTGGGGGTCCACTGATGCTCCCTGACACAAGCGTAATATTTTTTACATACATAAATCAGTGTATGTATGATGGTTATATATGGAGGAACAAAGCTACCTAAATTTAAATAAAAATAATAAATAAATATATTTGCAAAGAAATGTAAAAAATGAAAAAGTTTACACAGAAATAAATAAATCAATTTTAAATCTGACATAATATATAATAATATATATATTAGTATTATTTATTAGTAGTATATATTATTTATTTGTATTATTTATTATAATTTTTCATCACCTTATTTTTATTTATTTATAAGATTTGAAAATGTATTTATTTCTATGTACAAATTGTACACAAAAATATTGGCACCCTTGGTAAATATGAGCAAAGAAGGCTGTGAAAAAAATGTCTTTATTGTCTATCCTTTTGATCTTTCATTCAAAATATTCACAAAAATATATCCTCTAATGGATATCAAACAATTGCAAACATAACACAAGTTTTAACAAAAAATAAATAAATAATTTAGTCAAATATATGTGACACAATTATTGTCACCCTTTTATTCAATACTTTTTGTAACCTCTCTTTGCCAAGATAACAGCTCTGAGTCTTCTCCTATAATGCCTAATGAGGTTGGAGAACATCTGGCAAGGGATCTGAGACCATTCCTCCATACAGTATCTCTCCAGATCCTTCAAATTCAGAGGTCCATGTTGGTGGACTCTCCTCTTTAGTTCACCCCACAGGTTTTCTATGAGGTTCAGGTCAGGGGACTGGGATGGCCATGGCAGAACCTTGATTTTGTGGTCAGTGAACCATTTTTGTGTTGATTTTGATGTTTGTTTTGAATCATTGTCTTGCTGGAAGATCCAACCATGGCCCATTGTAAGCTTTCTGGCAGAGGCAGCCAGGTTTAGATTTTTTATCTGTTGGTATTTGATAGAGTCCATGATGCCATGTATCCGAACAAGATGTCCAGGACCTTTGGCATAAAAACAGCCCCAAAATGTTAAAGATCCACCACCATATTTAACCGTGGCCATGAGGTACTTTTCTGTATGGCTACCTCTCTGTGTGCGCCAAACCCATATCTGGTGTTTGCTGCCAAAAAGCTCTATTTTTGTTTTATCTGACCACAGAACCTGGTCGCATTTGAAGTTCCAGTATTGTTTGGCAAACTGAAGATGCTTGAATTGTTGTTGGATGAGAGCAGAGGCTTTTTTCTTGTAACCCTCCCAAAAAACTTGTGATGTTGGTGACATCTGATTGTAGTTTTTGGAGACTATCTGACCCCAAGACCCAACTAATTTCTGCAATTCTCCAGCTGTGATCCTTGGATATTCTTTGGCCACTTGAACCATCCTCGTCACTGTGTGTGGAGACAATACAGACACACATACTCTTCCAGGTCGATTCTTAAGATCTTCAGTTGATTGGAACTTAATTACTTAATTGTTGCCCTGATGGTGAAAATGGGCATTTGCAATGCTTTAGCTATTTTCTTATAGCCATCTTCCATTTTGTGAAGCTCAACAACCTTTTGCTGCACATCATAACTTTATTCTTTGGTCTTACCCACTGTGACTGATGACTAAGGGAATTTGGCTTGTGTGTTACCTCATATTTATACCCCTCTGAAACAGGGAGTCATGGCTGAACAGTTTCATGTTCCTAGTCACCCTGGTGTACTAAAAAATGTAAAATATGAATGGGAATATACTTCAGATATATTTTACTCAGAATTTCTAGGGGTGCCAATAATTGTGCCACACATAAATTTGACAAAAATATTTGTTTTTTGATAAATCTTGTGTTCTGTTTGCAATTGTTTGATATCCTTTAGAGGATATATTTTTGTGAATATTTCGAATATTTTTGGCCACCACTATATATATATATATATATATATATATATATATATATATAATATTTATCTTCTTCTTCTTCTTCTTTCGGCTGCTCCCGTTAGGGGTCGCCACAGCGGACCATCCGTGATCCGCATATTTTACTTGGCACAGGTTTTACGCCGGATAAATTCATTTATATATTTTATATTTATTTATAACATATATTTACGTTGACATATTTGTTATTTATTTTTAATTTAGGCAGCTGTGGTCCTCCATAGTTAAAGGGCAGTCTCCATGAATACGCTAAACGTTTTTAAAATTAGTATTAGAGGCACAAATCCCATGTTTTTATACTCAGAACAAGTAGATATATTAGACAAACAAAAATAAAATCTAGCATGAAAATTAGCTAGTTTCAAATACATCAAATGACATTTTTGAATGTATTATAATTATAATCATTTATTATAAAATCTATATTATTATATTATAATTTATACTATTTCTAATAAAAAGTAATTCGATTTTTAAAATACATTTTAGATATTTAATTTTGATATTGATTTAATATTTATTGCACAGAATATCACAGAAATCAGGGTTTAAAACTGTATTTAGACAGTCTAAAATTTTGGTAACAGGGTTGCAAACATTGCAAATCTATTAAAAAATTATTGTAAAATAAACACCATGTATAATATTAAGTTTGAGCTCCGGAGCATAATGATCAACATTTTCTGAAGGTTAAGCACCTCTGTTTACTGACCATTTGGTGAAAAACAACCAAAAATTAATAAGAGTTTCGGGCCCTATTTTGTACCCTACTTGTGGAAAGTGCTGTGTATGACAGTTACAGATGTTATCAGACCTGTCTGCGAGATCTCATGGCACAATCCTCTAGAGTCTCGGCCGCCTCCAGTTTCCCCTGCTTACGGTACAGGGCGGCCAAATTCTTCAGTGTGGTGTTTACTGTGGGACTGTGTATAAACACACACATACACAACAGATTCACTCTGATACAAGTCAGAATGCCAACAGATTTCACATTCACTAAATTTGCATTTCCTGGAGGCAATACCAGTCCTTGCAAGGCAGCAAAGAATAGTGTTTAAATTTAAGGAAAGCTTAGGTTTGGGGCCCGGGCAGCTCAGTGAGTATTGACGCTGACTACCAACCCTGGAGTCACGAGTTTGAATCCAGGGCGTGCTGAGTGACTCCAGCCAGGTCTCCTAAGCAACCAAATTGGCCCTGTTGCTAGGGAGGGTAGAGTCACATAGGGTAACCTCCTCTTGGTTGCGATTAGTGATTCTCGCTCTCAGTGGGGCGTGTGGTAAATTGTGCGTGGATCGCGGAGAGTAGCATGAGCCTCCACATGCAGAGTCAACTAGCCACGTGATAAGATGCACGGATTAAGGGTCTCAGAAGCAGAGGCAACTGAGACTTGTCCTCCGCCACCCGGACTGAGGTGAGTAACCGCGCCACCACGAAGACCTACTAAGTAGTGGGAATTGGGCATTCCAAATTGGGAGAACATTTTGGGTTTCATTTCTGCGTAAATTAAATGCTGCATCAGAGCCACTTTGCCATTTTCATGATACAAGAATCAACAAATAATATAAGAATGTCTTTACGGTATAAAAAACAGTTAAATGGATGAATGAGGGAAAAGACCAAATCACAACCACACCTACAATTGCAAAACAAAATTAAGGACCTTATTACACATTTGGCTGCAGTTTCCCAGTGAAATGTCCAGCGGGGGGCGCCAAAAGCGAGTGAAATGGTGTCGTAATCAGACAAGTTTTTAAGATGAGTATTAGGATGGAGGTTTTAATGAATAAAACGTACCTTACTAACCTAAACCTAACCAATAGTGTCCTAAAATCAAATGAGAGGTAGAAACGAAACAGACATCTTTACCCTCAACCAATGCCTAAACCCAACCGATAGCATCCAAAAACAAAAAGAGAAATGAAAAGCAGATTTTCTGAAGCAACCACGTCATCTCGTGTCGCTTCTATGACACTTTGTTTCACATGCCAGCTTGCATGCTTGACTGGTCTCGAATTGCGGTCTACCAAGTCCAAACTCCATCACTCTATCAGGTGAGCTATCGCAGAAGCTAATCACACTGGAATAAGTGTGTAAATGTAGGTGAGTCTGTAATATATGCGTTAAAATGTATAGTTTTTCAAATGATGCGTTATAGTAAAAGCGTTTGAGTAATAGTGCGAAAAATAAGCATTTATAAAGTCATAATCAGCCGTTGTACCTGTGATTTTTGTTTAAGTGAATAAAACGCACAGTTGTAGTGCCTCTAGTGTTCATTTCTCCAGGAAACTGCGGCGAAATGTAGAATTCCACACGTAAAAGTCAGTTTGCAAAAAGTAGTAATGTTAACTTTATGAGACTAGGGTGAAAAAAATAATTGGTGGGTTTTCTTATGAAATATTTTTTTTAATAATTATTATTATTTTATTTTTTTGCATAATAAAGACAGTAATAACTCTCAAGTTTATTTTCTCACCTGTTCACCTTACAGGCTTTATACCAGCCGCCATATTCTCCATAATGATTGCCCTCTGACAACTTTCCCTGTGAGAGAGTGAGAGACAAGAGAGAGTGAGACAGACAGAGAGACAGTGAAGAGAGTACACAAGGGAACAAAATCCTCTTCGCTGTCAATTATTCAGTTTGCAGTAGTGACCACAGAGGAAATGGAGTTTGCTGTAAATACATCTATTAGCCTCTAAAATGAGCATCTACAGGTCACATGACTGTTTCTTTCTCTCTCACACACACGTTGGTGCGGCTATCATTATAAGGACTCTCCATAGACACAATGATTTTTTTATTCTGTACGAACTTTAGATTCTATCCCCTAACCCTCACACAAAACTTCCTGCATTTTTACATTTCACACACACACACAGTGACAAACCTACTTTGCTCTCTTCTCTCTCTTCAGCGTGCATCCAGATGGGTTTATTCTCAGCTGTAGACACACACACACACACAGTCTTCTGTTTAGACTTGTCTTGATTTACTGATGTATGAAACAGCAATAAAGTCATTTAGAAACACAGTTCTGCTTGTTTTGGTAGTTTTAACTGTTTTGGATCTCTTTCAAACAGCAAATCTGAATCTTTGACATTAAAGTATGTTTTGATAGTGGTGGACAATACCAAGTTACCAGAGTTTTGCATGAGTAACAATAACTAGTAACTATGGGATTGCCAATATGAAACAATTTTGATTCCCTTTTGTCAAATCTGTATCATTTTTGTTAGAATGTACAACAATGCACACCATGTTCATAAAACTGACAAGCTCACAAAATAAAGGCAGCATGAAAGGGTGAATCTCACAAACAGGACACATCTGGGTCATATTTCATTTCAAAAGGTAAATAAATAAATTCTACTTTACAGAAAGAAAATGAAGTCTATTTCTAGGACCATCAAAATGTTTTGCATTGTGACATTATTTTCAACATATGACAATTAAACACATTAAACGCCCCCTCCCACCACCACCAAGTGTCAGTACTCTATAATGTGAATGATCATGCAGGAAAACCTCATTTTATTACTGTAATAGAAAAAAAAAATGATATCATTAAATGTTAAAGTACATTGTAAAGTACAATTGTAAGTATGCATCATGGAAGTATCATACTGAATTTATTTCTTAATCTTATTTCTAACTTTTGATTTGAGTGAATATAGTACAAATAATAATAATTCAACAGAAATATAGAGGAAAAACAATCAATCTCATGTTGATTTATTGAAATGAAGTGTGCAAAAATCAACAAAAATGATTTACAAAATCATTATTTAAAACAGTCTGATCCAAAGAGATATATCAATTTAAAAAAGAAAAAAAAAAAAAGGAATATGGCAACACATTTGATATAGAAAAGGAAATGAAACCACAAATGATGGTTAACATATTAAAATAACAGAATCGTTTGAGGTGTAAAATCAAACAGTGAGAGTTATAGACCAAGTAAAAAAAGCACAGATACAAACCATCTGTTCATGTATTCATACACTCAAGTTCTTCTGCTTTCACATTCATTTCTGAGACACTGCACATACAAGCAGCTCACTATCCTCATTCTGTTTCCATATTTGAAAGACAACATGTGTCATCTCCACAGCAAAAGTACATAAAACTTATATACATACTGTACATGGCTAGATAAATAATTGTAACATTAACACTTTACATTAAGACTGTATTTGTTGACATCAGTTAAAGCAAAAGTTAACATGAAAGCATAATGAACAATATTTTACAGCATTTATTAATATTGGTTAATGTTTGGTTAATTTCTACATATACTAATACATTTTTACATTAAAAGTTGTATTTGTTGAATGTTAACATCAGTTTATGCAATAGTTAACTAAACAAAGAATAAACAATACCTTTACAACATTTATCAATTTTGGGTAATGATAATTTCTACATATACTAACATATATATGTGTGTATGTATATATATATATATATATATATATATATATATATATATATATATATATATATAATAAAAGAAGTTTGTTATATGTTAACATCAGTTAACATGACTGAACAATGAACAATACCTTAATAGCATTAATTAATCTTGGTTAAGGTAGATTTTGTCATATACTTATGTATTTTTTACATTTAAAGTTGTATATGTTTAATGTTAACATCGTTTAATGCAATATTGAACATGAACGAACAATGAACAATACCTTTATAGCATTTATTAATCTTGGTTAATGTTATTTTCTATATTTACTAATAAATTATTGACATTAAAAGTTGTATATATAACAATGAACAAAAGTTTTATAAATTATCATCAACCAATTTTAATAAATGCTATAAAAAAAATAAAAAAAAATGAAATCATTATTAATTCATGATATGTAATGCATTAACTAATGTTATTGAATACAACCTTATTGTAAAGTGTTACCGTAACATTGAGTTCCAAAACACTAACGTCTTTTCTGGTAAGTGTGAATTAATCCGATATTTTCATTGTTACTTAAAAGATGTTTTACTGGTTGTGATTTTATTGTTGATGTCTATGTTTGCTCCATGGCCGGCGCTGTTTGGTTGTAAACCAGAGGTCAGGTGTGCGGAGGGGTCGTGATATCAAAGGTTAGGGATCGGCTGGTGAGGTCACAATAGTTCGGTTTTGCAACATCGCAGAGTGAGAGAAAAAAAAAAGTTTTTTTGTAAGAATGCAGCATGCAGTCTGTCAGCTAACCGTAAAGTGGCATAATCAAGAAACGATCGTACCATCAACAGATCCAAACTCTTTCTCATGGGCTCGTGTCAAGATCTCTTTGTACAGGATCTCTGCTTCCTTGTACTTGCCCTGTTTCAGATAGCACGACGCCTGCAGGAAGACAAATACAAATAAATCTTTTAATTTCCGGTTGCATTAGGCTCGGGGCAAAAATGCTTCTGAAAGTGACAAAAATGCCCCCGAAATTGACAAAAAAACACCCCAAATATTTAAAATATGGGGCAAAAAAAAAACAACAACATTTGTTGTATTATATGATATTCTATACAGACTGTAGTGACTATTTCAATTAATTAATTCAACTGAAATACTTGACATAAATGGACGAAACTCTGTGTTTTATAGTAGAAAAGCTATGTCTTCATAATGCTAAAGAATACCCCTGAATATCATTCCCAGAATAATTTATTGAATATATTCACCAAGTTGTTCTTGGTCTTTGCGACATTGGGGTCGTCAGGTCCGAGTCTTTTCTCATAGATATCTAGAGCTCTGCAGTAATAATACTCCACCTCCTCATACTTCCCCTGATTCTGACACAGCAGCGCCAGATTATTCAGCTGCTTCGCCACATCTGGATGGTCCCGCCCCAACACCTGACCATTGAAGGCGAGACAGGTGAGAAAACAGTCAAAGGGATGGTTATAGAGACAAAAAAAGTCAAATGTGTATTCAAATATTACGCTAATCAAACGACAAAAAAAAGGATTTTGTATAATACTTTTATACTCTGATACAAAGTTTGGAAAACAAGCATTTGATAAATTCTGGAAATGCAAATTAGGGCAGTTGACATGACATATGTCCACTGTAATCTCATTAAAAAATTATACAAATATTTTGAAATAGAATATTTTACACATAAAATATTTAAAATATTTATTTAAAATATAAAATGAGGCCTGTCAATCGATTGCACGGCAATCCATTTAGCAAGTTCATCAATCTGTCCGAGACTGATTTATTACAAGAGCTTTTCTAAGGATGCATCAGTGTACACATGGAGTGTCTCACTTTGGTTGCACCGCGTCATAAACAGCGTTTTTAGGTTGCTATATCAAGTTAAATGTAGTTTGAAACTGGAAAACAAGTCTTGAGAATTCTCAATTCAGAATTGTGCTCTGTCCAGTTATGTTCAAAAGCAAGAGCACGTCTTCATCTTGCGCTGTCGTTAGTGTCACGCAAGCCTGAGTGCTGTTTGTTCTCTGTACATCTGAGCATTGCCAATACAGCTGGAGTTTCACTTACTGCCCCCTGCTGAAAACAGGTGCTACTTCAAGCATTAATTGCTCTGATGCTTGGAAATATTCCATTTTAAAGTCCGGAGGCGTGATTAATCGTGTTATTTATTATATAATTAATCACACTGAATAAACACGTTAAATCAACAGCCCTAATAAAAATACATAAAAATAAGAGCTAGTACCATTTTAACTTGATCATTAAGGCATGATATTTACTATTTTGTGGCGTGACACTCTTATTTTGTTGATTTTTACAGTCGTTTCCATATATGGAATTTCTGTAGATAATACAAATTTGAAGGAAACATCAAGGTAAACTGTTAATTGTTAGCTTTAAAGGGATAGTTCATGCAAAAATGAAAATTATCTCATCATTTTCTAACCCTCATGCCATCCCAGATATTTAAGTCATTTTTTTTACTATCAATCTCCACTTTCACTTCAACACTATTCTAATTTTGTTTTTGGCGATTCGCATTCTTCGTGCATATCGCCATCTACTGGGCATGGAGGAGAATTTATAGTAAAAAAAGGACTTAAATATTGATCCGTTTCTCACCCACACCTATCATATCACTTCAGAAGATATGGATTTTACCACTGGAGTCGTATGGATTACTTTTATGCTAACTTTGTGCAGAAGAAAGAAAGTCAGACACATCTGGGATGGCATGAGAGAATTTTCATTTTTGGGTGAACTAACCCTTTAAAGCTATGAAATGTCCACTCAATTTAAACCGTCCTGCATTGTGACATGTTAAACTCTGTGTTGGCAAAAGTAATCACAATCCTAATTACTTAACTTTTAGTTACTTTCTAAAACACTTTTCACAGAAAAGTTTTATTTTGTTCCACTCAAGGAACTGACCCTTCGGCTGTCACAGAAACACAGATGTACAACCCCAATTCCGAAAAAAGTTGGGACAGTATGATAAATGCTAATAAAAACAAAAAGTAGTGATCTGTAAATTATATTCACCCTTTGCTCTATTGAAAGCACTACAACTAAACATTATCGGGCTGAAGTGGAACCCTCCACCCTGCCCTGAGCGTTCGCGGCTGGATGATTGGTTTCTGGGCTCGGAGCATGACTCACGGCCACACCCCGGTACATTTCTTCCCGGAAATGCACGAGGAGCTAAAGAAGTCATGGAAGGCACCTTTTTCTGCCCATTCACGCTTCGCGGGCTCGTTTATCGTGCCAAAGCGAGGAGGAGGGTCGCGCCCGATCTTGGATCTGCGTGCTTTGAACAAAGCCTTTCACAGGCTTCTGTTCAAGATGTTAACGCAGAAGCGCATCCTGACGTCAGTACGACATCAGGATTGGTTCGCGGCCATCGACCTGAAGGTCCCGTTCGCATGCGCTTGCATCACATGTCGCATCCCGCCCGCCACCTCCTCCTCTGGAGTCAGCAGACGTAGAAGTCGCTGCGAGCCACTCACTTTCCGGGCGTCCTCAACCGTGCAGCGGACGTGCTCTCACAGCAGGTAATGCTCTGTGGGGAGTGGGGACTCCACCCCACATAGTCCAGCTGATTTGGGAGAGATTCGAGGAGGCGCAGGTAGACCTGTTCACCTCCCAAAAGTTCTCTCACTGCCCCCTTTGGTACTCCCTGTCCGAGGGTCTCCTCGGAACGGGTGCATTGGCGCACAGCTGGCCAAGTATACGTCTCCTCCAGTGAGCCTCATTGCACAGACTCTGTACAAAGTCAGGGAGCATGAGCAGCAAGTCCTGTTTGTTGCGCCATACTGGCCCAACCGGACTTGGTTCTCGGATCTGATGCTCCTGGTAGTAGCACCTCCCTGGCGCATTCCCCTGAGGCAGGACCTTCTCACTCAGTGGCAGGGCATGCTCCAGCACCCGGGGCCGGACCTCTGGAATCTCCACGTCTGGCTCCTAGACAGGACGCAGAAGACCTAGTGGGTTTCCGCCAGCAGTGGTACTCATGATCACTGGTTTTCTTCCCGTGGGGAAGACCCACAGAGATGCGCCATCAGGTCTGTGCTGTCTTCCCTTCAGGAAGGGTTGGAGAGACGGCTGTCTCCCTCAACCCTGAAAGTGTACATGGCTGCCATAGCAGCTTACCTCGACACACTGGACAGTTGGCCCTCACGACAGCGCGACCTGATCAACAGGTTCCTCAAGGGTGCGAGGAGGTTGAATCCTTCTAGACTGCGCCTGATCCCCTCTTGGATCTCTCTGCGGTCCTACCTGCCCTACAGAGAGCCCCCTTTGAGCCCCTGGTGCAGGCCGAGCTCAGTACTTTGTCTCTGAAGATGGCCCTCCTGCTGGCGCACTTCCATCGAAAGGGTGGGGGACCTGCAGGCGCTCTCTGTTACCAGCAAATGCCTGGAGTTTGGGCCGGCACACTCTCACGTGATCTTGAGACTCCGGCCCGGTTACGTGCCCAAAGTTCCCACCACTCCTTTTCGGGACCAGGTGGTAAACCTACAAGCACTCCCTTCAGAGGAGGAAGACCCGGCCTTGCCGTTGCTGTGTCCAGTTCGCGCCCTGCGAATCTATCTGGACCGCACGCAGAGCTTTATACACTAGGAGCAGCTCTTTGTCTGTTTTGGAGGACAGCAGAAGGGGAAAGCTGTCTCCAAGCAGAGGCTAGCCCATTGGATTGTGGATGCCATTTCACTTGCATACCAATCTCAGGACTTGCCGTGCCCCTTGGGAGTCTGGGCGCAGCAAGGTGTTGCATCCTCCTGGGCACTGGCAAGGGGGATCTCTCTAGCAGGCACATGCAGAGCTGTGGGTTGGGCTACACCCAATACCTTTGCAAGCTTTTATAACCTACGCATAGACCCGGTTTCGACCCAGTGTTACGCGGTAACAGCAGGTAGACCAGGCGGCCGGTTGGGTGTACCGCTTGCATTGCACCTTTCCCCTTTTTCAAAGGTGATAATGTGCACCTTTTTGTCCACAACAGTTTCCCGTATCCAGTGAACCCCGGAGGCCTCTTTAATTCTTAAGCACTGTTCGGTGACGAACTCGGCGGAGGAGTTCAAATTTAAAAAAATTCAAATTTTGGAGCAACATATACTGCCATCCAGCACTGTCTTTTCCAGAGACCTCCCTGCATTTTCCAGCAAGACAACTTCAAACCACCTACTGCCCACAATTGAGAATGTGTGGTGCATTATTAAGCACACCATCCAGCAATGAAGACCCCATACAATTGTGCAGCTAAAGACCTACATAATGGATGATTGGGGGAAAATTCCACTTTCTAAACTTAACAAACTTGTGTCTTCAGTGCCAAAATGCTTAATAAGTGTTATTGGAAGAAATGGTGATGTTTCACAGTGGTAAACACTCGACTGTCCCAACTTTTCTGGAGCATGCTGCAATCATCTGATTTGAAATTACTGTACATTTTCAAAGGTAAAACATCATATACTGTGTAGTTGTAGTGCTTTCAATATAGCAAAGGGTGAATATAATTTACAAATCACTCCTTTTTGTTATTAGCATTTTTCATTCTGTCCCAACTTTTTCAGAATTGGGGTTGTACATATGAACACAATTCAGGATTTAAATGTATAATATTATGTTAGAAATATGTGTAACCCAAGTAATGTTCTTAAAAGTAATTAACTTAAAGGTGCTGTAAGCAATTTTAACGTTCTGAAAATTTCATGTGACTAAGGTTGAATTAGCCACGCCCCTCATTCCAAAACCCCGCCCTCCAGAGATAATTTTGTGACCAAAACCAAGCAAAAGAGCAGCATTGTTTGTTCCTGTGGCTGTCAAATTCAACAGTGGCACAATAGCGCCCTCAACTGACAAACATTATAAATCATAGCCTCAATCATCCGCTTCAAATAAGAACGAGCAAAATGATTGACAGGTGCAAATCGTCAATGTGCACGGTCCGCGGACACATTTTTGTTTGCTGTTTACAAAGTCTACGGCTGTCACAGCGACTGGTGAGATATCTCAGGACACTTATTTCATTAAAATCTTTAAGGGAGTAGGAACATTTTTTGTATACTTTTCCATGAAAGAATTGCTTACAGCACCCATAATGTCAGTAACTATAATATGATTACACAAATGTAAAATATAATGTATTACACTACTTTTTAACTTAAATAGTAATTAGATTACAGTGCCAGTAATTAGTTACTGTATATGGAAGAACATGGCTTTGTAATCAGACTGCATCCAACACAGGCTAAACTCCATCTAAAACTACTTTTAACAGCATTTTCAAATTGTATTTTAATAACTGAGACCCCGTTTCCACCTGGTATTAAGATGCGTCTTGGGTGATCCGATCACATGTGGTCAGGTGAGACACATTGCGGTTTACACTTGGTCGTTTAAATGCGTCTTCTGTGACCACTTGTGATCGGATTTGGAGGGGAGAGTCTCTGATATCATGATAACATACATCAATCACTCTGTCTGTGTGTTCCTGCATGATAATAAACCACGAAAAAGACAAAAGACAAAGAAAGCGTGGGAAAAATTTTTTTCTTCACACAAACAACATTTCGAGCAGAACTGTCCGTTATTTTAGTGTATTAACCTGAGCTACATATGTTCGTGCTTCTCATAAATGTCCCTGCATGTTGATTTCAGACACAATGAAGAAGATCCGTGAAGTTCTCACACTTGTGTATATTTCCGCTTTTTTTATTTTTCTGATCGGACGGTTATTTAATTTTAAAGCCGCTCATAACCGGCAAAGGTGAGGGGGTGGCGCTTCGCTGCTGCCGGGACGCATACAGGACGGATTAGCATTTACACCTCAAATGGGATGTGATCACATGCAATCTGATCACAAAACATTTTAGACCTAGTTTAGACCTGTATTTAGCACTGGCCACATGTGATCGGATCACCAAAAACACATCTTAATACCAGGTGGAAACGGGGTCTGTGTGTGCAGTTTTCATGATTTCATTTTAATTGTTAGACTACAGTACTGTACATGGAATATTTGTACAGTATGGACTAGTGAAGGCAAATAGGACAGTAAAATTTGTGGCTAGTTACATAATCTAAAAACATACTTACACAAATATATATTGACAAAAAGTTAAATGTCTGTGTCCTTTGCTCAACTACCCATTAACTAATAGAACCCAATATGCTGAATATAAAGTAGCTTGCTGTATTAGCAAGTGTTTATTTTAGGGTGAGTTTTTATGATCCAATACCGTCTCTCTGATCTCCAGCGCTCTCTTACACAGCGGTTCTGCTTCTTTGTATTTTCCTCGTTTTCCATACAGCACTGCCAGGTTGTTGAGGGTGGCTGCCACCTGCATTATTCAGGAAATATGGATGTGTGTAATTACAGTGCACTGCAGACAGAAGATTAACCAGAGAAATGCTGTGCTCGTGTGGACTGAAGTCTCACGAGAATTAAACAATACTTCCAGGGACTGTGCACGGATCATCTTAAAGGGACAGTTCACCCAAAAATGAAAACTCTCTGATCATTTACTCACCCTCATGCAATCCCTGATATGTGTGACTTTCTTTCTTTTGCAGAACACAAATTAAGATTTTTCACTGATCAAGTGAATGGTGATCAGACCTTTGTAGCTCCAAAAATCAAATTAAGGCAGCATAAAAGTAATCCATATGACTTCAGTGGCTAAATCCATATCTTCAGAAGCAATATGATAGATCAATATTTAAGTACTTTATTTTTTTTTACTATATATTCTTCTCCCTGCTTAGCCAGTCTCCACTTTAATTTTCACATTCTTCTTCTTGTGTTTTTGGTGATTTGTATTCTTCGTGCATATCGCCCCCTACTGGGAAGGGAGAACAATTTCTAGCAAAAAAAGGACTTCAATATTGTTTTGTTTCTCACCCACACCTATCATATCACTTCAGAAGATATGGATTTAAACACTGGAGTCAGAGGGATTACTTTTATGTTTCCTTTATGTGGTTTTTGGACCTTCAAAGGTCTGATCATCATTCACTTGCATTGTATGGACCTACAGAAGTAAAATATTCCTCTAAAAATCTTTGTTTGTGTTCTGCAGAAGAAAGAAAGTCACACAAATATGGGATGTCATGAGGGTGAGTAAATGATGAGAGAATTTTCATTTTTGGGTGAGCTATCCCTTTAATGGTCAAATAAGAAGCACATTAAAATCATTGTAAAATGATGCTCGGATATTTTATGTCGCCAGCAAAATCATCACAAATATATCAATATATCGACCAGCCTTAGTCTCCAGAGGTTTATCGTGTTTCAGACGAGAGTGGTTTTGTGTTACTTACAGCTGGGTGATCATTGCCCAGGGTCTTTTCTCTGATTGACAGGGCATCATTAAGGAGATGAGCCGCTTCCTTGTATTTATTCTGGTCCCTGAAAGAAAGGAACATCGCATAGTCTTATTTCAGTCTTGGTAATTTTAGTGGGTCTCCCACAGTAATTTTCATGTAATATGCTATACTCTCTTTGATTAAACATGCAATTATTCCACATCAAATGACAGAGAATTTGTTTTCCACTTCTTGAAACAACAAAATTGTCAGTTTCTTGTGGCATAAACAGGGCCGGTTGCATCAACAATGCCATTATCTTAAGACTTCGTTTAAAACTTAGCTAAAGACGCTATAGAAAGCCTGTTGCATAAAACAAGCTCATAGTTGTCTTTAGGAAGACAGTCTAATTTGCATTGCATTGCGGGAAAAGACACTAGGTGTGTCCCAAACCGCACACTTCCGCACTATTTTACGTCATTTTGAAGTGTAAGTAGTGCGAGTAGTATGTTTACACTGAAAATGCAACAAAAAGAAGTGTACTACGAGTACCCGGATGATGCACTTTTTCAACCGTCAAAACGGAGTGTGAAATGTTGGACATTTCATGCCCTCAGTGCATGCAGTTTGCTGTACTTAGCGGAAGGGGCGGAGTTACCGGCAGTGATGTTGATCTGGCAAAACAATTGTAAATAATGGAGAATATGACAGCTAGCGGAACTTCTGTGAAGACAGCACCTTACAAAAGTGAGTTAAATGCTTTACCATCATAGCATGCTGTGTGAATATGTATATAATTGAGATATAAGTGTTGAACTGGATAGCATGCTAAAGCTAGCGGCAACACAATGCTTGGGTCTGAAATGTCACTTCCAACCACTGTTAAACGGCGAACGCTTCCGTGTAGTAAAAAATCGTTAAGTGTTCCAATTGGGATGATATTACACTTTGAAAATTCATAAACTACATGGCTAAGTGCATAGTACATTAAGTGCATAGTGTGTTATTTAGGACACAGCTACTGAACAGCTTAAAAATAAAATGGCCGACAGGGCGCTTAAAGGTGCAGTATGTAAGATTCAGAAACCCTTGTTATTAATGACACCTGTGGCCTTTAAGTGAACTGCAGCCAGCTACCTGTTGCTCGTGCTCGCGCACACACTCATAGGGATGTGAGCGAGCAAGCATCGACCAAAACAATGACGTAACATACAAAGAGGCTGAACGTGATTCACAGACATCATGCTTACAGATGAGGTAGCATAATTAAAATTACACAGTTATGATTGTTTTACTACAAACTTTGAGACTAAACTAAAACTACTTATCAGCTAACATAGCATACAGATACACATATACAGCTACATACTACCGAACTACACCAGACAGTTTACTGTTGCACTGCAGTTATGTTGCACTATTGTATGTTTTGTATGTCATATGTTGTACTATGAATAAGAAACCAGCGTATTTGCTTGAATTTATCCTGTACACCTGACTTATAGTATAAAGAGAAGATCGTTTAAATTATTTGAAAGTTACGAAGCAAGGTAGCTTGTAATTCATCAGCGTTAGCAGGCAAGATCAAGTTAGCTAAAATTACACAGACCAATCTTTATGGCACTATATTTCACATGCTTTGCGGTTATGTAAGCTTACCTGTCCAATAACAAGAACACCAATTCAGGGTCAGTTTTGATCCCCAAAACCGAACGAAGGTCCCTCCAAGAATCAAATGCCCTGCCGATGTTCACTCTAGTTTTCGCTCGACCACGATCACGTTCCCGCTTAGCCAAATGGGATTCAGTAGATAAATGTTTTTTTATTTTATAAATTTTTTGGCTTACTCTGAGTTTGTGTAGGAGTCGGTGTTGTGCTGGGAGCCGGACATTTGCTGGATTCCATCTCTAAGATAACGTTACATAGTGTTGCAGTTTGTTGTCACTGTTGAATAGTGGAAGAGAAGCACTGAGGCAAGACTCTTGGGAGTGCGCATAAACGTCACATCCTTTGGATTTTCCCGGCAAAAGCGACCCGCTCCCTTTGCATGAAAATCAGTCTACAGGCTTTAACCCTAACCCTAACCCTAACCTAGGAAGTCCGGGAAGGGCTCATTTTTTAAGTTGCGTTACAAGCCATTCACACATTGGCAAAAAATGGCGAATATTACATGAAAATTGTTACATACTGCACCTTTAACATAGTTTTCCTTGTGGAACATATTTGCCTGTTAGAAGAATGCAATGCTTCAAAATCAATTGTAATGAACAAATGTAGTGATTTTGGGGGGCCTGGGTAGCTCATTGGTAAAAGATGCTGGCTACCACCCCTGGAGTTCGCTAGTTCGAATCCCAGGGCGTGCTGAGTGACTCCAGCCAGGTCTCCTAAGCAACCAAATTGGCCTGGTTGCTAGGGAGGGTAGAGTCACATGGGGTAACCTCCTCATGGTCGCTATGATGTGGTTCGTTCTCGGTGGGGCACGTGGTGAGTTGAGCGTGGATGCCGCAGTGGAGGGTGTGGGGCCTCCACACGTGCCATGTCTCCGTGGCAACGTGCTCAACAAGCCACGTGATAAGATGCGCAGGTTGCAGACTTGGGGGTTGGGGGCAGCTTGGATTCATCCTCCGCCACCCAGATTGAGGCGAATCACTACGCCACCACGAGGACTTAAAAGTGCATTGGGAATTGGGCATTTCAAATTGGGTGAAAAAGGGGAAAAATCCAAAATATTTAGTGATTTTAACCAAAATAATAATAATAAAAACTAAAATAAAAACATAAGGAATTGTGTTACCATCGTAGAAGTCAGTTTTCTACAAAGTCTCAACTTTTAGCCCTCAACTGAAACCCCCACTGGCTCAGCTGACAGTTATTTTCCATGGCAACATAGAATGTAAACAAAGTTAGCCTAGGGGTCTGCTGTCTTGGTATTAAATTAGAACAATCTAAGTTTTTATGCAACTGACTGAAAAAGTTAGGACCAAAACTTTAGACAACTAACTTGTAACTTGGTTTAGAATGTTGTGTCAGGTTAAACCTAGTTTAAAACTTTACTCACGATAAGTCTGCACAGTTGCTCTGACTGCCCCACACTGACTGCTACTTGCAAAAACGCTTGCAAAAAAAGTTATTCAAGGTAGAATTGCTCCGATGGTGGGAAAATTCCTTAGCAGGAAATTTATGCAGTCAGGGGGCATGATTATTAATTTATTTATAAATTATTTTTTATACAATTATTACCATTGCATTAACGCATCTGTAACAAGTGTAGAGATGAGGTTCTAACCGCAGCATCTTTGATATGAACTCAAAGTAATTATAGGCATTATATACACAAAGACTAACAAGGTGAAAGAGACACAGCTGGAAAACAATCAGGGAGGGAACCAGGAACAAAAACAAGACAAGAACACAAAACAACATTTTAAACTTAAAGTCCCAAACCTACTAGCGACCTCTAGTGGCCGCTAGGGGAATGTTCCATATATGTTACAGCATTAAATAAACAGCCCTAAAGTACATTTGATGACCAGGCTCAGACAGATCATTTCTGTGCTCATTTTTTGGGGGAAACGGCACAATCCTGTAAAATGTATTTAACCATGGTAAAATGTGTTCAGTGGAGCCGAGAGTACTACACTGTAATTGGCAGCTAAAAGCATTGTCAAATTTGTCAAAATATTTCATAAATAAACACAAAAAGGGCAGGGGATGTGTACGATTTTGCAAATGACGGGCGTTCCAATTAAGTTGAAACCTGCAGAGCTTTCTGCCGAATACACATAAGCAAACACAGACAGCGCATATTCACACACACACACACACACACACACACACACACACACACACACACACACACACACACACACACACACACACACACACACACACACACCTGTAGACCAGGGCCAGGATGTTGAGCATGGTGGCTACATCCGGATGGTCGTGTCCGGAGGTTTTCTCCAGATCATCCAGTGCCTGTTTGCACAGTGGCACGGCCACCTCATAGCGGCCCTGAGACGCATACTGGATCACCAGGTTGTGGAGCGTTCGCAGGCGGGCGGGGATCTCGTACCCGCCCTGCTGTGCGGCCGCAACTGCAGCGCTGTTGTGCTGGTGCGGGCCTTAAGGAGGCGACACAGAAACATTGTAACAGTGGAAAACATGGATTGCATGGTGTATCTAATGGAGTCAGATTAAAAAAATAGGGTACACTTTGGTATCACATTAATTTTTATAAAGCATTAAAGCTATTAGATGTATGAAATAAACGATACTATTCTCTAACATCAAATGAACCTGGCATGAAAAGTAGTTTCACACCAAATGTACTGTATTAAAACAATTTGTAATTAGTAACTAATTTTAAAAACAAAAACGTAATATTAGCGATGTCCCATATTTTGTGTTTAACCTTAGTCCCTACTGAGGGATGGACAACAGTTTTGTTTAATTGTATTTTTTTTTTTATTCTATATATTTTTGCTTTATTTATTAAAAAATGATATATATAAATAATGTATATAATTTCAGGGTTTTTATGTTTATTGCTAGAAAATAATTAAACTGTTTTCAAAACTGCTCCACATTTTGCAAAAAGGGTTGAAGAAAACATTATGTATCAAATACTAACACCAGCATGCAAACTAGGAATGGGCATTTTGGTCATTTTGTCTACTTGAGTACTCGAGGGGCAATGACATGTACATAACTGTATATATAATAACATGTCTGACAAATGTCTTCGGCTGCTGCATTGCATCTTGTTGTTGCAGTGTATCGTCTATTCATTTTTATAGGCTGTTATAAAATAATCTGTTAGAAAATGTACAAAAGATTGCATAATCAAAATATAATGCATCATATTTTGTCATTACATGAAGATTCACTGCACAACTCAATGAAAGTATGTGCACAACACACGTCTGTCTGTTCTTCCTTCAGGTTACCGTAGTAATCTTAGTAAGCGCGCACCGGTTTTTTTAGTGACTGTCTGAACCGTCTATTTTCAAATCGCGGTTGGCTTAACAGGAGACGCCATAACCATCGTGTTTTTTATATGCGTGTTAAGTTGAAGTTCAGTTTTGAAGACGCTGCATTCTGTCCCATTTAGCTGCACTCTGTCTCTAGCTGTTTGAAACACTCGCACTGCTTCAGCGAGTCCACTGCCACACGCCTGGTGTGTGTTTGTGTGTGTGCGTGTATCCAAGTGTTCGCTCCTGTGGGGAAAGCCGCGATGCTCCGTATTGTTGTTGCTATGATGATTCATGAAGTGTTCCATTCAACTCAGAGAGTCGGAATTTCCATCTTTCAACTGGGCAAAGTGCAATGGAATGACACATTATGTTGGACTTCTAACTTGGAAACTTGTGTGGAAATCTTCAACTCCCATTTCGTGGAGATGCAGGTATGCAAACATGTCTGCGCCCAGGGCGGGGAGGTTTACAGTCAGTGACAAACATTCACTTTTATTAAATAGTTTAAAAAAATTAAAGTATCAAAGTTCTTACATTAAATAATAAAGTGTTTAGCAAATGTTTTGCAGAGACAGATTTTCAAAATTAATTACACTCTCTTTTGATTATTGTAATGATAGCACTGCAGCATCGTATATCAGTTTGGTTGCTATGAGATGTCTCTGACAATCAATGTACTCCTCATAATCACAATGAAATCAATCTTAAAATTAAAAATAAGCAGCCTCTTTGACATGTTTGTATTTAGTTGTCAGGTAATTGTACTGAATTTCGAATGAAGAGAAAAGTCACATCATGCATGATCACCATCGGTCATCGTTTTCATGATCGATCATTGCTGCCACATCCGAGTACCCGAGTACTCGTGCCCATCCCTAATGCACACATTATTATGCAAACCTGTAATATAATAGTACCATTAAGTACATTTGAAGTCAGAAGTTTACATACACTTAGGTTGAAGTCATTAAAACTCATTTTTTTAACCACTCCACAGATTTAATATTAGCAAACTATAGTTTTGGCAAGTTGTTTAGGACATCTACTTTGTGCATAACATGAGTAATTTTTCCAACAATTGTTTACAGACAGATTGTTTCACTTTTAATTGACTATATCACAATTCCAGTGGGTCAGAAGTTTACATACACTAAGTTAACTGTGCCCTTAAGCAGCTTGGAAAATTCCAGAAAATGATGTCAAGCCTTCAGACAATTAGCCAATTAGCTTCTGATAGGCTAATTGGAGTCATTTGGAGGTGTACCTGTAGATGTATTTTAAGGCCTACCTTCAAACTCAGTGCCTCTTTGCTTGACATCATGGGAAAATCAAAAAGAAATCAGCCAAGACCTCAGAAAAAAAAAATTGTAGACCTTCACAAGTCTGGTTCATCTTTGGGAGCAATTTCCAAATGCCTGAAGGTACCACGTTCATCTTTACAAACAATAGTACACAAGTATAAACATCATGGGTCCATGCAGCCATCATACCGCTCAGGAAGGAGATGCATTCTGTCTCCTAGAGATGAATGTATTTTGGTGCGAAAAGTGCAAATTCACCCAGGAAAAAGGGTGAAGCTTGCAAGCCGAAGAACACCATCCCAAATGTGAAGCATGGGAGTGGTAGCATCATGTTGTGGGGGTGGGGGGGGGGGTGCTTTGCTGCAGGAGGGACTGGTGCACTTCACAAAATAGATGGCATCATGATGAAGGACAATTATGTGGATATATTGAAGCAACATCTCAAGACATCAGCCAGGAAGTTAAAGCTCGGTCGCAATTGGGTCTTCCAAATGGACAATGACCCCAAGCATACCTCCAAAGTTGTGGCAAAATGGCTTAAGGACAACAAAGTCAAGGTATTGAAGTGGCCATCATAAAGCCCTGACCTCAATCCGATAGAAAATTTGTGGGCAGAACTGAAAAAGCGTGTGCGAGCAAGGAGGCCTACAAACCTGACTCAGTTACACCAGTTCTGTCTGGAGGAATGGACCAAAAGTTTGACCCAAGTTAAACAATTTAAAGGCAATGCTACCAAATACTAACAAATTGTATGTAAACTTCTGACCCACTGGGAATGTGATGAAAGAAATAAAAGCTGAAATAATCATATTATTCTGACATTTCACATTCTTAAAATAAAGTAGTGATCCTAACTGACCTAAGACAGGGAATGTTTTCTATGATTAAATGTCAGGAATTGTGAAAAACTGAGTTAAAATGTATTTGGCTAAGGTGTATGTAAACTTCTGACTTCAACTGTACCTCTTTCAAAGGCTCCCACCCTTTCTGACCAATTTGCAAACTAATCATTTAGACTGATTTGTCTGTTTCGACTAATTAATTGAAAAGGACTCTAAATAATGAATCACTGAGGATATCCGACATCACTATGACTTGCAAAGTTTTACTCAACACATGAGCAATAGCTAGATCCTGAAATATTTTGAGCTGTTAAAAACTCTAAAAATAAATATTCACTATAGAAAGTTTTAAAAGTTTTTTGAAATTGTATTAATTCCATGATTTTCACAAGGCCTGTAATACACACTTTTAAAATATCCTGATATTTTCAGTTTTTCCATGACCATGGGAACCCTGCTCTTTTCACTTACATAAAATAAAATAAAAATGAAGAGTTAATATCAACTGAATTAAGATGAAGACTTACCCTGGTAGTCTTCATCATTGGGAAACAGATCATCCAGAGAATCTTTTGGAGTTTCTCCATTTTTTTCTTCCTAAATCAAAACCAAAGAAAATTAAAACAATTAAATTTTGTATAGTTTTTTAATAATAATAATTAATATTTCACAGCAGTTGAAAACTGTAATTTCACTCTGTAGCACCTCTGTGCAGTCATGACTGTCTTTAAATGTTAATGGCTCCAATAATTCAGGAAATAACTACATAAAAACAGCCCTTCATGAAACATATATGACAAGCTGGAGGGAACTACCATTTTAACTTATTCACTGTCATAAAATCCGCCAACCGCAGAAGGATAATAATGAAAACAAAATGGTCTGAGGCAAAAGAGAGGAAATTCTGTCTGCCAGGGAATATAAAAGTAATTCATCACAAAGTAACGATGAGCCAAGTCTCCTCTATAACATCTCCATCCAACCAATCACAATCATCTGTTATGAATTTTGAGGAATGGACCCAAACACAGAGAGGCTACAAAACAGGGCTTTATTAAAGAAAACAAAATTACAACTAAAAAGCTCATGATGGAGAACCAAAAAATCTGCAAACAAAACAAATAAGAAAAGTGACTAAGAAACTGGAGAAGACTGGAACCAACCGACAGGGTAACACACACAAAACAATCTGGCACAGGACTGAACACGAGAGGAGCTTATATAGGGGAGAAAACAAGGAGGGTAACCAGGAAGGCAGGTGCAACTAATGAACTAATAACAAGCCAAAATTTGCTAAATTATGGTATTGAACCATTCAAAATATTTAGTATCTCAGTACCTTTTTTTGTACCACAATACTGCGCAACCCTAACATTCATACGAGACTCACCACTGGCGAGACGCCATCGTCATATTTCTTAAGCTGGTTCATGAACTCCAGATGTTTCTTCTCCTCTTCCAGCTGTGCAACGTTCTGCTCACTCTTCTGCAGTTTCTGCTGTGTGTTTGCCAGCTCGTCTCGCAGCCACTGGTTCTCCTGACACAGCCGTCGTACCTGAGCACGCAACTTCTGTTTCTCAGACTCCACCGCATTCAGGTGGTTAGACAGAGCCATCATCACCTGAATCAACACGTTAAACACATTATCAGTATTAAAGATGATGTGTGTCATTTTTTCAATCTTTAAATACTTTCTCTTATTCCAGCTTAATATGCAATCAACTGTAAGTAAGCCAATAATAGGTTCATTCCCTCAAAAAGTGCAAACACTGTGGCTCTGCAAAGCTTTCAAAATATTGCTCTGTTAGTTTGAATGTATATTATATATTATATAAGAATATATTAGTAATTTATGCAAACAACACATTAAATAAGTAAGTTGAACACTGTGAACATCATTGTTTCCTGTTGAAGGCACAGTGTTGTAATGGTGTTGTTTCGTGCTATTCTTTACAGACCCACCAAATTGTACTATTTGTCTGTAGACCTGATTTTATACACATTAAGAAGAAAAGTGTGAATATCGGTGAAAGAAAATATTGGCCAGGGCTGCGTTTCCCAAAAGCTTTGCAAGTTTAAGTTGATCGTAGAGACCATTGGCGCCAGTGGTTTCTACGATCTACTTAGGCTTACTATGCTGCTGGGAAACGCAGCCCTGACCGATATATTTCCTGCTGAATGCACATGTTAAAATGGTGTTGTTGGGTGCTCTTTTTTACAGACCTACCAAATGGTGGCATTTACTGTATCATTAGACACTATATTAAAGAGATTAAGTTAAAAAGTGTGAATATCAGTAACAATTTCGGTCAGACCTATATGTTTCCTGTTGAACGCACATGTTGTAAAGGTGTTGTTAGGTGCTATTCTTTACAGACATACCAAATGGTTGCATTTACCAGTAGACCACATATTTAAAAAATTAAGTAGAAAATTGTGAATATCTGTAAAAATATCGGTCAGACCGATATGCTTCTTGTTGAATGTACTTGTTGAAAAGGTGTTGTTGGGTGCCATTCTTTACAGACCAACAAATTATGCCATTCATCAGTAGACCCTATATTAATGAGATTAAGTAGAAAAGTGTAAAGGTGTTATTAGGTGCTATTCTTTACAGACTCACCAAATTGTGCAATGTAACAGTACACCCATTATTAATAAGATTAAGTAGAAAGGTGTGAATATCTGTAAAAATATCAGTCAGACCGATATGCTTCCTGTTGAACGCACATGTTGTAATGGTGTTGTTGGGTGCTATTCTTTTTTCTTTTCTTTTTTTATCTCCTTTTCTCCCCAATTTGGAATGCCCAATTCCCACAACTTAGTAGGTCCTCGTGGTGGCGCGGTTACTCACCTCAATCCGGGTGGTGGAAGACAAGCCTCAGCTGCTTCCGCTTCTGAGACAGTCAATCCACGTATCTTATCACGTGGCTCATTGTTCATGACACCTCAGAGACTCATGTGGAGGATCACGCTACTCTCCGCGATCCACGCACAACTTACACGTGCCCCATTGAGAGCGAGAACCACTAATCACGACCACGAGGAGGTTACCCCATATGACTCTACCCTCCCAAGCAACCGGGCCAATTTGGTTGCTTAGGAGACCTGGCTGGAGTCACTCAGCACACCCTGGATTCGAACTCGCGACTACAGGGGTGGTAGTCAGCGTCAATACTCGTTGAGCTACCCAGGCCCCTGGGTGTTATTCTTTACAGACCTATCTAATGGTGCCATTTATCAGTAGACCCATAGATAATAAATAGATTAAGTAGAAAAGTGTGAATATCTGTAAAAAATACTGTTCAAACTGATTATTGGCCTATCTCTACTTTAAACTCACCTGTGCCTCGCCCAGTCCCAGCTCGATCATCTCCACAGACTTGCGGAGGAGGTTGGACTTTTCATGAACTGAGCTGGCCTCCTCATCCTTCTTCAAGCACTGAATGGTTTCCACCAGACTTTGCAAGATGGAGTTGTGCTCACTCTTCAGAGCTTCCAGACCCTGGATGACAAGTTTAGTGCTGGAAATGATCTCCTCCTGTGTCAGCTTCTCTAGTCTCTCCCCATGAGGGTACACCATGGTGGACATGCTCTGCTTGAGCTCAGGAAGCCTGTGGAGATAAGGTGTATAGCTGTGGACATCTAAACTTTGTGATGAGAGTTGAAGCCTTTGAGCCCATCAACAGCTTGACCAGTTCACCAATACTCAGCTCTTCCATCATTATTATGTACTAAAAACTAAGTGAGTGCTGCTGAAATGAGAGAGTACTTTCTGTCAAACACTTAATTGGAGCTTTACCCAAAAATAGCCACTTTAAGCTCTGACATCTGGCATAAATAATCAGGCTGTAAAGCTTAGCAGCAAGTCTTTCCTGAGGCTGTCGGCCTTATAGTAGTGCTGTTACACCCCCTTATTCAGCCTCTCGTAGACAGTCAAAAACAACAGTCAAAATGATTTACTCTAAGATCAGCCCATCCCCACTTTAGGCCAGCAACAACGAAATAGTTGTAATTATCAGTTCTGTCCAATAATAGCTAACCAAACAACTGTAATAATGCATTACCCCCAAGACTGACCAATCGCAAAAGGGATAAAAGTCTATTTGTTCTTAAAATAACCCGTAATTAAAGAACAATAATGAATAATGTTCTATAATCAAAAGGATTTAATTCAGCAGTCTGATGAAATTACAGAACACATTCATGCCATTGGTTGGCATGAAAATGCCTGTCACCTGTTCATATCCACTATGTTATGAGAGTCAATGAAAATCATTTACTTAAAGTTAAACCTTGCTCTTCTAGTATTCTTGTAATGAGTAACCACGTAAGAACAACTAAGAAGGGTCCCAGCTATGGAAAAGGATCAAAGTAAGAAATAAAAATTCTGCCTGTTGAGTTACTTGCCAAGAAATTAAGACATTTACATGAAAAAGTAATATTTCATATTTTAAATCTCATCATACCTAATGATTCTGTAACGATACTCTAAATCCAAGAATCTATATTTTTAGTAAATTTTTTCACATTACCTTAGAGGGGGGAAAGTGATTGAGCACCACTCAAATTATAAACACATTAGATTAATAATGGATTGGGAACAAAAAGAATTTAATGATTCCTCTTAACAATTTCAGTTCCTCGTTTCCATTAATAAGTGTTTTAGTATTTTTGAGAAAGAAACATTTGAAAATAAAAAAAAGCAATTCGTATTGGATTTACTGCACTCAGCAACCAGATGTTGAGATCATTTCAGATTTTAACAGATCGAATTCTTGCAAAATTGCAAGATTCATTTGCTTAGAAATCATACTACAGTGGTCGCACTGTGTGTTTCACACTACTGATTCAATAGTGGTGTTGAACAGTGCTTCATTCAAATCATCAGAAGAATACACGTTCAAGGACTGTTAACGACCGTTAATCAAAAGTCATGAAAATCGTTCTGGTGTTTAAAAAAAAAAAAAATAGAACAGACTGAATTAGCCCTTTTCCACCGACATGGTTCTGGGGCGGGTTCCTGGGCCGGTGCAAATTCTTGAGCTGTTCTGCATGTTTCCACCGCCGAAAAGGCTGTTCCGGGGCAGAAAAACTGGTTCTGCACCAGCCCCAAAAGCTTGATGGTCTCTACGCAGGAACCGTTTACGTCAGGGGGCAGAGGGCGACATAATGTTTTGTCACCAGGTAAAGTGCTAAGCTAAACAACAATATCCACAAAAATTTCAGACAATCTAATGTGTTCAGGAAACGCGGAGGAAACAAGCATTGTACTTGCGATATGGTCTTCTGCGGAGATAACTAAAAAGATTGCAAAGGGGGGAAAATAGTTTACGAGGAGATATGGCAAGAAATGATGCATACTGGCTTCAATCGGACAATTAACCAAATCATAAACTAATGGTAAAAAAATTAAAAATAAAGAATTAGAGTACAGAGACCATAAGAAGGACCTAAGCAAAAGTGGCAGTGGATGGAGCAACAGTCCAACGGTCTAACAACAACTCAGAATACCCTAGCAACCACCCAGAACGCCCTAGCAACCACACATTACACCCTTGTAATAACAACCTTGTAACCACCAGTAATCCCCTAGCAACCACCCAGAGCACCCAAGCAAACACCGATAACATCCTAAACCACCAAGAAAACCGTAGCAACCACCGCAAACACTCTAGCATCATGACAATGACATCTGGATGGGTGTGTTGTTCGTCCAAGTAACGCAATCCGTTTTTCACACGGCCCATATAGAATGCTACTGAAGCTGTGCTTCCACTGTCGGGCCAAAGGAAGGCATGCTAGTGCGTGCCAAGGCCAGTTGCGTTCCCACTGTCACTTCCAGGGCTTAATCATGCCTCCTCTGGGCTTATTCGGGGCCAATGGCCAATGGCCTTTGGACCGCCGATTATCCTTGGGTCAAAGAAGGCCAACTGGGGATTGAGGTGCGGTTAATGTCAAAGGTGGAGTTTAGCAAGACACTCCGTTAAGATGCACAAATCGATGCCCAAAGGAAGAACTTTCCATAGTTTGAGATCATGGACGGTGTGCTGGGACATCGTCCTGCTGTTAGTGGAGAGACCACTCGGGACACCATGGCAGTTGTCAACATTAATTTATCTTGCTAGCTAGCTAACATTTCCATACAGTATAAACTTGATATTCTATATAAATAGATAACATGTGTGTTTGTTTTGGCTTGTGAAATAGGCGGGGTGTGTGACATTTGCACCAGGGAGGCGTATTAAAGGGGGGTTTTAGGGCAACGCTGCAGGCTTTTGGCCCGATGGCGGGAATGCAGAGCAATTTTGGTCTCGCGGCTCGAGGTCGGAGGCTATTGACCCCGGTGGACCAGTTTATGGCCCTGGCTCACACTGGCCCGATAGTGGAAAAGCGGCTACAGGGAGTCTATGGCAGTCACCTGTACCATTCAAGTCAATGGTGCAAAAGATCGCTGTGCTTCTCTGCAAGTTTACGGGAGCTTCATGAGCGCTACAAAGCGCCACAGTGTCCGCCCATTTTTCAGGTGTCTTGGTTTCAGAAGTATTTTTCCCATTCATTTCTTCCATAGGGATTTCATAAAATCCTTCTTAAAAGAGTTCTAAGCCGTGAACCAAGCTAACCAGCTTTGAGGTAAATCAAAATATTACAAACTTTGATTCAAAAAATCTGATAGAAAACAAAAGGTACAAGACTGAGGGAATGAACTACAATCCCATGAAGCATTGTAACTGACTGAATTTACTTAAAAACAATGGAAAAATATAAAACTATTGATTTAAAGTTGTTGATTATAAGTATAGAAACAATATATTTACATTTTTATTGCAAAATATTCAGATATATACAAATATATAAGTGGTTTGAGAGTGTAAGAAGGCAGACTCAATTGCATCATTAACAGTGCGTCATAGGCGGTCGCTGCAGAGCTCTTTTGGCACGCTTTGTTCAATGTGATTTTCTGATTTGTGGACCATTTCTCTTCAGGATCAGGTGTATGTCTTCACCACAAATCCCACTATTAAACATTATTAAAAAAACAATGAAGTTGAAATATACTAACGAGGACTGATGGTTTCAACAGAAGCATATACCTTCGATTAACATCCACTGAGCTCACGGTAGGTCTGTCAAAAATATCTAAAAGTTATTGTTAAATATCAATTTAACAATGGAAAATCATGAATGGGATTTTTACTTCCAGGACCTGACTGTTCAGCTTTATTTGCATTGGGATATCCATTTGATTGCCTATTTGACACTGGGATCAATGAATGTATTTTTGTCCCACCTGGAATCCTGGCTTCTCTATATGATGATCATCGAGCTCTCTAATGGCGGGACTTCGCAACAAATGGCTAAAAATGTAAGTGATTTACCGACAGCGTAAGAAATGTAAAACCAACCCTGTCGAGCTCATTATTTTGTTGAGCAATTTCACTGTTTGAGTCGTAGTTTGAGCAGCTTTTGGGAGCTACATTTTGTTTAGTGTTGGGTAACTCTCATCTAGACTAGATATTGACATGCATTGTTTGCTAAAGTGAGGAGTAGCTGGATCTCTGGTCCTCTTCCTCCTCATCAGTAATAAATGCAGCATGTCGATAGGGATGTTAGATCAAACACAGGTCTAAAAGACTCTGACATGAAATACATTTATATTTCAGCTAATGTCCTAAACTCTATATAAAATTCTTCCAACAGAACAAATGGCCTGTTAAAAAAAAAAGACAGAAAAAAAAAAAGACTTTTTCCCCCCTTATTAATATGTCTTAACCTTGAAGACTTAACCTAGGTATTCGTTTAAAGTCAAAATATAATATTTGTTGTTGGTTGAGGAGCATTAATTACACACAGGCAGCTGAAACATGTGCTCGGATGATGATATAATAAGACATTATGTCTGTGTATAGGGTGTTGTCAGAGACAGTAGACAATACATATCACTACTGTAATACTCTACTGAGTGTTTACATGTACAGTGCCATTCAAAAGTCCACATTGAAAATATGGGAATCAAAATCTAATTGAAACCTGGAATAAGGTTATAAGTGTGTGTATAGGGGTGTTGTCCTGATGAGTATACATCTGGTGTCTGCTCCTTATCTGACGATGCTCAATGAGTTTATGACACTGCCATTAAAACACAAGCTTATCTTTGCAAAGTCATCACACAACACACACACCAGATATATTCACGAGACAGCAACAGATAAAAATATGATCATAACAAATCTGTATACATTCACTTACACTTAAACCTACTCTTCATAAATGCATTATAAATACATTATACATAAGGTTATAAGACACCGTCGGCTCATAAACACAATCTACGTGCAGATTACTCATGATCTTTATTGCAAAGACACCATCTAATGCTCATTAACTTAATATAACATACCTGTTACGATCACAACTCCGATCAAAGCACTGATGTACGGTACCGTATTAAATCAAGCCCAAAATCAGAGGAAATACATGACATTTTCAGAACAGCACCAGCAGAGGACAACGTCACCGAGCTCTTGACCAGTCCTGCGCACTTACTGCGGTTGCGCTACACGAATCCTACTGTGGCGAGGATTTGACTCATGAATATGAATTACGTGACGTGACCCAGAAGGCCTAAATTGATTGGCTGTAAGGTACTTCGTGGGCGGTACGAACCGAACAGAACGCAGGTGTCTCGAGACGCTTTTTTGAAAGTTGAAGTTATTTTAAAGAGAGAGAGGAAAAAAGTAAAATATCGTTCTCAAGCAAGTATTGACAACTGTCAAAAACTGGCCAATTTTAACCCCCACCGTTTACACTCACAGTACTGTCACAGAGACAACTGTACACCTATTTCATCGATATCTTTCAGGGAATTTGGACATTTATGGCGTCATTTACGTCGAAAAACAGCCCGGGAGGTTGCGAGAACGAGTTCGGTGTCGTGGTAATGAATATTAATTACGTACTATGACATTTTCTCACTAAGCCTTACTGATTGGCTGACAGGCAGAAAGTGGTCGGCACTTTGATAAACTGTCTGTAGGCATTTGGCGAATAAACGAATCATACTATGGAAAAGACTTGGCTCATCAACACTGTTATTAATATTCATGAGCTAGGCATTTGACGTGGTAACTTCATTATAATTTACTTAAGGCAAAATGTCTGAGCTCATTCCCATAGTCTGAGTATGAAGATAGAATTATGCCAGTTTGATGTTTTTATATGTAGACCTATTCAGTTTATTTGAGAAAATAAAGACATTTGTTTGTTTGCGTGTACAGACATGCCACATAATAAACTTCTTCTAATGGCCTTTATAGCCTCCCACTTACTTTTATTTATTTATTTGTTTATTTATGGTTGTGTCCGAAATTAATAGATAGAAAGGTATTCAAATGTACGTAAACAGAATAAAACTAGCATCATAAAATGCTCTTATTGTAACTGATGTGTCATGAGCTAATAGGCCACCTTGACTTTAGTACCATCTGCTGGCAGACCAGTTTACTGCTGCAAACAACACAAAAGTATTTTTATTTGTGTTACTTGTCATTTATATGCACAATTCTCCAATAAGTATTTATCTAATACTGAAAAGAAAAAGGATTTGTCAGGGCACTCAACAAGCCCGTAGACTTCTTTATGTTCATGAAAACCTTGTTTCAAAGAGATCAACTCCTTTAAAAAAGAGAGAGAGAAAAAAAACAGTACTTCTAAATGTTAAAAAAATCACAACGCAGCCATGGTTAAAATCATTTTAGTATTTGTTTGACAATTAAAACCAGTATAAAGATATGAAATGGCAGTATATGTTTATGTACACACGTTACAGGGCATCGAAGAAGAAAAGCTTTCCTCAAGTGGTTCATTCAGAATCAATACTGTCAAACTTAGAAAGAAGGTTGGCACAAATGTCAGCATTTCTATTTAGAACAGACAGGTCAAATATTAGTGTTTAAATTAGAGAATAAAACATCTGACATTGCCCTAAAAGTAGTGCTTAAAAACAACCCAAAATGGCCCAAAATGTTTGAAAAAACCTCAGCAGCCCAACTCAATCTAAGAAACAACACCCCCCCCCAAAAAAAGCCACAAAATCAGTACAAAAAAACCCACCAAAAAACAAGAGCTATGCCATATAATACAAAGAATAGTAACAGTTCTGCTCATGACAGAACTACTTTTCCAGAAATGTAACCATAGTTCATTTTTCACTTGCCTTAAATGAACAGTTCACCCCAAAATAAAAAGTCTGTCATCAGGTAGTAAATAATACGGGTTTGGAATGACATGAGGTTGAGTAAATGATGACAGAATTTTAATATTTGTGTGAAACCACCACTTGTAACAGCAAATTCACGTTCCAAAATTAATACGGAGGACCTCAAACTGTCGCAAGTAACCAAAATCTTTCATACACAAACACACAATCAAACACACAGAAAAAAACACAGCTAGAGCAACTATTTTAACTCTCTCCCTCACTTTTTTTATACAGGTGATATTTGTAAAGGGACTCAGAAGAAAACAGAATGAGATCCAACACTAAAATAGCTAAAAGTTGGAAAGGATGTCCTGTTATAATCCTAACAATCTTTTCTTTTTTTCTGCTATAAGCCCTTACTGGCTGGCAGTAAATGTACCCTGTATCCATCACACACACAGCATTCCAATATCACTCGGAAAACTTGTAACGGTCACCATAAGAGATTCCGAGATAGGTAAAAGTGGTAGAAGAGTAAAAAATAGAAATTATCTGGTTGTATCCCCACACAGATGGGCTAAAACTTTTTAAAGGGCTTTTAAAAGCGTATATTACTTTTCAAATTAATATAAGTTGGCTGTCACTTCCCTTTAGAATTAACCCAGATAAGCTGCATTTTTCATACAACATCCAAAGCACCTCACTATAGTCCAAATGTGCTTTCCTACCCAATACAACTTTGAAATTCATCCAGGTAGTGGCACTAGTCAGAAAAAGATATCTTTTCTTAACCTAAAAATTTGCATATTGCTAAAAATTAAATGATGTGCCCTTTAAATTTCACAGCTAACCTAAAATCTTTCAACAACTCAATTCCACTCAAATGTTCCTTAACTCCTCCCACTTGTATTTAACCCCTCCCATCTGTGCATTAACCTGCCGCCCAACTTGGAAATATTTACATATCACTCACAGGGCATCATCAAACAACACCTCCCACACACAAACAGACAAAACTTTCGAATACAATTTAAATTGACCTCCCTTAATAATCCCACCTATAATATTGTACACAGAACAAATATCGACACAGAAAATTTCACAGAAATAATAATGAACTATAACCCAACAAAGTGCAAACGCAAGCTGCCGTATGAGCCTGAACAATTCCTACAACAACATGTACTGTTTATCTTAAAATAAAAGACAATGCTTGTTTCAAACACGTCATTGTTTCTTTCGCTGTCAGAGTGACAAAAATGACTAGTGACATTACTAACAACATTTCTGTCATTGACACAGACTTCCAAATTGACCATTTCCACAGGAAAATCCATTTGTCTGTTTAATCCCCCTTGTTTCTCAGGCAGTCATCCGCTTTCTGTGAGGTCTGAGCCAGAGAAGGTTCCGGAATTGGTGGGTTACAGGGGCTTGCTATAGCCGAAAATTCCCACAGGAAAGTGCTTGACGTGAGTCGGCCACTGTGCAGCCAGCTGGAAAAACTTCACATCGTGCCACTCTACACCATCAATGGACACTGCAGAGGAAAAATACAACATAAACAACAGCTTTTTGAAATAAAACAAAATAATCAACTTCTAATATTAAATATGTATTTATCTCATAAATCTCTTTGGACATTTTTGCTTGGCTATTTTAAAAAGATCTTGATATGTTCCAACCCAACTTCCTGTTTCAATAGAAAACATGTCAACACAGCCAAGATAAAAGTGTTTGTCAAACCATTTCATGGGGTCTTCAAATTTGAGCACTGACCATAAAATCACAGGGTAGCAGTAGAGTACAATGACCAAACTACTAATTTGCAATGAATGTGCCTCATTTAGGCTCCCTGTGCACTGTAATTTGTAATTGTTTGTTTATCATTGATCAAGGTGTGTTGTTGTATGTACAGTGCATCTGGAAAGTATTCACAGAGCTTCACTTTTTCCACATTTTGTTATGTTACAGTCTTATTCCAAAATTGATTAAATTCATTATTTTCCTCAAAATTCTACAAACAATACCCCATAATGACAACGTGAAAGAAGTTTGTATGAAATCTTTGCAAATTTATTAAAAATAAAAAACAAAACAAATCACATGTACATAAGTATTCACAGCCTTTGCCATGACACTCAAAATTGAGCTCAGGTGCATCCTGTTTCCACTGATCATCCTTGAGATGTTTCTACAACTTGATTGGAGTCCACCTGTGATAAATTCAGTTGACTGGACTTGATTTGGAAAGGCACACACCTGTCTATATAAGGTCCCACAGTTAACAGTGCATGTCAGAGCACAAACCAAGCCATGAAGTCCAAGGAATTGTCTGTAGACCTCCGAGACAGGATTGTATCGAGGCACAGATCTGGGGAAGGGTACAGAAAAATTTCTGCAGCATTGAAGGTCCCAATGAGCACAGTGGCCTCCATCATCCATAAATGGAAGAAGTTTGGAACCACCAGGACTCTTCCTAGAGCTGGCCGCCTGGCCAAACTGAGTGATCGGGGGAGAAGGGCCTTAGTCAGGGAGGTGACCAAGAACCCGATGGTCACTCTATCAGAGCTCCAGCGTTTCTCTGTGGAGAGAGGAGAACCTTCCAGAAGAACAACCATCTCTGCAGCACTCCACCAATCAGGCCTGAATGGTAGAGTGTCCAGACGGAAGCCACTCCTCAGTAAAAGGCACATGACAGCCCGCCTGGAGTTTGCCAAAAGGCACCTGAAGGACTCTCAGACCATGAGAAACAAAGACTGAACTCTTTGGCCTGAATGGCAAGCGTCATGTCTGGAGGAAACCAGGCACCGCTCATCACCTGGCCAATACCATCCCTACAGTGAAGCATGGTGGTGGCAGCATCATGCTGTGGGGATATTTTTCAGAGGCAGGAACTGGGAGACTAGTCAGGATCCAGGGAAAGATGAATGCAGCAATGTACAGAGACATCCTTGATGAAAACCTGCTCCAGAGCACTCTGGACCTCAGACTGGGGTGAAGGTTCATCTTCCAACAGGACAACGACCCTAAGCACACAGCCAAGATAACAAAGGAGTGGCTACGGGACAACTCTGTGAATGCCCTTGAGTGGCCCAGCCAGAGCCCAGACTTGAACCCAATTGAACATCTCTGGAGAGATCTGAAAATAGCTGTGCACCGACGCTCCCCATCCAACCTGATGGAGCTTGAGAGGTCCTGCAAAGAAGAATGGGAGAAACTGCCCAAAAATAGGTGTGCCAAGCTTGTAGCATCATACTCAAAAAGACTTGAGGCTGTAATTGGTGCCAAAGGTGCTTCAACAAAGTATTGAGCAAAGGCTGTGAATACTTATGTACATGTGATTTTTTTTCCGTTTTAAATTTTTAATACATTTGCAAAGATTTCAAACAAACTTCTTTCACGTTGTCATTATGGGGTATTGTTTGTAGAATTTTGAGGAAAATAATGAATTTAATCCATTTTGGAATAAGGCTGTAACATAACAAAATGTGGAAAAAGTGAAGCGCTGTGAATACTTTCCGGATGCACTGTATGTGATGGTGTTTACCCTTGAGCATGGTGTGCTGTTGTATGTAATGGTGTTTACCCTTGATCACGGTGTGCTGTTGTATGTATGTGATGTGTTTATCCTTGAGCATGGTGTGCTGGTGTTTGTGTGTGATTGTGTTTATCCTTGAGCATAATGTTCTGATGTTTGTGTTGTTTAACCTTGAGCATGCTGTGCTGGTGTTTGTGTGTAATGGTGTTTACCCTTGAGCATGGTGTGCTGGTGTTTATGTGTGCTGGTGTTTACCCCTGAGCATGGTGTGGCGGTGTTTGTGTGATGGTGTTTACCCTTGAGCATGGTGTGCTGGTGTTTATGTGTGCTGGTGTTTACCCCTGAGCATGGTGTGCTGGTGTTTATGTGTGCTGGTGTTTACCCCTGAGCATGGTGTGGCGGTGTTTGTGTGATGGTGTTTACCCCTGAGCATGGTGTGCTGGTGCTTCTGTGTGATGGTGTTTACCCCTGAGCATGGTGTGCTGGTGCTTCTGTGTGCTGGTGTTTACCCCTGAGCATGGTGTGCTGGTGTTTATGTGTGCTGGTGTTTACCCCTGAGCATGGTGTGGTGGTGTTTGTGTGTGATGGTGTTTACCCTTGTGCATGGTGTGCTGGTGTTTCTGTGTGTTGGTGTTTACCCCTGAGCATGATGTGCTGATTTTTGTGGTGTTTACCCTTGAGCATGGTAAGCTGGTGTTTGTGTGTGTGATGGTGTTTACCCTTGAGCATGGTGTGCTGGTGTTTGTGTGATAGTGTTTATCCTTATGCATGGTGTGCTGGTGTATGTATGTAAAGGTGTTTATCCTTAAACATGGTGTGCTGGTGTTTGTGTGATAGTGTTTATTCTTAAGCATGGTGTGCTGGTGTTTTGTTGAGCATGGTGTGCTGGTGTTAGTGTGTGATGGTGTTTACCCTTGTATGGTGTGCTGGTGTTTGTGTTCGATGGTGTTTACACAGGAGCATGGTGTGCTGGTTTTTATCCTTGAGCATTGTGTGTTTGTGTATGATGGTGTTTAACCTTGAGCATGGTGTCCTGGTGTATGTGTTTGGTGGTATTTACACTTGAGCATGGTGTACTGGTGTTTCTGTGATGGTGTTTATCCTTGAGCATGGTAAGCTAGTGTTTGTATGTGTGATGGTGTTTATCCTTGAGCACAGTGAGCTGGAGTTTGTGTGTGATTGTGTTTACCCTTGAGCATGGTGTGCTTGTGTTTGATAGTGTTTACCATTGAGCTTGGTGTGCTGGTGTATGTTTGATGGTGTTTAAACTTGAGCATGGTATGCCGGTGTTTGTATGATAGTGTTTACCCTTGAGCATGGTAAGCTGGTGTTTGTGTGTGTGATGGTGTTTACCCTTGAGCATGGTGTGCTGGTGTTAGGGCATGATGGTGTTTACCCTTGAGAATGGTGTGCTGGTGTTAGGGTGTGATGGTGTTTACCCTTGAGCATGGTGTGCTGGTGTTTGTTTGTGTGGGTGTTTACCCTTGAGCATAGTGTGCTGGTGTTTGTGTGATGTTGTTTACCCTTGAGCATGGTGTGCTGATGTTTGTGGTGTTGACCCTTCAGCATGGTGTGCTGGTGTTTGTGTGTGCGGGTGTTTACCCTTGAGCATGGTGTGCTGATGTTTGTGGTGTTGACCCTTGAGCATGGTGTGCTGGTGTTTGTGTGTGATTATGTTTACCCTTGAGTGTGGTGTGCTGGTGTTTGTTTGTAATGGTGTTTAGCCTTAAGCATGGTGTGCTGGTGTTTGATGGTGTTTACCCTTGAGCATGAAGTGTTGATGTTTGTGTTATTTACCCTTGAGCATTGTGTGCTGGTGTTTGTGTGTGATGGTGTTTACCCTTGAGAATGGTGTTCTGGTGTTTGTGTGTGTGATGGTGTTTACCATTGAACATGGTGTGCTGGTGTTTGTGTGTGTGATGGTGTTTACCCTTGAGCATGGTGTGCTGGTGCTTGGCCGTGCAAATGAGTCGGCTGATGCTGTCGATCACCTGACTCTTAGAGTCCACGTCCTTTTCTTTTTGCTTCTTACTCAGGAAAATCACTGCGAAGAAAGAAACCAAAATTAAGACAGCAATAACAACACAAGATCCAAACCAGCCACAGGAGCTGACTTACACCCCTCTCCTGAAGTCGTATCCCTATTTCCTACTACCTGTATTGTAGTTCTCTTGTGTGAAGTCAGTATGACATCACACAAAACAAACAGAAAGTGTGCCCCAATTTGTTACCCTAAAAGCTACTGGGATTCACAATATCAGTGCACTGTTACCCAAAGCAATTTGCGATTCAAAATGACAACAAATGTGTATGTATGTGTGTCACCTTTCTTGTTCTTCTCCTTCATGACAACGGTCATCGCCATGCCTGGAGGAGGGGCTGCTTCTCCCCCACTGGGAATTCTGGACACCTGCATGGAGCGGAAGTTACTCTTCAGGGTATTTTTAATGCCCACGTCTCTCTTCTCGCTCTCTTTTTTCTTCTCTGAGCCCTGAAGAGTCCAGTAATCTACCTGGAGACCCATCACCTCACCACCTGTACCTGGAGAACTACACACAAACACGTTTACTTAACTAAATAAACGATTGACAGACAATACCACATTGTACCTGTTTCATGAGTTAGCTTAATGTTTTGGGTTTCTGAAATCAAAACGAGTCATTTATTTCCGCTCAGTTAAATATATATATATATCTATCTATATATATCTATCTATATATATATATATATATATATATATATATATATATATATATATATATATATATATAAACATTTTAAGACTGGGAAGGTAGTTTTGAATTCTGAGAATTATAGTATGATTTCAAAGTACAATAAACTACCTTATCTGAAAAGAACACAGCAAATTTGATTATTCATTATATGACCCCTTTACAGAGCCCCTTAGAGTACATGGAGAGAATTAGTTTTCTGAAATAGTTTTGCTTTTCCTTGCAATAATTTGGTGTCCCCACACAATGATTTTGTGTTTCCTCTCAAATAGTTTTGTTCCCTTGCAATACGTTTATATTCCCATGCAATCAGGGTTTGAAATTAACACCCGACAACCCACCAAATGTGGGTAAAAATCGGCTTCAGCATGCTCCAGAGATAAGACCGGCAGAACTTTGGGACATCACAAAGCCAAATTTGCGTGATTAATTTGGGCTTCACTCGATATCGTGGCAGCCGGTAGAGACCATAAAGGCCAATTCACACTGCCCCAAGGTTATGTTGGGGCAGTGTGTTCACTCTGTTGGTGTTTGTTTGGGAAGTTTGACAATGACAGTTATGTTTCTCAACATTCTAAATCCAACAGCCATCTTTAGAATGTTGGTGTTTGTTAAGAGTTTGCTGGGGCAGTGTGAATTGCGTACTGTGTGACCAATTTGAATTCTACAGAGAACATTGTAGTATAAAGTGCTATACAGAGGATGTCAAACCTCTCAAACTGATAGACAGCCCCTACATTATAAACAGCACTGACGAGGTAAAGAGGAGACAAATACACAACATCAGTTTTTAAAATGCACTTCATCATCCTTACATTTTTTTTTTTTTTACTGCAGTAACACTAACAGGCAACTGTAATAGTTTCATTTAAATCTATTAGGGGAATCTATTAGACTGTATTTTTATTACAACTGTGAAAGTTGTAGTTAAAAGTCTGAATATGTTTAGGCTATCAGTTTTTTTTTTTTTTTTTTTTTTAAACAAATACTATAGTTTATTTTGTTATTTATTTATTTTTTAGAAAAAGACTATAACGACAGTAATGAGGAGCATCCATGCTCTTACCTGTGGTAAGGACCTTATCATTACAAATGCCACTGTTAAACAATGGTAGAACAATGGCGAACTTCCATATCGGCAAATACATTTTAAAATCAAGCGGTTTAAACTTCCGTTAATTATGGACAAATTACTGACAAGTTATTCTCCTGTTCTGTCTTACTCCTGTTCTAACTGGCCATGTTTACCTTCAGATATTCTAAAGGTGATTAAATCATTAGGCTTGTATCTAAACTAATGATATTCAAACAAAATGTCCAATCAAATGCATGCAGTTACAGTCTCCAGTTACCTTTACCAGTTTTTGTGGGGCAGGGGATTTTGGCAAGTGACCTAGGAACACTACTAGCCACAGTGGCCGGTGAGCCAAAAAGTTCATTTCAAACCGTGCACGCAATGTGTTTTGAGTTTCCTCGCAATACCTTTATCCATTCCTCAGGAAAATGTAACTATTGTATTTGTAGCAAAATCATAGTAATCACACAGTTACTTTGTGGTATAAGTTTTTTTCTAAAACAATGGTTTCCACAAATAAAACATGCCCTAATGAAGATTAACCATGGTGTTCCTATTGTTAAACTAACCATGTTCTTTTTTGGCAGAATGATTACATTTTGTATTGCCATAGTTGGTAATACCTGGTTTGATAGCTGGTTTTCCTATTTCAGAAATCTATACCAGAAAATAAATGTCCTCCTTGTCCTCTAAGGGGCTCTGTACCCAAAGTTTAAAACCCTTGTTTTTCTCTAATGATTGTGTGCAAGGATCGTAGTAGGTCTTTTGTTTCCTGGGATTCATCAGGATGCATTTGCGTTTACACTACAAATGAAATGTGGTCACATGCGGCCCTGACAACATTATTTCACAAGAGTAGGACCATTGTCAATGTGTGTGTGTGTGTGTGTGTGAGTTTGTGTGAGAGAGAGTGTACCCTGCTCCAGAAAGACTGGCAGAAACAGAAGGAGATGATGGAGGAGTGGAGGTCATGTCTTTGCCGTATGGCGTTCCTGTCTGTGCTGGAGGTGAAGATAGCATGTTGACACTGCCCACCATTACTGCATCATCAGAGTCCACTGACAGACGACACACACACACACACACACACATCAGTGTTAATCCACTGCTGTTATTGTCGTTCTTGTGCATAACGTGTGTGTTTGTGTAAATGAAAATCCTACCTGATGCTGACAAGTTGTGCTCCACGATTCCCACTTTCACCAACTGTAGGAAGACACATGAATTAATATCTGCAAACTAAAATCCTTCACATGATCAACAGAAACAGAACTTTGCTACATGAAAGCATTTTTTGAATTTGCAAGACACTCTCGATGAATGGACAAAAAAAGGTCCTGAAACTCTTCAAAAATGATCAGTTAGAATATTTAAATATTTGTACTTTTTCAACAAATGGTTGCTAAAAGGAGGTGCTTAACTATTTAGAAAATGTTGACTGTCAACCTCGGGAGGTCAAACTAAGATCTGTTTTATTTTACATTTATCTCATACACTGCAAAAATCATTTTTTCCTATTGAGTACTCTTGTCTTGTTTAAATATCTAAACATTCTTAAAACAAGAAAAAAAAATCTATTTGTCAACAGGGTAAAGAAAAAAAAAATGAATTCAAAAGGAAAACAAGTTTATTTTTCTTACCCCGCATTGGCAAACAGTTTTTCTCTTCTTTTAAGCATAAACCCACCAAATTATGTTAGATTTTTCTGAAAACAAGACTCAATATCGTATGTAATTCTGCTTCTCAAGTCATTTTTTCTTGCTTTAAGGATGTTTAGACAAAAATACTCATTAAGAAACTTTTTTTGTTTGTTTTTTTTGCAATGTATGAGGTTTGCAATTTTTGCTACCATTACGTACATTTTGGAACATGTCTGAATATAGTTTAAAATCTTGATTTACAGTATATACTGCAATTTTATTTTGTACCAATAAACAAGAATAAAACCTACAATGGATAACACGACTGCAAGTAATAAGAGTTGCTTGTGTATCGACTGCAAGAGTTGCAAATGTATCCTAACAGACGCTAGTTGCTAACTAGTTTGGAACCAAATGTTATTTTGTAGTTGATGAACTTAAATAAAACAAGTATTTCTCACCCCAATGAATGGCACAAACTTCTGACACGAGTCTTCGTCAGGGCTGTCAGGGTCAAACAGAAGGGAAACGTTAGCGCACAGTTCATTTGACAAGTGTAACATAATAGGAATATTCCAGATTCAATTGACAGCATTTGTAGCATAATGTTGATTACCACAGAAAATTATTTTGACTCGTCCCTCGTTTATTTGTTATTATTATTTTTTTTCTCTCCCCTTTTCTCCCCAATTTGGAATTCCCAATGCGCTCTAAGTCCTCATGGTGGCGTAGTGACTCGTCTCAATCTGGGTGGCGGAGGACAAATCTCAGTTGCCTCCGCGTCCGAGACAGTCAATCCGCACATCTTATCACATGGCTTGTTGAGTGCGTTACTGTAGAGACCTAGTGCGTGTGGAGGCTTCACGCTATTCTCCACGGCATCCACATACAACTCACCACGCCCCCACCGAAAGCGAGAACCACATTATAGCGACCACGAGGAGGTTAACCCAACGTGACTCTACACTCCCTAGCAACCGGGTCAATTTGGTTGCTTAGGAGACCTGGCTGGAGTCACTCGGCACACCCTGGATTCGAACTCGCGACTCCAGGGGTGGTAGTCAGCGTCAATACTCGCTGAGCCCCCTTCATCCCTCGTTTATTTAAAAAATCTGGGTAACAGCAAGGTACTTGCAACAGAAGTGAATGGGGCCAATCAGTAAACATTAAAATACACACCGTTTCAAAATCAGAGTCACAAAACGTAAACAATATGCATGTTAACATAATTATAGTTCGAAAAAATCACTTACAGGGTTTACCCGCATTGTGTCTTCATGGGAAGTAATACTGAATTTAAATTTACCTTGATAAGGTCAGTTAAGTGATTTTACCACACTAAAATCAATGTAATGTTTACATCTTGTGAATAGTTTTGAAACTATAACTATAGTTTTTTTTTTTTACATTTACGGATCGGCCCCCATTCACATAATTTACTGTAACTTTTTTTTTTTGTAACGGGGACAATCAACAATTTTTGTGGTAATCAACAATATGCCGCTGATTGAGCTTAAATTATATTTAACCAGGAATATTCCTTTAATCTGCCAGTGAGGGCGGGATGGTCTGTGAGATGTGCGTGAGGTCATCAGGGTGTGTGTGGGGGTGAGCGTGGGGGTCAGGCAGAGAATGGGAGGTGTCAGATCTGATAGTGTGACACATGGTGGCGCTCTCTAGTGCAGTGAGAGCGTAGTGAGTGTGAGGGCTCATGCCATGAGAGGATGCTGGGATAGCTTCTTACATCCTCCACCAATCAGGGGCGGT
This sequence comes from Myxocyprinus asiaticus, assembly GCF_019703515.2. Taxonomy (NCBI): domain Eukaryota; kingdom Metazoa; phylum Chordata; class Actinopteri; order Cypriniformes; family Catostomidae; genus Myxocyprinus; species Myxocyprinus asiaticus. The sequence continues at coordinate 3,339,595 of NC_059393.1, forward strand.
GTAAGGCCGGAGACACTGTGTGAGCTTTGTTAATATTCTTCTGTTATATAATCGTTAAATCTGTTGTAGCACTTCCCAAACATCATCTACAACTGATAGAAATATTGAACTCCTTTCCCAGACTCAGGAAATAACAGGGACTTTCAAAATTCTGAAAATAATCAAAACATTGTAGCTGACAAAAGCAGAGTTGGTGCAAATGTAGTGTAATGAAAGCATAAGCAGACTTTTGACTATCTACATAAAATCTGGTACACGTAGCAGCTTATTCAGGCCAAGAACCGCCCACTTAGGCCCTGATTACACCTGGTACTAAGATGCGTTTTGGGTGATCTGATCGAAAGTGGACAGATGAGGCTCATCACCATTTAAACCCTGTCTTAACATATGTCTCTTGACCACTTGTGCTTGGATTTCGAGGGGAGGGTCTCTGATTTCATGATGACATACATCACTCACTACACCACGTTTCTCTCAACTGTACAAGCGCCTTTTCACATTTTCCCATCAGATGGTTATTTCCTTTTAAAGCTATATTCCGGGTTCAAGACAAGTAAAGCTCAACTGACCCTTTGCTAAGCTCCGCCCCCCCCCTTGGCTACCGTTGCTCGCTCAGACAATCTTTCCAGAACTTCAGTTAAAAAAAACTAAATCTTTTTGCACTCTAATCTCTGTCTTGACCAGTACTATTCTGATGCAATTTAAACTTTGTAATGCAGCACTGTTCCTGCTACTCTATCCTTAAGATGAATCAATTTTGTTGTATCCTTCCTTATTTTGTAAGTCGCTTTGGATAAAAGTGTCCGCTAAATGAATAAATGTAAATGTTCCCATAGGAATGAAAGGGAGATTGCCATGAACGGAGTGGTTTTTGGCTAAATATTCTCATTAACGGAATTGACAATATTCTTTCATGGACTGGAATGAAAAGTGACATTGCAAAACATATTTATCCGATTTTGACATATTATGACATATGACATATTAATTAAAATTGAGGCAAATGATCATCAAGGTCTCTTGAAAAGAGAAAAGCGTAATTTGATGGCGATAACACACCTGATAACAATAATGTAAGTGAACAGAACTGCTTATAACGTCTCATATAACACTCACTTTGATGCTGTGAACACTATTTACTATCACATTTACTATGACTTGAATCAAAACATAAATTAATTAACGTTCAGTTAATAGTTTTAATTTAACTTGGAGCAAATGAAGGTGACGTTGCAGATGTTATATGTTCATTTGGGAACGAGGAATGACAGTTTAATCCACAGCATGCTCTTCTCCAGATTTATTTAAAGAACGAAACAAAAATCACTGTGTGTGTATCCTCTCTAGGTACCTTGTGACACTATAATAAGAGACCCAGCAACAATGTTTTTTGTTTTTTACATTTTGTGGATAATTTCTTTAAAATTCCGCTTAAAATGACTCAAACACATTACTCCCATAGACTCTCATTGAAAAAAGCGAACTCTTAGAGAAATGGCGCACGGCAACAATTGCTAGGATAGGATTGGTCAGAAACGCTTTTAAGGCGGGGCTAAGCGAAGGGTCGATTTACAGCATTTGTGGCATAATGTTGATTACTACAAAAATGATTTTCGACTCGTACCTCCTTTTCTTTAAATAAAAGTGAAAATCTGGGTTACAGTGAGGCACTTAAAATGGAAGTGCATGGGGCCAATCTATAAACGTTAAAATACTCACCGTTTCAAAAGTATAGACACAAGACAGAAAGGATATGTGTGTGAACATGATTTTAGTGTGATAAAATCACTTACTAAACTTTTCTGTGTAACGTTATTTCTAAATTTACAACTTTGTTGCCATGACGACATAACACTGTAAACCCTAAAATGAATGTAAAAACAAGGATTTAAACTTTATAGCTCAAATAACAGAAGAATTAATGTAAGTGCTTTTATAAAATTATAATCTTCACATTTCTGCCTTTAAACCCTCCAAAAATTGGCCAAATTCAATTCCATTGTAAGTGACTCACTGTAACCTCCATTTTGTTTGTTTTTTGTTTTTTAAGAAAAGGAGGGAGGAGTCAAAATAAATGTTTGTGGTGATCAACATTATGCCACAAATGCTGTTGATTGAGTTTAACTTGTACTGAACTCATAAATTCAAAATAAAAAAAGTACAAGTAAATAGCTTTAAATTAATTGTTAAGCCAATTGTTTCAGGTTAAATGAGTTTTGTAAATGTTAGACATATTCATGAACGTATCGGGTCATTATTGTTTCATACACACTATACCTTGGTTAAATGTAAATTATAACAGCATTTTATTGACTCACAAACGGCTAAATATTACACATATGAACAGTTGTCGAGGGAAGACTTCAACAAATCTTATCACACATAACTTCATCAGTATTTGATGAAGTTCATCATGTTTATACCACAAATGTAGCAATTAATAGCCAAAAACATGTATAGCTATTCTCTTCTATTTAGATTCTGAAGTGGAGACACAACACATGATCACCAGGGTTCCCCTCGTGATTTTGTTTCAGATTCACGAATTGATTTGCTAACAAATAGTTCAGTCTGCTTTTTGAACCGTTTTGACTGATTCAAAAGCATCAAATTGATCAAAAGGTTAAACTCAAATGATCCCCGATCCTCATGCAGTTTACATTCGCAGCTGTGTTATTTTTTGTGGTGTTCACCCTTACAAAAGTTTATGGCAAATTTGCCGCAAACTTCCCGCAAATTCACCACTGATAATTTTCACATGCAAATGAGCTTTGCTATAAACTTGCGGCAATTTGTCCATTGTTGCCAAAAGTTTGCCGGAGGTTCACCAATAGTGGTGAAGACATGCAAACTTCTGTCAAACATTTGCGGCGAATCACAAGCTCATTTGCATGTGAAAATAATGAGCGGTAAACGTGTGGCAAATTTGCGGCAAATTTTGTTTTTTTGTAAGGGCAGTCGCAAAAGTAACGAAACGGTCTGGTGAAATGTATCGCCGTAAAAGTATTAATTTTCTCTTCAAAATGTAGTAAAGTAAAAGTGAGCATCTACAGAAATATTTATTTTTGAGTAAAGTATAAATATATAAAGTACAGTACATTAACAAAGTATATTTCCGGTCATTATTCTTAGAGTAAAGCGGAATATACAGTTGTGCTTGAAGATATCTTGTTAACTTGCAGATAAGCATCTTAAACAACGCCGTCTTCATACAATAATCTTTCCTTAAACGTATCTTAACATATAAGATAACATAGACTTAACATATCTTGCTCCGCCTCTGAAACAACTGTGCCCCTTACAAAAATCTACAGTTCACTGCAAACTTTTGGCAAATTCGCCATTGATCATTTTCACATGCAAATGACCTTTGTGGCAAACCTTTGGCAAATTGTCCAGTGTTGCCAAAGGTTTGCTGCAGGTTCACCACTACCAGTGAAGAGCTGCAAACATTTGTGGCGAATCACAAGCTCATTTGCATGGGAAAATAATGAGTGGCAAATTTGCGGCTAATTTGCCAGAACTCTACTTTTTTCCAACCTTTCCCCTCCAAACATTTGTCAAAAAGACACCATCCAATCAACTCCCAATGGATAAAATCAAATCTTGCCTTGAAAATCCTGTTTCACCCTGTAAATACATCACATTACAAATGGGTAAAAAGTCAAATGCGTTGCGAACAGCAGTTCACGTTTCACATTTTAAGTGTCTAGAACTGTTTTTGTGATTTGTACAGTAAAATGACAGTGAGGAAGGGCTGGAAAGGTTGTTGATATTCTAATGTGGTCAGATGAGACATCTGTGCACTGGCTGAGATCCAAAAACACATTCATTCCTGTGTTTTTCTTTCTCTACCTCTCTAATTTCAATATGCTTCATTTTTTAGGGGACAAGCACCAAAGGTGTATGCATCAAAATGAACATAAATCATTACGGCTTTGGAATAACTTGGCCTAAACTTGTGCTTCTTTGCTCCACAGTTCTTTGATTAACAATTTTTCCAAGTCTACCTTGTGCCCTTCCACCATTTTGAATGGATTCACATCCTGTTTCTTGCTATCCAAAATTGGCTCATCTCCATTCCAAGCCTCAAAAATGTATTTTTTAAACATTCAACACCATTCTCTAGAAAAAAAAAAAATGCAACGGATTTGCCGACAAAGATGTAAAACAGGAATTGAGTCTTTATCTCAGAATCACTTTTGCGTGCTAATGCTCAAATCAATATCATTAGTCATGATTCCATCCAAGTTACAAATTAAATTTATGCGAAAAATTGGATAATTGCAAAAACAATAAGCAAATTAAGCAGCGTTTCCATCCCATGTGTTTAAAAGAACAAAATCGCCACTTCTGGAGAAATTGGCGCGAAACCGAAGTGAAAATGGAAGTTGAAGCCACGGTGGCTCTTTTATTAAATGTAATTAATTACTTGCAGTTTAGAGCGTGCAGACAAAACGCTCTGACAAACTTCATGTTTGCTAGCTTTCAGCCGCAGATGTCTTGTGTCTGGGATCGAAAGCATATCAGACAGTTCTGGGACGTAACAGTAGACCATCATTCTGATGACAGGCTTTGGCCTTTCAGAACAACCAGAGCAACATTTCAGATGTTATATGATGATACTGGTTGAAAGGTTAGTCCAGTTTTGAGTAAATTATTCAGCCACATGTCCTGTTGTGGCAAATTCATATGACGTTTTTTGATGTGCATCTAGGAATTTATTTGGTAAATCTGTTTCCATCGAAGTTTAGCCCATGTCTTCTTACCAAATAGAAAATTAATCCACCTCAAGCGAGCGAACACGTTTTTTATGCATATTCTGAAGATTTTATTTGCATCCTGGTGATTCCATCCAGCATTTTATAATGCAATTTCCCCAAATTTGCATAAAAAAATGTGGATGGAAACCCAGCTACAGATACGCTGCCCTTATACTATGTAAATGTAGTTTAAGCACCACCTACTGTTTAAAAGTAAAGTGGTAAATAATCATAAATCTACTTCGAACAAGTTTTCATAAATTACTAACAGGGGTGCTATGACCAAACTAATCTACTCAACCTTGATTTGTGCCATTAAGAGCTCCATAATTGTTGCTGGCAGCTGTATTTTCTCGTTGTAGTCTCTCTGCTGGTCTTCAGTCACACTCTTGGCACCAGTCTATATTTGTCCCTTCCCATCTCTCTCTCTCTCTCTTATTCTGTTACATTTAAAGTGATTATTGGCTGTGTGACCTGTGTGAGATTTATAATGTTTGCAAGAATGCACTGTACTGATATTCATCAAACATTCTCATTAGGGTTTGTTCTAAACCCCTTACTTTTAATAATTGTTTTTTTTTTCCCCCTCCACATTTCTCCCCAATTTGGAATTCTCAATGTGCTCTAAGTCCTCATGGTGGCGTAGTGACTCGCCTCAATCCGGGTGGCGGAGGACGAATCTCAGTTGCCTTCGCATCTGAGACCGTCAATCTGCGCATCTTATCACGTGGCTTGTTGAGCACGTTACCGCGGAGATGTAGCGCGTGTGGAGGCTCCACGCTATTCTCTGCAGCATCCACGCACAACTCACCATGCGCCCCACCGAGAGCGGACCACATTATAGTGACCACGAGGAGGTTACCCCATGTGACTCTACCCTCCCTAGTAACCGGGCCAATTTGGTTGCTTAGGAGACCTGGCTGGAGTCACTCAGTACGCCCTGGATTTGAACTCGTGACTCCAGGGGTGGTAGTCAGCATCAATACTCGCTGAGCTACCCAGGCCCCAACTTTAAATTATTAATAATTAATTTCTGCAAGTAAATGTGAAGTTTTAATATTTGAGGTGCTTTCTGCCACAATCATTTTGCATGGGAGGCAGAAAGAATGAGGTAGTTGAAGTGGATCATACAAGTTTGATGCTATATTGAGCTTCAAAAGCAACTGTCATTTGTTATTTTTTTGTGCGAGAATGCTATTTTGTTACCGTTACATTTGACAACTTTAACAGTGCTTGCTAGGTTTCCATCCATGTATTTTTATGCAAATTTTGGGATATTGCAACAAAACTGTGGATGGAAACGGCATGATGCAAACAAAAAATCTCCTAAATTCGCATAAAATATGTTTACGCTTGCTTGAGGTGATTACGTTTTTTATTCTATAGAAAGAAATGTGCATAAACTACCATCGAAACATATTTACCTAATATATTCCTATAGAATTTATATAGGAATATAGATGCGCTCATGGAATATCATCAACTTCATCACACATAGCATCTCAAATGTTGCCACAGTGGCTCCAACTTCCATTTTCATTCTGTTTGCGCCAATTTTCCCAAAAGTGACAATTGTTTTCTCTTAGATGAAAACGCTACTTTACGATATATTCCAATATTTCACGTAAATTCAATTTGTAACTTCAATTAAAACATCACTACAGAGATGTCTGATTATGAAGCTGTCATTGGTGCAGCTGTGTTTATAAAGGCGGAGTTTTGGAAAAAGGGGGCATGTCTAATTCAGTCTGGCAGAAGTTCCAGAACGGCTAACAACATCATTGCTAACAAGTGTTTTGCTAAAGGACAGGAGAGTGTCTACCTGACAACGCAAATAAAAACATGTTTATGTAAGGTTTTCAAACAATCCATTTTTTTTCTCCTGCCTTGACGTCAAATAGATTCACTAAACAGTTGTATCACATTTGCACATGGTATTTACGTTTTATTTGCTAACCACCCACTCTCCAGTTTAACCAGGCGCTAAATGCATTGAAATTGTGTTGTGCTGCGATTTATTAAAATCAATATCATTCTTTTCAGCGCAAAAGTTTGCATAGCGCAATTAAAACTGCGCTCTTACCATCCATGAAAAGTAGGCGGTAATCTTAATTTTGTTTAATAGAGATGTTTGTGTGTTGATCTTCTTGTAATTCATCAAGTGGAGTGTTACAGTATAACCTGGCATACATCCAGACACGAGGCACGGTCAAGTTCATGTTCTGAATTTTAAAGAGCAAAATTAAATGTTTTCGGAGTAAAATCCTGCATGTAAATGCACACAGAATGTTCACTGATAAACATTTGCAAGGTTTAAAGCTACAAGGTTTGAGATACCAGCTCAATTACTAACCAAATCTTGTTTCCAAACCTGTTAAAACTCTGTTAAAACCAAACCGAACTGAAACAGTTAAAGACACAAAACACTGGATTATGAAAACACGCACACAGTGATCAAAAACTAGTACTGACGCAGACAGGTGTGTGAGATTAACTACATACTGAGAGCATGAGTGAATTACATTGATGTCAACCCAAACACATGGTTAGGTACCTGATGTAAAAATCAAAATACAAACTTCTCTTCCTTGAAGGCAAAAACAAAAGAAAAGGAAGAAAAACCCAAAAGTACAAAAGTTACTGCTCCGTCCTCAACACATGACCACTTTTCAATTACAAAATAAAACAAGATTAAACAAACTAATGTAAGAAAACTTATTATAAGGGGTTTTGTTTGATCATTTTTATGGACTAATTGACCATGATGATCATACCTGTAATAACTTATTGGGTAAATCTCAGGAAAACATGTCAACAGGGCAACATTTGACCCCAAAAGCAAAATATTTTTATTTTACATAAACAAAATTATTCCTATTTTAGGACGATTAGGGATACTTCTCCCAAAAATCCTAATTCTATCATCAATGCATTTTGTTGCATTTCTTTCCTAACAATGCTAGTGAATGATTATTTTTGCATTGTATAATCTTCATAAAATAATTCTCATTACCATACTGCAAAATTGTTGATTCTCATAAGATTCTAATTATTCTAATGCAGTATTTTTACAGTAAATTAAATTATAATATTGTTTTATAAAAATATATAAAAAAAATGTATCTGCATATTTTACATAGAAATATGTTTTACAAGAAATACCACCATGATGCACAAAGATTTTTCTATTTAAATAATACAACTCTAACATATAATCTAAACAATAATATTACTATAACATTATAGTTATATGATTTTTATTTTAATTTAATTTTTTACATTACATAAATAAGAATTTGACCAGGTCTTGTTCTTGACAGGTTTTGTGAAATTCACCCTATTATACAATATGGAGGTAAGCTTGGGACTTTTTAAATGTCCATAAGGCATAATTTGTCAACTTAAAGTCAGATGGTGAACAAACATACAGTACATATATAAATTCTTGACACATGCAATCACCTATGTACATAATCAGTTATTTATTCTTACACACAAACAAATACAAGACAATACCTTTTCTGTTTATAGGTGAGCATGGCCTCTGAAATAGGGAACTGATGAGAGAGATTTGCTCCGGCCAGATACTGCGAGACGCGTCCGGCCACATCGATGTTATCTGTGGGCATTTGCAAACAACATACATATTGGGGACCAACATCCAATCAGGTACCAGTTCTAATAAATTACATTAAGTTCTACAAAACTGTTCCACATATTATTCACTGATTCTCAAGACATGGAAATAAACAAGTTCCTCAATTTGACATCACATTCATTTTGAAAATAGCAACATTTCCACTGAGTTTAATGATTTTAAATAAGATTATCAACTAGGAACTTCTAAACACAAATGTACAACTGCATTTGATTTTCTTTTATGCTATCAAAATTCTGACATTACATTATCACTCACTACCAGCACTGGGAAAGTTACTCAACAAAGTAATCCCCAACAAATTACTAATTACTTCCCTGAAACTGTAATCATATTACTTCACAAATCACAATACTATTTTTATCTTACTTTCTAAAACACTTTCCGCTCAACATATTTAAAATACGGTCTATATTTCCTCCTTGTTGTACACAAGTCATACTCTCAACAGCACACGTTTCTCACGTCACATAATTATTGATTAGTCACTCTTACTAGTGACAGAAATGCAAACAGACGTAGATATGAAAATAATTAATGTTTTAAATGTTCTACATAAGTATTACTTTAGAAATATGTGTAACCCACATAATGTACTTAAAAGTAATTAATCTGATAACATGTATTTAAAATCTAATATGTTACCGTACTTTTTTGACATGAAGAGCTCTCTTTTCATGACCACGCTAGGCGCAGCACTACGTGCAATGACCGTGCGCTGCTTCTTATCCATTTTTCGTGAGAGCACTAATTCTAAGTGCAATTAAAGTGCAGGTGGGTGTTGGTGGGAGTGTTTGCGCTATCTGTGGGTGTATGTGCGCAAACTATGGGCGAATTGTATGTTAATGAAGTAGCGCAAAGCACAATTTGCTGTTTTCCTGAGAAATAGGTCATTGCGCTAAGACATTTAAGAAGCATGTATGTTTTCAGCGCAAAGTCTAAATTCAGTTCCTACATTTGCAGTTTTGGTATTCCACCAGCAGATTATATCAAAGAGCTATTGATCATTTTTAATACTAGCCATGATTTGTGTGTCAGTAGATCAATATGATTAATAATAATACATTTATTTTGTATAGCGTCTTTATAAAGCTCAAGGATGTTTTGCAGAAATTAAACATAAAACATTAAACAGTGAAAACATATAAAAAATATACATTACAAAACCATGAACAATGGGAGAGAAGCAAAGCATATTTCAAGCATGTGAGACACGGTCGAGCAGGATGGGAGCCAACAATCTCAGAGAGACCAATAGAGAACATACCACACATACATCACGGTCCAGAGCAGTGCAGGCAACACACAGACCAGGGGATGCATTGCATAAAGCCCATTTACACTACCAAATTCTTATTAATGTACTTTCTTCATTTATATCAACATTGCTTGACAGAAAATTTTAAATATAATAGGACGGTGGCGGTGCAATAACCGGAGAAGAACCTCAGAATTAAATTGCACTTGACCCAGCCCATTAGCGCTTTGCGTGAGCAATTTCACCAACCCAATTGTGCCTAGACTTAGTGCATACTTGCACGAAAATATAAAAAGTTCAAGGCCATGCCCATTGACTTTGCAAATATGACGTATCATATAGCGCTGCACTTAAGGCATAGTGCTCTTAAAATAGAGCCTGAAAAGTAACTAGATTACAGTAACTACTTTGAAATTGGATTACACCCAACACTGCTCACTACACCTAAAACCACCTGTGCTCAGACCATAACACAACACTTTTTCAAGTTAAAACTACAGTACTGTGCAAAAGGTTTAAGCACTTGTGAAAAATGTTGCATGTGAGGATGTCTTCAAAAATAATGACATAAATAGTTTTCATTTATCACTTAATGTCACACAAAGTCCAGTAAACATAAAAAAAAGCTAAATCAATATTTAAAACAGCACCAATTCTCCTAGGGACACCTGGACACAGTTTTTCTTGGTTTTTGGCAGATAGGATGTTCCAAGCTTCTTGGAGAATTCACCACAGTTCTTCTATCTATTTCGGCCGTCTCAATTGCTTCTGTCTCTTTATGTAATCTCAGACTGACTCGATGTTCAGTGGGGGGTCTCTGTGGGGGCCATGACATCTGTTGCAGGGCTCCCTGTTCTTCTATTCTAATCTTTTCTATTTGCAAAAGTAATGTTTGGGAGTCTAACATTTATATTTCCTATTGACACACTAAAGATGAAGATATAAATAACCATCTTAAGACAAATGCTTTTGTGAAACATCTTATGTGCCTAAGACTTTTGCACAGTACCGTATATATTTAATGAACACAAAAAACAAACTAATATATTACGATCCTGTAGTCTCAATTCATTCATTCATTAAAGTGAATGCCAGATTTTCTATAATTGGGTGTTTTATCAACCTTGGGCAACTTCAGGTCCCAGGGGTTGATTTTTACTAAAATGAACAGATTTCAACTTTTTTTATTTTGTTATATGCAGGTCACATTAAAACTGAATTGGAAACTTTTTACTTGGCCTTCATCATTTATTTTTGGTACTTTTCAAATGCCTTTTATTTACAGATTGTACCGTTTTAGTCTTGTCCCTGACATAGACTTTCAATATAAAATTATTACATGTTTAATTTATAAAGTAAAATAAACTTAAACCATTTCAATATTTATTGTGTGAAAATTATTTCTATCATTTTTTTAAAAGTACGACCAAAGGAGTAGGACATTTTACTTGAAAACGGTTAAAAATGTCATTTCCATCACCGTTCCAGGACAGATTCGATTAAACACAATAGAAAATTTAAGATTTGCTGGAAATGACACTGTGGTGTGAATTTTCATGACTTTCAGAAAAAAGAAATCTCCTGTGATGCATGTACAGACACTGTTGGACATTGTTAGCAGACAAATAAAATAAACTAGCGAGAGTGACAGGGCTGAAAATGCTCGAAGTTGAAGAAACACCCATATCGAATAAATATTTGACACATTATTTTTGTTTCTGACAGTGTGGACACATAGAGAGTTATAGGAAAGCAAAGCACACATTTTGCGAGAAAATGAAAGAAGCTGGACATTGCAAACAAACAAAGGTAAACACCTCAGTCCAGCAGCCTCTAGTTTTGTCCCATGTTTTAAGAATCAGTGTATTATTTGTTACTGTAGTTCAATTGAGCCGGTGCACTATGAGTGAATGTGCGGCTTTGTTTGTTTGTTTGTTTGTCATATTTGAAGAACTAGTATTATCAGAATGTGTGCCAGTGTGAGACTCTGACCTGAAGGGGGCACCTCTAACCTTGAAAACACATCCCTCCATCCCGCGTCCATAAAGATGTTATTGAACTTACTGTCAAACGTTGACATGTACTTGGCCAGTGGATGACAACCTGAGCAGGAATAAAGCAAATTTTGAAATACGAAATAATAACACAATAAAATAGTTGTTTCACTAGGGTGCACAATATTCAGATACAAACATAAAAGTAGTTTGAAAGTCAATTCACAGTGTGTCATGCTAGAGGGGCGGTCGCTGTTTCTCTGATTGGTGGATTCTTCTCTTCAGGATCATGAGTAGTGTCATTCTTCACCAGAAATTACACTTTCAAACATGACTTTTGATAATGTAGACTGATTTTCTTCTTACCCACAGGAATGACCAGGAAACGGATGTAGCTCAACCAATCAGGCGTTTTGTTAGCGAGCTGCTCCACGAAGCAGCGGAGGACCGTACTGAGGTAACTCTGATCGCCCGCAACGGCAACTTTAATGGTGGGCGGCGTCTGTGCATTACAGTTACAACTGCCAGACAACGACAAACACAGAATGAGAGATCCAAAAGAGCATTAAAGACATTTTAGTAAGTTCTCACTAAGAAAATACACTCAAACAGATATTGGAATCATTCAATTCCACACTTATAACATGAGCTAGTTTATTCGGTGTGCATTTCAATACGGAGTCTTACAATCGTTGAATCCTGGTGACGATGGTGTTGAATGCGGCCTGAACGTCTGCGGGGGAAACAGTGGACACAATGGGCTGCTTGTGCTCCTGAAGAATCTCATTCAAATACTGTGAGAGAGACAGAGTTCACGAGTCAAACAACAGCATGAGAAGATGGACTGATGTGGCACTATGCAATTTATTAAAACTTAACAATACTCTCTGTCTGATTGAATGTTTAAAATCTTTAAATTTTAAAGATTTTCAAAATGCAAAAAGGCACCTGTCAGAATGACCCTAAAATAGAAAGACAGACACACCTGTCCCTGCCAGTCTGTAGTATTGATGAGAATGATACTCTCTGGCAACTGTTCATCAGAGTTCAGGATCTGATTGAGCTGATCATACACCGACTTCCTCGGCACCTGTGACCGGAAGGACGTCAGATAATGAAATGAGCACTCACAACAATCTGTGTCACAAACATTTTTGGGGACTAGTTCACCCAAAAATGAAAATTCTGTCAGAATTTACTCACATACTGTAATTTATGTAGTTCCAAACCTGCATGCCTTTCTTTCTTCTGTGGAACACAAAAGGAGATGTTTTGAGACTGGTCGCTCTTGCGTGCAATTACAATAATCTGAAACTGAAATGTTCAAGCTTTGAAAAGAATGCAAAAGAAGAAGACAAAAACATAACAGTATCATAAAAACAGCAGTCCATAAAAGTTTCTGAAGACATACAATAGCTTTGTAAGAGGAACAGACCGAAAATTAACTCGAGAACCAGATTAGTCTGATTTGTGAATGAACTGCTGCAGACTGGTTTTGTGAACTGGATCAATCGATTCGCCGAAAACATCAATGAATAATTACTTATATTTCGGTCTGTTCCTCAAACAAAGCTATCATGTCAGAAGACTTGGAATATAGAGAATGTGTATGGACCATATTTATGATACTTTTATGGTGCTTTTGCATCCTTTTATTAAGTTTGAAAGCTCCAGTTCCACAGTCATTGTAACTGCATGAAAATATGCGACCACAGAATTACTCGAGTTGCACGGAAGAAAGAAGAAAGGAACGACATAAAAAGGAAATGATGACAGAATTTTCATTTTTGGGTAAACTATCCCTTTAACAATTAGTTTTTATTTTCTAATACTGACAGGCAAAAATAAAATAAAAAAGGTAATTCTGACTTAATATTTCATAATTCTGACTTTATTTCTTGCCACTGTGACTTTATAACTCGCAATTTCGAGGTGTATCTCATAATTGTGATGAGCTTAAATCTCGCAATTGCAACTTCATATTTCACAATTGCGCCTTTATTTTTCACAATTATAAGACACAAACTCATACTCGTGAGTGTAATGATGAGTCAGTGGAGGTGAGATCCATGTGCAGCTTTTAATAACCATAAACGTAGTAATACAGACAAGCAGGGGTCAATCACCAGCAACAGGCAAGAGGTCGGGGCAGGCGGCAAACAATCACAGGTTATATCCAGGTAAACAAGGCAGTAATAGTAGGCAGGCAGCAATGGATCAAAAATGGTAAACAGTCCAGGATAATACACAGATAATTAAATAAACTCAGAAAACGCTCAGAAATGTCAGCCAGGGCAAAACAAGACTTTGCAATGACAGTGAGTGAGAGTGAGACTTAAATAGCTGAATAGATTGGAAACAGGTGAACAAGTAATCATTGCCAGGTACGGGGATTATGGGAAATGGAGTCCAGAGAGTTAAAGTCAATCCCCAGGTGATGGAGCCCTCTGGTGGTGAGCAGGAGGAACTACAAAGGCAAGATTCATGACAGAGCCCCCCCCCCCCCAGGAGACCAAAGGAGCCAGAGCAGACCAGGCGGACGGCCATGAGACCAGGGATACCAGAGCAGGTCAGGTGGATGGCTAGGAGACCCAGAAGACCAGAGCGGATCAGGCGAACGGCCATGCGACCAAGGAGACCACAGCAGATCAGGTGGTTGGCCAGGAGACCCAGGAGGCCACCTCAGGGTAGGGACTGGATCAGGAGGCCTGGTTGATGACCACAGAGCTGAAACAGGGTCAGGAGGCCTGAGTGGTGACCCCAGACTAGAGACTGGATCCATGGAAGACTCTGAGGGTGGAGCCTTGGTAGGCGGCGCTGTAGAAGGCTCGAGGGGCGAAGCCATGGAAGGCTGAGCCGTGGAATGCGGAGCCGTAGGAGGCTCGAGGGGCGAAGCCGTAGAAGGCGGAGCCGTGGCAGGTCTGAGGCTAAGAGTCCAGGATGACTGGGAAATGACCTCATTGGTCGCGAACATGAGCAGAGTCTCGGGAGTGACCTCTGTGGTCGTGGGCATGGACAGAGACTCGGGAATGACCTCTGTGGTCGTGGATATGGACAGAGATTCAAGAACGACCTCCATGGTCATGGACAGAGACTTGGGAACTACCTCCATGGTTGTGGATATGGACAGAGACTCGGGAACGACCTCCGTGGTCGAGAACATGGGCAGAGACTTGGAAACGACCTCTGTGGTCGTGAACATAGGCTGAGACTCGGAGACGACCTCTGTGGTCGTGAACATAGGCTGAGACTCGGAGATGACCTCTGTAGTTATGAACATGGGCAGAGACTTGGAAACGACCTCTGTGGTCGTGAACATAGCCTGAGACTCGGAGATGACCTCTGTGGTCGTGAACATAGGCTGAGACTCGGAGATGACCTCTGTGGTTATGAACATGGGCAGAGACTAGGAAACGACCTCTGTGGTCGTGAACATAGGCTGAGACTCGGAGATGACCTCTGTGGCCGTGAACCTGGGCAGAGACTCGGAAACGACCTCTGTGGTCGTGAACTTCGGCAGAGACTTGGAAACGACCTCTGTGGTCGTGGATATGGACAGAGACTCGGGAACAACCTCCATGGTCAAGAACATGGGCAGAGACTTGGAAACGACCTCTGTGGTCGTGAACATAGGCTGAGACTCGGAAACGACCTCTGTGGTCGTGAACATAAGCTGAGACTCGGAGATGACCTCTGTGGTTATGAACACGGACAGAGACTTGGAAACGACCTCTGTGGTTGTGAACATAGGCTGAGACTCGGAGACGACCTCTGAGGCTTGAGGGGCGAAGCCATGAAAGGCAGATCCATGGTGGGCTCGAGAGGCGAAGCCGTAGAAGGTGGAGCCATGGCAGGTCTGAGGCTAAGAGTCCAGGATGACTGGGAAATTACCTCATTGGTCGCGAACATGAGCAGAGTCTCGGGAGTGACCTCTGTGGTCGTGGGCATGGACAGAGACTCAAGAACGACCTCCATGGTCATGGGCATGGACAGAGACTGGGGAACTACCTCCATGGTTGTGGATATGGACAGAGACTCGGGAACGACCTCCGTGGTCGAGAACATGGGCAGAGACTTGGAAACGACCTCTGTGGTCGTGAACATAGGCTGAGACTCGGAGATGACCTCTGTGGTCGTGAACATAGGCTGAGACTCGGAGATGACCTCTGTGGTCGTGAACTTGGGCAGAGACTTGGAAACGACCTCTGTGGTCGTGAACATAGACTGAGACTCGGAAGCGACCTCTGTGGTCGTGAACTTGGGCAGAGACTTGGAAACGACCTCTGTGGTCGTGAACATAGGCTGAGACTCGGAGACGACCTCTGTGGTTATGAACATGGGCAGAGACTTGGAAACTACCTCTGTGGTCGTGAACATAGACTGAGACTCGGAAGCGACCTCTGTGGTCGTGAACTTGGGCAGAGACTTGGAAACGACCACTGTGGTCGTGAACATAGGCTGAGACTCGGAGACGACCTCTGTGGTCGTGAACCTGAGCAGAGACTCGGAAACGACCTCTGTGGTCGTAAACATGGGCAGAGACTTGGACAAAGAGTGCGCGCCAAGCGTATGACGTCATTGCCATGGTATCCAGATACACTTCAGCAGATTTGCAGAAAGACTAGAATGAAAGTATCGTCAAATCAACGTGCAACTCCTCAAAATTGCTTCTCTTCTCTTCAAACCATACCAAAGACAATAGCGAGAAGGAAAATGAGTACATCAAATGTAAGTAGAAAAAAATCAGTGAGCCTACCAGCTGAAACCAGGACATAATTACAATGTTTAGAGAATTGTCGGGACACCGGGACACACCTCTTCAAAACGGGACGTCTGGTCACCCTACTTAAACGTAACAAGAAAACCATACCCCAATGAGAAAACAATCCCTCATAAAACATTTAATGCCATGACCTTATGAATTAAAGACTTGTTGCTCCGATTTAAGACCTTTTTAAAGCCTTATTTTGCGGAAGGGTGAATTAAGATTTTTTTAAGACCTTTTTAAGACCCGCGGAATCCCTGTCTTGTAATTGTGACTTTAGATCTAGCAATTATGAGTTTATTTCTCAGAAGTGTGACTTCATGAATCAGATACAACTGTGAGAAATAAAGGCACAATTGTGAGCTTAAATCTTGCAATTGCAACTTCATATTTCGCAATTGCGCCTTTATTTTCCGCAATTACAAGATACTAACTCGCACTCGTGAGTTTGTCTTACTCTTGTAATTGTGACTTTAGATCTAGCAATTATGAGTTTATTTCTCAGAACTGCAACTTCATAAATCAGATACAACTGTGAGAAATAAAGGCGCAATTGTGAGCTTAAATCTTCCAATTGCAACTTTATATTTTGCATTTGCATAATACTTCTCGCAATTATGAAAAACTTGCACTCGTGAGTTTATGTTTTGTAATTGTGACTTTAGATCTGTTTTAGAACTGTGAGAAATAAAGTCGCAATTGTGAGATTAAATCTTGCAATTGCAACTTTATATTTAGCAATTGCGACTATTTCTCAGACTTGACTTCTCAGAATAGACTTCATAATCAGATACAACTGTGAGAAATAAAGTCGCAATTGTGAGATTAAATCTTGCAATTGCAACTTTGTAGTTCGCAGTTGAGACTTTATTTTTTGCAATTATGATATATAAACTTGTACTTGTTAGTTTATATCTCACAATTGTGACTTTATATCTCGCAATTGCGACTTTTTATCACGCAATTACGAGCTTGTATCACGCAATTGCGACTTCATACATCATATATACTTATTGTGAGAAATAAAGTCAAAATAGCAAGAATATATCAATAAATTGTGAGCTTATATCACCAAATGGCAACAACACATTACACAATATTGAAGTTTATATCACATAGTTGCAAGTTTATATCACTCGCAACTGCAACTTTATATCTCGGAATTGCGAGTTATAAAGTCGCAAATGTGAGAAATAAAGTCAGAATTACCTCTTTTGCTTTTTTCAATCCGTAGCAGGATCCGGCTTTCATACACCAACTGACACACTCACACACACACTTACACAAACCTGTGTGATGAGCCTGGAGTCTGGCGAAGTTTCACTCTCGATGCTGCTGGTTCGATCACTCTGAGCTTTTGAGTTCTGTCGATCCTTCATAGATGTGCTATGCGTACGACGCTGCAGTTTACTGTCTGTTTTACTGACAAGACAAAGAAAATACAGACATTAAAATGGCTGGAATGAGAATGAAGCCTTTTCTGGCCAACATTTGTGATAATACAAACCTAACTGTGATTCAGATAACTCGGATGGAAGTGTTTTAGAACATGGTTTCTAGGTGGCCCAAGCTGGTCTTTAATTGATCCAGCCTTGTTTAGGTGGTTGACCAGCTGGTGGGGACCTGGCTAAGCTGGCAGACCATCTTCTTGCTGAAAAGACAAGGTCTTACCAGCTTAACCATGGTCTTTCAGGTTTAAGAGAATGAAATTTAATTAATTTAATTTAATTAATGTTATTTCTTAACATTAAGAAATTTTAATGCCAACTTTAAACATAATTTAAGACCATTTATGTACAAACAAAATAAATAATAAATAAAAATAAAAAAATAAAACAAAGAATAAAACACATTTTTTTGTCATTAAATAGTGAGGTCAATGCGAATGAATGAATGAATGGTGATTAGGTCTGGGATAGGTAAATACTGATGATATCCGTTACTCTCAAATGGCCTAAAAGGGTGAATTTTACCCTCAGAAGAACCATAATTTGGACCAAACATCAATGGTTTACGTGAACCATCAGAACAAGCCAATTCACTAGAATGATTCAGACTTTGGCTTTTCAGTGCAGCACAATGTATTATGTGCTTAAAGCTGATTATTGTTCCTCATGCATATATAAGCCGACAAAACAAGCCTGATTGACAATAACACAGTTAAAGATGACTGATGGGATTTTATTTACATTCATGCGGCTCTTCATCTTTACTTCAAAGCTGCCAAAATGTCTCTTGTTTTCTGCCAACAAATTTAAGACTTCAGCGAAAAACATTTAAGACCTTTTCTATGTTATTTAAGATATGCAAGACTTCTGAGGGCCATAAATCATTAAAAAAAAGTGAATCTAAGTGTGTGTCTCAATTAGGGTTGCAAAATTCCGGGAATTTTCAAAGTTGGAAACTTTCCATGGGAATTTGAGCCCAAGGACTACATCCAGTCAAGTAAGTTTTGATGATATTACTAGGGTAAATATATTTGATCTATGGTATTAAAGTTTAACTAGCAAATACTAAACTAAAATGTGTTTATACAGTAGCTAGCTAGCCAGTAAATCAGATATGCTAAATGTAAGCTAGCTAACACAATTTTATTGACAATTTAAGAGGCTAGCTATCATGGTGCTAGCTAGCTCAACTGTGATGCTGTTTCTTCTGCCTTCTGCTAGCCAGTTTTCTGTTATCATACAAGAAAGTAGGTTATAGTTTGATTTAGCATGCTGATTGAGGAGTGTTCATCTATTCATCTAGCCTATTCCTATTCATTTGTCCAGCATCAATTGTAAAATATTTTTACCTTTCCAGAATATTCCAATTGTTTAGCTAACTATTTATATATCTGTGCATGGCAATGCATTAGTGTTTTTTACAAGCTTTTTTCTAATCTTATTCTACAGAACAATGCCACGTGCACTATCTGATGTGTGGATACATTTCACCTCAGCCAATATAGAAGGAAAGGTTGTGTACATTTGCAAATTCTGTGCAAAGACCTATGTTAAGAATGCCACAAAGATGCAGCAGCATATAGCCAAAGTTTTTTCCAATATTTCCAAAATTCCCCAGCTTAACTTCCCATGGAAAGTTTCCGGAAATTTACCGGAAATTTTCCGCCCCCTTGCAACCCTAGTCTCAATCAGCTCCCCAGTTCAGTAGTCAGGGCACTGATCAGGGAGTCGGCCGTTTCTAGGGCTGTCTCAATCACAAACATTCGCTCCCTAAAAAATCCCAGGATGAGCACAAGTGTAAATATTTGGTGCCAAAGCCTTATTTTCTCTTTAAAGAGAATTACCTTTCATCCATGATGTTCATGAAAGGGGAACAATCTTTTAAATAAGATCAGATCCACGGATCCTTAAAGAACGCATTTGATATGTCGTGACGGGACTAAATAAGATTGCTACCATAACAATCAATGAAGCTGTCTGCACTGCAAGCTAATGATGTGTTGCGCCACATCGCATTGCGTTGCGCACTCAGTATACATGCTCTGTGGAGTGAAACATCCAATTTTGTAGCATAAGGCTCAACTATTTCAGTAGACATTTATCGTTGTCAAAAATCAAAAGTGGATGGAAGAAAGACTAACGCTGCGTCAAGATTTCCCCCCCCCAAAATACTGTAATTTCAGGTAGTTTCTCAATAAAACTAGGGAATTGAAGCTGGAGTTGCATAAACTACTTTTAATGATACTTTTGAACCTTTTTTTAAGCTTTAAAGTGAGGCTCTATCCACCCTCATCAGCCAGCTCACCACCATCTGGTCAGCCAGCTAAATCAGCTACCGGGTGATTCTCACGAAACAGGACGAGAACATTTCCTGGTCCTATTTTACTCCAAAATCAAAGAAGCAAATAGGAAATTACAGTTTGCACATTTAAAATGAAGCCTTTTTAGGGCCATTCATTTTTTTATTTTACATTGTGATATTATTTTCATGACAGTTATGCACATTTTATACCCCAATTCTCATTACGGCAATGTGAAAAAAGATGGTCATTATGATCATTAAAATTTAAATACTATAATTTTTTCATGTTACAGTAATGTTTTTATACATCATAATAGTACTCTCTAGGAACTGCCTTTTCTAAATTTTATTTAGAAAAAAAATATTGTAAATTAAAAATTACATTAATAAGTATGACTGTGTTATGGTAATGAGAATCATAACTGAAAATAATGGGAATAGTAAAAGTAAAACATCCGGATGCGCTACGATATTGAGACTTGAGTGGTAAAATGTGGCCGCCCTGATACAGAGTAAAGCCCGACTGAATCCCGCAAGTTTCGCTCTGGAGTACGCTGACCGTCTGTGTCCACTGCTTTCAATTGCGATGAGAATCCACTTCGCGAGTGTGGCTTCACTTTGTTTACCACACGCCAGCGGACACCCAGAATGGTGTGCGCTGTGGCGGTTAGTGCGAAAGCATGCTTCATTCGCCCCGCACAGATGCGCGTGTAAGTTATTCGAGGCATGAATACCATTAAATTTGCTTCGCCAGCAACTCAGAGTCGGCTGACATTCATAGAATTTTAAATGCAGGAAAAACCCTGAAAAGGTCACCCACTAAAGTGGCTGGTAAGAGTGACGGAGTTACCCGCCATTGCAGATTTTTACCTGCATTTGACGGGTTGGAGGGTGGTAATTTCAAACCCTGATTGTAAGTACCTCGACTTTTGCTTTTTTTTTTCTCCCCAATTTGGAATGCCCAATTCCCAATGTGCTCTAAGTCCTCGTGGTGGTGTAGTGACTCGCCTCAATCTGGGTGGTGGAGGACGAATCTCAGTTGCCTCCGCGTCTGAGACCGTCAATCCGCACATCTTATCATGTGGCTTGTTGAGTGCATGACCGTGGAGACGTAGACGTGTGTGGAGGCTCACGCTGTTCTCCACGGCATCCACGCACAACTCACCACACGTCCCACCAAGAGCGAGAACCACATTATAGCAACCACAAGGAGGTTGCCCCATGTGACTCTACCCTCCCTAGCAGCTGGGCCAATTTGGTTGCTTAGGAGACCTGGCTGGAGTCACTCAGCACACCTTGGATTTGAACTCGTGACTCCAGGTGTGGTAGTCGGCATCAGTACTTGCTGAGCTACCCAGGCCGCTTCGACTTTTGCTTTTTTAAAGAAAAGCAGGGACACTTCAAAATGAATTTTTGTGCTTATCAACATTCATGCCACAAAAGCTGTCAAACTATCTTAAATTGTATTGAACATGTTGTGTTGATATTCTTTTAAGCTGGTTTTGACTGGATGTTCAAGCAGGGCACAAATGTAGATATTGTAGGCTTCAAAGACTACATAAAGGACACTTGCTGTTGTCATTTCAGTTCAAACTCATATCAGTAGCACAGTAATACTGTAGATTGTGCGTCATAATTTGTGGCATCTTTTCCCTCCTGAGCAAAAACAGTCAGATCAGTGATGCGCTGTTGTGGTCCACATTCACTAAAGGGTCTGTAAGACGCTCGCTTGGGGAACGGGTCTTAATGAGCTCATTAGACAATGCAAACACACACATAAGCTGTCCTGCTATAGCAACTAGCACAAGACATGAAGGGACTTGACGTTATGCACAACAAGAGAAATATACAGTAACAGATGGATGCTTCTTTAACTATGGGCCCTGTGGACTTTTAAAAAAGAAACTCTCTTAACCCCTTAAACTCTGGTGCATTTTTGGGCTGCTGTTTTAAATTGAAGTCCAACAGAAATCATATTTCACTTAGTGATTATTTTGAAAATCTTTCGAACTGTGGTATTAGGGCAACAAAATGTAGAGTATAGTCACAAATTGTACAGTCACATTCCTGAGAATGAGTGCTTTCATTTGATATGTGACTTGTATATTTAAGTGCTGTGTGAAGGAAGGAATTTTATATTAATGTTACCTCTAGGGGGCGCTAATTTGCTATGCAAATGTTTTCAGGCCCTATTTTGTTATTTTATGTAACATAAATGCATAAAAGATGGTATTATCTGTAAAGTTCAGAATCTAAGCTTTCAAATGACCCCACATATGCCTGACGTATGTATCAGGGGACTTTAACGTTTTAAGCGTAAACTTTTTTCGCAATATAGCGAGTTCAAGGGGACACTTTTCACACTCTTACTAGTTTATTTCAATTGTCCACAAACAGTTAATATATATGTATCAAAGAAGAATTGTTTCACAACAGAAAAATTCTTAAAATGAAAATTTTCACACTTTTTGCAATTGACGTACAATAGAAATATTCTGTTTATAAGTAATATTTACCTTGATTTTTCTGTTATCTTCACTCATCACACATATTTATCAAGCATGCTCTCCACTGACACTGTTGTCTCCTTGATAAACAAGTACATTTGAAAACTTTACTAATGACAATATAGTTGTGGTGGAAATGGCACCACAGCATAATCTGTGTACAAATTAATAAATAATTTTAACACAATAAATATCAAAGTATCAAAAGTGTATTTCATTTATTGTTATCATAGTGTTCAAAACATTATTCATATTTTTTATATTCTATTTTTGTGTTGTGTGAGGATTTAAGAATTTTCATATTTTAAGACACACGGGTAAAACAAAAAAAAAACAATCCGTTAATGGCATTAATTAATTGTACTTATTGTTTACATTATCATAGTGTTCAAAATATAATAATTAATATAATAATTTGTTATTTTCATGTTTGAGGATTTGAAGATTCTCATATTATAAGACCATTGATGGTTTTCAAATTTTTCCACAGTTTTTTATTGTAGTCAAATTTTTGTCTTTAAATTTAAGTCTGTATTTTGTTAATTTTATTATATTTCACTCTGACTAAAATGGCATATAATTATTCAACAAAAACAACATATTTTAGTTGATGATAATGTGCAAAATAACAAAAATATGTAGCAAAATGTAACAGACTGAAATTTAACCAAACATTAAAATATTTAGAAAAATGTATAAACTACTAGAAAATTAAACATGCATCAAAATATTAAAGATTAATATGTTTATTATGTAAGATTGACAAACATGAGAAAACGGTCCTGAAAACCTGTGCTTCTGAAATAACAGCATGTCATGAATATACAGAATTATTGGCTACTTTTAAGCTACACTGTTGTGAATTCCACACAGTTTAGGATATTGTGTTATGCGTATTCACGTTTATTCACAACATACACTGGCGGCCAAAAGTTTGGAACAATGTACAGATTTTGCTGTTTCGGAAGGAAATTGGTACTCTAATTCACCAAAGTGGCATTCAACTGATCACAAAGTATAGTCAGGACATTACTGATGTAAAAAACAGCACCATCACTATTTGAAAAAAGTCATTTTTGATCAAATCTAGACAGGCCCCATTTCCAGCAGCCATCACTCCAACACCTTATCCTTGTGTAATCATGCTAAACTGCTAATTTGGAACTAGAAAATTACTTGCCATTATATCAAACACTGCTGAAAGCTATTTGATTCGTTAAATGAAGCTTAACATTGTCTTTGTGTTTGTTTTTGAGTTGCCACAGTATGCAATAGACTGGCATGTCTTAAGGTCAATATTGGGTCAAAAATGGCAAAAAAGAGAAACAGCTTTCTCTAGAAACTCATCAGTCAATCATTGTTTTGAGGAATGAAGGCTATACAATGCTTGAAATTGCCAAAAAAACCGAAGATTTCACACAAAGGTGTACACTACAGTCTTCAAAGACAAAGGACAACTGGCTCTAACAAGGACAGAAGAGATGTGGAAGGCCAGATGTACAACTAAATAAGAGGATAAGTACATCAGAGTCTCTAGTTTGAGAAATAGATGCCTCACATGTCCTCAGCTGACAGCTTCATTGAATTCTACCCGCTCAACACCAGTTTCATGTACAACAGTAAAGAGAAGACTCAGGGGTGCAGGCCTTATGGGAAGAATTGCAAAGAAAAAGCCACTTTTGAAATAGAAAAACAAAAAGAAAAGGTTAGAGTGAGCAAAGAAACACAGACATTGGACAACAGATAATTGGAAAAGAGTGTTATGGATCTTAACCCCATTGAGCTTTTGTGGGATCAGCTAGACTGTAAGGTGCGTGAGAAGTGCCCAACAAGACAGTCACATCTATGGCAAGTGCTACAGGAAGTGTGGGGTGAAATGTCACCTGAGTATCTGGACAAACTGACAGCTAGAATGTCAAGGATCTGCAAAGCTGTCATTGCTGCACGTGGAGGATTTTTGATGAGAACTCTTTGAAGTAGTCTTTGAATTTATTTTTCAAATTGTAATAGTAATTTTTCATGTTATTAATGTCCTGACTATACATTGTGATCAGTTGAATGCCACTGTGGTGAATAAAAGTACCAATTTCCTTCCATAAGAGCAAAATCTGAACATTATTCCAAACTTTTGGCCGCCAGTGTAAGTTACACATTACTGACTAGCATGTAACAAGTTCAAGTTCACCTGTCCATTGGCTTCATTGTCTGTGGAGATGTAAGTTGTAATATTAGGTTTATGTTGTAGATATAGCTGATTACTGTCACATATATAGGATGTGTTTAAGTGAGGTAATTAATCTGGTAGTAAAATTCATTGTACACGTGTTCAGCTCTTGCAGCTCAAGCGAAGAAATCCCCAACATACTAAGACATAGATTGTACTGGGACAAAGGCAAAACAATAAAATAAATACAGAAATGGCATTTGGCAAGTAGCAAAAATATACTGCATGATGAAAGCATGGTAAAAGCTTCCATGTTTTTAAGTGTTATGTATAAAAAATATATATATATTTTTAGTTCTAAAAACAAATCAAACTGAGACATTAAAGTGCCCATAGTTGTAGAAACACTCAAATGGGGCAAATTTGGGGCGAACTTTATTCAATGAAACAGGTATTGAGTGAGAACAAGATTTTTGAGGAATTTTCAGGCAGAAATAACAAAAAAATTACTTTGAAAAAGTGATGAGAGAGAGAGGCAGTGGTTGAGAATAGACAAAACAGACAAAGAGTTAGGCAGGAATAGAAGGTAAGATATGTTACCTAGGTGACATGAAAGTCTGTGATTCAGTCTTGCAGAGTTTGCCCACCGTTCCCGCTAATTTCTCGGCACTCATGTCCCAACTTATGTTAGTGTCACATGTGGCCCCGCCCCCACCCGCTTCATCCTCCGTCGGTTCCTGTGCAGACAAATAAACATCAGGCAGGGAACATGCCATGCTCGCTTCAAGAGCTCGTGTGGCCGTGAAAATCGTCAGGTTGCCATGACGACGGCCACTTAGCCACAAAGCAGAATTGCGACGTGGAGGTGTTGATGTGTTTGAAAGAGTGTGTGACATTAGATACTGTTATAAGTGATTAAGTGTGAGGACACAATGACTGTGGCCATGAATAATCTGCAATCACTGCTCAACAACAGAAAAAACAGGACGACCCTTACAAAACATGTGAAGCATTTATTTTTCTTTATAATTAACTAGACATCTCTGAAGAAAAGATGATGCTAGGGTATTGTGAAGAGTTAAACCAATGTATAGAATTCTCATTTTTTAGCTTTTTGAGCTTCAATTTCATTTCATTCTATTCCTTTAAATGCAATTCTTAATGTCTTTATGTAAAATCCAGCTCGCCTATTTCCTCCTCTCTTTCTCTCTTTCTCTTCAGTCTCTATGAAAGTGCCTCAATAAGGCTGTTATTGCAGTGATGCTGGGTAGTAAACACATTTACACACATACACATTGAGCTAACCAGC
The DNA here is from genome assembly GCF_019703515.2 of Myxocyprinus asiaticus. NCBI lineage: Eukaryota > Metazoa > Chordata > Actinopteri > Cypriniformes > Catostomidae > Myxocyprinus > Myxocyprinus asiaticus. The sequence continues at coordinate 3,365,763 of NC_059393.1, forward strand.
TGGATAACAAGCAGATGTGAACTGATGTGTGATACACAGAGAAAAGGCAGACACAACAAGAAAGACTAACAGAGAGATGGTCATTCTATATTAATCATGTACACTAAATGTCTAATACAGATGTCATCACTGACCCCAGCTGTAGAGTCCACCACTGTTGGGTCATCTGCGAATCGCCCGCTGGGTGCTCTGTTCTTATCCACTGTTAACAGATCTACACCCTTCAAAAACACACAAAAACACTGCAATTACAGACTATGACCCTCAAACAATGCAGCAAACTTTTGCAAAAAAGTTTTGCATTTACGTACAGTGGAGGGCTGCTCTCTCGGTTGACTTTTCTGGCTGTGTAAACTGCCGATTTCCGTCTGCGAGCTGGAGTGAGACATTCCCTCGAAGAATGGCCTTGAGCAGAGATGCACATGAATGTTTAGCACTTAAAAAATTGTACTAAAGCACAACAGTTTGGTTATATGGTCAGCTAAGCAGTTGTCACACATATCGCAATAGTGTATTGAATATTTTGGCATTAACCGAAATGTGACCGCAATCTGACATTTGACCGACATGTAAAATTCATGCATTCGGTTAGTAGCAAGTAAATCTGAAATTGGTACCACCATGAGAGCAGTGCTGAATATACAATTGTATAGAAAAATATTTGCTACTAATAAAAGTTTTATGTCATTAACATTACCAACTTTTCAAATCCAGTGTCTAGCTCTTCCTTAAAATCCTGGGAAACTTGACTCAAGCAAATTGGGGTGTTTCTAGATGTTAACACTCGTTTTATGCAAAACACTTTGTGAGATTTACATGCTTTGTTCATATATTGTATTTTTTAAATAAATTGTGGTTATTTGCAGTAACGCAGCAATGTGAATCCTAACCAAAACTAACATTTTCCTTAACCCAATCCTACCACTACCATAGCCTCAAAATACAGTCAAACCTACACTAACCAAACCCTATCGCGTACTGTACTCAACACTACCACAACCATACTCCAAAATCTACACTGCCCGAACCCTACTGCCAAATCTACCCCAACCCTATTCCAACTCTACCCAACCCTACCCTACCTCAACCCTACCATACACCAACCCTATCTGTAACTCTACCCTGCCCAACCCTACCATTACTCTACCCTACCTTACCCCAACACTACCTTCAACTCTACCCCAACCCTGTCCTCACTCTATCCTACCCTAACCCCAACTCTACCCAACCATCTCTACCCTAACCAACCCCACCCCTACCCCCAACCGAACCCTACTCAACACTATCCTACCCTACCCTATCCCTAACTTTATTCTACCATAACCCAACCCTGCTCTAACCCTACCCCAACTCTTACTTGAGTTTGGGTTTGGGAGTGCTGAGAAGACTCTCGTTGTCCTCCATCTCTGGGCCGCTGTCACTCTGGTTATACACCTCCAAACTGTCATACAAAAGATCCAGATCTTCAGCTTCCTGCGTCTGATCCACCGGGTCAGAGTCCAACACCTGACACAACACAACACAACTCAATACTGAAGATTCCTTCAGAAAAGGTGCCTCTTTAAGGCAATACATGAAAAAATGGTACAATATGTAGAACAACCATAAAAACAAGATTTCTGACATACATTATCACTTAAAACATTATTTGTGTACTTTTTCAAATCATATTAATGGAAATTGTATTGTTATACATATGATTATACAAGTTTATCAGACCACACACCACAATATTAAATTTGACTTAAGGGCAACACAGGCACAGGCAGTAGCTACAAGGAAAACTCAAGAAATAATATTTCTTTTCTGTCTGCTGCCTTTGACATCACAGATAAGGATAGTCGCTAGTCAAGGGCTTGGGACTGTGCACATTGTTGTGGTGCCATCAGCCAATCAGAGTTATCAGGACATAATTGTCCTGTAGCTTCAGAGTGAATTATTACACAAAATGTACAATTCATGATTGGCTAAAAATTATATCTATAACTGAGTGCCCATAAGCAAAGATGGTAGCATGCAGGTTGCGAAATTATGGGTGGTCATGTACCAGCTGAGCAATTGCCATTGAGGTAAATGGAAAGCTAACAGTATGTTCAATCTGTATATGTGTTATTTTAAACCAATTAGTGTAACATTCTCACTGAGACTAAATTAAAACAGAGGGAATTGATGGTTCATAGATTATATTTTGGTTTTGGCAATAAAAAGTCGGTGAATGAAAATACAGTATATTATGTTAGTTGGGTTTGTGCAATTTTTCTCTTGCATTACATACAATTATTTCCTGCTCATGAGGAACAATCCTAAAATGTTGAATTAGAGCTAGAGCATCTTTTTTTTAGATAATTATTAATGAAGTCTTGGATCATCCAACACGTTAAATTTCCACATATCAGAAGGTAAATTATTACTGATTATCATCTCAATTTTACTGGAAAGCTGTGATTAAGCTGCTGATGGTGTTTGGAAAAAGCAACCTCCACAAGTTTGCCATCTTTTCAAATGCCAGTCATAGGTGTACATCACAGGGGTTTTGACATTATGCTACAGATTTAAGACACACCAAAAGTGAGGTATACTGGTTAAGGCAGGTTTATGCTTGTTTGGTGCTAGTGAATTGCAAAAACTGCTGATCAACGAGCATGGTCTTTTTGGTAAAGCTGCTTGACCAAGGAAGTCTTGCTGGTTCAGCTAGTTAAGAAGCCTGGTAGGGACATAAGCTCATCATCATCATCATCATCATCATCATTCCCATGACCTAGCTGGTCGTTGGGGAGGAACGATGGATATTGCAGCTGACATTATCCTCTACTTGCATCTGTTGGAGAATGTTGCCAGAAGCTCTGGCATGTCCATTGAAGTCCACTACTTGATGTTGTCCTTCCAAGTTTTTCTAGGTCTTCCACGTCTTCGACTCCTTCCCAACGCTCTTGAAGAATAGTCTTTGGAAGGTTGTCATGGCGGGTGACATAGCCAAACCATGCCAGCTTTCATCTCTTCACAGTGGCCAGAAGTGTTTGTTGCGGGCCAGCCAGAGTGTTTACTTTGTTCCGCACATATTCATTAGTCTTCCGGTCAAGGTAAGAGATGCGAAGTTTTCTCAGGTACTTGTTCTCAAAAGCCTGGAATTTTATTCAGTGTCTGCCAGGAGGGTTCATGTCTCACAACCATAAAGCAGGATGGAGACAACAAGTGACTCGAAGAGCTTGTATTTGGTAGAGAAGCTGATGGATTGCTTTTCCATAAGCTCACCAGCATCTACATAATAACCTAAGACAGCTGGCTGGTGGCAGGCAGGGTGACCAGCTGAAGATGAGTATGGCAAGGATGGGACCAGCAAGACCAGCTGAACACCAGGCTAGGAGACCAGATAGATCAGCCAGATGAGCATAAATCAGCTAAGACCAGCAAAGCACAATAGGCTGGTTTTTTTCCCAGCATGGTTAAATGGTATTCTGGAACATTCTAGCAATGCAATTGAACATGTCCTCGTCCTGAATCAGGAAGCTTCAGCACACATTTCCAGATATATCTGAATCACATCCTGTATGGCTCGGATCATTGAATGGGGTAGCCAAGGCCAAGAGGACAAGGAGGACAAACAGCCGACTAACAAGCTTAGATTCTTACAACAAGACTGAACACTATACAAACATGAATGACCCAGGTCACGTCCCCATATGTCCTCACAGAGCACAGCTATAAGCTTTGTTTTTACGAGATTTAAGAGGTTTACATCACATATTACACTGCAAAAATCAATACTATATGTCTATCTTACATTTCATTAACTACAGTTAGTTTAAATGTCCCAGTGTTTTTACAAAGGTTGAATTTAATGGCTGCAGTGATCTTGTGATTACAAAAGATAGGACAACAGTGGAGGGCTTGGTAATATATCAAATATTTCCAACACATGATGTTTTTTCTGGTGATATAAAATTTAGCAACCTTGTGTATTGCAATGATTTTAATGTGCTTTTTAATTGACCATTACATTTTCTAATTTTGAAATTCTTCAAATTTGAGAGCATTAAGTTCTGAAATAGTGCTTATTTAAACTTGATTAGCATAATGGCACCATTTGGTGAGTTTGATTAATTTATGTGAATCTCTTCAAACTGTCAATTTCAATGATTCAACAGTTTGCATCATCACTCAAATAATTTTCACAGATCCAATGTTCAAACTTTTGTATGGCATTTTATATATTAGAATTATTTTTAGTGAAAAAATATATGTAGGCAAATGTTGCTGCTTATTATTGCATAGGTTCATATTAATTAAAATGATTAAATATCACTTGCTCATTTAGAGAAACAGTGTGAAAAACATGAACCAATTATTTGCAGTAAAAATACATTACAGTAACTAGTATTTTACTACTTGCATTTACTTGGCTGCAATCGCTGTTTGGTTCTAATAATGGTTCCTGGTTTGCTTAAATAATGGACGGAAATAAAATCACCCTTTAAAGTAATTTTGCAGAACTTCAGACAAACATGTAATTTCTCCTGCAGTAACTTACAAAGACATAAAAAAATGCCTCACCTCATCAGATACTTTGAAGCGTTTCAGGAGAGCAACAAACTTCTGCTTGAAATTGGGTTGCTAAAGAGGAATTAAGAGTATATGTAGGTAAAGACAAGTACCTTACCAGGTACAATGTAATTCATCAGACTTTAGGGCTGCAAGTGCCCAATGCAATCAAGGTCAGTGTTACAAAAAGTACTGAGGTTGTACCCTGGAACAGTAATGGTATCAGACGGTAATACCATGGTACTGAATAACTGCCATACTCATGTGCCATGGTATTGACATTGAAATCTAAAGAATGGTACCAAAGAATGCCTTTAAAAAACATTATAATACCTTTCTGGTACTTTATGGTGCAGTTAGACAGCAAAAAGATTTGACAGTGTGCTTTAGAAAAGGAAATGTATGTGTGAACTGAGTGTGCTGTAAATAAGTGTTAGGAAATGTATTTTGGTGTTGCTCTAGTTTACGCACTGATCCTGTGTTAACATTTGTGTTCCTGGTGGTGAGCTTAGCTTAAGAGGATAGAACATCACCTTCCATGACCTTCTATGAACTAGATAAAACAGAACCGAACACCAAACACCACCTTTATAACACAAAGCTCATTTGTCTCTTTCTACTGGGTAGTTGCCGGAAGTGACTTGTATCCAGAGAATTTATCCATAATTAATATGACTAATGGCCAATGTCGAGACTAGAGAACAGGATGTACATGCTTATAATTTAATAATTGCAAATAATAAGTATACAAAATTGGTGAATTAAACAAATAACACATAACACTTATTTTATATAAGTGTTAATAATATTTATTTGTTAATTGAAAAAAAAAAAAATGTGAAAACTGAAAATATCTATTGACAAGGCTGTCTGTAGATTTTGGAACTGACACTAGGTGGAATGAACACTTCTGTAAATCGGCTAATCAGGCAGAGTTATCTCAAAATTACCAAATATCAGCTGATTAATTGACCTGGGCAGGGTTGCACCAGCTGTGCGTAAGTTCTCACGAAGTTAGGATGTAAAGTTCACACTAAGGGCTTAGTAACTACTAGTTAGTTTGTAACTAAGTCAGTGCTTAATTTGGTGGCACCACCTGTTCTTAAGGCAAGACTTAACTAGTAGGTCGTAAGCTCTCAGTAAAGTAATGCATAGTCGCATAATATGACTTTTACCTGTATTGATCCAATAAACAGCCTTCAAATGTGTACACAGAAGTATTAAAAAGCTGTGTATTTCAGTTTTATCTCATTATGGTTGATGTTCAAACCTTGTTTTCTCATGTAACTGTCAGCTGTAATAAATTAAATTCCCATTAAAATAGGATACGTAATAAATGACATTTGATAAATAGTATATTTGCCCTATGAAAATAACAATATATAGGAACCTTATCTAAAATAAATAAGGGGTGATAAATAAATACTAATATAATAGGCTGGAAAAATAGACATTTATTCATTTTAATATCTTATACATTTAGTATATGTTGACACTTGACACCGGGCGACGCACCCTGAAAACTGCACCTTTAGATCGGTTTCATACTGAAGAGCCGCTTAAAAGTACATTTTTTTTTCTCTCTCATAAATGTAAACGAGCGTAAAGGCTAACATCATCATATATGTCAAAAGGATTGAAGCCTGTCATGCAAAACATGAGCTCATTGATGTCTTCTTTTTTATTCCATCAGTTACTCCTGGTCGGAGGCTGCTGTAAATATTTAGTTTATATGTAGGGTTACATCCTACCTAAATTTAATGGTGCAATGCTCAAATAATTAGTAGTGCGTAAATTGTGACTTATTGGCCATTTACGCAACAACTAGGCTAAGTTGTAATGTACGTATAACTGGTGCAACCGGCCCCAGGTCAATATACAGTATTTATGTATATATATATATATATATATATATATATATATATATACATACAGTATATAGGTCTATCACTAGAATTGCAACAGGAACTCAGCAACAGGAACAGTAATGTGTTGTATACAGACTTGATTTGTATAAATGGTGTACCCCAGGGCTCGGTACTGGGTCCAGTTGTTTTCTACTAATGCTTCTCTCTTTGTCATTGGCCACCAAGGATGAGTGCAGGGAGAGTATACAGTATCTGTGCATACCCGCGTCATAGATGTGGTTCTAATCATTTTCCTACGAGATTTTTTTGGTTTCCGCTGAACATCATCATCCTCGTCATAAAGGTCCTACAACAGAGGAAGATTCATGAATTTTAGGACATTTCTAAATTCAACTACATGAACTTTTGGTAGATAAAGCCCATATTCTGTGAATTCACTAAACAGTTGCACATGGTATTTCAGCGTAAAAACCTTTCTTATTTACAACCCACCAACAATCTGTTTTAACTCGGCGCTATACGCGCTGCTACAGCTGCATCCTCTACAACCTACCTGTAGCATTCACAACTGACCTAGAATATGATTGCTTAATCCCTTTAGTAAAGTAAAGCAACTGTATGCTAACACCTACCAGACCAACAACACAGACTACATTCATTCTAGTAGCAACCAGTAACAATTTTTGCTCTTTTCCAAGATTCGGCAAAGCTTTCTTTTTAGAACATTGATAAAGAATGCCGTGTGCGAACATTCCCAACCTGGCCTTGAACAGCGTCATCACTGGCTTCTTGCTCTGATGAGTAACTGTCGTCATCATCTTCAGAATAGTTATCCATATCTGGAGAACGGTCTTAAAGAAAAAGAGACATTTCATGACCCCATGATTCTTGACATTTTATGCCAGCAAATGCAGACATACCATTTTACCAACAGAAAAAATCAAAGCATTAAAACAAACTTTTAAAAAATATATTGTAAAACAATTAGATATGTCACTAAATACTGATTGGATGAGCCATGTTCAAGGCTGTTGTAAAATGCAGAAAAATACATATTTGGCAATAATTAATATGTCACTACTGGAATACAGTTCTTTGTCAAACCTTTGGCAAATATACATTTCTGCCACTGCTGGCAAACTTCTTTGGCAAACCATTGGAAAATATTAATATCTACCACTACTGGCAAACAGTTCTTTGGCGAACCTTTTAAAAATATTTATATCTGCCACTACTATCTACCACTATTGGCAAACAGTTCTTTCACCAACCTTTGGCAAATATTAATATCTGCCACTTTAGCAAACAGTTTTTTTAAAAACCTTTGGGAAATAATAATATCTGCCACTACTGGCAAACAATTATTTGGCAAACCTTTGGAAAATATTAATATCTACCACTATTGGCAAACAGTTTCTTCACAAACCTATGGTGAATATTAATATCTCCCACTTTTGGAAAATAGTTATTTGTAAACCACTGGGAAATTTCAATATCTGCCACTAATGGCAAACAGTTCTTTGGCAAAACTCTGGCATATTTTAATATCTGCCACTACTGGTAAACAGTTCTTTGGCAAACCTTTGGGAAATATTAATATCTGACACTACTGCCAAACAGTTATTTGTAAACCATTGGGAAATATTAATATCTGCCACTACTGGTAAAAAGTTATTTGGCAAACCTCTGGCAAACAGTTCTTTAGCAAACCTTTAGAAAATATTAATATCTGCCACTACTGGCAAACAGTTCTTGGTAAACCTTTGGGAAATATTAATATCTGCCACCACTAGTAAAACATTCTTTGATGAAACTTTGGCAAATATTAATGCCGGTATGAACACCCCATACCATGACAAAAGCACTGTAACACACACCTTCTCATGGCTTATTGCAATAATTGACATTATTCTTTAGTATGTTATTGCTTTCCATTGAGAACACTTAAGATGCTGAAGCCACTTCCTCTTGTAATGTAGTACAGTATCAGTCACTCTCTGTTGGCATGTGGTCTGAGAAAGGATGAACAGGGGAATGTTTGGATAGACATTGTGTTTCCGAGGGGAACTCTTTATTGCTGTTTAATGCACTCAAACTGCCCAATAGGATCTGATAGTTAATGTAATAACTGTACATAAAACCACTCACTGATTACATACTCATTATGTTTTTGCTATAGCTTTTAGGTAAGTGAACACAATAGAACCACACTATAATAATGATGGACATGTTCAACAGCTTTTTTGTTGCCAAGAATTTAAGATATGTGCCTACACAGTAGTTGACTTCAAAAACAAACCTACCCTGAGAAAAAAAAGTATGATAACTAGCACCTGCCTCCCCTGTATATTTATTTTTTTACTATGTTTTTTCTCAGCTAAAGTTAAGATTTAAATATTATATATTTAAAGAGTGAAATAAAAAAACTATTTTCTTAATTAGTATTTTTGTATGGTTTTTCAGTAAAAAAAAAGAAAAGAAAAAGAAAAATGTATTTAAAGCAAAAACAATATACCTGAGCAGCAAAAAATATTAAGACTTGTTTTCAGAGAATATATCTTGAATCAAGTATTTTTTTCTAAACCAATTGGCTTTTTTTTTTTTCTTGTTTTAAGCTTAAATCTAAGAAGTGAGGTTTATGTAATATTTAGTGAGGTTTATGTAATCAGTAATGTTCTGTACAGTACTGTATTCCATGGTGTTGTATGTTTAACATATTAATGTACCATGCTTTTTAAATGGTTCTCCAAGTACTTTAAACAATACCATGTCCAAAATACCATAATCCTACCAAGTTATATATTCCCAAACTCTTTCCCTTTAAAGTCTCATTCTAGTCTTTGTAATGCTTTGATACAATATGAGAGTCACCTGAAGCTTTGGCCTTTGTCTCTGGCTGTCCGCTGCCATCTTCAGGATCAATAGGTTGACTGGACAGTGAATACACGCTTAATTCTGCAGCACGCACTGACGCTTCCTTCACATTACTGTGGAGACCTAGAATCTGACCTCCATCAGTCGGGTGCTGCATCACCTTTAAACATAAAAACACAGAAATAAATGACAAACACAGACAAAAGTGTCTGGCCTTCCTGTTCATGTTTTGCAGTTTCAACTGCATCTATGTGCTACATCTCTGAACTCATGTCTTCCTAACAACCTCTGACAGCCTCAGTTTGTGTCTTTTTCTCTCTACGTCAAGGTTGCATTCAATTACCCATCATCAACTGGGGCAATTGGGACTCTTGGGGCTTGAGTCTCTATTGAATATGGTGATGGTGGAGAGGAAATTGGAACTTGAGGGGGCGAAACTGTCGTGATTAATTGCAGCCATTTTCCGAAAGTTCAGGAAGCTTCAAAGTTGAATAAAAAGTACTAGCAGACCTATGCTCATGTGAAGGCAAGAGCACATACTGTACATAAAATACACACATTCTCCTAAATGCTAAACCTTTTCAAGAACATTAGAGAAATTAGTCAGCGTCGAGTGAGGCACTATTCTAATGATTATTAACTTTGAGTGGGCCCCAAATGGAGACAATTTTGGAAATACAAAAGAGAAAAGATAACATTCTTTCCTTTCCTCTGAAAGAATATCCACTATATTATTCTGAAAACTCAATCATGTTTGAGCTCTGATAAGTCATTGAATACTTTCTCACCTCTTGCAAAAACTATTTGCAGCAAATATGCAGTTAACTTGTGGTAAATCTGTGCCAAATAAATAAAATAATAATAAAAAATAAAAAAATGTCACAAAAGTTTGCAGCATTTCACTGGTAGTGGTGAACTTGCAGCAAATCTTGGCAAGAATGGTCAGTTTGACAAACAGTTCTTCAGCGAGCTTCCTGCAAATATCAGCCACTGCTGGCAGATACATTTTGGCAAACCTATGGAAAATATAAAAAATATGCCACTACTGGCAACGGTTCTTTGGCGAACCATTGGCAAATATACAGTCAATTTCCACCACTGGCAAAAAGTTATTTAGCAAACCTTTGGCAAATATCCAGTAAATATCTGCAACTACTGGCAAACAGTTCTGTGGTGAACATTTGGCAAATATACAATAAATATCCACCACTATTGGCAAACAGTTCTTTGGCGAACCTTTGGCAAATAAACAGTTAATATCTGACACTACTGGCAAACAGTTCTTTGGCGAACCTTTAGCAAATAAACAGTTAATATCTGCCACTATTGGCAAACAGTTCTTTGGCGAACCTTTAGCAAATAAACAGTTAATATCTGCCACTACTGCCAAACAGTTCTTTGGCAAACCTTTGGCAAATAAACAGTTAATATCTGCCACTATTGGCAAACAGTTCTTTGGCGAACCTTTGGTAAATATACAATAAATATCTGCCACTATTGGAAAATAGTTCTTTGGTGAACCTTTGGCAAATAAACAGTTAATATCTGACACTACTGGCAAACAGTTCTTTGGCGAACCTTTGGCAAATATACAATAAATATCTGCCACTATTGGCAAACAGTTATTTTGCGAACCTTTGGCAAATTTACAATAAATATCTGCCACTATTGGCAAACAGTTTTTTGGCGAACCTTTGGCAAATAAACAGTTAATATCTGACACTATTGGCAAACAGTTCTGTGGCAAACCTTTGGCAAATTTACAACAAATATCTGCCACTATTGGCAAACAGTTCTCTGGCGAATTTTTGGCAAATAAACAGTAAATATCTGACACTATTGGCAAACAGTTCTTTTGTGAACATTTGGCAAATTTACAATAAATATCTGACACTATTGGCGAATAGTTCTTTGGTGAACCTTTGGCAAATAAACAGTAAATATCTGACACTATTGGCAGACAGTTCTTTGGCGAACCTTTGACAAATATACAATAAATATCTTTGGCGAACCTTTGGCAAATAAACAGTAAATATCTGACACAATTGGCAGACATTTCTTTAGCGAACCTTTAGCAAATGTACAGTAAATATCTGACACTATTGGTAAACAGTTCTTTGGCAAATATACAGTTAATATCTGCAACTCTTGGCAGACAGTTCTTTGGCGAAACTTTGGTAAATATACAGTTAATATCTGCAACTCTTGGCAAACAGTTCTTTGGCTAACCTTTGGCAAATACACAATAAATATCTGCCACTATTGGCAAACAGTTATTTGGCGAACCTTTGGCAAATATACAGTAAATATCTGCCACAACTGGCAAACATTTCTATGGCGAACCATTGGCAAAATCTACCACTGGCAAACAGTTCTTTAGCAAACCTTTGGCAAATATACCATAAATATCTGTCACTATTGTCAAAGAGTTCTTTGGTGAACCTTTGGCAAATATACAGTTAATATCTGCAACTCTTGGCAAACAGTTCTTTGGTGAACCTTAGGTAAATATACAGTAAATATCTGACACTATTGGCAAACAGTTCTTTGGTGAACCTTTGGCAAACATACAGTAAATATCTGACACAATTTGCAAACAGTTCTGTGGCAAACCTTTGGCAAATATGCAGTAAATATCTGACACTATTGGCTAACAGTTCTTTGGCGAACCTTTGGCTAATATACAGTAAATATCTTACACTACTGGCAAACAGTTCTTTGGCGAACCTTTGGCAAATATACAGTAAATATCTGCCATAATTGACAAACATTTCTATGGCGAACCATTGGAAAATATCTACCACTGGCAAACAGTTCTTTAGCAAACCTTTGGCAAATATACAGTAAATATCTGTCACAATGTTCAAACTATTCTTTGGCGAACCTTTGGGAAATATATAATAATATTAGACATCAGTCTGGCTTTAAAAAAGGAAACTCAACAGAGATTGCCCTCTTGTCAGTAACTGTAACCCTGTGACTGGTGTGAGCTAAATCCAAATCATCTGTCCTCATCCTCCTTGACCTGTCTGCTGCTTTCGACACAGTGAACCACCAGATCCTCCTGTCCACCCTTTCTGACCTGGGAATCACAGGAACTGTGCTTGGATGGTTGAAGTCATACCTAACAGGCAGATCCTTCAAAGACTCTATCTTCTGCGCAACCTTCTATACTACTCCAGCTACTCTGAGAACTTGGCAGTGTGATACTGCAAATAAAGTATTGTTGACTGTTGTATGACAAATTGCTAGCTAAGTTCCTCATTTGCAAGTCGCTTTGGATAAAAGGGTCAACTAAATAATGTAAATGTAAAATGTAAATATCTACCACTATTGGCAAACAGTTGTTTGGAGAACCATTGGCAAATATCGCATGGCAAGTTAAAAACGTTATGGCAAACTTGTGGCAACAATGAGCAATCCACCACAAATAAGATATCAATGCATGTGGCTCCTTTAAAGTGCATTTGAAACTATGAAATATGTAGATACACTCCAAAAAATAAACAAAAAAACATCTAATTATTTCTGAGTATTGACAAGCATTGTTCTAAAGACTCTTAAAGAGGCCATAGACCTTATTCACGCAAGCGCCATCTTTGATTTTTAATGGGAATGACAATGAGGCTGTGAGGGATAGACTTACAGTCTCTTCAAAGGCACGAAAGGTATAAAGCTGTTTAAAGCTCCAAGATCACATCTGATTTTCCACAACTCATGTCCTCTAGAATTCTTTGTATACTGAATGTTCTTGGACATATTTTATCAATGTTTTGTCTGTGGAACTATCCAAAAACACTTTAAACTGCAGTACAGCCCATTGAAGAGACTGTGCGTCAATCTCTCACAGCCTTGTTATCATTCCCATTAAAAATCAAAGATGACGCTAGCTTGAATAAGGTCTATGGCCTGTCTGAAAGAGATCTGACAGATCCGGACTCTGGTTTGATCAAAGTGTGCATGTGATTGAATAATTTTTACCTCAGCCATATTAATGACTCCTACAGCCAGCGTCTTGTAGCCCAGAATCGTTCTGTTTTTATAGCGTTTCCTCCTCTGAAGCATGATCTGCAGCCGGTTGGCATCTCTTTTCAGGAAGTGTGGGTACTTCAGTGAGAGTGTAAGACATTACATTATTTCAGCGTATTGTTCCTTGAGATTACATCATTTTCATCAGCAACAAAGGAGCATGCTGTGTTGTTGCGAGAAACGCTAGCACATGCGCGCACACACACACACACATACACACACACACACACACACACACACACACTTTATTTGATGATATTTTGTACTTCCTCTCAAAACCAACTCAAAACCAACTCCAAGAAGTGTCTATGATATCCGACCGAGGAAGAACATAGAGTCTTAGAAGAAACAAAGGAAAAGTGAAAATGAAGTAAACACTTCATGCTAACACTTTTGGATGCTCAAAATCTTTAACATGAAAGCATTCAGTTATATTGCATTTTTTCTGGATGTGTCCATGGGAAAAAGCCATTAACTCTTCTAATAGAGAGTTTTTGTTTTTTGGGCAGCTTTACTTTGCCTGTTTTTTGGCAGATTTTTTCTCTTTGTTTTATTTTTTTATTATTATTTTTGTCTCATTCCATTATTTTGGTTTTATATGCCTCCAGGTGTGTATTATTTTCAGTTATAAATATGGCGACATATGGTTCTTGATAAGAAGAAGGTTCTTTGCTGGTCCAAAGGTGATGAACCTTTATTTCTAAGAGTGTATATCCAGATCTACATTTGTATAATTGGTCACAGGTTTAAACAGGTGTACCTGTGTCAATGACAAATAAGAATGTCTCAGATGATGAAAAGAAATAACTTTTAGAAATCTAGATTAAAATGTGCAGAGTTCTCAGAAATATAATCTTGCTGCATGTTGGTTATACTACTCTGACTTTAATTTGGCTGAAAAAAAAGACAATTAATAATACAATTGTTAAACATAACTGCTTGACTACAACTATTTTTTTATTTATTTTTTATTTATTTATTTTTTTACTGCTTTTATATTATTATTTTATTTATTTATTATTTTTTTAAAGAATTTCAGCCTTTGAATGAGACTTTCCTACTTAGTAGGTCCTTATGGTGGCGCGGTTACTCACCTCAATCCAGGTGGTGGAGGACAAGTCTCAGTTGCCTCCGCTTCTGAGACCGCCAATCTGCGCATCTTATCACGTGGCTCGTTGTGCATGACACTGCGGAGACTCACAGTATGTGGAGGCTCATGCTACTCTCTGCGATCCACGCACAATTTACCACGTGCCCCATTGAGAGCAAGAACCACTTAATCGCGACCACGAGGAGGTTACCCCATGTGACTCTACCCTCCCTAGCAACCGGGCCAATTTGGTTGCTTAGGAGACCTGGCTGGGGTCACTCAGCACACCCAGGATTCGAACTCGCGACTCCAGGGGTGGTAGTCAGCGTCAGTACTCGCTGAGCTACCCAGGCCCCTATGAATGCATTTCTTAATTATTCATTCATGTATTATTTTTATATTTTAAAAGAGTGGTTTCCACAAAAATTAACATTTTGTCATTATTTAATCATCATATTTTCCCATATGATTTTTCTTGATGCATTTTTGAAGAATACCCTTGCAACTTTTCCCCATATAAACAAAACTGAATGAGGATTGAGAGTGTGACTGAAGAAAAAAAAAATTTCAATGAAAGAATCATAAAAGTTGTCTATACAGCTTGTCTGCTATGTTCCAAGTCTTCTAGAGTCAAATGATAGCTTTGTGTGAGGAAAAGACAGAAATTTTTTTAACCATATGGGTTAAAAACAAAATGAGGATGAGTAAATATTTTTACTAAGTAAAATAATCCTTAAATAGGTCCACATCACTGACCTACCTGTAGAGAGAAGGTGAGCTCCAGGTCTGTTTCCATGAGGCCGCTAGGTGGGAGCATGTATTCATTAGACCTCAGTATGCGCTTTGAGCCCTGACAACATAAACAGACAACAGTGTTTTATCTCATCTTGTCTCTTAGAAACCCACATTAATTACAAATCACCACAGACAACTTCTCAAGCAAATCAACTGAATCTTGGCGAGATTTTAAAGCAAACATCAGAAATAAGCCCACACAGTCCCAGGGCTCGGTGTAAAGTAAAAATCAATATGCAATGTTATGATGTCAATGAATACTGTCTGATAGTCATTAATTGAAAAGTCGCCTGTATGGCTTGCAAATTACAAGATGAAATAAGACAGAAAATGTCTCAAGAACTCAGTTACATTTAGTGCTTTTCCATCATCAGGGAGAATGGTTCTGATCCCAGGGAGTTACGATAACAGTAGTAGGCCTATTTCCAATAGAACACATATTGGTATGGTTCGATCACAAACAAAAATAAGGAATTTGACTACTCCAGTGGTGATTCCTCTTAATGATTCAGGTTCCTTAACAGTTCAATTAACAAATCTTTTAATAATTTGATTTAAGGTTTTCATTCACTAAAAATAACCAGCAGTAAGAGTCTTTTATTCTGGAGTTCATTTATTCTGGAATCGGGCTACACTGATCACACTGTTTTGCACACTAGTTTCAAAATAACCAACTCATAAGAGTCATTTGTTGGGAATCGGACTACACTGGTCGTACTGTATGTTTTGCACTGTAGATTCAAAAGAACCGGCTCATAAGAGTCATTTGTTCAGGAATCGGACTACACTGGTCGTACTGTATGTTTTGTGCCTTGAATCAAAAGAACTGGCTCATAAGAGTAATTTGTTTGGAAATTGGACTACACAGGTCACACTGTATGTGTCACGCTGAAGATTCAGTAATGATGTTGCAATGCCACTGAATGGAGCACAGGGAAGACTGTCTCGAGAATAGTAGGATGGTCGGTTCACATTGGCAGAAAACTGCATTTTCAAGAACCGTTACTGGAACAGTAAGTCATGAAAATAATTTGGTTTTGGCATTTATTATTTTAGGAATAAAAACCAGTTCTCAGTTTCCAACCCTAGAAATTGGTAAGACTTATTATTATTTGTATATAAATACAGCTGAGTAAAATTTGAAAAAATTAAACAGTAGTATCTCTATCAGTGTGTTTATTTCTGAAAGTCAATCTGAATTTCTGTATTGACACAAATTTTAAGAATCTTTAACAATTATGACAAACAAGTATTTTAAGGCTATGTCCACACAAATCTTTTTTTTTTTTTTTTTGGTTTCCTAACCTCAACCTCATCCTAACCTCATTTTGAAATATGCAGTAATGGAGAGCATTTTCAAAACACTCAAAAATGCCATTCTAGTGTGGATAAGAGGCGTAAACATAGCGAAATCAATGTGTTTTTAAATGAAAACGTGTTAGTATGGATGTGGCCAAATTTTAATAGCACAACCAATTTATGCTGATTTATGTTAATAAGATGCAATCTATACTAATCTCTAATTAGATTATATATAAATTATTTTTAATCCCTATTACACTCAAATCCACTATTTGATCATCTTTTGAGGAATTATCAATGCAATGTCATTTTAAAATTTGAATATTTGTCAAATTTGTGATAAAAATGCACATTTGAATGCTAAAACTGTGCATCCGAATTTTAGATGTGTGCCAAGCACTGATGATGGAGGTCTTTGGCAATTGTGTCTTGCTCTATTATCAGCATCTCACAGCATAAACAATGCATTTTAAAACACTGTGTAAGGCCACGTCCACACTAATAAATTTTTGTTTGAAAATGCATCTTTTTCTCTACGTTTTAGCATTCCGTCCACACTGAGACTGTGTTTTTGTCAGCGAAAACTGAGCTTTTTGAAAACGCTCTCCCAAGTGGATACATTTGAAAACGCCGTCTTCACGTTGTAGTGTGGTCTGGGAAAATGGATATACAGTTTCTGAAAATTATGGTGTATTTGTTGTCATGTGACACAGTCATGTGATCCATTCAACCAAAACAATCCAGATGGCGGCCTGTGTTATAGCAGTGTTGTTGTGCCTGATATTCACTATGATAGCGTTGTTAAATATAAATGATACTCTGTACAACATTCACATTGCATTCCTTCAAAGGCAATGAGAAGTTTACTCGAATTGGTGTCCGGCGAAGGAACACGAGGACAATTGCGTTTCAGACCATACATGCAACACCGATTTTTCGCATGCGCAGTAAGAGGAATTTAAGCATTTTCATCCATTTCAGTGTGGACGAGCAACTTTTGGAAAACGCTTGAAAACGGCAGTGTGGACGGAGAGTGTTTTCGAAAATGAAAAAGCCATTTTCAAATGTATTTGGATTAATGTAGACATAGCCTAAGTTAAGGAGTTTAATTTCGAGAAGAACGTCTTGATATCCCTGTGTTCTGTTACATTCTGTTGAGCTCCGTCTAGTGTCCTATAGATTGCAACAGTGCCCGCAAAGTTTTTCAGGTGTCTTGGTTCCAAAAGTATTTTTCCTATTTATTGTCACCATAGGGATTTCATAAAAAATCTTTATAAAAAGTTCTAAGCTAAGAACAAACCAACAAGCCCCCAAGTAAATCACAATATTACAAACTGTGATTTGAACCAATAAGGTATTTGAACTTCAGAGAAAAAGACAAAGGACCAAGACTGTGCATCTAACATCTTTAAACTACAATCCCAAATAGCTTGCACGTAGAAGTAGTTTGAGAGTGTAGGAAGACTCGGCTGCATCATTCACAGTGTGTCATTGGAGTGTGAGGCTGCTTCAGAGCTCTTTTGCCGCACTTTGTTGACCGTGATTTTCTGATTGGTGGATCTTTCTCTTCAGGATTCTATTCAAAAGCAAATTCAACTCTTCTGGTTCTTGAGTTCAAAACAAAGAGAGAAAGACGGTGAATGAAAATGTCTCACTCCACTAACAAGTTCTGAGAAGCGGAAGAACTCTGAATGGACCATTCGGCTGGTCTTCAAAGAGTTGACTCAAGTGGACACTTCAATGAGCAAGAGCAGAGATAATGAGATATCTGTCTGTCTGTGTGAATAGCTAAGGTGCAGCTTTAGTTGTATAGCAAAACTTTTATTTCCACCGTCTGATAAAAACACTGTGAACCAGATAAAATCTTTCCTGATGTATCTGGAAGCTTTGATGGGTGGATGAAACCGGAGCAGTTGATGTGCCTAATGTTGACAGAATGATGACAAACTCATTTCCTAGTTGGAATGTAATATGAATGTGTATGAAAAAGATGTATAAGAGTATCCAATCGCTGATCTTCACCCACAGATCACTTTAAACATCACTGACACACACTGATAGCTCCTCTTTTACTCCAACACTAACACAAAAGTACCATGGTAATATCATGTCTTTTTGAACATGTACCATGGTATTAGCATGTTTTCGGCATAGCATCATTGCAATACCATAGTCTTTTGGACAGGTACATGTATTTATTGTATTATCATGCTTTGGGCATATTTCCTTCATAATAATATAGTTCTTGTACATGTAATATGGTAATCATGTACTGTTTTAAATCTACCATGGTAATACCATGTTTTCTGAACATGTACTATGGTAATACCATAGATTGAACATATATCTATGGTAATATTATGGGTTTTTGGAGATGTACAATTGTTTTATTATGTTTTTTTGGAGGCATATTACCATCGTAATACCATTGTTTTTGGACATGTAATATGTTAATTATATATATATATATATATATATATATATATGTACCATGGAAATACCATGTTTTTGGAACATGTGCTATGGTAATACCATGTTAATATCATGTGTTTTTGGACAGATGGTAACTAAATGGCATTATATTAAATGTCATTTAAGCCATTTTTGGACATGTACAATGGTAACCATGGTTTCTAGACATGATTACCAAAGATGACGAGGACTTGATGAGATTTTTTTATAATTTATTTTTTTACATATAGTATTACCATGGTAATTCTGAGTTTTTTAAACATATAACATGGTAATATTGTGTGTTTTAGGACAGGTACCATGATATTACCATGTTTTTTTATGCTTGTTTATGGACAATGGCAATAGTTTGGACATTCCCATAGTAATGTCATATTTCTTGGATATGAACTATAGTGGTAACATTTTATGAATTAGGGCTGGGTATTGCCAGCCACCTCACGATACGATACTGTACTTATTACAATACATAGGTCATGATGCGATATATTGCGATACATCACGATATCATGGTTCGATATCCTTATGATTCACATGCTCTCAGTTTCATTCCAGTAAATATTGGTATATTTCAGTTATGTCCATTTTGCTTACAAATAAAAGAAAATCACTTTGGTCACATTTTAGCTTTCAAAAATATACAAATTTCATGTATTCCATCAATAAGTATGATGTAAAAATATTGCATGTGTGTGTGTGTGTGTTTATTGTTTAGATGCCTAATTTCTCCTTTTTACAAGTATTTACATCAATATGTAGAACACGTGCAAAAACCCGGTACTACCTCTTTAAGGACAGGGACTTGTGAATTTATTTTTGTTGACATCTAACTGTAAAGACCAAAGAGGGAATTATAAGAGACATTATCAGTGGCAAATGGATTAAGTGGATCTCATCTTTGGACACACACTACAAGGCAAAACAAACTTTTACTCTCAACGTGCAGTGAAAGGATGCTGAACTCTGTGCTGAACTGGTGAGTGAAATCTGAAATATTACCAGGTAGTGGCTAATTAAAGACATTTTAAGTTGTGTATGTGAGTGTTACACTCTCATTGAAAAGAGCTGCGCATAGAGTAAAAGACTGGTTTGGGGATTTTAAGAATCAATATTGAAAAATCTATATTTTTGCACGTCCCTGATGTTAAATGTGTGAGAGAGGACCAGTGTGTCCGCGGGAGAAACGGGCTCAGTTTCAGTCTCTCTCACGCCTCATAGAAGCATCTCTGACTGCACTGAGTGTGCAATTATTTAGACGACCTGCTTCGTCTTTATTGAACTGTTGGACATGATGTGAATACAGAAATAGTTGAATACAAATATAGATACAGGGATCTATCGATACAACATCGTGAGGAAAAGTATTGCAATTTATCAATATTTGATAGTATTGGCACATACCTTGGAGTATCACATAAATACAACAGTATAAAAATATGGTGATAATTCAGTACCATAGGGCTTTTCAAACCCCAGGGGGCTGCAGATATTTTTTAAAAAGTTAAATGACAAAGTCGAGCCATGAAACTCTATGTGGCGCAAGCTGATATGTTCTTTGACTTGTTATCTGTTAGACATTTGGCTCACTCACATGTGACATGTTAAGCCAGTTTGTTCACATGGTGTAAGCTGATTGGGCCTTTTACATGTAATTGGGTAGCCAGTCAACTTGCATCTCTCTCTGTCTAACATTTAAATTGCTCAGTTTTGCAGATGAGCTGGTATCACTGCAGTGCGCTGCTAGAGTTTTTCTCTGAAACCCACCTCCACCCCAGCTCCACTTGTCTAGATCTGCTACATGGAGATTGAATATGTCTAATTGTGAAGCAGCATGTCAAACATGTTCGATCCATCATGTCTTGCGTTTTGTCTCATTGTGCAGCAGTAGCAGCATATCCTCATGCTTAACTCAGTATGTATGTGTTTTACAACTTAAAGAATAAAAAAATTATAAAAGTAATGATGATTCATCATCATTCTGAACATGATTGGTTGTAAGGCAATATATCCTGTAAAGCTGCTTTGGAACAAAATTCTTGGTGAAATGTGAAGAGTTTTCTCTTCACCTAATATTTCTCTAATAGTTGGTAGAAAATATAATATTTTAATGTTTTTTTTTTTTTGTCTTACAATGACAATTTATCCAATAAAATTTTATATAAAAAATATATATATTAATAATTTAATACATTTTGCAAACAACATGTCTTTATAATTGTTTTTATTACACAGTAAAATGTGTCTTTATGTCAGAATATACATTTGCATATTTGGGGGTCATTGGCTTGATTGTGGTTTGAACACATCTGCCACAGTATAAATACCAAAGTACCATGATATTACCATCTTATATCATCACTGTCCCATGGTACCACCTCTGTACTTCTTCTTAAAGGCAGACAACAAATTAGGATAAGGAAAAGAAAATTTAGACCAACACTTACGACATATGACATCAAAAAGTATCGTAACTTAATAATGAATTCATTATATAATCAATATATTTCAATATATTTCTCTTAAGGGAAAGTTAAAGCCTTACAAAAGTACAAAACACATTCACACTGAGTGTGACTAAAGTGGCGCGTGAGGAATGCTGAGGGCCTCAAGTGCTCTGAATTTACCCCTCATTATTTCCCACAATGCACTGCTTCAGCCCCCCCCACACAAGCCATCTTATTGCAGTCAATCCCATCTTTCCACTGAGTAAAGCTGTTGTCTTGGCAACAGCTCAGTTACCATGGTGTGTTGTGTAAAGCGACACAGTAACGCTCCAGCACACCTCAATCACAGCACAACACAAACACAGAACTACCATAGTAACAGTACTCTTTTACCTGGATCTTGACAGCGATCACCACAGAACTGAGCTCGCGATCCAACTCTTTCAGAACGATTAACTTCTTCAGCGTCAGACTACACAACCTGAGAGACAGACACAAAGAGAGAGACAGGATTATTAGGTGCCATTTACAAGTTGTCTAAATCAGTGGTTCAAAACTGGTTTCGCTTCAGCACACAGAGTTTGTGGTGACCCAACACAGTAACAAAACAAAATCATGTATCAGTCCTAAAGTAGAATTTTATTTGTCATATTTATTTGCTTATTGGAATAAATTTCATAGGTCAATAAAATAAGTACATATTGTTTAACTTTTCGAAGCTGGTGTTCCCAGCATGCACTGAGCTTGAATAATGAGCTTGCATGGTTTCACTGTTTGCAAGTGTATTTAGACCACTTGTATTGTGGATATTATTGTTACATTTGGTAACTTCCTGTTTTGTTAAGTCTGAAGTTAATTTTCTACTCCAAATTACCCATTCTTGATCAAAAACATTATCTGTTGAATGTTATCAAGTGTTTTGTGATCTGCGTGCACAGCTCTGGATCTTGTTTCTAACGCCATTAAAGCAAGATAGTCTACGATACGTCTATGTCTTATAGTTTGTGAAAGGCTTCCGTGTGTCATGTGGTACATGACTAAGTACATCAAAAAAGCATTAAAATGCAAGAAAACTTTTAAAAGCATGGCTCCAAAATATCAAAACAAAGAGTGAGTAAAATTTACTTGAAAAAGAGTATTGTAAAGTAAATTTTACTAGAGAATCTACCAAGAATTAAAGCTACCAAAAATGTTTACTTGAAAATATTGGGCATTATTTTCATGTGTGCAAAGTTCAGCGCTACATGCAATGACCTTGGCTTACGTTTTATCCAATTTCCGTGAGCACGCAAATTCTAAGTGCAATTTCCGTGCCATCACAAAGCGCAAGTGGGTGTGGGTTGGAGTGTTTGGGCTATCTGTGGGTGTATGCGCGCAAACTGTGGGTGAAGTGGCACATAGCGCAAATCACTATTTTCCTGAGAAATAGGTCATTCCGCTTAGACGTTTTAATACCACATCTGTTTTCAGTGCAAAGTCTAAACTCAGTTGCTGCACTTGCAGTTTGGAGATTTCACCAGAAGGTGGCAATAAAGTTCATGTCCAAACTCTGAAAATATATTGAAACATCAATTTATGTCCCTGATGATCAGAGTTGTACTTGTAGCCGTCTTCTGAAACAAAAAAATTCATGAGATTTGCATTAAACTATCTATAGGTCATAGTTTATTTTTCAATTATTATTATGTTTATATTTACAATTGCATTTATACTTATTTGTATTGGTATTTTTCCACCTGTTGTCGAGGAGTGATTTTTAAGTTACTGCAAAAGGTGCCTGTGAAAGAAGTTGGAGAGGTTAAAATGTTTGTATTGGTTTATGAATTTGTTTTTACCATTTCGTAATTTTTATTATATTTTAGTTTCGTTTGAAGCATAATTTGAATGTAGAAATATTTTTGGTTCATTTTTTTTTTTCATGTTTCAATAAATTAATTTATTTGTTCAATATCTAAATCGACCAGTAGAAGTGAAATGCATGCAGATACAATCACTGTTAATACAAGCCATGATTTGTATCAGTAGATGAAAATGATTAATAATACTAACATTCCCTTTAATTTTACGGAGCGTACATCCAATTCCTTATGAGAAAAACATTTTCTAAGCATGTAAAAGGAGCATGTCCATCTTTTTTATTCTTCTAATTAATTGAATACAGTCCACTTACACTGCCGACTCCTTATGAATGTGCTGTCTTTGTTTACATCGCTGATGCTTGACAGGGAATTTACTATATAATAAAGGATTTAGATGCTGCAATAACCGGGTAAAAATCTCAGAATTAAATTGCACTTGACCCAGCCCATTAGCACTTAGTGTGTGTAATTAGGCCAAACCCACTTGCGCCTAGACTTAGCGCATGCTTGCATGAAAATATCAAAAATGTCATGGCCATGCCCATTGACTTTGTGCTTATGACTCATAGCACATAGCACTGCACTTAGCGCTAGCGCTCTTAAAATAGGGCCCATGATATGTTAAATTTACTAGTAATTTCTGCATGAAAATTGTTTCCTAGTTTTTTTTTTTCAAGTAAACCCCACTCCATTTTTTCTGTGGGACTCCAAATAAACACAATAAACACAACATGTGACCATGGCATGCAAATCTTGCGAGACTTTCGGCAACTGGAGGGTTACCTTCTGGACACGACCATTAATGATAATACAGAATGATGATCCAAAATAGGTCTTATATGTGTTCTAAGGAACACATTTGTGGTTTGGTGTTGATAATGGGGTACTGGGGATTTACTGATGTGCCAGTGAGAGTATAAGGGCATTTTTCAGACCTGTAGACCGTTTGTTTTGTTCCGAAACGGGGACTAAATTGTAACAATGTTGCATTTTCTTATTGGTTCGGTTCGCTTTCACAAGGTAACATTTCAAAACAGACCAAAACTATGTCCATAAAATTCACATGTGAGCAAGCTATCCCCTTATTGGTCACTATGTTTGTTCGCTGTTCCATGATTAAGCTCATCCATTGATATACCAGTTAAAATTATATGCCTGTGAAAAATCCAAAAGGTGTCAGAATCCAAATCAGAATGAGCTTTATTGCCAAGTATGTTTACACATATACAAGTAATTTGTCTTGGTGACAGAAGCTTCCAGTGCACAAACAATACAACAAGACAGAGATAATAATACAAAAATAGAATAAAAATAAAAAGTTAATAGAAAATATAAATATATATAGAAATACACAATAAGACAAAAAATCTATATATTTGTATGTACAAATACAAATCTGTTATATATGAGGGAATGTATGGAAGAAGAGGTATGGTATGTTGGATAAATATAAATAGACTAAGCTGTGTATTGCACATTAATTATTGCTCAAAGGGGCAGTTTTAACTGTTCAAGAGATGGATAGCCTGAGAGAAAAAACTGTTCCTATGCCTGACGGTTCTGTTGCTCAGTGCTCTGTAGCGCCGTCCAGAAGGCAACAGTTCAAAAATGTAGTGGGTTGGGTGAGTGGGGTCCAGAGTGATTTTTCCCGCCATTTTCCTCACTCTGGAAGTGTATAGTTCTTGAAGGGAGGGCAGGAGGCAACCAATAATTAAGCAGTCCGAACTGTCCTTTAAGTCTTCTGATGTCCAATTTCGTAGCTGCACCAAAACAGACAGTTACTGAAGTGCAGAGGACAGACTCAATGACTGCTGAGTAGAACTGTATCAGCAGCGCATGTGGCAGGTTGAACTTCCTCAACTGGCAAAGGAAGTACAACCTCTGCTGGGCCTTTTTCACAATGGAGTCAATGTGGGTCTCCCACTTCAGGTCCTGTGAGATGATAGTGCCCAGGAACCTGAATGACTCCACTGCATCGGTTTCGGACTGATTGTTTTGGTGTGGATCCAAGTGCAATTGCCGTGTTCAATGCCTAAATGAACCGAACCAAGGGAGAAAATGCACCAGGTTCTGAAACAAACACTCCAAACAAGCCAGGTGTGAAAACGCCCTAAGACAAATAAGTTGGGAAACTGACCTATCGCATACGTTACTGTTTGGAAATGTGTTTCTATCCTGTAGGAAATGAAAATGCCATGAAAATGAAGAATTTTAACTTTGAATAGCCAGCCGACACTTTCATCTGTGACTGTGATTTCTTCATCTTCATGTTCCAGAAACTAAGAATTAGTCTGTCTCACACACACACACACACACACACACACACACACACACACACACACACACACACACACACACCTCTATTTCTCTGAGCTGTATGACTCATCTTCTCTGAAGGCTGGAATATCTCGCTTTTTTTTTCTCAGTCTTTTTGTTTTTTTCTCTCTTTGCAACAATTCTCTGGTCTCTATCTTTAGCAAAGACACAGCACACATACAAGCTTGCAAACACA
This sequence comes from Myxocyprinus asiaticus, assembly GCF_019703515.2. Taxonomy (NCBI): domain Eukaryota; kingdom Metazoa; phylum Chordata; class Actinopteri; order Cypriniformes; family Catostomidae; genus Myxocyprinus; species Myxocyprinus asiaticus. The sequence goes on from NC_059393.1 coordinate 3,391,547, forward strand.
CTTGCTGAACCCTACATTACACATACTTTGACACAATTTGGCTATGTTCCACAACCTAGTGAGCTCCCTTCCTAGACAGCATTTTAAAGTGTCATAGGCATTTTCCATCATGAAGGCAGTTCCAAAGTGTAGGCAGCAAAATGATAAAGTCTACTAATGTTAATGGTCCTGCTACCACTCTCTGTGATGAGGAACAGGCAGGAACATTTGTGCTTGCTAAGCTCAAAACACAAGCACCCGACTGAAGCTATTCAGTTCTGGCCATTGAAAGACCCTGCAGCATGAAAAGGCCCTGGAACAGCCCGTACATTCCATGGGAAAAACACACAAACAGAGGCTCATTCAGGATCCAGTGTCAGTCTTACATAAAACCCTGACCACTGCTGATCTAGCATCTCTTCAGCACAATATCCCAGTCAGAATCCGCCCAGTCACGCCACCATTTCACATATCCACAAAAACTATGCAAATTAATCAACTTTAACACCCAAAAGTGACCATTTCCATCCCCTGACAGAGCACGTCCATCACCCAGATGTCTATTTGATGTGTGGGTTTACATCTGGAAGGCGTATTTCTAAGGTTGTTTGCTCATCTGCAATACGTCTATAAGATGCAAATGTGTCCAAAGCTACTATGGTGCCTTCACGTACGTTTGGAATTATCGTAAATACGACTTTCCTACTCGGACGTTGCACATAAACGACCCCTTAAGTTGTAATTACGACTGGGAAACTGAGATCATTTTGATAAAGGATGTTAGGTTTTATTCATTTTTCTGCAAATAGATAATTGTTAGTGACTTCCGTTTTGTTCGTATGCATTTATGTCTATCAGCAACAATTTGATGCATTTTGTATATTTTGACACAGAGAAAATAGCATGTATTTAACCAAAATGCCATTATTGTCAGCATGCTGACTGAGTAACATGCATTACAGTGTCATAATAAGAGTTCCCCAATAAATATGCAAGAATGGACCTGATGTTGTCCATGTTTCCTGTTGACAACAAAGCGCTTAAACTTGACGTACTTGTAATTACCACTTCTGGGAAGTGGGATAATTCCGACAGCACTCGAAGGGAACATTAAGGCCCGGGTATACTTTGTTTTTCTGCGTTCCGTATCTGGAGTAAACTCTTCTGACCGCGAGCGAATACAAACGCGTTCGACACATGCCCACTACAGCTGGTTTGTGATACTCATTTAGTACACTCAATGGCCGGCGCATGCGCAGATGATGCGCACAGACGAGGACCGCGGGTTGAGAAAATCTGGTACGTGCAGACTTTACTGATGCAGAAATCTGTGTCATGCATACTGTGCGCAGAGCTTTCAGCAATGCGGACAACTGTAGTATACTCAGGCCTTTAGTCCAATAGCAACCAGGAAATAATCGCGGTCACATAAACACTGGTGAGTACAATTCTAAGATTTCATTTTCGCTCTAAGATAACATTTTAATTCCACTGATGGTGAGGTTTTGGGTTGGGGTTTGGGCTAGGTGGGGATGGGTTGATAAAATATGCATTCTTGTTGACTTTCTAAAATCATTACAACTAAAAATGCAACTCGCTTTTGGCACCACTCTGTGGACATGTCACCTGGTAACTGGAGCTCACACGTGCTCGTGTGTTCAACAACACTTCCAGCTTCGGCCACTGGGGGCAGTGATTCTAATTTTAGTAAGCACAGACCGTTTTCAGCAGCAAAACTTTCGACCTACTGTCGCCAAATGTACCGTGCGCTTAGTCTGGGCACAGAGCAACATTAACTCTTCAGTGTAAAGATGCCTGTAGCGCGCAGTCTGGCTCATATATTCTGTCCTAATCTCTGATCAGACTCTTGGCATGAGAGGAAACAGGTTGCTTCCTGATGATTCTCTGACTGTAAGGAGTTTAACAGAGACAGAGTTGTCCTCAGCACACAGGGCCAGACAGCACAAACTGCCTCTGCTACCTTAAAAGACCCTCAAACACACACACACACACACACAGCCACATATAGCATAATACTATGAAAAGAACTTGCATATTCTCAAAGTGAAGAGAAAGGGAGGATGTTGTGATGTAATTTTGCCATTAACAAGCTAAGCCTAAACTGTCTGTAATCTGAACACACGAGTCACTCGACACAGATGACTGAGAATTACAGTACCTGCCCTACAATCTGTTCAGCAAACTACAAACAAGGGGAGGAGTGTACATATTAGCTACAGTTTTGGGATACAATAAATACAACTTTTTTCCCAACTCAACTGGAAAACCATTTCATGCATTTTCTAAAATAGTGAATATTTTTCTTTTAGGGTCAAAGTTAGGGTAAGTCTATAGTAATTATTTTAAGCTTTATATAGAAACACTATAATTACATTGCTTGTGCCCATTTAGTTAAGTAAACTTCATGTGCTTACTAAGCTATTTATTGTAGATTTTTCTTCATTTAAATGTAATAAATTGACATGTTTTTTTGGAAATAAAGTAAATAATGCAAAAAAACATTTCGTTTATTTTTCTACATTTGTGTATGTGTACATAACTATAGTTTGGGTATAACAAGCCCTTTTGACATTAAATCACATGCAGGATATGATTTATAGATATCTATAATTCAACTTTCCAGCAAATTGATAATTCTTGATATCAGTAATTTGGTTTGCACTTGTAAAAATTTTAATTCTTGACAATTTCTATTCTTTCACTGATTCTTGAGATAAGGGACAGAACATGTCTTACATACAAAAGTCATCTTTATGTTAAAAATCAAGAAATTCATAATAATAAAAAGACTGGAAAAGTTAAATCTAAAGGAAATGTGTATCCTCAGGGCATTCATTACTTATATTTTTAAATAATTGAATGAGATTTTAAAAAATGCATGCTCTATACACATGTAACTTAATCTGTCCTCAACAAGAAGTCACAATGTTAAACTGTCAAACAAAGTGTTTGAAAATGCAACAAATTCATAAATATTAATATCAAATGAAAGGTAGGGATCTGTAAGATATTATACAATACATAAAGTTACTTTATAGACATGAACGTAATGGATTAATTTGGATTATTTTACTCTGGATAGGGGCACCCGGTAGGGTTGCCCTCTTTCCCACTTATTGTTCTGTCTTTCCCTGGAACCATTAGCAGCCGAGATAAGAAGGGATGGTGGCGGGTGGTGTGGCGCATAAGCTTTTGCTTTACGCAGATGATATTTTATTATTCGTCTCTGACCCCACTGGATATATGCCTTGCCTCCATAGACTTATTGATTCCTTTTCTAAGTTCTCAGGATACAAAGTCAAATTGTCTATATCCGAAGCTTTGGCTCTGACAGCATACTGTCCAGTAATGGCTTTTCAGCTGGGCACCTTCCAGTGACCCAAACAAGGCATTAAGTATTTGGGGATTTTATTCCAAGCAAATTTGTCTGATTTAGTCAGAGTTAATTTTGACCATTTAATAAAAAGGTTTTTGAGCGATGTAGACAGGTGGGCTTCATTACATTTATCAATGATTGGGAAAGTTAATGTTATTAAAATGAACTGTATTCCAAAATTCAACTACCTACTACAGTCTCTCCCTGTAGATGTCCCTCTCTCTTATTTCAAGCAATTTGATAGCACAGCAAAGACTTTTATTTGGAATGGTAAACGTCCAAGATTGCAATTGGCCGATTGACAAAGGTGGGCTAGGCCTACCCAAGATTTTGTTTTATTATTATGCATTCATTCTCAGACATCTGGCTCATTGGTCGCTTCCACCTGAGAGAGCCCCTCCCTGGTTTTGTACTGAACAGGAAGTTATTGCCCCTATTTCGCCATTGCAAAGCCTTTCTATTAAACTAACTGGAGAAGTTAAATCACACACCGTTATCTCGCATTATCACTCGGTATGGACAAAAGTGTCCAGAGTGTTTAATTCAGACATTTATTTAAATGTTGCCACGAGCATATTGCTGAACCCAAAATTATGTATTAATAAGTTCCCTTTCTGCTGGTCAGAGTGGATTGTGAGGGAGGTTAATACACTTGGTGACCTGTATGAGAGTGGAGTGTTGAGATCTTTTGAAAATATGGTTCAACATTTTAGGATTCCCATATCTCAGTTCTTTAGGTATTTACAGCTGCGCCACCTGCTCTGTACTACATTTGGGAGTAGCATACACCCCCCTAAAACAGCAGATACTCTGGAAGTGGTGATTACTGCTTTTGGAAAAGGTCGAGAGGCATCAGTGTATTACTCCCTGTTAATTCAGAGTCTGGGGGACGGAGCTTCAACTTCTCTCAAGAGATTATGGAAGAAAGATTTAAACTTGGTATTGGAGGAGGGAGTGTGGGCTAGGATTCTAAAAAACATTAAGTCTACATCTTGAGATGCAAGGGTGCGTCTGATGCAATTTAAGATTTCACATCGATTTTATTAGACCCCCTCTAGATTGTATAGGCTTGATCTTAAAGACACACCCACCAGCTGGCGATGCCAATCAGAAGATGGGGACACAACGCATGTTTTTTGGTGGTGTGTTAAGATCCAAGAATTCTGGTTGAGGGTTCAGAGTTTTATATGTGACATATTGGGCACTCAAATTTCATTTTGCCCCAGACTCTGTATTTTAGGTGATGGGGCGGTCATTAATATTGGGGATAAATACATAAGAAATTGGGTCCTAGCCGGTGTTATGATCGGCAGACAGATTATTCTTAAGGGATGGAGGTCAGCTGGAGCGCCCTCATTTCGGGAGTGGTGCACGGAGATGGGCAGGGTGGCGGGATTTGAAGAAATGTCAGATAGAAGGCTAGGCAACCTGGAGGTATTTAATAGGAAGTGGGGCAGCTATTTGAACTTTTTGGAAGGCTCTCGGGGAGGGGCAGTGGAGAGGGATTTATAGTTTTAAATGTGTGTGATTATAATTATATATATATATATATATATATATATATATATATATATATATATATATATATATATATATATATATATATATATATATATACGTATATACACACTTTTTTTTCTTTCTTTGTTTGTGTAATTTAGCTTTGACCACAGGGATGTTTGTTGGGGGTCAGGGTGGGGTTGGGGATTGGGAGGGGAATAATGGGGGTTAAAAGTTGATTCTGTACATAAATGTTCTGTTTTTCTGTTTCATTTGTTGGAATCAATAAAAAGTGTTAATCGGAAAAACAATACATAAAGTAAACTTTAAATTATATTTTCCATAAATAAAAACTGTCTATCAATGTTGTGTCCTCACTTTACGTCAACTCTGTCAGATTGTTTAATAGGTCATGGTCAGCTATAACTCTGAGTACCTCTTTCACACTTCCTGCTCATGGTGGATGCAACAGTAGGACACACGGTCTGGTAAGGATTATATTTGTTCATATTTTAAACAAACAATGTTGAAGTCTCTGTGGGCACAGCTTCAACATGTCAACTCCTTCATTCCCATTATGATAATTTCTGTTAGAATTGTGGAATAATTTTGGCATTTTAGTTTAGATTACAGAGGCAGCTTTAACTGAGGAAAAAACAAAATGGCTCCAGAGTACAACACATGGTGAAGATGGAAAAATATAAAATTTTGTCAACACAGAATTTTCAGAATAGTGTGAAAACAGAAATAAAAATTGTATAGAATGTTTTTGATCACTTAACTCCTTTACTGAACACCATTATTAGATAATTAATGACTTTACACTCTCGTTGGATGGAACAAATTACAATAATGCTTTTTAGTGTGTCTGATTGAGTTGACACAAATTACAGTAAGATGCAAGTTATCACTTACATGGTTCGTTAGCTGACACTTTTGTCTACAAATAAATCCATTTCAAATTAATTTAGTATTACATTTTAAAACCTGTTTTGTCCCTTATCTCAAGAATCAGTGAATTCTTTCTGGACAACATTACTCACAGAAATAGCCATTATTGATATGAAAAATTTAATTTCAACTAGTAAAAAACTTTTGAATTTTTTATTTATTTATTTTTTATCTGAAACTGCATTTTCACTAGTAGATTTTCACAATGATCTGTCATTCACTTCTGTTCAAAACACAATTCTGTAATTTCTATCATTTTTTACTTATCGGAATTACAAATACACATATCATCCATGTACTTCTTAATTTTTAATATCAATAATGACACTGTCCTAAATCAACGGTCCATTCCTGATATCCACTAGTTAAAATGGTACATTTTTATTTCTGTAATTTGGTTTTCACTAGTAGCAATGTTAATTCCAGATATCTGTAATGTGATTTCCAGATATATAAAATGACCATTGCCACTAGTAAAAAAAAAAAAAAAAAAAAATATATACATATATATAACAATATAATTGTTGATATAAAGAAAATATTATTTTTACTATTAAGAAGAACAACAGTGGCTAATATGTGTATTTGGAATTACAACCAGTAAGAAACTAATTATAGATATCTGTAATTGTGTTTTGAATAGGAGTAAATGACAGATCATTGTAAAAATTCTACAAGTGACACTGCATTTACAGATATAAAAAATTAAAAATACAATTTTTTATATTAAGAATTAACTTTTTCTAGTGCAAACATGAATTCTGATGTCAAAAATGAGCATTTTCACTAGTAGTAATTCCATTGCGGATATCAAGAATGAGCATTTTAGCTTGTGAAAATGTAATTATAGATTTCTATAATTCATATGCTGTTCTTGATTAAATGGCGAAAGGGCTTTTGATAGTTTGGGAAGAAATTGTCCTGAGAAGTGAACTAAATCTGACAAACCCTCCCTTTGGGGACATTCAGGGATGTTCTCAATTGGAAAATCGATTAATAAATAAAGCAAATACTGTTGTTTTTTTTAATTATTATTATTCCAAAAAAGTTTTCATTTCGAGGTAGGGTTTAGTAGGCTTGGTCTGTTGTCATTATACAGTAATAAGCTTTAAAAACCTACGTCCTCATTAAGATGCATGTGTGTGTGTGTGTGTGTTTTGCTCTGACTCTGATTATGAACGTAATCTCACCACACCTAAAGGTCACGCATGTGACACCACTCACCGATTGACATAATGCACGGCTGCAAACACACTCAGTGCTCTGTTCATCTATAACTGCTGAGTGTGATGACACAGGATGTGAATTATGCAATGATCTGCTCATATCCACTGCGTCACAGCAGATCTAGCATGACAATATCAGCATTGTTCCTCTAGAGAAGTGGCTTTGAAATCTCCAAGGCATTAGTTTTAAAGACACCTGGCTTTTATTTATGAAACACAAGCAGAACTTATTTCTAAATCGCTCATAAAACTGCTCTCGGGTGTTTATTTAACTTCGGGCACTTTTATTTGCCTGGGGTTGATTTTTATTAAAAGTAACAGATATCAAATTTTCTTTTTTTTAGATGAAGGTAACATTAAAACACTCTTAGAGACTATTTACCAGGCAGTTGTAATTTATTTTTGAAACTTTTCAGAGCATTCAACATTCACACCAGCACTGACCTTGTTTGAAACAGTTGTTCAAGGTCATTGTCTTTTCCCAAAACGAGTGAATGTTCGTAATGAACAGTGATTTTCATTGCAGCACAGCCCCAGGCTCTGACACTAAAGATGTCCCATTAGCACACGAGTCAACACTGATTACGACTCCGGCCAATCAATGAGCTCCATTAGAACCTGATGCTGGCATGTACCGAATTCTCAATCATCCCATTTATAGACCAATAACAACTTAAATTCTGTTGTGTCTTTGGAGCAAACCCCAAAATCAAAAGAAACATATAGCATTAAGAAAATTAAGCTTATTAGGACCATTAATATATTTTGCATCGTGAGATTATTTTCATGACAATTCTCATCACTATAATACAGTAAAAAAGTTGGATTATGGTAATGAGAATCTAAAGAGAATCATCATTGAGAATATTGAGAATTACCCACTGAGTCAAGTTTAAAAGACAGTTTAGATCAAGAACGGCTACGCACAGCAAAGCAAATTGCAGACTGTGACTATTGCCCCAAAACTATTTACACAGAGCATGATGCAAAATTTCATTGGGCTCTGTGAAGAAAACAGCTTGTGTGGTCATGAAAACGCATAAGCAGCGTTGTTACAGGTTTCTGAGGAGTGCGCACGTGTGTGAACAGAACTAATAACTAACGTTAGGATGGAGCCCAAAAACAAGCCAACACAGCAGAAAGAATTCAACATTTTTGGTGTACGAGATAGCAAAATTGTCCGAAGTCGTATGAGATGGTGAAATCATAAGAAATCATACAAGATGGCGGAATTGTATGAAATTGTACGAAATAGTGGAATCGAAAGAAATCGTACGAGATGGAGAAATTATAAGAAATAGCGAAATCGTAAGAAATCATAAGATGGCAAAATCATTCAAGATAATGGAATCATAAGAAATCTTACAAGATCGTGAAATCGTAAAAAAATCATATAAGATGAGGAGATTGTAAGATATTGTGCGAATTGGCGAAACTGTAAGAAATCGTACAAGATTGCAAAGTAGTTCATGATGGCGAAAACGTTAGAAATCGTACAAAACAGCAAAATCGTACAAAATTGTACAAGATGGCAAAATCTGCAAAATCGTAACAAAACCATACGAGATGGCGAAAATGTCAAAAAATCATACAGGACGGCTGTATGATAATGAAATTTTACTAAAGTGTATGAAATGGAAAACTCGAAAGAAATGTCAAAATCGTAAGAAATGTCAAAATCGTAAGAAATTGTATGAGATGGTGAAATCGCACAAGTTGGCTCAAACAAAAGTGTAAGACTTTTACTCCCATCGAGAAAATTGAATGAACTGAGGACAGAGAGTAAACCGATTCTTCCTAAGTTCCTAATGCCTAACCCAAACCTAAACCTAACCAAAAATACGAAAATTACTTTTTTGAACGACGATAGAAAATTGCCTTTACAAAAAGTGAGAGTTCACTGCACATTTGCCACAAACTTGCCGTAAAATTCACCACAGATAATTTTCACATGCAAATAAGCTTTGCAGAAAATTGTCCGTTGTTGCCAAAGGTTTGCTGGAGGTTCACCATGACCGGAAAAGGGCTGCAAACTTCTGGCAAACATTTGCGGGAATCACAAGCTCATTTGCATGTGAAAATAATGAGCGCCAAATTTGCATTTGTGGCTAGTTTAGATTTTTTGTAAGGGTGGGGTTTGGAACATTCAAGGGAACGTATTACAGGTTATTGGGATGCATCTGTCATTTGTATGAGTAACAAAATTTCATGATACATTTCCTTTCTTAAAATTTGATACATGAATTGTATTGATTTGAAATTCAAATTGAAATGATCTCTATCAGCTGTTCTGTGTTACAGTGAGAACTGGAGAGGGATAAAAAGGGTGTCCAGACTGCCGGAGGAGAGAGAGAGAGACACACACGCAGCGGAGTGTTCTGTGTGTTCATTCATGTTATGCTGTAAAGCAAATTGTTGTGTGATGCTGGAAAGTGTAAAAATAAAGACTCAATTGGATTGTTACCCGGCTCCCGCTTCCTCCTTCAGAGAGAACTAGAGATATGTCACACTATAATACTACTAATTTGTGTATAAAGGAAGCATGTTAGCATTGCTGAGAAAACAGTGAGAGCATTTATATGTACACCAGTTGTTGGATTATTAAGCATAATTGGTTTAAGAACGTGCATGAAAATGCGTTCAATAACTTAATTTCAGTTGTGGCGCAGCACAATTTAAATGCACTAAGCACCTGGTTAAAATGTTTTGTGGGTTGTTAGTGAATAGGACACAGGTTTTAGCACTGAAATACCATCCGAAAAAGTGGCACAACTGTTTAGTGAATTTGGTGACATCAGACAGCGAAATGCAGTCCTAGTAGTTTCTGTGTTAGCAGTAGAACACCGGCTGCCCTGCTCTACATTTCTGAACTGACACACATTGGTTGACTCAGCAGACTGTGTTGCATTATTCTGCATTAACTTTGAATGAGGCAAGTATATGCCACATTCTCCGCGACTGATGCCGCAGGTTTGTCACCCTGCAGGCATCTAACATAAACAGGAAATAACATGCACTTTCTTGTGTGTGCAACTCAACACTCATTGTTCATGGGAAAATTAACAAACCTTACCAGTAATTATAACATACTGTACATTATGTGTCATCACAAACTCAAAGTTTCGAAATATAAATCACTGTCCTATTCACACTCAAGTCAGAAGAAATGTTGAACCACATTTTGTCTTCACAATACATGAGCATTGCGCAATAATTTTGCAATATAAAATGTTTCATGTCTAACATGAACGGTCTACCATTACTTTGAACATTATTTTAAATAAAAAAGAAATTCTGTTATTATTTCATACATTTTTAAATCACTTAAACATCGACCAAAAAATGTATGAATATCGTGATATAAAATTTTGCGTATATTGTCCACCCCAATGCACTTTTGATTTGAACATTCAGTTAGGCCATAAGACAAATTTTGCGATCTTTCCTTGTTTCGTGACTTGCAAGAGTTGGCAATAGGCCTGTTGTGATTTTTAAATAATCATCTGATTGCTGTTATTTGATCTAACCTTATAATTTGAGATAACCACGATTATTCTGCACTTCAAATTCCAATCACAATTTAGTGTCAAATAAGGGAATTTTAAGTGAATATACAAATTCCATGAAAGTAAAGAATTTCATACAGAAATATTTTATTATAATATAATATAATAGCTAAGTTATGGGCCACGACAAAAGTTGACCAAAAAGAGAGACATATTTTAAAATATATTTTAAGTAATTCATAATTTTTTAAAGCTTTAAATGAAATCATATATCCCTATTTTATTATACGAAATTAAATATGAATAAGTGGCTTCTTGAAGCACACATAATGTACACCTTGACAATTGTATGACAATTAATCCTCATAATCGCAATTATTTGTTTCATGATTACTTGTCACTAATCGTGACAACCCTATTTGGCAAGGTAGATTCACTTCAGCGAATCCGTTTAAAATGTCCATTTCAAATGATTCTCAGTTCTATACACAAAATCAAATATTCGTTTGTCATCACTTAATCATGTATTAAAATGCTTTAGTAAAAATAGATTCACACAAATATAAATATGTTGTTTATCTCTATATACTGCTTTTATAAATGTGCATATAATTGAAAATGATTACATATTCTTTGATTATTTTTAACTAGATTTTTACTTCATACATTAAACAGTTTGAATTTACCAGGCAACAATGGTGGTTTGGTTGAAATGGTTCATCTGAAAAAAGCTATTTCAGAGCAAATGCATCGTAAATATCAAAATGTTCCAGTCAAAAGACTGAAAAATGGAGCAATCAGATTTTGATTCCAAAACTAAAGTTTTACAACACCTACAACAGACTCTTAGTGCCTTTCTTCATATTTGACCACATACTGCAAGTCTTAAGTGGATTTAATTATTCTTGCATATCCATTTCTTCAAAGTGTTTGTTTGCATGTGACTCAGTTGTCTGGGTTTGTGATTCACAATTTTATCTGCCCTGTCCTTCCCATCACCCAACATCACCTCCCTCCATTGACTGACAGCTCTATAAGAAGCTACACACTGCAGATGCAAATGACCATAGCCTTGTAAAATAACTTCACATAATACGCATAATGTTCACTAATGAAACAACAGCAATCTCCTGGAATGAACGAGGGGGACAAAACAACAGTCCTGTTAAATCTTCTATTGACCAACAGGACCATTGTCATTGTGTGTGTGTGTGTTTAATGCACACTCTGCTTGCTCAGAACAATGGCACGTATTGAGTGCCTGCACTTACATACTTTAAATCTGTGAGTCTGTCCCAATTAGTGACACGAAAATCCCATAACCATACAGCTTCCTCTTCAGTTTGATTAAAAATCCTCTTCAGTCTGCAACCATGACACTGCATGTCAGTACGACTGCAAAAGTGGCCATTCAGACCAAATGTGTTCTTGCGCTACAAAAGGTAGACGCAACGCAATGAATACAACAGATGGCAGAATGCGTTTTTAACAGTTGAAGTTCTTTTTAACTCGACACGCTGTCAAAAAAACCGCGGCGGTCCTGCGAGATGCTGAAAAAACAGTGAGGCGCAGCGCAACAGTGAACGATGTCAGTTTAGCACGTGTTTACATTGAAAATTATGTTAAAAAAGCCCCTAAGACGGTGTCTCTCTCTCGTATATATATATATGTATATTGTGACACAGATAGTGTTGACTCACCTCATGTATCCTTGAGTGTGTGTGTCTTTGTCTCTATCTATGTCGCTTGCAGATAAACTGAAATTCCTTTAACACTGTCATCTCCTGGGGCCTGGGTAGCTAAGCAATTATTGACGCTGACTACCACCCTTGGAGTCACGAGTTCGAATCCAGGGTGTGCTGAGTGACTCAGCCAGGTCTCCCAAGCAACCAAATTGGCCCAGTTGCTAGGGAGGGTAGAGTCACACGGGGTAACCTCCTCATGGTCACGATTAAGTGGTTCTCGCTCTCAATGGGGCGTGTGGTGAGTTGTGCATGGATCACGGAGAGTAGCATGAGCCTCCACATGCTGCGAGTCCCCGCGGTGTCATGCACAACGAGCCATGTGATAAGATGTGCAGATTGATGGTCTCAGAAGCGGAGGCAACTGAGACTTGTCCTCCGCCACACGGACTGAGGTAACCGCACCACCTCAAGGACCTACTAAGTAATGGGAATTGGGCATTCCAAATTTGGAGAATAGGGGATAATAAATAAATAAATAAATAAATAAATAAACACTCCTTTTATGAGATACTGTGTGGTGTTTTTAGATTTGTATAATAACTTGTAGTGGTTATGAATGTTTGCACAGAAATGTCAAAAAAAGAGTCCCCAGTGTATTGCGGGCTTGTTCATAGTTAAAAGTTCCGTGTTATGCACCAAATTTTCTGGTTATTATTGGGATTTTGGTTGCACAATAAACAACATACGGGATTTTATTCATTTTTTACTTTTGTTGCCGCAATGTCTGCGTCCGTCACAGTGAGGAAAGTTTTTTTTTTTTACATTCAATAAATCGATTTGAAAAAACTATCAGCCGATTAATCGGTTATCGACTTTTTCCACCAGCTTAGATATCGTAAAATCCACTATCGGTCGATCTCTACTAGAAATCACTCAGAACACATTAGTAACAACACACAGCAATGCCTTGGCAACCACATATAACACCCAAGCATAATGGCAATTTTTTGAGTTTTTAGCTGGTGTAAGCTAGTTTTAGACCATCTTACACCAGCTAAGACCAACTTAGTCTGGTTTAAGTTTTTTATTATTATTATTATTGTATATATATATATATATATATATATATATATATATATATATATGTATATATTTTTTTTTTTTTTTTTTGCAATGGATTACATACAGTTATTCTTCTTTTCAATGCTAAATCTGACAGATTTAAACTACTAAAAGTGATGTTAATTATTGTGTGTTAATAAACAGATTAACTAAATAAAACTGGTATGGATGGAAGAGTCACAGGAAGTGGCTGCATGGAGCTCTTTCCCGAACAGGAAATGCTTCACATGGAAAGTGAAATACCACTCCTACACACACACACACACACACACACACAAAGTGAGTTAATGATGATAGCACATGTTAAAAATACTCTAAAAGTGTTCATTAAGAGCACATATATGACAGAATGGCCAGAATCACAAGGTATTATTCATTATACACAACATCTGTCTTGTTTGAGAAAACATATTTGGACAGGAATTACGTATTTAGTCAAGAACTATCAACATTATTATAACATTTTATATTATTAGTGCCGTTTTTGTGGTGAGCATCACTACTAATTCTTATTACTGATGAGACTCTAGTTTAAAGTGTTTTCATGGTAAATTAATGTCTCTGCAGTAGACCGATGTCTTACTTTTGCCTGTACAGCAAATTATCAATGTTGAGTTCAGGACGTTCACGCTCACTGCACTGATAATTAGTCGTCTGAACTCTCAGCAATGCCCTGTGGTGTAAAGGGTAATTTTCCACTTGCGGAGGAGTGTGATAGAGAAACCTGTGCTGTCCTAAAAGAGAGTGATGTTGATGGAGAGAGAGAGATGAAAGTAAATATCTCTTTTGTCACTCTTATCGATATCTACAGTGAAACTCCTGCTAGAATTAGGGATGTCTATATCAACTAGTCTTGAACGACTAATCGGCCTCAAGGAAACCCTGTATAATTAGGCTGTTTTCAGGCTAACCTGACCCCAATCAGAAAAAACGCGGTCACACAACACTTCGTTGTCCATTCACTTCCATTCAAACGCATCCGAACGCAGAAGGCCTTAAACTTTTATGGATGTTTTTACACTTAAGTATTCTTTAAATCTGTGCTTGCTTGTAACTTATTTTCCTGCCGAGAGGGCTTTTTCAAGTGCAGGATAATTGCCTCAGGTGAGTCAAGACCCATCTTTCACTGGACCATGTTGAGATTAGGGCTGAAACAATTAGTCGACGTTATCAACAATGTCGGCAATAAAAAAAATGGCAACAAAAATTTCGAATAGTCATTTGATCTCTTCTAATGCAACATGAGATCATTTGAAACGCTAATGATGATGCAGGAAAGCAGCACTTCAGATCATGCCTGACTGAGGAGAGGCAGAAAGAACAGCTCACAGTCCAGACGCACTCCAAAATTTCCAAACAGATTAAGGTGATGTAGATTGCGAAGTATGAGGGAATTCTAATACAAAAATGTTATATGTTGCTTCTCAAGTAAATGTATCTTGTTTTAAGGATTTTTAGATCATTTTAAATGGAAAACAAGACAAAAACACTTGATAACAATAGGATTTTTTGCAGTGAATTTTTTAATGATTAAACAATAAAAGAAACTACCGAATAGTCGAATAATCGTTCTAATAATCGTTAGATTAGTCGATTATCAAAATAATCGTTAGTTGCAGCCCTAGTTGATGTTAATTTTGTTAATCAAAAATGTATGCTTTTGAGTAAGTAGCCTAGAAAATGACTGTTTTAGGCTAGGTATGCCATTTTTTTTACCCTGCTGATCAACAAGGCTAATTTCAACGACATGCTGACTGCTTAATGGTTAAAATATCTTCTATTCTGTGTGCACGTCATGTTTAGAACAATACATTACGTTTATTGTCCATTTCTCTCAGGCCTATTTGTTTCTGTCCTATAGCTATTTTTTTTACACCCTAACTGTTATTGATTAACATTCTTTACCGAACAGCAATCATATTACTTGGGATGTCCAGGTCCGATACCGCGCTCAAGTACTGGTACTCGTCCTTGTAAAAACGCTCCGATACCAAAAACCGATATCATCTGATGTACGAATGTCATTTCGTAAACATTCAGCCCACAAATTGTCCAAAATGTCCTTGTGAGATTATTTAACTGCAAAAGCTGTGATTTAATGAGATAGATATATAGTTTGCATGTAATTCAAATGTGAGCGCTTGTTAATGTGTGGAGACAGTGTTGTGCTGACACCAGCTGCTCATATATTTTAACAGGGCTCCAGACTAAAAAAAAATTACTTAGGAGCCATTAGCTCCTAAACTGAAACATTAAGGAGCCCAATGGCTGTTTTTAGTCGCAAAATCACAGATTTGCTCGATTTAGATTGCTGTTCAGAAACAAGATAGAAAGCCGAAGAAAAGGAAGACAACTGATAATTAATCGAAGGTTTAATAAACAGTATATATAGCTGAGAAGATAAGTTTGCATTCCCTTATGTCTCATAAATGTTGACACCCCTTTCATAATTTATACAAATATAAGAGATAAGATTTTTTATTTAGTATTGCTCTTCAGAACAGATATTTACATAAAGTATAGTATGCATGTAGTAGTGTGTTGTCTTCTTGAGCATCAATGCATATTTGCAACTTGTGTAATAGTTGTGTACAAGTCCCTCAACTGTCCTAAGTGTCAAAAGTTTTATATTAATATATATATAATTTAAATTGTTTTAAAATATTGCCTTAGTCTTTCTTTACTGTTACCAGATGGCCCAGACACAGAGACTTCAAGAGTGCAAATTGAATGAAATCCCAGATGCAGTTTATTGTGCTACTCCAATCCCAATCAATAATTACCAGGAGAAAAAAAAAGTGGTACACAATATGGGACTTTTAATTATAAAGAAGCCAAAATACATGCAGGACTCTCATTTTGAAATGTCTTCACTCCCAGTTGTGAGCTCACTGACGGCTGATTCGCTGAGAAAGTGAATCTGATTCAAACTGCTAACCTGAGCTTCTTTTTCAGGTGATTCATGAAAACGATCTGGTTCAAAAGAATCATTTGGTCACGACTCTCTCGCGCTGGGTTTGTTGTTGCGTGCGGTGCAGTGAGCTCGTCAGAAACAGAACGGGTGAAAAGCGGCGCGAGACACAATGGTGGTGCGTGCTCTAAAGATGTATGACGAAACCGCATATGAACGCACAAAACCCGACTGTTGCCAATGGCGACTAGATTTTAAATTATTGTCACAATCAATTATGTTTGGTCGCATTTGTGACCATTTTAGTCGCTGTCTGGAGCCCTGTTTTAAGGCTCCTCCAAGTCTCATACAGGGAAAACACTGTCATGAGCATAACGTGCTCTGTTTGTAGCTGATGACAGTAAACGGAGTGCAAATTCACATTGTAGCGGGAGGCACATACAGAGCACATACTTGTTTAATTAAATAGCAGCCTTTTGCGGTTTAATAATCACTTTGAGTCATGTAGTGACCAGCTTTTCCAGAGTGGGAATCTGCCATCATAACATCAGAACTCCTTGGTCAAAACAACACAGAAACACTTCAAAATAAAAGCTCTATCATAATTAAAGTTAAATTTATAGGAAAAAAGTATGACTGAAATATATCACTACTGTAAAGTTATGTAATATTCACTGTAATACTACTACTACTACTACTACTACTAGTAATAATAATAATAATAAATCAGTGGTAATTGTATTTCACTTAAGTAGTATCTAACATCTGTGATGCTCTGTTATGCAGCACTTTATTTGACAAAATATTACACCAATGTTGTATTTTGGATTGTGTTGGTACTCGTACTTGTTCTCAAACACATGATATCGGGACATCCCTACATATTACAGAGGATCATAGGCTAATGCACGTCGTGAAATACATGAAACTTTTCAGCGTATTTTTCTCTCGTAGATTTAGCTTACCTGTTAATTATTTTCAACAACGTCCTGACTGTTTTAGTATGTTAAGCAAATTTTACTTGGTGAATTCCATTTAGAACAGGACATTAGGGTTGCTTTCTTTCTTTTTAGACTAGTCAACTAAGTCGACTCCAAAATTTTCGCTTAAATGTTAGTGAAATTAGTTGTTTCGCCTATGTGTAGATGGTGCTTCATAAACAGCTACACTGAATAGTCACAATGGACGAGGATATCATTTTAGCGTTGAGTTTCTTCTTAACTTAAGACTCATTGAGTATAAAGTGCAGCATTAAAAAAGACTACTCGACAATTATATTTTTGCTGGTTTCCCATGCGCTCAGCGTCCGCCCTTGCCGTTTTCGCCCACGGAATTTCGCCGTGAGAAGGTATGTGTGACCGCGCCTTTTAATCTCAGTTCGAAGAAATTTTGCATTCTGCTGCGCACCAAAGGTCAAGCTTGGTGAACTCTCACCAATAAAATTTGAATGGCAAGAACACGTGTTCCCAGAGATCAAATTGTCTTACATGGCCTCCTAACCAGACACGAGTCTGTGTGTCTGTGAGTAAGTGAGTTAAACCGCCCTCTCTTAATCCCTTAAGTGGCGTAAGCAAAACGGCTTTCAAGTTTACAAGACGCTTCAGAATGCCACTTTCTGCAAAAACCCTGGAATAAACAATTTTCTTAAGTGCATGTAAACAGGTATGTAAAAGACGTCCCAAACAGAAATTGGCTAATTCTGACACATTTACATACGTGAGATGTTTGATTAATGTGTACTGTCCCTAACAAATAAATAAATAAATGAAATGAAAGACTAAATTGTTAAAAATACATTTGTAACAATTTACTTATTTACTTTCAAAACGATCAATTATCAGCTGTCTTTCTTTTCTTCGGCTTTTATCTTGTTTCCGAACAACCATTTAAATTTATAATTTGGCAACTAAAAGCAGATATTTGGCTCCTAAATGTTTCAGTTTATGAGCCAATAGCTCTGCAGTCATTTTTTTAGTTTGTCTCCCTGCACGTCACACATATCAGACTGATCTATAATTAAAATACATTATTATTATCGATTAGTTGTTGCAACACTAGTTATATTAGCATATTGCGTATGCATAGTAGATTGGATTTATTCCCAGTTTGCTGTGACACATTTATGTGACAAAGTGTAAATAAAGTGATTATGTGTACATACCCCCTTTGATATGTACCCCTTTTTACGTTTTTCCACATAATTTGAGCAGATCTGTATCTGATTACACTTGAGACACACTGGAATGCAAGGTATAAATGCAATCCAGCTAAAGTATATCTAGACACAATCCAGATCTGAATTGTAAGTTAATGCCAGGTGTAAAGGGGGCCAGACTGACATCACACATCCAGGTCATTTCCAGGAACAAATGCTATTTAACTTTGTTTTTCAAATCCAGGGCAGAATATGCCAGGAAGAAAATTAATCAGCGACATGGGATACCACAAAGTATTTTCACTTTCCCACATCTCAAGAACATACTGACATGCCCAATACAAAACATCTGTGATACGCACAGTGAAACCAGACGACAATACCCTCTACTAGCCCCAAAAATTCAACATTTACGTTTGAATTCAACAGTCACGTTTTAACACAAAAGAAGAATTTATAAAGAATCATCACACAACTGATTTTTGGGTGAACTGTTCCTCTAACCAGATTTACACCCACTGTTTTTGCCAATTAAAAGCATCAGTTTTCCAACAGGGGGTGAAATTTTCTTTTCAAGACTCCCATAAGCCAGCCTAGCATTGATTAGAGAATTCACCACCATTCAGTGACACCTGCTCTATAGTGGTCTGAGCTCAGTGAAGGCAAGAGAACTGCAAAACAACACAGCCAGGGATTCTAAAATTAATTAAAATGCCTCCTCCTGAGCCAACAGACACTAAAGATGACCTAAAAAAAAACATACTGTGAAAAAGACCTCAATTCGTCCAACAGCTAACTTCTGAAACTGATGGCTCAAATTGAAAGTCAATTCATCCATCTGCTGAAATTCCAGATCTCACAGAATCCTCCGCCTATACCATCCTAATCACCTCCACACATTTACTGATGCTCTGAGGCAGGGGCGTGCCCAGATGGGTGGCCTGGGATGGCCCTGGCCACCCCTAGAATTTGATTGGCCACCCCAGGTGCCACCCAAAATACTAAACCATGAATGGTCATTTTTGGAGGCAGGCCTTCAATAAAACCAGGTAGAACCTCGTTAGTTTAAATCAAAGCAGGAAGCAGTGTCAAGAAATGACAGTTAATTGAGGGGACTTGGGAAAACACTTCCTACAGTCATCCAAAATAAAATAAGGCTTGAATGCGCACTGTAGATCGCGCTGCATGTCACATCCGCGAGACTGGGACACTGAAGTCCACCCATGAAGCGGGCTTAACGCACCATAGATCATCCATCCTGTTACCAGTGCTTGAATTGAACAGGCCAGTACTCTCTTCTATCACTTTTTTGCCCTGTCAACAAGACAAAAACTGTAATGCTGTAATCTTACTCTGGCCAAGAACCGTTCTTTCAGATATGAAATGTCTGACTGACATGTTAATCTATTCATTTATGATCACATGGACATAAAACAATATTGCAAATTTCAAAATATTGAGTTTTAGCTCTATATAGTTCATAATTTTTTTGGTCTATATATATAGAAATTTGATATATCATTCCATCCTTAATCAACAGGCCTATCAATTTTTTTAATTTTCCGAAATTTGCTTATATTTATTTTACCTATATTTATTTCCCTTCATAATGTAATGCATTCAGTCTTAATTCATCTAGCCTAGTAGGTCTCTTAAAGGTGCACTAAGTAACTTTTTGCTCGTGTCATCTTGGACTTACAGTGACACCTAGTGGTGTGGAGGCAGCATCATTCAAAATCAGTAGTTTTCAGTTACAGATGTCATTGTAGAAATTCATTATTCACAATCAGCCATGATTAATTTAATCCAAGAGTGAAAGTGTCCAATAACAAGACGGTTACTACTGGTAAGTGTGTAGTATTCAGCTGGTCATGTGATTCTAAAATGGCAGCCCCCATGAGGCGCCCCTCCCCTATGTAGAATAAAACAGCTTTTATAAGGTTACTGACATGGTTAGAGTCCTTATCTCATGTGAGTGCTCATGATTTTAAACATGTTTCAAAATTACAATTCATTTCTTAAGGAGTAAGACTTTTTTCATGGGGAAAAAATTACTGAGTGCACCTTTAAGAAAAGAAGCAAAATTACACTACACATCTCAAAATAAAACAATTGCCTTCTTGATAGTATTACTGTATCACTCCACGGTAGCTTCATCTCTCCAAAACTCCACAAAACTGCACAGAATTACCGTGTACTCAACGTTACATGAATAAAACCAGTTAAGTCAGATGTTACCGCTTGAAGCACATTTTTAAGGTTACATTTTTTTTTTCAGAGTTCACTGTAAAAAAATAATAATTGTCAGGTAACCTTAAAAACAGTATGTTCTTCACATGGTAACATGAACTGTTTTTTTTCTTCCAAGTCAAAAACATTATTTAATTTGACTAAATTAATCTGACAAATTAGGTTACACCAATGAAAGTCATTTTTATGGGAAATATCAAGCAGAAAAAGATCCTTGAGGTAACAATTGCTGTATTATGTTTCAATTATTCATGTACAGTATTTCCATCACATGGAACTCTGGGAAAGAACTCAAAGTGCAACATCATGCACCCAGTCAACATCAGCTGGCGTTTCATCAGAAATAATGACCCTACACTGACTCCCACACCAATTAAGATCCAATGAACAAGCATGAATAATTGACATGCTATCGGCTGGATAAACTGATTGGAGCCGCATGTTTAATTACTGCAGGGTGATCTATGCTTGGGTGCGTTTACACTCATTTGTCTGTACAAAGAGGCCAGAATGGAGGAAGACAAGACCTATAAATCACTGCAAGCGGACTATCATCATTTATCCACATATGGAGTCCCTCAAAATGGACAAGGGAAGGGTATCGCAAATTATATCACAATATGGATCACTGTGCTATACATGTCTCTTTTCAATACATTGCAATATCATAATTGGATCTCAATTGAAACTGCTGCTAATGTGCAAGAGAGACCCATCATGTATGCACGAGAGTCAGTTTGAATCTCTCTTGTGCGGTTCACTTCACTTTTGTTCCAGTACGGGGCCTTTGACCGTACTGAGAATTGCCACTTTGAGATGAGAAAGTTTTTGTTAAAATACTGATTTTCAGATTAACTGTGATCTTCTTTAGAACGATTCTGTTATCGATTCTTAAAATCCCAAGATCAGTCTTTTACTCTATGTGCGACACTCTACAATGCAAGCAAATCACTTGCAATTCCTAATTCCGTGCAATGCGTAATTGATGAAAAACTAATGTTAAAATAGCATTTGTAAAATAAACATTTTTATATGTACAAAGTTAGAAGGTCCACTGTATAATTAGGTCCACTGTAGCATTAGCTGAGAGAGAATTTCTATCACATGTAAGGAAAATTGACATTACAACTAAAATATACCAAAATGAATTGGAATCTAACTGAATCGCAATTTAATCAAATTAAGGGCTTGTGGATTGAAATTTTATGGATTTGGGAAATTTGTAGAGTAGAGTAGAGACTGACCAACATTGCTTCCTTATGACTTGACAACCGAAAATTAATAAAGTAAAAAAATTGAAAATCGGCCAAAAAATTACCCAAATCTCGAGTTATTACGCAAACAGTAAATTAAATAACTTTACCTGTGAACTAGTGATAGACCGATATATCGGTCAGGCCTTTTAATCTGGCCATTTTAATCTGTGATTATTGATAACCGTGCTCGCTTAGCCAATTTATTTATTACGTTTGGCATTTATATCGGCCATCCTGCTCTCTAGATATCGGTATCGTCATCGGCCATTGAAAAACCCATATTGGTTGACCACTACTGTGAACACCATTCTTTTCTGTTGAACACACAGTTAAAGACCCACAAAATGGTGGCATTTATCAGTAGTCCCAATTTTAGGGAACAGAAAATCAATTCACTTGAAAAGTGTGAATATCGGGGCCTGGGTAGCTCAGTGGTAAAATACGCTGGCTACCACCCCTGGAGTTCACTAGTTTGCTAGTTCGAATCCCAGGGCGTGCTGAGTGACTCCAGCCAGGTCTCCTAAGCAACCAAATTGGCCCGGTTGCTAGGGAGGGTAGAGTCACATGGGGTAACCTCCTCGTGGTTGCTATAATGTGGTTTGTTCTCGGTGGGGCGCATGGTGAATTGAGCGTGGTTGCCGCAGTGGATGGCGTGAAGCCTCCACATGCGCTATGTCTCCGTGGCAACGCGCTCAACAAGCCACGTGATAAGATGCGTGGGTTGACTGTCTCAGACGCAGAGGCAACTGAGATTCGTCCTCTGCCACCCGGACTGAGGCGAATCACTATGCGACCACGAGGACTTAGAGCGCATCGGGAATTGGGCATTCCAAATTGGGAGAAAAAGGGGAAAAATTCAAAAAATAAAATAAAACAAATTAATAATGATAATGAAAAGTGTGAATATCGGTAAAAAGAAAATTACTCAAATGTCGAGTTATTATGCAAACAGTAAATTAAATAACTTTACCTGTGAACTAGTGACAGACTGATATATCGGTCAGGCTGTTTAATCAGCCGATATCTGGCCAATTTGTGATTATCGATAACCGTGCTCGCTTGGCCTATTTATTTATTTCACTTGGCATTTATATCGGCCATCGGCCATCCTGCTCTCTAGATATTGGTATCGGCCATTGAAAAGAGTTATTACGAAAACAGTACATTAAATAAGTTCCTTTACCTGTGAGCACCATTGTTTTACTGAACGCATAGTTAAAGACCCACCAAATGTTGCCATTTTCCTGTAGTGCCGATATTAGAGAAGTAGTAAAGTGTGACTATTGGTAAATCACTTAAATGTCAAATTTTGCCAACAGTACATTCAATGGATTACTTTACCTGTGAACACCATTGTTTTGTTGAATGCACAGTTAAAGACCCACCTAATGGTGGCATTTATCTGGAGTGCTGATTTTATACAACCAAAAATCAATTAAGTAGAAAAGTGTGAATATCGGCAAAACTAATTATCACTCTATATATATATTTCAGAGTTTGAGCTTATTTAGATGACCAGCTTCTTCGTTAATTTAACTGTGGGAAATTACATGAATACATACATAAATTAATGAAAAAAATACTGATGCAAAATTGGGAGAAAAAGAACTGCGATACATTGATACCTGATTGTATCAGACCTAACAGGGACTCAGTCAGTAGAGATCAACTAGCAATAGTCCTTCAAGACTTCCGAATGAGCAGATCTGGTTATGAGCCACTTTCGTACCATTCAACGAAAGAAACAAATAGAACTAGAAATAGAATGGAAAGAGTGAACAGCTTTGGCATTTCAGTGAAATTCACATTTGCCCTTTCTTTGAGACGACTTGAGGGTGGACAGCTACATTAGATCTTGAGCTCTGAACCATGAAAGTACAGGGACTTGAGGGACACCCTGAGTCTCCATGCAGGAAGCAGACCTGCTCTTCTGAAGCCAGTGAGACACATCTGGGCCGTGCTGATTAATCTTGTCCCATGAGTCCCTGCTGCTCCCTCTGGAGCTGAATGTGCCACCACGTTTGCTTTTATTTCCACAATTGCTCACTGTGCTCTGCTTATCTTGCAAAATAACAAGATACAAATAACAGAGAGGCGGCACACATCACGCTGTCAACTTTAAGTCGGTTTTATCATCACATACAGTTTTCATTAAATTTATCGAATTTTATTTTCAATAAAATTAGGGCTGTCAATTAATTAAAATGTTTAACTGAATTAATTACATGCATTTATTACAGATTTTTTTTAGCATTATTTTTAATGAAATTATTCACATTAAAATTAACAGCCCTAATTAAAACTCTAAAATTCTGCGAGAGGATATAGTTCTTGACATGTAAATTACAGTTAGTAGTTGGACTGAATGGGTGCTGTTCAGTGATACACTGGTAAACAAGTGTTTCACACAATACTGAATAATTTAGCATTGCTGGAACATTGTTTTGAGCAATTAGCATCCAGGTTTTAACTTGTTGTCTTAAAGTTCCCTACAGAGTGCAACAGTGCTGTCTTGGTTCCTGAGGCCTTGTCCACACTAATACGTTTTCGTTTGAAAACGCATCTTTTTCTCTCCGTTTTGGCCTTCCGTCCACACTGAGACAGTGTTTTTTTCAGCGAAAACTGAGCTTTCTGAAAATGCACTCCAAAGTGGATACATTTGAAAATGGCATTTTCGCGTAGTAGTGTGGACTGTGAAAATGGATGCTTTCGAAAACGATGACGCATTTTTAGTCATGTGACCCATTCAGTCCAAAACAAGATGGTGGACGACGTTGTAACGCAGTTGTTTTGGCCACTCTCCAGTTTGATTGCGTTGTTAAAGATTAATGTCAGTTTGTACATACAGTACTTCAGCTTACATGTCTTCAAAGGAGACGGGATGTTTACTCGCAGTGGTTGTTCAGCGGCGGAACGCAAGGACAGTTAAGTTTCAGACCGTACTTTGCCGCGATGTTTCAAAGAGGCGGAAAGTAAATAAATGCCTGATGGAAATGACGCATGTCGAAGCATCTTACGTTTTACACATGCGCAGTACAGGGACGTAAGCGTTTTCAGACGTTTCAGTGTGGATGAGCAACTTTTGGAAAATGCTTGAAAACGCTAGTGTGGACGAAGAGCGTATTGAAACGAAAACGCCGTTTTCAAATCCGGATTAATATAGACGGAGCCTGAGGTATTTTTCCCATTCATTTTTTTTCTGTAAGGATTTCATAGAATCCTTCTTAAATTAGTTCTAAGCCATGAAATAAACCAACCAGCTTTGAAGTGAATCACAACATTACAAACTTTGATTTGAAGCAAAAACTTATTTGAAAACCAGACACGAAGACATCGGTACAAGACTGTGGACTTTTTCATGAAGAAGTTAATTACAATCCCATGAAGCATTGGGAATCATTTAATCAAATAAAAAACAAAAACAAAGGTAAAATATAAAACTATTTATTAAAAGTTGTTGATATAAGTAAAAACAATAGCATACACTTAAAGGTGCACTCACTATTTTTTTTCTCATTTAAAAAGTTTTACTTCTAAATAAATTAGTCGTAATTTTGAAACATACGTATAAAATAATGAGCACTCACATGAAGTGAAGACTCCAGTCATATCAGTAACCTTAGAAAAGCAATTTTATTCTACAAGGGGAGGGTCCCCTCATGGGGACAGCCATGTTAGAATCACATGACCAGCTGAATACTACTCAATTCATTTCAGAAACCGCCCTGTTATTGAACACTTTCACTCATGGATTAAATTAATCATGGCTGACTGTGAATAGAAATTTCTACATGGCATCTGTAACTGAAAACTATTGATTTTTAATGATGCTGCATCCACACCACTAGGTGTCACTGTAAGTCCAAGATGACACAAACAAAATGTTACTGAGTGCACCTTTAAAATAAACATAATGCAGGTTAGGGTTTGGGTCATTAGAAAAAAATCAACGTGTTTAACACTGGAACTCACTGAGCAAATCCAAAAGCGAATAATATACTGATTAGTCTTGTAAACATTTAGATGAAGCGTTCTCTTACAAACAAGCAGAGAACATTAAAAGTCACTGTAGAAAACCCTTAGCGAAACCCAGTCTGATCTCATGAACATTATGTGACAATAACAAAATTTTAGCAAAACGAAATTACGCGCGTCATTACGTTTCGTTGCAGTTTCCTAGTGAAATGTCCAGTGGGGGGCGCCAAAAGTGAGTTAAATGGTGTTGTAATCAAACAAGGCTTTAAGGGGAATATTAAATGGATGTTTTAATGAGTAAAACATACCTCCCTAACCTAAACCTTTAACCTAAACCTAACCAATAGTGTCCTAAAATCAAATGAGAGGTAGAAACGAAACAGACATCTTTACCCTTAACCAACGCCTAAACCCAACCGACAGTGTCCAAAAAAAAAAAAAAAAAATTCTGAAGCAACCACGTCACCTTGTGTCGCTTCTATGACACTTTCGCCTAATGTGTCAGCTTGTGTGCTTCACTGGTCTCAAATCGTGGTCTTCTGAGTCCATACTGCTTCACTCTACCAGTTAAGGATACCGTGTAGAAGATGCAAAACTGTTTAGTACTACTACAAAGTAATACAGCATTTATTACTGCTAATTAGACTTCTGTAATTGTATACACCTGACACACAGCTTTTAATTGTGAAGGACATTCTTAAAAGCCTGAATCAGCTTGTTGATGCAAACAAATGGTGTTCACAGCCATCACAACATGCTCAATTTGTATTGATTTGACTGTAATGAATACAAAAGGAGTTTTGAGAACCCCAATTGCTCCTTAATGAAAAAACATCCACAACACTCATTTTAAAACCAAAACAAGGTTTTTCATTAAATATATGCAAGGATGCACTTAAATAAATGTAATGCACTATAATGAGACAAAATTATGCAGTAATAGCATATAATAGAATACAATTGT
The DNA here is from genome assembly GCF_019703515.2 of Myxocyprinus asiaticus. Taxonomy (NCBI): domain Eukaryota; kingdom Metazoa; phylum Chordata; class Actinopteri; order Cypriniformes; family Catostomidae; genus Myxocyprinus; species Myxocyprinus asiaticus. The sequence continues at coordinate 3,418,424 of NC_059393.1, forward strand.
TATTTAAATGAGTTGCTCATGCTTTCTTATGCAAAGATCAACTAAATTAAGCATCATGAAAATGTAGTGTTTATAATGAGACCCAAAACACATGCACTTAATAATGATGTGTGTGTGTGTGTGTGTGTGTGTATGTGTATACAGTATGTATAAACACATGAAAACATTATGTGTCAATTTATGCACTCTGACATATTACTTAATGCTTCCATGTTTCCAAAGGTTCATATATAAACAAAACTCTGCTGTCACCAGCATCACAACATTGCATGCATGAGTTAGTATGCACAACAATGCATCTTCATACAACATTGCATGTGTTTTGTTGTGAACTGTTAAGTCCATGTTGCATGCACAGTAAACCATGCAAACAAACAAATGCATCAGTATTTGATAAATACTGAGTCCTTTAGTGCACGTTTCTATATGGTCCCATGCCTTCCTATATGCACAAGCATGTATTGTGTTGTGACCTGCGCAAGCAAACATGCATACAAGTTAAGGAATGTTGCATGCACAGAAAAACATACAAATAAAACAAATGCATGTGGGTTTGATGAAATACTGATGCATGTTTTCATACACACACATGTATGATAGATTTGACGTACCTCGGAACACAGCTTGGAGATGAACGGTCTATTTCCCACGTTGCAAACAGATTCATGGGCACGGGCATGATTGGACCCGAACCCGCAGAACACGAGCCCAAACCCGCAGCTCCGGCCATGGCTGGTCCTCCGGGCGCAGCGGGAGCGGGTACGGGAGCGGGCGCACCGACACTCGGGTTCATGAAGGCGGCCCGGACCCCTCCTCTCTCCACAGCCGCGGCCATCGCCGAACAGACAGTCAAGCTGGTCTGGGATGGTTCTGGACTCTGCTGTTCAGGCACACGGTCAGGACGGCTTTCTGTCCCAGCTCATCTCTCACAGACACAGATTTGCGATGGTCAGAGGCGGAGCGTCGCTTCTAAAGACAATGTGGAGCGGATGCGATCTGCGGTACGGCCGAGAGTGGGCGCTAAATTGCAGGTCTCGTTTCCAGTTCAGTAGGCCACTCGCGAACGAGTCGTTGTTTTGAGTCGGTTCTTTAGAACGATTTGGTCAAACCGATTCGCGAACTGTTTATGAACAATTGCGCTATTGTTTGAATCAGTCCTTCAACTGCACTTTTACAGTATGTGTCAAGCAGCGTACTGTTTTTCTTTTTGTCATATGAACATTAAAGGTGGACTCAGTATTTTTTTTGTTTTGTTTTGTTTATGTCGTCTTAGACTTGCCCTGACACCTAGGGGGCCTGGATTCAGACGCAATACATTTCAGTTACTGATGCTGTTGTAGAAATTTACTATTCAAAGCGAGTCATGATTAATTTAGTCCAACAGTAAGGTGTCCAATAACAGGACAGTAACTGAGATTAAGTGAGAAGTGGTGGTCGTCATGTGATCCTAACATGGCAGCCCCCATGAGGGGACCCTCTCCATGTAGAAGAAAACAGCTTTTATATGGTTACTGATATGACTAAAGTCTTCATCTCATTTCATGTGGAAAAAATGACTGAGTGCACCTATAAATCTGTCTTCTTTGTATCACATGACGCACAAGACAAGTCGATCTTTAACTGTGAAAATCTGTGAAAATCCATCTTAAAAGAATGTGGCATAACCGTCTAGAGACCATAAAGAAAAGTCTAATTAAAAGCTGAAAATCTGTTAGCATAAGTAATTTGGATTCATCTTTTATTATTATTATTATTATTATTATTATTATTATATTCTGTTGACCTCTTTAGACCCTCATGACTGTCTGTGAAGTTTAAAAAAAATTTTTTTTTTGATATTTTGATGATTTTATGAAAAGGCATATTTTGTTCACATCAAATGTAGTTACCTCAAGAAAACTTTTAGATATTCATGACTTAAAAATATTAACGATATTTGTAAAATAAATAAATAAATAAATAGCTTGAAAAATATGTTTGAAAACTTTTTTTAAATTAATGATTAAGTTGTGTAGCGAGGCAAGTATTTTAATACCTTTTACTTGGTCACACCACTTGACATTTTGACAATTAATCAGTTAATTTCATGAAAGCAACATGGAAACAAAGATTAGATTTCTACGAACTTCACGCATGTGTTTTAAGCTAGATTTTTAAATGATTTCAAATTTGTATCTAATTTCTAATATTGAATTTTCAAATTTTTACATATATTATATTATATTATATATATATATATATATATATATATATATATATATATATATATATATATATATATATATATATACAGTACTGTGCAAAAGTTTTAGGCACTCAAAAATAATGACATAAATAGTTTTCATTTATCACTTAATGTCATACAAAAAATCCCTAAAAATATTGCTGTCAATCTAAAAAGTAAAGGACATCTTCATCTGGAATGTCATTCTCGCACTACTGATTTACTGCGGACATTTTCATCGTGTGGCCCCATCTGGAGGCTGAATTAGGACATACGCAGGATGAAACATTTTAAATTATTGTTTGAAAACTGATGTGTATGAAGTGCATTGAAATTTTGTAGAATTTAAATTTTAACAATCAACCTTGGCATGGTTACTTATTTAATTTTTTTTTAAATAAAAAACATTCTTTAAACCCTTTACAATAAAGATCTGTAAAGTTATTTGGATTTTTACAAAATTATCTTTAAAATACAGTGTCCTGAAAAAGGGACGTTTCTTTTTTTGCTGTTTATATCATCATTCAATGAAAAAAAAAAAAAAAAAAAAATGATAAGTTACAAAAAGTACACTAAAAAATACTGGTTTAAAAATGACCATTGCAGGGTTTTTTGACTGAGTGCTGGGTAACTACTGAACTCAACACATGCTGGGTTATTTTTGACTCAGCTTGCTTGGTTATATACATCAACCAGTGAGCTGGGTTGTTTTATGATACAATGCTGGGTCAAAACAACTACTTATTGGAGGTTCTTTATTTTAGATAATAATGATGATGATGATAATAATAATAATAATAATAATAATAATGAGCGTTTAATGCTTATTTATTTAAAAATACTAGGTTTCACAAAGTTCCAAATAAATAAAATTATACATAAAGGTTAAATGCAGCATGAATGCATTAATTAATCTAATTATAGTCCTCTGCAGATAAAAATAAATAAAATAATATTAATCATTTAAAAAAATCTTTGAATATTCTGAACCAGGCAGAAAATTAAGTATGTTTTTGGATTACAAAACATAATAGCAAATGGTGCTTTTCACAAAATACCAAATAAAATAAAACAAATACAAATCTATAACAATTTTGTGCTCAGCAGCATAAAATAATTCACACAAAAAAAAAACATCGTAAAAAATCATAACATTTCCTGAGACAGGCAGAAATGAACAAGGGCTCAGGGCAAAAATGCCTGTCTGAAGTGTCAAAATTGTCCTCAAAATGTAAAATGTGGGGGCAAAAAATGCCCCCCTAAAGAATTCCTTAATTTCTAAATTGTATTTCTTAAAATTCTATTCTAAACTCAGTATATCATATAAAATAATTTAATGTTCATTTAAATTCATAGGCAACAGCATATCTGATTGTTCAGTTTAAAAATGCATTTTGGGGGCCTGGGTAGCTCAGCGAGTATTGACGCTGACTACCACCCCTGGAGTCGCGAGTTCAAATCTAGGGCGTGCTGAGTGATTCCAGTCAGGTCTCCTAAGCTACCAATTTGGCCCGGTTGCTAGGGATAGTAGAGTCACATGGGGTAACCCCTTCGTGGTTGCTATAATTTCGTTCTCGCTCTCGGTGGACATGGTGAATTGTGCGTGGATGCAGCGGAGAATAGCGTGAAGCCTCCACACGCACTATGTCTCCGTGGTAACACGCTCAACTAGCCACGTGGTAAGATGCGCGGATTGACTGTCTCAGATGCGGAGGCAACTGAGATTCGTCCTCCGCCACCCGGATTGAGGCGAGACACTACATCACCACGAGGACTTAGAGCACATTGGGAATTGGTCATTCCAAATTGGGGAGAAAAAAAAAGCATTTTAATACATTCATTACATGGAAGTATGTGACAAAACAATGACATACTGGGCCCTATTTTAAGAGCGCTAGCACTAAGCACAGCACTATGTCATAAATCACTGGCTCAAAGTCAGTTTTGGTATTTTCATGCGCTAATAGGTGCAAGTGGGTTTGGCGAAATTGCACACGCACAAATGGATTGTATTAAGTGCAATTTAATTCTGAGGTTCTTCTCTGGTTATTGCACCATCTGTGTCCTATTATATAGTTTAATTCCCTCAAGCCCCAGCGATATAAACAAACACAGCACATTCATGAGAAGTTGGTAGTGTAAATGGACTGTATGCAATGAATTAGAAAAATTGAAAATTACGGTCTTTTGTCCATTAACTGCGTCCTTGATGATAGTCAGGCATATTTCTATGACAGTGACACTCTCCTTTACACGCATGGAAAATGTGATTCTCATCAGAAATTGGATGTACGCTCCATGAAATTATAGAGAATGTAAATATTATTAAACATTTCAGGTGGACGGTGGGGACAGGGACACTGTCTGGCCAACTGACTGCTCTCTTTTTAATTAGAAAAATGCTTTCTGCCATGTAATTCAGCGGTTTACTTCCTTTTGCTGTGTTTTGTAAATTAATATAAGTGAAGTTGTCCTAAACATTATTTAGGCTGATAAATGGATAGAATTGTATTCACTCAAACAAACAAAATTCCATCAAATTGAATTGATTACGTTTTATAGTCGCGAGTTAGAATACAGGGTGTGCTCAGTCACTCCAGCCAGGTCTTCTAAGCAACCAAATTTGCCTGTTTGCTAGGGAGGGTAGAGTTAAATGGGGTAACCTCCTCGTGGTCGCGATTAGTGGTTCTCGCTCTCAGTGGGGCGTGTGGTAAGTTGTGCATGGATCGCGGAGAGTAGCATGAGCCGCAGTGTCATGCACAACGAGCCACGTGATAAGGTCTCAGAAGCGGAGGCAACTGAGACTTGTCCTCTGCCACCCGGATTGAGGTGAGTAACCGCACCACCACGAGGACCTACCAAGTAGTGGGAACTGGGCATTTCAAATTGGGAGAAAAGGGGCTAAAAAAAAATAAAATAAAAAAATGTAGATTTTGCTTTTCGTACATTTTATTTATTTATTTCTTTTTTGGATTTTCTACCCTTTTCTCCCCGATTTGGAAAGCCCAACTCCCAATACGCTCTAAGTCCTCGTGGTGGCGTAGATGTCGGAGGACGAATCTTAGTTGCCCCCGTGTCTGAGACCGTCAATCCGCACATCTTATCACGTGGCTTGTTGAGCGCGTTACCGTGGAGACCTAACGCGTGTGGAGGCTTCACGCTATTCTCTGTGGCATCCACGCACAACTCACCACATGCCCCACCGAGATCGAGAACCACATTATAGCAACCACGAGGAGGTTAACCCAACGTGACTCTACCCACCCTAGCAACCGGGCCAATTGGTTGCTTAGGAAGCCTGACTGGAGTCACTCAGCACGCCCTGATTGCGAACTTGCGACTCCAGGTGTGGTAGTCAGAGTCTTTACTTGCTGAGCTACCCAGGCCCCCCCGCTTTTCGTTAATTTTGTATATTTTTTGCATATTTTAAAGTGCTGACATGCCACAATTTCAGACTCATGTACAGGCAAGGTATAAAGTAGCATTTTCTGGCTGCAGCCTCTGCTTCACAACAGTTACCAGGAAGTGACCATATATCATGCACTCTGCATTAGGAGGTGTTTAGGTTCGTGTGGTTTGCAAGCCCAGAGACACTTTAGCAGAGAGGGGTCACTTCTATTAAAATGAATGGGAGAAATTGGAACGCCCAACCGTCACCAACGGTCAACGGATGTAGAAAGGAAGTCCCGCCTTCAGGTAAAAGTGCCAATTACCTTTTAGATACAGACATTGCCTGTCAATCAACTCAAGAACGCACATGCGCATTAGCTATACAAGGCGGGAAAATTTCGTTTTTAGCGTAATCTGAGGTAAAGAAGCACAATTTATGATAATAGTGTAGTCAGATTTTACTGCTGATTTGAAATATGTTCTTTGATCGTAAACTTGACCAACCGTTTTGGAGATTTCGGTCTTTCCCCATTCAAGTAGATTAGAGCTGCACTGGAATGCCGCTTGTTTACATGGAAAATAGCTCCCCGGGAGCGTTACAAAGATGGCCACCGAGCCGTAATTTTCAGCAATGTAAAATTTTATGGTAAAGTTGCAAATCCGTGCCCCCTTCGAAATTTCAAATGCCCCTTTGGGTAAATAATCCTGGCTCCGACTCTGCTAAGAGTTTTGCTGTCACCACCTTATCTGTCAATGTAGACAGGCTTGTCAGTGAGGACTTCACTGAACTCTTGGGCTCAGCTGAGGGGCCAGAGGGTTCTTCTGCCTCAACTGGTGAGATAGGAATGGAGGCTGCCACACCTGGATCTGTTTGCAGGCCTGAGGTGGCTTAAAAATACCACAGCTATATTTTTGCTGCATAAATAACAATAGGAGTGTGATTTTCCAGCCTAACCCAAGGAAAGAAACACTGGGAGAGACAATTTTAGAATTAACCGTATTACCAAGTGACAATGAGTTGTTAAGCCTATTTATTTTATTATCCTAACTATGCATTCATATTTGTAGTTCTATTTTATTCTTTGCATTTAGCATTATTTATCTTGCTGTCTGTGACCCTTTCAGGACAGACCCATATTTGGGTCGTGACCCACCAGTTGAGAACCATTGGATAAGGTAATAAAGACATGTAAAAATGTTTACCATAGTAAATTACAAAAAAAATTATGTAATGTTTATGAAAATGTGCACAGCACTGCTCATAAAAGGGTGGAGTCAGGACAAAAACTTTCTTCCTGAGCGATTCTGTAATGACTCAAACTCAGTAAAACCTACATTACAAAATACCACTTTATAATTTTATACTGTTGTTACAATTATTTTTACTAATGTTTTATTTCATGCAATAAGAGAAAATAGCAGCAATTGTTGACAACAAAATATGAGCAAGTGCTGATATTTTTAGTGTTATTTTACATAAAAATATACTTCTTTGAACAGTATATGCATGTCAACTTTATTAATCCATTTAGACAATACATTGGCCACCAAACACATAAAACATTAACATTTAAAAGCAGTAACGGATTGTTATATTTCAGAATTTTATGTTAAAGTCTGTTTTTGTGCTTTTAACGCACAATGTTGTGTAAAACAATGTTTTAGAGTTGCATTGAGTTGCACGAGACTTAGTGACTTTTTGTCCATTTGATATCTGAACACACTCAAAAAAAATGTCTAAGTGGTAGGAAAAAAAAGTTACACTTGTATTGTTCCTGGTCCAAAGTGACCACCATAGGAAATTAATGGGAAACACTACAAATTATTATTTGTTTCATTATTTATTATGTAAAATCTAAAAAACAGCCACAATGCAGAGACAACACACACACACACGAAAGGGTGAGACTACCAAACATCAAGACAAAACACACACACAAAACTGAACTGGTCAGACTTGTTACAACCAGGGATAAATTAGGTTATTACTTGTTATTTTACTCATTTCAGGTATGCAAAAACTGACTAAATAACCTCAAGCAAATCAAACAAAATGCTAAACTTTGACAAAAACAGTCTTTGATAATGTTTAAATATATATCTAAATGCAGAACTTGTGACAAAATCTAGAAATCATCTTCTCTTCATCCAGGGATGAATAAGTAGCTCTGCAGCCATCTAGTGTTTCATCTGGTTTTTATTATTTTTTTAAAGGGATCGCACAGTTTGATTCTTGAGACTTTAAGCTTTCAAACGGTATATATTTTATGGGGATTGGTTCAGTATTTGAGAAAAAAAAAGTAAAAAAGTAAGAAAAAAAGAAAAAAAAAAGTCAATTTTCAAGCTCAAGTTTCAAGGTCATATAGGTAAATAAATTAGTAATTAAAAAGAAAAATAATGTCTGAATACCCAAAAACCCACCCTAAATGCCCAAGGTTAGTGCTTTTACATGATTTAATTTAGAGTTGTTACATTTCTTTCATAACAATTAAAAAAATTACACGTTTATTGCTTCCGGTCACTTTTGACCGGGAACAACTGGAATGTGATTCAGTGATGAACAGTGCATAACGGTTAAATATTGAACCAAATTACTGCATAATTACACATTGATTTGCAATTATTTTGTGCAGAATGATCTGTTTCTTTTACACAATCACTGCTTCGTTCATCAGGTGTGCCTTTGTAAGATTTTGTTTTCACAAATTCTTCTGTGGGTCGAGATGAAAGCTTCCAGGATCAGTGAAGACAGCGGAGGCCCTGTGTATGATCCTGCCAATGACAAGACTGATTGAATATTATTAGGTTCTCTGTGTTGTTGTGGAGCGCAAAATAAGGAGATGTGTGGAAGCTGCGCTTTCGGGACATTCACCATTCAAAAGAAGTAACAGCAATGCTACAAAGCGTGAGCGGTGCTACACAACATGTTGTGCAGATGAGAGCCCCTTTGGTTGTCAGAGAGGAAGACAAGAATGATGAGCCAATATACGGATGATTCTCATGCATGGCAGCAAGTCATTGACTGTTTTTTTCTTCTCCCTCTGATTTTGTTGTCTGTTATAATCACGCCACCACTTTGTTGTTGTCAACTAGGCCACCCAAATAACTAGTTTACTAATTAATATATTCATACATTTTTATAGACTGTTTTATGCATTTATTTATGTATTATTATTAGCCTTGTCTGTTAAAACAAAAATGAATAAAACATAGCTATCTTGATATTTAAGTCTCAGCATAAAGTGCCGCTATTGGGATTTAAATTGTAATACGTGTAATTCCGCGTTTGTCCTGTAGGTGTCTGCATAAGTCGATGCTCTTTGCGCTGTACAATTACTCCACAGCACTCGTTAATCTACGAGCATTTTCAAATACTAAAGTTACGATGGCTTTGGGAAACGGGCCGCAAAACTAAGATAAATTGTAAAGATGGATTCTACGATCTACCGCGATAGAAGAAAGGATTAGGGTGGAGTGCGGGGTTAGGGCATCTTCTGTCTGCCAGGAACAAACAGAGGCACCTTTGTACAATGGGCACGATCTACTTAGGCTTATGATTGTTTTCGGGAATGAGGCCCTGGTCCAGACAAAAAATAAATAAAATAAAACATATGTGAATAAATCTGATTGGCTGTGACACCATTTCAGCACCTGGGACTGCAGCAACAAAGCTTCAATTTAATTGGCTGGCAAATTCTTAACGTAAAAGATCATTTATATATTTACTAGGGCTATCAATTGATTAAAATGTTTAATCAAGTTAACTACATGATGTGCTGATTAATCACAATTTATCGCATATATCAATATTTGCTGAGAAAGGCCCCCAAATAAAAATAATACAATAAAAAATGATAAAATAATTTTATCAATATTTAATCATTTTAAATATAATATATATAATAAATCAGATACCGGTAATTAAAATGCATTACATTATTGTGGCAGATGAGTAAAGCTTTGATTAGGCAATACAAAAATTGGCCTACAGTCCATAGCAATCCATTTTGCGATTGAATTTATCAATCTGTCTGAGATACATTTATTATAAGGGCTTTTCTAAGGACGCTTCAGTGAACACATGTCAGACTGCCCCTACTTACAGAGACTCATTGAAACATGAAGGTGAACATTCCTTAATATGGTCTAGGGGCATGATTGAGTTTATATTTTTTAAAAGTGTTTTATTTTTATATGATTAATTGCACTGAATTAACACGTTAAATCGACAGCCCTAATATTGACCTTAAATTATCCTATAATATACATAAAGTTACTAAAAATGCATAGGAATTTATTAAATCAATAATATACAACTTAAAGGCACTTCAAATAAAAGAGACTTCTGACAGCTTTTATATATGGTAATTTTATTTAATTAGATAGGCAACTTATTACCAGTCAACTGCTTAGATTTTGATTCACGTCTTCCAAAAACATCACTTTTAATGCTTGCTTGAACTAAACTAAACTTAAAAAAAAAAAAAAAAAAAAAAATATGAATATGGTTTTTGTTTGACAAATCTAAATTAAGCAATTTTATTGCGTATGAGATGTGGGACGTCCTCTGAAATGAAATCATGAAATTTGATGCACAATACAATGACTTATCCGCAAACACATTTTCAGTATACAGTATAACTAGTTTGCATTAAAACAATTTGTATTAAAATACATAATGCATCTAAGGCAGACAGATATACAGTTTAGTCAAGTCTCGGAAATCATCTATACATTTAATTTAAAAAAATCTGAAGTGATTAAAACAACTATGTTTATATAAATTTGTGACAATTAAGACTTTAAAAGCATCTCTAGGACATTGTGAAGACATTACTGAAAAAAAAAAAAAAGGAACTCCTGAGTTTATTAAAGCAAACGCAACATGATCTTCCTTTCATGGGGTCTGCCCAGTCTTTGGTGTTATGGCGGATACATTATTTGATATGTGCGAAATCAGCACCATACTTAGAATCGCAAGGAAAAGCAGCTGTGTGAGAGATTGATTAAAAGAGAGAAGGAGTGAGTGCATCTACACTTCTCCGCTTAGAGGTGGCACGCTGGCGAGGGCGGGCACAAGTCTCTCGTACACTTGGATGCCCTTCAGGAACACCTGCTCATTTAGGTACTCATTGTGATCGTGAAGCAGGATGGGGGTGCAGTTCATAGGAGAGAAACCAATGGCAGGAAGACCCACCTACAACAAAAGAGAAATACACAGGCCAAGTCACATCACATTCACCAGAATGTTAATTAAAAGGAGCTCATCTATGGAGAAATATAACAATCCAAATAACTAATTAATAAATATACTAAATAATAAATAATAAAAATACAATGAAACATGAGAATAAATAATATATATATATATATATATATATATTTTTTTTTTTATGAAAATGACATAAAATGCTATATGAAAAACATCTTGAAATGTAATATATTTATTTAATTTTCTCTACTATATTACATTAGGACATAATTCAATTGCATTTCATGTAATTTTCATTTTACACAACTAAAATATTATTTATGCTCAAATTTTATTGTGTTTTTATCTATTGACTGCAACATTACAGTATATTTAATTATTGTATGATATATTTATTTAATTGTCTCAGCTGTATGTTGATATAATTAATCATGAAATGTTGCAATCAATAAATAAAATTACAATGAAATGAGATGAACTGTACTCAAACAGGCTAAATTAAAGGCTGCACAACTATACAGTATGCAGGCAGTATACAGTATGTTCTACAATTTGAACATATTTGTCTGCATTAATGGTGCCCTCACAGATGTGTAAGTTAGCCATGCCATGGTCACTGACACACCCCTGGCCCATACAGACACTGGCTTTTGGACCTGAAATATGTCCACTGTTCTATTTTCCATCTCAACTGAGAATGAGCCCAGAGAACTCTGCGGCACTTCTGGGCAGTGTTGATGTATGGCTTCTCCTTTACATAGTAAAGCCTTAACTTGCATCTGTGGATGCAGTGGTGAATGGTGTTGACTGACAAAGGTTTACCAAAGTATTCCCAAGTCCATGTGATGATGTACATGACAGACAAATTATGGTTTTTAAGACAGTGATGTCTGAGAGGTCGGAGATCACGCTCATTCGGAACTAGTTTTCCAGCAGGACAACACCAAACCACATACTGCCAGGATTACAAGTGCATGGCCGCGTAAGCAGAGAGTGTGGGTGCTAGATTGTCCTGTCTGCAGTCCTGATCTGTCTCCAATTGAGAATGTGTTGTGCATAAAAAAAAATAAATAAATAAATAAAAAAATCACCATTTTCTTTATAAATATATGGGCAACTTAACTTTTGGGATTCAATATTAAATATGTGTAGAATTTCTGTTATGTATGATTCAAAATTGGGGGCTAATCGTATATACACTGCAAAAAATTATTTTCAAGACAAGTATTTTTGTCTTGTTTTTCTGTAAAATTAACATTCTTAAAACATGATTTATTTACTTGTCAAGCAAAATGGGATAAGATATTAAGTCTTGTTTTAAGATAAATCTGATAAAATTTTTGAACTTTAGACTTAAAACAAGAAAAACAATCTACTAATGGGGTAAGCAAAATAAACTTAATTCAAAGGGAAAACAAGTTTATTTTGCTTACCCCACTGATAGATTTTATAATACTTGTCTTGAAAATCATTTTTTGCAGTGTATACATTGGCGGCCAAAAGTTTGGAATAATGTACAGATTTTGCTCTTATGGGAAGAATTTGGTACTTTTATTCTCCAAAGTGGCATTCAACTGATCACAATGTATAGTCAGAACATTAATAATGTGAAAAATTACTATTACAATTTGAAAACAAATGTTCAGAACTTCTTAAACTACTTCAACGAGTTCTCATCAAAAATCCTCCACATGCAGCAATGACAGCTTTGCAGATCTTTGGCATTCTAGCTGTCAGTTTGTCCAGATACTCAGGTGACATTTCACCCCACACTTCCTGTAGCACTTGACATAGATGTGGCTGTCTTGTCGGGCACTTCTCACGCACCTTACAGTCTAGCTGATCCCACAAAAGCTCAATGGGGTTAAGATCCATAACACTCTTTTCCAATTATCTGTTGTCCAATGTCTGTGTTTCTTTGCTCACTCTAACCTTTTCTTTTTGTTTTTCTATTACAAAAGTGGCTTTTTCTTTACAATTCTTCCCATAATGCCTGCACCCCTGAGTCTTCTCTTTACTGTTGTACATGAAACTGGTGTTGAGCAGGTAGAATTCAATGAAGCTGTCAGCTGAGGACATGTGAGGCGTCTATTTCTCAAACTAGAGACTCTGATGTACTTATCCTCTTGTTTAGTTGTACATCTGGCCTTCCACATCTCTTTCTGTCCTTGTTAGAGCCAGTTGTCCTTTGTCTCTGAAGACTGTAGTGTACACCTTTGTATGAAATCCTCCATTTTTTGGCTATTTCAAGCATTGTATAGCCTTCATTCCTCAAAACAATGACTGACTGATGAGTTTCATGAGAAAGCTGTTTCTCTTTTTTGCCATTTTTGTCCTAATATTGACCTTAAGACATGTCAGTCTATTTCATACTGTGGAAACTCAAAAACAAACACAAAGACAATGTTAAGCTTCATTTAATGAACCAAATAGCTTTCAGCAGTGTTTGATATAATGGCAAGTGATTTTCTAGTACCAACTTAGCAGTTTAGCATGATTACACAAGGATAAGGTGTTGGAGTGATGGCTGCTGGAAATGGGGTCTGTCTAGATTTGATCAAAAATGACTTTTTTCAAATAGTGATGGTGCTGTTTTTTTACATCAGTAATGTCCTGACTATACTTTGTGATCAGTTGAATGCCACTGGTGAAAGTACCAATTTCCTTCCAAAACAGCAAAAATCTGTACATTATTCCAAACTTTTGGCCACAAGTGTATACAAATTTACCTGTGGCTGCACATATACATGTTTTTACATTATCTGTCATACACACATGTAAAAATGCATACATAAAAAAAAAAAAAAAAAAAAGAATATTACAGAGCACAGCATTCATATATTTGAAGTATTTTCAGTTTCATAAGATTCTCTTTTAAATGTTGAGCTAGGCTGTTTGCTCTTTCGTACAGAAGTAAAATTCACTCACTTCCCTGATGAAGCGACTGTCGGTTGCGGCAGGGAAGATTTCCTTGGTCAGAGTCATATCCCTGTTACACAGACAAAGTCACATATCTGCTCAAGAACAACTGAAAATATGGGCTCACAAAATCCCAGAAACATGTCTTGCTGTACAATTCCTTACATGGCTTTGCAGGTAGAGCTGAACGCGTGCCACCAGGGGTCACTCTCCTCTGTGGACGTCATATTCTGATCCATGTGTTTCTAAGGAGCAGCAAAAAGCCACAAATTTGAAATCCAGCCATGTGTTTCATTATGTTGGTTTGTCAAATTTGGGACAGATGTTATGGATTTTATATCTGTATTCATCTGTGCCCATTTTGAATTTTTACATGTATAATGCTTAACTTTGGGTAATGTTAGAGGTAAATCAACTAATTAAGCCTCATGGCACATACATAAAATAAACAGACATATGGACAAGACAGTAAGAACTATATTTTATGTTGTTTGTAGATGTCAACTGAAACTAACCTGCGCAAACTGATACGTCACATCCTCACCAGCTTCTTTACACCAGGCTTTTATCTGCTCTTCAAACTCCTACAGAATGACATATTACAAAAATCTCTTACAATTCCAGCATTGGTGCATCCACATGGTTGTTTTACATCAAAGTTTGGTTCTCTTGGTTGTTGTGAAAACTATTTTCCAAACTCAGGCAGATCTTCTACTAGACTCCCAGTATGATTCACTATCTGGCCTTGCTAAAGTGACCCACTATTGACAATGTAGTATAATTTGTGTTTTATAAAGAGATGTCAAAATTAACACATTAATGCATGCAATTAATTAAAAAAGTTTAACAGGAAAAAAAATTCTTAACCGCGATTAACGCATAATAACGCATAATAAAATAACGCATCTCCAGAGTTGTTACCTAGCTACAGCAGTAACAGCTACCAATAATACTCGCTGCAGAATGTACTTTGATGGCGGTGTGGCGAGCAGGACATGGCCGAGCAGCGTCTGGGCAGAGTGAGGCTGGGAAGGGTTAGGGTGAATGAGTTCCACCTGTGTGTCACACTGGTCTCGCGTTCCAGTGAGGGGTGGTGGAAAATAAAAGGCCCAGTCCTCAGAGTGTGAGAGAGAGAGCGCCCAGCTGACAAGATGTTTGTGTGTGTTGGCCGATGCCGTTTTTGAAGATTTAAGTTATATGAAGCTATATTGTTGCGTGTTGAAACGAACGTATTATTTTGTCAATAACTGTGACATTCCCGAGTTGGTGTCTGAGCAGATCGAGGCCAGGAAGATAAGTAGTGAATAAGTTCCACCTGTGTGCCACACCGGTCTTGCGTTCCAGTGAGGGGTGGCGGGAGTATTTGAGGAGACAGCGGCAGACGAGAGAGAGAGACACACACAGACCTGTGTGCGTTTGTGTATTGAATGTAAAAGCCGACAATGTTTGTAACAGTGAAAAGTGTGTGTGTAAATAAATGTCTACGTGTTGTGTCAAGCCGGTCCCAGCTTCCTCCTTGCCCATGCATTCCTTGAATCCATACAGGCGGTAAGCATGTTGATGACACAAGCATACCGCGTTTTAAAACCAAATTTAAGAAAAAAGGAAGAGACTTGCGGGGACAGGAGGAAGGTATATAAAAATGTCTACAATATGTATGTGTGTATATATATATATATATATATATATATATATATATATATATATATATATATATATATATATATATATATACACTGTATATGAAATATAATAATTCAGATAATTAAAATACATTATTGTGGCAGACTAGTAAAACATTGATTCAAGAATAAGTGTGGATTGTTACAAGAAGCTCTAACAGTTTGTCGCCTGTACAGCTGGAGTTGCACTTACTGCCCCCTGCAGACTGGGACCCACAAAACAAGAAGGCGGTGCGTTAAGCTTGAACTGCTCCGATGGTAGGAATATTCCTTATTACGGTCCAGGGGGCATGATTAATTGCAATCATTTTTTTAACACATTATTTTTTATATAATTAATCGCACTGAATTAACAAGTTAAATCAACATCCCTAGAAATACAGCTGCTCGTGTAAGGAGCCGTTCACACAGGACACGTTACTGCATTAAAAATTGCGAGACAGAGCCCAACGAGAGTCACATTTTTAAAAGTTTAACTTCTTACTTGACATGGTGTCTAAAAAATTTGCCGCTTAATGGCACAAAATGCTGAAAAAACAGTGTGGTTTTACGACGGTCAAAAACGTCCATCTAAAGTATGTTTACAAGGAAAAACCAATGAAAAACGCAGCTCAGTAGGATGCGTGATGTTTCCCACATGAACAACCCTTAAAGTCCAGATACACACCTGTAGGTTGACAGTGGGCGGGATTCTCAAATCAAAGCTCACATCCATTTCTGCTGGAATGACATTGTAAGCCACGCCCCCTTTCACCATTGTCATGTTAACAGTGGTGACATCACCAAGTGTAAAACACTCACTGGTGTTCAGCCTGAAAGAGACACAGATAGGTGTCTGTTTTCCGTTGAACAGCATTCCTTCAAGCATCTGTTTAAAAGTGAACTTCTGAAAAAAGCAGGACTCACCGAAGTTTCTCTTTCTCTCTGAACTCCAGGAATGAGTTTATAACTCGTCGCTGTGAAAGCAACACAGACACATCACAAACAAACAGAAGAACTGGGTAGTTAACAATGAACATGGATTATGTTTTGCTTTCAACAACAAGACTTTATTTATTTTATGTTTTTAGATGCTGTAACTGGTCAACAGTTTTTCACCACTAATCAATTTCACTATTAATCAGCTTTTTGTAATCACTAGATCATTTTAAATAGCTCTGCTGTGTGTCAAATCAATTTTTAAAAGTATAAATGTGCCATGTTGTCTCTCAAGTAATATGAACACAAAAACTAGTTTGTGACTTTTTTTCTCTTCATTTTAAGGACAACAGGGTAATTCTTACAAAATCTGTCAAGAAATTGACTTAGTCATATATTTAACCCCCCCCCAACTAAAAAACAATAAAAACAAACAAATGAATTCATATTTTGCATAAAGAAATTGAAGCCTATATTTAGGCCCATTATGATTTTTGCATTGTGACATTATTTTCAGTGACAGTTATACACATTTTATGTCCAATTCTCATTATTGTAATGCATCTGGACATTTTACTTTTACTATTTCCATTGTTTTCAATAAAGATTCTCCTTACTGTATCAGTAATGTTTTACTGTATTACAGTCAAAAGGATGCTGCACAATGATTTTTAAAATTACAATCAGTGAAAATGAATAGCAGTACCGAGAGTCCTTCTTGTCTGGGTCCCGGGCCGTTCGGCTGCGCCCAACTGATGTGTCTGTGTATGTGTGTGTGTTCCGCTGCTTCTCGGCATTTCGCCACTTGAGTCTGTTTTGTGTGCGAGTTTGACAGTTGTCACGTGCCGACGCGCATGTGTTGCCTCCTCCGGTAATCAGCACGCCGGCTCGTTGGTGTGATTGTTCCCACCTGCTTGTCATTTTTCAACGTGTATATCTGCCTCCCTTGTGCAGTCACTTATCGCTGGATTTTCCCCTTCGACTTCCTAGTCTCTGCCTGTCGTGCTGCTCAGTAGCAGCATTGTTTTATGTGATAGTCCGCTCTCGTATTAATTAATCCCTCTCTCTCTCTTCTGCCAGTCCAGTTGTGTGCCTCCTCTGTTCCCCTCAGAACCTGTGGACCTGTTGGTGCTGGTTGTGCTTGGGATTGTCTTTTACAAAGTGCTGTACCATCCTGTCGAGATTTCTCTCAGTTTCCTACAGATTGTATTCGACACCCAACTTGAGGACCTTATGGGATGTTTTTCTGTTCAACTGAGTTTTTTATTTTTGTTCTTCAATAAACTGTATTACCTGCATCTGAGTCCTGTTTTCGATCCATGACAGAAAATCCAGCCAACATGGACTCAGCAGGTATAGATCCCATCCGCTCCATGCTTGACCAGCAGGGAGAACTACTGGAACGACATTCTGAGCTATTTGCGGGTTTACATGAGGCTTGTAGAACTGTTGTTTCTCAGATCTCCGATCTTCTCAGGTGAAGGATCTTTGTCTCTCCTCTCCCACTTCAATACCCGCCATCGCTCCTACTACCACCGTAGCAGCTGAATCACTCCCGGCACCTGTCAGAGAACCTCGCCTCAATCCTTCATTTTCAGGAGAACCAGAGGGGTGTTGTGCTTTCATTGCCCAATGCTACCTGGTGTTTCCCCTTCAACCTTCCTCGTTTCCTTCAGAGGTGTCCAGGGTTGCCTACGTCATCTTGCACCTGGCGGGGCAGGCATGGGACTGGGGAACGGCTGCCTGGGAGAACCATCTGCCTTGCTGCGAGTCATTCAAGAAGTTCTCTGCAGAGTTGAGCAAGGTATTTGATCGTGATGCTCACGGGAAGGAGGTGGCTCGGCATCTGACCGAACTTCAGCAGGGTGGTGGGTCGGTGTCCGAGTACTCCATCAAATTCCAGACACTGGCAGCCTCCAGTGGATGGAACAAGAAGGACCAGTGGGATATTTTCTTCGGAGGTCTGTCTGAGGCTGTGAAGAATGCCATCTATACGCAAGAGCTGCCCGACAACCTCGATGATCTCATCAGCTTGGCCATAAGAGTGGACCACCACCTGACACACTGCTGAAATCTTCGCTCCTCTTACCAACATCCTGTCCATGATCCCTCACCTTCGTTTGCTGCCGGAATGGAGTCGGAGCCCATGCGGCTTGGATGCACCCCGCTACCACAGCGAGAGAGGGAGTGGCGACGCCGCCTCAGGTTGTTTGCTTACTGTGGAGGAGTGAGCACCACAAAGTCTAGCTCGTCTCCTATGCTTCACGCCTCTCTGCCTGCCATCATCATTTGAGGCCAGACTTCCCGACGGGTGACAGCGCTAATTGATTCAGGGGTAGACGGTAACCTGTTGGATGTGGAGCTTGCTGACCGGTGGGGAATTACTGTGGTTCCTGTTGAGCCACCCATCAGCATCTGCTCGATCAATGGTTCCTCTCTGGGGCAGATTACTCAAGCCACGGTCCTGGTTAGTCTGAGGATTTCAGGCAACCATGAGGAGGAGATTGTGTTTTATCTGCTACGGATTGCTTCTAATCCTATCGTTTTGGGTCATCCGTGGCTGATAAAGCACAATCAGTGCATTAACTGGGCTGGTAATGTTGTTACGAGGGTCTTTCGTTCTTCTCATTGCTTGCATTCTGCACTGTCTCCTGTCTCTCCCTCTGTCTTTGTGTTTCAGGGGGAGGAGGTCGATCTGTCGGGGTCCCGACAGTGTATCATGATCTTAGGGCAGTCTTCAGTAAGTCCCAGGCCACTTCCCTGCCTCCGCATCACCTGAAGGACTGCGCAATTAATCTCCTCCCTGGCACTTCTCCTCCTCGCAGAAGACTCTACTCTCTCTCCGTACCTGAGTCTATGGAGAGATATATCAATGAGTTGCTGGCAGCCAGCCTCATCTGCCCTTCCTCGTCCCTGGCTGGGGCGGGATTCTACTTTGTGAGCAAGAAATATGGGTCTTTGCGACCATGCATCATCGGGGGTTGAATGACATCACCATTAAGAACAGGTTGCCTCTGATGTCTTCGGCCTTCAAGTCGTTGCGGGGGGTGACCATGTTCACAAAGTTGGATCTTTGCAGTGCTCGCCATCTTGTGAGGATCAGGATGAGGGATGAGTGGAAGATGGCATTCAATACACCCACTGGGTTTTTTGAGTATTTGGTGATGCCTTTTGGACTTACCAATACGCCCGCCTTCTTCTAGGCACTCGTCAACGACGTGCTGTGCGACATGATTAATCTGTTCATCTTTGTGTACCTGGATGACATCTTAATTTTTTTCTCCATCTCTCCAGGTACACACTGAGCACGTCAGGCGGGTGCTACAAAGGCTGCTGGAGAACCAACTCTCTGTGAAGGAAGAGAAGTGTGCATTCCATGTACAGTCGGTTCCGTTTTTGGGGTATATCTTGTCATCTGAAGGGGTGCGCATGGATTCGTCCAAGGTGAGAACCATCACCGATTGGCCAACCCCAGATTCCCACAGAGCTCTGCAGAGGTTTCTGGGGTTTGCCAATTTCTACCTGCGTTTTATCTGTAATTATAGCCAGATAGTCGCACCTCTCACGAGTCTGACCTCCACCAACGTCAAGTTTGTATGGTCAGACAAGGTACAGAGAGCTTTTGAGATTCTTAAAGCCAAATTTACTTCTGCCCCTATATTGAGTATGCCCAATCCGTCCTGTCAGTTTGTGGTGAAGGTCGACACGTCAGACGTGGGTGCGGTTCTCTCCCAGTGCTCTCCCAAAGATGGCAAGGTTCACCCCTGTGCCTTTTATTCGCACCGCCTCAGTCAGCAACCGTGAGCTGCTAGCCATCAAGCTCACCTTGGAGGAGTGGTGTCATTGGTTGGAGGCAGAGTTACCTTTTATGGTATGGACTGACCATTAGAATTTAGAATACATCAAGATGGCTATGAGATTAAATTCTCGCCAGGCTCGCTGGGATCTCTTTCTCATTAGGTTTAACTTTACCTTATCCTACAGGCTGGGATCTAAGAACGTCAAACCTGACTCACTCTCTCGTCTGTTTGAGACCTCTGCCCACTCGAATTCGTGGCCGCTGTGTCCTGGGAAGTCAAGTCGGAGGTACGGAGAATGCTTCGGAGAGTGACGTCCCGGAGGGAATACCAGTGTGTTGGTTGTTTGTGCCGCAGTCAGTTCACCCCTCCATTTTGCAGTGGGGTCATTCCTCCAGAGTCGCTTTTCATCCGGGGATGAGATGCACTGGGGCCGTCATTCGGCAGCAGTTCTGGTGACCTGCGATGGGGCGGGACGTACGACTTTTTGTGTTGGGTTGTTCCATCTGTGCTCGTGGGAAACATTCTAACCGGCCCCCTGGGATTTCTGGAGTCCCGTGGCAACACGGTCGAGCTGACGGTGGTGGACAGGTTCTGGAGGGCGGCTTCCAGGGCTTCCCTTGGCGCGTGAGACAGCGATCACTGTCGTGGACCATGTTTTCCAGATCCATGCCGTTCCTGTCAATGTGGACACCGACACGGGTCCCCAGTTCATGTCTCGGTTCTGGGGGAGTTCTGCCGGCAACTGGGTCTAAGGTTGGTCTGTCGTCTGGGTTCCATCCCCAGACAAATGGTCAGATGGAGCAGGCCAACCAAAGTCTAGAGGAGATACTCCATTGTGTGGCCACCAAGAGTCCCTCTTCCTGCAGCGAGCAGCTCACGTGGGTTGAGTATGCTTATAACTCACAGCCGGCATCATCTACGGGCCTCTCCCCCTTTCAGTGCTGCATCAGGTACCAGCCACCATTGTTTCCTGAGCTTGAACCCGATGAATCAGTTCCCTCGGTCCAGGCATTCCTTTCGCGTTGCCGTTGTACATGGAGACTGACTAGACGGGCACTTCTTGCTGCTGGGAGATGTATTAAGGCTCAGGTGGATCACCATCGGATGGCACCTCCCAAATACACTGTCGGTCAGAAGGTCTGGTTGGCCGCCAAAGACAATCTTCTCAGAGTCCCCTCCCGCAAACTTGCTCCCAGATTTATTGGCCCTTTCCCTATTGCGAAGGTGTTTAGTCCGGTGTCCGTCCGCCTGAACCTTCCTCACCCCATGCGTCACATACACCCAGTCTTTCACGTGTCCAAAATTAAACCCGCTTTTGGTCTCCTTTCCATGATTCCAGCACCCCACACCACCTCCTCCCAGAATTATTGGAGGAGGCCTGCTTATACGGTCAGGAGATTATTGGATGTCAGGCATCGTTTTTGGTCGTTTGGGAGGGCTATGGCCAAGAGGAGAGGAGTTGGGCAACGGGCCGCAACATTTTGGACCGTTCTCTAATCATGGAGTTTTGGCAGCGGCGCAGGACTGGTACTCTTGGAACGGCAGGTGACGCCTCCTAAGGGTGGGGGGGATCCCGGGTCGTTCGGCTGCACCCAACTGATGTGTGTGTGTGTGTTCTGCTGCCGCTCGGTGTTTCGCCATGTGAGTTTGTTTTGTGTGCGAGTTTGACAGTTGTCACGTGATGACGCGCATGTATTGCCTCTTCCTTGTGTTGCCTTATGAGAGTTTTTTTTTTTTTGTTCTTCAATAAACTGTATTACCTGCATCTGAGTCCTGCTTCCGATCCATGACACTTCTATGAGGTATAAATACTTTTTACAATTTAAAAAGGAATAAAAAAAAAATGTCATGTTGCGCTAATGAGAATATCATAATGACCATATTTTTTGTGTTGCGGTAATGAGAACTGAGTGGTAAAATATGTGTAGCTCTCATTAAAATAACGTAAAAATGTAAATAAAAAAATGTATTGGCCCTAAAAGTACAATTACTTTTCTATTTGCAAAATATAATTACGTATTTGTTTCTTTTGAGTTTGGGGTAAAATAAGACCAAGGGCCTGATGTATAAAAGTTAGCGTAGATTTCATACTAAAAGTGTGTGTACGCAAAAACGTCCAATCCAAATTGTATTTCTACAATATTTTCTATCCACATTTGCTAAAATATTAAAACAGATAGCTTCAGGGTTATTGACAAAATCTGCGTTCTTTGCTGTCCAGCCAAATGATGAAATATTAGAGAAAAAATTAACAGCCTGTTTCTTTGAGGACAGTAAAATTACACATCATATCAACTGCCCAACTACAGATTACAGTATGTTTATTCTAGTTTTTAGTGTGAAAACACTCACTAGTTTCTCTGCTGCGGTGTTCTCCACAAACCTGGAGCCATGACCTGGAC
The DNA here is from genome assembly GCF_019703515.2 of Myxocyprinus asiaticus. NCBI lineage: Eukaryota > Metazoa > Chordata > Actinopteri > Cypriniformes > Catostomidae > Myxocyprinus > Myxocyprinus asiaticus. Next base: position 3,440,971 of record NC_059393.1, read on the forward strand.
TTCCTGGACAGCGAACTGTGATCCCTACAGGACAAAACAATAGGACCATTCACTTTCATTGTACGTAAAAAATTAAAAAGGCAATGTAAGTGAAAGGTGACTGAGGCTGTACTTCTTCCTAACATTTCCTTGTGTGTTCCATGGAAAGAAGTTTCAGTATATGGGTTTGGAAAAACATGAGGGTGAGTAAAAATTTGCTCTTCATTTACTCACCCTTATGCCGTCTCAAACTCGTTTGACTTTCTTTCCTCTGCAGAACACAAGGGAAGATTTTTTAATTGAGATATAAAGAGAGATACATCCATACAATGCAAGTCAATAGGGTCCACACTTCCAAGCTCCAAAAAGGACATAAAGGAAGCATGAAGGTAATCCATATGACTTGAATGGTTTAATTCATGTCTTCTGAAGCGATCCAATTGGTTTTGGGTAAAAACAGACCAAAAAGTAACCCTTTTTCACAATAAATCTTGTCATCAATAGTCTCCTAGGCACGATCATAATTTGAATCTAAATAACACTTCCTTGTGCTTGATGCATGCGCCGGAAGTCTAATTTAACACGCATAGTAAACATGACTACTAGGATTAACGATACTTACACCAGGGGTTTTTCTCTCCATAGAAGACAGTAAAGGCATTGGTGGGGTTTGCCAAACCTACAAGATGAAATAAAAAAGGAAAAGGTCTTATTATTGTTGGTGCTTATTTAAACTTAGTTTATTCATCAAGGATGAATTGCGGCGCTGATAGCATCATTTATTTGCATGTGCTATCTGCCTTGTTTTAGCATTCGATTCACTAAACGAATTAGGTATGCAAATCAGGTAATGCCGCAAACAAATCAAAGTCTGATTCTACAGGTTTGTTTACCTTCATCAAGGGCAAAACCGATGTTGAGCTTCTGAAATTCAGGGTGCTTCACAAATGTTTCCATTCCTTTTTGACCACCGACCTCCTCATCTGTAAAGAGTATAAAAAGACAAATTTGTTGGGAAAATAGCTTTTATTGCAGCACTGCAAAATTGACTAGTTTGTGTGGTTGTTACGAAAAGCACCAACGGACCTAGTCAGGGTAGACGACATAATTTAATTAGACACAAATGAAAGCGAGGATGCGAGGAACAGTCAGAATTCATTGTCAGAGTGATTAGAGTTAATCACTGTGTATCTTGCGGATGATCGTTCAGCCAATGAAACATTAAGTCCACCCAATATATTTTTGACATTTCAATCTTCTATTGGTAATAAGTCTTCTCATCATCTGATGAGTTCATCATGCTTGAACTTTCGTACATAGCACAATGCAAAGATGTCTTGTGTTTCCACTCTCTTGAACTAGCGTTTCCACTCTCCCACGCTTGGATGCATTGAAACAAATAAAACCATTCTTGAGTAAACTGTCGCATTCAATTTAAATTCAATTAAGTCAATTTAAAAATGGATTTATGAATGGATCTGTCCAACGGAACTAATTTTTGTGTAAATTGATCGCAAAACCACTTACGGAAAATCTCAATTTTCGTTAATCAATTTACAGTTGCAAGAATAACTTTGTACAATTCGACAGCTAATAACTTGCACAAAAAATTTGTTCTGCATGAGTTAAAAAAAACATACTGAAATTTGCTGCATTCAGTTCACTTTGACCACGCACATAATTTTCTTACGAACACAAGCAGAACAAATGGTTATATGAACAAATTACACAAATTCGTTTTGCTTGTGTTACATGAATGAGGCCTATTAAATTAAGTTATATTTTTGTGTAAATTGATCACAAAACCACCTACGTAAATTGGGAGTGACCATTTACATGAAAATAGATTAATTAATAATGTAAATAATTTTTTTCTACTTGTGCTCTTACGTACATTTTTGCATTCAATTTAATGCGACAATGTACCTAACACTGTTTTTGCAACCGATTTACACAGAATTTGACAAAAATTAGATAAAATATTGTATGACGTCTACTCTGACTAAAGTCCATGAGCATGATTGTCAGTTCTGACCTGGGACAAACGTTAAATGAATAGTGCGCGGAAACCTCTTCCCAGCTGCCTTCAGTCTCCGAATCGCTTCAATGTACCTGCAGGGACCAAATGTCAGCAAAGACGAGCAAGAATTTGATTTCTAATATAAAAAACTAATAATCATAAAAAGTTACATTTGTATCATCATTTTCAGACAAACATGAGTCAAGTGATAATTGGTTTCAAACTCACTGTATTGTCACACATTTCATATCCTGAGTTCCTCTAGCGTAGATGTTGCCATCCGAGTCTTTAACAGCAGCGAACGGATCATATTTCCAGTGTTCCTGAAGCAGACAGAAACACAGCACGGGTTTTGTTCAAGGTTTTGCACCATTCACAAGTAAATTGAGAATGACTTTAAATTCCAATTCATTTCCTGTATTTGAACGGAGGCTGAAAACAGGATGCAGAATTGTAATTTGTATTTACAAAAGTAGAATTCAAATGAAATTCTAAGAAAATCTGTAATAATACGTTTACAATTTCAGTATGAATCATCCATTAACGTTATCATGCACACAACATTCAGGGTTTTGCCAGCAACATTAGATGATATTAACCAATGTTTAAAAAGTCACCTTAGAAATGTGTATTTAATTTATATACTGTATCTTAAATATAAAAATATACATAAATTATATTTAATAAATTAACTGAACAATGGTGGAAAAACACTCATTTCTCAGAATGCTCCAATTTACCCCAAAGTCTTCCAAATGGAGCCAGGGAACATAAAGCAGCTTACAAGTTTTAATTATTTATGTGTTTAATTTTTTGGAATTGCAATTCAAAATCCTGTGGACAATTCAATTCAAATCCACACTTATGAATCGAAAGGGAGTCAATTCTTCAATTCTGAATATTGCCCAACCCTGTTTGATTGGTAGAGTAACGGATACCTCATACACTGGAACCACATCAGTGTGTGAGTTGAGCACAATGGACCTCAGCTCTGGCCTGGTGCCGACCCACGACATGATGGCAACAACACGACCGGGACACACCTGAGAGGAGTTGGTATGAGAGGTGTTCATCATTCATATAGTTTTTTTGTGTCTTTAACACTGTGTCCAAACCAGTTGAAACATGTAATTGACAGAGACAATTTAAGACATGCATCTGGCTGTTAGTAGACCCCAAAATCTTTACCTCCACTTTCTTGATGGGTAAACCCAGCTCCTCTGCAATCTGGTCCAGGAATCTTAAAGCAGCATCTGATTCATTAAATTAAATTAAGTAGAAACAATAATATATATGTTAATTAGAAACAACATGCTATTAGTTGTTACATCACATTTGTTTTACAAGTTGAATTAACTGATCCATTTGTGTATATCTAAAAAAGGCTTTTTAGTTATGCTGACATAAAATAACCATTCAAGCTGAATTTACTTTAAAAAAAAAATGTAGCATATTTGCATTATGCTTTTTAAAGGAATAGTTCACCCAAAAATTAAAATTCCCTCATTATTCACTTACCCTGATGCCATCCCAGATGTGTATGACTGTCTTTCTTCTGCAGAACACAAATAAAGATTTTTAGAAGAAGATAGAGCTCTGTCAGGTCCTTATAATGTACGTAAATGGGTGCCAGCACTTTAACAGTCCAAAAGTCACATTTAGGCAGCATAAAAGTAATCCATGTGACTCCAGTCAATCAATGAATGTCAGTCAAATTGCTGGCACCCGTTTACTTGCATTACAAGGACCTGACAGAGCTTCTAAAAATCTTAATTTGTGTTCTGCTGAAGAAAGACAGTCAAACACATCTGGGATGGCATCAGGGTAAGTGAATTATGAGAGAACTTTCATTTTTGGGTGAGCTATCAGTGGGCTTCTTTACGTTATTTACATGTGCAAACAACAAAACTTGAAGTAATGCAAAAATATAGAGCGGGACAGTAACAAGAACTGAAGGGCTGTTAAGTGAAGCAAGATTCAGTTGCTTTAAGTTGTTGACTTGTCGCATTTATCTAAAACAGTCATTACATATGATCATTAGGTGGCCAAGCAGCGAAACTGCTGGAACCTTATTGTAATTGTACTGATTTTCTTCTTTTTCTTCTTCTTTTTTTCCTGCCCTAAAAGTGTCTGGGTGTCAGAGACCGCAAGTCGTGGAGACACCAAACTTAGCAGGATGATCCCAAATCCCCCCCACTACTCAGGCGCACAAAACGCACACCCATCTGACCCTAGGTGGCGCTATAATAAACACTTTTACGTTTGTGCTCATATCTCTGCAACCGTAAGGGCTAGAATCGAAATTATTTTTTATGTACATCTCCAATTACATTTCCGTCTATAATTTTTTCCACCATTTTTATATATTTTTTAATAACATACTTTTTCTAACTCCTCCTTGACTGTTAGTCCAATCAGCATGCAATTTGGTATACATCATCTATAGACCCTCCTGACAAAAATTTATCAAAAGAATTTCGATACATCAAATCATTCCGAAGATATTAACAATACAATTCCTTCGGTTTAACGCGATTTGAGTAATTGATCAATATCTACTCATCGCAAACTCCAAATGTAACCAAACTTGGTGCACATAGTCAACAGGACAAAAGTTTTGCTTTTTGTCAGCAAAGTTTCGTAAAATTACGCCCCTAGGGGGAGCTACAACTGAAAAAAACTGTCATAAATTTGCAGCCGTTTGAGCGACAAAGTTCAAATGATCTTCTGCATCTTCTTTGCTTAAAATGCTAACATATTCTTAAAAAACTGATTCGACAAATTAATAAAAATGGCTGCCACTGGCCAATCAAATTTAAGAACTTTATAACTTGAATTGGGAATGGCCGAGGGTTATGGAAATGACTATACACAAGCAGGGTGTCAACTCAAAGCCGCATATAACATTTTGTGACAATTGGCCACACGGTGGCGGTATAATTAGCTAATTCGCGTTTGTGCTCAAAACTCTGGAACTGTATAGGCTACAATACAAATTTGTAGTTTCTCTGAATCCACCAGTGCCCCACAATGATATGGTCGCCTGAATTTCCATTTCTGGTAGAAACTTTTTTTACAATTTCAATTTATTTGAAAAACCAATTTTTTTGAACACGTCCTAGGCCATTTGCCCGATTCTCATAAAACTTGGTATATATCATCAACAGACTCTCCTGACAAAAATTTATCACAAGAATTTTGATGCGTTTAATTGTTCCAAAGATATAAGCAAATATGCTTTGGGCGTGGATTATAATGACTAATTAGCCTACATCTTGTGAGTGCAATTTTCAAACTTAACAATTTGAACACATGGACAAGAGAACTCTCTGAGGTAACAAGCCGAGTTTTATTAATTTTTGATGCTAGGGGGCACTTTAACTTAAGAAAATCCTATTTTTGCAACTGTGCTCAAAGCAGGTGAAATGTCATACCAAAATAGCTGTCCACAGCATCCACAGGATCTTTTCTGTCACATTTAATTATTTTGGTCATCTCCCCATATGTGCTTGGCCCCCGACAAGTCACTTGTGGCTATATTTTAATATATATATTTTTCATTATTATTATTAAATGTCTATGTTAATAATTTACCTCTACGTTAATTCAAAATTACTCAAAATGTGATACGATTTTTGTCATACCGCCCACCACTACCACGGTACTTTGATTTATACACAGGGTTTTCCTGGGTCAATAATGGTCTTCGGTGGTGGCCAACGTACACGTTCATCGCGACGCAATTTCTTTTCTTTTTTTTTATTATTATTTAAGATAAGTTGTTGCATTTCATGTTTGTAATGAATATTATTTATTTTTGTTTCTCTGAGCATCTAGAAACTTGCAGGTGCAGTGGGAAACTGAACTAACTTAACACCTTATATAGGCCTAAATATAATATTCATGAGTAAACCACTTTACTGATTTGGGACTGTGCTTCTATTGTAAAAATGTTTATTTCCTACTTCATAACAGATATCGTTTTTCTTTTATCAGACTCTTAATAATTTAGGAATCCAAACCTAGATTTCCTAATATCAAATATCATTAGAACAGGAAATATATTACAATATTACACATGACTTTCTTCATAATTTATATTCTACAATGTAGCCTACTTGCCCTTGTGTTTACCATAGTTAAGACCATGGATTGCTCCTCAGCTGTTAGTTAGGTAGTCTTTCTTATGTTCAAATGTTTGAATTGCTCCATTGTGCTTTAAAATAGTGAATTCTCATGTAAAATTCAAATTGGTCACATGAGGTTTGTTTTGCGCCATGATATTTAGGGAAGACCAGTTTAGTCACGCATGTGATCCGCTGTGTGCTATTTTGTCAACAGAGCTCACATTACAAGGAAAGCCTGGTTGACGCACATGCACGTGCTCCAGTATACAGTATTAGGTTCAGTGTTGCTAATTTAGCTACTTTGTCGCTAGATTTAGCTACTTTTTGACTCCTTAGCAAGTAAAAGAGACATTTAGTGACTAACGACAATTGTAGCGACTTTTGTAGTCTGCTTTAGTGACATTCTTCCACATCTGGCGACACAAAAGAACATCAGGTCTCATTTTTCTCGGTGTTCTAGCACCTCCATGTGTTTCAAGTAATATGATTGACCTGCATGCCATCAGCAGTTGGATTTATGTGCATACAGATGTTCTATAAATCGAATGACTGACGAGCTTTCGTGTTGTTGGCATTTGTTGTGACAATCTCAACCTCATTTCACATGCATGCTCTCAGTTTAGAGAAGAACAGTCAGCCTACAGCGACAGAAGTGCATTGAGAAATTCTCAAGCGGGTGAGAGAGAGAAAGAGAGAGATAATTGATATGAATCCCTGATCTATAATAAAGTATACAGATAAGTGATATCAACAGATGACGTGTCAACACTGGCATAAGTAATACGGTTCAGTGATGGTTCAGCATCACACAACAGATTTGTTCAAAAATAAGATATATTACATATTATCTCCAAAACAGCTCCAAGTGAGGCAATATTAGGCATATCGACCAGTTTAAAAATCAAATAATGGAAAAAAAACCCAAAACATCCCCAACACTACACCGCTGCCTACCCCTGGTTGCTATTGCTAGGATAGTTTTGGACTTTGTCATTGTTCAATAATATAGTTTAATTACAAAACAAAAGAAATAAAAAATAATAAATAGAAATCCCCCACTGTCTGAATGTTTGACAAGTTCAATTAGTGATAGCTAAATGCTAAGTAGTTAAATACTAATTGTTAAATCATTAGTTTTATTAAAAAACAAACAAACATATGGTTCTACACCTTTAAAGAACTGCCTTAGTTCTTTACGGCAATTCATTTACATATGTAAATTTGACATCTTAAGTAATAAATGACGTCATCACGTAATTTAGCTACATTTAGCGACATTCCGGCGAGCCTTTGGCGACTTCCCATGAGAAATAGTTGGCAACACTGATTAGGATAGAGGAGAACACGTCATTTGCACAAGAGATTCTCAGTGGATCGTGTGACATGCAAGTGATACCAGTCTTCAATCACCCCGTGCACATCCACGTACATGAGAAGCATATTTAGTGCTTATTTATCTTGCTTTTGGCACTTTATGTTATAAAATTTGCTTCGGCGGCCATACTGTAGTAACGTTTCTATGAGACCAGGTTGCAAAAATTGGTAATACCATTGTACTTAAATACAATACCATTACTTATCAAATAAGAAATTACTGTAGAGTCTGAACGACCCGTTTTCAGATGTGAAAGTGTTACTCTAGTTTATGTTGAGCTCAGCGTCTTAATCTATAATAATTACCCTCCTGCTAATTTATAGTCTTAAACAATCAGAGCTTTGACACAACGACTAACAGCTGGACTTTGCTGTTAAGTAGATCATTGATAGTCAGTCCACATTATCAGGACTTTGTGACAAATTTCAAACCTGGTTAGCTGCCTAGCTAGACAGCAGTTTTAGACATCATATGTGCATTGGATCCCTGGGCAAAGGTTAATCCTAGTTAAGAACTAAATTCCACCTCAATGGTGAAACGCTGTTAAACATCTTCTTGTTTCAGGACAAGTTTAAAGTCTGCAGATTGAAAGGTATCTCTGGTACCGTAGTCCGGTTCTGGGTGGACGGTCTTGAGTTGTAGATATTCTCTGAACAGAGTCACTGAAGGGTCTTCTTTTCCAGTGCTGTCCTGGACAACTCCACCTCCACTCGGTCCATCTTTATCAGGCAACATCTCAAATCGCTGTCCTGCAGGAAGACATTGTATTATTGACAAATACAGATTATATTACTCTTATTCACAAAAACACAGATATGTGTGAATCGCTAAAAAGAAGATTTCACCCCAAAATCAATGGAAAAAAAAATAGTAAGTTATATTTTGAATAAAGATATATATATTAAGCCTTTTTTTTTGGTAGGATTTTTTTATTTTATTTTAAAATTATATTTTTTGCATTGTGATATTATCTTCATAATAATTAAGCACACTTATGCTCCAAATACTCTCTCAAAAAATCTCATTCTCATTACCGTAATGTGTCGGGATGTTTTACTTCTCAATGATGATTCTCATTACTGTAGAACAGTAATGAAAATCATCCTGTCTAGACAAAATTAGTTTTTAAAATTAAAATCAACATAAATTCATACATTCACACAACATAGAGGCATAACAACAAATATCACCATAATGTATGAATACTCTATATAATATATTACTTCAATTGTTGTAGTTGTTATAATTCTTAATATTAATATCATTCTCGCATTACGGGTGATTCTCACAAAACCTGTCAAGAAAATGTCCTGGTCCTATTTTACTTCAAAATCAAAAGAAACAAATGAGAAATTATATTTTGCATATAGAAATGAAAAGCCTTTTAGGACTATTAAGATTCTTCTTATTTACCCAATTCTCATTACAGCAATGTGAAAAAAAATTATATATATTATTTGAATTAAGTATTTATACATATTAGCAGTACTTAAAAAAAAAATTAATGAAAAAGACAGTTGTACAAATACATCATTTTTACTTTATTAAAGTAAAAAAATATATATGTTACGGTAATGAGAATCATCATTGAAAACTATGGGAATAGTAAAAGTAAAATGGATTTCATTAATAAGAATTTTCCCCCTCTTTTCCACTCTTAATATTTGCTTTAATACTACTTAAAATAGTATACAAAAATGAACAGAAATGTTGATTTCATCACGGTAAATGTCGGGGAGTGCAGAGAAGAGTTTGATCCGGAGGCGGGGTGTGTCGATCACTTGTTCCCGCTGTTCAGCATCGCTTGTGTGTAGATTGCATCACTGTATTAATATTGTAGTAACTATGTTTTTTGGCAGAAACCATAGTTTAATGCAATTAACCATAATGTTACTACAGTAATATGATGGTAATATAATAACCATGGTTAATTTTGTGGTTACTGTAAATTTGCAAAAATGACCATGGTGAAACCATGGTTACTGTAGTAAAACCAAGGTTATTTTTTTCTAAGGTAAGGTTAAGGTTAGGTTTATGAGTAGGGGTTCATATAGTTTTTCTGTGGGACTCTAAATAAACAGTAAACACACTGCAGTGACGCCCATACTGTAAGTTAGTATTTAAATATGGGCGCAAATAGTATCTGACACTATGTGCACCAGGGTGCAGTTAGTATCTACCATTATTTGCACCAGGGTTGGGGTGCAAATAATATCTGTCACTATTTGCACAGGGGTGTAAATAGCATATACCATTATTTGCACCAGGGTGCAAATAGCATCTGCCAAAATAATTTCACAATGCAAAACTCTTAATGGCCCAGTGGAAATTTCTTATAGTAATAAATATAATTTCTTGTGTTTGATTTTGGGGAGTAATATGACCTGGGGCCTCATGTATAAAACTGGCCATAGATTTAATACTAAAAGTGTGCATACACAAAATCTGACTTTTGTGCACAAATGGTTTCAGATTTATAAAACTGTAAGTACGGCAGTACCTGTGCAAACTTCCCTTTAAAAAGCCCAATTAGCGGAATATTGTGCATACTTGCACATGATTTATTCCCCACCCCAGCTCCACCCCAAAATAACCATATATAGCGTACAACGGCTGTTTTTATATGCATAACCTCATTTGCATATAAATACCATATGCATATTGCCATACAGACATGTGATACTACCGTGTTAACTGTACAAGAAACTAATACACACACTGAAGCATACATGTTGCAAGTAAAAAAACGCTGTTGTTAAAAATAATTTCTTAATCTTTGTCTTGTTTTAGTGTAAAAATATCTAAACATTTGTAGGTCCTTGTGGTGGCGCGATTACTCACCTCAATCCGGGTGGCGGAGGACAAATCTCAGTTGCCTCCGCTTCTGAGACCATCAGTCCGCACATCTTATCACGTGGCTCGCTGTGCATGACACCGTGGAGACTCACGGCATGTGGAGGCTCATGCTACTCTCCACGATCCACGAACAACTTACCACACGCCCCATTGAGAGCAAGAACCCCTAATCGCGACCACAAGGAGGTTACCACATGTGACTCTACCCTCCCTAGCAACCAGGCCAATTTGGTTGCTTAGGAGACCTGGCTGGAGTCACTCAGCACACCCTGGATTCGAACTCGCGACTCCAGGGGTGGTAGTCAGCGTCAATACTCGCTGAGCTACCATGGCCCCTATTTTTATAGATCCATAAAAGTTAGATTCTTTTTTTAAGAACAATATTTTTGCAGTGTAAAACATATCTGACATTATCAGAATACAGCCTTTAAAAAACAAACAAACAAACAAAAAAAATACATATCTTTTTGTACGTTATTTTTCATAATGTTTTTCAGGACCACAAACGGGGTTGTCACTGCGTTTTATAATCCTCACTGTCATTAAAAGCACAGTGCCTCTGTATGATGCCACAGGAAAGTCTTCCAGAAAGCAGCACATGCATTACCAATATTTTCTTTATAGTTACAGTATATATTTTAATGCATTTTCAGATATTTATGTAAAATTAATATAGCCCAATATTGGTTGCATAAGAGTTACTTCTGATTCGAGTGCTCAACTACTTACTTTTTTATTCTAAATGTGGGTTACTATATAAAAAGCGAGTTTATAATCAGTCTATCCAGTTTATTATTTGTCCAGTTGGAGTTGCCAATTCACACACACCAGTAAAAGAGTGCATATGCACAGTCAAGAGTGTGCGGATGGTGCACGCATATTTCACCAAGTTTTTTTTTTTTTTATCCCAAAGTGTGCTTGGAAAATGTCAATGCCCATTTTGTGTGCATGCAAGGTTTATCCACCAGGCCCTTGTACATTTAGATATGCACCAAACTTTCTCACACCCCAACAGAACATTCAGATATTCTTTCCAATGTACACTTTATCAAAAACCCCCAAAATAAATTTAGCTTGTGTCGTAAGATATACTTTGGGTATTCTTTGCTTTTCTGCATTCCGGATTGCTTCACACCCGGTCGACCGCATTGCCTTTCAAAGTAAATTCCTCTGACCGCGAACGGATAGGAACGTGTTCGACGGCATGCGCAAAATGACTGCTTTGTAATCCTCTTTTAGTACAGTCAACTCTGTCAATGCGCACAGACAAGGACAGTTCACGTGTCAAGAAAATCTGAGCCGCGCGTGGACTGTGCTGATGATAAAATTTGCGTCACGCATACTGTGCGTGGAGCAATCAGCAACGCAGACAACTGAAGTTTACTTTGGCATTTAAGGCAGGGGTTTTCAAACTGGGGTCCAGGGACCCCCAAGGGGCCACAAGGGGGTGCCAGGAGGCCGGCAAAAAATTTCAGAGGAAAAAAAGGTGCAAGGCGGCAGGGGGCGTGGCGCTGGTGCTCCGTCTGCATAATTTAGATATGCAGCAAATTTGAACAGTTTTGTTCTCCGTTCTGCTCGCCCCCTCTCAAAAAAATAAGGAATTTGTGATCTTGTAGATTACGTTTTTGTGGCTTCACGTTCTTTATTTTACCTCCCGATCGCACATCGACCGCTATCTGTATACATCACTGACATAGGAGAAGCGGTCTGCCCACGGAAAAAGCTTTACTTGCTGAAAGTCAAACGCGGTGAAATACAGTAAAATGCAGCGCCCTACAGTACAGGTCAAGTCGTATGTGTCCAGTAACTCATATACATGCACTACTGTACATTTGCGATTGCGTGTCTTTCTTCGGTATTTGAACTTGAACCATTTCTCGCTGCCTGGCGGCATTCAGAATAGGCTAACAGCAGGCAGTCCTGTGATAACACTAGTAAAGTTCTGTGTTATTTTGGCGGTCCGTCACAGGTAGCAAGGACGGCTAAGTCTTAAAAACATATTTTCAAAATGATATAAAATTAAAAGTTGTTTTGATCGATTTTACTTCAAGTGTGCATAATACATATAGGCTAATGCATTTATTTTCTTTCATACGTGACAGTCCAGGCGAGTTTGAAAGGTGCTGCATAAATGCCAGACGAGGCTGACAGCTCGAGACAAGACTCTGCTTGGTAAACTGAACAATAATAAAAAAAATAAAAAAAAGTTTAGTTTCAAATGATGCAACGACAATTGTTTCCGCCTAAAATGTGGCCGAATGAGGTGAAATGATGTTTGCCTCCTTCCACACCTGGATTAAAATGCTCCCTTACTTGGGGTAAAAGACCCCTAGAGTGTTTAAAGTGATATCATGTAGATATAGGGGCAATAGTTTTAGGGCACAATTTGTCAACTAATGCGAATAATTTCAAGACAGCAAGATGCTTTTTTGAGTGATAAATTAAGTTCATACTTATTTAAAATAACTACTTCAGAAAACGTCAACCATTTCCTGCTAATTTCAAACACATTTGGCATTTTATTACATCTCAAGTATTCTATAAACAAACTAATCTCTATTATGATTGGATGAGTCAATGTGAGCCCACTTTGAACATTTTTCATATCAAATCTGTTCCTCCCACTTAAGAAAAACAATGTGTTTATAGGGGCCTTTAGCCCCTGCAACAGGGGGGCTTTTTACCCCAAATACTATCCTTTCACTTATTGAACAGTTATTGAAAAATGTTTGATTTAATGACCTTAAACAAAACTGAAAATGCTAAATAAGTATTTTGTCTCAAAAGAAATATGTCAATTTCAGGGATATTCATTAGCTACATAAATTTGCAACATTTTAAAAAATAATAAAAATGTGATCAAACTGCCTTCAGATCAACCTTTAGACACCACACACAAAGATCTCATGGGTCAGGAAAAATTTTGCAGTGTACAGTGTCAAACACGTGTTTAGGAAAGTCCTGTGGTAGTTTTTGTTACAAGTCAGAGCTTTGATGAAGCCTTTAGCCCTGTTGTAGCCCACTGTAAATAGTAATAGTATATCAAATTGTAAATAATAATAATAATAATAATAATAATAATAATAATAGTTTACTCAATTTAAGCTTAAATTTGTACTATTCTTACTATTTTTAAATTAAGTTACCATTACTCTCTAAATCCTAAAGTTGTCATTAATAAAAAACATATAAGTGGCACTATAAACAGTACTTGAAAAGTCAAATTTTGGAATCATAACTCAAATATTTACATTTTTAAACTTTGGCTTTGAGTACTTCTAACTCAAAATAATCAAGTACAAAATTGCGGCTGTGTGGAACACCCATAAGCCCTTGCTCTTGAATAATTTACGTATATTTGGTCCAAACAAGGGAACTTATGTAGAAAATACTTATGTATATATTTTAAAATGTACATAGTGATATATGAATTTGGAGCCTGTTACATTTAAGGCTAACCTAGAGTCCAGCCATACTTTCCTTTACACTGTATAAGACATGTTATAACCCAATTTAAATAATCAAATCAAAACAATGATATTTTAATCACAGATGAGTTAAGTTTACATGTAACTAGTCAACGTTACTTAAAAAATTACGTTTAGTTAACTTGAGCCAAATAAGTACATTGACTTACATTTTTCAAGCCAATCGGTTTGCATGCTTTTTCTAAGTAAGGTCAGCTAAATTAGATTTTACAGTGAATCATCAGTTGTTAAGGAAAGTCCGGTGGTAGTTTTTGATGCTATTTAGTGTTTTGGGAGAAAATAAAATAAAATGTGCTTTTTACCCCGAGGGCACTTTATAAGAAAAGAGACGCACCAACATAGGGCAACACTGCTTATCTACATCCCGGGTGCAGAATATTGTGCCTGGAGAGCTTGAAGTCGCTTCAAAAGTTTATTTTATGTGAACAGAGGTGTGCAACATGTAGGCCGTCTTTATGGCATCCCACGGGTTTTTCTTCTGCAACACTTTATTAAAGAAATTCAATGCCTGTCAGACAACACACGCCATAAAAATACTGTTCTTTAATTTGTCCACGACATCTCAGCAATAAACATGTGGACTATGCATAATAACAGGAACATAATTTGACTGGTCAATGCTTTAAATAGTGAGGATGAATAGAGATGCAACTTCTCAAAGTTTATCATGCTGAAAGTAACTACACGTTAATGCACAGCACGCTTAAATATTCCAAAAAATGACATCCCTTTAAAAGCACCACAGCTAAAAATAATCAACTCACTAGTTTGTTGCTGGAGGACTTGTGGAACATCCTGTCCCATTTGTAGGACGTGTACCTTTATGTGACTTATGTGACTGTCTGTATTACATCTTCAGTCGTCTTCAGTCAGTTATTCAAATGCTCCCAAATAGATGATTTAAGTCCCTTTTTATGGTCATGAGACTGGTACATCGAATGCCTTTCTTATATTTATAATATGCAATATGCAGTTTCACGTTCAGTCCGTAACCATAACAACAGCCTTTATATTATTAACGTGCAAATCCAACATTTCTTGTCTTAAATTAACCGTGCCGTTTTTAATCGCGGTTAATGACGACATCCCTAAACACCACCAGTGATTTTAGTCGCATAAATGCTCCCTTAAGCAATTCATCATCACTGACAGTTGCTCTTCTGCTTGACACATTCACTCACCTGCTTCGGTTCGAGCTCTCTGAATATTTGTCTCCTAAACCAGTGAAGAATCTTTATGCAAAGCTTGTCTTCATCTGTACTAGTGATCAAATGGTGATTTATAACTTACCTTTGCTCCTCAGTTGAACTCGGCCAGTCAGTTTTTCTGCTCGATCATGACCGTAGAATTAAAAGCGAGTGGAATGGCGATGAGCACAACAGAGCAGTCCAGCGATGAGCACAACAGAGCAGTCCAGCGATGGGCGGGATTAACAGCCTGGAGAGATATTTTTCTATGCTGACATACTCCTCCGCGTTTAACTGGCTACTAGCGTGTTACGACAGTAAGTTACCGTTTGCGTATACCATAAAAATGAATTGGGAGAGCCGTAAACTGACAGCTACCTGTCGCAAAACGATCTGTCGCTTCTCTTATAAAACAGGAATTTTATCGTAGTAAACTCCACATATAGTTAATTCCAAAGGATTTTTTTGTGTAAAACATGTTGAAGATTTGTTTACAGGCGGTACATTTACTAAGTGATGATCTGTTTCCTCACAAAAGCAGTTTATTCGGCACACTAAATCACTTTCTCCATAGACATCCATTTTTAAAAAACGGCCTCTTGTCTCCTCGCCAGTGTACCGCCAAGAGTGTCTATGGTACCGCCGTGTTATGCTATTTTATGCTTAGCAAATAGACTTACTGTAGAAGGGCTCTGGTTTCAGTGGTCTGGGTTCCGGTAGTATTTGTTTCCCATTCGTTTTTTCCCTAGGCTTTTTTTATAAAATCCTCCATAAAAGAGTTTTAAGCCATGAAGCAAACCAACCAGCTCTGAGGTGAATTGCAATGTTACAAACTTTGATTTGAAGGACAAACAAAAGTATTTGAGATGGACGATTACGGTAGCAGGGAGAACACTTTTGAGACAGAGAGAGAGAGTGAGAGCGCAGCAAATCGGTTTTGAAGATATAATAGACTTTTCTGTGTAAAATTCTATCCAATTTTACAACATCGTTGCCATGACGATGCTGTCAACTAACCCTAAAACCCTAAAATGACTGTAAAAATTACAATTTAAACAACTTTACAGCTCAAATAATACACACGTTTTAACAGAAGAACTGATGTAAGTGCTTTTATTCAATAAACTTCACATTTCTGCCTTTAAACCCTCCAAAAATTGGCCTCATTCACTTCCATTATAAGTGTCTCACTGTAACCTTGAGTTTTGCGGTGATCAGCATTATGCTATAAATGCTGCCAATTAAGCTTAACTTGTATTGAACCCAGAATATTCCTTTAAATCCATATCTTTAGAATCTATATAAAAGGTATGGGGGAGAAACAGATCAAAATTTAAGTCCTTTTTTACTCTACATCTCCACTTTCACTTTTATATCTCAAAGTCACATGTGGTGCCTGTTTAGTTTCACCTTCACTGAAAGTTAAAGTGGAGATTTAGAGTAAAAAATGAATTACATTTTGATCTGTTTCTCACCCTCACCTGTTATATAGCTTCTGAAGATTTGGATTTAATCACGGAGTCATATGGATTATTTCTATGGAAATGGATATGTCTCCTACATGTGATTTTTGGAGCTACAAAGGTCTGATCACCATTCACTTGCATTATATGGCCTCTAGAGCAGAGATATTTTTTCAAAAAATCTTAATTTGTGTTCTGCTGAAGAAAGTCATACACATCTGGGATGGCATGAGAGTGAGTAAATGATGAGAGAATTTTAAATTTGGGTGAAATATCCCTTTAAGAAAGTCGATCTAAAATAAAGTATTGAAAAAAGAGAAATATCCTCACTCACATGGTATGAATTAAAAAGCCTTTATTTAAAAGGCTACAACATCTAAAACATATATAATGGCCAATGTGTTTCGGCTAAGAAAGCCTTCATCAGGTTACGGATGAAGTAAATAAAGAAATAAAGTAATTCTAGATGACAAGATCATGAATAAAAAAAAATAAATAAAAAAAAAAATACAGTGACTGGACCAGAGATTCAAGGAGTGACTGAAGAATCGGGGGGGATGAGGGCGGTGGAGGTAGGATGGACACAAGTAGAGGGAGGGAGAGGTAATAAAGCATGAAAAGGAACAAAAAAAATTATGTCGGAGTGGTCGAAGAGGCCCCCCCCCCCCATTGGCGGCCCTGACTGTGACTGGTGTTCCACTGGGAGTTTTAATGGAAGAGTTAAAAAGGAATTTAGTGTAGTCACGTGGCGCCATGCGAGGGATGTGAACGGTGAGATGCGATACACTCTGATTCTTAACTGCTCTAGGAAGACAATATGTTCAAAATTCTTTGAAAAATGTTCAGAGAATTCAAAATCCTCGGGCTCTGGAGACATTAAAAGACACTTATGTGCTCAAGCTGAAGCCTCTGAGCAACAGGCTGAAAGCTCAGGACTCAATTTGGCCATTGCGGTAAAAGATATTCAGCATCAACTGTCAAGCATGTTGGTGATGCTGACGAAGGTCGCTGCTGACTTGGAGGATCTTGCTGTAATATGTCGATCAATCACTGCCATGGAGACGAAATTCACTGAGATGGTTACAAGAGTGTCGGATGTTGAGTAACAGATAGATTATCTGGAGTCATCGGAGAGGGAATTAGCTGCTAATCCGCTAGTGACCAAGACAGACTTGGAGCGCATTTGGGAAAAGTTGGAAGACCTTGAGAATTGTAACCGGGAAAACAACGTCTGTATTGTTGGAATTCCTGAGGACGAAGAAGGCCGAGATATGGTGAAATTCCTAGACGGGCTCTTCCCGAGTCTGCTCGACATAACAGGCCATAAGCTTGAAATTGAGTGAGCTCACAGAGTTCTGGCTTGGAGCTCCGCAGAGGGAGACAGGCCCCGATCAATTCTGCCCAAATTTCTGAGATCATCCGATAAAGATCTCGTGTTACGCAAGGCGAGGAGTAAAGGAAGGCTTTCTTGGAAGAACCACAACATTTTCTTGTTCCCAGACTTTGTGAATTCGACAAGAGGGAAAAGTGATCGATTCAAGGCATCCAAGAAACATCAACAGAAGGTCGCTTTTGCACTGATGTTCCCGGCCAAATTGAGAATAGATGATAAGGATGGCTGCAAAATATTTACATGCCAACAGCAAGCGATGTCCTTCATAAAGTCAATGGAATGAGTAAGTCATTGTGTCACTCAGCCGAGTGGGCCTGACTCACTGAACATTCACTTGACTGTCCGAGGAAACTGAGCACCTTCTTTGTTTCTTTTTGTGCTGGTTCTGCCTAGTGGCTGGAGTTTGTTTTGTAGGATAACACTCCTTTGGGACAATTTGTGGATGAATCTGCACGTTCTTTGTGCTTATGCCTCCTACTGGTTGGAGTTTGTTCTGTGGAATATTTCTTGCAAAGCATTGGAGTGATTAGGGCATCTGTTGCACTCATGTAACAGCCGAGTGGGCATGTTCTTTGTGCTTATGCCTCCTATTGGCTGGAGTTTGTTTTATAGATTATTTTCTGTTGTGTAATTCTGTCTCACAAAATTTGTATAGATGCACCAGACTTGAGCAATCCGACAGCAAAGTTGTCGTGGGGGCTCTCGTAGGCGTACATGGAAAGTTTGAGTGTAAAGGGATAGATGCTGTCATGCACGGGGTTAATGAGCACATTTGTCTTTTTTCTGTATTTTTGGTCGGGGGGAAGTTTGGGGTTTGACTGTTGCACTAATGTTGGAATGTGGTCGTTATAATTTTATTTTTAACACACAATCAATTTTTTCTAATATGTCAAAATGTCAAATATTAATATGAGTGGATTGTCTCTCTCCATGTGGAATGTGAATGGGTTGGGGCACCCCATAAAAAGAAGGAACTTAAATGTAAGAAATATGATATTGTGTTTCTTCAAGAAACGCATCTTTCCCCACAGGAAGCTGAAAAATTTGGGAAGATATGGGGTGGACATGTTTTCTTTAGTGTTGGCTCAAGTAAGGGCAGGGGAGTCATTACATTGATAAGTAAACATCTACAATTCAAATGTCTCAAACAGATTATGATAAATTAGGAAGAGTCATTATTTTTTTAGCAGAAATTCAGGGGCAAAGGTTGATTTTGGCTATTTATGCACCTAACACTGATGATCAGGGCTTTTTTATAGATCTTGAAGGGATGTTGCAAGCTGCTGGCACCCCTCATGATATAATATTGGGAGGAGACGTTAATCTTTTGATGGACTCAGTACTTAATCATAGTGAAGCAAAAGTGTATAAGCCCCCTAGAGCAACACTGACGCTTCACAGGATGTGTAAAAAGCTTGGTCTTATAGATATTTGGAGATGTTTGAACCCATCTGGTAGGGACTATAAATTTTTTTCATCAGTCCATATGATTTATTCTAGAATAGAACAAATTTCATCTGTTGTTGATTGCTCAGTTGGAAACATCTTAGTCTCAGATCACACCCTGGTGAGTTTAGAGGTGTTGCCACATATGGAGAAAAATAAATCATATAGTTGGTGCTTTAAAGTATCCCTTTTGCAAAATCTTGAATTCCAACAAATGTTAAAGGCTGAAATCAGCCGGTCTTTTTCAGAAATATAATGCAGAAAACAATGCTTTAGGATTGGTGTCATAGCGTAGTTTGTCCAGCAGAGCACGCTCCGACTCCATTGTTTACAGAGCTGAGCTGATGGTGGTTCTGCAGACAGTGTGCTGTTAAGCAGTGCGGAGTTAAGTGGTGTCTTCACGGTAAGTTATTAACTAGTTTGTGAAATACATACTGGAAAGTTAATAAACAATGACCCCATCATTTTCCCTTTTCAATATAACTAATATAACGTTAACCCTGTCCCTAACAACCATGTCACTCATGTTTATCACATCTGTTCGCTATGTTAGCCAGCTATAGTTTGTCAGTGCAGTCAGTATCATAGCAGATTGAAAAGTAAACATCAGAGCATCTTTTTGCAGCTCAGCAGACAACGGCGCGGTGGTGGATTGTCTGTTGAGTGTTGATTTCATGCTACGTTGTTACCTAGTTGGTGACATCCATCTTTTACTCTCCATGACAATGAGCTTATAGCTAACTAGCTAACCACGTAGCTACTTTCTTTGCTTGTCAGCTGAGTGGAAGCTAATGTGTAAACATGTATTCACCAAACTTTTTTGTTCAGGATTCGCAGTTTGGTACCCCCTTCAAGTGAACAATTCCAGTCATTGCATTTACAAAATGTAATATTTTAAAGTCTGGTTTTCCACCATTGAAAGTTTCCCCTGAACTTGTATAGCAGAATACGGTGTAACATTGCAGCCACTGTTTATCTCTTGACTCGGCAGGTGTAAATGCTTCTTGTTTTACAACCTTCCAATAATTGACTGGCAGTATTCAAATAGTCAGCATTTGACTGATACTAATGTAGGGCCTTGGCCCACTTAAAATGGCAGCAGAGACCGCATGGCCCTTTGTTCTATGGTCAAAAGGAGAGACATTGAACTCAGTTTCCCAAGGTCCTTCACAAATTCACAACTGGATGCGAAGTCCCGCCCATGGACCCAGGCTTAAACGCCATTGGTCGAGTGGCCTACGACCGATGACGTCATCTCGTCAACAAAACCCGCGGACAGATGAATTTCGCTCTCTCTGTGCTAAGCTCTGCCTGGCTCTAAAGGGACATCTGTACTGTGCACGTACTGAAGGAGTTTTCCCTCCGTTTGGACTGAGAACAAAGAGACCACGTTTTTCTAACCTCGCCATTTGGCCACGGTAGAGTAAGATTAACTTAGCTTTGTTCAAGTCTTATAGTATACTTATATCAACCGGTTCAGTTTCACTGTAAAGCAATAGTGAATTTATTTTGAAAAACGGAAAGGCGACCAGTTTCCCTTCTCCCTCTTTTTCATTCAACATTGACTATCTGCATTCTTCCCCACCGCTGGATCTGAAGAATAAAGCAGAGACGTGTCTTTCCGCTGACGAGCGTAAGACAAGGAACCATCCAGACCGTTTCTCCTGACCGCTCAATGCAATAGGAATTCCAACGGACAAACCTACTGAAATCACACAGGATTTCCCAAGTAAGGCTTGATATCTGGGCAGATTTAGTTTAGAAACTGTGACTTTTCTTGTGAATCTAAATCGTATTTTTGACTCTAAATGCTGATGTTTTGAATATATATATATTTGTATGTTAAACTCTGCTCGCTGTTTCAAGTGGGGATATTTGTTTTAGTTTCTTTTGGGGTTACGTTTGTTTTGTTGAGTGATTTGAACTAGTAATTCAGTCCCGCTGTTACGAGCGGTTACCCTTAACTAAACTGCATGCATTCTTCCTCGCTCCCGCTCGCTCTCACTGTCTCTCTCTCTCTCTCTCATTGATATTCATTGACTGAGCGGCGCCTCAGTTCGTGTTCGACTCAGGCTGGTGAACCAAATTCTCCCGCCTGTTTCGTCAGTTCCTTTGTGTGTCTGCTCATTTCCATTCGCACATGGGATCAGCTCCATTTTGGACTTAACCCTCCATTCTGAACCTGATCCTCCATTTTTTTATTCCTTTGTTACCACACCTGGACACACACACACACACACACACTATCATATAGCTCCACTGTTATCTTAGGATATCATTGATTTTATTTTTGGATTATATTCAGATAGTATTGGCTGTGTTCACTGGCTGGCCGCCAAATTCTCCCGCCTGTTCCGTCAGTCCCTTAGTGTGTCCGCTCATTTCCACCCGCACGTGGTATTAGCTCCATTTTGGATTTAACCCTCCATTTTGAACCTGATCCTCCATTTTGATTCCTTGGTTACCACACCGGGACACACACACACACACACACACAGACACACACACGCTAGCATATAGCTCCGCTGTTAGCTTAGGATATCATTGATTTTAACTGGATTATATTCGGATAGTATTGGCTGTGTTCACTACTGCTTGTGTATAATAAATCTTGTTATATTATAAGTACTCCTGTTTGTTTTTGTTTGAATGTTGTGTTGAAGCCAACCTCTGCCACGTAAAGAACTCCCAAGTTACCTCAGAGTACTGTTATGTTGTTGGTATTAGAAACTAACTGTAACTAGATTACTGTTGGATTTGTGTATCAAAATAATTGAACTATGTTTCCCCTTTGATTATTTTGATTAACAATTAAGATACTCAACCTACAGGGTAGATTTTATTCTATGAGACTCAGTCAGTAACTTGCTATCATTTTTCTCTTTTCAAAGAGTGGTGCCCCGAGAATAGAGTTTAATGAATTAAATTGTATTTAATTACTATTTAGCTATTTGATTATTCCATAATTAATAACAATTAATTATTGATCATTTCTGGAGAATAGTTTGTTAAATTCTATTTAGTTATTTAATTGTTATTTGATTATTCCATAATTAATAACAATTAATTATCGATTATTTCTGATAGTAGAACTGATTTAAACAACCAGTAGCACCTACACTAAATATTACTGATGTTTATTTAACTATTTATTTTATTTTAATTTATTCTTATTTAAATGTTCAGCAATTGATTGATACTAAACAGTACTAATGTTTATTTAGCTATTTATTTTTATTTGAATGTATTCTTTATTTAAATGGTCAGCAAATGACTTATACTAAACATACAGTACTGATTTTTATTTAGCTATTTATTGTATTTTTATTTATTCTTTATTAAAATGATCAGCAATTGACTGATACTAAATATACAGTACTGATTTTTATTTAGCTATTTATTGTATTTGAATGTATTCTTTATTTAAATGGTCAGCAACTGACTGATACTGAACATACAGTACTGATGTTTATTTAGCTATGTATTGTATTTTTATTTATTCTTTATTTTCTCAGTGTTCATTTTTAGAATTTGTTGACAATGTATAATAATAATGTAAAATATTCTTTGATAAAAATATTTGTTTAAGAAAGCAGCCTTCTGAGTACCTTTGCATAGTCATATCGATGCAAAATCGGTGCACAATTCACATAGAAAAGGTCTGTTTTCATTCCAGCTCAAAAATTAGCTATATCAGTAATCTGTGAATTTGCCCCCTCGGTATTGGTATCGGTCTCAAAAATCCCATATTGGTCGGGCTCTACAAAAACATTTTTTGGATTCTGAGATATCCTTGGAGGAGCTTGGCGAGGTAATTAAGGCCCTGCCTACAGTCAAGGCTCAGGGGCCAGATGGCTTTGCCGTTGAATTTTTTTAGATCTTATGCTACAGAACTGGCTCCACTTTTGTTAGAAGTTTATACCGAATCGTTAAAGAATGGAAAGCTTCCGCCAACCATGAAACAAGCCCATTTCAGTCTGATTCTTCAAAAGGACAAAGATCGAAGCGAGTATAAGAGTTACCGTCCAATTTCCCTGATCCAGCTAGACGTAAAAATATTGTCAAACATTTTGGCTAACCGATTAAGTAAAGTTATGACATCTCTTATATATAGAGAGCAGGTGGGATTTATTCAGGGCCGTAGCTCTTCTGATAACATTAGGCATTTCATCAATATCATGTGGTCAGTGGCAAATGATCAGACTCTGGTCGCTGCCATCTCACTTGACGGCGAAAAGGCGTTTGATATGGTAGAATGGGATTATCTTTTTAAGGTTTTGGAAATATACGGGTTCAGGAATACTTTTATTGAATGGATTAAGTTACTTTATAGACACCAGGTAGCAGTGGTACAAACGAATGGATTAATTTCAGATTATTTTTACTCTGGGTAGGGGCACCCGGCAACGTTGCCCTCTTTCCCCATTATTGTTCTGTCTTGCCCTGGAACCATTAGCAGCCGCAATAAGAAAGGAAGATGATTTTCCAGGAGTGGTGGTGGGAGGTATGGTGCATAAGCTTTTGCTTTACGCAGATTATATTTTATTATTTGTCTCCGACCCCACTGGATCTATGTCTTGCCTTCACAGAATTATGAATTCCTTTTCTAAGTTCTCAGGATACAGAGTCAATTTGTCCGAAGCTTTGGCTCTGACAGCATAATGCCCAGTAATGGCTTTTCGGCCGGGTGCCTTCCAGTTGCCCAAACAGGGCATTTAGTATTTGGGCATCTTATTCCCAGCAAATTTGTGTGATTTAGTTAGAATTAATTTTGACCCCTTAATAAAAAGGTTTTCGAGCGATGTGGGCCGGTGGACTTCATTACATTTATCTATAATTGGGAAGGTTAATGTGTTTGTATTGTGAATTGTATTCCAAAATTCAACTACCTGCTACAGTCTCTCCTTGTAGACGTCCCTTTCTCTTATTTCAAGCAATTTGATATTAGAGCAAAGTCCTTCATTTGGTATGGTAAGCATCCCATATTACATTTAAATAAGTTACATAGGCCAGTTAACAATGGTGGGCTAGGCCTACCCAAGAGTTTGTTTTATTATAATGCATTCGGTCTCAGACATTTGGCTCACTGGTCACTTCCACTTGAGAGAGCCCCTCCCTGGTTTTGTATCGAACAGGAAGTTCTTGCCCCTATTTTGCCATGGCAAAGCCTTTCTATTAAACTAACCGGAGAAGTTAAGTCACACCCCGTTATCTCACATTTGCACGCAGTATGGACAAAAGTGTCCAGAGTGTTTAATTCAGACATTTATTTAAATGTTGCCTCGAGCATATGGCTGAACCCAAAACTACGTATTAATAAGTCCCCTTTCTGCTGGTCAGAGTGGATTGTGAGGGAGGTTAGTATGCTCGGTGACCTGTATGAGAGTGGAGTGTTGAGATCATTTGAAAATATGGTTCAACGTTTTAGGATTCCCAGATCTCAGTTCTTTAGGTATTTACAGCTGCGCCACCTGCTCTGTACTATATTTGGGAGTAGCATCCACCCCCCTAAAGCGGCAGATACTCTGGAAGTGATGATTACTGCTTTTGGAAAAGGTCATGAGGCATCAGTTTATTACTCCCTGTCAATTCAGAGTCTGGGGGTCAGAGCTTCAACTTCTCTCAAGAGATTATGGGAGAAAGATTTTAACTTGGTATTGGAGAAGGGAGAGTTGGCTAGGATTCTAAAAATGTCAAGTCTGCATCTAGAGATGCAATGGTGCGTCTGCTGCAATTTAAGATTTTGTATTGATTCTATTGGACCCCCTCTAGATTGTATAGGCTTGGTCTTAAAGACACACCCGCCTGCTGGCGATGCCAATCAGGAGACGGGGACACAACACATGTTTTTTGGGGATGTGTTAAGATCCAAGAATTTTGGTTGAGGGTTCAGAGTTTCATGTGTGATGTAGTGGACACTCAATTTTCATTTTGACCCAGACTGTGTATTTTGGGTGATGGGGCAGTCCTGAATATGGGTGATGGATATATGGAGAGCTGGGTCCTGACCCGCGTGATAATTGGCAGGCAGGTAATCCTCAGGGGATGGAGGTCGACTGATGCGCCCTCATTTCGTGAGTGGTGCGTCGAGTTCGGTAGGGTGGCGGCGTTTGAGAAGATGGTATATAGAAGGCTAGGCAACCTGGATATATCCATCAGGAAATGGGGCAGCTATCTAGCCTTTTTAGAAGAGACTAGCATTTTTATTTTTATTTTTTTATGTTTCTAAATATTTCTGCTGTTTTATTGTCTATTTGTGTGTCTTTATCAGTTGGCTTTTGGCCACTGGAGTGCTTGTTTGTGTTGGGTGGGGGTGGGGGGGGGGGGAGCTGTGATTTCATGTGGTTTGATTTGGCATTTTCTGTTGTGTCTATCTGATTTGCTGCATGGAATCAATAAAAAATTGTTAATAAAAAAAAGCAAGTTGTTTGCAGATGAGCAGAGAAGGGAATACATTTGATAGCTTATTTGTATGGTTAAGGTTTGAAAGGGGGAGTCTGCCTGATCAGATAAAGTTAGCTATTACCTGTTGTCTAGTAAGAGCATATGAACGACCTCTTCTGAGATGTTATAATTGTCAGAAGTATGGGCACATTGCAACAGTATGCAAGTCAAAGAAGAGATGTGCATGTTGTGGAGGGGAGCACGACAGTGGGATGTGTGGTGAGGGCATTGGAGTTAAGTGCTGTAATTTTGGAGGAGCTCATAGTGTGGCATATGGGGGCTGAGAAATCAGAAAGATAGTGGTGGAGGTATAGCAAGAATGAGATAAGTATAATTTATCATATGCAGAAGCAGTGAAAGCAGTTGAAGGCAAAGGGGAGAGAAGTGAAGTCAAATGGTAAGGTAGAGTTAAGAAGTTCAGGATGTGGAGGGATAATGAGGATGCACTGATTATGAGCAAGAACAACTTTCTGGTGTTTATGGCAGAAGTAAAAAACTGCACATCTCAGACTAAAAGGAGGATGGAGAAGATTCAGATTATCTTCAAAATGGCTGAAAGATTTCTGGGTGTAGGAGGGCTGACATGGGAAACAGTGAGAGATGGACTAGAAGGTGATACTCAGCCTAGTCAAGAACTATGGTTTGGTTGATATTGGTGATGTTGGTAATCCTACAATGTAATGCTAGGAGTATTTTAGCGAATGGGAAAGAGTTTAAAGGAAACCTGAATCACATGGAAGTTAAGCCAGATGTAATTTGTGTCCAGGCCACATGGCTAAAACCCAGGCTGGATTATGTTTTAAGAGGTTATACAAGTGTGAGAAGGGATCGTATAGAGGGCAGTGGTGGTGGGTGTGCAGTGCTGGGTAGCAATGGATTACATTTAATCTGGATTACGTAATCAGATTTAAAAAAGCAAGTACTTGTAATTGGATTAAATGACTTTTTTAAATACTTGTAATCAGATTACAGTTACTTTTTATTGAATTAATGATTACATATTAACAAGGCAACAGTATTAAGTTATTAACAATTTATTGATCATCCTAATCATTCTCTTTTTTCAATCTTTTACATTTTTCATTCTAAATCAGCACACTGCTGATACACATTCATTAAGTCTTTGAGTGTTTTCAGAAGAGAAGGGGAGGGTTGGGTGTCTTGCACTCAGAACTGATATTCGCTACTAGCCAGTCAGGTGAAGATGGAACGGTCTACCTCAGCATTTAACCACTGGATCTATAGAGATAATTTCAGTTTAAGAATGAAATTACGCCAATGGTGTGCAGCTCACACATTGAAGTTAATTGCCTCAAAGGATCTAGTGGATGCCATTTCTAAGGGTCCTGCCTGCGGGGTACACAATAGTTAAACTGCAAAATGTGCAGCAATATGGAACAAAGCCCATCGCTCTACTGTTGCTGCTGATGCAGTGGAGTCCACTGCATGAAACTTGACATAAAACTTGACACAATTGTTCCTTGTGTTAATCGGTGTAACTCGGTGTAAATCGGTGTTTTAAAATATTCTGCCCTTTTAGAATATTTTTGCTGTTCAAAAGATAATATCTTGCACCCCAGCTTTGGAAGAGGTGATGGACCATCAGTAAGGGTTAAAAATGCTTCAGCGTTTAGATGAAAGCTTTGACCTAGCAACGTTGTTGTTGTTGATTTTATGGCTGTTGATGTTCGTAATGTTGCTATTGTTTAATGCACTTCAAATGAACTTGATGTATCAGTGTTTTGAATTATAAACTTTGACCATGCACTGTCATTGCTGTTAGATTGAATGTTTATTTCATTCATATAATATTTAATGCACTTTTTAAAAATGTCAAAAGGAGCTCTTTTTGTGAGGCTCTTTTTGTTAGTAATAATGAATGGAATACATTTTCTTCCTCTTTAAACTTTTTTGTTAAATTATTATCCTCCTCAAATGCATGTGACAAATGAAATTAGGTTTAAAGTAAACCAAAAGTAATCCAAAAGTAATCAGATTAGATTACCCCCAATGTAATCTACGAGATTACGTTACTGATTGCATTTTTTTGTCATGTAATTTGTAATCAGTACCTGATTACAATTCACATATAATCCGCCGAGCATTGTGAGCGTGTCACCTTTATAAAAACTGGAATGCCTTATTGAGTAGTGGGAAGAGGGGTGCAAATGGAGTATATAGTAGTTGAGGTTTGGGTAGAGATGAATAATAATCTAATAATAAATCTGTATAATCTGTGTCAAAAACTTGAATGATTTGGAAATGATAGAGGGTCAACGTGGTGAAAGGGTAATCTGGTTTGGAGATTTTAATGCACATAGCACGGTATGATGTGGAGCAATGACAGGTGTAAATGGACAGGTGATTGAGGATTTGATGGACATAAAGAATCTGACAGTCTAAATAATGGGAAATATACATGGGTGGATTTGGCTTCAGGATTAGAATCAGAGCTAGATTAAACATTGGTATCTGGTTCTGTAGGAGAGATAACTAAGTGGGAAGTGTTAAGTAAATGTACGCTTGGCAGTGATCATTATCCAATAGTGAGTTCAGTTATATCTGTTGCTGGGGAATGAATCAGGGTGAATCCGGGAGTGAGAAAACTAACTGGTGAGAATTTATGAGCACAACCACCGCAGGGCACAAGTTTGTCTGCCGCACCAACACAGGGCACAAATGAGCCCACTGCACCACCAGAGGGCACAAATGAGCCCACAGCACCACCAAAGGGTACAAATGTGTCTGTCGCACAAACTAAGGGCATAAATGAGCCCACAGCACCACCAGAGAGCACAATTGTTTTTTTCCTTTATTTAACCAGGAAATAAAACTCACTGAGATTAAGAATCTCTTTTACAGAAGTGTCCTGGCCAAGACAGGCAGCCGCAGATGTTTACAGTCTTAAATAACATATAACGATACAAATACAAATAAAAAATACATTCTCAAAGAAGTTAAAAGCAAATTGATACGTCTTTCTCAAATTCTCAAATATGGTATTTAAAAGTACACATTGACACCAAACATTGACATGAGCACGCCGCACCACCGGAGGGCACAAATTAGCCCACAGCACCACCAGAAGGCACAAATGCATCTGCTGCACCAACAGAGGGCACAAATGAGTCCGCTGCACCAACAGAGGGCACAAATGAGGCCGCTGCACCAACAGAGGGCACAAATGAGCCCTCAGTACCACCAGAGGACACAAATGAGTCTGCCTGCAGCACTACCAGAGGGCACAAATGAGCCCACAGCACCACCAGAGGGCACAAATGAGTCCGCTGCACTTACACAGGGCACAAATGAGCCCACCACACAACCAGAGGACACAAATAAGCCCACAGCACCATCTAAGGGCACAAATGAGCTGTTGATGTTGTTGTTTATTGTGACATTGTTGGAAATAAAGCATTCAAAAATTATATGGCATTGTTGGGTCATACATTTCACTGTCAGACAATTCCACAAATACCTTTTGAGCAATATCCCACACTTTGTACTCATTGATATGTCTCATCAGTGCTTCTGGTGTGAAGCGATCATACTTATGCCATACCCACACCTCACAATTAGAAGTTATGAATATATTCTTAGCAATAAACTCTGAAAAGCCCCCCTTAACGGGGACTTGCAATGGGCATCTGTCAACATCGGGGGGGGGGGGTCAATCTCTTGAAATAATCAGTAATCATGTAGAGCACGGCCATACCGGATAAAAGATGTCGGACAAGCCTCAGCAACAACTCGCATATTTCCGAGGCTCTCCTTGCAGAGCTCTATCGCCTTTTTCAGGTCATTCTGGCTCCTCTCCTGACGTGGATCCCCAATGCGAAGGTAAATATCACCCCCTTTACTGCAGTACTCATCGTTTTGAAGATCAGATCCCTTGGCCACCTCAAAGTGGCAATGACTGGACATCCATCGGATTATCTGAATATGTGACCTCGTAAATAATAATTTAGATTCAGGAGCGGATCTAGAAATGTTTTATGGAGTGGCATGCATACTATGAGGGGTGGCAACACCAAAGCAAGTGCCCATGCGTAGTTCTTATGGATTAAGGTACCATGCTTCATTGCAACAAGTACTAGTTCATCAATTTGAATAAGAGTCACTATCATATTACAAATGTCCATGAATTTGCGATACAGCTGCATTTCCACAGGAACCACATAGTAGCCATTTTGCAACATAAAAAAGCATATTTTGCATAATAAAAAAAAGTAACAAAATGTATATCAACAGAGCACCAAGACTATGTTCCTAAGCTTCACATATAGAACCGGCAATCTGGACTAAACATCACCACCTTATGCAGGCTAAATTTTTATTTTGTTAAGTGTACACATGGATTGAAAAAACATGCATATCCCATGATATTCTGCTAATAAAGTCCTGTAGGCCCATCACCTTTATAACAGCTGGAATAAGTCATTTGAAAGCGAAAACTAACACAAAGTTAGGTCTAAATAAAAATAAACTGTACAGAAAATTGTACTGTGGGGGGCAGTGCTGTGAAACTCATGAATGTTAATTATGTTATGCACAGTAAAAGATTCTTTTAAATTACCTGATTTGATCAACAATCATTCTTAATGACTGATTCAAGCACCCAAATATTTCACATAATATGGTTATTTCATCCCTACATCTGCCACTATCAGTCTTAGAATTTTGTTAGTCAGTACATGAATACATAGATCAGCACTTTGATTAAGAACATGACTGACTGATCTAGTGGTTTCATGTTCAACTTTTTGCCTTTAGTTTTTAAAGGTTTTGGATTCTAATTCGCTCAAATATAACTTTTTATTTTAATAAAACAAGATTGCATCTGTACGACAGTGGATGAGTGTTACACTTTAAAAATGCAATAACATTATTGACAGTTCTATATATGAAAAAACAACGAACTCCAAAATTCAGACAGCGACAACCACAAACTCTCCACACCAGCAGTGGAAACCCGGAAAAAAAGTCTATATGCGCCTGAGCGCCCGTGAACGAGATGACACAGCTCATGAACAACCGTCTCCCATCGCACAACCCAGCCATGAAATACTTAGTTTATGTAGGGAGGAAACACACTGCGCACCTGTGTGCCCCATCAACAATCAGCTCACCTGGATACCGCACACCTCAGAGCGATTAAGAGAGAGGGAGAAAAGAGAAAAAGACAGCACACACACACTCTCCACATACACACAAACAATATGGCCGAGAAGATCATAAAAATGCGGCACACGGAAAAGAGCGTGTGCTGCGGGAAATTTGCTGACACTAAACAACACTGATAACAGCCACAATGAACACTTATCATAAAATTCAAAAGAACTAATTCCAGCACCGGATTGCCAGTCAAAGCATACACAGATGAAATAGAAACTCCTAGACAAGAACTGCAGATGTTTCATCTGGATTATACACATACCTGAGGAAAGCTATTTCAAAAAGTGGTGAGGACACGTCTCATCCATCTCAACCCATAACTGACGTCAACGTATCTAATAATCAGTCAGTAAATACTTGAAAACAACTGAGAAATTCATCTTTTACCCCTTTTTTTCCATAATTTTGTCCATGTGGTCATTATTGTTGAAGAAATAAGCTCATCAACCTGCGAGAGCTCAAACACTGTACACGCGCTGCAATAGTAGGTAGGCAATTGGTCGATGCTGTGATTGGCTGCTGCAGCTGCTGTAAACAATCACGGGATTTGTCGCCGCTGTAATCAATCATGCTATGGCTCTGTAATCATTTGTGCGTTCGGTGAGAGTTTAGGCAATTTGACATGAATAAACCCCTACAAAATGTCAACATCAACTATAATATACTTACATTTATATTTAATACATTTGGATACTTATGTTGGCAGATGGGGTGGCAATGCTTTTTCTTAGGGTGGCATTTGCCATCCTATGCCACCCCGTTAGATCCGCCCCTCTTTAGTTTTATCACAGAGACTCAGATCGATATCAAGTGCAAAATAATTCACAGGTGTCGTTGTGTGGGCTCTTATTTTTTAAATCTTTTTTACAACAAACGTTTTTGTTTTGTCTACATCATTTCTGATGTTATTACTTCATCACTAGGGTGTGATATGTGAAAACATAAGGAGAGAGTACAGTACAAAGTCGAGACTGCAGACTAAAGAAACGCTTACAAAACATTCCATTGCCATCTTGCCTTTTATTTCATCAAGTCCATCCTACATTGAAACTGTTATTTAAGCTAGATTTACAGTATTTGTGTCCACATAAATTGTATCATCTTTGGAAAAACAATTAATAAAATATAAAAATTATTTGGGTGAAAATGATCTCAGATGGCCTGACAACAGACACCTTCCCAACAGGCTTCACAGTGCAAACTTTCATGAGGTCCATTAACTCTGCCCCTGAACTATGAATCCCTGTTTGATTCACCCAGGATTTCCCTGTAGCATTTCATGCTAATCTTTCCAACCAGTCTCTCCACCAATACATAAATGTTTTCCAATGGGAAATTTGGATCCTCCATCTGAGCTTCAGCACACCTCCTGCATTTCTGTTTGAAGCGTCGCACCTTAACGGTTCCACTTGTAGGACTGTTTGCTGTGTTCAGGTAGAAGTGGAACACCAGCTGCACTCTTTTAGACATCCAAGATCTGTTACAAAGAGAACATCTGAACCAACAAATAAAGATGCATAGTTTTTGTCTCTTCATACATATTTCTCTACACAACTTTGGAATGTCACCTGCATAGCATCAAGTACAGTCCTTTATTAAGTACAGTAAATGTTATATCACCCCCTTGTTGTCTCCCAAAGCCATTATATGCCAGACTACATTAAAAAAAGGCAAACTGCCAGTGAATTGGAAAGCAGAAAAATTAGGCTTCTAATTTAAATGTCTGCTAATGTTAATATATCAATGCCTCAAAAACTAATCGAGAAAATAACATGCTGATCAATAATAAATGTATCAATATTTTATGACATTCCAAGAAGAGATACTTTACTGTTGTGCCACCGGTCATCATTTCTCTTTCAATTTTTAACCATTATCTTCTCAATTGTATTTCATGTCAATGAACAATTTGACAGCAACACTAAAGATGTGATTCAAAAACTTTTAAAGTCATGTTGCTTAAAAACAGCACATTATTGGTTACTTTAAAAACTTTATTTCCAACAATGCATTGTGTTTTAGTTTTTTCTTTTTTTTCTGAAAGGTAAGAAAGTGAAAGAAAATAAATTGTTGCCATATGCCACAGGGTTATTTTGTCATTTCTTGAGCTTGACCCCCGTAAAAACAGTCATATGGGATGGAACAAATTGAGTAAGTGAATTATGACAGCATTTTCATTTTTAGGTGAACTATTCCTTAAAATGCAACTGAAAGTGATTCTTATTTTTTAGCAAAACCTACTGGACAACATGGTAAATCCAAGAGGTAGAGATGGTGTCAACTTTAAATGTTAAAACTTGCATTACTCTGTTGACTTTTTCATCTGATTTCAAGTATTTTATCCTAGATGTTAAAATCTCAATATGTTTCATTTCAATTTTAATACATTGTAATAAAAGCCTGCCTTAATGTTACACTCAGCATGCAGCCACGATGAGTACAGTTCATGAGAAATTAGTAACAGAACATCGATCTGCCTCCAGAGTACAATAAATGCTTAACTAGCACTTTCGCGGTTTTCTTCTTGATTGAACGGAAAAAAATTTCACTATAAACTGAAAGAAAGTGAAACTTGCATGTGGCCAAATAGGTCGTCCCACAGGTTTTAATAGGCCATATCACATCGCTCATTAGTTATTCTGCCTGTGTGGGCAGTGGAAATTCTGAAGTGTTCAACATAAGCAAGTTCTAGAGTCATATTTCACAAAGTGTTTGCATATTTTGCAGTCTGAAATGTTAGGTTTAGATGCTTGCTGAAATTCTTGAGAGAAAGAAGCCTTTGTCTCCAGCTCTAGGTGTAAGAAACGCAGTATTTCTACAACACTCCTACTCTAACTGCCATCACATGCAACCACATCTGCTGTAATCTTGGTGGCCATGCTCATGTGAAGCTTCAAACAGAAGTTAACACAAGCACACACGCGTGCACACACGCACACACTGCAGTATCAGGATTCTGATCTGCATCAGCAATAAGTTTCTTTTGGTGTTCAATCAGGATGTCAGAGTTCAAATAATGTCAATCTCTAGGGTGTTCACATTGAAAATCCGGAATTTTAACGTAATTTATCCTGGAAATAAAAAGAAAGTGTTAGGGTTTTAACAAAGAATTAAAGCAAATAAATTTGATGACATAAAATAAGAAATATTTAAGATTCTGCTCTATTTCTAGGTCACTAATTAAGCAAATACCCCCTCAATCGCATAACGAAAGTTCCAAGATAATACTAATATAGAAAAATGCTAAACTTAAGCATTTTGTGGACTTAAACCCACTGTATGTCACTGTATGCAATTTACACACATTTGTTCAGACTGCTTTTTTATTTAACTTTGTTGCTATACATTCATGTAACATAAATTATTCAAGTACTATCTCAAGCCTCCTGTATACTGAGTGCAATTAACATAGAAAATCTACATAACAACAAACTGAATGCTGTCACTTATATTTTAGGATTAATAGTGTTAGAATACACAGAAGCATTTAGTAGCACATAAGAAAAGCATAGCAAGACATTAACATACTTAACATATATATATATATATATATATATATAATGTTTTTTTTTTTTTCTGAAGAAAGTATGAGTGGTGCTTGCCAGTGCAAAACTCGTCTGTATGATATTCTGGTCTCTAGATGGCTCCGGCCTCTCCTTCAATTTAAATCTATAAGATTTATAATTTAATTATACACTAGGAAAATCATAAGCCCTCCTCAACAAGCATCACTAATATTGAGGTTTTATTTTTTTTTATTTTTTTGTGAGCCGAATACTAGTTGTACATAATTCACAAAACAGTAAAGCCATGTTAAAAGTTTTGGTAACACTTTTCAGTAATGTTCCCTTTTTTAAGGGTTTATAAAATTGTTCATTATTGATTAGTAACTAATTTACAAAGGCATTATAATTAATTGATGCAGTCATAACAACATGAATAAAAATGACCACTTTTACGCAATATTTGCCAAATAGTAAACCATTTTACTTGCCAAATAGTAAGCCATTAACAAAGGGAACATTAACACTTTCCATTAATGTTCCCTTTGTTAAGGGTTTTATAAAGTTGTTCATTAATGATTAATAACTCATTTACAAATGCATTATAAATCATTGATGCAATTATCACAACATGAATAAAAAGGGTGACTTTCATGCAATACTTGCCAAACAGTAAGCCATTTTACTTGCCAAATAGTAAGCCATTTTACCACACATGTTATAAATGTTTAATAAATATACATATGATACCCTTATATCAATCAAACACTAAAAATGCTCTAATTTATGGTTTATGTCAGCAAAAATAGACTATTATAGTGAGATCACTTTGTGTATATTACTGTAATGTTTTGACTCTCTTGTGTTGTCACGTTCCTTGTCATGTTGATGTCAAAAGAATGGTGCTACTCCAAGCGCTGTCCCAACTTACCTAGTCCTAGTTACTTAAGGTCCTCTGCAAAAACACTTTTCAGGTCTTCATGCTCATTCACAGCATACGTATATCATATAATAAGGCCTGATGACCGTACTGAACTTTTTGTACATAGGTTTCTAAAGTTTTCAACTCCTTAATAAATGCTTCATATGTTTCCATTTTACATTGAGGTAAATTTTCATAGGTTACTAATGTTGAATGAGTGCTATTAAGCATTTATAACATATGAGGTAAAATGGCTCACTATTTGGCAAGTTTTGCATGAAAGTCACTGTATTTAATTAATGTTGTTATAACTGTATATCAATTATTTAAAATACATTTGTAAATTAATTATTAGTCATTAATAACTCCCTTTATAAACCTTTTACAAAGGGAACATTAATGTAAAGTTTTATCAAAGTTTTGCTGTGAGACTGTTAAACTTAATAATGTCATTACCATATGTTATTCTGACATTTAAGACATTACAATATCAACATTTACTGTATTATTGCTGTATTAATTACAAGTAAATTCATGTGTTATTATTGTGAAAATCAATCGCTTAAGCAAGTAATAGTACACCTCTCTACAGAAAGCCACATCTTTTGAAGCATCACTTATGTCTGTAGCACAAACGGTGTGCAACGAGTTTTGCGCTGGTGTTTAATTCGTAGGGTTTTTAAAAACCATGAATCCTACATTTGCCTTGCAAGCACCACTAATAAAGCAACTACAGAGCAATATTCAAATACCATGGGTTTCTTCATGGGGGCTTCTGTGGTTAGCACCTCGCTAAGTGTTACTTGTTTATAGTCATTTTGAGCTAGTTGACAGTGAGTGCATTTACATGCACACCAGTAAGCTGATACCAAAAAATCCACTTTTTCAAAACATCCGACTAAGCAAGAAAACCGTGGTCACATGAGATTTAAAATAATCGGATTACTCTCTGCTTTTGATGTCAAAACATAAACAGTAACGCTCTCTTGTGCTAGTAAGAATGCCAGTAAATGTGTTTAATGTACATGCAGAGTGAAATCGGGTAATGGACAAAAATCTATGTGTGCTGAAACAGTTTACGTGACTACACATATGTTGGTTTATTAAGCATAATCGGTGTAAGATTGTGCATGTAAACACACTCAGTGTGAATGTGGCAGTTTGAGAAGAAAAAATGGTATGAGCATTATTTACTAACTGTACTGAATGAGATGAGCTGAATAATTACTACTACGACAGAACGACTAAACATTACTCCCACAGTAGTTTACAATGGCCCCAGAAAGTATTTAGACACTTAAGCTAGACTTCAAAAATATGCCTGTCACTGTATTTTGTATTTAGATTAATCAAACATAGGGTTGGCAACTTTTTCAACACAATCACACAGGATGTCGGCATGTTGTTTCCAATACTTCTGATAACCTAGGATTGAGCGCGATTCAGAGGTTGCATTTTTCCCTCTAACATTACATT
The DNA here is from genome assembly GCF_019703515.2 of Myxocyprinus asiaticus. Lineage (NCBI taxonomy): Eukaryota > Metazoa > Chordata > Actinopteri > Cypriniformes > Catostomidae > Myxocyprinus > Myxocyprinus asiaticus. Next base: position 3,477,825 of record NC_059393.1, read on the forward strand.
TTTACTCCACTGATGGTTAGGTTTAGGTCTGGGGTTTGGGTTGGGGTGTTCAGTTTATAAAATATGTATTAATTTTAACTGCACTTATCACTTTGGCCACTGGGGGCAGTGTTTCACATTTTGAAAAGCACAGGCCAATTTTAGCTTGAAGGGATAGTTCACCCAAATAGGAAAATTCTCTCATCATTTACTCAACCTCATGCCGTCCCAAATGTGTATGACTTTATTTCTTCTGGAGAACACAAATGATGATTTTTAGAAGAATATCTCAGCTCTGTAGGTCCATACAATGCAAGTGAATGGGTGCCAAAATTTTTACGCTCCAAAAAGCACATAAAGGCATCATACAAGTAATCCGTACAACTCAAGTGGTTTAATCCATATTTTCAGAAGTGATATGAAACAGATCAATATTTAAGTCCTTTTTTGCTTGAAATTCTTCTCCCTGCCCAGTAGGGGGCAATACGCATGAAGAATGTGAATCAACAAAAACACAAGAAGAATGTAAAAGTGATCTGTTTCTCACCCACATCTGTCATATTGCATCTGAAGATACAGATTTAACCACTGGAGTCTTATGGATTACTTCTATACTGACTTATGTGATTTTTGGAACTTCAAAATTTTTAACCCATTCACTTACATTGTATAGACCTACAGAGTTGAGAAATTCTTCTAAAAATCTTCATTTGTGTTCTGCTGGAGAAAGAAAGTCATACACATCTGGGATGGCATGAGGGTGAGTAAATGATGAGAGAATTTTCATTTTTGGGTGAACTATTCCTTTAAGAAAAGACAACCTACTGTTTTCGATTTCACTGTGAGATCAGTCTGACTTTTTCGTCATGCAAATATGGGAGTCTTGAGCATTTTGAGTGCTGCAATACGGGATGGGGATGACCCTCAAGCATTTTGCCATCCAACCAGGCGTTTTGATCTCCATCGAGCGGCTCGCTGCTAGAATACGGAACAATAGGAGTCCTTGGACGTGTTCATATTGGACATCCTGGCTTATACGGGACGGTCAGAAACCCTAATCAAACCAACAATATATCAATTTAAGTGGCATCGGAAAACAAATGATGCTAGAGCTTTTCTCAGAATTAAATTAACTTTTTTGAGTCATTTTTGCTAAATTACTTTCAATCAACTTGTGTCGCTGTGATTTGTAGTGGATGTATGAAGTCCCTTCAGCACATTAACTATGGACATGTTTCAATAACATTTGACTAAGTGTCTAAATTCTTTTTGTCTTCATTTTTAACTGCATATTGTTTTTTCATTTAAAACCTAACAAACTTGCTTTTCTGCTTGTGCTATCTTTCTCTTAAAAAAAAAATGCAACTGATATATTTTTTTATATAATGCAATGATATTTATACATTGTTAAGCGTGGCTGAAGTTTCCAAATACTTTTTGGGGCCACTGTACATTAGGTGTACATGAGGAAATGAGAAAACGTAAAGCTAAAAAACAAAATGTTATGATTTTTTAGTGCTCAGTGCGTGGTATGTTTATAGTTTCATGCCTTCAACTATCTAATGGCAGCTACTTGCTGTACATCTCTCATCCTCCCACTTGGTGTCTGTTTTTGCTGAGGGAAAATTATAGCAGCATATTCCACTCCATCCTGGCCCTTTGATGTCAACTCTGCGGATTTTACTCTGTCATGTCTTTCAGGTCTGTTGTGAAAGTCTAACTCTCCATACTCCACACAGCTGACAGACAGAGTACTGGGTCTTCCACAATCGCCCTGCAAACAGACCAGTACATGAAGAAGATAAGTTGAAGACAACAAAGCTGAAATATAATAAATGTGAAAATGCTATTTTGTTAAGTGAGATAAAGAAGTTGAAAACATACTTGTTGTGATGTGCTGTTGTTCTGAACCAGAAGGTTATCTGCAGCAAAGAAACCATTTATCTCACATAAAATCACATAATCACATGAAGGGTTATGGGTTAAGGAAATGTTTAAATGAATGCATAAATATATAAATACTATTATGTATTACCTGATTTTCTTGGGCAGGTCCTATGGAACCAGCACAGCAAACTCACAAAGAGACATATACTACATATTATGAGTGATGCACTCAAGAAAATAAAAAATGGGATTTTTTCTGATGTCTCTGGTTGTGGGGAATCAGTCCCTGTTGTTTCATGCACAGATGAGGGCACCATTTCTGAAAGAAAAATCAATTACTTTAAATCTTATCACAAATACATTTCAGCAGGCTTCATCGTAATTTACTTGAAATGTTGAAAAGTTCAATACAATAGCAAAAAGACATAATATTAAACATGACTGGGAAAAGTCATTAAGAAGTATGCACACTGATAACGCAGTTTATTTACACATTCTGTCTCTTTTAAATTAAATTCAGTTTACTGTCTGCTTTCCGGGGGCGTTAATAGCATAACATTAATTGTGCAAAGCAAATTGCGTGAGTTTTGTGAATAAAGCACAATCTATAATAAACCTAATTTACATAGGTAGTAGAAGTCGTGTTTCAGTGTTGGAGAAGCTATAGTACTTTAAAACTGAAGCTTCCCAAGCTACAAGCTACTCAAACTTAAAGTAGTTAAACTACAGTCAAGCTACTCTTTTTAAAAAGTAGTAAGATACACTACAAACTACTAACAAAAAGTAGCTAACTACATTGAAGCTAGTCAAAGAAGAAAATAGGTATACTCTATAACAGTCAGATTATATGATTTAATTTGGAAATAATATCACCTGATAGTTATAGTTTTAATTACGGTGACATCCTGTTACAAAATAAACCATGGTTTTACTACACTAAATATAGTTTAACCACAGTATTTGTAGTAAAACCATAGTAACCACAAAATTAACCCTGTCTACTACAGTCATTATTATTATAGTAAAACCATGCTTAAGTTTCATAAGGGTTAAACAAATAGGATGATAACATTAAATTGAACATAAACATATAAATAATATGCACTAATAATACCAGACAACACTCTGTTTTCTATAACTGAATTGAAATATAGTGATAAACAGCAGCAATTAATTAGTCTAAATATTTTGCTTAAAAAAAGAAGGCAAAGTCCCTTTAAGGCTGCGTGGGGCTCAAGTGAATCACTTATGTGAATCACTCAAGCTTCTAGCCGGACTGTGATGCCCCTCACTGACTATTGCCTGCATCATCTTGGTCAAAGGATGAACTGCACTCTCTTAAAATGTAATACATAGACAATAAATGAATGCCAACTAAATCCATCATCAGCCAAATAACAAAGGACAATCCAAGTACGTGCACTTCCGCAGTTAATTCAAGATGGACTTCAAAGACTTTTAGTCACTAATCTTACAGTTCATACAAAATCTTTGTTTAAACACTAGCCCGTAACACTTACTTAGTTTAATAATTTAAATTATGACTTGTATAACACATAGATAACTAACATTTGCATTATATTCATGCTGTTTTGCCAGAGGGGAACTGGCCCCCACAGTGAGCCTGGTTCTCCCAAGGTTATTTTTCTCCATTAACCAACATCTTATGGAGTTTTGTGTTCCTTGCCACAGTCGACTTTGGCTTGCTCACTGGGGCCTAAAAACGAATAATATATGTTTATATATACTGTACATTCTATATATATTTATATATGTATTTTTTTATGTAAAGCTGCTTTGAAATAATGTGTGTTGTGAAAAGCGCTATACAAATAAAAATGACTTGACTTGTTTAAACTAGTTCATTTACATTTAAAGGGTTAATTTACATGAAATGTCCGAAAGAACTGATTCACTTACTGTTATTGATTTGGTTTTCCCAGCACTACATGAGAGAGAGAGGATGGTTTGGGTCAACATTAATTTTAATTTTGAAACATATGTATAAAATCGTGACCACCCACATGAGATGAGAACTCATAAGGTTACTTTATAAGGTTACTGATATAGTCATATCAGTAACCTTATAAAAGCTGTTTTATTCTAAATGGGGTGGGGGCTCCCTCTTGGGGGCATCCATTTTAGAATCACATGACCAGCTGAATAATACTCGCTTAATATCAGTAACCGTCTTGTTATTGGACATTTTCACTATTGGATTAAATTAATCATGGCTGATTGTGATTAGTGAATTTCTACAAAAGGATCTGTAACTGAAAACTCTTGATTTTGAATGATGATGCATCCACACCACTAGGTGTCACTGTAAGTCCAAGATGACACAAGCAAAAAGTTACTGAGTGCACCTTAATACAATGTGACAAAAGTAGATTTGGAAACACTTTACAATAAGGTTCTGTTTGTTAATATTAGTTAGCATCATTAGTTAACTTGAACTAACAATGAACAATACTTTTACAGGATTTATTAATCTTAGTTAATGTTAATTTCAACATATACTAATACATATTAAAAATCAAAAATTGTATTTGTTAACATTAGTTAATGCACTAGGAACTAACATGAACTAACAACGAACAATTGTATTTTTTTTTTAAATTAACATTAACAAAGATTAATAAATGCAGTAAAAATGTCTTGCTAATTGTTTGTTCATGATACCTAATTCATTAACTAATGTCAACAAATAGAAACTTTTTGTAAAGTGTTACCGTAGCATTTTATGATGCTACATTGCTACTCGTTGGAAAATGTAGCTTGTAACTGGAAAAGCTACACTATTCTGAAAATAGCTAAGCTACTATCACGCTGCTGAAAAATGCAGTTAAGTTACTTATTGTTGCTTAGTTAAGTCACTACTTATAGTTAACTACCCCCCAACACTGCTTGTTTGTGCTGAAAAACAATTACAATGACTTAATTTAAATATTTTTGATGCAAAGCTATTTTAGCACATCTAGCAATTAATTAAACTGGATTAAAGGTGGTTATACAACATGCTCACATGGGAAATTGGCATGTTGTTTCTGAGTTCCAGTACTCTGGGATGTGACTGGAAGCGTGTTGCGTCAGTAGTGCTGTGTGGGAGACCCGAGTTCAGATCCAGCGTTAAAAACAGGAAGTAATCACGTTTGCATAGTCAGTGACAATCGTGATTCAGAGTTGCATTTTTCCCTCTAAAATGACATTTTTACTCCACTGGGTAGGGTTGCACCAGCTTTCCGTAAGGTCTTATTTAATTTGGGACGTAAAGTCCAAACTAAGGGCTTAGTAACTACTAGCTAGTTTGTAACTAAATCAGTGCCTAATTTGGTTGCACCACACATTCTTAAGGCAAGACTTAACTAGTAGGTCATAAGCTGTCCCTAAAGTAACGTTTACTTTTATTGTTCCAATAAGCAGACTTCAAATTTGTACACAGAAGTGTTAAAAAGCCGTCAATTTCAGTTTGATCTTGTTACGGTTGATGTTCAAACTTTGTTTGCTCACATAACTGTCATTAAATTATATCCCTATTGAAATGTGACACGTAATAAAAGTAGATTTAATAAATAGTATATTTAGCCTATGTAAATAACATTATTCAGGATCTGTGTCTAAAATGAATAAGGGCAATAAATAAATAATAATACAACAGGCTGGAAGAATTTATATTTATTCATTTTAATATCTTATATATTTTGTACGTGATGAAACTTGACACACCATGTGCACCATTAGATTGGTTTCATGCTGAACAGCCACTAAGAAGCAAGTTTTTTTTTTTTTACCTAATGTTCTCTCTCGTAAATGTAAACGAGTGTAAATATCAACATCATCATATGTCTAAAGGATTATAGTCTGTCACGCAAAACATGAGCTCACTGATGCCATTAAATGAATCTGCTTTTTTATTCCAACCGTTATTCCTGGTCGGAGTCTTCTGTAAATATTTAGTTCATACGTAGTGTTATGTCATACCTAAGTTTAATGGTGTAACCCTCAAATATTCAGTAGTGCATAAATTGTGACTTAGTGCCCATTTACGCCACAACTAGGCTAAGTTGTAACTTATGTATGGCTGGTGCAACCGGCCCCAGATATTTAGGTTTAGGTTTGGGTTGGGGGGTTCAGTTTAAAAAAACATGCATTCCTCTTCACTGTATTACAGCTGAAAACAACTCGCTTCACAACTCGCTTTTAGCACACCTCCGTGGACAACACAAATGGCCAACAACACATGCCGCTTTGGCCATTGGGGGCAGTGTTTTGAATTTCGATAAGCACAGACCAATTTTAGCTAATGAAAAGTCAACCTTCTGTTTCCAATTTCTCTGAGAGATCAGTCTGGGTGATGTTTTTTGTTTTTGCGCAGAGATACCGTTCATAAAAGTGGTGCAACTGCTTAGTGAATTTGCCCCATTGTTATTTAAGTATTTAACTGAACAATCAATTTACAATGCCATAGTGTAATAGAAAACCTACCTGTTGTTTTATTGAAAATGTTGACTGTAAGATAAATGTTATTGCTTAAAATAAGAGGCTTTTCGCCTTCGTTATGCAACACAACATGATACATTCCTGTATCTTCTAGGGTGAGATTTGTAATGCACAGTGTAACGTTATTATTTGCAACATCCACATTATTGAACTCAATTTTTCCCAAACCGGCAGAGTTAGCCCCAATAATGTGACATTTTCCAATCTTGACTTCATTTTTGTGCAGACATATCTGTCCTTGGGGAAGACTGCTTTCACCAAGATCCTGAAAAGTGAATGTAACGTTGACATTTCCTCCAGTTGTACCATTAACTTGATTACATTCCGCTGAAAGAAAAATCACACTGTCACTTTAAGAGAGCAATACACCATTTAATGTAAATAATTACATCATTAAAAGCCATGAGTGCATGGTAATGGTAAAAAAAAATTGCATCCAGTGTTATATCAACATGATACATTGTAGAATGTCTGAGTTATCAGAGGAAAATCTGAAACACTTCAAAGTAGGAGCCGTTGTTTTGCACGTTTGTGTGATAAGTCACATTTTCCATGAGTCAAAGGAAATTCTACTTCTTGTACAATTCTATGTAACCTTTTATTGAAATGATATTTAAGCAAACAGTTGCATTTCCAACCTAACAAACTTCTTATTTTCAAATATTACTGAACTAAATATTGCTGCCTGAAAAGTGTTCTATCTTTCTTTAAAATAAACAACACTGGCTTTGATACATTATTATATAATGCAATAAGGATTTCCTTTAAAAAAAATCAGTGGTTTATTTATTATTATTATTATTATTATTATTTTTTTTTTTTTTGCCTTAATGTTAGAACAGCTTTTGCAAAGCTGGAATGGAAGTTCCATAAAGATCACCAGGTCAAAATGAGCAAAATTGAAGACAAAAAGCTAAACTGTGATGTCTTTTACTCACCTTTAAGAATGCAGTAGCAAATGAATGAAAAGAGGATGAGTTTCTTTTTGAGGTTACACTTCATATTGCACACGTAAGAGAGCAAATGGAGACAGGCATCCACCAGAGATGCAAACGCCTTCCTGTTTCTGCTGATCTACGCTTTGCACTATTGTACTCTTGTTTATGAAAAAACCTCTGGCACTGGAGGCACAGACAGGAACTAAGTGTCATCACATTCACTTACAGCAGCACGGTAGGCTTTTTGTTCTGTATTTTTACTTCCTTTTGCTAACTTTAAGATTGCCATCTCTTGAAACTAACAAAAGTAGATGACACAACTCAAAAAAAGAAAAAGAAAAGGAAAGGAAAAAAAAGAGAAATCTGGAAAAAAAAGGGCGACAATGATTCTGTATTTTCTAAAGAGGCCTATTTGCATACTGTTGTGATCCTGGTTTCACTGTAATATGAGGGGGATCTAACTCAAATCACTCATCACTCATGTGCTCATTCCCTCACAAACTGTCACCACAAGACCACCAGCAGACCACCTTGAGTTTCGCTAGCCCACAAAGTAAAATTTCAGAGAACTACGGAGGCTCTGAACCGCACGGTGAAAAAAATAAATAAAATGGTGAAAAAAAATAAATAAAATAAAAAATAGTGTCTCAGTTCCTTCCTGAGCCTAAGTCTTATATTTTTTTCTCTCTTCAAAAAAAATGTTTTTTTTCTCTCTTCAAATTTTTTTTTTCTCTTCAAAAAAATGCATGCGGTACCAACCTTGGCCACCAGGTGCCACTATCAGTAAACATGTAATCTTGTGCTTTTAATGCTTTCTCTGTTGCTATATAGCTGAATAATATATTTATTATTTATTTAAGGGTTTGCAAACCTTAAGTCAAAATCAGGTTACATATGTTTGATATGGCATTCGTTGTCGTGTAACAACTGGAGTTATTTTTTTGTTTGAAATTGTTGGTCTTTCTAAACCATCTATGCCGTTTGCTCAGTGTTACATGGTGGAAGTGAAGGAATGTATTGAGGAAAACATGGGGAAATTATTATTATGTCTGTTCTTTTGAAGTGTTAGGGGTACATCTGGTAATGTTAATATTGTTGTAAGTAATCTAATTTCTAAACGAAAAGATCATTTATAAATTAAATCCTCGCGACTGAATTTGGGACTTTTTTCATGGTGGAATTGAATTATAATAATATTTTATAATATCTAAAAAAGATTTTGTCTTGATTACGGTTTGCAAACCCTTAAATAAATAATAAATATATTATTCATCTACAGGTGCATCTCAATAAATTAGAATGTCATGGAAAAGTTCATTTATTTCAGTAATTCAACTCAAATTGTGAAACTCGTGTATTAAATAAATTCAATGCACACAGACTGAAGTAGTTTAAGTCTTTGGTTCTTTTAATTGTGATGATTTTGGCTCACATTTAACAAAAACCCACCAATTCACTATCTCAAAAAATTAGAACATCATAAGACCAATAAAAAAAAACATTTTTAGTGAATTGTTGGCCTTCTGGAAAGTATGTTCATTTACTGTATATGTACTCAATACTTGGTAGGGGCTCCTTTTGCTTTAATTACTGCCTCAATTCGGCGTGGCATGGAGGTGATCAGTTTGTGGCACTGCTGAGGTGGTATGGAAGCCCAGGTTTCTTTGACAGTGGCCTTCAGCTCATCTGCATTTTTTGGTCTCTTGTTTCTCATTTTCCTCTTGACAATACCCCATAGATTCTCTATGGGGTTCAGGTCTGGTGAGTTTGCTGGCCAGTCAAGCACACCAACACCATGGTCATTTAACCAACTTTTGGTGCTTTTGGCAGTGTGGGCAGGTGCCAAATCCTGCTGGAAAATGAAATCAGCATCTTTAAAAAGCTGGTCAGCAGAAGGAAGCATGAAGTGCTCCAAAATTTCTTGGTAAACGGGTGCAGTGACTTTGGTTTTCAAAAAACACAATGGACCAACACCAGCAGATGACATTGCACCCCAAATCATCACAGACTGTGGAAACTTAACACTGGACTTCAAGCAACTTGGGCTATGAGCTTCTCCACCCTTCCTCCAGACTCTAGGACCTTGGTTTCCAAATGAAATACAAAACTTGCTCTCATCTGAAAAGAGGAATATGGAACACTGGGCAACAGTCCAGTTCTTCTTCTCCTTAGACCAGGTAAGACGCCTCTGATGTTGTCTGTGGTTCAGGAGTGGCTTAACAAGAGGAATACGACAACTGTAGCCAAATTCCTTGACACGTCTGTGTGTGGTGGCTCTTGATGCCTTGACCCCAGCCTCAGTCCATTCCTTGTGAAGTTCACCCAAATTCTTGAATTGATTTTGCTTGACAATCCTCATAAAGCTGTGGTTCTCTCGGTTGGTTGTGCATCTTTTTCTTCCACACTTTTTCCTTCCACTCAACTTTTTGTTAACATGCTTGGATACAGCAATCTGTGAACAGCCAGCTTCTTTGGCAATGAATGTTTGTGGCTTACCCTCCTTGTGAAGGGTGTCAATGATTGTCTTCTGGACAACTGTCAGATCAGCAGTCTTCCCCATGATTGTGTAGCCTAGTGAACCAAACTGAGAGACCATTTTGAAGGCTCAGGAAACCTTTGCAGGTGTTTTGAGTTGATGAGCTGATTGGCATGTCACCATATTCTAATTTTTTGAGATAGTGAATTGGTGGGTTTTTGTTAAATGTGAGCCAAAATCATCACAATTAAAAGAACCAAAGACTTAAACTACTTCAGTCTGTGTGCATTGAATTTATTTAATACACGAGTTTCACAATTTGAGTTGAATTACTGAAATAAATGAACTTTTCCACGACATTCTAATTTATTGAGATGCACCTGTACATATATACACTACCGGTCAAAAGTTTTGAAACACTTGACTGAAATGTTTCTTATGATCTTAAAAATCTTTTGATCTGAAGGTGTATGCTTAAATGTTTGAAATTAGTTTTGTAGACAAAAATATAATTATGCCACCATACTAATTTATTTCATTATAAAACTAAAATTTTATAATAAAAAAAAGTTTTTGAAATTGATGACTTGGACCAAATAATAAAGAAAAGCAGCCAATAAGTGCCCAACATAGATGGGAACTCCTTCAATACTGTTGAAAAAGCATCCCAGGGTGATACCTCAAGAAGTTGGTTGAGAAAATGTCAAGAGTACATTTCTGAAAATTCTAGGCAAAGGGTGACTACTTTGATGATGCTAAAATATAACACAGTTTTGATTTATTTTTTGAATTTTGTTTAGTCACAACATAATTCCCATAGTTCCATTTATGTTATTCCATAGTTTTGATGACTTTACTATTATTCTAAAATGTGAGAAAAAAAATTATAATAAAGAAGTGTTTCAAAACTTTTGACCGGTAGTGTGTGTATATATATATATATATATATATATATATATATATATACATATATACAGGTGCTGGTCATATAATTAGAATATCATCAAAAAGTTGATTTATTTCACTAATTCCATTCAAAAAGTGAAACTTGTATATTATATTCATTCATTACACACAGACTGATATATTTCAAATGTTTATTTCTTTTAATTTTGATGATTATAACTGACAACTAAGGAAAATCCCAAATTCAGTATCTCAGAAAATTAGAATATTGTGAAAAGGTTCAATATTGAAGACACCTGGTGCCACACTCTAATCAGCTAATTAACTCCAAAGGCCTTTAAATGGTCTCTCAGTCTAGTTCTGTATGCTACACAATCATGGGGAAGACTGCTGACTTGACAGTTGTCCAAAAGACGACCATTGACACGTTGCACAAGGAGGGCAAGACACAAAAGGTCATTGCAAAAGAGGCTGGCTGTTCACAGAGCTCTGTGTCCAAGCACATTAATAGAGAGGCAAAGGGAAGGAAAAGATGTGGTAGAAAAAAGTGTACAAGCAATAGGGATAACCGCACCCTGGAGAGGATTGTGAAACAAAACCCATTCAAAAATGTGGGGGAGAACCACTACGCACAGACGTATGCAAGACATGGGTTTCAGCTGTCGCATTCCTTGTGTCAAGCCACTCTTGAACAACAGACAGCGTCTGAAGCGTCTCGCCTGGGCTAAAGACAAAAAGGACTGGACTGCTGCTGAGTGGTCCAAAGTTATGTTCTCTGATGAAAGTATATTTTGCATTTCCTTTGGAAATCAGGGTCCCAGAGTCTGGAGGAAGAGAGGAGAGGCACACAATCCACATTGCTTGAGGTCCAGTGTAAAGTTTCCACAGTCAGTGATGGTTTGGGGTGCCATGTCATCTGCTGGTGTTGGTCCACTGTGTTTTCTGAGGTCCAAGGTCAATGCAGCCATATACCAGGAAGTTTTAGAGCACTTCATGCTTCCTGCTGCTGACCAACTTTATGGAGATGCAGATTTCATTTTCCAACAGGACTTGGCACCTGCACACAGTGCCAAAGCAACCAGTATCTGGTTTAAGGACCATGGTATCCCTGTTCTTAATCGGCCAGCAAACTCACCTGACCTTAACCCCATAGAAAATCTATGGGGTATTGTGAAGAGGAAGATGCGATATTCCAGACCCAACAATGCAGAAGAGCTGAAGGCCACTATCAGAGCAACCTAGGCTCTCATAACACCTGAGCAGTGCCACAGACTGATCGACTCCATGCCACACCGCATTGCTGCAGTAATTCAGGCAAAAGGAGCCCCAACTAAGTATTGAGTGCTGTACATGCTCATACTTTTCATGTTCATACTTTTCAGTTGGCCAAGATTTCTAAAAATCCTTTTTGTATTGGTCTTAAGTAATATTCTAATTTTCTGAGATACTGAATTTGGGATTTTCCTTAGTTGTCAGTTATAATCATCAAAATTAAAAGAAATAAACATTTGAAATATATCAGTCTGTGTGTAATGAATGAATATAATATACAAGTTTCACTTTTTGAATGGAATTAGTGAAATAAATCAACTTTTTGATGATATTCTAATTATATGACCAGCACCTGTATATATTGTTCTGCCCCAATTTCATTGTTCCTAGAGTCTTAGTGAATGGGCTCCCCCTAGTGACCATGTCTGTCTACAGGAAGTCAATCAAGTCACGTTAGAAACAAGGAAGTGAATTCAGTGATGAGCACATTTTGTTAGTGGCACATTCTGTTCAGCAGCCATCCTTTGTTTTGCCTTTGTGAAAGCATTGTCTGTAAGTTTCAACTCTTTTATATAACACTTAATGACATATATTTAGGAGTATTGATGAAGATGATTATATATAAACCTACAATTAGTTCGTCATTGTGTTTGCCATGCATGTAAGCCAAGTTCTTTCCCTTTTAATGTACATTACAGCACATATGTCTGTATTAGTAATTTACAAGATAATTGCTGTATTTGCTCTAATATTTACACAAGCAAAAACATACTTAAGTGTGCAACTAAGTACAATCAAATTTGGGCATGTATGGCAGAACTATTTACATTTGTGGTTGTTTATTAATTCATAATTTCTGTTTATTCATTTTTATTTACAATTTCACTCCTAATTCATGATTGCATCTTGGCATCTCATTAAACAGATAAATGGAGATGAATCCTGACTCCTCTGCATTTCATGGATGGAGCTTGGTTGCCTGTAAATCTGTACATGCAATGAGAACAGTATATATATATATATATATATATATATATATATATATATAATATAATATAAAATTAAATAAATATCTCCACAGAATTGTTGAACTATTCTTCAAGACTAACAGTTGTATATCTATACTGAGAAAAGCCAATTTCACCAGCCTGTTATCTTTTTCCTGATATATTCTTCGGAGTGCACAGAAAGATAGAAGCTGCTCTCTGATCTGCATTAGGTTATTTATGCGGATGGAGAGTTAAATCAGTTGGATGAGAAATCTTTTTTCTTTTTTTGATGTTGAGTTGCATATTTCCATCTGCTTACTGCAGGCACAGTTTGACATTTCTGATTAGATTCAGCAGCTCAATTTTCTCAAGCTTTAAAATGTCATCTGGTTGTAACAGATCAGCTCTTTACATAGTAGCTCAGGATAAAGCTTTACCTTTCAACAAAGAGAAAACAAAATGAGTGATAGGAAGAAACAAACAAATATGGTCATATTTTTCTGACAAGTCTCTGAAATATGGCACTTTTGTAAAAGAGGGGACAGAGAGACAAGATAGACAGACAGATAGATAGATAGATAGAGTTATGGAATCAGGTAGAATAGTGAAATTCTTAGCTGAAAATGGGTGCACATATAATTCAAATAAAAATATATTATGAAAAAAAAGTTAATTTTAACAAAGAAAAACAATAAGGATCACTTTATCTTTAGACGTTTGACTTTATATATGGGTCGTTAGATCTAGACTGTTAGATCTTCTGCCTGTTCTAAATCGGACAAAGAGATAAAGTAGTGCAATAATATCACATTTATTTGAATGAATTAAAAAAGGTGGATGAATTGTTGGAAAAATGGACATGAGTTTTTGCAGACCAAACACTCTCTAAAAACTGTGAATTTAAATACTCAATCCAGAAATAATAATAACCACACAATGCACTCCTCTGAACATGTCATATTTAATTCCTATTCTTTATCATTTTCACATTAATGATTAAAAAAAAAAAAAAAAACAGGGTTGTGGACATGACATTTCTTTGTTACAGTTGTGACAGTTGTAGAAGTCTGACTTACTGTTCATGATGAAGGGAAAACCATCCAAAACACTCTACACCTGCAGACTTTGACCTCAGAAACATCCGTATGGTATCCATTAAAGCTTCACGATTAATTGAATTAAGAATGAAATTGCGATGTGGCCTCACATGTTTTATAAAACCGTCTCCATTCAGAGCTTCAGTCAGTGATGTGTGATCATGGGGCGCCCTCTAGCTGTTAGCTCTAGTGACACATGTTGCGCAGTGCAGCAATTTTAGATGATGTTTATAATATTACAATATAAATCTCCCTCTTCGTGCAAAACAGCTGAATTTCAAACCATACTTTCCTTACAAGTGCTTTGGGTGAGTAATACGGGGCTATTGAATACTGTTCTCTTTCCCGTGTATCCTGTAGCACTTCACAGTTGATTTAAAGACAGCATTGCATGACTTGATGATGTTGCTTTGTGATGTGATGTTTAATCCTGGCTCTGAGACTTGTCCTACTTGCTACACCTATTCATGTCCAGAGGTTGTTAAAACAGAGGCATAAAACTCTTGCAATGTCTCATTATGGAGGACAGCAGAGTAGGCACATTAATACACACTCACTGAGCACTTTATTAAGAAGGCCTTTACACCTATTTATTCATGTGATTATCTAATCAGCCAATTGTGTGGAAGGTCAGGAGCTTCAGTTAATGTTCACATCAACCATCAGAATGGGGAAAACATTTTATCTCAGTGACTTCGACTGTGGCATGATTTTTGGAATTTCAACAGGCTCCATTCACATCCATTGTAAGTGCCTCACTGTAACTCAAATTTTTGCTTTTTTAAAAGGAGGGACGAGTCAAATTTTTTTAATTTTTAATTTTTTAGTAATTGACATTATGCCACAAATATTGGGTGAAGAAAAAACAAATGTTAACCTTGGAAATATATTTGAAAACTAAATAGATACTGTAATGAACATATTTATTTACTTTCTAATTACATCACTTGACATTTTTAGTACATGTCTGACTCCGCACTTATTCGTTTTTGTTTGAAAATGCATTATATTAAAAATATTTATGCATCATCAATACTAGAGCAGTGTTTTCCTCTTAAAAGCGCTCTCTGTAACCGCATATGCAGAAAACGATGACATTAGGAAACGGAAACTTGAGCTTTCAAACTTTCAAGTAAAAAAAACAACAACATACAAACATGTAACCAACATGAATAAAAAGGTTACATTTCTAAAAATTCAACACAAGTGTTTTAAGCCCAAGTTACAGTTGTGCTCAAAAGTTTGCATACCCTTGGAAAATTGGTAATATATGTACCATTTTTAAAGAAAACATGAGTGAGCAGGCAAAACACATTTCTTTTATTTCTTATGGGATTCATATTCAACTGTAGGTTATAACAGAATGGCACAATCATAAAACAAAACATGGCAACAAAGAAAAAAAATGCAAAAGTCTGCATACCCTTAGTTCTTAATACTCTGTATTGCCCCCTTTAGCATCAATGACAGCGTGCAGTCTTTTGTAATAGTTGTCTATGAGGCCCCAAATTCTTGCAGGTGGTATAGCTGCCCATTCGTCTTGGCAAAATGCCTCCAGGTCATGCAAAGTCTTTGGTCATCTTGCATGAACCACATGTTTGAGATCTCCCCAGAGTGGCTCGATGATATTAAGGTCAGGAGACTGTGATGGCCACTCCAGAACCTTCACCTTTTTCTGCCGTAACCACTGGAGGGTCAACTTGGCCTTGTGCTTGGGGTCATCGTCGTGCTGGAAAGTCCAAGAGCGTCCCATGCGCAGCTTTCGTGCAGAAGAATGCAAATTGTCTGCCAGTATTTCCTGATAACATGCTGCATTCATCTTGCCATCAATTTTCACAAGATTCCCCGTGCCTTTAGAACTCACATACCCCCAAAATATCAGTGAGCCACCACCATGCTTCACAGTGGGGATGGTATTCTTTTCACTATAGGCCTTGTTGACCCCTCTCCAAACATAGTGCTTATGGTTGTGACCATAAAGCTCTATTTTGGTCTCGTCACTCCAAATTACAGTGTGCCAGAAGCTGTGAGGCATGTCAAGGTGTTGTCAGGCATATTGTAACCGGGCTTTTTTGTGGCATTGGCGCAGTAAAGGCTTCTTTCTGGCAACTTGACCATGCAGCTCATTTTTTTCAAGTATCATCGTATTGTGCTCCTTGAAACAACCACACCATCTTTTTCCAGAGCAGCCTGTATTTCGCCTGAGGTTACCTGTGGGTTTTTGTTTGTATCCCGAACAATTCTTCTGGCAGTTGTGGCTGAAATCTTTCTTGGTCTACCTGACCTTGGCTTGGTATCAAGAGATCCCTGAATTTTCCACTTCTTAATAAGTGATTGAACAGTACTGACTGGCATTTTCAAGGCTTTGGATATCTTTTTCTATCCTTTTCCATCTTTATAAAGTTCCATTACCTTGTTACGCAGGTCTTCTGACAGTTCTTTTCTGCTCCCCATGGCTCAGTATCTAGCCTGCTCAGTGCATCCATGTGAGAGCTAACAAACTCATTGACTATTTATACACATGCACAAATTGCAATTTAAAAAGCCACAGGTGTGGGAAATTAACCTTTTAATTGCCATTTAAACCTGTGTGTGTCACCTTGTGTGTCTGTAACAAGGCCAAACATTCAAGGGTATGTAAACTTTTGATCAGGGCCATTTGGGTGATTTCTGTTATCATTATGATTTAAAAAGGAGCCAAACAACTATATGATAATAAATGGCTTCATATGATCACTATCCTTTCAATAATTTTGCATGATCAGTCATATTTTCAAAATCAATGCCAAAGTTTCACAATTTCTGCCAGGGTATGCAAACTTTTGAGCACTACCGGTCAAAAGTTTTGAAACACTCGACTGAAATGTTTCACATGATCTTAAAACTCTTTTGATCTGAAGGCGTATGCTTAAATGTTTGAAATTAGTTTTTTAGACAAAAATATAATTGTGCCACCATATTAATTTATTTCATTATAAAACTAAAATTTATTTAAAAAAAAAAAGTTTTTGAAATTGATGACTTGGACCAAATAATAAAGAAAAGCAGCCAATAAGTGCCCAACATAGATGGGAACTCCTTCAATACTGTTGAAAAAGCATCCCAGGGTGATACCTCAAGAAGTTGGTTGAGAAAATGTCAAGAGTACATTTCTGAAAATTCTAGGCAAACGGTGACTACTTTGAAGATGCTAAAATATAACACAGTTTTTATTTATTTGGGATTTTGTTTAGTCACAACATAATTCCCATAGTTCCATTTATGTTATTCTATAGTTTTGATGACTTCACTATTATTCTTAATGTGAATTTTTATTTATTTATTTATTTTTTTTTAAAATAAAGAATGAGTAATGAGTGTTTCAAATCTTTTGATTGGTAGTGTGTATATATAGTCTTTCATATATTTATCCAACACATCTAACCTCTTCTGCCATTTCATTCCTCTGAAAAACAAAAAAAACAAAAAAAACTTTTGCACTGTACATAACAGATTGTATTAGATTTACACTACCCATGTGCATGTGTGTGTGTCTGTACGTATGTGTATAATTATTTTTTATTATTATCTATGTCTTGCTGCTGTTTTTGTATTGTTGTACACTGGAAGCTCCTGTCACCAAGACAAATTCCTTGAATGTGTAAACTTACTTGACAAAAAAGCTCATTCTGATTCTGATTCTTATATATATATATATATATATATATATATATATATATATATATATATATATATATATATATATACAGGTGCATCTCAATAAATTAGAATGTCGTGGAAAAGTTCATTTATTTCAGTAATTCAACTCAAATTGTGAAACTCGTGTATTAAATAAATTCAATGCACACAGACTGAAGTAGTTTAAGTCTTTGGTTCTTTTAATTGTGATGATTTTGGCTCACATTTAACAAAAACCCACCAATTCACTATCTCAAAAAATTAGAATATGGTGACATGCCAATCAGCTCATCAACTCAAAACACCTGCAAAGGTTTCCTGAGCCTTCAAAATGGTCTCTCAGTTTGGTTCACTAGGCTACACAATCATGGGGAAGACTGCTGATCTGACAGTTGTCCAGAAGACAATCACTGACACCCTTCACAAGGAGGGTAAGCCACAAACATTCATTGCCAAAGAAGCTGGCTGTTCACAGAGTGCTGTATCCAAGCATGTTAACAGAAAGTTGAGTGGAAGGAAAAAGTGTGGAGGAAAAAGATGCACAACCAACCGAGAGAACCGCAGCCTTATGAGGATTGTCAAGCAAAATCGATTCAATAATTTGGGTGTACTTCACAAGGAATGGACTGAGGTTGGGGTCAAGGCATCAAGAGCCACCACACACAGACGTGTCAAGGAATTTGGCTACAGTTGTTGTATTCCTCTTGTTAAGCAACTCCTGAACCACAGACAACGTCAGAGGCGTCTTACCTGGGCTAAGGAGAAGAAGAACTGGACTGTTGCCCAGTTGTCCAAAGTCCTCTTTTCAGATGAGAGCAAGTTTTGTATTTCATTTGGAAACCAAGGTCCTAGAGTCTGGAGGAAGGGTGGAGAAGCTCATAGCCCAAGTTGCTTGAAGTCCAGTGTTAAGTTTCCACAGTCTGTGATGATTTGGGGTGCAATGTCATCTGCTGGTGTTGGTCCATTGTGTTTTTTGAAAACCAAAGTCACTGCACCCGTTTACCAAGACATTTTGGAGCACTTCATGCTTCCTTCTGCTGACCAGCTTTTTAAAGATGCTGATTTCATTTTCCAGTAGGATTTGGCACCTGCCCACACTGCCAAAAGCACCAAAAGTTGGTTAAATGACCATGGTGTTGGTGTGCTTGACTGGCCAGCAAACTCACCAGACCTGAACCCCATAGAGAATCTATGGGGTATTGTCAAGAGGAAAATGAGAAACAAGAGACCAAAAAATGCAGATGAGCTGAAGGCCACTGTCAAAGAAACCTGGGCTTCCATACCACCTCAGCAGTGCCACAAACTGATCACCTCCATGCCACGCCGAATTGAGGCAGTAATTAAAGCAAAATGAGCCCCTACCAAGTATTGAGTACATATACAGTAAATGAACATACTTTCCAGAAGGCCAACAATTCACTAAAAAATGTTTTTTTTTATTGGTCTTATGATGTATTCTAATTTTTTGAGATAGTGAATTGGTGGGTTTTTGTTAAATGTGAGCCAAAATCATCACAATTAAAAGAACCAAAGACTTAAACTACTTCAGTCTGTGTGCATTGAATTTAATACACGAGTTTCACAATTTGAGTTGAATTACTGAAATAAATGAACTTTTCCACGACATTCTAATTTATTGAGATGCACCTGTATATATTTCTCCTTTTCAACTCTGCAAGGGTGGAACTATGATGTAAATTCATGACTAAAGTCTTTGAAGTATTAATATTCACCTTCCAAAATTCATTTCCAAAATATTCAGTTCATTTGAAAATACCATCTAGATTTTTCCACAGGAAAAATTCAGCCCGTTCTATTTCGCTTAACAAAATTCACTTCTTCAAATTCGGTTGGAAATTCAACCTTCCACATCCAGGAACTGCAGGAAAAGCAGCAGAGTACCGATGCACAATCTCCATCTGATGCTATTCATTCTCACCAGTAGGTGGTGCAATGCAATCGGGTGTTGACTGCTGAAGACCAACGCTACAGGTAGAGAGAACAGCCGTGTACAGTTTTGATAGTTTGTTTTTCAATTTGAAAAGAAATGAGCAGAAAAAATAAAATAATATATTACAATAGAAATAATAATTGAATGAATGAAAATGAATTAGGCCTAAATCAATAAACAATAGGCCTACCTTTGTGCACGAGTTGGTACAAAGTGGCGCATGATATAGTATTAAATTCAGAAGGAATGTTGTCGATGTTATACTGTATCTACGGGGAAATTGTCTATCTTGGCGCGTCTTCCCACATTCCTTTTCTTTACAAACTCTCATCTATGCACACATTGTTATGCACTGATGATCAGTTTGGGCGTAAAGCTCAGATCTCTGCTTAATAAGTTAATGTTTGTACATTTACCCTATGTAAGTGCTTCCACCGCCCTATTGTGCACATGAAATAGGCCTGCCAACACGTTAACCTCTTTATACTTTTAATGCAGTCTTCACAGACCCAAGAAGCTTGCACCCCGATGGTTGACCCACAGATGATAAATGAAACATTGCAAACGCACATTTGATGAACAAAGCAGTGATTGTGTAAAAACAGTAGATCGTAGCCTTCAGTACAAATATAATTACAAAACGAAGTATTTAATTATGTAGTTAATTAGTTTGATTATTTAAGAAAATATCTGAACATTTCTCAACGAGGTAAATTACAAGTATTTATAAAGTTATACACAAATCTATGAATGAGCGACACTATAAGGTCAGATTTCAGCACTTCACAATGGACAGCAAAGAAGCACTTAAAAGTGCGCCGCACGTTCGTGTTAAGTGCACGAGAAAAAAGGAAACGTTCACAATTTCGCATGTAGCGAACGCTCTTAAGAGCTAAGACCAATAGTTATCGGAAAAGCACGCAGCCTTTGTTTCTCATGATCAATTCAATTTCAGTTTTAAGTGCTTAGAAGCAATGGCAGCTTAGGAAGAAATGGCATGCAAAGAAAATAGTGCAAAACAACGTACATAAATTACGATAAATGTCAAGAGATATAAAGCTCTCGCTCCCTCATTGCACATGCG
Organism: Myxocyprinus asiaticus; assembly: GCF_019703515.2. NCBI lineage: Eukaryota > Metazoa > Chordata > Actinopteri > Cypriniformes > Catostomidae > Myxocyprinus > Myxocyprinus asiaticus. Next base: position 3,498,582 of record NC_059393.1, read on the forward strand.
TTTTGTGCAGTGTAGGTGGTGCTCGTGTCACGGTTTCAGGGGCGGCCGTTGCAATATTTACAATGAACAAGAACTCCATTGTGCCAAGTCACATGCACAAACATATTTGTATTTACTAAAACCAACGTAATTAAACACAAATTTCGTTATCCAATGTCATTTAGGATCTGTTTTACCTTACCTCAAGGAGAAGTGCCATCAACACTCTTTAATTAAGATGCAGTTGACCACAGATTTTAAACTGAGCTCACTTTGTTTCTTTAACTGTTGCACTTCATATAGTAGTTAAATAAAATCAGCAGATAGTCATTTAAATAATAGAAATCAGTTGAATCATAATCGGATGTTATATGAGATAAACAAATGATAAAATAAAAACAGCACTTGTGTTTAATGTTGATTTGTCTGTCTTTGATTTGCCTATGAGAAAACCTGATGCAAATTTAGCGCAGCATTTATTTTTATTTGTTGTTTATAGTTCCATTAGAATTAATTGAAATATTTTTGGGTATGATTTATAATTAGCATTGACAACATCACCCATTGAAATCAGTTCATTTTAAAATTAGGTTTCATTTTGCAGTTTATTTTATCCTGGCAAATCTACTTGTGCACTCATATGCTCACAGGCCCTGGGTTTCAAATAATATCTCTTTATGAGGTTTTCGAAGGATCATGTATTTCAGGAATTTTAATGACATGTATCTTTCCTTCCATGTTTTTAGCAATCTGATATGAGATCAGTAAATTGTTGTATGATTGGCGGTGAATAATAAGCCTTTCAATGACTGCTACAGATAAAGATCTAATATTTTTACCTCTCGCGGCGCCTGTCATGAAGAGCCATGCACGTGAAAGCGGCAGGATATTGGGTGCATGAGCACCGCTTGTGCACCACCTCCGCGCTGCTGGCAAAACCGCCTGCGATTTGCTGCTTTCCGCATGCCTCTCATTGAAAATTAACTAGATACTCATAAAAGTGAACGTTCTAAAGACTTGCTAGTGTGTAACGGCCTTTAGAACATTCGCTTCGACACATCCAGTATGGATCAATCCATATCCAGTAGTTTGGGTATGATGACCCGATAAGCCACACACACATCTAGGCAGGTCACTTCTGAGTGATGCTGAGTGTTGGAGTGTACGCTGGAGTGTCTGACTGCCGCTGCTTTTAAATTAGTTCTGGTCTGTTCTTTGTTCAGTTTCACGCGGCATTTATATTATATTTCAGAGCAACCCTATTTGGAGGATCAGCTGCTAGTCGCGAGGAGCGCCTGAACTACCTGCCTGCCTTTCATCCACTAAAAACTCCAGCTCACATGGGGTGAGGTTCGGTACTCGCTTGCTTGTGTTTGATGGACTCGTGGCAGCCTAGGATCGACCGCTCTCAGCTGGATGATCAACTGCTAGTCTCGGGGAGCGCCTGAATGACCTGCCGCCTGCCTACCTGCCTGCCTTTCATCCACTAAAGCATTGGCTTACCTCGGGTAGGCTCGGCACTCGCTGCCTTGTGTTTGGATGGACTGGATATGTCCACCGAGGGTCTTGATGCATTTTCTGTAAAGGCGCAGATTTCGCTTCCTTGGTTAGCTATTACATTCCAGTAATTTCATCCCGTCGTTCCTCTTCAAAGTCGGGCGCAGAGTTACGGTCTGTAAATCCGTTAAATCTCTGTTCAATTAAGTTTTCATCTCCAAATGCTGAAAAAGCTGAGCCGCTGACGGTGAGCATGGCCTTGATAAATGCGAGGTCACTATCTAACAAATCATTCATTTTAAATGACTTTTTCATCACAAATTCGCTTCTCTTTTTATTTGTGACTGAAACATGGCTGAAACTGGATGAATTATCATCTCTTGGTGAACTTTCTCCACCGGATTGTGCTTTTTTTAGCACTCCAAGACTTTCTGGTCATGGTGGGAGTATTGCTACTGTTTTTAAAAACAATTTTAAAAACAAAAAATTACATACAGATCTGTATTCCAGTTTTGAGTCACAGTTAATGAGAATCGACATAGGGGGTCCTGTATTATGTGCACTGGTTTACAGGCCTCCGAAATTGAACAAGGACTTCATTCAACAATTCTCTGAGTTCCTCTCTAATATTGTGTCTCACTGTGATAGACTATTGATTCTAGGAGACTTTAATATTCACCTTTGCTGTCCGTCTAAACCTTTAGTGAAAGAGTTTTTATGCCTCATTGAATCTTTAAATCTGTCACAATTAGTTTTTAGTCCTACTCATAATTTGGTGCCCACATTGGATCTGGTGTTGTCTCATGGTTTTCCTGTAACAAATCTGAGAGTGATTGATGCTGCTATTTCAGACCATTTGCCAATTTTGTTTGAATCTGTCTGTGTTTCTCCCACCTCCACTTGTTCTCAGTCTGTAAGTTATTCTCATTTCATTCAACTTTCCACTACCAGTTTATTTTCAGAGTACTATCAAGCTAACTTTGCAGATGCTGTCTTCATTGACAAATTAAACACTGAAGAAATGGTGGAGGTTTTTACTAAATCCTGCTCCGTTTCTTTAGACTCTGTTGCTCTCCTTAAGCTCAGGAAAGCTAAGGGAAAGGGCAACGCTCAGCCTTGGTTAAATGATAACACATTCTCTCTTAGACAAGAGTGTCATAAAGCAGAGCGAAAGTGGAAAAGGTAAAAACTTCAAGTCTCAAATGAATGTTTAACTGCATGCTTAACTAGTTACCAAAAGTCAGTAAAAGAGGCTAAGTCTAAATTCCTCTCCAAACTCATCACTGAAAATGCTAACCGACCGAGAATGCTGTTTAAGGCAATTGATTCAGTGCTAAATCCCTTACCAGCCCTTTCTCTTGTTCCATCTAGGGAAACCTGTGAGAACCTTTTAAATTTTTTTGATAATAAAGTCTTGGAGATCAAGGCTTCCATTAAGCCATCAACATATTTTATTTGTTCACCAACAGATTCGCTAACTTGTTTTCATCCAGTTACCTCTGCTCAGCTAGCTGATATTGTTTCAAAGGCTAAATGCTCCAGCTGTGAGTCCGATGTCATTTCAACTCGTCTTTTCAAGGAAGTGTTTGTAACCTTGAGCCCGGCTGTAACAGCCATTATTAACAGTTCTCTAGCAAATGGAGTTGTACCTGCTAGTTTTAAACATGCTGTGGTTCACCCTCTGCTTAAGAAACCCCATCTTGACCCATCTATCCTTAGCAATTTCAGACCTATCTCCAAATTGCCTTTTATTTCAAAGCTCTTAGAGAGAGTTGTGTATCGTCAATTGAGTTCTTATATCAGTATGTCCAATATTTTAGATACTTTTCAGTCGGGGTTTTAGATCAATGCACAGTACGGAAACCGCACTGTTGAAGGTCAGCAATGACCTGTTGCAAGATACTGGTTCGTATGTGGTGCTTGTCTTGTTGGATTTAAGCGCTGCATTCGATACAGTCGATCATAGTATTCTGTTACATCGGTTGGAAAAGGTGGTGGGTATTCAGGGTGTTGCCCTGCAGTGGTTGGCCTCTTACCTCAAAGATAGAACCTTCTCAGTGAGCATTGGGAAGTTTTCTTCTTCGTCGGTTCCCCTATTATGCAGTGTGCCCCAAGGGTCCATTTTAGGCCCTCTTCTCTTTTCACTTTATATCCTCCCCTTGGGTGCCATTTTTAAGAAATATAAGATCGCCTACCACTGCTATGCTGACGATACAAAATTTTATCTACCAGCTAAAACTGACAGTAGTTATCCTTTGGACACGCTTTGCGACTGTTTTGAGGAGATCAAATGTTGGATGGCTAATAATTTTTTGCAATTAAACGAAAGCAAAAGCGAAATTCTGATTTTAGGCCCCTCCAGGTCTCCATCTGTTTTTAATTTAGGTTCTCTTTCTGCCAGTGTTCAACCTCATGTAAGAAATCTTGGGGTTACATTTGATTCGTCACTAAATTTTGAGAAACAAATCAGTACAGTGGTAAAGGCAGTTTCTTTCATCTGAGATCGGTTACGGAATTTAAACAATTTTCACATCCGAAAGATTTGGAGACTATAATCCACGCTCTCATAACATCACGTCTGGACTACTGTAATTCCCTATACTGTGGCCTGCCTCAAATTGCGATCTCTCACCTGCAAATTGTCCAAAATGCTGCAGCGGGAATTCTTACCTGAACAAAAAAGAGGGATCACATTTCTCCCATTTTAGCGACTTTACATTGGCTTCCTGTAAAGTTTAGAATTGATTTTAAAATTGCTGTTTTTGTGTACAAGGCTTTATCTGGTGCTGCACCAAAATACATTAGTGACCTTCTGATTCCTTACTCTCCCCAAAGAGCACTTAGGTCTGGCTGATTAGCTTCTCTTAACCATCCCACATTGTCGCTGTAAAACTAAGGAAACCTTCTCTGCTGCAGCACCTAAACTTTGGAACAGTCTGCCCGTAAATATGAGATTTGCTCCTTCACTAGCCAGTTTTAAATCAGCTCTTAAATCTTATTTGTTCTCTGTGGCTTTTGATTAAGATTAGTTTAAGGGTTTTATGTTGAAGTTTTCTGATTGTATTTTATTTAATGTGTTTATATTTTGTACGCTGCATGTTTTCCTTTAATGCTTTCTTTTTATATGTTCAATGTTTTATTGTACAGCACTTTGGCGCAACTCTGTTGCTTTTAAATGTGCTATATAAATACATTTTGACTTGACTTGACATTCAGTGTAGCATCAAGCCGTCATGGCACACTGCGCACCCGGTGTAGACAGCAACATTGATTATGCCAGACAATTGGCCAGAAGTCCGAAAATGGATGCGGTCAGGCTATTACTGCTCATGTGGCTGTTGTTTGTGTGTTGGATGTTAAGTAGCCTACTTCGATAGAGACAAAATGTGATCAATTATCTGCTGAAAGGAACAAACCGATTCGGTGAGAAGCGCGACACAACCCATTACAATTCAGTGGAGGCCGTATAGTCCTGCCAATGACATTAATTGAAAATAACTCACCTTGTTATTGCAGAGCGCCAAACAAGGAGACATGTGGAACCTGCGCTTTAGGGACATTCACCAATCGAGAGGTCTGCTCTTTACTCCTAGAGGTGATAACGGTGACAGAAATGTGATGCTGCACAACATGTGGTGTGGGTGAGAGCGCCCTTGGGTGTCAGAAATGCAGAGGAGACGATGAGAAAAGTCAATGACATTTTTCTTCTCTCTCTGATTTTATTTTATGTATTCATCCATTATATATCTATTTTATGCATTATTATTATTATTATTATTATTAACCTCAGCTGGGTTTCCCGAAGCACTAAGTAGGACGTTAGTTGCACTTAAGTAGTGCTTAATCTCTAAGTCATGTTTCCCAAAAGCATTGTTATCCAAGTAGTTCGTAAAACCATTCATAAATTAACACTCTTGAACTGTTCTTAAGTCCATTAAGTGCAACTTAAACATATATTTCCTGCATCTTTCACAGTTTATCAAAGACAATGGGACATTTAATAAATTGTATTAATATATTTTGATCATTGGAAAGCCATTGTAATCTATTTCAGAAGATAAAAAGTGTTGAAAAATCGCTATGAAATCAATAGGCAGTCTCTGCAGTCTGCACATGCGACGTGATAGGTCTAAATTTACAAGACACGTAATACTATAATACTATAATAATGTTATATTAGCCTTCTTTGATAAGCATAATTGTAATGGCAATAGAAAGATGACATGTTTTTATTTAACAGATTATTTAAGAAGGCGTGAGTAATGTGACCACACAATTTATGCCTTAATTAATAAATAAAACATGGTTAACAAAGGAGATTGGAGCAAGAGTGTGCAATGAGAGATTCCCTCTCTCTCTTCCTCCTCCTTTTCTTTCTTCCTCCAATGGCTGGTTCAAATCGGCTCGCCTATAGTCTTTTTACAAGGCAGTAACAAATTGCATGATGCATAATGATGCCTAATTTATTGAATTAAATTCTGTAATAGTTAGGTTATAAATTTTGGCGCCTCGACAAGGTTACAAACAACGTCCATATTTGTCAGTATTTCCACCTTATTTTCATACTGAGAAGACAAACAACTGGACATACTGGCCAAAGTGATCAGCTCCTTTGGACTGGACAGCTCCTGTAACAAAGTACTTAAGTTCAACTTTATAACAAGCGATCTACATGCTGGTTTGGAAACAGGCATTACTCTATTGTAAAATAACGAACAACATCAGTTAAGATGATCGTTAAAGCTTAAGTTTGGCAAGTATCGGGAAACCCAGCCCTTGTCTATTAAGATGCTCTTATCTGTAGGATTACTCCAGATCACTCGTAAATCTATGAGCATTTTCAAGTCCTACTTAAGTTATGACGGTTTTGGGAAACAGGAAGCAAAACTACGATGAATCGTAAGATTGTAAGATGATCTAGGCTTACGATGCTTTTGTGAAATGAGGCCCAGAGCTGCGCAGTGCGCTCACATCTGCAATTAAAAACTTGCGATTAGAAATTTGAACCCATTCACATGTGAGCGATAAGCTTTCTTTCTATCTTGGAAAATCCACAAATGTGGCATATTGACTGCGTTGCAACAAAAAAACTTGTAAAATGCGTCTGATGCCTAATTTGCAATAGCAAAATCTCGGACGCGTCTTCTGGGTGGAGGTAATGTTCCCTCTGCGCTGTATTAACTGCGCTCAAGAGATGCAATCCACCATTTAATGAGCTGTACGCAAAACCAAGAGCAGGAGAAATTGAGAGGTGATCAAATAAAATGCAAAATATTATTCTGTTTACCCAACAAGTCATGCATGTGAGTCCTTTATCTAGATGCGTGACTTGAAGAGAACAAGCTTAAAGATGTTGAACTTTGACACAGTAACACTGAATTCAACATGTTTCTTGTAGAAACACCATGCCATGTGTTCCTCTAATAGACTATTCATATTAGTAAAAGTAGAAAATTTATAATTCATATAATAACATTATAATGAATATGATGTATAATGAATGTTAATAAAAATATTTATTAAACTGGTTGTATTTATTCTTGCAGTATTTACTACAAAGCAGGAAATAGGAAAATGCATATTCTTTGATGTGTTGGAGTTTCAGAAATGGCTAGAATTTATCTGAACATGAATATTAATAGTAACACAAGTATGTCATTATTATTTCAAAATGTGGAATGGATATGGGATTGATTATTTTGCACTCTCTATATTTTAGTTTCTGTACTTGTAAAACACTAAACAATTAAGTCAAGAATGTTTTTAGGTGAATTTAATTTGGTCAAAGCTAAGGGTTAGTCTCAGTCTCAGTCAGCAGGAAATGGCCACAGACCATTCACAGCAAGCATGAGTTAAATTGCAGCATAAATTGCAAGAGCTGTCAGAAAATCCATTCTGATTGGCTGGCAGCTCTTATGAGGTGCACAGATTTTTATCACTTTATCAGATAGCAAAATATTGTTTATAATTTACCAGGCTACAACAGTTAATTGTTAAAGTGATTATTTGAATGAGCTACCAGTTTGTTGTATGTCATGCCACATTAAATAAAAAAAAAAATAAATAAATAATAATAAAAAAACAAAACATTTGGGGTGCCTTCAAAAGAAATTGCCTTGGGCCTCTCAATGTCAAGAACCGGCCCTGAATCACTGATTGCTGTGTAGTTAGACATAGGCATAATGAAGTAGGGTGACCACAGTTTATTAAATTAATATGTAAGATACAATTATTCCAATAATATGATTTGCTGGAACGTGTATTTTTTTATTTAACATTGTACCATGGTGAAAACTGAGCCTTGTTTTTTTATTTATTTTTGTTTCCTGAACTACATCAATATCTGTGTATTAATGTCCAGTGCTGAAGTAAATAATTCCAAAAAACCAAGGACTTCTACACAGTCGAGGATTTTAAAAATCAGAAATGTAATTGACAGACATACATTTTTTTATAAACATTCAAATTATCTTATCTAGGCTAAGAGTATATTAATTTCTAGCAGAGACATATCTGCCTATCTTCATTTGTAAAAGTCAAAGCTCAGCTTTCAGCTTTTCTAATGTTAGATGAAAAAAGAAATACATGTTCCTGGGACAGGCTCCAGTACCTGTCCCAGGTACTAAGTGGGAATAAATTAATGTGTATTTTTTACAATATATGTATAGGCTGCAACTTTAAACTTTTATGATCATCTTAATTAATGCCGTTATTTTACATAGAGAATGCCTAAAAACAGCCCTTACATTAGATTGCTCGTTATAAAGTAGAACTTAAATGCTTTGTTATGTGAGCTGTCCGGTCCAATGCTGAAACCTTGGTCAGTATGTTCAGGAGTTTGTCTTCTCAACATGACAATAATGTGGAAATACCAACAAGCATGGAAATGATATGTAACTTTGTTGAGACGCCGAAAGTTAATGACGATCACAGCATTTAATTAAATAAATAATGATGACTTTAGTAAGATGGGGTTTCAGATTGATGCTCAACTTTAAAGAGATTAATGATATTAATGCATGTATGTGAATCATAATAAGGGTCTCTAATGTTGCCAAAAGTTTGTTTCTATTGCTGGAAACTAAAAACACATGGTATTGTGTCACAATAAAGTGATTTGATTTGATTTGATATTGTCATTTTTCTATTTCATAAAATACATCACATATTTATTTCTTTTCCTAAATGAAGTTTTTGAATCAGTGAATGTAAAACCTGGTGTAGTACTTTTTGTCAGTTAGTGTAGATTGCCCCTTCATTTACCTGTGCATTTGTCTTCTGGATTTTGGAAAATAATTATGTAACATTCTAAAATAATTTAATCACATTTTAAGACTAAATATTAAGCCTACTATTTGGATATATTAACAGGCCTACCAACTCCATTGATAGAAGTGTCATTAATTTGTTTAGGCTAATAAATTCATTATAATGTAACGCGGGGCTAAATAGAAAATAAATTTAGCGCTAAAAAATCTTTACATTTGTGAATGGCAATTGTTGTTAAAGTTACAAAAAATATCACTTTTTTTGTGCTTCAGTTCTTGAACACAGTTTTCTCTTGGCACACCCAAAGTCTTGTTTCTGGCTATGGCTTTCCAATGATTCAGTTATATCAATACAAGTTATTAAATGTTCCTTATTCTCTGATAAATGTATCTTTCTTGCATTTTCACAGTTTAAGTTGCACTTATGACTTTAGAGTTTTTTTTTAAGTTTTTACTTTACTACTTTGATGCTAACGTTCTACTTAGTGCTTCTGGAAACCCAGCCATGGACAAATAAATGAAATGAGACAAAAAAGCTTCCAATTCGGGACTGGTCATCCTACTACATTATACGTAATGCCTACCTACACAACAATCAGCTCTTCAAACATCTAAGTTATGTAATAACTTGGACAATGTATTGGCAATCTTTTAATAAACATTTTTAAAAGCCAATGCATTCCACATACTGGTCTGCGCTTCACTACAGCGTAAATAAATCCGCTCCACGCGGTCCAGTGGGTCGCACTGTGAGCAGCTTCGCCAAACCTTCTGACAGAGATTTTGATAGCTGACAGCTAAATAAAACAGGCTGTGTATCTAAGAAGTAGGCTAAGGAATTTTATGTGCAGATGTGAGGGACATTAATAGGCTATTTCTAAAACAGACAACTAATATTTCTCTGGCACACGTAGGTTGCAGAACCCATGCCTACGCAGAAGAAAGTTGGCACGAAGCCCTGTCTATAGACCCTTCCCTGACTAGTACGGTTTATGTCACAGGCATTCCTTAGTCCAGTTGCTTAATGAGAGAGAGATAATATGTAGTTGCAATACAAGTTGAGCAGCGGTGGATATTTATTCTGTTGCATGGCATTGAGGAACTGATGATGACGCGGTTGACCAATCAGTGGAAAGGTGCATTTCATGCATCTATTTTCTGCCTATGAACAATTTTTAAAAACAAACTATCAAAACTGTACACAGCTGTTCTCTCTACCTGTAGCGTTGGTCTTCAGCAGTCAACACCCGATTGCATTGCACCACCTACTGGTGAGAATGAATAGCATCAGATGGAGATTGTGCATCGGTACTCCGCTGCTTTTCCTGCAGTTTCCTGATGTGGAAGGTTGAATTTCCAACTGAATTTGAACCACTGAATTTGAGGAAGTGAATTTTGTTAAGCAAAATAGAACAGGCTGAATTTTACCTGTGGAAAAATCTAGATGGCATTTTCAAATGAACTGAATATTTTGGAAATTAACTTTTTTTAATATTGTTGAATTTTTAATAATGAAATTAGCTGTGAAATGTTTCCAAATGAAATATTCAATGCTTAAAAATACAACCATGTTAAATTTCAGCCTCTCAAAATGCAAGCTCTGTAAATTCAACACATTTAAATGCAAGCACTGATAATACAATGTATTTATTTCTTCGATTAGAGCAATTCAACATGCTTTTATGCTTCAAAGACTTTAGTCATGAATTTACTTCCATATGGAATCGTCTATCCATGGGGGAAAACAGATCCTGGTGACCTTAGTTACACATTCATTACTCAAGGGAAAATACATTTTAAATACATTTGTATTTTAGAAGAAAAAAAAGGACATATTTGTCCTATATGATTGGAAACAATCTCTTTTTAAGAAAAACTGCCCCACAGGCTTTGATCAGCATACATTTACGAGGAGAACCCACACACTGCAAATCAGATTAAAGCGACTGTAAGAATTATGAATGCACCTTCTGAAACACAGTTATTATTATTGCTTTGTGGCTTTTAGCATCTCCTTAATAACATTTTGGAGGATAAATAAATGGTGTGATTGGGCTTCACAGACATTACCTGGAAAGACCTGTATCATCTCCTCTCCAGCTTGCACTAAGGACAATTTTGTACTTTCCTTGATAAAGAAGGCTGCCAACACATGTGTTTTGTGTCAGCAAATGTGTCAGTAAATGGTCTAAAAAGCATGCTGCTGTGGTTTTGATGGTTTTTATTTGTAAATCTTGTCACAAGAATAGAATAGCTAGTTTCAGGGTTAGAAATATAATACACTGATGCAAAACACGACAAAATGACCAAATGAAAAGAACTGTACATTAGATATAAAATATAAAACATAATTTGAAGTTAAATGCCACTTCATTATAAGTTGTAGATGTGCTTTACTAAGTCATTTGAGAGGTGAACTGTAAAGGTTGACTGTAAATGAAAATCTAATGGTGCCAGCAAGCGATTCACACTGTATTACGTAAATTCATTAAAAATAAATTAGACAACTTGTGCAAATACAACAAAAGCTATCACGAAAAGCTCTGATACTGTACATTACCTAGAAACAAAATTATACAATTTAATAATCTGATGTATTTTCAAGTGGATATTTAATGAAAAAGACTGGAGGATGGGATTACATTTTCTCTTTCTTTATATGTCAGGTTGTTGGAGGGGAGGAGTTGAAAAGTAAGATGGAAATTTATCTCAGAGGCGGAGCCGGTTATTGAGTGATTCTCGCAAAACCTGTCAAGAAAATGCCTGGTCCTATTATACTCCAGAATCAAAATAAACAAATAAGAAATTATATTTTGCATATAGAAAATGAACCTATTTTTAGTGACATCATTTTCATACAATTTTAGTTACTCAAATTTTACCACCAAATTATCATTACCACAATGCGAAAAAGTTGGTTGTTACAATATTCTCATTACCGCAATAATTAAAAATTACACATTTAAATAGACAAATATGGATGCTTTATAGTAGTACTCCCTTGGTACTGCCTTTCGTTGTCACTGATTTTAATAAAAAATCATTGAACAACAGAATTTTTCACTGTAATACAGTAATAATGACTGTTACGGTAATGAGAATCATCACTGAAACAAAAGAAATAGTAAAAGTCAAATGTTCAGATGCATTACAGTAATGAGATTCTTAAATGAACTGTAGGTTTCATTTTCTTTATGTAAAAAATTATTTCATATTTTCTTTGTAATGATTTGGGGTTAAATATGACCAGGACATTTCCTTGACAGGTTTTGTAAGAATCACCTTATTACATTTTGTTTTTTAATGATTATAGATGACGAAGACAAACATTTTTGAAATAACGTGCACAAATGAATCATGCAAAGTGAGACCAGGAACATGTATTAAGAAAATACTCAATGGAGTGCTGCCGCTGCTGCTACAAAAATCTTCCTGCTATGCAAGGACTCTCATGACTTATATGTTTTGAATTGACATTTTCCATATGTCAGGTGTACATGGATCAGGGCTTCAGTATATGCCCTTAGCCCTTAGTATGAATTTGCCTTTATGACACACGTCTCATTCATCTAACTGTAGTCTGTGAGAAAATGTAAATTCATCTTTTGTAAATGTCATATTTTAGGCCATATGCAATTACAGCACATGGATGCCAAATTAATTATTAACAAGGCTTGCAAACTAACGGCAGTAGAGCCAAAATACAAAATATTTTGTTCTTTTTTCTTTTTTTTTTCTTTTTTTTATTTCATAGATTGAATATGAAGCTGAATATTTCTTTTATATTTTGTTTATAAATGTATTTAATTTATAATTTGTATTAATGGCTTTATATGGATAAGAAACCGTAGAGTAAAAAAAAAAGAAGAAAAAAAAAAAAAGAAGGTGAAATGTCCACAGGGGGGTGGCGCCAAAAGCAAGGAGTGTTTTTACTTGTGAATGATCTGATACTGCAAACAGGAATGGATATTGTATTAATCTACCCCCTAACCAAAACCCCAACCCTAAACCTAACTTTTAGGGGAGTAAACATTTTATTTTCCAGACATTTTGTGAATATGCAGCCTCTGAATTGCGCTCACCATTGTTTAAGTGAACATGATTACTTCCTGGTTTCCACGGGACCAGAACCTGTTTCTTGGGTCAGTTGATATTATGGGATTTAGTCCAGACCTCTCTGGATACAAACTGTATGGGGCCATCATTGGATAAAATATTGGAACAAAATACACTTTATAATTAAAGTTTAAATGTTACTTTTTAAATCAGTAAGTTATCATTTAGATAACAAATCTTACCAAGTTTTGTGACGAGCATTTCTGATGCTATATTGACAGACAAGATGCTTTTGTGTCGCGAGTAAGTTGAAAAGCGCATTTCTGTTTAGATACTAAAGACATGACTATTTTAATGCATGTTTATCATGTTATGGATTCTGAATCTGAAAATATTTCTGTTTTTCCATGCATTCTACTCATGTTGGTCCTGCTGTTAAAAAATCACAGAAAGTTGCTAGCATCTCACTATATGTTTCATATCAACAATGAAGGAAACCTTGTTCTGCCACTGTTGGACTGAGATGCAAGGATGGACTAGCCATCGGGATTAAACCCAAAGTGCATCCGCCGGCCGCAGCGCGAGAGCAGAACGGGTTAACTACCGGTCTCTCACCAGAGCAGCGTAGTGCTGACTCGCTGATGTACAGTGGTAAACGAGTTGCGCAGGCCATTTGAATACAACACAGAATTAGCTGCTATACACCCAAGTGACAGACACCTTTCTGTCTTTCTTTAGCTATCATTTTGAGGATAATGAAGCACTGACTAAATGCAGCAACAAGGCTTGTGCACTGTTAATATATATAATACTGTAGGACATTTGTTAAAGAACTGGATGCCAGATCAGATGTGATTTTTATGTATTATTAAAGTTTTACTGTATTGTGCATTTAAACATTCAAAGATGATTCACTGTGAAAGATTTGTGTTTAGTCAACCCATTTGTACACATGTTGGTCAATAAATATTATTAATGACTTTTGTGTTTCTTGTGATTAATTGAAATAGATTTAGGTATGTGTAGTGAAAAAAATATACAATAATTATAATGGAAATAAATTGGAATAAAAAATACTTTTCAGGATAATTTGACCCAATATTAAGAAGTAAATTTAGCCTATTAATAAGGCAAATTGCACTAACTATCAAAGTTATAGTAGGTAGACTTTATCTGATATTCTTAACCTATATTTTGCATGCTAAAATGTAGAAAATGTACTCATAGAAAGCTGGTGCAATTGCTGCCTCATCTTTTGGGGGTAAAATCTATAGGTTGTTTTTTTCAGTATAGGTACGCTCATTTTTTTTTTTTTTGTCAGCTTTTATCACTACGTACTTAAAAACAGGATTTAAAAAACACTATTTTGACCCTATTGGCGTTCCGTACTTCAATGCACACATTGTGTACAATTGGCAGTTTTATAGACTTTTGTTGATTTGTCAGGTTTTTAAGTTAGTCTAGAAGATAGCAGGCTGTACATAGGCTTAAATAGTTGCCAGATTTGCCAAAGTTTGCGAGGTTCATGGCATCGTGTCTTCATAGGTTTTGCAAAAACTTCAATTGTCCCAGCTCATGACTTAAAGTTTGCAAATTCCTTGAGCGCATTTCTTTGCTTTCCGAACTTAAATATTTAGTACTTACTTTATCTGGATGGTTCAACTCAACACAGTTTCCAATCTCTCAAAGCCACAAAGACTATTTTGATTGTATCCACACTGCTGCAATCGTGAGTCTCGAGTTCTCTTCTTGCATATGTGCACAAACACATGAGTGCTTGAAAGCAGCCGCCAACAAGACAGCGTGTCGGTATTGAATTGATATATTATTTAATATTGAAATACTGTATATTTATATTTATCAACTTAATACCAAAGCACTGGTACTTTGTACACATTGTACACCTTACTACAAGATGTTAAAAACATTTAGGGCTTCACTAAAAACAATCGGTGCGTAAGCCGCAGTAGCCCACCCCTAGCGCAACCCAGATAGCAAAAATGTTATTGGCTCACAAAAATTGCTAGTGAATACTTTAGGGTGCTTTTATTTGGTGCGATTACATGGTCCGAGAACCCAAGTTTGATTCCTCCCTCCTCTCCTTGTCCCCGAAGGTTTCTGTTCACATTGTATTATCTGGGTCCAAATCATGTCATCTATGTCCTAGCGGAAACTTTTTAGACAGTAATTAGGTAATGATTCATGAGGAGAAGATGCCAGTTTCACTGTATTATCAAAGCATGTTTCTCTTCAGATTTAACACCAAAACTTTACATGCAAAAAACAGCGTTTGTGTTCGTAATGTGAAGAATCTCTTAAGGCGATTTTAGAAATGCAATAATACACAATAATTGTGACCGGGAACATGCAATAGTGGTTCACTTCCAAGATTTAGGATGGATTGCATTTTAAATTAGTCGCAGACCGTATCGGAATTCACATGAACCCCTGACCACCAGATAACAGTTTTCACACCAACCAAATGAACTGAACTTTGAAGTCAAACAAACTAGGATGCGCACAAAAAGTGCTAGTGTGAAACCACTCACTGAGTCATTGAGGCCACATTCACACTGAAAGTCTACATTTTTGAATGAGGAAAATGCTGTTCCAGTGTCGACGAGAGGTGTGAACGCAGCAAAATAAATGCAGTTTTTAAAATGAAAATGGATTAGTGTGTCTACACGGCCTCAGACTGAGTTGTGTCCACTGACAGTGACGTACATTTTCACAAGTTGTCTGCATTTTTTGAGAACAGGAACGATCCACTCTCAAATTTATTCTTCATTCCGCATATTCAAACTGTTGCACCACGTTTGTTTATGACATGTGAGAACCAATGCCATTTTGTCGTCATTGCTTTAGTGGCAGGAGAGATGTCAGCAGATTCCGTCTGGCCTTGCTCATATGGACTTTGTTTATAGTGCTTTTTTAGCCTTTTTAGAGCTTCACAAATGTGGTTACTAAACTTTTGGCAAATAGTTTTTTCTTGTTTTAAGCACAAACCTGTTGAGGGCCTTAATGTAATAAAAGCCCTAAATGTAATAACTTGTGGTCCTAAATGTAATAACACCCCTAAATGTAAAAACATTTGGTACTAAATACAATAAAGACCCAGAATGTAATCATTTTTGGTCCTAAATGTTATAAAGGCCCTCATTAATTCTTACATTTCACACCAATGGACCATTTATCAGTTAGTTATAAAATAAAGCTCCTACTCACCATTTATTAATGAGTGACTACCTTGTGCATTACATCAGTGTACTTAGTAAATGTGAACAATTTATCATGAGTTTAATTTTTGAAAATATACTGTATATCCCCATATATTTATCCCAATAAAAAATAATTTTGTATATAGATGAGAATGACCTAATGAAGACTGAACTGAACTACTGTATATGTCAAGTAAAGAAACATTCACCTTCATTAACTATACTTATGTCATTATATTAGCTGTGTGCATGAGTGCATAAACATTATAACATATATTACATATAGCACATACTGTATTAAATACATAAATGCAAGCTTCAACTAGTTTACATTAAATATACCA
This sequence comes from Myxocyprinus asiaticus, assembly GCF_019703515.2. Taxonomy (NCBI): domain Eukaryota; kingdom Metazoa; phylum Chordata; class Actinopteri; order Cypriniformes; family Catostomidae; genus Myxocyprinus; species Myxocyprinus asiaticus. The sequence goes on from NC_059393.1 coordinate 3,514,944, forward strand.
AACACCTGCCATATTTATCGAAAGGAAAAGCAAAAAAAATAAAAAAATAAATAAAACATGTTATAGACTTATTTTAGCAGTTGAGATCACACTTGGAGCAGCACTGTTCATTTGACACCTGTATGACATGTTTTGATCCTTTTTTATATTTAGAACCAAAAGTTGTAGCATTTATACACCCTAAATTATATTTAGGACCAAAAGTGTTTACATAAGGGCCTTTAGGAACAAATCTTATTAGGGCCTTTATTACATTTAGGTTTAAATGTAATTACATATGTGCCCTCTACAAACTGCTTGTGTCTGGTGTAGGCAGGGTGAGAGACTTAAAGCATTTTAATGGAATATTCTGTGTTCAACACAAGTTAAGCTCAGTCAACGGCATTTGTGGCATAATGTTGATTACCACAAAAAATGATTTCGACTCATCCCTCCATTTCTTAAAAAAGAAAAAAATCTGGGATACAGAGAGACACTTATAACAGAAGTGAATGGGGCCAATTTCTGGAGGGTTTAAAGACAGAAATGTGACGCTTATAATTTTATAAAAGCACTTACATTAATTCTTCTTTAAAAATTGTGTTTTATTTGAGCTGTGAAGTTGTTTAAATCGTTATTTTTACAGTCATTTTAGGGTTTACAGCATTGCATCGTCATGGCAACGATGTTGTAAAATTGAATATAACTTTACACAGAAAAGGTTAGTAAGTGATTTAATCACATTAAAATTATGTTAACACACATATTGTCTTGTGGCTATACCTTTGAAATAGTGAGTATTTACAGTTTACAGATTGGCCCCATTCACTTCCATTGTAAGTGTCTCACTGCAACAAAGATTTGTGCTTTTTTTTTTTTTTTATATAGAAAAGGAAAGACAAGTCAAAATACATTTTTGTGGTAATCAACATTATGCCACAAATGCCGACGATTGAGTTTAACTTGTATTGAACCTGGAATATTCCTTTAGAGGCGATTTGTGGGTTTGTATAGTGGAGTTTGAAAAGTCTAGGCCCGTTTGAACATTCCGTCAAAGTAAGTATATAGATACAGTTGTCACGGTCCTGTCACTATGTCAGTCTGGGTTTTTGTCTGACAGGACCGTGGCATTATCGTCCGATGTCTGTTGTGCATTTCCTGTCGGTCTTGTTTCATATCTGGAGCATGGTGTCTGGATCCTGATTGTTTGCCATATTGTTTTGGCGATGTGCACTCATGCCATTCGGGTGTTTTGTTGTCTTGTGAGAGCACGTGGCTTTGTTTTGTTTCTGTATTGCCACGTGAAGTTCTGTCTTACTTCATACCCGCCTCCTTGTTTGCTTATTATTCGTTTATTTACCTCAACTGTCCCCTGTTAACCCATTTGATTTCTCTCCCTATTATGATTTCTCTCCCTATTGTGTTTGCTGTCCAGGGCCAGTTCATCTTGTTTCCAGTCGGTGTGTTTGTTGGTTGGTTCATGTTGGTCCTGTCTTTGATACTCTCCACTTGGTCCAGTCGGTCTGGTTTCATTCATCCCTACCTCTGCCCCAGCCTGGATTACCTTTTCCCCCTATGGGGTACTATATGTTTGTTTTTTCCCCTTGTGGGAGTTTGTGTTGGTTTTTGCCTTTGTTTTTTTGTATTAATAAATTCCTTTATTTTTTAACTCTGCGCTTGGGTCCTGAGCCTCATCATTCTCTGCATTCCCAACAACAGTAAGCAAGGAGGCCTCGCCAAAGTCTTTCTAGCAAGTCAGCCTTCTGTCTGCCATCTTTGGAATGCTCTTGGGAGGCTATTTCCAGTCATGCCAGTGCAGCTCCTGTCTACTTAAATGGGGAAAGACCGAAATCTCAAAAACAGTTGGTCAAGATTATGACCAAAGAACATATTTCAAATCAGCAATAAAATCTGTCAATACTGGAATCATAAATGTGATTCTTTACTTCATTTTACGCTAAAAAATTCTATTTTCCCAGCTTGTATAGCTGATGCACATGCACATTCTAGAGTTGATTGACAGGCGATGTCTGTATCTAAAAGGTGATTGGCTCTTTTAACTGTAAGGTGTGACTTCCTTTCTACATCCGTTGACCATTGGGCGCTAGAGCTCCTTGGTTGAGCATTCCAATTTCTCCCATTCATTTTAATAGAAGTGACCCATCTCTGCTAAATAATCTCTGGGAAAAACTGGGTGAAATATCCGCTAGAGTTGGCTATTTTAACAACAACAAAAAGCCAAAAAACCCAGAACTGATTTTTTGCCGCCTTCCAACCAACAAATATAGAAGTCTAAAGAAGACCACTGTGGCTGCAAGCTGCTGAACTGCAGAGACATACAGCTCAGTGATCTCAGTACTGAAGTTTCCATTTACAATGTACACTTTAAAGTTTTTATATTTGATTGGTATCTAAAACATTTCAACTGCTTTGTTACTTGCTTTATCATCATCAACACTTATTTGTATCTTTTAATATGAGTATTAAAGTGTTTGATCCACACATTAATGATAATTTGAAATGATCGTACACAAAAAAGAAGTTGTAGTGGGCATGCGTCGAACGTGTTCGTATTCGCTCGCGGTCAGACCAGGCGCGAGCTGATCAGGAACCCGCAAAAACAAAGTATATTTGGGCCTTAAGTCAGGACAGGCTGAAGGTCTGTGTCAAATTTCTTGGATGTAGCATGAAAACTCTAGGAGGAGTTACAATCAGAAATTTTGGTCTCGGTTTAGGGAGTTTGAAAAAATCTTAACAACATAATAAAGCCAAAAAAGTAAAAACTGATTAGGAAATCTTTTACAGTGTGGCAAACAGTAGTACATTTTTCTGTCTCTCTCTTTCTCTCTCTCTCTCTAAAAACAAAACAGAAACAACAACAAAACAAACAAACAAAAACACCGACATCAAATACTGTATGATACAATACAATTCAAGTTTATGTTCTTTTTTTAGGAAAAGGCTGTCTTACTTTCCTGGCATTCGTACATATTATAATCATCTCCTTCAGCAGTAACAGTGCCATTACAGGGTGGAATCTCACTTACAGTACTACGCATAGTGACCCTTGTCATGCTCAAAGTGCGTTTCCTCGGGCTAGAATGCCATTTGTGGTGGCACATGACTTCTTTAAACATCTCCCTGAAGCGGGTGGACATGAGGTTGTAGAGAATGGGGTTAATGGCAGAGCTCAGGTAGAAGAAGACCCCAGAGATGACATGGACGTATTCATACACCTGAAAGATCTCCATGTGGTCGCTGCTCCTCTGGTCCATGAAGCTCCACATCAGGCGATCAGTGTGGAACGGAGCCCAGCAGATGCCAAACATCACCACTAGTACAACTGCAGAGATAGAGAGATTACTGTGGTACATATGTAATAATAAAATATCTTATTTGATCTGTAAATGTCATCACAGTGTCATTTAAGGTGACAGTTGTATGCATTTCACAATGACAAAAATATAAAAATTAAAATTCCAATATCAACATGTTATTGTAATGGCTGTTGGGTAAACAAGTGAAGACAAAACCACACTAGTAAATATTAAGGCATTTCTTAGACGTATTTACCCCCCACCACCCCATAGTTAAAAAAAAATAGACACAGTTGGCTTCAAACTGGCTGTTGCAAACCCTTTTACTTTAAACATCACTGAATATTTGCTTGTGCAATAAAACTCCAGCTAACAGTATGTGATTCAATACCAAAGTCTGAGAAATTGTACTTGGCACTGATTAAATGAACAAATCGTTTTAAGCCAACCAATAGCCATTCACTTTGAGGAGTGCAGCTGACCCACCCTGTTTAATTTCATTGACAAAACTAACTGGAATAAATGGCAAAGAATGCTTCAAGTAAAGTGATTGCCTTTTATTTAAGTTGCCCAAATCAAATTGTTTCTCAAATAAATTGTGTCTTCTAGTTTAACACCAAAGATAATTCTAGCCTCCAGAGTATGGAGGCCCAAATTACTCAAAATTAACTCTTATTAAAATATATCATAATTAAATTGTAACAACAACAACAACAACAACAAAATGAATACAATCATTAAAATAATAATTTAATCACTAAATGAATGAATAAATTTTCATTTTAGCATTATCTTTTCGCCCACTGTTGTTAAATGATGTGCTGATAACCGTAACCCTGAAAAACACAAGACACAAAGTTTAAATGAATCAACCCAAAGATAATGCTAAAATTTAAATGGTTGTAAACTATTGCTAATATGAAATACAAGGGACATTCGTTGATTTATTTAATCATGTATTTAATGACTTATATTTATTTAATTATTCAGTTTTGAGTAATTTGGCCCTCCATTCCAAAGCTCTATAATATGGTAGATTTTTTTTGTCTCAACAATCATCAAAAAAGATATGCAAATATTTAACGCCCGTAATTAATGTAATATCCTCAAATCCAAATATAGAAACAGTTCACCTAAAAATGATAATTATTTTGTCACTTACGAGACACACAAGAATTAATGTAACTTGGTGTCATTGACATCTGTTCTGCTTTGACACATTTTGACAAGTTTGCCTAAGGACAAGTTTGAATATTTGAGAGCCACGATGGAGGGCAAGATTTCAGTGAATAAGAACTTCAATTTCGGTCTGTTCAAATACATTCCAAAAAGACTTGGAACATAGCGCACACATTACATTGATTACTTTTATGGTACTTTTCTTTGTCCTTTTTTGAGCTTGACAACCCCTGGCAACAATATGTTTTTGTTGTATGGGAAACAGCAGCCTGGAGATTATTCAAAATATCATATTTTGTGTTTTACAAAAGAAAGAGAGTGATACAAGTTCAAGGGTGAGTTAAAGATGACAGAATTTTCATTTTTGGGTGAACTTTCATTGGTGTATCCTAATGAAGTTGATTAAAGGAATATTTCAGGTTCAATACAAGTTAAGCTCCAATCTCCCTCCTTTTCTTTAACAAAAGCAAAAATCGAGGATACAATGAAACACTTACAATGAAAGTGAAGGGGGCAAATGTTTGGAGGGTTTAAAGGCAGAAATGTGAAGCTTATAATTTTATAAAATCATCTACATTAATTCTTCTGTGTTATTTGAGCTATAACGTTGTTTAAATTGACATTTTTTTTACAGTCATTTTAGGGTTTATTGACATCGTCATGGCAACAAAGTTGTAAAATTGGATATAGGCTAACTTTACACAGAAAAGGTTAGTAAATGATTTTACCACACTAAAATAATTTTAACATGCATATTGTTTATGTCTTGTGGCTATACTTTTGAAACTGAGTATTTCAACATTCAACAAATCGGCCCCATTCACTTCCATTGTAAGTGCCTCACTGTAACATTGATTGTTGCTTATTTTAAAGGAAAGGAAGGACGAGTGAAAATTCACCCAAAAATGAAATTCTCTCATCATATACTCACCCTCATGATATCCCAGGTGTATATTTTTCACCCTCATGATATGCCAGGTGTGAATGACTTTCTTTCTTCACAAGAACACATTTGAAGAAAATAGAAAAATATTTCAGCTCAGTAGGTCCTTAAAATGCAAGTGAATGGAGATTTCTCTTTTGAATGTTCAAAAATCACAGACAGTCAGGATAAACATCATCGATATGACTGCAGCTGTTAAATTAATGTCTTAAAGTGATACGATCAATTTTGTTGCAAAAAAAAAAAAAAAAAAAAATCAATATTTAAGTACTTTTTAACTATAATCCAACACTTCCGGTAAACTTCAGGAGAGGGTGAAGATTACGCAGTCTCTCGTGTGACGTATTCGTGTTGCCATGGATACAGATGTAATCTCACATTCTCCACTCAGTTGAGACATCCAGGATGAGCACACAAATGCACCATTGTGAGTAAAGAAACAGATCTAAACAAAAACCAACCAAGCTACTGTACAGCGTTCCTCCTTCTCACTTGTAAACAGCACTGAACTTCCGACTATGACGCACGTGCGTCAGTTCTCGCATGTTTCAAATGTCAATGCGATTACGTCACACGTGCGTACTGCTGCTGACCATAAGCATAGTTTAGATTTTTTTTTAAATACTTAAATATTTATGTTTTTCACACCAAAAGTGATCGTATCCCTTTAGAAGACATTAATTTAACAGCTAGAGTTGTATGGATGAAGTTTATGCTGACTGTCTGTAATTTTGGAGCTTCAAAAGTGAAATTGCCATTCACTTGCATTTTAAGGACCTACTGAGCTGAGATATTTTTCTGTTTTTCTTCAAATGTGTTCTGGTGAATAAAGAAAGTCATTCACACCTGGGATATCATGAGGGTGAGTAAATAATGAAAGAATTTCCATTTTTGGGTGAACTAACCCTCTAACTTGTGTTAAACCCGGAATATTCCTTTAAGAGATATTAAACAATAATTTAGACTTGAATAAAACCAGTTAATAGAGATGTAACCAGACCTGGTTCAAGATCAAAATTACTGAGGGTGTTTCTGAATTTAGTGGGGGTGCTCTAGTAGTTATAGACGCAATAAAGTGAGGGTGCTTTAACGTCCATTTAGCACCCTCAAGCACCCCTAAATATCTAGGCCTGGATGTAACTAACTGAAGAAAACAAATTGGTAATGCTACAATAAAGTGCCATTTGTTAACATTAGTTAATGCATTAGGTATCATTAACTAACAATGAACAATATATTTATTACAGCATTTATTAAGCTTTGTAACTGTTAATAAAATGTAATAAAATTACAATTGTTCATTGTTAGTTCATGTTAGTTCATATTGCATTAATATTAACAAATACAACTTTTTTATTTTTAAATATGTATTAATATATGTTGAAATGAACATGAACTAAGATTAATAAATGCTGTAAAAGTATTGCTTATTGTTAGTTCATTTTAACTAATGTTGTTAACTAATGTTAACAAATGACACTTTATTGTAAAGTGTTACCAAAAACATGTAAGTTAACTGACAAAACCTTTTTAGTGTGTTTGAGATCTCATATACTAATTATATATTATAATATATCTAATATATCTTTATTTTAGTTTTCATTCTCAAACTTCCCAATTGTCTTATTGTATTGCCTTTAATTTACCACATCCCCATACAGAAAGGTCTAACAAATCTGAGACCACTAGCGAAAATTATTTTGCTTTGCATTTATCTAATTTAGTAATTTTTTTGTTATTACATTATATTGCTAGTCAACACACTCTCAAAATGGTAGTCATTAATTTGACGTCGCCATTGGTCTATAATTTAAATGTCACTCTGATGCCAACTAATTTCTTAGAATTTGTATTACTTTGACCAAGGCTACATTTTTAAATTATCATTTATTCATTGCTTTATCATTTAATTTTCAATTTGTTTGCTGTGGGACACAAAGGGAGTTTTCCAAATATCTAAGCTGCGGCTCAAAAAATAAGCACCATAAAAATGATCATAAAAATGTAATCACATATTCGTGCCCTGTATTCTGGAACAGATCTAAATTTAAATCTGTATCGTTCCTAGTTGCTATTACACTCAAATCCCGCACACATCTAAACTTTAAAAATTGACGCCTCAACAATATCCTTCAGAAACCTTCAGTTTCACTCTGGTTCTCAAACGGCAGGAACTATCGTGTGATTTTGGAGGTCTTCGAATGCAGCAGGAGTCATTTGGAAAACTGCAATAGTGCTTTTGAGTCATTTTTTAAAATAAATTATTGTGACTGTACTTGTATCTGCTTATTACATCTTTTATATTGTTGAGAAATGGTTAGGTTTAGGCGTAGGGGTGGGGTGTTAAAAACATATCTATAATATAGTGTAAATTCGGTGATGGGCAGTAGCTTTGCTACAAATTATGAAGCTATTAGCTTAACTACATTTCTCAATAGTGAGGTGGTAGCATCGCTAGTTTTTAAATAAAGAAGATTTTCATAGCCGAAGCTATATTTTTGATTAGGTAGAGGCATAATGTTGACAAAAGGTACACTGCTACATCATGCCATGTACTTGGTGTTTACTATTATCAGTTTTAAATCAGACCTAAAGATGCCTGATTCACAAATTAATAGCTTATTTGAGTCGGTTCTTTACAATGAATTGGTCACACGTGATGGCAAAGCAGTCTGAATCGGTTTGCAGTTCAATCTGAATGACTCAGAAAGCTCACGCTGAATCATTTGGAGCATCGCCAACACACTAATGGAATAATTTGCAACACGGGAAACAAAAATAATGCTGGTTGTGTGGATGTTTATCTACGATCAATGGAAACCAAACCTGCAAATGCGTACTATCGTTTGTTTGCCAGTTATAAAGAAGGTCTTTATTAAGTTCAACACGTGTGCAGCTTGTGAACGGCTTCTGCAGGTAAAGACATTTTCCAACCAAAAGAGTATCAACACGCTTAAACACATCAAGAAAGAACCATGGCATTACCATGTTTTTTGCACAATTACCATTAATTGGGAGCACCATGTAAACACAATGGTCTATGAATGTGGTAATTATACAGTATATCAAAGTACAATGGCAGTACAATGGCATTCAGCGAAGTACTATGAAGTATCATGTAAATACAGAATTGTACATAAATATGTCAATTGCATATCGAAGTGTCATGGTAACACCAATTGATACCATCAAATATTGAAGTGTTATTGCCCAGATGTACTCACACACAAGGAATATGGTCTCTGAACAGAAGCTTCCAGTACATACAGAAATACAACAGCTAGACACAGAATTATGTTTAAATTATGTTCAAATGTTTGTACAGGTAGTAGTATAAATATGCAAAATAAAATGAAAATTGTGGTTTTGCAAATTGAAAACAAGGGTTTGTTAAAGTGGCATGTGTATAAATATGAATTTACATGTTTATTTTTACATGCACACATTTTATATTGCACCATACTGTATACTTGCACTATAACTATACTATACTGTACCTTGGCTTTGATAAACATCATGTGAATAAATCTTTTAGATGCTTTGTCTATGACAGTATGCTCTGTGCATCTGGTTGAAAATAAATAAATAAAATAGAAGTAGCTTAAATGTTACAAGCTACTTTTGGGGTGTAGCTTGTAGTGTAACTTGCTACTTTCTCTCAATAGTAGTTTTTAGCTTAGCTTAAATAAATTTAGTAGTTGGTAGAGTAGCTTGTCCAACACTGTGTAAAGTAACAAAAATTACTGCAGCTACATTTACTTGCCTGTTACATGTTTTAACTTTTCATAAGTGGTTAGGTTTAGGGCTGGGGTTGGGTTAGGGGATCTAAAATATCGGTATAATAGTATAATGTAACAAAACTAGGGCTGCCAATTTAACAAGTTAAGTCAGTGCGATTAACGCTGCGTCTATGACACAATGCAATCAAAGTGAGACGCTACAAAAGCTAAATTGATCTCGGACAGATTGACGAATTCAATTGCAAAATGGATCGCTGTGGACTATATGCCAGTGATAGGCTTATGTTCAATAATATTGAAATATACTGTACAATATATTAACTTCTGAAGTGACCTTTTTGAATTGTCTTATCAATACTTATCTGCCACAGTAATTTAATGCATTTTAATTATTTAAATACTATAATATTACTGTATTATATACATTCTATTTATAATTATTTTTATTATAACTAATTATTTAATCATTATATATTTAATTATTTTTGTTTGAGGGACTTTCTCAGCAAATATTTTTTTATGTAATTAATTTGATTAAAATTTGTATCGATTGACAGCCCAAAACAAAACAAATATATTAGTAAGTATAATAAAATGGTTAAACACACACGATAAATACAAAGATTGCAGAGCCTATGACAACATCAAAGGGAAGCAAATAAATCTGACCTTTCTCTAAATAGTTAACATGGTCAGTGTCAAAACTTTACAATTGATTAGTGACCTAGAAATAGTGACCTAGAAATTATATATAGTAATGTGCCTACTTACACAGCATTTTAGTGACCTGCTGGCGGCGTGTCTTCTGCTGCTGACTGCGCACATTAGAGTAGCTGTCTTGTCCACGACTGGCCTTTGCCTCCAGGACATACAACATCTTCTCATGTTTCAGCTGCATGCTGATGAGCAGATACAACACACTGATCGTCAACATGGGCAGGAGGAAAAACAGCAACGTGGTAATTTGTATAATCAAGTTGTACATCCAACGTGGCTTGACCAGCATGCAGGTGGCGGAATTGGGCATGGACCCGACTCCTTTGCCCTTCGGCAGAGGTAGGGTGAAGATCCCATGGAGGCTGGTGTTGGGAATCGCACACAACACAGACATGCTCCATACACTGAAGATCACCCGCTTGGAGTGAGTGAGCGTCACTACGTATTTGGCCCTGAGCGGATGAACTACAGCTATGTAGCGCTCTACGCTTAGTGCTGTTACATTGAGGATTGAGGCAAAACAGACTGTCTCAAAGAGGAATGTCTTGAAGTAGCAACCCCCTTTGCCCAACAGGAATGGGTAGTTGCTCCACATTTCATAGAGTTCCAACGGCATTCCCAGGAGAAGCACTAAGAGGTCGGATACAGCCAGACTAAACAGGTAGAAGTTGGTGGGCGTCCTCATGACCTTGTTGCATGCAATAACAGTGCAGGTGAGAATGTTGCCCATCGCTCCCACCAAGAAGATGATCAGATAGGTGATGCAAATGGGCAAAAAGACTGGAGAACGTCGAGGTCCAAGGTATTTCTCCAGGTACTCATCCTGGTTGAGGCAGTACTCCTCGATCTCACTGAAGTTCAACACGACACTGGTGTTGCACAGGAGCTCTTGAACACACCTTGATGGTGAGGAATCTGTAGAGGAACAGTTGGGCTTGGCAATCATTTTGGACCTGATGACAGAACACGAGAGAGTTGGAGACAGAGAGAAATCAAATAAAGGTCTTATGAGTTCAGTGAGTTTTCAAAGACTATTGATTGTGTCATATTCATTAAAGAGTGAGGATATTGATCAAGGATTATTACAGTGCTTGCAAAGCAGCAGGGTACTGATATTTCTCAGACATTCTGTTTAGGGTTTGTTCAAAACCCCTATAAGCATTAAAGTTCTGCATTGAATTCAAACCGAACTGCTTAAAATACAGACTCCATTCCATATGTTTTGTAGACAATTTCAGCCTTGGGTTTGTTATGCATTTGTTATGGAGTTCTAGTACATGGCCAAGAGTAGGGGTAAAAGACCCTTTTGATTTGAATTTCTCCCAAATAAATAGCAACAAAATACTACCTCAGTACTTTCCTAAACACCACACAAATTTTCTGATCCACGAGGTCATTGCGTGCAATGTCTAAAGGTTGATTTTAAGGTAATTTGACCAAGCATTAAATAACTTTTATGTAATAATGAAAATGTATGTACCTAAGAGAATCTCTGAAATTATGACATTTATTTTGAGACAAAATATGTAAGTCATTTTCAGTTTTGTTAAAGTTATTAAAGTTTGAAATTTAAAGTTTGATCTTGTCTGTCCAGCATTCATTTACCAATTATAGCTGACTTTACACTTCACAGTGACTGTTGATTCTTGTGTGCATAATAATACGACTTGATTGAAAATCGCTTGGAATAGCAATCTGTTTGAGCAATCTGTCCAGCCATAACAACATGGCCAAACCAATCCTGTGAGTTTTGGGGGCATAACTACCTGTTTATCCAAAATGACCACACTGGAAGTCGACATGTTGATTAGAAATGTTCATGTACACTGAAATCACCCCCATTCTGCCAAATTACTACCAAGTGCCATCCCACATCAGTGATTTTTTGTACCAATTCAAATGTGAACACATTTCCCTCTAGCACTACTGATTGCATGAGCAACCTCTGAGACACAGGTTTTGGTCCCATGGAAACCATGAAGTAAATGCGTTCACATAATCAATAATAATTGTGAAACGGAAGGTGCAATTTTACTCTAATGGACATTGTTACTCAACTGATGATTAGGTTTAGGGTTGGGGTTTGGGTTAGGGCATAGGGTTAATAAAATATGCATTCCTGTTCACTGTATTATGTCATTTACAACAAAACATACAACTCACTTTTCATCTGGAAACTGAAGCTCAGATGTGCCCATAAGTTCAACAACACTTCCAGCTTCGGCCACTAGGGCAGTGACTTGAATTTTGGTAATCACAGACCGATTTCAGCAGTGGTGCAGCTATTATGCAGTTCACCTATAAGAGACCATATAGTAATAAATTGAATTGTAAATGGATGTAAAAGAAAGTTGCATAGATTTTGTAAGTCTAATTTGTGAGGCTAAAGGCTACCCTTTCCATTTATGGGCCATTCCGGGGATTCGGTAATGTTTCAACTTGGATTTTATTTCCAACTATATTTGATTAATTGTCTGAATACTCCACAATATTTAACATTGAACCTACAACAAATAATATTTTTCCACCTCAGGCATCAAAGCCCTTTTATTATTTATTTATTTTATTTTTTCTGATTTGGACTCCTTTTGTTATCAGCCCTGTCATAGACATAATGAAAGTGGTTTAAAAATGATTCTACACAATACTGGTTAGAAAATAAACATCTACCTACTGCTCATGTGTCCCTCATACAAATTTAATGACTACAAATATAACATTAATGATAGTTTTCTCATTTTTATGTGATGAAGCTACAAATGGGCAAATCGTGTGTCTGTGGTATAATTATTTATGTTAAAAAAAATGACTTTTTAACTTACACTCCAACTTTTGTGGAGTGATGTGCATTTAAATGGAGCTGAATTTTATATCAATATTTCAGTGTGGGTGGGGCTTCCCAGTTTTACACTATAAAATAGATACCAAGTGACCAGCACAATGTCCATATCAGTGAGCATAAACGTATCACTTGCCTAGAGTCCACAGCAAACCATTTTGCAATCAAACAATTTACATCAGCTTTAACCATTTCAAACTTGAATGTTTAGCTGCAGGCAGAGTGGAGCTGCAAAAGATAATAATGGACTGTGGGAGATTCTTTATTAAAACTATTTTTATGCTCAAACTAATAAAAATGGGCAGATGACACATGCGGTCGGCATGCGGCAACAATACAAAAGAGGCGACAAAACAACAATCACTGTTATTATTACAGAACTGATGAGCTGATGTGAAACATATTTGATCCATGTAGCTTCCAAAGGGAATGAAAAATCGTTAAACACAATGAAGGCTGCAGTTGTTTTGCAATGAAACAATCAAATTAATTTGGAGAGGAGAGAGGAAATATCCATATCCTTATCCATTAGAATCTGAGATACAAATGCATGTCGAAGGTTGCACAAACAAAAGGAGCTGTCTCAAGAAATATTTGATTTCTTGTAAGTTGCGACCGCGTGCAGGATTTTTCTTTTTTAATTTGTACTTTATTCATATATTTGGTATAATCATATGCACCTGCCTGCTTCCATTCAGGTGCACACAATTTGATAATTTGGTATCTAATATAAAGACATTCATGCATTTTTTGACTTTACACTTTTTTGGAGCCACTGTATGTGCTTTCTTAGAGAATCAGGATATAACAAATAAAAGCGGCCATCAAGACTGCTAAGGAAACAGGGGAGTGCCTCCTAAAACTGAAAAAATACCGGAATAAGCAATCAAATTGCAGCATTTCAACTCTTAGGAAACATGGAAGAAAATGGGTCTCCAATGGATGCTGGTTGATGAAGATGTGTGGAGTGGTAAGAGACGATGAATCGGCAGCTGCATGGAGATCGTTATAATGAAGGAAGGCAGAAAAAAAATATCTATGTTGATCACACATGTAGCCAAATTTCTTGGGTGTAAGCACACCCAAAAATAATAATAAAATTAAACTGATTTACTGGACTCTATTCAATAAACTTTAATGTTTGTGAATATTATTTGGAGACTTATTTTATAAATAACTTCCATTGTATAAGACTTGTAATGTATTGTATGTTACAAGTTTATGTAATGGCTGTTTATAAGAAGATATTACTTTTGTAACTTTACTTAAAGCAGGCAAAGAACACTTATAAAATGATCACGTCATAAAGCCTTTTGACTGTTTTCACTTTGCTGTTTTTGCATGACAGCACTTATACGATTAACTTTATTAGCTTCTGCTGCATTAAAAATGGATGTTGCTTTTGTTATAATGCATTATTCTCTTAAGTATAGCTATGAATAGGGGAAGTCTTATAATGTATTATAACTGTAGTTATAATTATTTATGAGATTTTATGACTATTATAAGGTGTATTATGAAACATTATGAATGCATTATAATGCATGTATAATGCCTTTACAATGCATTATAAATATGGGCTTAGTAAAATTGTTACCGGAAGTTCTTGAATATAGAGCAACAACAAGAATGTTGAAGTGTTTCCTAACCAGGCATGTCAAGTTTGCAGTGACAAGTAATTTGTTCGGCCACATTGAAAGTGAACGTGCTGTGCAATGCAGCACAAAAACAGTCAGTCATAACATATTTGAAGTTCAAGCTATGTGCAGCAAGATTTTGGACCGATGAGATTTCACTGTGGGTGGGGCACAGCGTGAATGTCCTGTTATTCGCCACTTTTCGAGGTCACTGCTGGCACACAGTACCTTTTCAGTAATCTTAGGTATTCTTACATAACGTGTTGTTCTAGCACACGTACATTTGCTTACGTTTGCACAGACACTGAAACATACGATATTGACAGTACTGACAGTCATCTAAACATATTTTACATTGAACAACTCTGGTCTGTGTGCAGCTGTTGTTACTCTCACTGTGGCGGACCTGTTTTTAAATAAACAAAACGAGTTTTCACTTGAATGTCCCATCTCGCGAACGATACTGCTCTCGTGCAGTCTCATGAACGCACAGAGGAGAGCAACGGTCGGTCAACAATTTCACTAAATAATACATTAGATTTCGGGTTGTGTCTCACCCAGCCTTATTGTATGCCTTCAGAACAATCGTGAGTCTCATGGAATAATTTATTAGACTTGTGAATTATACTTTTGTGTCCTTTTAAAGTTAAAGAGGTGGTCAACATACAATTTCAGTTTATGACATCATTGAGCACAACATTTTTTCACAATTTCTCCCTTTGTGTTCAGAAAAAGAAAGAAAGACTTATGGTGTTATAACAACATGGGGGTGAGTAAACAATGACTGAATTTTCATTTTTGGATGAGGTATCCCTTCTAAATGTAGTGTTCTTACAACCCCAATTCTGAAAAAGTTGGAACAGTATGAAAAATGCTAATAAAAACAAAAAGGAGTGATTTGTAAATTATATTCACCCTTTGTTATATTGAAAGCACTACAACTACACATTATATGATGTTTACAATGTTTACAATTTCATTGTTATTTTTTTAATATACAGTAATTTCAAATCAGATTATTACAACACACTCCAAAAAAGTTGGGACAGTCGAGTGTTTACCACTGTGAAACATCACCATTTCTCCCAGTAACACTTATTAAGCATTTGGGCACTGAAGACACAAGTTTGTTTAGTTTAAAAAGTGGAATTTCCCCCATTCATCCATTATGCAGGTCTTCAGCTGTACAGTTCTACGGGGTCTTCGTTGCCATATTGTGCGCTTCATAATGCACCACACATTCTCAATTGGAGATGGTCAGGACTGCAAGCAGGCCAATCTAGCACCCGCACTCTCTGCTTATTTGGCCAGAATGTGGAACATCCCTGAAAAGACGGTACTGGATGGCAGTATATGCTGTACATATCTGTCTGCATTAATGGTGCCCTCACAGATGTGCGAGTTACCCATGCCATGGGCACTGACACACCCCTGGCCCATACAGACACTGGCTTTTGGACCTGACGCTAATAACAGCTTGGATGGTCCTTTTCCTCTTTTGCCCAGAGAACACGACGGCTGTGTTTTTCATAAACGTTTTGAAATGTGGACTCTTCGAACTATAAAACACAGTTCCATCATTCTACTTTCCATCTAAGATGAGACTGAGCCCAGAGAAGTCGGCAGCGCTTCTGGTCAGTGTTGATGTATGGCTTCTGCTTTGCATTGCAAAGTCTTAACTTGCATCTGCGGATGCAGTGGCGAATGGTGTTGACTAACAAAGGTTTCTAAAGCAATCTCAAGCCCATGTTCATGATATCCATTATAGATGAATGACGTTTTTTAAGACAGTGATGTCTTGACGCATTCAGAAGTGGTTTTCATCTTGCCCTTTACATACCGAGATTTGACCAGATTCCTTGAATCTTTTAACTATATTGTGCACTGTAGAGGGTGAAATGCCCAAAATCCTTCCATTTTGTCTTTGGGGAACATTGTTTTCAAAGTGCTGGATTATTTGCAGAAGCATCTGTTGGCAAATTGACAAGTCTGGAATGATCCTTGCTCTTGAAGGACTAGGCTGTTTTTGGCTCCCTATATACTATGATACAATTGCCTCCTGTTTCACATCGCCTTCTTATTTTAACTCGTCAAATTGTTATTAGTCTTAAATTGTCCCTGTCCCAACTTTTTTGGAGCGTGTTGCAATCATCAGATTTGAAATTACTGTACATAAAAAAATTAAAAAAAATTATAAAAACAAGGAAATTCACAAGGAAAAACATCATATAATGTGTAGTTGTAGTGCTTTCAATATAGAAAAGGGTGAATATAATTTACAAATCACTCCTTTTTGTTTTTATACTGTCCCAACTTTTTCGGAATTGGGGTTGTAAAATAAGGTGCAGAGTCATTCAACACCAAAACAATTAAAGTGAATGAGAATGATTTGGTGCAGAGAGAGATTTTGCTTTGGCTTCTTTTGGAACTACAGGTGCATCTCAATAAATTAGAATGTCGTGGAAAAGTTCATTTTTTTCAGTAATTCAACTCAAATTGTGAAACTCATGTATTAAATAAATTCAATGCATGCAGACTGAAGTAGTTTAAGTCTTTGGTTCTTTTAATTTTGATGATTTTGGCTCACATTTAACAAAAACCCACCAATTCACTATCTCAAAAAATTAGAATACATCATAAGACCAATAAAAAAAACATTTTTAGTGAATTGTTGGCCTTCTGGAAAGTATGTTCAATTACTGTATATGTACTCAATACTTGGTAGGGGCTCCTTTTGCTTTAATTACTGCCTCAATTCGGCGTGGCATGGAGGTGATCAGTTTGTGGCACTGCTGAGGTGGTATGGAAGCCCAGGTTTCTTTGACAGTGGCCTTCAGCTCATCTGCATTTTTTGGTCTCTTGTTTCTCATTTTCCTCTTGACAATACCACATAGAGTCTCTATGGGGTTCAGGTCTGGTGAGTTTGCTGGCCAGTCAAGCACACCAACACCATGGTCATTTAACCAACTTTTGGTGCTTTTGGCAGTGTGGGCAGGTGCCAAATCCTGCTGGAAAATGAAATCAGCATCTTTAAAAAGCTGGTCAGCAGAAGGAAGCCTGAAGTGCTCCAAAATTTCTTGGTAAACGGGTGCAGTGACTTTGGTTTTCAAAAAACACAATGGACCAACACCAGCAGATGACATTGCACCCCAAATCATCACAGACTGTGGAAACTTAACACTGGACTTGGGCTATGAGCTTCTCCACCCTTCCTCCAGACTCTAGGACCTTGGTTTCCAAATGAAATACAAAACTTGCTCTCATCTGGAAAGAGGACTTTGGAACACTGGGCAACAGTCCAGTTCTTCTTCTCCTTAGCCCAGGTAAGACGCCTCTGACGTTGTCTGTGGTTCAGGAGTGGCTTAACAAGAGGAATACGACAACTGCAGCCAAATTCCTTGACATGTCTGTGTGTGGTGGCTCTTGATGCCTTGACCCCAGCCTCAGTCTATTCCTTGTGAAGTTCACCCAAATTCTTGAATCGATTTTGCTTGACAATCATAAGGCTGCGGTCCTCTCGGTTGGTTGTGCATCTTTTTCTTCCACACTTTTTCCTTCCACTCAACTTTCTGTTAACATGCTTGGATACAGCACTCTGTGAACAGCCAGCTTCTTTGGCAATGAATGTTTGTGGCTTACCCTCCTTGTGAAGGGTGTCAATGATTGTCTTCTGGACAACTGTCAGATCAGCAGTCTTCCCCACGATTGTGTAGCCTAGTGAACCAAACTGAGAGACCATTTTGAAGGCTCAGGAAACCTTTGCAGGTGTTTTGAGTTGATTAGCTGATTGGCATGTCACCATATTCTAATTTTTTGAGATAGTGAATTGGTGGGTTTTTGTTAAATGTGAGCCAAAATCATCACAATTAAAAGAACCAAAGACTTAAACTACTTCAGTCTGTGTGCATTGAATTTATTTAATACACCAGTTTCACAATTTGAGTTGAATTACTGAAATAAATGAACTTTTCCACGACATTCTAATTTATTGAGATGCACCTGTATATTGACAGCTAAACTGTGCAATTGATTATTGTCCCAATAGTTCCAAACAAAGCCAAAACTGGATCAAGCTTTGTGTATTGCAAAGCAAATTAGGCAGCCAGAAAAATTTGCATTTTCCATTCATACCAAAGTGGTTCATTTACAATAAAAAGATGAAAACATAGTCTTCCCAGACACATTTTTGTATACTAACACATTATATATACATCAGTGATGTTGGGATCGGAGCATTTAAAATTCTCTTGAGTTTTTACACAACAGATTCAAACTTTTAATGAATCGAATCCTGACAACAGGTATCATGTGTATACAGTACATAAAAAAACCCTCAATCTGTGGATCATTTGTTATTTTTATCCTAGACTGCAGCAGTTTACACACTGTCCAAGCTCATACCTGTACATTAAACATATATGCAATCAAATATGGTTGATTTTACAGTCTTTTTGTCTTTTGTTTTTCCCAAAATATCTAGTAGCCTAACACCAAAAAACAAAAAAAGACTTGCATACATAAAGATTAGACTGTGCTTGCATTAATCAATGTCAAAAAATGTGATTCACTTACACTTACACTGCATTTGATGCCTTTAGAGCTCAACAAGTGTTTCAAATATTTACAAAATAGTTACAAAGCACACACCCATACTTTAAGAACCCATACTTTACATTAAACATTCAGTAAGTTATTCAATTACCCAATTGATACACTCATTCCTTGAAGCAATGAAATGAGACACAATGCCCCAAAACCAATTTTCATTCCACTCTGCCGCTAATGTCAAATCTTTGACTAGAAAGTCATAAACCGAAAATACCAAGATTTCCAAAAAATATATGCAAAAAATCACACATTTGTTTTTGTATTTCATGTAATATATGTATATATATATATATATATATATGAAATACAAAAATAAATGTATGCAAGGTTTCCAGTATTTTTCTTATGGAAATCAGGAATCTCTTACCTTATGCTGCTGTTTTCCGTAAATACTTCTGTTTGGCAAAGGGTAAAATCCAGTATACTGAAACATTAATGATTAAAATTAAAACAGAAGATTCACACTCTTCATCTGACGAGAAGCCCTGAGCCAAGAACTGTGTGTTTTTTTTTTTTTATGATGTTGTGAATGCTACTGTAGTTACAGAGGCTGATATCAAGCTTTTCCCAAATCTCTCCTCACAGAATTCATTCTCTCTCTCCCCCTCCTCCCCCCACTCTCTCTCTCTTCTGTGTGTAGTCTCTGCACAAGCATGATGGGTTCATCATTTATATTACAGCATATTACAGAAATTTTGCCCACTACATGTTCATGTCTCACATTTATTTATTAATATCTCCAACAGGATAATATTCATAGGTGTTCCTGCATAAAGTGTAGAAATTCACTATTCACAGTCAGCCATGATTAATTTAATCCAAGAGTGAAAGTATTCAATAACAAGTCGGTTACTGAGATTAAGCGAGTAGTATTCAGCTGGTCATGTGATTCTAAAATGGCTGCCCCCATGAGGCACCCCGCCCCATGTAGAACAAACAGCTTTTATAAGGTTACTGATATGGCTAAAGTCCTCATCTCATGTGAGTGCTCATGATTTTAAACATATGTTTCAAAATTACAATTCATTTCACTTTTATGTTTTAGGCATAAAATTATCACACCCTCCTAGCTCCTCCTAGGTAGAGTTTAAGGGAATGTTCTGTATTCAGTACTAGTTAAGCTTAATTAACAACATTTGTGGCATAATATTGATTACCATTTCGTCAAAAAAAAAAAAAAGCACAAAATCAAGGTTACAGTGAATCACTTGCAATGCAAGGAAATGGGGTCAGTCCAGAAATGCTAAAATATACATTACTTCAAAAGTATAGCCACAAGATGTAAATGTAGATGTAAATGTGATCCCAACATGGCAGCCCCCTTGAGGGGACCCTCTACATGTAGAAGAAAATAGCTTTTATAAGGTTACTGATAAGACTGGACTGCCTCCTGCTGACATGGCTTGTAAAAACACAAAGTTATCAGTAAATGATGGAGAATCTTTTTTAAAGAAAGATCCGTTTAATGTAGTATTTATGTATAATAGACATCTAGATGGGACTAATAGAAGTATAGTTACATCTACTCTTTGTATAACTGAATTTAATCATTAACAATCATCTTAACTAGTATGACATTTCAGTGAAACACCCTCAATGTTAAGGTGTTTTATTCCAGCCAGTCTTTAGACATCACACAGAAAATAATTAAACATTTATAATATTAAAGTAGACAAAAGCCATTAAAAATATTTCATTTACTATAAACACAATTATATTAACCTGCGTTTATGAATTCATTTGTCAGGGAAACTAGGGAGGAGAGAGACCGTCTATAGTGAGAACCCTATCGCAGGAGCGAATTTAATAAAAGCAAGAAGTTATTCAAATACAGCAATATAGGATCAAAAAGGAAGACACTTTGTAGGTTTAACAAATACAAACAAATGAAGCACAAGGAACAAATAACACTTAACTTCTAGAACAACAGTGAGGATGATGAGGTCAAACATCAGCAAGGATACACGGAAGGGTGTACACACGATCAAGACTTGACACCAACTAAACAAACTGAAGAGCTTAAATACACACAAAACACTAATTAAGGGAATGAGGAACTGGGGCTGATTGCCCCAGCTGTACATAAGTTACAACTTAGCCTATTTGTGGCGTAAATGGGCACTAAGTCACAATTCACTAAATATGTGAGCGTTGCACAATTAAATTTAGGTAGAACATAACCCTACATGTAAACTAAATATTTACGGAAGACTCCGACCAGGAGTAACGGTTGGAATAAAAGAGCAGACTCATTTAATGACATCAATGAGCTCATGTTTTGGTTGACAGGCTTCAGTCTTTTCGACATATATGATGATGTTGGCATTTACATTTGTTTACATTTACGGGAGAAAACATTATGTAAAAAACGTACTTCTTCAGCATGAAACCGATCTAACGGTGCACTTTCCTGTGTATGCCGCCCAGTGTCAAGTTTCAACATACAATTGTGCTCAAAGTTTGCAAACTCTTGGAGAATTGGTAATATATGTACCATTTTTTAAAGAAAACATGAGTGAGTAGGCAAAACACATTTCTTTTATTTCTTATGGGATTCATATTCAACTGTAGGTTATAACAGAATGGCACAGTCATAAAACAAAACATGGCAACAAAGAAAAAAATGAAATGACCCCTGTTCAAAAATCTGCATACCCTTAGTTCTTAATACTGTGTATTGCCCCCTTTAGCATCAATGACAGCGTGCAGTCTTTTGTAATAGTTGTCAATGAGGCCCCAAATTCTTGCAGGTGGTATAGCTCCCATTCGTCTTGGCAAAATGCCTCCAGGTCATGCAAAGTCTTTGGTCGTCTTGCATGAACCACACGTTTGAGATCTCCCCAGAGTGGCTCGATGATATTAAGGTCAGGAGACTGTGATGGCCACTCCAGAACCTTCACCTTTTACTGCTGTAACTACTTGAGGGTTGACTTGGCCTTGTGCTTAGGGTCACTGTTGTGCTGGAAAGTCCAAGAGTGAAGAATACAAATTGTCTGCCAGTATTTTCTGATAACATGCTGCATTCATCTTGCCATCAATTTTCTCAAGATTCCCCGTGCCTTTAAAGCTCACACACCCCCAAAACATCAGTGAGCCTCCAACATGCTTCACAGTGGGGATGGTATTCTTTTCACTATAGGCCTTGTTGACCCCTCTACAAACATAGCGCTTATGGTTGTGACCATTAAGCTCTATTTTGGTCTCGTCACTCCAAATTACAGTGTGCCAGAAGCTGTGAGGCGTGTCAAGGTGTTGTCGGGCATATTGTAACCGGGCTTTTTTGTGGCATTGGCGCAGTAAAGGCTTCTTTCTGGCAACTCGACCATGCAGCTAATTTTTGTTCAAGTATCGTCATATTGTGCTCCTTGAAACAACCACACCGTCTTTTTTCAGAGCAGCCTGTATTTCTCCTGAGGTTACCTGTGGGTTTTTCTTTGTATCCCGAACAATTCTTCTGGCAGTTGTGGCTGAAATCTTTCTTGGTCTACCTGACCTTGACTTGGTATCAAGAGATTCCCGAATTTTCCACTTCTTAATAAGTGATTGAACAGTACTGACTGGCATTTTCAAGGCTTTGGATATCTTTTTATATCCTTTTCCATCTTTATAAAGTTCCATTACCTTGTTACGCAGGTCTTTTAACAGTTTTTTCTGCTCCCCATGGCTCAGTATCTAGCCTGCTCAGTGCATCCATGTGAGAGCTAACAAACTCATTGAATATTTATACACAGACACTAATTGCAATTTAAAAAGCCACAGGTGTGGGAAATTAACCTTTAATTACCATTTAAACCAGTGTGTGTCACCATGTGTGTCTGTAACAAGGCCAAACATTCAAGGGTATGTAAACTTTTGATCAGGGCCATTTGGGTGATTTCTGTTATCATTATGATTTAAAAAGGAGCCAAACAACTATGTGATAATAAATGGCTTCATATGATCACTATCCTTAAATAAAATACTTTTTTTGCATGATCAGTCATATTTTCAAAATCAATGCCAAAATTTCACAATTTCTACCAGGGTATGAGCACAACTGTACACGAAATATATAAGATATTAAAATTAATAAATATATATATTTTCCAGACTGTTGTTTTAGTATTTGTTTATCGGCAGCGGGTGCAAATAGCAATAGATACTATCTGCACTGAGTGCAAATAGTGGTAGAAGCTATTTAAATGTTTATAGAAACAGACACAAGACACATTTAAAAGCTTTCTGCAGGATCAAGTTGCACTTCACATTCTGCAGCAAGGCCTCTGCATTCTAAAAAAAACAAAATTAAGAGCTTGTTAGCACACATCTCAAGTATATTTATAGTTGAGTGTGAAATTGCCACTGAATGGAATTGCAATACTAAACAGCTGTGAATAAAAGCTGGATAGGATACTGAAGATAGGTCAAGTGTTCAAGTCTTTGCATCTGAAAAAAAACTGTCCTTGGCACAGATTTAAAATATTTTCCAGGGGTCGGATTCATGAAATTCTTCATTAAAACAAACAAAGGGAAATTTCTTATGATAAGCTCTAAGTTCATAAGAATGTCCCTAAGTGAAATTCTTGAAAAAGTCTTATGTTTTTAAACATTTCCTTAAAATATCCAAATCCTTAAAACATCCTAATTTTTGTCTTAAGAATAAAATAACAGGCTTTAATATCTGACTGTATACTAGCTGACACAGAATTGCCTTGTCTAATACTAATAAAGTTGTCTAATACATTCAGTTCCTTAACACTGATGTGTATGTACACATACATCATAATGATAAATTTCATTTATTTCATTTTTTAAAAATTGCATTTTACTAAAAAAATATCTAAAAAAGATACAATTTTACAAAATACAATTCTAAAATGTTAATATATATATATATATATATATATATATATAATTTTTATTATAATATATATTATATTTTTATTTTTATTTTGATGTTTATTTTATTTTATAAAAGTTAAATATTGAAGTCATAATAGTATTATAGTATTAAAATTTTGTAAAACTTTATATTTGAAAAACCCAGTAAAGTCATTAAACATCATACCTTTTTGGATTTAAGACAACTGTGAGGCTATCTTAACTTTAAGAGGTTCTTTACGATGATTTTTAAGAACATTTCTTTTTAAAAATGCCTGTCAGATTTTTTACTAGCCATTTTTGTAATGGAATGCTACGAGTGCTGACTTAATTATGAATTGTGGCTGATAAATTAATTGTCATACAAACTGCAATTTAATTGTCTGTCTCCTACAAATCCTCATAAATAAGAGAACTAATACAAATACATCTCTTTGGGTGATGTAATTTGAAAGGTTTGACAATAATATTTGAAATACTAAAATACCTTAAATAATTCTCTTTATATTATATTATATGATCTTATAATATAATTATTATATTGAAGATGAGACATTGAGCTTTATTCATTTCGTATAAGGAAGATCTTTCAGTTTCTGTGTGTATAGTATGTGACATCTGCGTTTAAATATGTTCCTTTCATTGAAATAAGAGGCTCATTTCCTCTTCTGTGTCACTGTGTCTCATGAACTGTAACAACCAAGAATGCTTGGCATTACACAAATGTTAAATTAAAATACAACTGGAGCAGTTTGCATTCTATTCATGTTCCTTGTTAATAAACATTCGCTTGAATGTGGTGTGAGCTGCATTGATGAAGCATGTGCACATCTGGGTGCTCCGGACCAGAACAGAAGAGTTTAATAAGCCTGTGATGAACTGTTTCAAATGAGTCATTAACTCAGCTGAATCAGTCTGGAGAATCCTTCACTTAACAAACCTGCTGAATCCGTCAGAGTAGTTCCTGTATCAACATCTGACCACTTAATGAACTTATGACCACTTATCAGTCTTGAAATGAAGTTGTATGTACTTTGGGTTTGTGAAACCAGTAATAATACTTACTGATTGTAAATAGTGGAAGATGAACAGAGCTCCCCACTGCAAAACAGAATTCAATAGATAACACTGGATGCAAGTATAAAATAGCTGATGCTGACATATTGAGTTTATTATTCATGTCAAACAAGATCTCGCCTAACATTAGCAAGCACTAAAGCATCTAACGATAGCTGTGTAGCTAGCTAGTAAAGTAATCCATGGCTAAAATAGAAATACAGGGTAGCTAAGTAATCCATGGCTAACCTTAACCCTAAACCTAACCATATTCGGACTGCTGATCAATTTATGTATTTAATTATTCATTTCAGTTTAATTTAAAATAAATGGCTCTGTATCTGAGCTGATATGAGATGGAGAAAAGATTTACTAAGATCTTAAATAACAGGTGCTATTTGCTTGTGTAAACGTTCAAATTGCATGTACGCGTTGTAGGCGTATTGCAGGTGAGGAATGCTCCAAATTACATATTCATCAAGGGAAAAATGACAGAAAGCGCTATTTTGCACATCTTTTGTGAGTTACAGTTTTTGCGTTGCTGAATTATGGCATGCAACCCATCGAGGCACAGGTGTTATTCATTCTGGTGTACATAATGACATCAAATCGATAAAAAAACCCCCCCGAAATGTAGAGAACCGCGTTGTGTTTTCCATCACGCACACATTTGTGATGACCCAAGCTGATGATTGAAAAGCACCAGGGTTCGACAGAATCGTAAGTGAGTCTTAAAGCAACCAACTCTGCGGGGAGCACCGGGAACAACCACACTCTGATTTGGACTGTAGCAAACGTGCCCAGTATGAAAACCATCTAATAACAGAAAATGTCCTAGTGCCCTGAAGAAAACATTTTTTGTTAGTAGTAAATAGTAAGATTACTTTGTGGTCATTTTATGGAAATGCAACGGTTTTGCAAATTGATGGACACAAATGTGTATATCAGGCCATGAATCCTTAAGGACTATGCACAAAAGAGTGAAGTATGGCATACAGTATGTACCACCAATGTGACAGGAATTCACGCTGCTTTGCTGCACTTTTTAGTGAATCAAGTATGAAGACTTTGCCCTCCCGAATGTTGACAGCAACCAAGAACCAGTGGCTGAACCTGCACACTGGCAGTAAAGCTCAATTGAAATCCTGAAATTGCATCTGTTCAAATATAAAAGTGAAATTCAGTGTTTAGTTTTTAAAAGATATTTTAAATATGAAAATAATGAAACACATTTAAGAGTAATTTCCTTATCGTATTCCCAGGTTGTGTAGTCTCCTTTCTTCCACAACTGCTCAAGGAAGCACTGAAAGACAAACACTTTAGCCTCTGACTCCCGAAGCAGAGCTAAGAGCACATTATTTGTTTTTTTCCATCCGTATAACGGAAAGCACGCCCAGTATGGTTTTGGTTAAGGGCATGTGTATGGGGTGCAGAATAGCAAATCATGACATCACCCTTTAACTTCTGACCTGAGACTGCTGCTGGCTGGAAACCGCTGCTCTGGGGCTCTGAAACTGGTGCTGAATTGAACCATAATGAATCATTATTGGTTTAAAAGTGGCATTTTTCTATAGTAACACAGACCATCATATTCCGAATGCATACTGTATCTTCTGATACAGATGGATACAGACCCCTAAAATGTAGATCCATAAAACGTACACGTATATCAGCACCCAAAATCAACGCCATAGGTTGCAGTTAGGTTATGTTAAGTGTTTGTGTTAGCAAATGTAGGTTTGAATGTGTTTACTCACTTTGTATTTCCTGGCTTTTGCCATAACGTACACAGGTGTGCATAACTAGGTTGTATACAACTCTGGCCTGCAATGACTGATCACTGTCAATAAGCTTTACTGATCTTTCTATATGCATGGGGTGAAACACTCTCTGAATCTATCTCTCAACTGCTGTCTTAGCCTCACTTTAACATGGGAAACTTTGGCTCTTGAAAAGAACAGGTGAGCTCTCCTTTTAAGATCATAGAGAACAGACATAAGCACCAAATGTTTGTTAAAGAAAGAAAGGTAGTAATTGCTTCACTGATTATGCTGTCTTATAAGTATCTTCTTCATTTTCTGCATAACATAAAAAACAACATCAGCTACATGTGAAACATAGCTTTGCAGAATGTCTCAGGATCTACTGTAGGTTTTACTTGTTTACATATAAATATCTATAATCATATTTGCTGTGAAACAAATGTTTGCTTATGTTTTTCAAACATAAATCATTTAAAAATAAAACAACAAATGGGTTTTTGCTACGCTGGCTTATTAGGGTCACCTCCCCTAACTTTTAGCATTGTATGGTACTAGGGTGACCATACGTCTCTTTTTCCCGGACATGTTCTCTTTTTCAGACTTTAAAAAAGCGTCCGGTCGGGATTTCTATATTTGCACAAATTTCCGGGATTCGGCTTTAGTTGCATTATGATGTGCATCTAGTCTAATACTTCATTGTGTGAGTGTGCATATTTGCATATCTTTAACCCCTCTTTGTAAGTCCCGCCTTCTCGCACATCAATTGGTTGATTATAAGAGGCTTGCAGCAACTATTGGCCAAATTCCTGCCTGTCAATCTCTCCGCGAACGTGTGAAGCGCTGTTGTGTTCGGCATCAAACAGTTGCTTGACAGTAGCAGCAAATGACAGCTGAGTGGAAACAATGCCCAAACGAAAGTGCAAATTTACAGAAGATTTGCACAAAAAATTCCCATGCTTTCATCCAGGTCGAGATCCGTGGGAAGCAGAATGTTTGACATGTAAAACTGGCACTTATGTTTCAGTTACTAATAAAGGTGCAAGTGATTTAGAAGCCCACATTAGCTCTGCGAAGCATAAAGGGTCAGCAAAAGGTGAAAGTTCATCAGGTAAATTGATGGACTACTTTTTGTGACCAGGTAAAATTGTTTTCACATTGCTTCATTTTCCAAGGCCATTCAAAATAATAGTAATAGTAAATGAAGGTACACTCATGGCATCAAATATTTTATTTTAGTACATGGACATTCAAAAGAATGTTGGAAATTTGTATTTATTTATATATATTTATGTTATGCTAATAGACTGTCTTTTTCACTATATTAAAGTTTGCATTCATAGTAACTGTCATGTGTATTTTGTTGATTCATGTCTTTTATTTTGAAATGTTTAGTTCCTGTTTCCCTTGTCATGTGATTCCTGTTTTCCCTCCATGTTCATGTGTCACGTTTTCATTGGTTTATTGTTTAATTAGCTTGTTATGAGTTCTGTTTGTTCATTGGTTTATGGTCTCCCATGTCTTGTATTTAAGCCCTCATGTTTGCATTGTTTTGTTGTCAAGTATTGAATGTATGTGGATGTGGCCAGGCCAGGCCAGGCCAGGCCAGGCCAGGCCATGCCATGTTTATGTCATGTTTTAAGTCTAGTCATAGTCAAGTTCATGTTTATGTTTTGTTCACGTTTTGTAGTTAGGGTTTCTGGATTCCACGTTCTGTAAATAAACTGCACTTGGGTTCTCATCACCATCGTCTTCGTCATTGCCAGCGCCAGCAGCCAAACGTTACAGTAACACTGTTTTGAACTCTAGTATTACCCCCACCCTGTGAAAAAAAGGTGTCCTCTTTTTGGAAAACCAGAATATGGTCACCCTAATGGTACATTATAACCTTACAAAATAGGCCTACCTGATAATATGCGATTCTAGAGATTTCATCAAATTCATACTCCTGATTTACAACAATAAAACAGTGCGCAGAAGATAACAAGCATGCTGTTGATCTTAACACAAATGGCTGTTTACATTAATATTGTGTTAAGGGGGCCGTTTTTGACCAAGACGTGCATTTGATTGTTCACGCGGGCATCTACATTCACGCAATGAGACACGAGTGTTCCAGAGCCCGTGCGGACATGTGAAAGCTTGAAATCACAAAGTAGCCGGCTGTACTCGTACAGCGCACGGGTACAGAATTCAGTCAGCTAGCGGTACTACCGGTGCTAATACAAAATGTAAGTGCTGTTTTGATTTTGCATGCTTTGATTTGTATTTCTGATACAAATTCAGAAATTACTGTCGCTACAACATATCATACAGTACCCAAATACCAAAGCTTCCAGTCTTAGACCTAATCATGTATAGACTCAAGATTAATTACATTTTTGATGATGAAAAGTTGCTACCTAGCTAGCCAGCTATTTAAGTATATGAATGTAAGTAATGCTGTAATGAAAGTAATGTTGAATATCACTTTAGACATAAAAACAGAGTTTTGTTCAAATGTTCTGGGTTTGCTGCCTCTAAATGTATTACTTTTATATATGTAAACTATGTTTGATAATAGAATACATAAAATACAATAGATGTTCATGCTCCCAACTCCATGACGTGCTTAGTGTCTCTCTGCACCATTGCGCCAAATGAAAATATTCCCGCCTTCATTTGACCAGCAGTTGAACCCAATGAAATGTGTTATGGCTGTCTTGACCTTGGTCTGAGCAATGGCGGGCGGAGTTAGTGTAAATAGCCTTTGCCAACAAGATGGGCTATTTGCACTTAGTGTAATTAGACACTCTGTTATTTATTTATTGTCCCTTGTTCATTTTAGATACAGTAATTGAATATTGTTATTTACATATATATATATATATATATATATATATATATATATATATATACAATTAATGAAATTAAATATACCATTAATGAAATCTTGTTTTATTACATATCGTATTTCAATGGGGATATAATTTATTACAGCTGACAGTTACGTGAGCAAACAAGGTTTAAACATCAGCCGTAACAAGATCAAACTGAAATTGATGGCTTTTTTTTTTTTTTTTTTTTTAGGATTTTCTTCCCTTTTCTCCCCAATTTGGCATGCCCAATACCCAATGCACTCTAGGTCCTCGTGGTGGCGTAGTGACTCGCCTCAATCCGGGTGGCGGAGGACGAATCTCAGTTGCCTCTGTGTCTGAGAATGTCAATCCGCGAATCTTATCATGTGGATTGTTGAGCGCGTTACCGCAGAGACCTAGCATGTGTGGAGGCTCACGCTATTCTCCGCGGCATCCATGCACAATTCACCACACGCCCCACGAGAGCGAGAACCACATTATAGCGACCACGAGGAGGTTAACCCAATGTGACCCTACCAACCCTAGCAACCGGGCCAATTGGTTGCTTAGGAAGCCTGACTGGAGTCACTCAGCACGCGCCCCACGAGAGCGAGAACCACATTATAGCGACCACGAGGAGGTTAACCCAATGTGACCCTACCCACCCTAGCAACCGGGCCAATTGGTTGCTTAGGAAGCCTGATTGGAGTCACTCAGCACGCGCCCCACGAGAGCGAGAACCACATTATAGCGACCACGAGGAGGTTAACCCAATGTGACCCTACCCACTCTAGCAACCGGGCCAATTGGTTGCTTAGGAAGCCTGACTGGAGTCACTCAGCATGCCCTGGATTCGAACTTGCGACTCCAGGTGTGGTAGTCAGCATCTTTACTTGTTGAGCTACCCAGGCCCCCCTTGAAATTGCCGGCTTTTTAACACTTCTGTGTACAAATTTGAAGGCTGCTTATTGGATCAATACAAGTAAACGTCATATTATGCGACTACGCATTACTTTACGGAGAGCTTACGACCTGCTAGTTAAGTCTTGCCTTAAGAACAGGTGGTGCAACCAAATTAAGCAAATAACTAAGCCATTAGTGTGAACTTTACATTTCAACTTAAGTGACACCTTACATACAGCTGGTGCAACCCTACCCAGGTGAGTGAAATGAAGAGTGTGGCAGGGTAATAATCAGGAGAGGCGGATTTGGTGTGAGCAGGAGAGGGAGAGACTGGAGAAGGCGTGACATCAATATGCCAGCCTGATCTCATGAAAATTACATGGCGACATTTTTGTACAATTACATTATGTGGTTCATTACACTTATTGTGGCAGTTCTAAAGGTGAAATTTCCACTGAGTGGCGCTAAAAGTGATATATTGTTCTCCCAAACAGATGACGTTTTTAAGGTTATGATGCATTCCAGACAACTTGGGACTAAACATTTTCACACCTCCTGCTAAAAAAAAATGACTGGAACACTAATTGAAGTTGGACTTGTGAAGTCGGTGCAAATCGATCAACCTCGACCTTAGCGAGAAGTATTAGTATTAGCAAGAAGTAACCCAAAATATTCCTTTAATCGAGTTTTAAATCAACAAAACCTTCCTTCCTAGGCTAAACCTTAAATCTAAACCCAACCGATAGAGTCATAAAAAGCAAATGTGAGATGAAAAATACAATTGTTGGGCAACCACATGATTTTGTGGTGCTTCTATGACACTTTCAGCTAATGTGTCGACTTGCGTGCTCTTGAGGCCTTTACATTGCAAGTGCAACGCCCTATCAGTTGAGCTACTGCACAATTTCATCGCATCTGAACAAGCAATGCATTTTGCAAACATTAATGTAACACCTTACAAGTCATATGCTATAGTAAAAGTGTTCATATGTCATAACATAGCACTGAGTGAGGAAAAAACTAAAAATGTTTCTGAACTAATAATCTTTTGCAAGTGATTTGTGTGAAAGTGGAAAAAAAAAAGTCATTGTTGTAGTGCCTCTAGTGTTCATTTAAACAAGAAACTGCCGCAATATGTACAACAAGCCACGTAAAAATAATTTTTTAAAGATGTAGGTATAGTAATGGGATTCTAGGTGACCATGTTGGCTAGAACCACACTTTACATACGAATACCTATGAATACTAAAGAGATCACATTGACTCCAACACTGTGAATTAGAACAAAAGAATAAGAGTCTAATTTCATTCATGGTATTGTAATGTAAACAGAACTGAGCTGATGTTTAATTGAGCCCGATAATTTAGTTTAATTTAATTTAATTTAGCTATTATTAAATTGAGTCTCATACCTGTGTACTCCCCTGCTGATAATGAGAGGTGCTTTTTTTCAAAGATAAAGAGCCTCTCTCATTATCCAATTCATTCTAGTCAGCCAATGATTTCATCTATTTCACGTCAATATTTAAGTTGATAAATTATAACTTCATCAAATTGCAGTACTCAGTCCAATTAAACTCATTACCATGAATCTATATGGTGGCAGAAGTAAATCAGGCCGATGTGGCCTCTTCAATCAAATACTGATGAGATATTTGGCTGGAGACATTAAATGCCTGACATTTTGGGATTTTTAATTTACCTGGGCAGCTCTGCGCATACTCAGCCTCAGAAAGCATGCATGGAATGCCCACAGTCTGTTCACTAACTGTCTGATGCATTTAGCACACAAAAATGGGGAGCATTTTCAAAAATCACAATCATAAAAATTTAAATGGCAATAGCTTTCTTCTATAGCTCAGTGCATGATCCTCTGATATGGAATCCTTACATTACTTCTGCATTTGCTTCAATTGCTTCAAACTGATTCTTATTGATAGAATCAGAAATACTGTGTATTTGTCCTCTTCAGGCACACCACAGAGGTGATAATTGTTTCCCTGTCATGAATAGAAGAAATTATTGGCTTTCAATGTTTTCATTTAGCTGTTTTCAGGCTTTTGATTGATTGTGTTTTGGAGTGTTTCACAGACCAAAAATCAGATGATTATTATTTTTTTTCCTCACCTTGCTTTTGAATTGCATTTCCCAGTTGTGTCTCAATTGACTCATGTCATTCACCGTCACGTCCAAAGACAGTCACTATGAATATGTTTCTCCCCCATTGTCCTTCAATAAGTCTTGGAGCTTGAGCTTGTACATGACTACTAATACAGCAGCAGAAACTACTGGTAATTACATGCAATAATAATATGTGTAATTGTTTCAAAGCTGCTGTAAACCATTTGAGAAAACTGCAGAGATGTGCTGTTCACCTGACTTTTTGCAGGCCTAATCACAACATTTTAGACTGTCCATGTCTTAGTATACTGTATGCGATATAGCACATTTTGGTGGCAGCAAAAGTAGTACCTGGTTGAATGTGATAAGAAGGTTGCAACAATGTTGCAAGGAGACATGTTTACAATGTCATAAGGTTTCTGCAACATAAAATTACATAGAAAAACCCAGCATCTTTCGTATTAAAGGTGCACTCAGTTTTTTTTTTTTTTTTTTTTTTTTTTTTGCTGCCTCTACACAAATTTTACTGCACTTATGACTATGTAGTTGCACGTTAATGCACCTTAGTGTAATGTATGTAGGATAAAAACCTTATTAAAACATTTTCATGACTTTTCATTTTTCATGTTTTTACAACATATGTGCTAGGTGGGTATTTACCAGGGTCTGTTTAGTCCGAGATGGAGCACTTGTATTAAAATGAATGGAAGAAATTGTAACACCAATGTGGTGGATGTAGAAAAGGAAGCCGTGGCTTGCAGGTAAAAGAGCCAGTCACCTTTAAGATACAGACATTACTTGTCAGTCATATTAAGAATGTGCATGCACATTAGCTGGACCAACCTAAAAAAATAGTGTTTTTTAGCATGATCAGAGCTAAAGAGGCACAATTTATGATACCATTGTTGTCAGATTTTTTGAATTGCATGAATTAATTAATAACATATTTTTATAAAATATGGTATAAGGGAGACAAATGGGACAAAGGGTGGCAGGCCTGGCTATTTCCAATTGAGGTTGGCTGCAGGGATGCTCACAGCCCTGGGAGTAGCAGGAAGGGAGATGAAGACAGCTGTGCGCAGGTTGGGGGAAGCAGCTGAAAGAGCTTCTTGCTGGCTCTGGAATAGGTGGGAGGAGTTGAGCTGGAAGCCAGGAGAAGATGGGCAGTGACCATCACTGCCGACCCGCCAAACGTTGTGGTTTTGGGTCGAAACGTCCAATGAAAGTTGGATGCCACCTGATGACATCTTCTCCTGGCTGAAAGCTACAGTCATAAGCAAGTGTCTGAAGGTGTTAGCATCTAAATATATATAATAGTAGGTCCCAGGCATTACCACCACTCCCTATATTACGCAGTCTGTGTAGGGCATCAACTCCCAAGGGGGGCACCATCTTACCCCAGAAACTCCACTTATACATTATTGAAGGACCCAGTAGCAGCCGTGGAACCCAGAAGATCGCCTCGAGCTCACACTTTCGCAAACCCAAACATTCCCCCCCCCCCAGCCCCCCGATCACGGAGCTCTTTTGTGTATGTAACGAACAGGAGAGGGCCAAGCACTGAACCTTGAGGTACACCAGTGCTTACACAAGTTGATGTGACTTCTCCAAGATACACTGAAGGATCTACCTGTGACGTAGGGCTCAAACCAGAGGAGTGTAGTTCCTGTGGTGTATGAATGAATAAATAAATACATATAAATATATAAAATAAATACATAAATATGTGTAAATGTACTAAATATTTATGTACAGAGATGTGCTTTTGAAGACAGGAACACATTTCAAATGAATTTCAGTGTCTAAAGGCAAGACATAATTTGTTTTATCACAGCATGAAATTGTGGATTAATACATTCTTTCTACATTTTCTGTGGTTGAAGTTGTCAGATAGAAACAAATGTTAATTTTTTTATAGTTTTAGTGTTTGTTTTCTTGCTTTCCTTTCATCAGTTAATCATGTGCAGGATATATAATTACATTTTAACTAGTTAAAATGCTAATTCTTCATATCAGGAATGAAATTACTGCCAGTTAAAATGCTAATTTTTGAAATCAGTATTAGGTTTGCACTAGTGCAAATGTTATTTCGTTATCAAAAATGACGTTACTCATTTGAAATACCCATTCTTAATATAAAAAATGTATTTAAACTAGCAAAAGCCATATTAATTTTATATCTCTAACTGCATTTTCACTAGCAGAATTTTAAAATGATTTGTCATTCACTCCTGTTTAAAACTCAATTACGGATATCAATGATTCATTTCTTACTAGCTGGAAGTCCAAAAATACATACCAGCACTGTGATACTTACTAGTAAAATGTATAATTTTTAATATCAATAAGTAAATTGCAACTAGTGAAAATGCCCATTCTGATATCAACAAATTAATAACAACAAGTAAAAAGGCTAATTGTTTATATTTATAATTTGGTTTTCATTAGTGGCAATGTTCACTTGAAAATATATTTCAGACATCAAAAAATTGAAGAGTAATTAACGATATCTTCAAATGCTTTCTTACTAGTTAATGGAACATTATAAATATCTGAAATTAACATTGCCACAATCAAGCATTTTTACTAGTTTTAATTTAATTGTTAATATCAGGAATGTTCATTTGCACTAGTAACAATGTAACTATTGATATCAACATAATTTCTATAAGTAAGAACATTGCTGATACATGTACTTAGAATTATAAATAGTAAGAAATTAACGACAGTTATCTGTAATTGCATTTTGAAAAGGAGTGAATGGCAGACAATTCTGAAATTCTACTAGTGAAAATGCACTTATAAATAATTGTTTTAATTGAAATTCCATTTTTCATATCAAGAATAGGTATATATGTGAGTAATGATGTCCTTTAGATATTAAGAATTCATGTTTTACTAGTGAAAACAATCCCACTGCTGGTATCAATAAATTGTATTTTAACTAGTGAAAATTAAATGATCATGCACATGATTAAATGTCGAAAATGGCTTGTTATATTGAGTATATGTATGAATTTGTGTGCTTTTGTTTTTATAAATATAAGTACAATTGACAACATGCTGTCCTTTATGTCATGAATACACAAAGCAATGAGTTATTCAAAAACACTGATAAAAAAGTAAAGTTAAAAGTCCTTGATCAACAAAAGGTTGCTTACTAGAAACAGTTAGAAGCAATAATGTTATGTACACTAAACTCTGGAAGCTATTTGCTGTTAATTACCATGTGGATTAGAATATGTAAACAGCTCCTCTGGCTTGCAATATTGGATAATGTTCGCAAATGTGTCCTTCAAATGCACTGTTCAATTTGTAGTTTAGCAGTTTGTCATTGGTTATAGTTTATGGGATTTCCAGCAGTCAGTAGGTATACTACTTATCAGTGATACAACTTATGATTCTATTGAAACTATAAACTGCTGTAAAAGGCACAATCTTTGCAACAATAATTAAAATAAGTAAAGAATTGTATGTTTAATATATGCAGGGGAATCAGAGCTTTGGGTTTGTAGATGTCACGTCCACTTGGACTGCATCACTGATAGTAAATTTTATACGTCTGTTATGGATACTTGGAAAATGTTGTCCTCTTTAGAATTATTTTATTGTCCACTGGCTAGTTATTATGAGCGGAACAGATGGAAATAAATAATTAACAGGCATTGGCTTAATGCATAAATGAATCTGTGTCTGTTAACCTGTCATGACACCCAAAGAGATTTTCCCAAACCATTGAATTATGAATCCAGAAAAGAACAGGTCAAAATGAACCCATCAAGTCTTCCAAAGGCACACGATTTGGTGAGAAACATTTTTCAAATAAAATTGTTTCACAGTTATTTTACATTTTACAGTGAAAATCTTGACTTCCGCCATACATTTCATATGCACGTTCATGACTGCATGAGAGAAGTTAGCTCACAAGAGCTCGCACTTAAACAGCACAACATCTTAGATGATTACTGCAATTACGGCTTCTGCCATTCCAGATGTGCATAACTTTCTTTCTTCTGCAGAACACAAATGAAGATTTTTAGAAGAATATTTCAGCTCTGTTGGTTCTCACATTGCAAGTGAATGGTAACCAGAAATTTGAAGGTCCAAAAATGACTTAAATGAGGCATTAAAGTAATTCATAAGACTTCCTGAGCAATATGATCAATTCAGATCAGAAGAAACAGATCAATATTTAAATCCTTTTTAACTGTAAATCTACACTTTCACATTCAGCCACCTACTGGATTGATAGTAAAAAAAAAAAAAAAAAAAAGGACTTAAATATTGATCTGTTTCTCACCCACACCAATTATATCACTTCAGAAGATATGGATTTAACCACTGGATACATTTTTGGAGCTACAAAGGTCTGACCACCATTCACTTGAATTGGATGGACCTACAGAGCTGGAATATTCTTCTAAAAATCTTAATTTGTGTTCTGCAGAAGAAAGAAAGCCATACACATCTGAGTAAATGATGCAAAAATTTACATTTTTGGGTAAACTATTCCTGTTAATTAGTCTATAATTCTATCATTAAAGTATCCAAATGTTTAAAGTGATAGTGTAAACATTAGGATGAAAATTTAAATTCTCTCATATTTTACTCACCCTCATGATATCCCAGGTGTGTATGACCTTTCTTCACCAGAACACATTTGAAGAAAAATAGAAAAATATCTTAGCTCAGTAGGTCCTTAAAATGCAAGTGAATGGAGATTTCTCTTTTGAAGCACCAAAGATCACAGACAGTCAGGATAAACATCATCGATACGACTCCAGCGGTTAAATTAATGTCTTCTAAAGTGACATGATCACCTTTGGTGCAAAAACGATAAATATTTAAATACTTTTTAAAACTTTAAATCATGCTTCCGGTCGGCAGCAGTACGCGCGTGTGATGTAATCTCATTGGCATTTGAAACACGTGAGAGGAACGTGAGTCACAGTAGCTTGGTTGGTTTTAGTTTAGATCTGTATTTATCTGTTTCTTTACTCACAGTGGTGCGTTTGTGTGCTCATCCTGGATGTCTCAACCGAGTGAAGAACATGAGATTACATCTGTATCTATGGCAACGTGAATACGTCACACGAGAGACCGCTTGGACTCCACCCTCTCTTGAAGTGTTGGATTATAATGAAAAAGTACTTACATTTTTATCTTTTTTCCCACCAAAAGTGATTGTACTGCTTTGGAAGACATTAATTTAACCTCTGGAGTTGTATGGATGACGTTTATGCTGACTGTCTGTGATTTTTAGGGCTTCAAAAGAGAAATCTACATTCACTTGCTTTTTAAGGACCTACTGAGCTTAGATATTTTTCTATTTTTCTTCAAATGTGTTCTGGAGAAGAAAGAAAAACATACACATCTGAGAATTTTCATTTTTGGGTGAACTATCACTTTAAGTTTTAAACTCTTGATGCCCAGATGTTTACTTAATGATGACTAAATTTAATTTTGCTGGGAACCATCCCTTTGAAAGGCAACAAATATGACAGTTAAGTTTATAGCAACAAACAAACTTACAGAGAATCAGCTTGAAGCTTGAGAACAAAACCTACTAAAAGGACACATTTGCTTCAGAAAGGACAGTTAATGGTTGTTATTTGTTTTGTTCAACCAAAATCTGGCAACAGTAAACCAGAACATAGCCCATGTCAATCCTCATGCAAAGTATCAAAAAATACAAATGTATTAGCTTTTGCAATCATGGGTTACCTCTTTAAGTTAAGTACTATAAGGTGAAATCTGAATCTAGAGTATTACACCTATATTTAATCAAAAACATGAAAATTGACTTTGCTGTGGTCTTTTCTGTTTTTAAATGCAGTCAATGTTACTGCATATACATTAATTTGCAACAGTGACACTAATTTTTTTCAGTCACAATGGTCAAGTGGGAGGTTCTTGGACAGAATAAGCTGCAGTATGGCCATTTAGGGTGCTTTCACACCAAAGAAATTACATTACTTTTTCATGACCTTTCCAGTTGTTTGTTTCTTGATACGGATTTTTTAAAATCATTTTGATTCAGACTGATTCGCTAATGAATTATTTGTGAACATTTTTACCTTATTATTGACAAGAGCTGACTCAAAAGATCTGTTCACTCACAAATTGGATATAACTATGGATATAGTTTTATTCTACACAAGATCATTATCCAGCTAATGAGATATTTTTAGGACAGAGGAAAACTACAAAATGTAAATTTACTGTACAAATTTCCATGAACTTTCCGTCACATATTTTACAATTACCATGACTATTCCTGCCGTGGAAATCACATATTTAAAATTCCTTGATATTTTCAGGTTTTCCATGACCATGGGAACTCTGTTAGTTGATGTCAATGCTGTTCTCTGAACTCGGGTGTGCAGGTTTCCGAATCCCGCAAACTGCACCCAAGTCCGCTTGAAAGGATGGTCTGGGGTTCACGTGAACTCCAATACAGTTAGCTGCGGATATGAACGCAATCTGCCCTGTTTCATCGAAGTGAAATGTAAGCTGAAGCCTGCGGGAACACGGGAAAGGAAGGCATCGAACTTGGGTCCGGACCAAGCAATCAAACCAGGCACCCTTAGTCAAAGGTCTGGCTATGCGAGACAAACCCAAATAGAACAGACCTGTGACCCATTTCTGGGGTTAGGACTCACCAGTTGAGAAATACTGCACTGAAGAATAAAAGCAAACTGCCATGCAGTGGGTAAGAACTATAATTACTTTATTTCACATTATCCTCTGTGAGATTCGTAAATGAGATGGAGAGAGAAAATGTAGCCAGTGCAGCTCCCAGATGATACTTGAAAGACTGAGGAATTTGAATGTACTATTGAAGGAGATGACACACTTATCTGCATATTATAGTCTACCGCAGACATCTCTTAGTAGCTTTGATGTGAATGGTGTTCGTGTGGCGTTGCCATTTTTATTTTCTATAGGTAAGAGATTCTTTAAATAATTTCTTTCTTGTTGTATGCCTCAAGGGCTGTTGCAGCTGTGGGTACAAAAATATGCTTAATAATTGTGCATTTTCCATTCCCTGAAGAAAAGGATTTGCTAGGAAAAGAGCATTGTGCACATACCAGTTCTTAGAAACATTCACATCAATTTCATGTCTCAGACCCCTTGGGCAAATTAAAAAGATTCTACTTTTATATACAAGCTGCTTGTAATGATTCAAGATGAATGGAGAATAAAGAAACAGTACGGGAAAAGTTCTAAACATGTTAAACACCATGAAAACCAGGAAAAACACTGATCAAAACATTTATCTTGTATTTTTCTGTTCTCCTGTGCCTTAATGTCCAGATAGCTCTTTGAATTCAACAGCTTAAAAGCTTTCAAAGAAAAAAGCAAGAATAAAAGATAAGCCACAGTAATAATAGGCTGTATACTGTATGGTAATAATGCATTCATCGTTAAATTGAGCAACAGTGGTTGGGAATCAAGTAACAGTTCTATTAAAGAAAAAAACAACATACTAGAATCAAATGATTTTCATGACATTCAGTTCTTGTCATGGCTCTGGTGTTTGCCAGTTCATTCTGTTGTTTGTTTTTCTCTCTCCTTTGTGTGTTACAGGTGGAGTTGGTGAGCGCAATCGGCATTTCCATGGGAACGCTGATCGCTACCGGTGAGATGCTGATTACGGTTATGGTTTTCTCACATGCTACACCTGTCCTCCTCTTATTGCTCTCCCTATTTCATCCCTTGTGTTTTCCCTGTACGCTTGCTGGTTTATTGTTTGCTGTACCACTCACGTTTGTCTCTTGTCTAGTGTGGAGTTGGTTGCACAGTTCTTGAGGTAGTGTTTACCCCACAGATCACCATTGCCCTGTTGGTTGCTCTCGAGGAGGATTCCTCAAATGATCTGCCTACATGTTGGGGAGCTTGTGTGCCTGGTTGTCGCTTTGCATCACACCAACCTGCTGCAGATCTTTCCGGACTTCCATGACACAACACGAACAGACGAACACGCTCTCCTCACCCTCTGGCTTCATTATTTGAGCTCGACCGAGCTGGCGCTGGAGCGCTTTTTCTGTTCGATTAATAAAGGACTTTGTTGTTTATTTCCTCTGCTCTTAGGTCTTTTGTTCCCGCGCACCTGACAGTCGTATTAAAGTTTGTTGAACATCTACATAGTTCCGGTCTCCTTAAAGGGATAGTTTACCCAAAAATGAAAATTCTCTCATCATTTGCTCACCCTAATGTCTTCTCAGATTTGTATGACTTTCTTTCTTCTGCTGAACACAATGCAAGTGCAAATGCAAGTGAATGGCAAACAAAATGTTGAAGTTCCAGAAAGCACCATACAGCACTATTATCATCCATTTGCCTTTTTTTGGCCTTTATCCACCTTTTTCCTGAAGTGTTCCATGATTCATAACAGAAGCCCTTTTTCGTTTTCTGGTCTCCAGTGTTTTTAATCAAATCAATGTGTGTTCTTAGAGGATAATAATATGTTTAGTATATTAAATTGAAGAAGTGGCACTTTACAGAGTCGTGATGACCGCCTTTTGACAGTACCTCACCCGTCAAAGTTTAAGCCACTCATGAGTGGTGCAACACTAAATGCACAATGATCCACTAAAATGCACAATGATCCACAAGTGCTCAAAGCAAATTTATTTACAGATTTATTCAATTGATAATGGAGTTGCACTTCGTGGGTATTATTAAACAGAAAACACATGGGAAAGATATAACAGTTTGGTCAAATTGGGGGGGGGAGGCCGAAGTGAGGGATCATGGCCCACAGAGGCCCCGACGCTGGCTAGCACTCCAAATATTTTATGTAATGAGCAAGCAAAACTGTGTGCTTCAAAATAATACAAAGCTAATAAATACAATCCTGATAGCACTCGTTCATCACTCAGATGTCTATTTGATGTGCGTGTTTACATCTGGAAGACATTTATTTTTTTATTTTTTTTACATTGTTTGCTCATCTGCAATACATCTATAAGAAGTTTCCTCTCGAATGTCAATAAGACATTCAGCAGATGCCTTTGAGATGTTTATGATTTAGATTACTTATAAAGCTGATCAATTTAAGATGTTTAGAAAAAAAAAAAGAAGATTTGCATTGCTTTTAATAAGGTAGCGATTTGTTTGTAATAGAGCCATTGTAGGCAATTATGCAAAAAAGCATGTGGCAAAGATAGGTGAAGACACATTTTGTATTTGGTTGATGTTGATGCAATTTGACACTTTTTAGAATGAATATGTGCATTGCATGCATATGAAACAAGCTAAAGTCACGGTACAGAATGAAATTTAGCACCCATTTAGACATGAAACATGATATGTAAGTTCTGCTTTGTCCAAAAGATATTAGGTCATGCCATTATTGCAGAGCAGAAAAAGCATCTGAAAAATTAAATTGTGTATTAAAACTGACAAGAGATGCTACACACTAATAGGTAGAAACTCTGTTATTATTCCAGTCAACCATTTTTGTTCACTGGTTATTTTTATTTTGTTTCTAGTATGTCTAGTATGAATACAGACACTTTGGGATAAGCTGTGGCATGCTCAAGACAGTCTAAACAATTATCTAGAATCTTGTTAAAGTGCATTAGGGTGATTGCATCCTTATTGCATCCTGAGGGAAAGATCTTTACTTAAGTCATTTGCTTGATGGTGGACCAGCTTTGTTGTGCAGGATGTGAAGCTCTAGCAGACTTTTATGTGAAAGAGAGACGAGATGAATATCATGCTACGGTTCATTCCAAACACTTGTGACGCATAAAACACATTTAGGTGTCTAAACCATCTCAATCTAATCTCAATAATACATACAGTGTTTGGGGTGAATTCACTAAACAGCTGTACATTTTTGTGCCTGGTTTTTCAGCATGAAAACCTGCACTTTATTCAGTAACCACCCATCCTGTATCCTCCTCTACATGGCGCTCAAAATTTGCCCGTAAGATTAGAATTGCGCATGCAAATTGAGTTCAGCAGCAATTTTGTGGGTGCGTTTATGCCCTTTCCTGATCTGCATAATTCCTTTTGTGAATTGGGTGCTAAACCAGCGGAGACAGCACATGTAAATAACTGGTGCTTTTAACAGGCGCAATTAATTCTTAGTGAATTCCCCCTTAAACTTGCTTAGGGTAAATGCTAAGCTAGCAGGCTAACCAGCCTGTGGAATGCTAAACTAGCAGGTTGATATGCTCACGGCATGTTAAAATATCAGGCTAACAGGTTAGCTTGAGAGATAACTGCAAAAACAAAACTAAACATTTTTAGTCGACGCGTTAGATGTATGATTATAAAAACGGAGTGTCTATTTGCACCCTGGGCACACAGGGCAGCTATTTGCACCCCAATAGTCTGGCGGAACCAACGAAATATACAACAAACTAGCCAGTAGATGTCATTGCAGTGGCATGGGGTGTAAAGACGGTGTGAGAATGTGAAGTGTTGTCCTAGCGACCACGGTTCGAATCTGCGTTTTGTCCCACTTTTTTCCCCATTCGATTTCCTGTTTACACTCTTAATATTTCCTTTAATACTACTTAAAATAATAGATAAAAATGTATATAAATGTTGATTTCATTGCAGTGATTTGGTCACGGTGAATGTCGGGGAGTGCAGAGAAGAGTTTGATCTGGAGGCGGGGTCTGTCTATCGCACTCGTTCCCACGTGAAACCATGGTTACTGTAGTAAAACCAAAGTTATGTTTTCTAAGGTAAGGTTAAGGTTAGGTTTAGGGGTAGAGATTAATGTAGTGTGTCTGTGGGACTCTAAATAAACACAATGAACACACTGCAGTGATGCCAATACTATAAGATAGTATTAAAATAAAATATGGGTGCAATTAGTATCTACCATCATTTGCATCGGGGATGGGGTACTGGGTGTAAATAACATATATCATTACTTGCACCAGGGTGCAAAAAGCATCTGACACTATGTGCACACTATTTGCACCAGGGTGCAATTAGTATCTACCATTGTTTGCACGGGGGTTGAGGTGCAAATAATATCTGCCACTATTTGCACTGGGGTGTAAATAGAATATACAATTATTTGTACAGGGTACAAATAGCATCTGCCTTATATAAATGATGGGTGATATACAATTTCAGTGACATTAAT
The DNA here is from genome assembly GCF_019703515.2 of Myxocyprinus asiaticus. Lineage (NCBI taxonomy): Eukaryota > Metazoa > Chordata > Actinopteri > Cypriniformes > Catostomidae > Myxocyprinus > Myxocyprinus asiaticus. Next base: position 3,558,556 of record NC_059393.1, read on the forward strand.
TGTTGTATTTATAAAAAGCGATATGCATCATAAAGTGATTTTGTATGTTTTCTAATCTGGCACTAAATAGTAGTTTTTGAGTCCACCTTATTCGAATCCAAGTCAAGTCTGAGTCTTTAAACAATCGAGTCCGAGTTGAATCCGAGTCCAAAAGGGGCTGAGTCGGACTCAAGACCGATTCCATAACAGGCCAAGTCTGAGTCGAGTCTGAGTCCGAATGAATCTAAATTTAAATTGTAACAGTAAACTCAACATCAATATTTTAAGCTTATTTTAAACTTCACAACTAAGGAAAACTGTTTGTCAATATAAACGTAACAAACAAAAACCGTCCCAAAAAGTCCCATAGGGTGCTATGGGAAGAGATTTTTTTTTTCCTACTATGGCAGTCAATGCAAGAAAGTTGTCAGATCATATCTCCCAATCAGAATGACATAGAGACATGGGGGGCAGGCTCATTTCAATCCGGATAACTCCCTAACAACCATTTATGGAACCCTAGCAACCACCCCCCATTAACTTCCATTCAAAATGTCTCAGAAGGATATCTTCAGAACAGAATGTCATAGACACTTGGGGATTGGCTCTTTTGAGTCAGGTTAGTAAGCAGCCAATACGAATCACTCTGTTCATTGGCTAGCCACGTCCTGGCAACCATTTAGAGCACCCTAGCAACCAACTCTATTGATTTCAATTAGAGTGTGATATCTTAGGATCAGAATGTCCCTGAGACATGAGACTTGGCTTGTTTTAATTGGGTGAGCAATCAGTCTTCGAGTATCGTCATGGGAACTACTTAGCTACGCCCTAGCAACCATTTAGAGCACCCTAGCAACCAAACACCACTGACTTCCATTCAAAATCACTAAGATGGGTATTTCAAGATCAGAATGTCGTAGAGACTTCCGGGTTGACCTATTTCACTCAGGATAGCAAGGAGCCATGTAGAGTATCACCTTGGTAACTGCCTAGCAACCACATGGGCTTACCCTAGCAACCAAGTAACAAAACACATATCTCTGCACCAGAAAATCGTAGAGACTTCCAGGTTGACTTATTTCACTCAGAATAGCAAAGAGCCTCATTAAGTATCACTCTGGTAACTGCCTAGCAACCACATGGGGTTACCCTAGCAACCAAGTGTCAAATCACATATCTCCGCACCAGAACATCGTAGAGACATCCAGGTTGACTTATTTCACTCAGGATAGCAAGGAGCCTTGATAAGTCTCACCTGGTAACTGCCTAGCAACAAGATGGGGTTAACCTAGCAACCAAGTAACAAATCAAATATCTCTGCACCGGAACATCGTAGAGACTTCCGGGTTGACTTTTTTCACTCAGGATAGCAAGGAGCCATGTTAAGTATCACCTTGGTAACTGCCTAGCAACCACATGGGCTTACCCTAGCAACCAAGTAACAAAACACATATCTCTGCACCAGAAAATCGTAGAGACTTCCAAGTTGACTTATTTCACTCAGGATAGCAAGGAGCCTCATAAAGTATCACTCTGGTAACTGCCTAGCAACCACATGGGGTTACCCTAGCAACCGAGTAACAAATCACATATCTCCGCACCAGAACATCGTAGAGACTTCCAGGTTGACTTATTTCACTCAGGATAGCAAGGAGCCTTGCTAAGTCTCACCTGGTAACTGCCTAACAACCACATGGGCTTACCATAGCAACCAAGTAACAAATCACATATCTCTGCACCAGAACATCGTATAGACTTCCGGGTTGACTTTTTTTTAACTCAGGATAGTAAGGAGCCTTGTTAAGTACCATCCTGGTAACTGCCTAGCAACCAGATAGGGTTACCCTAGCAACCAAGTAACAAATCACATATCTCTGCACCAGAAAATTGTAGAGACATCTGGGTAGACTTATTTCACTCAGGATAGCAAGGAGCCTCATAAAGTATCTCTCTGGAAACTGCCTAGCAACCACATGGGGTTACCCTAGCAACCAAGTAACAAATCACATATATCTGCACCAGAACATCTTAGAGACTTCCAGGCTGACTTATTTCACTCAGGATAGCAAGGAGCCTCATTAAATATCACTCTGGTAACTGCCTAGCAATGACATGGGGTTACCCTAGCAACCAAGTAACAAATCACATATACCTGCACCAGAAAATCGTAGAGATCTATCTATCTATCTATCTATCTATCTATCTATCTATCTATCTGATAGAATTAATGGTTTTATAATCTTTAAACTTTGAACTACTTCTTAAACTTGTAACTACTTCAAACTTTAAACCTTCGAAATTCAAGCTTTTACTACTTCAAACTTTCAGGCTAGGCTTTCTCAAGCCAACCTAAAGTTTGTCCACACACTTTTCAATCTAGTTATGTTGGCTTGACAAAGCCAACATACTGATCTACTATTTAAGCTTATTATTATTATTATTATTATTATTATTATGTTGGCTTGTCAAAGCCAACATACTGATCTACTATTTAAGCTTATTATTATTATTATTATTATTATTATTATGTTGGCTTGTCAAAGCCAACATAATGATCTACTATTTAAGCTTATTATGTTGGCTTGACAAAGCCAACATACTGATCTACTATTTAAACTTATTATTATTATTATTATTATTATTATGTTGGCTTGCCAATAATTACCCTAGCAACCAAGTAACAAATCACTTATCTCTGCACCAGAACATTGTAGAGACTTCTGGGTTGACTTATTTCACTCAGGATGGCAAGGAGCCTTGATAAGTATCATCCTGGTAACTGCTCAACAACCAGATGGGGTTACCCTAGCAACCAAGTAACAAATCACATATCTCTGCACTAGAACATCATAGAGACTTCCTGGTTAACTTATTTCACTCAGGATGGCAAGGAGCCATGCTTAGTATCATCCTGGTAACTGCCTAGCAACTAGATGGGGTTACCCTAGCAACCAAGTATCAAATCACATATCTCCGCACCAGAACATCGTAGATACTTCCAGGTTGACTTATTTCACTCAGGATGGAAAGGAGGCTTGATAGGTATCATCCTGGTAACTGCTCAGCAACCACATTGGCTTACCCTAGCAACCAAGTAACAAATCACATATCTCTACATTAGAACATTGTAGAGACTTCCGGGTTGAATTATTGCACTCAGGATGGCAAGGAGCCTTTTCAGTATCACCTTGGTAACTGCTTAGCAACCAAATGGGGTTACCCTAGCAACCAATTTGCCATTCAAAAAAAACAAGCAAGGGGTAGGGTTGCATAGGACTTCTTGCAGCTGGCTGTCTATCTGTATGATGTTCCTTCTGTCTGTCTGACTGTAAGACCTTCAAACTTCCAACTCTTCAAACTATTTTAAACTTTCAGACAAGGCTTTGTCAAGCCAACATAAAGTTTGTCTTCAAACTTTACTATCTAGTTTATGATTAGTATCCTGCTGAACAAACATTGCATATGTTACCCAGTGGTTTACAATAAAAATAAAATAAAATAAAATACAAATTTAAAATAAAAATGTCATAACCAACTTAATTCATCTCGTAACATGAAGTTTAGCTTCATACACAAACTCTGTCATCGAATAATACATTTATTTTTTAGTCTATAATTAAATTATAAACATAAATATTTCACTGCCCAAAATATCCTAATATTTTATTGTGCATGGTTGAATGTTGTGAATGGTGGACAAATGCTGTAAAAGAATGTATTTTAAGCAGCTTGTCAATGCTTTGAAAATAGTCAATCAATAATAAATAGGTGATAAAAAGTTACACAGTTAATTCATCAAGCTATTATGGACCAGTTCAAGCTGACAACACTGCGTGGACCACAAGAGACTTCCAGAATCCTACATGTGTAGCTACATTACGTATCTTAGTACTTAATATCCAATATTAATACTATTTTTATTTATTTTTATTACGATATGCTGTTTTAAGTAAACTGTGAGAGACATGATGTGGGTGACTTGACTCAATGAAGTTCTTTTTAACCACAATTAAACCGCAATGTGAGCACCGTTTTGGCTGCACAAACGCCACACGCAATTTTACCAGCTGTCAGATCCCGTGTCGTGTGTAGTTTCTATTACATTGGATACATACCCGTCTTTATGTTTTTGTCATGCCAGCCACCTTGGTAGTCGTTGTTATACAGTAGTCTCTGTAGTAACATTCAAGCGTATTGGTTGACTGATGAGTGTGACTTTACACGTGCGTATGTGTGTGTGCATGTGTTTGCTTAAACACAGTGAAACAACTCTGGCTACATCTATGACTTCAGGGGATAATACAGCTGCATGCAGACAGAGATGTGTTCATTAATTTCTGTTTTGTTATTTAGTTATTAATTTTTTCATTGCATCACAAATGTCATAGACTCGACCGGACTCGGGAAAAAATCCAGAGTCCCAAAGGCTCAAGTCCAAGTGAAAATGCCAAGTCCATTAAAATTGGACTCATGACTCGGACTCGAGTCCGAGTCCAAACTCAAGTATCCCAACTCTACTAAATAGAATACCCATTAATTTTCTTTTCAGCCAGTCCACCTTATTTTTCAACGTAACTGCCGTGCAGCCATTTTAAACCTTGAATGTGCTCCGCTTCCGTTATAAGCCACTCCAGATATTCCAGCGAAACAAAAATGCTAAATTATGCTGCTATATATTGCAGACAGGAAATATATGTCATCATATTAATAACTTTAATTATTATTTTCATAAACACATTGGTTCGGAGCAGGTTCTGTTTCCTCTCAGCTGTTTTCACCCATAGGGCCCACGGTAATTTCTATAGTTCCATTTTGCCATCATGGACCCCTCTCATCCTGGGCTCCAGGACGGCTGCCCAGTCTGCCTTACCTGTAGTCACACCACTGATTCTGGTGTTAAGGCCAAAATATACTTTATGCAATCCGTGTTGTGAATAACTCCGCGCACAGCATGCGTGACATTACGTTTATCAGAATCCAGTCCGTGCAGTAAGGATTTTCTCGACTCGCGGATGCGGTCATCGTCTGTGGGTAAGCGCCGGCCACTGACTCTACTAAAAGAGTATCACAAAGAAGTTGTAGTGGGCATGCATCAAACATGTTTGTATTCACTCGCGGTCAGAAGAGTACTGTGTATTCACAAAGGCGACGCAGTCGACCAGGCGCAAGCCGATCCGGAACACGCAAAAAAAAAAAAAAGGATACCTGGGCCTTTATTCTCCTTCTAGTTATGTACATTGTGGCTAATTACAACAAAACGTTCTCACACTTGCCAGAAATGCTACCTTTTGCATATGAATTGCAAAATAAGGTGGACAGAATTACTTTGTGTCCAAGAGGGATTGGATTCTGCCGGGCAAGGGAGGGGGGCAACTTCAGGAAGGAGCAAGTCCAAAATAATAAACAACACTCAAACCAACAGATACCCAAAATTCAATCCAACAAACTATATTAACTCTCACTACAATCCCTCACCACCTACCAAAAGCCAACACTCTCACGGCGAAATCGTCAGGATTTGTACAACTTTTATAAATTTGGCTAATTCGTATGATATCGTGTGACTGCACTCATTTGAATTCCTACGACTTTCACTACAGCCAATGATGTCGCTGGACATCCTTTCTATATAATACGTGACAATTACTTGCTTCTATCACACACAACAGCTTCCTATCATGTTTACACACTCTACTGTTTGGTTAAGTTTAGATAAGGGGTTTGGATAAGGGCATAATATTAATAAATATGTCCTTAACGCCTCATGCGTGGAACTCGCGGTTACATCTGCATTACAGATCCGTGAATTTGCACGTGATGAAGTCGTACAGGTTTATGCGAACAACATCGTGCGAGACCATACGAAATAGCCAACTCGTAAATTATGTACGAAAGCAGTAAAAATACCTAATCTCCTAAAGCATCCATAAAATAAGGTGTATAATGCCGAATCCCAGGCCATTCAGCCACACGGTCTAATTAGGCTTGATAAACTGTAGTTTACAGATTAGAAGCAATCAAATGAAGACTGGTATCACTGTATATGGCATAGGAAAAATGGAAGGACTGTTTAATTGTATTTATCTAATATCTTGTGATAATTTAGACACATATTTTAAGGCTATTAAATATATGTATTTAATTAAAGCATGATTTCTCTTGTGTCTCATGGTTACATAGTGTTTAAGTGTCCAGATTATCAAAATCACCAGGGACTGTGGGCTGCCACTTTAATTCCTACCAATGCAGAACACCACTATGTGGTGAACTAATCATTTTAGTTTCTAATAACCTAGAATTTCAATTGTGTAATACAAAAAGTCAAAGTTGACAGCAGAAAATGAGATTAGCATCCAGATACTGAACTAAATGTTGACTACTGCTGCTAAACTGTGCCGAGTTATACAACCAAGCAGGTTCAGTATTAATAGTTATAGCAATTATAAATAGAAACTAAAAGATTATGGAGGTTATGTCAGTGGTCATTGTGTTAATTCAATTCATACAGGAACTTATAGTCACATTGAGTCAAACACAATTAAGTCATGATCAAATGAACAACATGCAAACTGTGTAAAAGCCAGGCCCTTTCTTTTAACCAGTTAACTTTAGTCAACGATCAATGAAAAAATGCTATTTTTCAGGTTGGCTCAGCTTTAGAGGTAACTAACAACTTCCTTTTTAACAACCGCCATAAGGGCGTTCCAATTTCTCCAATTCACTTTAATAGAAGTGCTCCATCTCGGCCTAAATAGCCTCTGGTACAGCTTTGAGTTGCCTTTACAGCTGTAGTTTCACTTTCTGCCCCCTGCTGAAAACATGTGGTACTTCCAGCTTAAATTGCTCCAATGATAGAAATAGATCATGATGATAAAATTATTTTTTTAAACAATTAATCTTACTGAATTAACGTGTTAAATAAACAGCTAAAAAATTTTTATAATATTTAATATACTGTATTAACTTCAATTCTATGTACCACGGTGGAATACTTTATTTCCCAGATTGCCATTACCTGTGTTGAATTTCCTTACATTGCAATTAAATGAATTTATCTCCCTGCCATTTCAATTCAAATTCCATTTCAGCATCCTGTGTGGTATGGTGTGGCCAACAGGGGTGGTTCTAGAGGGGTGGGGGACAAACAAGTCCAGGGCAGAGCTAACTGAACAAACCGGCACTGGACTAGAAAGCGTATCTTAGGATTTTACGTTTTTCATATTTTTAATCACATTTTTGCCTTTACTAGTTTATTTTGAATAGTCTTGTGACAAATATGTTTTTTAAAAGCACAAATGTTCTATGTAGTCTCTCACTTAACCCTCCTATTGTCTTAAGAAACTGCACCCTCTTGTCTTGGGTTTTTGACTGTACAACAGCACTACAGACCCCCATTAACAAAATGTTATGATTGATAAAAAATATTTTTTTGATTATTAAGCGCGTAATAAAAATATGAAAATTAAAATAAGAACGTTAAAAAACTTGGCAAACATTGGCAAAGGATCACTTTTAACATTTTAGAATATCTCAACTATATTACAACAACTTCTTTATTCTGCTTTTACAGTGCACGTCCATTGCAACAAATCCATTCCTTTCTAAAGTCAAACAATTTGTTGCAGTGTTTTTTCTGCCATCTAGTTTTTCTAGTTTTTCTGTTAACATGCTTGGATACAGCACTCTGTGAACAGCCAGCTTCTTTGACCATGAATGTTTGTGGCTTTGACCCTCCATGTGAAGGGTGTCAATGATTGTCATCTGAAATCAGACTAGTCAGATCAGCAAACTTCTCCAATGATTATGTAGCCTAGTGAACCAAACTGAGAGACCATTTTGAAGACTCAGTAAACCTCTGTAGGTGTTTTGAGTTGATTAGCTGATAGACGTGTCACTAGATCCTAATTTCTTGAGATAGTGAATTGGTGGGTTTCTGTCAAATGCGCGCCTAAAATTCATCTCAGCTAAAAGAATCAAGTGACTTAAACTACTTCAGTCTATGTACACTGAATTTATTTAATACAGCTGCAGCTTTCATAATTTGAGTTGAATTATTGAAATAAATGTATTTGTTCAATAACATGCTAAATTATTGAGATGCACCTATATATATATATATATATATATATATATATATATATATATATATATATATATATATATATTATTATTTATTATTATTATTATTATTATTATTATTTGAATGGTTCTTTAAACAGTTTCAGTTTTTTAAATAACTTTATAAATGTGTTTATTATAGAAAATGACAACATTCTGAATGAATATTAGCTGGCTGTCTTGAATGATGTAAACACAGTATATATATATATAAATATATATATATATATTTTATATATATATATATATATACACAGTATATATATATATATATATAAACTATCTATGCTAAAGAGTGGAATACATTAAATATGCACATCTAATAGTGTTGTTGGGGGCTGAGCCCCCCCTAAGATTGAAATCCTAGAATTTCCTGGAGGAAAGTTTGCAATTTGTGGGAAAGATGCCATAACCAGTGGAGCAGGTTGGGGGAGCTAGAGAAAAGTATTGGGCTAGGGGCTAAATGTGAGAAAATTTTTGGTCAAATTTTATTCATAAATTTACAAAAAAAAAAAAAAAAAAAGGCTGCATCAAATCCAGAATGTCCGAAGGTAAAAGGCCACAACTGGTTCTTCCCATATGGGTCAAAATTTTTATGGTCTTGACGAAGTCACAACGTTTGGTTGCAGGACCACAAGCTTTATTTATAACATATTCTTTACCTGTTCCGGGTCAAAAATGACCGTTGGACAATAGGAGGGTTAATATGTCAAAACAACAAGAGACAGTATGTTTGAGTTTTTAGCCATTAGAAAGATTTTATGTTTTATTAACAAATTAAATCTACAAATTGGGTTGTCTTCTCTGTGTTTAAACCTATTTATACATTGGTTTTGTTGTAATTAGCCACAATGTACATAACTAGAAGGAGAATAAAGGCCCAGCTATTGTACATATAAAGCAACCCCCTTATTTTCAAATTACACACTGAATTTTTTTTTTTTTTACATTCTGGTTTCAAGCCATAACATCAGTATTGTGCCTCAAAACCTTATTAGTGCACAATCAGTGGAAAGTTGAGCGGATGAAATAAAAATAAGCTAAATTGTATAAGGATTCCTATGTAGGCTATATTTACGATTGCATCTTCAGCATTCTTTATTCATCTAAAATATACAAATGAAATGCATTTATTTGAGGCCAAGTTGCATAATATATTCTAAAAGCACTATTCTTTCTTTCTTTCTTTCTTTCTTTCTTTCTTTCTTTCTGAATGAATGAATGAATGAATGAATGAACATTGCAAGGCATTGAACGCACCCCAGTTGCTGTCCTGTGACGTCGTAATAATGTCACGTCACAATCAGCAGCTGCACGACCTTCAAAACTGAGTCCGACCAGTCGCGCAACATTCCTCACGCAGGTATGAAAGTATTTAGCAGTATGAATCCGCTATTCAGTCGCTTTTATTTAATATACTGTAGTGTCTCTTCGCACGTACGGTAACGGACAGATCGCGCCATTTGAATGTTATACCAAATATAAAGGAACGAGTTCAACGGGAAGCGCGAGACTTCCACGAATCCCGTGTATAGAAATGTGAAACTTTAACGGGATCGTGTACACTCTTTATTTCATTCGACACAAATGGAAATCGCTTTGGCAAACTGTTGCGCACACCCTTTGACATTATGCAATGTCATTAAAAATACATTTGTGTGGCATAGTTTGTAATCTTGATAACCAAGAAATAATTTCTAAGTATCAGCACGATAAATACTACCTTAATAAATGCAATTAAAAAATAAATAAATAGGATATAATGCACAAACAACACAACACTAAATTGCTGCTGTTTATCACCATATTTCAATTCAGTTACATAAAAGTGTTTTCTAGTTTGTTAGTGTATATTAGAATAAATGAATGTTCAGTTTAATGTTGTCACCCTATTTGTTTAACCCTTAGAACAATTAACCATGGTTAAGTTTGGGGTAGAATTAACTTTGTGGTTATTAATTTTTGTAATAGAATATCACTATAATTAAATATATAAATATTAAGTAATATTGAATTCTGAGAACTGAGTGCCAGTGGCGATTTTAGTGGGTGGCCTGTGGTGGCCTGGGCCACCCCTGAAATCTCATTGGCCACCCTGTGGCCACCCCAGAACTCACTGGTAGTTCATCATGTTCATCAACACAAGAACGAAGAACCAATAGAAACACCTGTCAATCAAAGATGATATCTCAGGTCATTTGTTGATTTAGAGCCACACTGACCCAGGGTCAGTTTTATATTTCTGACCATTATAGTAGTGGTGGGACTGAAGCTGTGTGAGCTGATCTTTGATTAGTGGGGGGAGGGGCAGACCGCGGGTGGCCAGGCAGGTGCCGCAGGTCGCAGGCAGCAGGGTTTGTGCTGTGACTGTACTTTAAATCTTTACATGAGTTATTTATGAGCTCTTTATGTGTATTATTGGTCAGTCAGACCAATAAAATCTTCAAAGTTTTTATACCTTATTTGACATTTTAAATATGCAGAGGCAGGGCAAATTGCACTTAAATGCCGCAAATGATTTGACACTATTTTATTTGGTAATATTCAAAGTAATTGAAGCTATCAGAACACGTGGAAAATAAACCTGAGTAGACACTGTAAATAGAGTTTTGTTTTTTACTGTATTCAGAGCTCAATCTGCAATTTTGGGGTTTCCAGACAGACACCTATAAGCCCTCGTAGCCAATTTCACACACTGATTTGTACCCAACTGAACAATATTTCTGCTGGACAGTGCAGTTATAGCTAATAAATGAATGAATAATTGATTGAATGATTGATTGAATTGCGCCTCAATCAGTTATCACCTGTACTTTTTTTTTTTATGATTATACACTATACCTGATGTTATACGCAGATTAATTCTCTACAATGAGAATAGCTCTTAAAAATGTGTAACTGACTTTTCCTAACAATTACTGATTTAAAAATGGATGTTATGTTAAAATAACCAGAGATTCCCAGAAACTGTAATAGGTTGAAATAGAACATGAATAGAAAACTGTCAAAGGTCAAAACAACAGTCTGATATTGAATACAAACAATTCAGTGAATGCTAACATGAGTTTAAGAATTCATTTATTCTACATGTGTAGATGTTGAAGCAAAGCAATGCGATATTTACACATTTTGATCATGTGCCGTTCATAAAGTTTCTCCCGGTATCACCACCCCACACTAGGTCTGTGCCACATCTTGGCCACCCCAGTAAAAATGTCCTGGATACGCCACTGCTGAGTGCAGACTTAAATAATATCATCTGATTGTTGTATATCTAAAAATATTGTCTTCATTAAGTAGCTTCAATGGATTTAGCTACTTATTGTTAGTAACTTGTAGTGCAGCTAACAGCTTTTTTAAAAAGAATATCCTGACTGTAGTTTAAGTTATGCTTTGGCTATTAAATAAAAGTGACAAACCTTTCTATATAAATTATCTGTTTCAATAGCAAATGTGTCAACATGGGGGAAAAAACAACTGTGTTCATAGTGTGTGTCAAATCAACATGACCAAAAGCATATTTATGTCTTTTTTTTTTTTTTTTTTTTCACAGTCATGTCAATGAAAGAATCAAAGCCGAATCTCAGCCATTCCCAAGTTACAGAGATAGTGAAACAACTCTTTGGCTTAACCGCATCCATTATTCGTCCATTGCCCAGTTATGATGATCAGAACTTTTATGTGGCCTCCAGTGACGGTGGCGAGTTCGTTCTGAAAATTATGAACTCTGCAGACAGTCAGAACTTCACTGTTCTAGAGCTGCAGACTCACGCTATGAACTTCTTACACCAGAGAGGTCTTCCTGCCCAAACCGCTTTACCCACCCTGACTGGCCAACTCATGAGCTTGGAAGAAATTGGTAAGAGAAAACCTGTCAATTATTGTGAATAAAGCAGTAGAGATGTGAACCCAAACTCGAATGAGTTGCACTTTTGTAGAACTCACACACACACACACACACACACACACACACACACACACACACACACACACACAAAATGTTTAGCAGAATTTGTTTATGCTGCTCTTTACCGTATAATGAAAGAGAATGGTAATGGGGCCTGTTGAGCTCCAAAAAATGTAGTCCACACAACTTCAAAGTCTTTTCAACCAAAATGTAAATTATTATTCACTAAATTCTACCCCAGTGTAGCAAGAAGAATGAAGCATTGATCAGAAAACACAACAAAAGTAGACAGCAGTCCATTTTGCAATTGAGTTCATTTATTTGTCTTTTTTTTTTTTTTTTTTTTTGGAGTGTCTCACTATTTTCATCATCATTATTGCTGCATTTTTTTAGAATGCCAAATCAAGTTGAAAGTAGCTGAAACTTTGAAAATTGCATCTCACGATCCGTGCATTTCTGTTGCGTTTCATCCAGCTGTCAAGAACACATCCTGTGTAACCATCTCTTATTCTGTGGCTGCGCTGCTTGTGAGGTTTGTTGAGGCGCACTGACTGCCCCCTGCTGATGAGGCTCATAAAAACACAAAGTTACATATAGAAAAATAAATGCTTTTATTAAGGAATTTACGCATGGGTTTTTTTCATAATTAATCACACTTACTTAATGCATTAAATCAACAGTTCTAACACAGGGGTGCCTGGGTAGCTCAGCAAGTAAATACGCTGACTACCACACCTGGAGTCACAAGTTCGAATCCAGGGTGTGCTGAGTGACTCCAGTCAGGCTTCTTAAGCAACCAATTGGCCCGGTTGCTAGGGTGGGTAGAGTCACGTTGGGGTAACCATGCTCCACATGCGCTAGGTCTCCTCGGTAACATGCTCAACAAGCCACGTGATAAGATGCGTGGATTGACGGTCTCAGATGCGGAGGCAACTGAGATTCGTCCTCTGCCACCCGGATTGAGGCAAGTCACTATGCCACCACGAGGACTTAAAGCACATTGGGAATTGGGCATTTCAAATTGGGGAGAAAAGGAAAAAAAAAAAAAAAAAAAAAAAAAACAGTCCTAACACAGGCAGATTGGAGAACCACAGCAGAATGTCAATTTTTCAGTGAATAACGACTTAAATTTCATTCTGTTCCTCTCACAAGCTACCATTTGACTTCTGAAGACTTTGAATATAGCATCATATGAGCTACGTTCCCATTCACTTTCCTTGTATGGAAAAGAGTAGCCAGGACATTCTTGAAAATTTTTGTGTTTCACTTAAAAACAAAAAACAAAAGTCACATTGGTGAGTAAATGATGACAGAATTTCCATTCTTGCACTTTAAAAGAATATATGGAGAGAATTGTATGGAATTATATTGTAAATCAAATGTTTTTGTGCCATCACAGATTGTGGTTTTGGCAAACAGAAATATATGGTCCGCTTGCTTACCTACCTGCCCGGCACTACAATAGCCAAAATTACCAGCAGTCCCCAGATCTTGTATGAGGTTGGGAAAATAGCAGCCACTTTGGATAAGGTTTTACTGCAAGTAAATATTTTATTTCACCTGACTATCAAGCCTTTACTGCCCTCTACTCTTTTGTTTTTTCTATTTTTTCACAATGATTTCCTGTTTATATATATGATATTTTTTTCTTTTTCAAAAGATGGAGCATCCAAACATCAGTGCCTTCCAGAGAAAGAGTTTCAAATGGAATCTTGGCAGTATTCCGCTCTTGAATCAATATCTTCATGTGATGGATGGGGATCCTGTGCAAAAGATTGTTAAAGGTGTTATGGAGCAGTACCAGGCCCAAGATGCGCCAAAACTAACACTGTTTCGCAAGTGTAAGATGTTATTTTGATTTACAGCAGTGGATTTCAACTGGTTTTACTTTAGAACATCATTTGACATTGGCAACCCAACACAGTACAAGTATTTGTTTGTAGGGGTGGGACATTTTTTTTTTTTGATTCTGTTACAATTGGTGATTCTTGAGACAAACAATTTTAAAATGGTCTCCCTGATTAAAAATCTATTTTTAATTCAATTCTAAAAATGACATGTTTAGCTTAATGCTTTTACCATGAATGAATGCTATATTTGCACAGATTTCAACACAAACTTAGTCTTTATTTCTTTTTTTTCTTTTTCTTTTTAATCCCCTTTTCTCCCAATTTGGAATGCCTAATTCCCACTACTTAGTGGTTACTCACCTCAATCCGGGTGGCGGAGGACAAGTCTCAGTTGCCTCCGCTTCTGAGACAGTCAATCCGCGCATCTTATCACGTGGCTCGTTGTGCATGACACCGCGGAGACTCACAGCATGTGGAGACTCATGCTACTCTCGGCGATCCACGCACAACTTACCACGTGCCCCATTGAGAACGAGAACCAATAATCGTGACAACGAGGAGGTTACCCCATATGACTCTACCCTCCCTAGCAACCGGGCCAATTTGTTTGCTTAGGAGACCTGGCTGGAGTCACTCAGCACACCCTGGATTTGAACTCGCAACTCCAGGGGTGGTAGTCAGCGTCAGTACTCGCTGAGCTGCCCAGGCCCCCTAGTGTTTATTTCTTTGTTTAGTCCTTTAATTCACCACTGCTACAGCCATGAAAGTGCCACTTTTTCAATGTCGTACTTTGAATCCTCTGCTGTGAGTAATGTCATGGTTATTATGCATAATCCACAGGTTTATTTGTGAGGTGTTGTGGAGAGTATTTGTCAAGAATCATTCTACAGTCTGACACTGCTTTAAGAAATAGTTTAGCTGTAAAAAGGCTCATCAAACTTTTGGATGCCTTGTACTAAATGTTGCACCCCCGCTCAACATGACTTCAAGCGCTCCGGTTACTTAATGCACGTCATCTGTGTCCATGATGCGCAAAAGCGAATTAAAGTGCGTAATTTTGCGTTTGGGATGCGCATAAGTGGTTTTCTGTCAGTCTGTATTTGAGCTTTTCGTGTTTCTCACTTTTTTGTTACTTTAAAAGTTTTGGGAGATTAGAGGTTATAGTTATTTAGTCTATTTGTTTGTTGAAAATGCATTATTTACCCTGTAAAAGGGCTGTGCTTAGTGTCCATATTTCCTGATTATGTAACATGGACATATAATGCATCCCAATTATACATCCTTAACACTGACTAGTCGACTAAAAGCTCAGACAGTGCACCAACTGGCCGATTGGTAGTTTTAAATGGGTGTATTGTGTATTGCAGAGTGAAACAATTATCATTTCAGACACAAATATTCTTCAATAGACATTTCTTCCTGAGAAAAAGGAGTTAACACAGCTAAATATATAAAAACATCAAATCACAATACTTACAGAATCGCAATACTTTAAAAATAGCAATACATAGAATCGGCAAGTAAATGTTGTAATATCAAAATGAAAAATGTAGAGGAGAGAAAATGTTTAAAGTTTTTGGTTTGTTTTATTTTTTATTAAATAGGAAGTACCTTTATGGTTGTGGTCTGGTTAATGGTGCTGTAAGTGTATATACTGTATGTGACGCTCTTCATCAAAATATAAGTCGCAATGGGCTGTTTTTGGGAAAACGTGAAATTTGGTAAAAAACTTGAATTTAAAACTGTTTTGGGGTTTCTACTGTTTTTGACAAAACAAAGTCCCAGCTTTCAATTTTATTTATTTATTTTTGGTTAAATTTGGGTGTGTCAAATTGCTTCGACTGCTGTCAGTTTAAACTGGAGCGCTGCATGTAGCATCTCTTCTCCAATCAGTGCTCCTCATTTACAATTTGGAACGTGATAGAATGGCCTTAGTTTGTTACAATGAAATTTTATTATCATTTTGAATTTAAAATGTTAAAATGTAATTTAAAATTACCTTGAAAATAATATAGCTTTATTTAAAATAAATGTTAAATACCATCACTGTCAGAGATGCAACAACAGCTGCGGAGTAAACACAATTCATTTCAGAGTGTTTTAACCGGTGGATGTGCAATCACCGCATGGATTTGTGATCTCCATCAATGTTATGTAGACACTGAAGGAATTAATATTTAGCTATACTAACCATGAATTGAATGATCTTTTTTGCTACTTCCATTTTAGTATTTGCATTTAGTATTGTTTTTCATGACCCCATCAAAACAAACCTGCAACCCGTCAGTTGAGAACCACTGATTTACACACTCCAAGTCAAGTTACAAAAAAGTCAATTTAATTATTTTCTGATAAAAATGTAACTTCCCCATTGCAGGCATTAACCATGGAGACATCAATGACCACAATCTCTTGTTGGAACCCGACGGACCTTCAGCGTACAAGATCTCAGGCATTCTTGACTTTGGAGACATGAGTAATGGGTATTTCATATTTGAGCTGGCCATCGCAATCATGTACATGATGATTGAAAACCCCAACCCGATAGATGTTGGAGGGCCAGTGGTGGCAGGATGGGAAAGTGTTTTTCCTCTTAACGATGCAGAAAGAGATGCACTCTATTTGCTGGTGCTGGGTCGGTTCTGCCAGTCTCTGGTTCTGGCCAGACATGCCGTCATTCAGCAACCAGAGAACGAGAAATACTTGATGACGACGGCCAAGACAGGTGTGCGCCACCTGTGTCGTCTTTGGGAACTGGGTAAAGAGAAAGTTGAAAGAATTTGGTTCCTAAGTGCTGCACAGTTCAGTCAGGGAACAGTCATAAACAGTTCCCTTGACTGATCGCTGCAGCGAGGAATATACTAGTATGTCTTGCATTGAAGGAATAATTCTCTCAAAAAGGAAATTCCTGTTGTAATTTATATGTTGTTCCAAACCCATATGACTGAGGTGACAGAATTTGTGACATTTTGTAGAAATTCCTTGATTTTGTGCCAAACAATTTGCTTGACACTGATGTCTATTCCATGTTTTCTTGTTATCTGTTTGCTTTTGATCTCAGAACTGACGTGAGCAGATGGCATAGTGGAAGATTATGTATATATTCCTATATCATATAAATAAAGATCTTATAACAGACCATATATATATATATATATATATATATATATATATATATGCCCACTCCAGAACCTTCACCTTTTTCTGCTGTAACCACTGGAGGGTCAACTTGGCCTTGTGCTTAGGGTCATTGTCATGCTGGAAAGTCCAAGAGCGTCCCATGTGCAGCTTTCATGCAGAAGAATGCAAATAGTCTGCCAGTATTTTCTGATAACATGCTGCATTCATCTTGCCATCAATTTTCACAAGATTCCCCGTGCCTTTAGAGCTCACACACCCCCAAAACATCAGTGAGCCACCACCATGCTTCACAGTGGGGATAGTATTCTTTTCACTAGTGCCCAACAGGAGTGCCTGAAAGCAGTGGCAAAACTCCGGTTCTTAAAGGGGCCAAGTCCAATTTATGACTAGAGTTAAATTACATGAAATTTCTCTACATGGCTACATATATATACACTATATTGCCAAAAGTATTCACTCACCCATCCAAATAATTGAATTCAGGTGTTCCAATCACTTCCATGGCCACAGGTGTATAAAATGAAGCACCTAGGCATGCAGACTGCTTCTACAAACATTTGTGAAAGAATGGGCCGCTCTCAGGAGCTCAGTGAATTCCAGCGTGGTACTGTGATAGGATGCCACCTGTGCAACAATCCAGTCGTGAAAGTTCCTCGCTACTAAATATTCCACAGTCAACTGTCAGTGGTATTATAACAAAGTGGAAGCGATTGGGAATGACAGCAACTCAGCCACGAAGTGGTAGGCCACGTAAAATGACAGAGCGGGGTCAGCGGATGCTGAGGCGCATAGTGCGCAGAGGTCGCCAACTTTCTGCAGAGTCAATCGCTACAGACCTCCAAAGTTCATGTGGCCTTCAGATTAGCTCAAGAACAGTGCATAGAGAGCTTCATGGAATGGGTTTCCATGGCCGAGCAGCTGCATCCAAGCCATACATCACCAAGTGCAATGCAAAGCGTCGGATGCAGTGGTGTAAAGCACGCCGCCACTGGACTCTAGAGCAGTGGAGACGTGTTCTCTGGAGTGACGAATCACGCTTCTCCATCTGGCAATCTGATGGACGAGTCTGAGTTTGGCGGTTGCCAGGAGAACGGTACTTGTCTGACTGCATTGTGCCAACTGTGAAGTTTGGTGGAGGGGGGATTATGGTGTGGGGTTATTTTTCAGGAGCTGGGCTTGGCCCCTTAGTTCCAGTGAAAGGAACTCTGAATGCTTCAGCATACCAAGAGATTTTGGACAATTCCATCCTCCCAACTTTGTGGGAACAGTTTGGGGATGGCCCCTTCCTGTTCCAACATGACTGCGCACCAGTGCACAAAGCAAGGTCCATAAAGACATGGATGAGCGAGTTTGGTGTGGAAGAACTTGACTGGCCTGCACAGAGTCCTGACCTCAACCCGATAGAGCACCTTTGGGATGAATTAGAATGAAGACTGCAAGCCAGGCCTTCTCGTCCAACATCAGTGTCTGACCTCACAAATGCGCTTCTGGAAGAATGGTCAAAAATTCCCATAAACACACTCCTAAACCTTGTGGAAAGCCTTCCCAGAAGAGTTGAAGCTGTTATAGCTGCAAAGGGTGGGCCGACGTCATATTAAACCCTATGGATTAAGAATGGGATGTCACTTAAGTTCATATGCATCTAAAGGCAGATGAGCGAATACTTTTGGCAATATAGTGTATATATATATATATATATATATATATATATATATATATATATATATATATATATATATATATATTTATTTATTAGAGCTGTCGATGTTAATATACCTTTAACGCCATTAACGCACGTCCTTATATGTCCCTTTTAATAAACCGTGCAATTTATCAATGTAGCAAAGCAGGGGAACATTTAGAATGAAGCAAGCACACAAAAAACACAGTTAGATAGTGCTTGTAACATGATTGCAGCAGCCATTTGAACACTTGCCTTGCACTGTGCACCATAGTTTTAGTGCTGGCCAACGGGTCCAGGAATGATAAAGTTTGCCGGATAAATGTGAAAAAAAGCACGCACATTTGAAGCTTTGTTAATTCAGGTACTACACTAAATTACTTTGAATTTTGATCGTAATATCATGTTTGTGCTTAGATTAAATGCAAGTATAATTAAGAGAAACTGCGTGTTTAGCACTTTCTTCTTTTACTTTTTGCACTTTATCATGCAATAATACACTGACATAGGCCTAATGAATAATGTGTCATTATACCAGATTCTCTCCTGTGAAATCCAAACACAAGTGGTCAAAAAAGAAGCATAATAAGACCAGTTATAATGGTGATGTGTCTCGCTTGTCCACTTTTGATTGAATCACCCCAAATGGGTGTGAGCCATTCTGTTTTGTTGTTTGTTTACATGTTATTATGAATTAACTCTCCCGTTGAGTTTGTGCATGAATTTCGGGATCTACTCACCTGTTAATTAACCAATGCGCTAAAGGAAGAGTTTTAAACTGGCATGCGAGACAGGAATAACGCAGGCTGCTTTTGAACTTCGCAAACTGTCGGGAAAGTCCTCTGTGGCAGCGCAGCACAAATCATTTTTGAATTTGTCAGACATTTCCAGCTAACAGAAACCTTGCTGCGCACAGTCTCCAAGGTCCAAGTCTTCTTGATCACACTACTGTACATCCCGATGGTAATTACAGAAAAAAGTTAAAACATTGAGTAAAATTGCTTAAATGTGTTAGTTGCCTAGAAGCAATACTGTGCAACATTGTGATTATGCAGTGAAGTGAGGCACTATCTGTTTTTTCTTTAAAATGTTTTTTATATATATATATATAATCTTTTATTAAATATTGACCCTTTTAGTATTTAATAATAAAAAATAAAAAATAAAAATAAAAAATATGTAAATAACAAGCTTGGAGCCAAATCTGTTAGATTCTGTCCTGTAGTATTCAGTGTGAAATCTGTTCAACAGTAATCAAATTTTTTTACAACATTGTTCTTTGCACTTTTGCAACACTGTTTGCACTCAGGGTGTTTCTTTTGACCCATAGGCTAAACTCCAGTACCCTGATCTTATTCTAATAGTGTCTGATAAGAGAAAGGTAAGAAATAATTTACCTGTGTTAAGTTAATATAAGTTAAAGTGGACTTTGAATTTGCTGCAGCATTTTAGTTCTCTCGAATTATATAGCCATCACAGTTGAAATAGACTTAAGGACAGGTAATAATAATCTGTATGTATGTGTGTGTATATATATATATATATATATATATATATATATATATATATATATATATATATATATACAGTTGTGCTAAAAAGTTTGCATACCCTGGCAGAAATTGTGAAATTTTGGCATTGACTTTGAAAATATGACTGATCATGCAAAAAAAATCTTTAATTTAAGGATAGTGATCATATGAAGCCATTTATCATCACATAGTTGTTTGGCTCCTTTTTAAATCATAATGATAACAGAAATCACCCAAATGGCCCTGATCAAAGGTTTACATACCCATGAATGTTTGGCCTTGTTACAGACACACAAGGTGACACACACAGGTTTAAATGGCAATTAAAGGTTAATTTCCCACAGCTGTGGCTTTTAAAATTGCAATTAGTGTCTGTGTATAAATAGGTGTTAGCTCTCATCTAGCAGGCTAGATACTGAGCCACGGGGAGCAGAAAAGAACTGTAAAAAGACCTGCGTAACAAGGTAATGGAACTTTATATAGATGGAAAAGGATATAAAAAGATATTCAAAGCCTTGAAAATGCCAGTCAGTACTGTTCAGTCACTTATTAAGAAGTGGAAAATTCGGGGATCTCTTGATACCAAGTCAAGGTCAGGTAGACCAAGAAAGATTTCAGCCACAACTGTCAGAAGAATTGTTCGGGATACAAAGAAAAACCCACAGGTAACCTCAGGAGAAATACAGGCTGCTCTGGAAAAAGACAGTGTGGTTGTTTCAAGGAGCCATAATACGACGATACTTGAACAAAAATGAGCTGCATGATCGAGTTGCCAGAAAGAAGCCTTTACTGCGCCAATGCCACAAAAAAGCCCGGTTACAATATGCCCGACAACACCTTGACATGCCTCACAGCTTCTGACACACTGTAATTTGGAGTGACGAGACCAAAATAGAGCTTTATGGTCACAACCATAAGCGCTATGTTTGTAGAGGGGTCAACAAGGCCTATAGTGAAAAGAATACCATCTCCACTGTGAAGCATGGTGGTGGCTCACTGATGTTTTGGGGGTGTGTGAGCTTTAAAGGCACGGGGAATCTTGTGAAAATTGATGGCAAGATGAATGCAGCATGTTATCAGAAAATACTGGCAGACAATTTGCATTCTTCTGCACGAAAGCTGTGCATGGTACGCACTTGGACTTTCCAGCACGAAAATGACCCTAAGCACTAGGCCAAGTTGACCCTCCAGTGGTTACAGCACAAAAAGGTGAAGGCTCTGGAGTGGCCATCACAGTCTCCTGACCTTAATATCATCGAGCCACTCTGGGGAGATCACAAACATGCGGTTCATGCAAGACGACAAAGACTTTGCATTACCTGGAGGCATTTTGCCGAGACGAATGGGCAGCTATACCACCTGCAAGAATTTGGGGCCTCATAGACAACTATTACAAAAGACTGCACGCTGTCATTGATGCTAAAGGGGGCAGTACACAGTATTAAGAACTAAGGGTATGCAGACTTTTGAACAGGGGTCATTTCATTTTTTTCTTTGTTGTCATGTTTTGTTTTATGATTGTGCCATTCTGTTATAACCTACAGCTGAATATGAATCCCATAAGAAATAAAAGAAATGTGTTTTGCCTGATCACTCATGTTTTCTTTAAAAATGGTACATATATATATATAAATAACTTTTCAGAACCATCAGTACTGTGGCAGCAGTGGAGTCATTCAGGTTCCTGGGCACTACCATCTCACAGGACCTGAAGTGGGAGACCCACACTGACTCCATTGTGAAAAAGGCCCAGCAGAGGTTGTACTTCCTTCGCCAGTTGAGGAAGTTCAACCTGCCACAGGTGCTGCTGATACAGTTCTACTCAGCAGTCATTGAGTCTGTCCTCTGCACTTCTATAACTGTCTGGTTTGGTTCAGCTACGAAATATCGATTCGTATTCAAATACGAAAAAATACGGATATCAGAAGACTACAAAGGAAGGTTCGGACTGCTGAGAGGATTATTGGTTGCCCCCTGCCCTGCCTTCCAGAACTGTACACTTCCACAGTGAGGATAAGGGTGGGAAAAATCACTCTGGACCCCACTCACCCAGCCCATTACCTTTTTGAACTGTTGCCTTCTGGACGGTGCTACAGAGCACTGAGCACCAGAACCGCCAAGCACAGGAACAGTTTTTTCCCTCAGGCTATCCATTTCATGAACAGTTAAAACTGCCCCATTGAGCAATAATTATGTGCAATTCACAGTCTAGTCTTTTTATATTTATCCAACACATCCAACCTCTTCTGCCAATACATTCCCTCACATAACAGATTTGTATTTAGATTTGCACTACGTATGTGTATGTGTGAGTCTGTGTGTGTATATGTGTATATGTGTATGTGTGTATGTATGTGTATATATATATATATATATATATATATATATATATATATATATATATATATATATATATATATATATATATATATTGTCTTATTGTGTATTCTATATATACTTTATTTTCTATTCAATTTATAATTATTTTTTATTATTATCTATGTTTTTATCTTGTATTATCTTGTTGCTGTTTTGTATTGTTGTGCACTGGAAGCTCCTGTCAAAATTCCTTGTATGTGTAAGCATACTTGGCAATAAAGCTGATTCTGATCAGATTTTATTTTTACATTCCTGAGTGTTATAGCGCAACCAAGAGGCAGTAGTGCACAAATTTTTCATGTGTCCTCAGATTGACCTACTACATAAGTGTCCAACATTTGGTGAAAATATCTAATTCTGTTCAAGAGTTATACATAATGGTGTAACGATTCACTCATCTCACGTTTCAGTTCAGTTCATGATGCTGAACTCAAGGTTCGGTTTGGTTCACAGAACTTTGAACTTCAAAGCTGTGTTCTTAACAACATTACTGAATATGAAATGCAGTGCTAATGTGCCTTGGTTTTAGCATACTTAACGTACCGTACATACTGTAGGTAATAAATCTGTACTATGAATCAAACATCAAGAAAGTGCCACTTAATACAGGTAGCAAAGAAATTTATAACTGCAGGTCATGGGTGCTGTTAATAGTGCCATCCTAAAAATGTATAACATAACTGACATCACTTTTCAGAATATTAAAAACAAATGTTGGGAAAGTGATAACATTGTTCCAGTGGTGTGCATTTCTATTGTTCCTAACTTTGACACTGGGGACACAGCTCCCTTCCATCTAATAACATATGGTCTTAAGATCTCTGATCAGCAAAGAAAGCAAAACATAGTTTATTGTAAATAAAATAATGTCTTTTCAATAAATATAACCCCTTAATATTTAAATACATCCTCAAATAATTAAAATATTTCAAATTAACTACGGGCTACTTGGCGATTAACAATGACATTGTAATGTTGTTGGAGAATTAAGGCGAGAGAAGGTGGATCTAAATGCAGGCTATTTAATGAAGCACAAAAACATAAGAACACTGGAAATCTTAGAAATGCAAAACACTGGAGAGTAAAACAACCAAACCATTACAGCCAAACATGGAAAACAACTGACAAAGAACACAGGAAAACCAAGGGATTAAATACACAAGAGGCAAATGAGGAAACAAGGAACACCTGGGAATAATAATCATAAGAACCATTGAAACAAAGCACTGAACTGGTAAGCAAAAGGTTGTTTGTTCAATTCCCACAGCCACCACCATTGTGTCCTTGAGCAAGGCACTTAACTCCAGGTTGCTCCAGGGGGATTGTCCCTGTAATAAGGGCACTGTAAGTCGCTTTGGATAAAAGCGTCTGCCAAATGCATAAATGTAAATGTAACGATGAAACCCATAATCAAGCACAAGACAGGCAGAGCACAATAAACATACATGGTGACCTCAAGTGCTTGCCAGGGAAAACATTACAGATGTTAATGGAGCAGGGGTATATATGTATATAGTTTATACATAAAACTATTTACATAGCACATTTTAAGACATAGTTTATGAAGTGCTTTATCCTTGTGCGACCCACACGTCCACGTTGTATTTTGGCTTCGCTATAGGCAATGCATAATTTAAATGAATTAAAACTGACTGAATACTGTTCACAAGACACTACACTGTCATTTAAGGTTTAAACTTCTGGCACACTGTGTCACCAGGCGTGGACCAAGAGGCCAGGGCAGAGCCGGTGGAGAGCCCAAAGACCGGCATGGACTAGGCGAGACAGGGCCTGGCGAGGCAGGGCGTGGAGCAGGGCCCGGCAAGGCAGGGCATGGAGCAGGGCCTGGGGAGGCAGGCCATGATGGGAGATCTGGTGGAAGACCCTGAGGACAGAGTGGACTAGGCAAGGCAGTAAGTGACAACTGGAAACATAGAGGAGAGATATGAGATGCTGGGAGGTTCAAGGAAACAGGGGTGTCTGTCAGAGTAAAGGCAAAAGGGGATTCTGGCAGGATCTAAGGAACAGGGGATGCAGTAGTCAGGGAGATGGGAAACTCTAAGGCTAGGGGGACATGGGACTCAAAGGGCAATGAGGTCTAGGTAGGGAGAAACTCAGAGGCCAGGATAGCTGGGGACTCAGAGGGCTCAGTGGCTAGGGCAGTCGGGGACTAAAAAGCAAGTTTCTAGACATCAAGATACTAGTGGACTCTGAGGGCAAGGCACTAGAGAGCATGGTGCTAAGAAACTCAGGAAGAAAAGCAATAGAGAGCAATACACTCGGGGACACATCAGACAGAGCTAGTGGAGATTTAGGGGGTGGAGTCACTAGGGACTCAGTGGGTGGAGCCACTGGTAACCCAGGGGTAAGACTGAGGTGGAGACTCTGGGGTGAGGCCCCAGTAGGTGGAGACTCAGGGGGCGAGGCCGCATGAGGCAGAGACTCAGGGGGTGAGATGGCCACAGATGCTGGGTCCGCGGCAGGCATGGACACTGGCTCATGGTCCGCGGCGGATGTGGTCAGCTGGACCACCGAGGTGGTGACCACTGAAGTTGAGACCACCGGACCATCAAAGCTGGGACCGCCGAGGTTGACAACCGGAACCACCGGAGCTGGGACCACTGAGATTGAAACCACCAGGACAACCGGAGCAGGGACCACTGAGGTTGAGACCACCAGGACCACTGAAGCAGGGACCACCGAGGTTGAGACCACTGGGACCAGTGAAGCAGGAACCACTGAGGTTGAGACCACTTCCTTCGAGTGAGTGTTGGGTGCCGCAGTGGGGTTAATGCCATACCCGATGGTGTAGGAGGAGAAAGCAAGCCTTAAAACATAGTCGAAGAATAAGTCGACCAAAGAGAGATCACATTTTCCTCCTGGTAGGCAAGACTTAATTGGCACCCTGTTAATTGGAAACCTGTTTGGTTGTAAAGAGTAGCATCTCTAGTTTCGTTTGATATGCGGCTTGAAAAAATCCATAAATTTTTCACATGTCAGCACGCTGATAAACATGAAGTCCACATATGTGGAAATTAGGACTGCGTTCCACCAAAAGTCGAAAAACAAAAACAAAAAACATGTTAGTTATTTTGAATTATTTTCAACATTAACACATCTGTGGGTCAATTCGCTTAATTTTAATATAAATTTTGTTATTGTTTTATTTTATCACTGTACAATATGGTTCTATTCATTAACATTAGTAAATGCATTCCTATATATTTACTGTGCATTTTTACATTGAGAATATGTTGCTTTCAGATTTATATGGAGTTAGGATGAAAATAAGGTGCATTTCTAACTGTTCTGAGACCAGTGCAGACAGACAGAACACTGGAGGTTAAGTCATTCACTAAATAGGGAGCAAGGGTGCATTCTATAGCTTTCTATGCAGCTAAGTGCATTCACTCCTAAAATCCGACCAAAAGTTCAGTTTCAGGCTGCAGATGATGTTTGGATCACTCAACATGTTTGGCAGACATGGGACAATGATAATCAGTACATAGATTCAGAATTTCATAATGCAAAATTTTATTTTAACATGGTTGGCAGTGATTTGATGCTGGCCGTTACTTTAAATCAGAATTATTAATTCAGCTTTATAGAAAATCAGCTGTAATGTCTGTAAAAAGGAAGATAAAGAAAAATCAACCGCAGTATGATTGT
Organism: Myxocyprinus asiaticus; assembly: GCF_019703515.2. Taxonomy (NCBI): domain Eukaryota; kingdom Metazoa; phylum Chordata; class Actinopteri; order Cypriniformes; family Catostomidae; genus Myxocyprinus; species Myxocyprinus asiaticus. The sequence continues at coordinate 3,584,812 of NC_059393.1, forward strand.
ATCACCACTAGCTGCCGCTGTTTCTATATGAAACACATAAACCTTGTATTGACCCGTTCGTTTGCAAGTTAGCAAGCATAAGCAAGGATCCGTATTCTGCAATGGTGCATTACTACCCTACAATATTTTCTAACTAACAGAATCTGTATATAAGCAGTATGAGATGATTTTATTCTTGTATATCCATGATATTCTACCAAACATGGTTACTGATGAAAGTGGTGTTGTTCAGGTATTGTAAGGCCTAAAACATTAGTCAGTTTGCAATATTTTATCATTCTTACATCAAAAGTACCAGTAAGCATCTTGAAATCAATATGAAATAATATTTGGATTCACATTTCTGGTCTTATTGTGCATAATTCATTCATATTGAAAGAATAAAATATTTGGCTTCAGAAAATTTTATCATATTGTATTTAAAGCAACTTTCCTTTTCAGCTGACATACCTCCACATTTCATATAGACACCCATTTTCACCATGAAATCAATTCCCACCCTACATTTTTTTCCTTATTAAATATCCTTCAGTGCATCTGGAAAGTATTCACAGCACTTCACTTTTTCCACATTTTGTTATGTTACAGCCTTATTCCAAAATGGATTAAATTCATTATTTTCCTCAAAATTCTACAATCAATACCCCATAATGACAATGTGAAAGAAGTTTGTTTGAAATCTTTGCTAATTTATTAAAAATAAAAAAACGAAAAAAATCACATGTACATAAGTATTCACAGCCTTTGCTCAATACTTTGTTGAAGCACGTTTGGCACCAATTACAGCCTCAAGTCTTTTTTAGTATGATGCTACAAGCTTGGCACACCTATTTTTGGGCAGTTTCTCCCATTCTTCTTTGCAGGACCTCTCAAACTCCATCAGGTTGGATGGGGAGTGTCGGTGCACAGCCATTTTCAGATCTCTCCAGAGATGTTCAATCAGGTTTAAGTCTGGGCTCTGGCTGGGCCACTCAAGGACATTCACAGAGTTGTCCCGTAGCCACTCCTTTGTTATCTTGGCTGTGTGCTTAGGGTCGTTGTCCTGTTGGAAGATGAACCTTCGCCCCAGTCTGAGGTCCAGAGCGCTCTGGAGCAGGTTTTCATCAAGGATGTCTCTGTACATTGCTGCATTCATCTTTCCCTTGATCCTGACTAGTCTCCCAGTTCCTGCCGCTGAAAAACATCCCCACAGCATGATGCTGCCACCACCATGCTTCACTGTAGGGATGGTATTGGCCAGGTGATGAGCGGTGCCTGGTTTCCTCCAGGCATGACGCTTGCCATTCAGGCCAAAGAGTTCAATCTTTGTTTCTCATGGTCTGAGAGTCCTTCAGGTGCCTTTTGGCAAACTCCAGGCGGGCTGTCATATGCCTTTTACTGAGTGGCTTCCGTCTGGCCACTCTACCATACAGGCCTGATTGGTGGAGTGCTGTAGAGATGGTTGTTCTTCTGGAAGGTTCTCCTCTCTCCACAGAGAAATGCTGGAGCTCTGTCAGAGTGACCATCGGGTTCTTGGTCACCTCCCTGACTAAGGCCCTTCTCCCCCGATCACTCAGTTTGGCCGTCCGGCCAGCTCTAGGAAGAGTCCTGGTGGTTCCAAACTTCTTCCATTTATGGATGATGGAGGCCACTGTGCACATTGGGACCTTCAATGCTGCAGAAATATTTCTGTACCCTTCCCCAGATCTGTGCCTCGATACAATCCTGTCTCAGAAGTCTACAGACAATTCCTTGGACTTCATGGCTTGGTTTGTGCTCTGACATGCACTGTTAACTGTGGGACCTTTTATAGACAGGTGTGTGCCTTTCCAAATCATGTCCAATCAACTGAATTTACCACAGGTGGACTCCAATTAAGTTGTAGTAACATCTCAAGGATGATCGTGGAAACAGGATGCACCTGAGCGCAATTTTGAGTGTCATGGCAAAGGCTGTGAATACTTATGTACATGTGATTTTTTTGTTTTTTATTTTTAATAAATTTGCAAAGATTTCAAACAAACTTCTTTCACATTGTCATTATGGGGTATTGTTTGTAGAATTTTGAGGAAAATAATGAATTTAATCCATTTTGGAATAAGGCTGTAACATAACAAAATGTGGAAAAAGTGAAGCGCTGTGAATACTTTCCGGATGCACTGTATTTCGCTTAGAAATATGCCAGTTTATGGAACTAAACTGGGTTGTGAACACCATTTGACACCATCTGTAAATACTCTTGACATATGAAAATGTTACACCAACCGCAATCATACTTGTGAAATGTGGAATCTACCAATACCTTTGATATCAGTATCGTGTATCAACTAAAATATTAAAGCAGTTTATTCACTGAATGTGAGCTCTTAGTGAATCTGTTAATCCTGATATCAATTGATTGGAATGACTGTTTTTATAATGACATCAACTGCTCATGTTCTTATGATTATTCTGATGCTTATATAGGCTCAGTGACATGGCACACATTATCCCTGTGACAGATCACAAATGGCTCTGTTTTGATATATTGAAACCATTATGGACAGTACAGTCTGGGACGTCCCAATCAAAGCCAGACTGCAGCTGGCAGACCAAAGTTATTATGAACTCCTTAATGAGTCCTGGCCGAGATGCAGAGGAAACTGAGAGACTTGAGTGAACACAGGATGAGAACAGATATTAGATGCTTGGACACTGGCCTGTTTCTTGTGCACTTTTTGGAGCCAAAGGCCCATTGCCTGCTGGGAGGGAAATTACAAATCATTAAACAGACAAAGTACAGAAAAGTAATAACATAAATCCACAGGGTCTGTTCTCTTTGGCAAGAGAAATGTCTGGATCTGTGCTGTGAGTTTTATTAGAAAAATAATTAGAAAAAATTAGCTAGAGTGAGAAGGCCAAATTTCAATCAAAAGAGAAAGGAAAGGTCTCAGTGGAAAACAACAGACCACACTTTTACCATCATTACATTTTAATTTTAGTTGTAATTTAATTAGTTTCAAGACATTCATTTTGATTGCTGTAAAAGTTTCAGAGACTCATGAACTTAACTGTGCAGTGATTCTTCAATTAGGTGCACTTTTGACTAATTGAAATTCCCAAAAATGCAACTTCTTCAAAAGTGAAGAGTGTAATTTCTGCATCACTAGTGTTAGCAAATTGCAGGGACCCACTTTATATTAGATGGCCTTAACTACTATGTACTTAATCATTTGATACAATGTACTTATTATGTACATACATGTTGCTGCATTGTAATTACATTTAAAGTACTTTCATTTAATTACATTTGTAGTTACACTATTAACTTTACCCCTAACTCTAACCCAACCCTTACCTCAAAAACTAACTCTAACCCCTACTCCAAACCCTAACCCTACTCTTACTCTTAAACCTACCCATACCTCAACCTCAGTAGCAGCAAATGTGGGCATTTTACAGAACAACATGTAGTTACACAGTGAATACATAGTCTTGTATGTATTTAATGTTAGTACATAATAGTTAAGGCCACCTAATATAAAGTGTGTCCATAAAACAAATAGCCCCGCCTTGAACTCACACCATTGGTTGCACCAGTGTTACTGTTTCTGGCAGCTCAAACAAACAGTATTGACACTTTTCAGGAGAATCCAACTACAAATGGCTTACTTATCAACCTGGTCTTATAGAACCATGTTACTGTACCTGCCCAGCAGATTATTAGTTCAAAAACACTTACTTTTCAGCCTGTTCCTCACACAATGCTATCTTATGACAAACCCTTTTACTATAGTGCATGACTTGTAAGGTGTAAAACATTTTAAAGTTTGCATTACATTACCGATTACATTTACAAGCTTCTTCTGGCACACTTAAAGTGTGTGGTAGCTCAACTGATGGAGTGTTGCACTTGTGATAAAGGAACGGGATACGAGTCCTGAAGAGCATGCGAGTCGACACTTGAGCCAAAATTGTCATAGAAGCACCACAAAATGATGCAGTTGCTTCAGCAATTGTTTTTCGTCTCACATTTGCTTTTATGACACTATCAGTTAACTTTAGGTTTAAGGTTTAGGATAGGGAGGTCGGTTTGGTTGATTTAAAACTCGATAGAGCATTAACCTTAAAAACCTCATCTGTTCTGGAGGAAATTTTATTAGCTTTTTGCGCCACCCAGTGGACATTTCACCTCGGAACTGCCAGGATATGTATAAATATTGAAAATGTGAACCAAATAAATTTTATTTAGCAAAAATGTCACCACAGTCATGTGATTTTCATGAGATCAGCCTGACAAAGAAGTAGTTAAATGGCTACAAAAGTATTTTGATATCAAGCCTCAGGAAACCAGGCTCAAGTGCCATGAAAGTCTTACTAGTCACTGCTCATTTGATCTTTAGGGACCAATTCTGTTTCTGAGCATTAATGTTCCTAACTTAACTCAGCAGGGTTACTAAACACATAATAGCATTGTAGAGTTGTTGGATGTTTCGGTAATATGACCTGAGGAGCTCACGATGAAGGTTAACGCGCCAGACTACAATCTTAAAAGTCTCCTTGCACAAGCAAAGCACCTTAAAAGCTCTGAGACGCTCACAGCAAAGTTCTTCTTCGCTCAAAGCTAGAAAGAAGGCCGAAATAGCTGAGCAACAGTATACTGTTTGCGAACATTCACACCTCCATGCTGTGGGGAGCTGGTGTCTATAGGATCATTTAAATATGAGACGCACACTGCCCTGTCAACAGACAACATGTAAAACATTAACAAGTGTGACAGTAAAATTTGTTATCTATGACTACATGCTTCATTTTATAAATAGAATCCATATGAGATCAGTGAAAGAAGCTGTTTTAACCACTTGGTGATCATGTTTGTCATGTTTACATTTTGCATTCATGGCGCTGATGCTAATGCTAATGCGCTATATATGGCCATAATATGCACAGGTTACCCTCTATTATTGTATTTTATAGACTAAATTTAAAAGAAATCACATAACATTGTTTTGGAAAATGCGAACAATCTTATAGATGTAGGTATGTTTGCACCAGTTTGGCAATTCTGCAATCCAGTGTGTTAATGTTGACTGATCTCAACTGAGATTAACCGGAAAAAGATTGAAATAGGTGGAGCACTGGGTTACATCCACCGATGACACTGACCAATGAAAGTATGAAGGTGTTTAACAACCGGATACAAAGTTTTCCTGAAAGTTTGTGCTGGTGAGCTGTTTCAAACCACTGCAACGAACTCAAAAGCAATTCGATTTTGCGTTTATTGAAACCTTAAGACTTTAGCCATCATTAAAGAGACGCCGACACTATGTGAGCACCAGCAGTGCTACAGGATCTGTGAGCCAATAGTTCACCATGCATTTCATTAAAACACATATTGTTGTCTGCCTATAATCTCTACAGTCTCTGCATGTGCCATACGGATCTTGCGTGTGAATCCAATAACTTTCCAGAAATTCTGTCTCCAATTGGAACCACAATGTAACAATTTTATAATACTACATTTGGTCTCAAATTCATGGGCAAAATGCTCTTCAATGACCTTATCAAACTAAACATTTAGCTACCATTAATATCCTCAAGTTTACAGCTTTAAACAGAGCTTGACAGACATGAGTTTTATGACAAAGCTAACTTTTGTTCTTGCCATTTTGAAATGTGCATTGCTGTAAAAGACAAAGGAATAAAATATGATTTGCTTAAAAAAAAAAAAAAAAAAACTTTGATTAAATAGCAAGACAAAATATATTAAAAGATTTATTTTGATGCACATCTAGAAATGTATTTGGTAAATGTGTTTCATCATTGTTTTTGCACACGTCTTCTTACTGAAAAAAAAGTACCCACCTTTGAATTTTAATTTGTTTTTTCTTCATATCTTAGTGTTTCTATCCAGCATCTTTATGCAATATCGCAAAACTTGGTTGCACTTTCTAATAAGGTTACATTAGTTAACATTATTAAATGCATTAGCCATCACAAACTAACAATGAACAATATTTTTTTACAGTATTTATTAATATTAGTCAATGTAATTTTTTTTAAATATAATTAAAATTTATCGTTAATGTTATTTCACAATGTATTAACTAATGTAAGCACATACAGTATAACTTTTAATTAAAACAAATTAGGATATGTTGCAAATAACAATAACCACGATTAATAAACGCTGTAAAATTATTGTTCATTGTTAGTTCATGCTAACTAATGTTGTTAAATAATGTTTACAAATGTAATCTGTTACCCAAAATGTGCATATAAATATGTGGATGGAAACACAGCTACACTATATTTAAAAGTTTAAATGAATGGGATCCACAGACTATCCCATAAATCTCTGGTTCTTAAATTGATCTTTCTCCTTTTAATCCACATTTAATGAAGGACAAAAGTGTATTTACTTTACCCAAATTTATTTTTAAAATTGATGCACTTCATATTTTTTAAGATTTTTTTTTGTATTTTTTTAGCAAAATAAATAAGCACAACATCAAGATGAATCCTATAGTACTCAGATGTAATAGTGGTATTTCAGATGGTTCCTTTCCACACTTGCTAATAGTCTACAGTCAGTGAAAGACTATTATTTGTTCCAGTCACAACCATTTCCATGGAAGTCTATTTAAATGAAGTTTATACTTTATTTCCTTTGTTATCCCTGACCACCACTAATGTTTCTGCTTGTGGATCTACAGTAGATATAGTGACTATTATACCAACCCGGTCGCATGACAGTAAATAATAGTATGCAATGGCGAAGTTGTAAGAAATGGTTGTGGGAAAAAATATAAAATTTTACTCCTATAGAGAAAAATAAATTAACCAACGATCAATGTTATTAATTTTTTAAATAATTTTAACTCCTAATCCAAACCTAAACCCTAACTCAAACCCTAAAACAAACAATGACTTTAATACGACAATAACTGTTGTGTACCACGAAAGACAGAGAAAAATTGGGGGTTTTGAACAAGTGTTTGTAACACTTCTCAGTGGAAGGAGGAGGCGAGAAGCAGATTTCCTGGTTCAGGTAAGCGTTTTTATTTTCCTCTTTGCAGCAGATACACACTCTCAGGGCTTTTCCGTTGTTCAATAAGTCAGTCTAAAAATACACAAACTACTTCACAAAACAAACTCTCAACTTTGCAATAAACTCTTCGCTCCACAATCGGGTCTCTGGTGCCCAGGCTCTCTCTCGTCTACCTGCGGCGTGGATCTATTTATGCCACTCTCCCCGTGCTCACTGAAATTAGAGACAGGTGTTAGACATAATTTAACTCAGGTGTAAGCACCCTTACAGCTTTCTATCTCTCCGGAGAGATGCTTGACCATGCCCCTGCTGCCACATATCCCCACCGCCCAACTCAGGCCGGGGCGGCATCCAGCCTGCCTACCACTCCCCCCCATTCCTGGAAAGGAAGTCGGCGACAGCCATCTGCGCCCCTGGTCTGTGGACCACCTTGAACTTAAACGGCTGAAGAGCCAGGTACCAACGGGTGATCCGGGCATTGGTATCTTTCATGTGGTGGAGCCACTGGAGTGGGGCATGATCAGAACAGAGGGTGAAGGCCCGCCCCAACAGGTAGTATCGGAGAGTGAGTACCGCCCACTTGATGGCGAGACACTCCTTTTCTACGGTGCTGTACTTAGTTTCCCTCAAGGAGAGCTTACGGCTAATGTACAGCACCGGGCGCTCCTCCCCCCCACCACCTGTGAGAGTACGGCCCCCAGCCCCCTGTCTGAAGCATCTGTCTGTAAAACAAAAGGGAGAGAGAAGTCAGGTGAATGTAAAAGCGCCCCCCCGCAAAGTGCGGCTTTAACTTGCGTGAACGACCGCTGACACTGCTCCGTCCACTGGACTGGGTCTGGAGCTCCCTTTTTAGTGAGATCAGTCAGCGGGCTGGTGACGTCCGAATAATTAGGCACGAACCTTCTATAATAGCCAGCCAGCCCCAGGAACTGGGATGTCATCTAAATAGGCAGTGGCGTAAGCTGAATGCGATCTGAGGATTCGGTCCATGAGACGCTGAAACGTAGCCGGGGCTCCAAACAAACCGAACGGAAGTGTCACAAATTAGTGTAATCCAAATGGTGTGGAGAAGGCAGTTTTTCATGGGAAATTGGTGTCAAGGGGATCTGCCAATAACCCTTCATCAACTCCAATGTCGAATAAAATTGAGCAGTGCCCAACCGATCGAGCAACTCATCAAGGCGAGGCATTGGATACGCATCAAATTTAGACACCGCGTTGACTTTCCTATAATCCACACAGAATCGTACAGACCCGTCGCTCTTAGGCACTAGAACAACTGGGCTGGACCAATCGCTGTGGGATTCTTCTATTACCCCCATATCGAGCATTGCATCCAATTCTTCCCGAACGATTTTCTTCTTGTGTTCGGGTAATCGATAGGGGCGGCTACGTACCACGACCCCTGGCTCGGTCTCGATGTGGTGATGGATGAGGTTTGTACGTCCCAGTAGAGGGGAGAACACATCCGCAAACTCCTGTTACAACCTAGAAACCTCCGCGAGTTGACTCGGTGAGAGGTGGTCTCTGCAAATGACCGGGGTGAACGTTTATGTTTTGAACTCACCTCCGGTCTGAGCTCTGCCTTCTCGGGAACTACCGTAGCCAACGTCATGGGAACCGCCTCCTTCCACACTTTCAGGAGATTGTGGTGGTATATTTGACGTGCGCCCCCTCTATCGGTTCGTTTAACCTCATAATCGAGATCTCCCACTCGTTGTGTGACCTCAAAGGGTCCTTGCCACTTGGCGAGTAATTTAGAGCTCGATGTGGGAAGCAATACAAGCACTTTATCTCCCGGTGCAAATTCCCTTAGCTGAGCTCCCCTGTCATACAGTCGGCGCTGTCGTTCTTGAGCTTGGAGCAAATTCTCCTGTGTTAGCTGCCCCAAAGTGTGGAGTTTTCCTCTAAGATCAAGAACGTATTGAATTTCATTTTTACTGTTTGAAGGTCCCTCCTCCCAGGCCTCTCGCAATACATCAAGCACACCGCGTGGGCATCGCCCATACAGCAGCTCGAATGGGGAGAAGCCAGTGGAGGCTTGCGGGACCTCTCGTACTGCAAATAACAGGGGGTCGAGCCATTTATCCTAATTTCTAGCATCGTCATGCACGAACTTACGAATCATGTTTTTGAGGGTTTTATTAAATCGTTCCACCAGGCCATCCGTTTGAGGATGATACACGCTGGTGCGAATTGATTTAATACTCAACAACTCGTACAGCTCGCGTAGTGTCCGTGTCATAAACGTTGTGCCCTGATCGGTGAGGATTTCTTTCGGAATCCCCACCCGGTAGATTATTTTGAAGAGTGCCTCCGCAACACTGCGTGCTGAGATGTTGCGAAGAGGCACTGCTTCCGGATATCGCATTGCATAGTCCACTAGGACCAATACAAAGTGATGCCCGCGTGCTGACCGTTCTAATGGCCCGACGAGGTCCATTCCAATTCTCTCAAAGGGGACCTCGATCAAGGGAAGAGGGCGCAATAGCGCTTTTGGGGTGGCCAGTGGGTTAACCAGCTGGCATTCGCGGCACGCCGCACACCACCTGCGGACATCGCCGCCAATGCCCGGCCAATAGAAGAGAGATATTAGACGGTTCAGTGTTTTCCTTTCTCCTAAGTGACCTGCCATGGGATTATAATGAGCCGCCTGGTATACCATTTCCCGACGGCTCCGTGGAATCAAAAGTTGGGTTGTATCCTCTTTAGTCTGAGCGTTCTGCGTCACTCTATACAACCGCTCATTTATAATCGCAAAATAGGGGTATGAAAGGGCGATGTCCGGCTGGAGTCGTTGACCATCGATGACTCTCACTTGGTCGAAGGCGTGTTTGAGGGTTTCGTCTCGCGACTGCTCCAAAGGGAAATCCCCCTCAGGGAATTCCCTGAGAAGGGGAGGGGCTGCAGCCTCTCCCCCTCTCTCATCATTATGACGTGGAGCTGTCGAGGACGGCCCTGGCTCCGCCTCCCCTGCCAGAGCATCGCACATTTCACATCTCCCTAACTTCATACAGGAAACATCCGCGCAAATTCCCTTTAATAGAACTCTAAAATCAGGCCAATCAATCCCCAAAATCAGCGGATGGGTGAGGCGGGAACTAACCGTGGCCTCCACACTATGCTTTTTCCCCCGGAATTTAATCATCAGGGTCACCACCGGATACTTGTGAATATCCCCATGTACACATTTCACCTTCACCGTTTTAGTTGTGACCAATGCCTCGGGTTGAACCAAGCGTTGGTGGATAGTGGTTTCACCAACGCTTGGTGAGTACCCCCCTTGACACTTACCGGTATCCAGTACGCTCCGGCCCGGTCGGGGGCAGCCTGTGGGAGGTCAGAGACCTGCACCACAGTCCCCAGCTCCATCAGAGGGCACTGATCCCAGAAGTGGCCCGGGTCTCCGCACCTCCAGCAGGCTGGCCCAGGCGCTACGCCCACACTTGTGTTGGCGGGCGCCCCCCCCCCGAGGGAGAGAGCGGCGGGGCATTGGGATAGGGGAAGGTGTCGCCTCCCACACCCGGGGAACTGGTCTCAGGGGCTGAAGTCTTCCTCGTCTGCGTGGGGCAGGAACGGGACCTGGAGAGAGAGCAGAACGAGAGGAGAGAGGGGAGGGGGATGAGACAGAGGGAGGAAAGAGAGTGTAGGAGGGCTCTTCCGCCCTCGGGATCGCCGCCATGTGGTCCTCTGCAAGCCGGACGGCTTCCTCCCTTTTGGCAGATGATGTATTAACTGTTCTAGTACCACCTGGTCGATAATCCCGTCAACGTCGCGGTCCCCCGCTAGCAACCATCTTCGGCAGGCGTCACGGAGCCGCTGGGCGAAGGCAAACGGGCGGTCGGAGCTCTCCAACTTCAAGCTCCGGAAGAGTTGACGACTTTCCTCTGGAGTCCAACCAACCCGTTGCAGGATGGCTTTCTTTAAATCTCCGTAGGCCAGGAGACTCATCGCTGGCAGTTGTTGAGCCATGAGCTGAGCTTCCCTGGACAACAGTGGGATAAGTCGGGCCGCCCATTGGCCGAGCGGCCAGCCCCAGATCTCGGCGGTTCACTCAAACAAATCCAGGAAGGCCTCGGGGTCGTCCGCCGTCCCCATTTTCTGTAATGCGGGTGGGGGTAACGGCATGTGAGTGTCCAGGGTCGCGGCTGGGGATGCCTCCTGGCTGAGGAGGCTCCGGATCGCCTGCCGGTCCTCGGCTTGAGCGCATAGGAGCTCGACAAACCAGCGATCTTGATCTTGTCGGAGCTCAAGCAGTGTTTGCTGGTGGCTCCGATGTAGGCCAGCGAGGGCTTGGAGGATCTCTGCCAACTGGGAGGACTCTACGGGGCAACTTCTATCCATCTTCAACCAAACTTAATTCCCGGGTTTTGGCACCAGTGTAAGACTTCTCAGTGGAAGGAGGAGGCGAGAAGCAGATTTCCTGGTTCAGGTAAGCGTTTTTATTTTCCTCTTTGCGGCGGATACACACTCTCAGGGCTTTTCCGTTGTTCAATAAGTCAGTCTAAAAATACACAAACTACTTCACAAAACAAACTCTCAACTTTGCAATAAACTCTTCGCTCCACAATTGGGTCTCTGGTGCCCAGGCTCTCTCTCGTCTACCTGCGGTGTGGCTCTATTTATGCCGCTCTCCCCGTACTCACTGAAATTAGAGACAGGTGTTAGACATAATTTAACTCAGGTGTAAGTGCCCTTACCACTTTCTCTCTCTCCGGAGAGATGCTTGACCACGCCCCCGCTGCCACAGTGTTCTTATGATTTTCCTAAGTTTAACCCTAAACCTAGCCATAAACTCTAACCCCTTATCCAAACCCTAAAGTTAACCAAAGTTTTTTTTTTCTTTTTTTTATTGGTTTGTCTTGATGGGAATAAAAGTTGTACTATATATATATATATATATATATATATATATATATATATATATATATATATATATATATATATACACACACACACACACGCACGCACGCACACACACACACACACACACACACACACTGGTTTGGAATAATGTACAGATTTTGCTCTTATGGAAAGAAATTGGTACTTTTATTCACCAAAGTAGCATTCAACTGATCACAATGTATAGTAAAGAGAAGACTCAGGGGTGCAGGCCTTATGGGAAAGTGGCAATGAAAAAGCCACTTTTGAAATAGAAAAACAAAAAGAAAAGGTTAGAGTGGGCAAAGAAACACAGACATTGGACAACAGATAATTGGAAAAGAGTGTTATGGATCTTAACCCCATTGAGCTTTTGTGGGATCAGCTAGACTGTAAGGTGCGTGAGAAGTGCCCGACAAGACAGCCACATCTATGGCAAGTGCTACAGGAAGCGTGGGGTGAAATGTCACCTGAGTATCTGGACAAACTGACAGCTAGAATGCCAAGGATCTGTAAAGCTGTCATTGCCGCACATGGAGGATTTTTGATGAGAACTCTTTGAAGTAGTTTAATTGTAATAGTAATTTTTAACATCATTAATGTCCTGACTGTTGTACATGAAACTGGTGTTGAGCGGGTAGAATTCAATGAAGCTGTCAGCTGAGGACATGTGAGGCATCTATTTCTCAAACTAGAGACTCTGATGTACTTATCCTCTTGTTTAGTTGTACATCTGGCCTTCCACATCTCTTTCTGTCCTCGTTAGAGCCCGTTGTCCTTTGTCTTTGAAGACTGTAGTGTACACCTTTGTATGAAATCCTCAGCTTTTTGGCAGTTTCAAGCATTGTATAACCTTCATTCCTCAAAACAATAATTGACTGATGAGTTTCTAGAGAAAGTTATTTCTTTTTTGCCATTTTTGATCTAATATTGACCTTAAGACATGCCAGTCTATTGCATACTGTGGCAACTCAAAAACAAACACAAAGATAATGTTAAGCTTCATTTAATGAATCAAATAGCTTTCAGCAGTGTTTGATATAATGGCAAGTAATTTTCTAGTTCCAAATTAGCAATTTAGCATGATTACACAAGGATAAGGTGTTGGATTGATGGCTGATGGAAATGGGGCCTGTCTAGATTTGATCAAAAATGACTTCATTCAAATAGTGATGGTGCTGTTTTTTACATCAGTAATGTCCTGACTATACTTTGTGATCAGTTGAATGCCACTGTGGTGAATGAAAGTACCAATTTCCTTCCGAAACAGCAAAATCAGTACATTATTCCAAACTTTTGGCCACCAGTATCTATCTATATATATATATATACATACATGTATAAATGAAAGAGACTATGTAGATTGCAAAGACCAGAATGCATCCAGCCAATAATGCAGTTTTTATTTTCTGTATAAGAATGTACAGGTACATGTTTATCCTACTGGTCCCTCAGCTCCCTTTAAAGTTGTAGCTTCTTCTTCAGTCTTGGCTGGAGCCACAAAAGTTTTGTCAACTTCTTCCTGCAAGGAAAATCTTGAAATAATAGTAGTAGTAGCAGCAGCAGCAGTAGAATTACAGTGAATATTACATATCTATACAGAAGTGATATTTTTCTGTCATACTTTTTTTAATTTAAATTGAGCATTTATTTTGACAGAAGCTTTTATTTTGGAGTGAGGCCCTTTCCTTTTCTGTATGTTTTTGATGGAAGCTGCCAACACACTCTCATGGAGAAAATTTACAAATTTGTATGAGATGGTTAAATTGTATGAAATCTTACAAGTTGGGTAGTTAGTAGTTTAGTTTTACAACAGCCAGTCAGGTGACTCTCCCTAAAACGTGACAATTTATTTCTTCCATCAAACATAACATACTGTTTCTGCTTCAAATCATGCTTTGGGACTCTACTCAATGGTTAAGTTTAGATATAGGGTTTGGGTAAGGGCATAAAATTAAGAAGCATGTACAGCACACAACGTCTGAAATGCGGAACATTCGCTTACGCAGAACAGATCTGGGGATTTGCACGTGTACAATTTGTACAAATTCATACAAATGAACGTTTTTATACAAATTAGCCATCTTGTACAAATTTGTGCTACTTTTCATGAGATCAGGTTGGTAGCTTCTCACCTCTGGAAAAGCAGGTCACTGTTTGACCCAGTGTGATTACTAAACCACAAAAGACTGCTAGTTAATTAAATAATATGTAGTCTGTATGTGCCTCACGCTACAAAGTGAATTAGTGCTCTGCTTGCTGTCATCTGCTACAAACAGAGCGAGCAATCCTCATGATAGTGAGGAGCCGGTGTCAGCACAACACCAGCTCCACACATTCATGCATTCACTTTGAAGCATGCAGCGCCTATACATGTATCTCATTTAATCTTAGCCTTTACGGTTTAAAAATCACACTAAGACTTGACGTGATTTTAATTTGTGCGGTGAAGATTTACGGAATGACATTTGTTTGTCAGATGGTATTGGTTTTTGGTATCGGAGCATTTTTACGAGCACGAGTGCATGAGCGCATGAGCGTGGTAAGTGAATAAAAGTTATTGTTGTTATGGCACCTCTATTGTTTATTTCACACGGAAACAGCCGCGATACGTACAACGAGCCACATGAAAACCATTTTTAAGTGCAGCTTATCTGTAGAGTGTGATTTGCGGTGTTACAGAGAAACCTGGCAGGTCATGTGCTAAGCAACTTTCAAAAAGTTGGGAATTACAATTCAGGATCCCAACGTCTCTGCTTAATGTGTTGTGTGCCACCCATAATTAGAGGAAACTAACGATATCGCTCCTGTCTGCACTTCACTGCTCTATCACACTAGAGTGGATTGGACACATTATTTCCAGTTGTTTCAGTGTGTGCTGTGAAATACATTATTAACATGACCATACAGCTAAGACAAGAGGAAAGACATTTATTGGGGTCTGTGTAGTGGCTCCTGAACAGAAACCATCAGTGCTTCAGAAAACCGCGCCTGCCCAGCACTGTTTTATACGGTGTCAATCATGCAAATAATACAAGACATATTCCAGATTGTCTGGTCTACTGTATGTATGAAACATAATGTGAGTCTCTGAACCTTTAGTCAATTTGAATTCATTTCTATTACTGATATCAAATATGCACAGAAGTATAATATTCAATAGAAATCTGATTACAATTAATCAGATTTTTCTTTGTAGTAAGAATAAATCTGATAAGCTGACTCTTAGGCCATGTCTACACTATTATGTTCTCTGTTAAAAACTCCTTAATTTTGCTACGTTTATGCCTCTCATCCACACTAGAATGGAATTTAATATTGTGATTAAACTAAAATATATATTTTTTATATGTATGAATGGAGACATCAATTGTGACTAGTCATTATTTGATGCAAAATATTACTACTTTTTCTGTTTGATCACAAAATTAATCTGAATGCATTTTAAATATGAATAGTTCTTCTGTAAGCATTTCAAGCCACCACATTTTGTGTTTCAAGTTGTTACAAAATGAAGAGTGTTACTACATTATAACATTTTGGAAGAGTATAACAAAACGTGGTGTTATAACCACACAAACCCTGACCACACAAAAATTTTATAACCAGTGCATTATGTAATAAATTATTAAAATGTATTTTATGGAAATGTATTACATTTTGCATTTATGATTTTTATTACAGAATGTGGCAAGTTATGACAAAATGCATGTGTTATTACATCTCTCTCTCTCTCTCTCTCTCTCTCTCTCTCTCTCTCTCTCTAAGAGCTCTTGGATCTTTTTTTTTTTTTTTAAGAAAATTATATAAATTTTTTTTTTTTTTAAATATGTGAATCGAACATTGGCACAAAATATTACATTTTTACAAACATGAAATTTGTGTTTAACACTAGATTTTTTTTTTTTTTTTTTTTAAGATTTCACTTTTTTATCATCTTGGACTATCTTAATTGTCAATGACCCATACAAAGACATACTGTATTTGATTTTTTTTCAATGATCCATCTAAAGACGAAATCTTACACCCAGCCTGTTTAAAGATTTAGATTTCAAGTAAATGAGAAAAGTTTGTCTTTTTTGTCATTTCTAAGGACCTTTCTTTCCCCACAAACTCTATATGTTATAAAAACAATGTTCATTTATTAGCAGGATATGTTACATTGCCAGGATTTGTATTATTTGGCCTACTTTTACATTTAATCAAAGAACAGTCATGTAAAACTGCTATACTTGGATCAACAATAAACGTTATTAAATGTAATGTGTCTTTGTGTTTTGCTGTTCAAATATATTAATATTCAAGGCTCCATCTTAAATAAAATACAATTGCAGAGTTCATAGTGAGACCCCAAAAACAAAGCGATTAGTCATTGTATGTTTAATAAAATGTTTACTACATTTCTGAGTGCAATCTGGCTGGTGTAAAGGCGGTTGAGACAATAGCTCATAGCTGTGAGCACTTCACACTCCCTGAGCATCTGTAAGTGTCGACAGACTGATAGGCATTTATTGTTCACTGCTGAATTGGAGGAAGAATCACAGTTCTGATGTTTTATTTTTTCCCCACTGTACATCCGTTCCTCCCTTTCTGACTTCTTTACTCTTCTTTTCTTTTATTACAGGATGCATAGCTTCATTTGGTCTCCACTCCATATCTGTATTAATTTTCCCCATCTTAAGTCTAACTTGCTGTCTTCAAGCTATTTTACAACCACACAATACTTTTGCACAAATTGTTAACACATCTGCAAACCCTGATACAGTACTTGTATGTCCCTGGGGTTGATATATTTTTTAAAGTAACAGGTTTTTTAAAAACTTTTTTATTTTGTTAGATGAAGAGTGTTTATTTTCTAAGTCTATATCCACAGGCCCAAAAGTTCCTAGTTGAAGAAACACTCTTCAATCACTGAAGATATTTATGAATAGAAACATAACAGGCTTTTTTATTCTATTTTATTTTTTCTTTAGTTCCAGACTCAATCCACTGAGTGGCAGTCACACATCATGATTCACACAGCCAAATGTGCATGTTGAAGTAGAATGGTATCTAAAGATATCTCAGAGCGTAACAGTCGTTTTTGCTTGCACATACCAAAGGCAGTACTGAGAAATTTGCAATAACATTCATGTCCGACTCAAAGGACTCAGAGGAAGTGGACCTAACGAAGTGTGTGAAGAATAAAGTCTCATATCGAGACATTTAAAATGCAGAATACAGAGCAAACTACATACCAGAAGTTACTTCTTTCCACTTAGTTGGAAATAAAATTTTGCCATGCATGCAAAGTTGTGAGAGAGTTTCTAAATAGCAAAAACTCCCAATCGAAGCAATTAGGATGGTAGGAAAATTGGAGTAGAAAACTTAAAGGATAGAACATGTGCACATCTAGAAGTGTTGGAGAAGTGAAGTGTGTGTACTGGGAGGGTGAAGGGAGAACTTCCAGATGTGGTGTGGGCAACATGCCTTTTGGGACCAAAACACAGGAACTTCCTCTGACAGCAGAGATTAATCAAAACCCATGGAATCTTTTCATGAAATGAACTGAGGGACAGTGAGAAAATTTCCCCTCCCACCCCAAACATGCAATGCATGGTAAAACTCAGACTTTAGCCATTGAAATACAAATGAACTGCACTCTGCTTTTGGTACTTATGCGATTTGTCATGGTCTGTCTTAAATTGACGTTCACATGTGAATGGGGAATTTGGCCTCAACTAATTCTCCCAAATGATTTAAAAAAAAAAAAAAAATTTTATTCTCAGTTTTGCTGTACACGTTGTCTCCTGTTTCCCATTATTTAACTTGCATTTACCCCATAGACATGGAAAGATTTAAGGTAATGTACAGAAGGTTACCCACCCATAAACATAGAAAGTTGTTTAACTATTAAAACCAGAGACTGCTTTTTATGGACTTTAAATGTCTCACGGATGTGTGGGTTTAATGTCTTAAAGTCCAATTTTATTTAATCATTTAAAATAATATAAAAAGAACTTAACCAAAGAACTTCTTATCTGAAGAATCTTTACAGTATTTGAGGTATATTCAATGCTAAAACTATCACAACGTCCCATTCATTCAACTTCCCAGTAACCAAGAAAAGAAGCATTAATATTATATATGTTATAATATCTAATTGTTAATATTATATTATATAAGATTAGATCAGATTATGTTAACATAAATGGTGTAATTAATGTTAGAACATTAATATTATGTCTTATTAGTTCAAATGAATAATTATGTGATGTAATATAATACTAATTGTACTTTTATTTGGTAACACTTTAAAATAAGTTTGTAGATGTTAACATTAGTTAAAACTATAGTTAACATTAACAATGAACAATACTGTTATGGCATTTATTAATCTTGGTTCATGTTAAGTTGTACATATTCTAAAACATTTATACATGAAATGTTGTAGATGTTTACATTAGTTAATGTTTTATGAGCCAACATGAACTAACTATGAACAATGAATAAATAGATGTATACAACTTTATTGTTATGTTTTATACTGCAAAAACTGTACTTTTTTCTTATATTCCGGTAAAAATATCTAAACATTCTTAAAACAAGATACATTTAATTGAGAAGCAAAATTACATACACTACTTTCTATTGTTTTCAGAGAAATCTAATTAAATGTAACATTTATGCTTCTAAAAGACAAAAAAAATAAATAAATAAATAAATAAAATAAATAAATAAATAAATAAATACCGATGGTGTATGACACTTTTTTTTTATTTTTATTTTTCTTACTCCATATAGTGTTTATTAGTGGCAAATAGTGTTTTCTTGTTTTAAGCATAAATCCCACCGAAACAAGACTTAATATTTTGTCATTCTACTTCTTGTGCCATCTAGTGCTCTGCGCATGCATCAAGCACTAGTAAGTGTAATCAAGCCTGAAATCATGATCATGCCTAGAGACTGCAATAGCAAGATGTACAGTGAAAAAGCAGTTATATTTTGGTTTGTTTTCACCCAAAACCGACTGGATCGCTTCTGAGACATGGATTAAACCTCTGGAGTTGTATGGATTACTTTTATGCTGCCTTTATGTGCTTTTTTGAGCTTCAAAGTTCTAGTCACCATTCACTTGCATTGTCGCCTACGGAGCTGAAATATTCTTCTAAAAATCTTCATTTGTGTTCTGCTGAAGAAAGAAAGTCACACATATCTGGGATGGCATGAGGGTGAGAAAATGATGAGAGAGTTTTCATTTCTGGGTGAACTAATCCTTGAGTATTTTTTTATTTTTACTATTTGTCTCAAGGATTTTAATATATATATATATATATATATATATATATATATATATTTCTTTTTTTTTTTTTTTTTACCAGAAAATAAGCCAATTTTTTTGTTGTTGTTGCAGTGTACCATTTATTCATAACATCTCATTCTAAATTTACTTTTTATATTGTCTTTTCTAATTTTCTAAACCAAGTTCATTCTCATAATGAAGTTCATTGTGTAACACTTATTTTTCTAATGAAATTTAACAACAGGTGAAGTTTTGCACAAAACCTGTCCTCAAAGCAACAAGTCGCTAAAACCACCTTAAGGACCCCTTTTCACGCTTAACCTTAGCTATGCAAAAATACATTGCCAATTACACATTTTAAGTAAATTATCAGATATGAGATAAAAGGCTTTCATATTTACAGTCAGGGAGCCACATGTGATTCATGCATGTAATAAGCTAACAGCCGTGAGTGATTTGTTTCATTGTGTGCTGCAATTATGGGCCAAGAAACACAACTTTTGCCAAAGCTCGGTTTGCATTGTTTACTGGAATTGTGCTGAAAATACAAACATCTGCACTTAAATACACAAAGTTCATGTAATCAGAGTTACAAAAAAAGAAAATCGGAATGATGTGAAAACGTACAGTATCCGAGCGATTTAACAGCATTTTCATGAAGGCCTTATGCTTCTAACAAGGGAAGAATTTCGCTACACCAATTATTACTTTTTTTTGTTTGTTTTTTTGTGCCTGCATGTGAAATGAACTGGCGTGACACTTGAGGGTTGTTTCTTCATGACATTATTTTTTAATCATTTCCCATCAGATTTATTTATTTATTTATTTATTTTGGCTGTTTACTTAGCAAACGAGGGCATCCGCTCTACATCAACAAACAACTGATGCAAAATTTGAACTTAATAATAAATGAAAACTCATTAGGTTATTGTAATTATGGAGAACAGCCCTACCCCTTTTTAAATTACATTCATTTGTAACCTAAATTATGACAGCGTGTTTATCACATAGTAAATCCCATTAAAAATTACTGGCTATTAATAGGAGAGCATTATATTTGCATTTTATTATAGAAAATGTTTGTTTGTTTTTTTCCAATATAAATACTGACCTAAAAGTGTTTTTTTTTTCTTAAGCAAAATATAATTATATATTTGGATGAATACAACAGTAATTAGTATGATAAACAGAGATATGAAGGTTTTCTAAGAAGTGCATAGCTGCTTGATCAAAAATAGAATGATCTGTGATGAAAATAATAAAAATAATAATAATTATACCGTCAGATATTGATGCAAAATAATTAATTTGCCATTATGAAGTAGGATCATGGAATTAAGTACATTAAAGTCAACATAAAATGAGATTAGCAAATGCAATTTCCGTAATGTAACATTTCTGAATGGAACAGGTTATTAGAAGTGCAAAAAAAAAAAAAAAAGATTGTAGGATGGGACTTTATTTTTACCTTTAGAATTCTTGATGAATCACGAAGATAACACTTCCTTTTCAAAAAATTAGATTTTTGCTATTACTGCTGTAACTTTTATTATAATAATGTCAGTCGATAAGTTATTTCAGAGGTGGAACAGTGGAACAATGACCACGAAAATGTATTAAGAAAGTAAATAGGTTCAATTTTTATTTTACGCTGACTTTAACTGTAAAGTCAGTTAACTGTAACCGATTCTGTTTGAGGAATGCCACTTTAGCTTTTATGGCTAATATTTCAAGGCAAGACATCGAGGTTTACAACATTCCACACCTTGATCCCCCAAAATGTAATGCTTGAAACCCTTCACTGTTTCTTCACTGGTGTAGACAAGCAGTCCCAGTTGCACATGTCATGTCCAGGTAACGTGTCGGAGCAGAGCTGAAACAGGTCTGCTTCACTCCCAAAGGACACTTCACAAGCTCCACGGCAAAGAGGCCCAGGTTAGAGGTCATGGCCGAAGTATTACTTTAGCACAACTGCTTTGCTAGCATTTGTTTGCTTGACTTATGGGTTGTGCTTATCAGCGCTGAGCCATCACCCATTGATGCTTTGTGATGCTTTGAGGGATCTGTAAATAAATTTAATGATTTGAAGCTGTATTGTGTTGAGAAATGACCTGAGAGGGACTAATTCCGAGCAGTTCCCTTTGCCTTCATGCGGGTGTAACTCAGTTAGGAAGTTTATGGTTGTGAGGCCACTGTCAGCTTTGTAAGTTGAGAAGTCTTACAATGTTTTCAAAATGCCAACATGTTTATAATGGATTACAGCCTAATGTATTTGCAGCTTGGAATTAAATTTTTTTTCTGTCTGGTGAAATAGGGAACTACCATTAATGGCAAAGCAAACATCTGTTATAAAAAACCAAGGAGGTCTTAAATACCTGGAGAGAGAATTTTCATTCATGTAAGTTGCAGTTTCTCGACTCGTGCATGAAGATCAGGAAGTACGCAAACTGCATGCTGACAGTTTTTCTTATGGCAACTCAGTTCCTAAATTTTTTGGGGGGGTGATTCTCATGAAATGTGTCTAGAACACGTCCTGGTCCTATTTTACTTCACTATCAAAAGAAACATTTACAAAATTATATTTTGCTGATAGACAATGAAGCCTATTTTTAGGGCCATTAAGACATTTTCATGACAGTTATGCAAATTGCAATTCTAATTAGTGCAAAAAAAAAGAAGATGGTCATTTTTATATTCTCATCACTGCAACTTGAATATTTTATTTTTATTTTTTATTGTAAACCATTTACACATCAAAGTAGTTCTCCCTTGGTACTGCCTTTCCTTTTCGCTGATTTAAATTTGACAAAATCATAGTAGGCCTAATACTGTAAAAAAAGATGACAGTGTGGTGATAATTAGAATCATTATTGAAAAATAGTAATAGTATAAGTAAAACATCTGGACACTTTAAATTGAATGGTAAAATGTGCTTAAATGGATAGTTCACCTAAAAATTCAGTCATTATTTTTTAATTTTCGGTACACAAAGGGAGACATTTACAAAAATGTACTCACTCTTGTCATACAATGGCAGTGGATGGTAACCACAACTTCAAGCTTCAAAAGGACGCAAAGGTATGATTCAGAAGTCTTTTTAATTATTCCATGTGACACATGCCTTATTCTGAAGGCATACGATAAGGTTTGGTAAAAAAAAAAAAAAAAAAACTGCAGTTAATGCTGCCACCCATCGCGAGATGGGGTATTGTATTATATTATTTTTTTTGCTACAACTGGACCACCACATAGATATTCACTACACAGAACACATCAAACATTTATATGCGACTTCATGAAAAAATAAACCAAAAGTCACTTATTATAAGCGGACATGGCAAAACTGGAGTAGGCCAACCTGTGCTGAAATTTCGCCACTCATGTGCCGTCTGCAGCGAAAGCCATTCACACATCTGCCCAAAGTAAGATATGCCTCTCTTATCATAATTATTTTGTCTGTTTTTCCAAATTAACACTCTTTTATACACCCGCTTTGCAGTAGTACCATCATAAATTACAACAATAGTACAATACAAGAGTATTGCCGCATATTATGGTTGCGTATAGCGTGTTGTTAGTTCAGTAGCTCCATGAATTCAGAATGTAAATATGACAAAACATTTTCTACTGCATATATATTACTTTTACAGTATACTGTTGCTCGGATGTTTTGAACTTCTTTTTACCCCTGAACGAAGAACGAAGAATAACTTCTATGGAAGTATATTGGGGCCTTTAATGTCACTCAGTAGGAATCGTTAGTTTTACATACCCTCTTGAAGACACACTTGTTGTTCTTTCTTGCCACAACCATTGAGCTGAATGGATCTTTCCAAGTTCAAACTACTGACTGTCCACCCAGGTCTCCTGGTGCTTGTTCTCCCTGGACTGTGGAGCTCTGTCCTGGCCTCTTTCCCAAACACTGTTACATTGTGCCTGCCGAGGGCAGGGGTTTATATTACAGAGAAACTAGAGCTATGTTAGTGTGCAGCGTTCCTGAACTCACCAGAGGACTCCAGCCTCTTGTTATGATTTCCATCAGGGTTTGGTCGAGCTGGCAGAAGTAGAAGACAAGCGGAGATATCTTCTCTCTGAACATACCCAGCAGCTACCACTCTGATAACCCTTTCTTCCTTTTCATTGAATTTTTTCCCCTCAATGCTTTCTCTACAGTTGCTGTTATGCAATATCTTCTACAACCAAGAGATAGAGTCAGGAATGGTTTCTATAGTTACCCTTTAAATCGCAACCCCTAAAAGCTTTCTAATTTACACAAATGGAAATAAAAATGGTATTGGTATTGTTACGTGCCCATGTATGGGGCGAGTGTTTGTTTTCTTTTTCGCTTCTCTCTCTCTCTCTCTCTCTCTCTCTCTCAACTGTCATTTCCACAGACCTTCCCCATTGGTTCCCCGAAGGAAGTCATAGCTTTACACCTTCCAATCAGCGTAGACCAAGCCGCTATGTAAGACCACAGTCATACAAACATGGCAGCTCAGCTCAACTCGACTCAGATCTTTTTTTGTTCATTGCTATTCGCTATACTCTTTGTATACAATACTCTGTTGCTACTTTTGTATTGCTAGTGTTGCCTGTCTGTTGTATGTACACCCGTTCCTGTTACCAAACCCTTGAGTGTTCTGTCTAATCCAACATTTGTAAATTTGTGCCATTCCAGACGGGAAAAGAAGGCAGGTAAGCTACGCCACGTCACACACATTGTGCAACACTTAGGTTTTATTTTATGTATAGACACATTAGGTTAGGTGCATGTGCCACTCCTTGTAAGTTTTGTTCTTTGTTAGCTAGTGTAGTTTAGTAAGGACGTCACTGATGTTGAAGATTTTTTTGGTTCATTGTTTTCATTATTAATTTGAT
This sequence comes from Myxocyprinus asiaticus, assembly GCF_019703515.2. Classification (NCBI taxonomy): domain Eukaryota; kingdom Metazoa; phylum Chordata; class Actinopteri; order Cypriniformes; family Catostomidae; genus Myxocyprinus; species Myxocyprinus asiaticus. The sequence continues at coordinate 3,608,865 of NC_059393.1, forward strand.
TTAGAGGGTTAACTTTAGCCAGAATTTCTTTGTTATATTTATTTATTTCCTTTGGCACCGCTCAAGCCCTTCTTTCCTCTGTCAGTCCTGTGTTTTTGTGACACTCTAGTTTGTATTTATTTATTTACTCACTTTGTGGCACTTCATTGTAAATATTCTTGGATTCAAATAATCCCTTATTTTTGCACCATTATTTTGGTTTGCCTCCCAGTGCTTACAATATACCGTCTTTCTTTAATGTTATCTCCCTGTTACCCCTAGACAAAAAGGGGGATGTAACATTGTTGGGGATCGTCTGGGATATTTATTGGCCCATCCCGAGACAAATTATGACTATTTCTGTACTGGGGGCATGTTGGTACTGCAGAGTAGTGATTGGCTGTGTGTTGGATTAAGGGTATGTATTCTCGTGTGAATAGTGTGTAGGACAGGAAGAGAAATCATGACTTTGTTTAGTTTGCAAACATTTATTGATAATCCAACCTTAGAACAATTTGAAACCAGTAGAAAGGATGACTTGTTGGCCATTGCCAGTTATTATGAGATTCCTGTAGTGAAACAATCACTTAAACAAGAGTTGAAGAATGTGGTATTGCATAGATTGAAGGAATTAAATGTCCTGATTGTGCCAGGTTCAGCAGTTCTCCTAGTGTGGTTGAGACAGAGTAGGCCAAGATGAACAGAGATGAACTGGTATCTGAGACTGAGGTGGCGGCTGAAGTCAGATCCGGTTTACCACCCTTTGATCCATTCTCCCCAGTGATGAGCAGCTGAAAGTCCACTTGGCCAGGTTACAATTGATAGCCCAGGAGAAAGAGTGAGCACACCATGCTGAACTCGAACTGCGTTTAGAGATACGCAAATGCTTGAGATCGAGGCCAAGAAACAGATGCTCTTTTACTGCAGTGCAGGCTTGTGGGCAAGGCCCAGGAAGTTTGTTCAACACTTTCATTGGAGGACAGTCAGAAGTATGAAACTGTTAAGTTGGCAATCCTCCGTGCATATGAAATTGTTCTGGAGGCATGCAGACAACGGTTTAGAAACCACAAGCGAAACTCTACTCAGACGTTTGTGGAATTTGCTAGGGTGTATTAGTAAGAGTATTTTATTTGACAGCCACATTGGAGGGTTTTCAAGCATGAACTGCCTTTTTAAGGTCATGCCACAGCATCTCAATAGGATTCAGGTCAGAACTTTGACTAGGCCTCAATCCAAAGTCTTCATTTTGTTTTTCTTCAGCCATTCAGAGGTGGACTTGCTGGTGTGTTTTGGATCATTGTCCTGCTGCAGAACCCAAGTTCGCTTCAGCTTGAGGTCACGAACAGATGGCCGGACATTCTCCTTCAGGATTTTTTGGTAGACAACAGAATTCATGGTTCCATTTATCATAGCAAGTCTTCCAGGTCCTAAAGCGGCAAAACAGCCCCAGACCATCACACTACCACCACCATATTTTACTGCTGGTATGATGTTCTTTTTCTGAAATGCGGTGTTACTTTTACGCCAGATGTAATGGGACACACACCTTCCAAAAAGTTCAACTTTTGTCTCGTCAGTCCACAGAGTATTTTTCCAAAAGTCTTGGGATCATCAAGATGTTTTCTGGCAAAAATGAGACGAGCCTTAATGTTCTTTTTGCTCAGCAGTGGTTTTCGTCTTGGAACTCTGCCATGCAGGCCATTTTTGCCCAGTCTCTTTCTTATGGTGGAGTCATGAACACTGACCTTAACTGAGGCAAGTGAGGCCTGCAGTTCTTTGGATGTTGTTGTGGGGTCTTTTGTGACCTCTTGGATGAGTCGTCGCTGCGCTCTTGGGGTAATTTTGGTCGGCCGGCCACTCCTGGGAAGGTTCACCGCTGTTCCATGTTTTTGCCATTTGTGGATAATGGCTCTCACTGTGGTTCTCTGGAGTCCCAAAGCTTTAGAAATGGCTTTATAACCTTTTCAAGACTGATAGATCTCAATTACTTTCTTTCTCATTTGTTCCTGAATTTCTTTGGATCTCGGCATGATATCTAGCTTTTGAAGATCTTTTGGTCTACTTCACTTTGTCAGGCAGGTCCTATTTAAGTGATTTCTTGATAGAGAACAGGAGTGGCAGTAATCAGGCCTGGGTGTGGCTAGAGAAATTGAACTCAGGTGTGATAAACCACAGTTATGTTTTAACAGGTGGGGCAAACACTTTTTCACACAGGGCCATGTAGGTTTGGATTTTGTTTTCCCTTAATAATAACAACCTTCATTTAAAAACTGCATTTTGTGTTTACTTGTGTTATCTTTGACTAATATTTAAAATTGTTTGATGATCTGAAACATTTAAGTGTGACAAACATGCAAAAAAATAAGAAATCAGGAAGGGGGCAAACACTTTTTCACACCACTGTATGGTTACTTTTGAGATGCAATTATCCCAATACCATTTTTATTTTCATGTGTACACTGTGTATGTACACTGTGAATTCGGCAACCATAAGTTGAAACTTTTGCTGCTGATATCTGTCTGTACTTACCAAAATTCAAACTACTGCCCCCAATGGCTGAAGCTAGAAGTGTTGTTGAACGTATGGGCACATGAGAGCTCCATTTTCAGGATACATGTCCACAAAGTTGCACCAAATCGATGTGTACATTAAAGAATCATTTCACTGAATGTTTACGAAAATGTGACGTGCTGTGCCTGTCACATCCATTAAAAAAGTAAATGAAAGATTGCATTTTTGGTATCAATACCATTTATAGTAAAACCATAACTACAAAATTAACCATTGTTTTACTACTGTTTAACTATATTTTAACAAGGACTATCATGATAAAACCATAATAAAAAATAAAATACAAATCTTAATCACTGCAATTGTAATTTTTTTTTTTTAACTAAATAATCACTGTGGTTTTACCATGAATCGTGGTTAAAATATGGTCACTTGTAAAACCATGGTGCATTTTGTGGTTACCATGGTTTTACTAAAATACAATAGTTCAACTATGGTTACTGTAGTAAAACCATGGTAATTTTTCATAAGGGAAAGCCATGCAAAACATATTGCGAGTGAACGCAAAGCTATTTCAGAAAATGAATTCCTTCACTGTCCCCTAAGGGCTCCATAGAAATCAGAGGTAAATGATTGGTTGATATAAACAATGCACAAAGGTCCTAACCCTAAACCTACCCCTAAAATCTGATCCTGGAAAATGTCCTTGGCAAAATCATGGTCACCCTGAAACCATGGTACCTCCTTAGTACTTTGCTTCTATGGGGCAATATGAAATGCAGTAGAAGTCTACATTCAGGGTGATTTAAGAGGGAAGAGACTGACAGAGATTAACAGCTCATTTGCAGACATGCCTCTGGGGAGTGCTCAAGACTCAAGCTAAGGCACATGTCCACCTGCATTCTCAGCAGTACAGCTACACCGGTTTGATGATGACAGCAAACAAGAGCCCCCTGTTAACCAGCCAGTTTTACATTAGTCAGAAGAGAATTTGTGTCACTGCCCAATGATTAAATAGGAGCCGTCCACTTTGTTGTGGTCATTGTTGACAAGTCAAAATTTCCAGTTAAGCTGGGTTCTCATTTGAAGGATCCACATGAGAGATGAGGAATTTTTTCCTACTGTTTCTAGTGGGATTGAGTTGACAGTTTTTATAGATGAGCTGTTAATCCAAAGTCTCCCCAAAACTTTCTCAAAACTACAGGATGAACTGAACACTCCCAGAACCTTGACCGAAATAAATTAGTTCTACAGTTAAAGGAATAGTTCACCCCAAAATTAAAATTCTGTCTTGATTTTCTCATCAATGTGATGTTCCAAAACAGAATGAATTTCTTCTGTGGAGTGCAAAAGCAGTGAAGCTGTTGGCTCAACTATTTTTCAGTAGCATGGTGGTAGCTTTACTAGTTTTTAAATCAAGTAGCTTTTCAGTAGCAAAGCAATTTTATTAATTAGGTAGCGGCGTAGCATTGACAGAAGCTACTATGCTACATTTAACATCAAGCCGTGTGTCCAGTGTTTACTGTCAGTGTTTTTTAATCAGAACTAAAGATATCTGATTCACAAATGAATCACTCTTTTGAATCATAATAGCAAAATGATCTGAATCAGTTTGCGATTCATTCTGAATGACTCCAACTGCTTGCACACGCACTGAATCATTTGGAGCGGTTTCTCACTGAACAACATGCTAACGGGATATTTATATACAATCAATGGAAACCAAACCTGCAAATGCGTCCTTTCCTTTGCCACTGATGAAGAAGGTCTTTATTAAGTTCAACACGTGTGCAGCTTGTGAACGACTTCTGCAGGTAAAGAAATTTTCCAACCAAAAGAGTATCAATACATCAAGAAACTACCATGGCATTACCATGTTTTTTGGACATGTACTTTACCATTACCTTGAAGCACCATATAAACACAATAGTTTATGAATATGGTAACCATCTATCTAAGTACCATGGTAGAACTATGGTATTCCTTTGAAGCACCATGTAAATAGAGAATGGGACATTAATATGATAATCAAATATCAAAGTACCATGGAATTACCATCTGATATCAAAATGTTATTGCCCAGATGTGCTCAGACACGCGCACACAAGGAATTTGGCCACTGAACAGAGGCTTCTATTACTTAGAGAAATACTCCCAATAAATAACGAAATACAACAGCAAGACACAAACTTACAGGTTAATGTGAACAGTATATGTGCATATAGTATAGGAATGTGCAAAAGAAAAAAATGCTTATTGAACACATGGCTTTATTGCACTGTACTATACTGTACCATGTGAACCACTTAAAATCTGAGTTATTTTGGAATGTGTCTCACTCTGAATGGTTGGATCGGATTTCAAGTAGTTTTTGTCACATTTTAGTTATGTCTGAATACACTTGTTTTTTTCTCCCTGTTTTCTCATATAGTGAACTTTGTGACATCCACTATGTAATGAGTTGTAAATGAGTAATCAAATCAGTTATTTTGGACACAGTGTATGCATGACATTGTAAAATACCTCTGTTCCTTATGTTCTCTCATGTGCCTCATGTGTGAGACTGCATAATAGACGTGAGCAGAGGTGAAATTTCCAGTTTTACTTCCTCTCTTTTAACACTGACAACTATTTTCTCAGTTGTATGAGAATGGCTCTTGGCATGGTGCTGACGCTTGCATTATTATTAAAGCAACTAGAGATGCACTGATTTTTCGCCAAACAACCGTATCGGACATTGGTCAATTGTTTAAAAACAGCCGAACATTAGGGTTAATTATTTCCTGTAAAAAAATAAAAAAATATCTAATATGAAGCAAGAAACAGAGTATTTGTTAGCAAATGGTTTTGCTAAACATAGTCGCAGTCCTTGGTGTTCTCCTTGTTTGTTAGTCGAAAAATCTGATTGATCATTTCGTTTCTGTATGGATTACCGTAAAATCAATACCGTAACCATACCTGATTGCTATCCACTTCCAAGAATGGAAGATTGCATTGATGACTTGCGATCTGCCCATTTCGTTAGTAAATTAGACTTACTTAAGGGATACTGGCAGGTTCCTCTCACGCCTTGAGCGTCTGATATTTGTGCTTTCGTAACCAGTAATTATTTGAAGTACAATGTGATGCCGTTTGGGTTATGAAATGCACCTGCTACTTTTCAGAGACTAGTAAATATAGTGTTGGCCGGTGTACCTAATTGTAAAGTTTATCTTGATGATCTTGTAATCTATTCAACTTGTTAACATAAATAAATTAAATAAAATACTCAAGTAGAAGTAAAAGTGATGATGTTATTAATTACTTGAGTAAGAGTAAAAAAGTATCCAATTAAAAGATACTTTTAATTAATACTTTTAATGTAGCGAGTAACTATTTCCTTTCATATGTAACATAATGGACATTTAATCTCCAATATTCCATTATGTAATATACATTTATTATGTATTACATAATAATAATAATAATAATAATAATAATAATAATAATAATAATAAGTATGACTTTCCTTCTTCAATGCAACACAGTTAAGGAGATGTCAGACAGAATGTTATCCCCTGTCACCATTTACGTTCACTGCATGTTTTTTCCTCCATATTTTAAAAGGGAAAAGGGAAAGGCATCTCCTGGGTTCCACAAAATAAAAAAATACAGAAAGCCATGGTGGTTTAGAACAAAACGAGGGCAGGGAAATGATGACAGACTATTAATTTATATCTGAACTATCACTTTAAGGACACTTGTCAGATTTGGACGAATCTGTAAATTAGAATAGAAGTTTGGAAACCAGTTTCTAGTGATTATTACGGTGAAAAATGTAAACAGTATTCCACAGGTCCAATCATATATAATGCTGAATAAAAAAAAACAAGATTATGCTTTATTAATGGCTACCTTCGCCATTTCACAGTTTTTGTAAAGTCCTAAATGGATTCTTAGTTCAGTTACAGTATTTTCAGTGTAGAAAGAATTTAGATCATTAGCTCTTTACAGTAAGAGTAAACTGCACCTTATCTCTATATTTGGAAATGTGTTAGGCTTATTTATGTTCAGAGCTTGGTCTCTGTTGTCCATGAGTAAAACGCACTGCATTAGTCACAAATTCATATTACAGAAGCAAATCCTAACTTGATTTAGGATTCTTATTTTATCTTACAAAATCATATCTTATCTCTAGTTAAGAAAGGATAATGCATTTAGGAAGTGTTATAATGTATAAGCTTTTGCCCTAAATTAGATCCTAACAGATATTGCCATGGTTACCAATCAGATAAGATAGGATTCTATTGTTAGGATCTTTCTGTAATATGCCCCAGTAGTCATGCATGCACGCGATAGGCAGATCAAAAATAATTTACACTTAACGTGGATGTTTACATGGAGTTATACTGTAGGCATTGATATAATACAGATATAAAATGTATACTTAAAAACTGAGGTCATGAGAGCCCATAGTTACAGAATCACCCTGAAAATGACCGTCACCGCAACACAGACAAGCTCACTTTATCACAATTGCCAAAACTCACCTCAATGAGTTTTCTTAAGTTGGAGCTGCAGTTCTAATCTTAAAAAATATCCACTTGTCTTGGTGTAAAATGAAGGCATTGCATGATGAAAGAAAGTGTTTGTTTGGCACACGTACTGCTGCAGTGAACTCGACTTGAGTGACAAAGCACAGCTGTAAAGTTCTGCTGTTGTAAAAGTCCCATTCAAAAGTCTCTCAATAAATTATATAGTAATTAAAACTTATTTAAAGGTGCAGTATGTAAGATTCAGAAATCCTTGTTATTAATGACACCTGTGGCCGTTAAGTGAACAGCAGCCAGCTACCTGTTGCTCGTGCTCGCGCTCGTGCACACACTCCATAGGGATGCGAGCATCCAAAACTATGATGTAACGTACAAAGAGGCTGAATGTGATTCACAGACATCATTCTGACAGATGAGGTAGCATAATTAAAATTACACAGTTATGATGTTTTACTACAAACTTTGAGACTGCATATTATACATGTATTTGACTCTTCAGTGCTGGAACAGGGCTAAAACAAAGTGTGGATATAGGTCTGACTATGTGAGACTGTAGTTTTAAGTAATCACTTTTCTTTGCATGATACATTGACTGCATTTATATGATAGCCTATGTCTGTGTTAGCTAGCTAGCCAGCTTTATCAATAGCTGTTAGCTAAATTTGGTGGATGATGACAGTAGCTGTTTATAAAATAGACTGTACATTATAAATATGTTGACACAATTCAGAATTGATGTGATTCCATCACAACTGACATTTTGATATATCGACGTGCTATTGTTTTATAATAATAGAATGTATATATTTTCTGTATAACCAAGTTACGTTACACTAATGAATGGAGCTTTTTGCATTATCTTGAACACTGTCTAGCATTCATTTAATGTGTTATTGTAGTTTACCTTGCTGAATAATTACAGATTACCATTGTTTATGACAGTTGCTTTGCAGTTATGTAAGCTTACCTGTCCAATAAGAAGAACGCCAATTCAGGGTCGGTTTTTATCCCCAAAACCGAATAAAGTTCCCTCCAGGAATCAAATGCCCTGCTGATGTTCACTCTAGTTTTCGCTCGACCACTATCATGTTCCCGCTTAGCCAGACGGGATTCAGTAGATCATTTTCTTTTTTTTTTTTTTTTTTTGGCTTACTCGAAGTTTGTGTAGGAGTCGGTGTTGTGCTGGGAGCCGGACGTTTGCTGGATTCCATCTCTAAGATAACATTACCTAGTGTTGCAGACAGTTGTCGCTGTTGAATAGCAGAAGAGAAGCACTGAGGAAAGGCTTTTGGGAGCCCGCATAAACATCACATCCTTTGGATTTTCCCGGCAAAAGTGACCGCTCCCTTTGCATGAAAATCAGTCTACAGGCTTTAATAGGCAACCTAGGAAGTCCGGGAAGGCCTAATTTTTTACATTGCATTACAAGCCATTCACACATTGGCAAAAAAAGGTAAATATTACATGAAAATTGTTACATATTGCACCTTTAATTAAAACCAATAATGTAACAAAAGGAACGTCGCCCATTGCAACGAAGTAAAAGTACATTTTGTTCATTACCAATTTACTTGAGTACGAGTAGAAAGTACCCAATATTAAAACAACTCTTAAAAATACTTTTCTCCAAAACATTTACTCAAGTAAATGTAACAGAGTAAATGTAGCATGTTACTACCCACCTCTGGTCATGGTCAGCTGTAACTCTGAGTACCTCTTTCACACTTCCTGCTCATGGTGGATGCAACAGTAGGACACGTGGTCTGGTAAGTTTGATATTTTTTATATATTAAACAAACAATGTTGAAGTCTCTGTGGTCACAGCTTCAACATGTCAACTCCAACATTCCCATTATGATCATTTCTTAGAATTGTGGGATATATTTGGGCATTTTAGTTTAGGTTACAGAAGCAGCTTTAACTGAGGGGAAAAAATAAATAAAATGGCTCCAGTACACAACACATGGTTAAGATGGAAAAATACTGTATTTTCAGAATAGTGTGAAAACAGAAAAAAATAAAATAAAATTGTATAGTATGTTTTTTATCACTTAAATCCATTACTGAACACCATTATTAGATATTTAATGACTTTACACTCTTGTTGGATGGATCAAATTAAAATATCCTGCTTTTTGTGTGTCTGACGGAGTTGACAAAAATGACAGTAAGATGTAAGTTATGAAGTGAATAAATATCCATTTTCAGAAAAAAAGCATTTTTATAAAAACCTGTTCCCTTACATGGTTCGTTAGCTGAGACCTTTATCTACAAATATATCCATTAAAAAATAAAAACTTGGATTTTAAAAATAGTTTGTTCCTTATCTCAAGAATCAGTGAGCAACTAAAGTTGATACAGCAGATATTGACTACACTGTCAGCACAAATGTGTCATATTTCTTCATTGCTTGCATGATTACAGTTTGGACAGTCACTCTTAAATATTGTGTGAACAAAGCATTTCAAAAAAGTTAACAGTTTTTTATTGGCTCAAACTGAAGTTTGCAATGTCTTAAATCTAGACAGTTTGACAGACAACCATATAATTCAATCAGCGTTTTTCCATCTTTGTTTTGGAAATTGTTTTGGAATCTTTCAGTTTTGCATGCTAAACCTTGTTGATTTCATTGAAATGTCTTTTTCTTTGCATGTAGAATTCTTTCTAAGGCATTGATGCCAATAAGCCAAACAGAAAGGTTGTAGTACGCCTGGGGGAGTTGTTTAAATTTGGCTTTTATTCATCCTCAGTAAAGTGTGACAGTAATTTGCACACTGTCCTCAGGGTCAAATTTGCAGCGCCTCTCAGTTTCAGAAAACAAAATGAAGCCATTTGGCTCATCAGGATGTTTTGTTGACCGTCACTTAATTGATACCAGATGCAAAATATATTGTGACCGATTCTAAAATAATACAGTCCTCTAACGCATTGGTCAACTCTCTTTGGGACCCATGACAATCTACTGGTCAAGGATCTGTAGTTAACCTGTATGGAGGTTAACTCACCAACATTTAATATGTTCAGAAGGATTTTCTTTACCATTTTGACCTCTTACCTCCTGAGACCCATAAACAAGGGGCATTGTGTAGACACCTTGAACAGATTATCAGAGCGACTGCTTTAACTAAAATCCTTCACCAAACTGACTAGTCACATGTTTCCCATTGAGAGCACTTTAATTCCATCGTGAAATATTTCCGTAAGCTTTTGATTCAAACCAGAGACTATAGAGTACTCCTCCACTGTAGCTCTGTACCAACATTTATGGCCCATCCTGGAGTGATCTACTCTAGCATGGATTTGGGGCTTTCATTTTGACCATTAAATCTTCCAAAAGCTGTATTAAAGGCTATTTTACACTTCATTATTACAAATTGACCTCAAAAGCATGAAATGCCAAGCAGAAATTAAAGCAGGAACGAGCAGAGGGTATGGTTATTTGCAGTGCAACTCAGTTTCCTTTTATATAGAACACTTAAGTGGGTAAATACAGATCTGGTTTCTTAAGATGCTACAGTAAACCCTGACCAGCAAACTATTCCATACTGAAGCAGCAGTAAACAATTAAATGTTTGACCTGTTTGGGAAGGGTTTCCTGCACCACTTCAGTCGCAGGCCTGGGCATCAAGAGTATTAATTTCATCCTCACAGTCAAATATAATTTTTGATTACCTAACTATGCCCAAAATTAGATATATGATGGAGGGAGGTAGTCTTGATTTATAAAATATACAGTAGGGTCTAAAAGTCTGAGACCACTAGTGAATTTCTGATTAAGTAAAACATTTTCATAATAAAAATATTCATAAAATTATCAACATAACATAACTTTTTATTATTTAGTATGTCCTCCTTTTGAGTTCATGGCAGAGTGCACTTGAGCTGACATGGAATCTGCAAGTTTCTGCAAAATATGATGATCCATGTTTTTTTTCTTTTTTGTTTTTTTTTCAGAATGATTTGAGAATGTTTCAAAATGCATCTTGTGTTCTTCAATGGAAGCAAGGAAATCTGACCGTCTGTACAAAAGTGTTAACCTGGTCAATGTCACAAATTTGCTTACTTGATTAGTGACCTTCAGAATCTTAAATATTCTTTTTATTTTATGTCTCTTTTTTCAACCTGATCTCATGAAGATAATGTGACTGTGGTGACATTTTTGCAAAGTAATATAACATGTTTCCCTACATGTATCGCAGCAGTTTCAAGGTGAAATGTCCACTGTGTGGCCCTAAAAAGTTCTCCCAAACAGATGAGGTTTTTAAGGTTAAAGGAATAGTTCACCCAAAAATTAAAATTCTCACATAATTTACTCACACTCATGCCATCCCAGATGTGTTTGACTTTCTTTCTTCAGCAGAACACAAACAGATATTTTTAGAAGAATGTCTCGGATCTTTAGGTCCATACAATGCAAGTGAATGAGTGCCAATATTTTGAAGCTCCAAAAATCACATACGTTAGCATAAAAGTAATCCATAAGACTCCAGTAGTTAAATCAAAATCTTCAGAAGCAATATGATAGGTGTGGGTGAGAAACAGATCACTTTCACATTCTTTTCCTTGTGTTTTTGGTGATTCCCATTCTTCATGCATATCACCCCCTTCTAGGCAGGGAGAAATATTTAAAGCCAAAAAGGACATAAATATTGATCTGTTTCTCACCCACACCTATCATAACACTTCTGAAGATATGGATTAAAACACTGGATCATGTGGATTCCTTTTAAGATGCCTTTATGTGCTTTTTTGAGCATCACAATTTTGGCATTCACTTGCATTGTATGGACCTACAGAGCTGAAATCATAATTTGTGTTCTGGAGAAGAAAATAAGTCATACACATCTGGGATGGCATGAGGGTGAGTAAATGATGAGAGAATTTTCATTTTTGGGTGAACTACCCCTTTAATGCTATTGAGTTTTAAATCAACAAAACAGACCACCCTACCCTAAACCTTAAATCTAAAAGAAAGTGTCATGAAAGCACATGTGAGATGAAAAACCCAATTGCTGAAGTAACCACATCATTTTGTGGTGCTTCTATGACACTTTTGGCTCACATTTCAACTCGCATGCTCTTCAGGACTCGTACCTGTACTTTGCATCACAAGTGCAATGCTCCATCAGTTTAGCTACCACACCATTTGATCACACTCAAACAAGCTTGTTAATGTAGTTGTTTATGTAATGCAAACGTTAAAATGTGTCGGCCAAACCCTACGGAGTCGACGGGGGGCCGGCATGATCACTTGGATTTTTTTCTTATAACAATGACAACAACTTTAAATACTCTGTCATTTATGGTCGCACAGATAAGAAGGCATCATTATAAATTGTAAAAGGTCTACTTTTATTTGTGTCCACACACAATAAAAACAAAACGTCATGCTTTTGTAAAACACAGAAAACAAACAGGACGCACTTTCTGCTACCTCCATCTCCGTGAAATTTTGTCTGGAGCACGTCAAAAAAATGAACTGAAACTCAGCATATAATTGCCTCACAGACATGATAAATATGTCTATAGAAATACTGAAATGTCTACTTCTAAATGAACCAATTAAAATCCAAAACAAATATCCTCTGATTATGTAATGCGTATGAAACTCATGAGAGGTACAGTTTTTTTGTCTCATCTCATTAGTGCTGTTTCTGGCACACCCATTAACAGAGCACGCTATTCATACTATAATTACCTGAGATGAGGCGTACAAATATGGTAAACGCCCCCATCAATGCTAAATAAATGGCATCAAGCTACACATGCGATGAAACTTGAACATGATCCTGGACAGTGAAAGAGAATTCACTTTTTTGTTTCTTTTTTTTTTTTCTATTAAATTTTTTTATTGATTCTTATATATATATATATATATATATATATATAAACCAGAATAAACTATATATATATATATATAAACATGTGTGTGTATATATATATATATATATATATACACACACACACAGAATCAACTTCAACCCCTATTCTTTCCCCCTCCCCAAACTCACCCTGTCCTTCAACATATATACCTGTGGTCAAAGCCTAAATTACACAAGGCACACATATAAACAAACAAAAAATTTTTGAGATAATAAAAAATATAAAAATCAACAAACAAAGAGAAAAAGAAAGAAATCCACAAAGAACAGAATCCACAATTACTACCACAATGTTGTCTCTCTCCACATGGTCCTCACTGAGAGCCTTCCAGAAAGGACAAATACCCATGTCCCATTTCTCACCATATGCGTCCAATCTGTCAAACCGCTTATATGACATCTTTTCAAATGCCGCCACCCTGCCCAATTCGGTGAACCAATCTTGAAATGAGGGAGCGCCAATTGACTTCCATCCTCTAAGAATTATCTGTCTGCCAAACATTACACTAGTTTGGACCCAGCTTTTTGAATATTTGTCACCAACTTTAAAAAACACCTCATCACCCAATATACATAGTCTGGGGCAGAATGAAATTTGAGTATCTAAAACCTCAAAGATAAAATTCTGCACTCTAACCCTGAATTCTTATATCTTAGCGCAGAACCACAGAGCATGGGCCATATCTCCATCCTCCAACTGACATCTCCAGCAGGTAGGTGTATCTTTTAAACCAAGCCTAAACAATTTAGAGCGAGTCCAGTAGAAAGTATGCAAAAATTTAATTGAATAAGGTGTACCCTTGCTTCCTTTGACATAGTTTTAACATTTTATTTAAATTCTTTCCCACTCCCCATCCCACAATACCAAGTTAAAATCTCTTTCCCATAACCTCTTAAGAACTGACACTTCATGCCCCTTTCCAAAGGTTGTGAGCACCATACAGAGGGTGTCTGCAGCTTTAGAGGGTTGTGTACTACCCCCAAAAATAGTACAAAGTAGATGGCACAACTGTAAATACCTGAAAAATTGAGACCCAGAAATCCCAAATTGCTGTGTTTTATTTTATTTTATGTTATAAATAATCTCAAAGCTTCATTTTCATAAAGGTCACCAAGTGTAGCAACACCCCTCTCGATCCATTCTTTCCAGCAAAAGGGGCACTTGTTAATATATAATTTGGGGTTCAGCCATATGGTTGAGGAAACATTTAGGTAAGTATCAAAATTGAACATACAGTAAATCTTTGTCCATACTGAATGTAAGTGTGAAATAATATGATGCATTTCTACTTTTCTAAGCAATTTAATAGAAAGACTTTGCAATGGTGAAATTGGGGCAAAGACCACTTGTTCAGTGTTGTACCAGGGATGTGCTCTCTCAGGTGGAAGAGACCAAATGGGCCAGGTGTCTGAGATTAAAAGCATAGTAATAAAACAACATTTTGGGGAGGCCTTTGTCAGTTGGTCTATGTAACTTACTGAAATACAACCAAGGTTGTTTACCATTCTAAATAAAAGACTTAGATACTCTATCAGATTGTTTAAAATAAGAAAGAGGACTTCTAGAGGGAGAGACTATAGTAGATAATTGAATTTGGGGATACAATTCATTTTTATAACATTGACCTTCCCAGCCATAGTCAAATGTAGTGAAGCCCACCTATCAACTTCACACAATAACTTTTTTCATGAATGGGTCAAAATTATCTCTCAAATTTGCTGGAAATAAAATACCCAAATACCTAATGCCTTGCTTGGGCCATTGAAAGGCACCAGGTTGGAAAGCCGTGGCAGGGCAATATGCTGTCAGAGCAAGAGCTTAGACCAATTCGCTCTGTTTCCTGAAAATTTTGAGAAAGAATTAATAATTTTATTAGGCTAGGTATATATCTACTAGGGTCTGAGACAAATAATAATATATACTCTGTGTAAAGTAGAAGTTTATGTACCACACCTCCTGTGACAATGCCAGGAAAATCATCCTCTTTTCTTATTGCAGCTGCTAATGGTTCCAGGGCAAGACAGAACAGCAAAGGGGAGAGAGGACAGCATTGCCGGGTTCCCTTACCAAGATCAAAAAAATAATCTGAAATGAATCCATTAGTTTTCACTGCCACTGACAGATGTTTATAGAGTAACTTAATCCACCCAATAAAAGTGTTCCCAAACCTGTAAATTTCCAAAATCTTAAAAAGATAGTCCCATTCCACCTTATCAAATGCCTTCTCAGTGTCAAGTGAGATGGCAGTGATCAGGGTCTGATCATTCGCTACTGGCCACACAATATTTATAAAACATCTAATATTATCAGAAGAAATACACCCACGAATAAACCCCACTTGATCTATATGTATAATAGATGTTATTACTCTACTTAATCGATTAGCCAGAATTTTAGACAAAGTTCTCACATCTAACTGGATCAGGGAAATTGGATGATCATTTTTACTCTCATTAGGGTCTTTATCTTTTTTTAAGAATGAGACTGATCAGGGCTTGCATCATGGTTGGCGGTAGTTCACCTTTCTTTAATGCCTCTTGCCCTGAATAACAAAACTCTACCTTCTCTTTTATTTTTTATATTTTTATTTTTTCGATTTTCTCCCCTTTTTCTCCCCAATTTGGCATGACCAATTTCCAGTGCGCTCTAAGTCCTCATGGTGGTATAGTGACTCAGTTGCCTCCGCTTCTGAGACCGCTAATCTACGCATTTTATCACGTGGCTTGTTGAGCGCATTACAGCGGAGACATAGCACGTGTGGAGGCTTCACACTATTCTCCTCGGCATCCACGCACAACTCATCACGCACCCCACCGAGAGCGAACCACATTATGGCGAACATGAGGAGGTTACCCCATGTGACTCTACCCACCCTAGCAACCGGGCCAATTTGGTTGCTTAGGAGACCTGGCTGGAGTCACTCAGCATGCCCTGGATTCGAACTCGTGGCTCCAGGGGTGGTAGTCAGTGTCTTTACTCGCTGAGCTACCCAGGCCCCAAAACTCTACCTTCGCTGACAAAATAGTATTGTACCTAAACTTTAACTGAGTCAGCTCTCTAAGACCATTGGATGACATTCAGTGCTTCAGCTCTGTTTCAGCACTTTGAATGCTCTTTTCCAATTCTATGAATTCCTGTGGTTTGATCTTTTTATTGAATGAGGCATATTGTATGATCCACCCCCTAAGAACTGCCTCCCATGCCACGCCCACAGAGGACACTGAGGACCAATTGGTTCTACATAAACATTGACTTCTGTCTTTAACATTTGTTGATATGCTGGGTCGTGCAGAAGGGATGTATTAAAGCACCATGTATATGATTTTCTTTTCTCTATATGCGAACATCTCTAAACACACCAAAGCATGATCTGAAGCTAAAATATTCCCAATTGAGCAGTCAGTGGCAGATGGAACAAGTGACTTTTATATATATATATATATATATATATATATATATATATATATATATATATATATATATATATATGAACTGATGAAAAAAGGTGTAGTCTCTCCCAGATGGATTCAGGAGTCTTCAGATGTCTGTAAGACCAAGATTTTTACACATCCTCTGTAGAGTCAACATTGCTCTAAAGGGTCTACACACTTTTGCATCAATATGATCAAGGACTGGATCCATTAAAACATTGAAGTCTCCAACCAAAACCATATCATGAACGATCCCAGCTGCTTGTAACTTTCCCTCAAAATCTATAAAAAAGTTCTGATCATCAGCATTGGGTGCATAAATATTAGCCAAAAATAAGATTTTGCCACTTTATTTCAGCCAAAACAATAATGACTCTTCCTAAATTATCTTTGATCTGTTTGAGACATTTAAATTGTAAATGCTTACTTATCAACATGATGACTCCCCTGCTCTTACTCGAACCAGCACTTCAAAACACATGCCCACTCCATGCCCTGCCAATTTTTTCAGCTTCCTGTGGAGAAAGTGTTTCTTGAAGGAACACTATATACATTTTTTATGCTTAAGAAAAGATATAACCTTCCTTCTTTTTATAGGGTGCCCCAGCCCATTAACATTCCACGTGGAGAGAATTTTGTTTTCAATATTAAAGTGTGACATTTACATGCAAATAAAAATGGTGTACCCAAGGCTAAATTGTATAGACCACGATTCAACATTGATGTAACCATAAAATCCTTAATAACCTATAGAACAGGTAAAAAATGTGCTTCAACCATGCGCATAACAGTCCCAACTCTTGTCCATCCCCCAGAAATCAGACGGTCCATTTACGCACAGAAGACCCGCCACGACACCACTGGAACAAAATTACTTTAGTCCCATTTGTTTAACATGCACCATACAATTGAACTGCACATGAAAGTTTTCAATGAAATAGGCCCAGTAAATAACATCAAACCCACAAAATGAACAAATAAATTCAACAATAAGCCAATAAAGAAAGAGAAAATAATAATAATTAAAAAAGTTGATTGAGAGAGATAGACAGTGGGCAACCAAACACATAACAAACCCTCTCAGACCGCATCAGCAAAATGCGCGATGTGTAGTCCTGCTGATTCAGCACTGGCAAAGCCACCCACTCACTCCATTGACTGTGCTCCCACAATTATAAATTGGGTACATTTTCTTCTCATGGGCATGTGAAAGTCTTATGTCCATCCTTGGCATCAATTCTCAGTTTAGATAGGAAAAGCAAAGCAAAGGTCACATCCTGTGCTTGAAGTTATTTCTAACACTCTATGAATCTCTCCCGTTTCGCTAGTGTAACACTTGCAAAGTCTCAAAAAGCATAATGTTGTAATCTTCCCAGCACAACTTGCCTTTATTCCTCACCACACGTAATACAAAGTCTTTGTCTGCCGAACGCAAGAATCTTGCCAGTATGGATCAGGTCTGTCACGCACTGTGGGAAGCCGACCGAGAGCTCTGTGCAATCACTCTATTTCCAGATGACGGCCCGCTGGGTTGAACAAATTTGGAATAAGCCCATCCAGGAACTTGACCATATTTTGACCTTCCTTTCCCTCTGGGATTCCAACGAAATGAACATTATTATGTCTGCTTCGATTTTCCATATCCTTTAATTTTTCCAACAGCTGATCCATATCAGATTTGGTGGCAGGTGGGTTAGTCTGCAGCTCTTTCCATCTGCTTCCAGAGACTCGATTCCCTTTTCAGCCTCGTCCATTCTTGTGATCAGAGCGGAAAGTTTTGCCTCCATAGATGTGATCGCTCAACGTATTTCTGCGAGGCCCTCCATGTCGGTTGAGATTTTCGTTAGCACTGCATAAATGTTTGCAATATCTTGACCTACATCCTGAGGTGCGCTGTCATTCCTAACCGGACCCCCGCCATCTTGCTCTTGAGAGGTGTCAGACGTGTAACCGTAAATGCTTTTTAATGTCCCCACAGGCTGACGATTTCGAATTCTTCGACATCCTACACTCCCCACGCAGTTTAACAATCAAAACTAAATATGTTCTCTTGAGTAGTGTTTATTGAAAGGATAATTGTAGCACAGTGTAGTGTAGCAGAGAACACCACTAGACTGCTTCCACTTACATAGCGTCACGTGACTCAGAGAATTCACATTTTCATCAAAAGAAGAGCGCGACTTTAATGGATGATGAACGGTTGCATTTTAAATAGCGACTTGATCCAGCGGAGGATATAATTTCTGATGAGTAACTAATTTATTCATCTATTCATTGTTTACATACTGTGTGATAATAGGGTACAACAGGGCAAAAGGCTCCACGGGGTAAGATGCTCCTTTGATTTGATTTTCTCCCAAAACACTAAATAGCATTATTTTTGTTCCATATTATATATTATTACAATCAGAATGGAGATCTATTTGTTTATAGAATACTTGAGAGGTAATGAAATGTCAAGTGTGACCGAAATGAACAAGAAATGGTGCACCCTTTTTTATTTTGAACAAGCATTATCTGTTACTCTAAATGCATCTTGCTGTCTCAAACGTATTTGCAATATTTGACAAACTATTATAACTACTTCCCTAATATTTACACTATTTCATGAAAACAATAGTTTTACTGTTAGTAATAGTTATATAAATTATATTGTGCACTATGTAGTAAATAAACTAAAATATATATATATATATATTTCCTCACAGTGGCATTCCACACTGATAGCCCCATTAAGGGGTGGGCCATTATCACCCTGAAAGTGAAATACATCAACATTTCACTCCCTTGCATACAGCCTTTATAAAACAGAAGGTGTCATACAAAAGTTAAATCAATGTAGTGTTTTATGTGAATGAATGGACAGGAAGGTTTTCACAATTTGTTGTAACAAAAATGTTATCTACAAAATTCTGTACTCAAAAGTCTTGTGAAAAAAAAAAAATTTGTATGTGATTTATGGCCCTATCTCAGTGTCCTTATTTATTTTATTTTTTTACTAATCAAGTTTAAACTTGATTTTAAAAATACAAACATGTGTAATGAGATTTTTGCAATTAATAGGTGTAAGTAACTGAAATAAGCACAAATGTCAGGGCATGTCAAAACATATCCAGGATCCAAAAAATGCCTCAGACTACAGGGTAGGGTTGCACCAGCTGTGCTTAAGGTCTCACGTAAGGTTCACACTAAGGGCTTAGTAAATACTAGTTAGTTTGTTACTAAGTCAGTGCTTAATTTGGTTGCACCACCTGTTCTTAAGGCAAGACTTAACTAGCAGGTCGTAAGCTCTCTACGAAAAATAATGCGTAGTCAAACAATGTGACGTTTACCTGTATTTATCCTATAAACAGCCTTCAAATTTGTACACAGAAGTGTTAAAAAGCCGTGAATTTCTGTTTGATCTTGTTACGGTTGATGTTCAAACCTTATTTTCTCACGTAACTGTCAGCTGTAATAAATTATATCCCCAATAAGATAGGATAATAAAAGTAGATTGGTTAAATAGTATATTTGCCCTGTATAAATAGTAATATATAGGAACCTTATCTAAAATAAATGAGGGGTGATAAATAAACACTAATACAACAGGTTGGAAAAATAGACATTTATTCATTTTAATATCCTATATATATTTTGAATGTGTTGTCAATTCCATTGGACGAATTTGAGGAAAGGGGCAGGGCAGATGAGCTTTTGAGGCAGAGTAAATTACTGCTAATAATGTTAAAAGGACAATATTTTCATAATGAAATTACCTGTTGCAGCCCCTCAGTTGTTCTTGTTCAGAAAGTCAAGTAAAACTTTTAATTCACTACCTTTTGTACAGTGAATAAAGAGGACTACACAATACACTAAAGTGTAGTTTAATTAATATACAGTATAACTAGCTCTTATTTATTTTATACTGTTTATACAAAATTGATACAATTGTTTTAAATTTAGAACTTATCTTAACTAAGCTATAAAATATAAAACACTAGTATCACAACTAATAACAAATAAAAGTGCTTGAGTTTCACCACAGACAAACAATGTAAGTCAAGTCAAATGTATTTGTATAGCACTTTTCACAACAGGCGTTGTTTCAAAGCAGCTGTACATGAAATTATGCTATAACAGAGAATTAATGAATATAATGCCAATATTAGTTATTTATGTTTGGAACTATTAGTGGTTAAATTTATTAAACTAAATAATTGTTGTGGGTCAATGGAATGCATTGGACTTTGATTTGGCTGATGAAGGCTTTGGTTAGTGGTTATTTAATTTTCTATGTAGTTAATTTTTTTAAGAAGAAGAAGAAGAGAGTGTTGTCCCTCCTTTGACCAAGTTGATATAGGTATCATTCAGTGAGGAGCATTGCAGTCCGGCTGGAAGCTTATGGCAGGTAATTTTGGTGAACTCCATCCTGAGCCCATGCTTCAGACATGAAACATGAGGATCATGAAGAATCCCATGTCTTTGAGTTTGCATCAGTTCATCCTCTGTGAAGTCCAACTTAGTAGACTGAAGTGAAGTCTGGCTGGCTGCTGCAGTTGCTCATCATCACTCAGCGACACAGTGGGAATCGGAACATCAGGCAGTACTGATATCGGAATATAATCCAAAGGTTTTAACAGGGAAAGAAATAGAATAAATTTAGCGTAGATGCCATTCATTTTAAAGCAGGGTTAAAGAATAAGAGAAGTGTTTTCGGTTACGGCAGACCTAACTAAAGCAGCATAACTATGAATTGACGGATAAATTATGTGTATGCTTGGCTGAATAGATAAGTCTTTAGTCTAGACTTAAACTGAGTGTGTCTGAGTTCCGAACACTGCTAGGAAGATCTATTCCATAGTTTAGGAGCCAAATATGAAAATGACCTCCCTCCTTTTGTGGATTTTGATATTCCCGGTATTGTTAACAGGCCGGAGTTTTGTGATTATTATGAGCATGATGGATTATAATGTGACAGAAGGTCACATAAGTACTTTGGACCATTTAAAGCTTTGTAAGTAACAGAATTTTAAAATTAATACGAAACTTAACAGGTTGCCAATGTAACGTTGATAAAATGGGGCTAATATGATCATATTCCTTGGTTCTAGTTAGCACTCTGGCTGCTGCATTTTGAACCAACTGAAGTTTATTTATTAAATCTGCAGGGCAACCACCTAGTAATGCATTACAAAAATCTAGTCTTGAGGTCATGAATGCATGAATTAGTTTTTAGGCATCAGAAACAGATAGCATGTGTCGTAACTTTTAACATTTTTCAAAGGTTTTTCAAAGGTTAGATTGTTATCAAATATAAGTAAAAACCCTACTCCTGGTTCTTAAAGGGATAGTTCACCCCAAAAGGAAAATTCTCTCATCATTTACTCACCCTTATGCCATCCCAGATGTGAATGAATTTCATTTATCTGTTGAACTTAAATGAAGATTTTTAGAAGAATATCTCAGCTGTTTTGGTCCATACAATGCAAGTGAATGGGTGCCAAAAATCACATAAATCAGCATAAAATTAATCCATAAGACTCCAGTGGTTAAATCAATATCTTCAGAAGCAATATGATAGGTGTGGGTGAGAAACGGATCACTTGCACATTTTTCTTCTTGTGTTTTTTGGTGATTAACAATCTTCATGCATACCACACCCAGGGAAAATCATTTCAGGCAAAAAAATGACTTTTTGATCTGTGATCTGTCTCACTTACACCTATCATATCACTTCTAAAGATATTGATTTAACCACTGGAGTCCCTTTAAGTGTTTTTGTTTTGTTCACCTCTTTAACATGACCAGTGAACATAAGCTATTTATTATAATACCTAGCTAGGTAACTGTTAAGTTCAGCAAATCACTTCTTCGCAGCTTTTTCTTATTGGATCAGCTGATATTTTCTCTGCACTGTCATCTATTGTTTAGAAAAGAGTGCAACTGCAGTGCATGTCAAGTATGAATGCCCGTTTTACTCGTGATTTGTGTGAAAGTAAATAAAAGTCATTGTTCTGGTAGTGCCCCCAGTGTTCTTTTCACCAGGGAATTGCCACAATGCGTACCACGTATTTTTATTTTATTTTTGTTTTTTTGCTAAAATGTAGGTAATGTGATTCTATGAAACCGGGTTGCTTTTCTTTGCTTAATGCTTAAGCAGGAGGGTGAGTTTATTTCCAGGTTTATATATAAAAAATAAAAATAGAAAAAAGAGGGCATGAACATCCACATCATGGTGGCACTTCTGTGGAATTCAGCACATCGGGTCTAAATTTCTGTGGAACAGTTTTGTAACTAGCAGACAGATCGTGTGATCAAGTTGAACGTGCAATTGTTACCTTCAGGATCTATGTGATTTTTAAAACCATTAAAATGACTTTTGCTGTGTAACCTAATGTAGGCATCATTTAGTCATGTTAAAAATACTTTTGACTTGAATAAAACCAGATAATTTAGATTTTACCACATAAAACAAATTTTTTAGGTTACCTGAAAAAACATGTTTTTCAGTGTATATGTGCTCTAAGTCTTGCAGTATTCTAATGCATTAACATTCATTTAAATGCATTCCAACATATGGAAAAACATTCCACACTCGAAACTGGAAAAGCATCAAGCATGTGTGAAAACATGCTGCTATGTCTCCTTGAAACTATGTCTGCATTTAAATGAAGATTCCTTTGAGATCACAATCTTGCTTCTGCCAGAATGAATTAATTTTACATCTGAGTTTTGACAGATTGTGTTTTGGACTTGTTTGTCTTATTAAGTAGGCGTTGCATCTGTCGATGTTTTTAAAGTGCTGACAATAACCTCAAATCCTTTAAAAACAAAGGAAAACCACAGGAATTTGATAACTTTGAACAAGTATGAAATCAGCAAACAAAATTATTTTTCCTGTTGGTGTACATCACTGTTAATATTCCTTCCCAATTGAATCATACATTATTAATCAGTATTGATTATTTGTGTTGTTTACTAAGGCATGTACTACTGTTACCATTGCTCATACTTTTAAACAGCTAAATTAATCTGGAGTGATTGATTGAAAAAAATGACATCTCAAATTGAATTTGGAAAGGAAGATTGTCAAAAATAAAAAATAAGCTGTGTATTGCACATAATTATTGCTCAATGGGGCATTTTTAACTGTTCATGAGATGGATAGCCTGAGAGAAAAAAACTGTTCCTGTGCCTGACGGTTCTGGTGCTCAGAGCTCTGAAGCGCCATTTCAGAAGGCAACAGTTCAGTTTTACACATTTCAGCTTTAAGGTTTTTATTGTTTCTCGAATGGACCAAATCAGCCCATTTCAGTTATTTGTGCCCAATTTGAAAATGCATTTCTCAGATTTAGCAATAAGATACAGTCATTGTATCATGATGTATTGATCTTTGCCCCCCATGTTGACACCCCGGTCTTTTTTAATGAATTATTACATAATTGTCAGGGTTTTGTAGGTACTGTATCTAATTGAATCAATCAGGCAAACCCCTCGAGCATTGCTTGAACACGTTCTATGATGGCGGTTGTGTCACTGTTCTTAGATCTCCTTCCCAGTCCAAGTGGATTGGAATAAAGTTCTTTTAATTAAGGCCTTATTAAAACTTAACAGCCTACATGCCCCAATTGTTTTCCTCCTGATTTAATAAAGGGTTATTAAGGGGGAAAATTCTGTTCCAGAGCAATGGGCTCCTGGAGGGAACTTGCAGTGTGAAAGTGTCTGTATTTTAGCAACCTTGTGGGGTTTTCAGTATTTCTGGCCATGGGATATAAAATGAACCACATATTGTGGGCCTTTGTTTTGAGAAATGCAGCCTCATCATGTATTTAGAAGCAGGCAGAAGGAAATGCTGACAAATAATTTCTTTTCTTTTTCTTTTCTTTTTCTTTACAGAGAACGGAAGGCACATCTACCACCTATTTTGAAAAGCTGAGGTCACACTACTTAAAGTAAACAAATAAATAAATTCGATTTTTACATTGGTCTGGGAAATCTGTATGAAATCATTATTTAATCATTATAAATCACTTTAACACAATGCACGTACAAACTATATTTGACAGGATTGGACTGATACTTGAGATGTTTTCTGTATTTTGAGTTCTTTGAAACTGTTATCACATGCTGATACAATGGTTATACTTTACATTAATGTTCTCTTTGATAAGGGCTTATAAAGTGGTTCATTAATGACTAATAAGTGATTTCCAAATGCATTAAATATAATTGATATGCAGTTATAACAACATAAATAAAAATACTGTCATGTAATACTTGCCAAATATTGAGCATTTTTAATGACATGTTATAAATTCTTAATAAATATACTTATTTACACACACACACACACACACACACACACACACACACACACACATATATATATATATATATATATATATAGATAGATAGATAGATAGATAGATAGATATTTGTCACAATGCAACAGAAATAGACTATTACAGTGCAATTAAAAGGAAGGATTGTGTCATTTTGCTACAGTCTGCTTTGTGTTTATATTGTACTACTGTGATGTCTTGACTCACTTGCGTTGTCACTTTCCTTGTCATGTTTATTCACAGCATATATCATAGAATAAAGTATAATGCATATTAAACCATACTGAACTTTATTTACATAGGTTTCTAATGTTGGTAACTCCTTAAAATGCTTTATATGTGAACACTTTAAATTAATGCACATTTTCTTAGGTTATTAATGTTGAATAAGTGACATTAAGCATTTATAACATAAGGTAAAATGGCTCATTATTTGGCAAATATTGCATGGAAGTCACCCTTTTTATGCATGTTCTTATAATCACATATTAATAATTATTATTAATATATTAATTTTGTAAATGAATTATTAGTTATTAATAATCCCTTTATAAGCCCTTAAAGGTTGAGTGTGTAATTTTAATCCAGTACAATTTTTTCCTCAAATTCTGTGAATATCTCTTCACAGTCTGGTGTTTGTACACAGCCCTGGCTCTGTAAATGGGAAAATAAACAAAGTGGACCGGACCTATCCACACAACACTGTTGCGATCATACAGCATTGGCAATTGGTGTGCATGAATTTAGGGGGCGGAGCTTCTGAAGGAACACTGAAGGGAGGGGTGTGTTTGTTTGGCTGTTGAGTTCAAATATAAACACTCTTTCTCAGGAATCGCTTACTTCATCTTTAACATGAAAACCAGTTGAACTGTAAAATCACTTCCTAAACTGTAACACTTCTCAGTGGAAAGGAGAAGTCGAGAAGCAAGATTTCCTGGTTCAGGTAGGAGTTTAATTATTCACATTAACGCTTACAGCTTCACAGTCCACAGCTTTACAATCAAACATTCACTTAGCATTTCACATCAACAATATCATGTGGCATCGTGGCCTTTCTTGCGCCAGTCTCTCTCTCTGCGTCTACTGGCGGTGTGGCTCTTTTATGCCGCTCTCCCCGTGCTCACTGAAATTAGAGACAGGTGTTAGACATAATCTAGCTCAGGTGTAAGCGCCCTTACCGCTTTCTCTCTCTCCGGAGAGATGCTTGACCATGCCCCCGCTGCCACATAAACTTTTCAGTGTAAAGTTATAGCCAATTTTGCAACTTCGTTACCATGGCGATGTAATGTCAACAAACCATAAAACTCTAAAATGACTGTCAGCAACTTTACAGCTAAAATAATACATTATTTTTAATAGAAATTTTAATGCAAGTGCTTTTATAAAATTATACGCTTCACATTTCTTTATTTAAACCCTCCAATAATTGGCCCCATTCACTTTCATTGTATGTGCCTCTTTATAACCTTGATTTTTGCTTTTTTTGCTTTTTAAAGAAAAGGAGGGATGGGTCGAATTTTATGTTTTTGTGATAATCAACATTATGCCACAAATGCTGTCGATTGAGCTTAAATTGTATTGAACCTGGAACATTCCTTTAATGTAAAGTGTTACCAAGATGATGAACAAATTCTGTTTCTGCCTAATTGTTTTAATTTTTTAAAAAAATATTTTTATTTAAGCCCTGGATGAAATGTTCCAAATAGAAACATCCACTGTCAAGAGAAAGTCCAGAAATGTTATCCTGTAATAGATCTGCGATCCATTTATGTTAATTTATACCAAGTTGCTTGCTTTCTCTTTATGTCAGAAGAGCACATTGCAGACCAATGAGGTCATTAGTGACTGAGGTCATTATTTGAATCTATTACTTTCAATACTGAATTAAATCTACATAATAAGATATGCTATTCGATATTTGTTTTGTCGTGAAATACGGGAAAAGAGACACTTCACACAATCCTGATTTCTGAAAACAATGCACACCGAAATATTCATGCATGTACGGACTGACACAAAGGGCGATGTTGCGTGCATTAGCGTAAAAAAAGTGTCCAACAAGTAGTCTTTAATGCTCAAGTCACATGGACTTTTTTAGTGACACATTTGGGTGCTTTTTTAAGCTTTAAATTTAGTCACTATTGACTGCTCTCATATTGCAGTCAGCGAATGGAACATCCTTTAAAACATCTTTTGTGCTCAATTTGATAATGTGACAGCTTTGCATTCTTTAGTAAGGATTTGGATACTACTGCTAACACAAGCACAGTCAGCCTATCTTGCTCTAACTTTCTCTGTCACCCTCCCTCGGCTCATTATCGGCCGTCTGTCTGTTTGATGTGGTGAGCTGCGGGAGCTGTATTTGAAGTCTGTGTGGTCTGTCTGTCATGAACATGCTAATCTAGTGGAAAACTGAGCTCCAGACACCTGTTACAGTCAACATCTGTCCCTGGCACAGCTGTCTTCCTGTGCCCTTCACACGGAATCTTGGAAGGACACTGTATAAAGTGGCTGGTTTAGCAGTGATATTGTATAGGAGGGTATCCATTTAGAAACATTTCTTAATGGATTTACACAGTGGAATTATTCTTGAGTGATTGTTTGAAATAATGCAACTGCAAAATAAACACTGAAAGAATGTCTTGTTTGTTTACTGAAATTAAAGAGGCAAATACCCATTGTCTGCTTTTTAATAAAACTGAAGGAGGAACCTGAGCTATGTCCAGAGACCAGAATGTAATAGAAACTTGGCGGTTGGGCCTGTAAGCAACCACCAAGTTAGCACTATAGCAACCAAAAACTCCATAACAACTACATATCAACATGCTAAAAAACATTTAGA
Source organism: Myxocyprinus asiaticus (assembly GCF_019703515.2). Lineage (NCBI taxonomy): Eukaryota > Metazoa > Chordata > Actinopteri > Cypriniformes > Catostomidae > Myxocyprinus > Myxocyprinus asiaticus. The sequence goes on from NC_059393.1 coordinate 3,636,368, forward strand.
AAACTTTAGCAAATGTGCAACTTTAGCAACACCCTAGCAATCCTCTAACAACCCACTAGAACATAGAAACTGCAAAGTGACATGAGTAAAACTACTCAGAACATTTTAAGCAACCGCACATCTATGCACTGGCAAACCCCCACAACACCCTAGCAACCACCCTAAACACCCTAGAAAATGCATAGCAATGAATTAAAACCACTCAGAACATTTAAACCACCTAGCATTGCCCTGACAACCATCAAGAATACCCTAAAAACCACATAGCAATGAGCTTAAACCAGTTAGAACATTTAAGTATCCTATTAGCTACGCCCTGGCAACCAACCACAACATCCTAGCAACCACCTAGAAATGCCCTACTACCAACCGAGAACACCCAAAAAACAGATAGGAATTACCTAAAACCACTTCAGAAGAGCTAAAACCAGAACATTAAGGCAACAGTATAGCTACACCCTGGAAACCATCAAAAATACCCTAGCAACCATCTAGCAATGCCTTAGCAACCAGCTAGAATACCACAGAAACTGCAAAGCACTGAGTTAAATCCAGTCAGAACATTAAAGCAATAGTCTCACCCTGCAAACCTCCCAAAAAACACTAGCAACTCCCTAGCAACCACCAAGAACACATTAGAAACTGCACAGCATCCTTGCAACCACCTAGAAACCACAGAGAACACCCTACAAAGTCTAGCAATGAGCTACCGTAAAACTACTCAGAACATGGAAGAACGCGCAATACCCTAGCAACCCCCTAACAACCACCCAGAACACCTTGGAAACTGCATAGCAATGAGCTAAAACCAATCAAAACATTTAAGCAACCAAATAGCCACACCCTGCAAACCACTCACAATATCCTAGCAACCACCTAGCAACACCCTCAAAAACAATAAGAACAATAAATAAACTAAAAAGAAAAGAGCTAAAACTACTAAGAACATTAAAGCTACTGCAGAGCTATGCCCTGGAAACCATCCAGAACACCCTAAAAATTATATATAAAAACGAGCTACCAAAAAGCTATTCAGAATATTAAAGTAGCCACATAGCTATGGCCTCGAAACCAGCCGCAATACCCTAGCAAACCCCAAGCAACTACCCATAACTGCACAGCAATGAGCTAAAGCCATTCAGAACATTTAAGCAGCTGCATAGCTACACCCTGACAACTACCTTATACACTCTAACAACCACCTATTAACACCCTAGCAACTACCTAACAACATGGTATCAGCTGGTCAGAACACTGTAGCAACCACTTTTGCCCCAACAACAAACAATAACACCCTAGAAACTGCACTGCTACACACTGGCAACCACCCACAACACCATAGAAACCACCCAAAACACTATAAACTGCATAGCAATGAGCTAAAACCACTCAGTACATTTAAGTAACCACCCTAGCAACCACATTGCAACACCATGCCAGCCACCTACAACACCCAAAACTGTGGCAGCAAGTTCTGTACAATAAAGTAGTTAAAGTGCAAATGAAAAACAATGTAGATCTCAGCAATTTGCAGGTAGAATGCAATTAAGATTTGCAGGTAGAATGCAATTAAGATTTGCAGGTAGAATGCAATTAAGACTTGCTTAATGTTTGCTCATTTTCTGGTCTCCATTTTAATGTCACTGAAACATTCACATAAAATAAAGCACAAACAATAAGATAATTCAGTTGGCATGAAAAATCACATCATCAGATGAATCATTTTTGAACCCGGAGAGCTCATGCCTTATGATTCGTCTTCCGCAGTGCATTTCTTAAAATTATAGATTTTCCATGCGACATCTGTTGTTTTATACTCGTTTTTAAAAAAATTTTTTTACACTATTTATATGTTCTTACACATCCTTGCTGCAGTGTATCCGACCGCAGAACCAACATTATGTGGTTTGTTTGATTTGTGTCTGCCAATACTGACTGATCCTATTTGTTTTCTTGCTGAAAGAGTGTATACCCTGCCGGCATATGACTAAACACTCGATTTGTTTGGGATTATTGGAGCATTTTTCTGTGTCTCATACATAATTTATTTGCAACAACTGGTCCAAACTACAAACTAAACTACAATACTATTTTGGTAACACACTCTATTTTTTTATTTATTTATTTATTTATTTTATTTTTATTGAAATACCATTTATTAACAAACACTTTTGTGATGTGTGTGAAGTGAACCAATTCAAAGTGATTCAAATCTTTAAATAACTAGTCTTTTTTACCAATTCATTAACCCTGCATCCACATGCGTGGACATTACGTTTTGGCTTCGCTTTAGGCTATGCTTTGTTGGGCCTCATGTATTCAGATATAAGACAAAGGCAGGCCTAACAGTCATAAAAACATTCCTAAAGCCCCCTCCTTCTTAGTCGTAAATTTTACTGATAAAAATCGCGCCAAAATCAAACAAAGGGAGTCCAAAACATACTACAAATCCATGAAGCCTTGCTCACTAAAGGATCGAGCGCTCAACTCCTATTGGATGAGGCACACAACAGAACGTCCCTCAAACATGACATCATCAGGACTTCAAATAATTCTGAAATGCTTCCAAAGTGGCTTCCAGCGACTTAGTTCACCGAATACGGATGTAGCTTTTTGCTGCTCTCCGGTGCAGCCTCGTGGCGTAAGGAAGTAATGTCCGACTTGAAACTGTAGCCATACAATCTCCAACTCGCTGGACGAGTTGAGATTACTCTGTGTTCAACCGAACACTCTAACGGATCCGAAGGAGACCGCCGAGCAATTCGCATCTTCATCCGTTGGCCTACAGAAGTGAAGAGATTAAAGATTTCTCTTCCATCTTCAATCAAGTCGACATTTCTGAGTTCTCCGCCAGCCCGCCGAGAATCAACAGCCGTACCGCCCTCTGAGAATCAACAGCCGTACCGCCTGCCGACAGCACGTGGAAACGGCCTCTCGTCATCACACGAGCCTCAAGAAACCGGGTCAGAGTTAAAGGACGGAGGAAAACACATTCTACATGGGTCCTCATGCGATTCAAGTAAGAGGTTCACATCTGGGCAGAGATAGAATATTATAGTGTGCTATTCTTGTGTTTCAAGGTTTTTGCTTGTACAGTTTACGGACCGCCATGTCCGCTAATTATTAATACTCAGGGTATTAATTATCACGAATTTGTTTTGCTGTATTGTGGTCCAACCAAATTGGACTGTTGTGCATTTTCGCCATCGCGGGTGAGACAGCAACTGAGTTCATCCATTAAAGAGTCAAATAACAAGGGACTTTTACGAGCCCCACTCGTAAAACCGCGTCTCTGAGTGATGAACACTGCTGCTTTATCTCCAGCTATCACAAAATCAGCTTTTGGGCTGTCATTTAATCATCTCTCTCTCTCTCTCTCTCTCACTAACCACACTGACACACACACAGACACACACACACACTGTCACACACACACCTTATGTGTTATAGAATTATTTTTATTTCCATATCTAATCATATCACTGTTTAGTTTGTAGTTGTAAGTCGGAAGTTTATTGACTGCATTGTATTAATTATTAATTGATATTACTGCATAAATAAACTTTGTTTATATTACAAAGAGAAGTGTTTTGGTTTGTTTTACATACGCCTGTGTCATGCTGATGGGATGTCAGTGCTCAGATTCAAACCTTCATTCACTGTTTTTTTTCCCGAAAATCGATATTCTTCGGATGTCGATTTTCCTAAGAAAACAATCTAATATTGAGACTGTTTTAATATTCGGTTATTAGTCCCTGATTTCATGGTGGTGCCCCGTCAATGTTAATCCTTATTAATATTCTATTGATTTTTGATAATTGATAATTATCTTTGATTGAATTTGAATGATCAATAAGCTAGTGTTAATTTTAATTAATGTTTCATCGACATTAACAATTAACGATTATCTTTGATAACTGTTGATTTAAAGGATTAAAAAAAGCTAACTTTGATTCTCATCAATGTTCTATTGATTTTAATAATTGATAATTATCTTTGATAATTATTAATTATTGCTAATAACCAAACTTGCTCCTAAACGTAGCACACTACATTTACTGGAGTCCCATATGAGGTTTTAATGAGTTAGATACAATTAATTAATTTAAATATTGATTAATAACTACAGAAATAATTATTAATTATTTCTGATAGTAACACTGATCTAAACAACCAGTAAAGCCCTACACTTTATTTTATTTTTTAAAACCAACTGATCTCAGTTCAGGAGATTCGAGGTGGTCATTAAAGGGTTACATTTTCAGTGCGTCGAGTCATGTGACAAAACAACATGGTGCCAATCTCAGCTGAGTTTGTCTTTCGGAGAATGGCAACAAAACTACATCTGGTAAGAAACCAGCTTAAGTTTTCACATTAAAACCTGTTTGAGACAAAAGAGTAGAGTCTGTAGTTTCATTCGATACAGCATTTTAAAAATTGCATCAGTATTTTGCGAAACGGCACGTTGTTAAACACAATGTCCATATACGTGGACGATAGGACTAACTTTCCATAAAAATCCTACTTTCACTATGCATTATCCCATTGAGAATCAATGGATGTATCCAAAAGCTGAAAAATTTTGCTTTCAGAGGCTGTATACAGAGTTAGTATGAAAATAAGGTGCATTTCATATGCTAGAGTCCCGGTCATTTCAGCAGGTAGTTCAGTATTGTGGCAGGCAGGACACAACGTCTCATTCCCTCCATCAGGGAACGGAGGTTACGAAAGTAACCAGGACGTTCCCTATCTGTCACTCACTCGACGTTGTGTCGATGTAGTGACACAAGGGGTTCCTATAAGAAACGCCACAATAAGCTGAACTGTGTTACATGGACTGGCCGTGTGAGATGGGCAGACCGCTGTGTGCCTCATAGCCAGTGCACCAGGCCATCATGTAACCTCTCCGAACGCTCTTATGAGCATCAAGCAGTCCTATGGGAACAAGTTGACTGCCCAAAAAACAGGGACAGGCTAGCCCAGTCGAGGCCTCTTTTTCTCCCCAAAAAGAGTGGCATTTGTTTACCGACTGGGGCCATAAGTGTCTACGTTGGGGGGGTGTCACTCCCAAGGGGAAGACACCGCGGGGACCACACCCCACCCGGGGGGGTATTTTGAGTGAAAATACATCACATGGTCTTACCGAGTTTTGTCGGAAGTATGTCATGTGGAGAAGTCCCATGGTAGGGGAGGAACTCTACAAACACGGTGACCGGAGCAGAGGAACCTCTGCCCAAGGAAGACACAGTTTACCAACAGGTAAACGATTTAGCGGCAGATATACGTACATCACATGGGGCCACCTATGGGGAACCAGCACATGTGGAGCACCTACCCCAGTACAGGGCTTAGTTAGCACATGTACTGGGCCGGCAGCGATTTTCTCCGCAAACTCGTCTGCCACATGGCTAAGGAGGAAATTCATGCAGGGATCACCACTTTGTAAACACTACTGGGAGTCAACAGCATACGTCCTCACCTCAAAGGAGGGAAAGGTGCTATGCACAAGCGGTACACCCGGCCAGCTGTCCCGGAACTTACCTGTTTGTACCTGACAAAACATGGGACGAAACTGGCTCAACCCGGAGATTGTAGAACCTCGCAAAGGTGTTGGGTGTTGCCCAGCCCGCTGCTCTGCAGATATCTGCTAGAGAGGCACCATTTGTCAGGGCCCAAGAGGCCACCATACACCTGGTAGAATGGGCTCGTAGCCCTGCGGGGGGCGGCACATGCTGAGCGTGATATGCCATCACGATGGCGTCAATGACCCAATGGGCGATCCTCTGTTTGGAGACAGCGCTTCCTTTCTGTTGTCCGCCAAAGTAGACAAAGAGCTGCTCGGAGATTCTAAAGCTCTGCGTGCTACCAGGACGACCTGCTCCTCGTCCTCCCACAGGATCTGTGCAAGTAGGCTCACTGGGGGAAATGCATATATGCGTAGTTCTGGGGGCCAGCTGTGTGCCAGCGCATCTATACCAATGGGTGCCTCGGTCAGGGCATACCAAAGCGGGCAGTGGGAGGATTCCCGGGAAGCAAGCAGGTCTACCTGTGCTCGACCGAATCAACTCCATATCAGCTGGACCACCTGGGGGTGGAGTCTCCACTCTCCCCTGAGCATAACCTGTCGTGACAGCGCGTCTGCTGCGATGTTGCGGTCACCCGGGATTTGAGTGGCTCGCAGCGACTTGAGGTGCTGCTGAATCCAGAGGAGGAGACAGCGGGCGAGTTGTGACATGCAACGGGAGCATAAGCCACCTTGGCGGTTGATGTATGCCACCATTGCCATGTTGTCTGTCTGAACCAACACATGCTTGCCAACGGCCGAAGCCTCCGCAGGGCGAGCAGTACTGCCGACAACTCGAGGCAGTTGATGTGCCAACGTAGCCGCGGGCCAGTCCAGGAGCTGGCGGCTGCATGCCCGTTGCATACGGCGACCCAGCCCCTCTTGGAGGCATCCGTCGTAACCACGACGCGCCTGGAGACCTGTTCTAGGGGAACCCCTGCCAGAGGTGGTGACCATGCGATGTGTCCCGCGGCGCCATACCCATCTCAGGACTCAAGTCTTAAGCCAGTGCTGAAGCGGTCTCATATGCATCAACCTGAGTGGTGTGGCCACCGCTGAGGATGCCATATGCCCCAGGAGCCTCTGAAAGAGTTTCAGTGGAACTGATGTCTTCTGCCTGAATGCCTTCAGACAGTTCAGTACCGACTGTGCACGCTCGTTTGTGTGACGTGCCATCATTGAGACTGAGTCCAACTCCAAGCCGAGAAAAGAGATGCTCTGAACTGGTGAGAGCTTGCTCTTTTCCCAGTTGACCCGAAGCCCCAGCCGGCTGAGGTGCCTGAGCACCAGGTCCCTGTGTGCTCACAGTAACTCTCGAGAGTGAGCTAGGATCAGCCAGTCATCGAGGTAGTTGAGTATTGGAACACCCACTTCCCTTAGCAGGGCAAGGGCTGCCTCTGCGACCTTCGTGAAGATGCGAGGGGATAAGGACAGGCTGAAGGGGAGGACCTTGTACTGGTACGCCCGGCCCTCGAAAGCAAACTGCAGGAAGGGTCTGTGTCGAGGTAAAACTGAGACGTGGAAGTATGCTTCCTTCAGGTCTACCGCCGCGAACCAATCTTGATGCCGGACGCTCACTAGAATGCGTTTTTGCATCAGCATCTTGAACGGGAGTCTGTGCAAAGCCCGGTTCAGTACTCACAGGTCCAAGATTAGCCGCAACCCACCGCCTTTCTTCGGTACGATGAACGCAGATGTTGCAGTACGATGTTGCAGATGATGTTTGGACCACTCACCATGTTTGGCAGACATGGGACAATGACAATCTGTACATAGATTCAGAATTTTATAATGCAAAATTTTATTTTAACATGGTTGGCAGTGATTTAATGATTCTGGCCATTATTTTTAATCAGAATTATTAATTCAGCTTTATAGAAAATCAGCTGTAATGTCTGTAATGTCTCAAAAACATGAATAACCAACACTCCTGGACACATAATAAACTATTTGGTGAAAAAATCTGACTTTCTATAGCTTGAAAATACTTAAAATTTCACAACTTGCTCAAGAATGTTTTTTTGCTTTTTTGTTAGGTGCTACTAGTAATTTATTTTGATTTATTTATTGTATTTTTTTGTAAGTTGCAAGATCGTCATTTGTTCGAACAGGGTGTGAGTGTATTCGGCCTGCACTGAATCTCATTCACCAAAAATGTCTAGATATTTCCTAGTGCTTTTTTCGCCCACTATCATAAAGGAACGTGATCTCATGAGAATTCTAATTTATTCTAATGTAAAGTTTGGTTCTAGCAAATGTACATTCTCTTACGTTTGCATTGACACCGAAACGTACAATATTGACATATTGACAGCATCTAAACATCATCATTTTACGTATTAACACATATAGAAACGTACAAATGTTTACGTGTACTGTTTGAATGGATTAATATTGAATAATTAATTGAATTAGTTAATTAAATTAAATTTATAATCAATAAGGTTAGTTAAATGAAATCAAATTTATTTAATGCAGTTGACATAATATGACATTTTAATGGTTTCATTCAGTTCTGTGTGATTTCTGCTGCCCTATGCAATGTTTTAAAGGATTATATCACTTTAAACAAGACTACATTTTAAAATGTTAAAATGAATAAAAACTGTAATCGTTTAAACATTTAAGCATTTAATTTTATTTTTGTTTGCCATGGGACACAAAATGAGTTTTCAGAATATGCCAAAAAACTAAATTAACCACAAAAAACACCATACAACTATAATAAAATTAATCCATACATTTGTTACCTATAATCCAAATCTTCAGGCTGCTTTCTGTGAAGAACAGACCCAAATTCAAGCCTTTTGTTCAATGATCTCCATCTCCATCCACCGCAGTGCCATCGTGCCCACCATAACCGTCAACATTCATTGGTTTTGTTTTTTAAAATTCTAAAATTGCCACCTCAAGAAGCATTATGGCACAGGTTTTATGGCAGTGATGTTGAATGCTCATTGGCAGAGTGCATCAGGAGAAGATTTACAGCAATTTATCATTTTAATTCTACTCTCTACCTCACACAGTGCTATTGTATGCCGTCAGGGAGCACATCGGATGCAGCGCATCGCCCTTTGGACTACTTTTGTACTGAATTTTGCTGAATAAATTATTGTGATTAAATTTATCTGCCTGTTATATGTTTTATATGCTTAATAAATGGTTTAGGTTTAGGAGTAGGTGTGGGATTAGCGGCTTTAAAATATAATATATTGTAACAAAAATGATTGCTACTGTACATTAATCTACTTGTTACATGTTTTTATATTGTTGAAATTTGGTTATGTTTAGAGCTTGGGGAAGGGTTAAGTGTTCTAAAATATCTATAAAACAGTAAAAATGTACACATTTATTTATAATTGATTCGTGTATTCATATATATTTGTAATGAATTAATCAATATTTTACGTTTTTAAAGCTGTAAATGTGTAAAAATGGTCACGTTTTAGATGCTTTCAAACATCCATATTGTATATTTGAGTGTTTATTCAAATGTACAAACATGTATATTTAATTGTTACAAATATTAACGTATCACAACATACACGTACAAATAGGTACGTATATTAATTAGATCAGGCTGCATAAAGAGGTGCTGCTAAACTGGTAAGTCATTCTCAGTAGTGTAAAATGGGGCCTAGTAAATTTTACGATTAAAATCTTGACGCCACTCTGCCTGGCGTATTTCTAAACGTTCTCAAGTGTTTTATAGAACTGCTGGTAACAGTTACAATTCATCGATACTTCTCAGTCAAGCCCAAAGAAAGGGCAACAGTGATTTATCTGAAGCCATTCTGGTTGTCAAAGATGTTTAACTTGCCCAAGTGAAATTGCTCCCACATACTGAGTAAATAGCCATTAACACTGTGTTTATTTGGAAGGAGGAGACTTATATGGCTGAAACCCAGGCTTCAGTGGATACCGTGCCAAAGAGATGAGGCCAGGGAGGAAGAGAGAAGATCGCAAGAGAGGAAGACCCAATTTATTTTTGGTAATTGGCTCCACTTGAACAAACAGCCTCGCTTGTCCAGTGGCCTCTCGGATTCAGCTTGATGCCAGTGATAAAAGCAATAACCCATTTCCCTTGTTCACCAAAGCAGGACAGGAGACAGCAAATCAACTATTTGAAAAGATAGTTTCCAGTTGCAGCCTCTTTTTCCAATGTATTCTGGATTTGTGACACACATGTGATCCCATCTTCCTACTTGTCTACATCTATTTTTGATATCTTCAGTATCTGCAACATAAGTTCAGTCAAGAAACTCTACATGGTGCAGCTGATAGGTCAATTGAATGTGTAATCTGTTAGCCAATTTGCTTGCATACAAGCTGTGGGGTCTTCCAGAAAGCAGAGGTAACGTCTAAACTGGGTAATTTTACTAAGAGTAGCCCTTACAAAAAAATGTAGAGATGACGTAGACTTGCTGCAAACTCTTCATTGTCGCCAAGGGTTTGTTGCAGGTTCACCACTACCGGTGAAGTGCTGCAAACATCTGGCAAATATTTGCAGGCGAATAGCAAGCTCATTTACATGTAAATATAATGAGTGGCAAATTTGTGGCAAGTTTGAAGAGATGAGAGTTAATTTTACTAATGCTGAGATCATGAATCTATAATGTGTAATCAGACGCATGATCTTCAATTAAAACAACATAATTTCTTTCAGTATCAAGTTGCTGGAGGCAGATAGACCCTACAGCCCATGAGAATGACTAACCATGGCCTTTTGGGGGACAAGAAAACAAGCAAGTTTTAATGCCACACCAAATAAGAAAAGGACAAAATCCTCATCTTATAATGCACATGAATAATCATGTGTGACCTACTGATAAGCATTACATTAAATCTATGAAAAACTATGACAACTTTGGGATATCCTACAACTAAAAGAGGGTCTATTAATACAATGACACCATCAGCAGGGAAATGAAAGATGATATGATGCTAATTCAAAGTAAGATTTAGAAACCCCAATGTTAAATTGGGTCCATTAAATGATATTAAAAATAAAAGAGGTGTACAGTTCACATGACATGAAGTAAAATAAAATAATTATTTTAATATTAATAGAATATGAATGCTAAATACCTATTATGAAGTTCAGTGCAAACACATAACATACCTGTCAACCTATTAAACATTTTTGTGGCCGAAAGAGATTTTATTTAAATGTTAAATTAAGCTTTTACAAAGTTTTATGCATTTAGAGACTCACACATTGATTCAGTATAGGCCTACTTTCCATCAAGCAAACTCTCAGTCCTACACTGATGCAGTCCCTGTCGCTATTTCGAGTGAAGACGCCTTTATAATGCTCATTTGCATTCATTAATAATAAGTTCTGCACCACTGAAATATGACAGTAGTTTCTTCTTAGTGTCTGTTTCCATGGTGATTTGTGGATTCTGCTGAGAATGCTTTACTTTGTGCCTTCACACTCAGACTGAGATTCAAACTCAGTGTTGAGTGAACTAACCTGAAACTGGAACTTATATCCACAAGTAAGCAATCATTGGGTTAATCAACCCAGAGTTCATGATTTGTGTCAAGGTAAGCTAAACCCCCCTGATCAGTCCTTTGATATCTACTTTGCTAGCCAATCAACTTGTGTACTCCTTTTCTTACATTTAAATTGCCTCAGTTGTTCACAGATAAGCCGCTTTCACTGCAACACGCTACGAGAGTGTCCTCTCTGAAACCCTCCTCCTCCCCAGCACCACTGTCTAGATCTGCATCATGGGAATTGTATGCATGTATAATTGCGTAGCAGCAACATGTCTTCCAAAGATACAGTTAGCAACATGTCATACACTGGGGCGTGGTTTAGCGTGGGGGAAAGCAAAGCACTGTTAGCATAGTTACTCATTCATGCCTGTGAATAAAAATTCTGTGAAAAGATTTTTGGAAAGTAACTTGAAGTAATTAGTTCTTTAAGACTGTTCTTTCGAGTTTCAGAATAGATCTCAACAATGTCTGGAACTGTGCTCAGATTTGCCAAAGATTTCAAAGTCTTAAATTTAAAGTCAGTGATTTCAGTTCAGACTCAAAATGTCTATTTTGGCTATACTATCCACATACATTTTATAGACCTGTATACTACTGTATGACACAAACTGTTTCATTTGTTTTATTTTCCCTACGGAATTTCACTTGAAACATCTGAGACAAAGTTGATGCCTAAATCAAACATTACTGAGAATTTTGACTCTTATAAGCTATGAAAGAGTAACCACTGAGCGAATGTTTCTTTTGGGGTAGATGTAACATGATTGTTGGTGTGAGATCCTTGTCAAAGCACACATTTGCATAGAGAGGAATCACAGACCTTTCCCTCACCCTTCAAATCTGAAAAAGTCGGACATGGTTTTCATCACCTAGTCCTCGCTGTGAGGTACTGCTGTCTCACCCTCCCAGCAGGACTGTCCTGTTCAGGAAATAGGAAGCCCTATGAAACAATATGCTGGCTGGACTCCTAAGGCAGTGATAACAGACTCATCACAGGCTGCTTTGACATATTGTGTTAGTCCAAACGAAAGGAGAATGGCCAGCCAATGCCGGTAAACTATTCTGAGAAGAGCAGAGGGCACAATAAATTCCCTGAGCGGGTGTATTAGGGCGGTCAGTGACCCTCAGCAGAGGCGGTAGTGATATTGGGGCTGTATCCTCTGAACATTTTTGGTTGCTCATCAAGATGCTGCTCCTAAAAAGGCCCTTGTTTTATATTAATTCTGAAGTGACAGTTATAGGCGCCCCACCATCTGTGGTCTCACACTTCCTGTGGACAGTCCCTTTTTTCTTCTTGTAAGTAGTCGTGTGAACTGATGCCAGAAAGAAAGAGGCGTGAGGCCAAATAAATACAGGTCAGGAAAAGTCCATTAGCAAGGTATATCAAAGGCCCTTTTTACATATGATTTTAAAATGCATTTTGAGCCATCTGATTATATATGGTCAGGCAAGACAAATCATTGTTTATACCTGGTTGTAAAATGCGTATGTTTTTACCATGTGTGTTCAGATTTCGAGGGGAGGGTCTCTGATTTCATGACAAAATACCAATTAGTCATTATGTCATCACTCATCACTATCGCTATTTAAAACTCTTGTTTTATTGTGGCGGTTGATTGACAGGTAAGTGAGTAGGATTTGCTTTGCTGCTGTTAGAATGCATTTGAACAGATGAGCATTTACACTACGACCCCAATGTGGTCACGTGTCTTCGATCACTTTTGACCACCACCAAAAAGTCTGTTACAGTGAGGCACTTACAATGGAAATGAATGGGGCCAATTCGTAAACGTTTAAAAATACTAAAATATGTGATAAAATCTCTTACTAACCTTTTCTGTGTAAAGTTATATCCAGTTTTATGAGGGATTGGGGTGGGGTGGAATAATAGGTTTCAAAACAGTGTTACTATGAATGCAAACTTTAATAAAGTGAAAAAGACATTCTATTAGCATAACATAATATATATATAAATAAATACAAATTTCCAACATTCTTTTGAATGTCCATGTACTAAAATAAAATATTTGATGCCATGACTGTACCTTCATTTACTGTTACTATTATTCTGAATGGCCAATGAATGGAAAATGAAGCAATGTGAAAACAATTTTACCTGGTCGCAAAAAGTAGTCCGTTAATTTACCTGATGAACTTTCACCTTTTGCTGAACCTTTATGCTTCGCAGAGCTAATGCGTGCTTCTAAATCACTTGCACAGTTATTAGCAATTGACACATAAGTGCCAGTTTTACATGTCAAACATTCTGCTTCCCACGGATCTCGACATGGACGAAAACATGGGAATTATTTGTGCAAATCTTCTGTAAATTTGCACTTTCGTTTTGCATTGTTTCCACTCAGTTGTCATTTGCTGCTACTGCCAAGCAACTGTTTGATGCAGAACACAACAGTGCTTTGCCCGTTCGCGGAGAGATTGACAAGCAGGAATTTGGCCAATAGTTGCTGCAAGCCTCTGATAATCAACCAATTGGTGTGCGAGAAGGCGGGACATACAAAGAGGGGTTAAAGCAATGCAAATATGCATGCACACACAATGAAGTATTAGACTAGATGCACATCATAATGCAACTAAAACTATTTTCGCAAATTTAGAAATCCCGGACGGACGCTTTTTTTTATGTCCGTGAAAAAGAGGACGTATGGTCACCCTAATATAATATATATATATATATATATATATATATATATATATATATATATATATATATATATACAGTTGTGCTCAAAAGTTTGCATACCCTGGCAGAAATTGTGAAATTTTGGCATTGATTTTGAAAATATGACTGATCATGCAAAAAAACTTATTTTATTTAAGGATAGTGATCATATGAATACCTGCGTAACAAGGTAATGGAACTTTATAAAGATGGAAAAGGATATAAAAAGATATCCAAAGCCTTGAAAATGCCAGTCAGTACTGTTCACTCACTTATTAAGAAGTGGAAATTTCGGGGTTCTCTTGATACCAAGCCAAGGTCAGGTAGACCAAGAAAGATTTCAGCCACAACTGCCAGAAGAATTGTTCGGGATACAAAGAAAAACCCACAGGTAACCTCAGGAGAAATACAGGCTGCTCTGGAAAAAGACGGTGTGGCTGTTTCAAGGAGCACAATATGACGATACTTGAACAAAAATATGCTGCATGGTTGAGTTGCCAGAAAGAAGCCTTTACAATGCCACAAAAAAGCCCGTTTACAATATGCCAGAGAACAACTTGACACGCCTCACAGCTTCTGGCACACTGTAATTTGGAGTGATGAGACCAAAATAGAGCTTTATGGTCACAACCATAAGTGCTATGTTTGGAGAGGGGTCAACAATGCCTATAGTGAAAAGAATACCATCCCCACTGTGAAGCATGGTGGTGGCTTACTGATGTTTTGGGGGTGTGTGAGCTCTAAAGGCATGGGGAATCTTGTGAAAATTGATGGCAAGATGAATGCAGCATGTTATCAGAAAATACTGGCAGACAATTTGCATTCTTCTGCATGAAAGCTGCACATGGGACGCTCTTGGACTTTCCAACACAACAATGATTTTCTCTTCAGAGCCGAATGGTCATTCTGAATTCCCACGACTGTCCATTCACCTCTGCTGGATCTGACGGCGCATTTCAGCGGCTTCTCCCCCCTCTGCACTGGTGCACTTCAGAGAATGCCTCTGGGTGCTTCGGCAGAAATAAAAGAGTATATTTCTCTAAAAGAGCGGCACACATGGAACGTCTTTTTAAAGACGCGTCTTTTTAAAGATGCCTTTCCGTTTGTGTGTTTTTCTTGGTTGCGCTCGTTATCTCTCGCCTTCTGACGGTCACAATCAATGTCTTTCATGTCTGGGCACTGCTCATGCGGAGACAGCGTTCGTGGATGGGTCATGTACTTATTGCGAGAACATGTCCATGGCAACGATGCGGTCGTGGCTTACCTTTGTAAGAAAGCAAGCCACCCCAGAGGCTCCCCGCCTCGGTCCTTCTACCCACGGGCATGAGGACAGCGCGGCTAGCACTGGGGGCGATTTGGGGACCCCAATGGGACCACCTCCGCTTCCGGATGAGTCTGCCGGCTCGTCTCATGGTGAGTTCGACCTCTTATTCGGAGCCCGCGAAGGTGATGAGCTCTTGAGCGCATCATCGGAGAGCGGGCTTGTCCAGTCAGATGCGGAAACCGCAGCTGGGCTCCTCCCTTTGGGTGCGGTCGCCCAGTCACAGGCTGAAGCGGAGTTGACAACATGCTTTCCCGGGCAGCCACAAGCGTCGGTTCCTGGGCTCGCGGCGCCACTCACAGCCATGCGCCGCCCCCGTTCCTTTCTTCCCGGAAGTGCATGAAGAGCTGACAATGTCGTGGGAGGCACTTTTTACTGCCCGGTCCCGATCTTTCAGCTTCCCCGCCCTCACTACCCTCGATGGTGGGGCAGCCAAGGGCTATTCGGCAATCCCCCTGGTGGATAAGGCGCTCGCAGTGCACCTATGTCCGCAGAGCGCCGCCACCTGGCGCAGGTGCCCAAAGCTCCCAACCAAGGCCTGTAGGTTTACGTCATCTCTGATGGCCAAGGCCTATGGTGCCGCTGGGTAAGACACCTCCGCCCTGCACGCCATGGCTCTCCTGCAAGTCCACCAAGCCAAGGCGCTAAAGGAACTGCACAAGGGTAGTTCCGCCCTGGGATTGATGCAGGAGCTGCGCTCGGTGACTGACCTCGCTCTCCGGACGACGAAGGTCACGGCACGGTCTCTCGGGCGGGTGATGTCCATCTTGGTGGTCCAGGAGCGCCACCTTTGGCTCAACCTGGTCGAGATGGGAGAGGCCGACAAGGCACAGTTCCTTGCTGCCCCCATTTCCCAAGTTGGCCAGTCCTGCGACACCGAGGACTATACCCAGCAGTTCTCAGCGGTGAAGCAGCAGATGGAGGTTATCTGGCACATCCTGCCCTGGCACGGCTCAAGATCCTGCACCCCATCTGCTCATCACCAAGGGCGTCCCCCTGCGGTGACTGCACCGGCTCCTGCGGCCCGGCCCTGGCGTGGAGCCCACCGCAGGAAGCAGATGCCACCCGTCTCGCGGCCGTCAAGAACCCGCGAAAGGCTTCGAAGCACCCCTGAGACGGGTGACCCAGGGACGACGAAACCCGCTGCTCTGGAGCTGGTAAGCAGACCACTCCATCCCCCGGTGAAAGGCCGGGAGGAGAATCTTTTGTTACCTTTGCATTTAATTGCGCTGCATGCCCAAGTGGCTGTGGTACCCAAGAGTTCATCAAGAGCATTTTCCTTATTCCCTGGGTCACATACCCGGTGTGCATGGCCATCATCACGACCACCGTCCACCACTCCATTTTGGCAGGTTTGGTGTTCCAGCGGCGGCCTCCCTGCCCCTGAAGCACCCAGCTGTGGCACAGATCCGCCCCCGATGTGACAGTCTCCACGTGTTACGAGGACAGGCCTCTTCCTTCCACGTCCCAGGCTGTTCTGGGGTGGTCACAAGGAGCCAGGTAAGTACTTCGATGTCCTTGAACTCAGCACAGCCAAGACATGGTGTGGCACCTCAGGCTCCACCCTGCCGTGAGGCCCCACCTGCCAGTACGTCTGACGAGATTGTCCCTCTGGCCGAAATGAAGAAGGGGTTTTACAGCCCCTACTTCGTTGTACCAAAAAAAGGCGGTGGGTTGTGGCCAATCTTGGACCTGCGAGTACTGAACCGGGCTTTACACAGACTCCCGTTCAAGATGCTGACGCAAAGACACACTTTAGCGAGCGTCCGGCATCAAGATTGGTTTGCGGCGGTAGACCTGAAGGATGCGTACTTCCACGTCTCGATTCTACCTCGACACAGGCCCTTCCTGTGGTTTGCATTCAAGGGTCGGGCATATCAGTACAAGGTCCTGCCTTTCGGTCTGTCCTTGTTCCCTCGCGTCTTCACGAAGGTCGCAGAGGCAGCCCTTGCCCTGCTAAGGGAAGTGGGCATTCGCATCCTCAACTATCTCGACGATTGGCTAATCCTAGCTCACTCTTGGGATGTGTTGTGTGCACACAGGGACCTGGTGCTCTCGCACCTCAGCTGACTGGGGCTTCGGGTCAACTGGGAAAAGAGCAAACTCCTCCCGGTTCAGAGCATCTCTTTTCTCGGTTTGGAGTTGGACTTCAGTCTCGTTGACAGCACACCTCACGAACGAGCGCGCACAGTCGGTGCTGACCTGTTCGAAGGCGTTCAAACAGAAAACAGCAGTTCCGCTGGAACTCTTTCAGAGGCTCCTGGGGCATATGGCATCCTCAGCGGTGGCCACTCCGTTCGGGTTGTTGCATATGAGACCGTTTCAGCACTGGCTTCAGACTTGAGTCCTGAGATGGGCATGGCACTGCGGGACACATCGCGTGGCCATTACACCGATCTGTCACCGCCTCTTCAGCCCTTGGACCGACCTCATGTTTCTACGGGCAGGCATTCCACTAGAGCAGGTCTTCAGGCACATCGTGGTTACGACAGATCCCTCCAAAACGGGCTGGGGCACTGTTTGCAATGGGAACGCAGCCACCAGCTTATGGACGGGCCCGCGGCTGCGTTGGCACATCAACTGCCTCGAGTTGCTGGCAATTCTGCTCGCCCTGCAGAGGTTCCGGCCATTGATCCAGGGCAAGCATGTGTTAGTTTGGACAGACAACAAGGCAATGGTAGCATATGTCAACTGTCAAGGCGGTCTGCGCTCCCGTTGTATGTCACAACTCGCCTGCCGTCTCCTCCTCTGGAGTCAGCAGCACCTCAACACTGTAGTAGATGCGCTGTCATGGCAGGTTACCCTCAGGGGAGAGTGGAGACTCCACCCTCAGGTGGTCCAGCTGATCTGGAGTCGAATCAGACAGGCACAGGTAGACCTGTTTGCCTCCCAAGAATCCTCCCCTGCCCGCTCTGGTATGCCCTGACCGAGGCACCTCTCTGTATAGACGCGCTGGCACACAGCTGGCCCCCATGACTTCGCAAATATGCGTTTCCCCCAGTGAGCCTACTTGCACAGACCCTGTGCAAGGTCAGGGAGGATGAGGAGCAGGTCATCCTGGTAGCACCCTACTGGCCCACCCAGACGTGGTTCTTGGACCTCACACTCCTTGCGATAGCCCCCCCGGCGAATTCCCCTGAGGAAGGACCTTTCTCAGGGATGGGGCACCATCTGGCACCTGCGACCAGACCTCTGGAATCTCCACATCTGGCCCCACCTGTAGTGGTAGACACGATCACTCAGGCTAGGGCCCCCTCTACGAGGCGCCTGTATGCCTTTAAGTGGCGTCTGTTCGCTAAGTGGTGTTCTTCCCGATGCGAAGACCCCCAGAGATGCGCAGTCAGATCGGTGCTTTCCTTCCTGCAGGAGAGGTTGGAAGGGCGGCTGTCCCCTTCCACCTTGAAGGTGTATGTAGAATGCTTGCACACCATGACACAGTGGACAGTAAGTCCTTAGGGAAGCATGACCTGATCATCTGGTTCCTGAGAGGCACCAGGAGGCTGAATCCCTTCAGACTGCGCCTCGTTCCCTCATGGGACCTCCCTGTAGTTCTTCAGGGTCTACAGAGAGCCCCCTTTAGGCCCTTGCAGTCAGCTGAGCTTAAGGCACTCTCTTTGAAGACTGCCCTCCTGACAGCGCTCACTTTCATCAAGAGGGTAGGAGACCTGCAAGCATTCTCTGTCAGCGAAATGTGCCTGGAGTTCGGTCCGGGCTACTCTCACGTGATCCTGAGACTCCGACCGGGCTATGTGCTCAAGGTTCCCATGACCCCTTTTAGGGACCAGGTGGTGAACCTGCAAACGCTGCCCCAGGAGGAGGCAGACCCAGCCCTGATGTTGCTTTGTCCAGTACGCGCTTTACGCATCTATATGGATTGCACGCAGAGCTTTAGTGTCTCTGAGCAGCTCTTTGTCTGCTTTGGTGAACAGTGGAAAGGAAGTGCTGTCTCCAAGTAGAGGATCGCCCACTTGCTCACTGACGCCATAACTATGGCATATCACACCCAGGATGTGCCACCCCTGGTAGGGCTTTGGGCCCATTCTACCAGGGGTGTAGCGGCCTCCTGGGCCTTGAATAGGGGCACCTCTCTAACAGACATTTGCAGAGCAGCAGGCTGGGCAACACCCAACACCTTTACGAGGTTCTACAATCTCTGGGTGGAACTGGTTTCTTCCCGTGTAATGGCACGCACAAGCAGGTAAGTCCGGGACAGCCGGCTGGGTGTATCGCATGCACGCTGAAGACGTGCCCTGTTAACTCCCAGTAGTGTTCACAAACTGTGTTCCCTGGTTGATTCCTCAGAGGCCTGTGGCAGACGAGTTTGCGGAGAGACTTGCTGCTGGCCCAGTACACGTGCTAACTAAAGCCCTGTACTGGGGTAGGTGCTCCGCATGTGGCGTTTCCCCATAGGTAACCCCATGTGACATATATCTTCCGCTAATTCATTTCCCTGTTGGCAAACTGCATCTTCCAGTCACCATGCTTGTAGTAATTTCTCCCCTGTAGGGTAGGACCTACCATGGGACTTCTCCACATGGCATTCTTCCGACATAGCTCGGCAAGACCATGTGACGTATTTCCACTTAAATACTCCCCTCTGTCAGAGCCGGGAATCAAACTTGGGTCTCTGGCGCAAGAGTCTTAATTTCTACCACTGAGCCACAGAAGGGAGCTAAACCCAATAGTCAGACGCACTTTTAAAAGAACTCAGAAGAGTTTATTAACAAAAATAGCAAAAGAGTACAAAAGCAATTTCTTATAAAAACGATCTGAAAGGAGGAAAAAATAATCTCCAAAAAACTCAGGAAAAAGATTTCAAAAAACAGCAAAAAATAAACACGGGGAAAGAACAAACCAAAAGGCTTACAAAGTTTAGTACTTGGAACTAGAGCAAACTTACGGCAGTAACTGGCTAGGAACATCAATAACCAAGCAAAGAAACAAAGGAAGTGAACAACTTAAATACACAGTCCAGAACGAGGCACAGGTGAAAACAATAACACATGATAAAATGGCGGGAAACTGAAAAGAAATACAATGAGGGCCTCTAGTGGCCAAAATAAAACATTAAAGCAGAAAACTCTGGCACCCCTCTCTCTGGGTGGGGTGTGGTCTCCGCGGTGTCCTCTACCTTTTGGGTAGTCGACTTGTCCCCGAAGGCCCGTTCGACACTCATAACAGTGTTGAGGAGGTTATGTGTCGGCCTGGTGCTCTGGCTACGAGGCACACAGTGGTCTGCCCGTCATGCACTGCCAGTTCACGTAACACAGTTCAGCCAGTTGCGGTGTTTCGTATAGGGACCCCTAGTGTCACTACATCGACACAACGTCGAGTGAGTGACAGATAGGGAATGTCCTGGTTACTTGCATAACCTCCGTTCACTGATGGAGGGAACGAGACATTGTGTCCCTCCTGCAACAACGCTGAACTACCCACAGAAATGGCCAGGACCTTGTCTCGACTCCTCAGCACAAAACCTGAATGAGTGGTTGCCTACCAGCTCCTTTTGTACCCGTATGTCCGGGGGAGTGGTATGCAAATAGAGGTGTCTTGGGCTCCCAAGAGTGACCCCTAGGTTCACTACATCGACACAACGTCTCGTTCCCTCCATCAGGGAACGGAGGTTATGCAAGTAACCTGGACGTTTTGCCTGCTCACTCATGTTTTCTTTAAAAATATATTACCAATTCTCCAAGGATATGCAAACTTTTGAGCACAACTGTATATATAAGAGGTGGTTGTAAAGAAACAAGACAGGATACAAAAATATCTATTGGGGTTTTATTCTGACAGCTGTTTATTAAAAAGGGGGCAAAAAAATGTTGGTCGATGGGGCCGTATATGTAAAAAAATAAAAATAATAATAATAGTAAAATGGAAAACGGAATTGAAATACAAAAATGAAATATGATTCAACAAAATATGGTAGAGGCTAATGTTAAAAGAAAACACAAACAGGGCATTAGTCTACCCACATGCCTCAACACATACTTAATACATGCTTATATCATTTACATTACCATATGCACTTTGGACTTGCTCAAATCACTCAAAGCATTTTTTGCATTTAACACATGCATAAACACATTTTTAGCCAGGCTTTAATGACATGTACAACAGTTTAAAACAACAGAATTATCATTACACATGTTTTCACATATAACACGTATTACACTTATTCACTAAACTGGAAAACACTCTGGGCTATAAATCATTAAATAAGATATGACTAATAGTAAATTTGCATACCTTGCACATGTGCACAAACATGGTCAAACTCCGCACATGCAATCCATATGCATCCTTCAAATATGATCCATAACCAGCACTCAATTTTAACACATCTATTCTGAACACATCTTTAATGCAATTTATGAGTATTTTGTGTAAAATTTGATATTTACCCAAAGAATTATCAACCAATGAACAAAACCGGGAGCTCTCTTGCCCAACATATGCTCTCCTGTTCTAACCAGCACACATGTGTGTAACACAGTGGGGTTCGCAAAACTCTTAAAGGGGCCACATCCAATTTATGACCAGAATTAAATTACATGAAATTTCTCCACTTGGCTACACACTCACTCACTCACTCACACACACACACACACACACACACACACACACACACACACACACACACACACACACACACACACACACACACACACACACATGATTGGCTGGAATGCATGCAGTTCAAACTGCTAAATGCACAGGTAGTTCTGGTCAGTTTTAATCACCGTTCGATATTAATGCGCTGTTTGTAACCATAGCAACATAACATTGCAGAGTAATATAATGGAATTTGTCTTGTTTTGCACGGAGGGTGAGAGATTGAAATCAGGACATATTAAATGCATCTTTCGCTGTCCAGCAAGGATATTTAACTGTAATGTGTTGTTTAATGTTGTGTTGCTGTGCTGAAGTGCTGCCTATATACACTAGAAATCCCCTTGTGCTTATACATCTCTGTCTCAAACACTGAAGAAGCACAGTTTGTCTGCAGTGAAGCACTACCGTGCAAGGACAAATTGCAAATTTCATTAATTCAGTCAATCGAGTAGCCTTGATGGATACCATACCGATGTCTCAGAGGTCCAAATCTGCAGGTTCCAGAGTGGTTTGAATGGTTTCCCCTTATTATACAGTAAGTGCTACTTTTACTGTCACATTTGTAACGTCGGAAAATAACAATGAATAAAAAATAAATAATACATTTTCTCTGGAGTGCCAACCCCGCTACATTCTGTGGATATTATTATTTCTGGATTGTGCATTTAAATTCACAGTTTTGACCAAGTGAGTGGTCGCACAACTTTTTCTCTGTGTCTGATTTAGAATAGACGGAGCTGTAGATCTAAATGGCACTTATTCTTCCAGTCAATATACTATATTACAGCTGTAACTAATCAATTCTAATCAAGTGACCATGGTATAAGCGGGATAATCCTCAGCTAGGTGTGCATTAAACAATTTTAAATGCACTTCGTGGAGGCAACCCTTTGCGTCGGGTGGTTCTTCGCCTCCACGTCGTGCATTTAAAATCATTTAACACACACCTAGCCATTTATCCCTTACATACTGTATATACATACACTGGTGGCCAAAAGTTTGAAATAATGTACAGATTTTGCTCTTATGGAAATAAATTGGTACTTTTATTCACCAAAGTGGCATTCAGCTGACCACAATGTATAGGCAGGACATTAATAACATGAAAAATTACTATTACAATTTGATTTTTTTTTTCTTAAACTACTTCAAAGAGTTCAAAAAAATCCTCCACGTGCAGCAATGACAGCTTTGCAGATCATTGGCATTCTAGCTGTCAGTTTGTCCAGACACTTCACCCGAGTGACATTTCACCCCACGCTTCCTGTAGCACTTGCCATAGATGTGGCTGTCTTGTCAGGTACTTCTCACACACCTTACAGTCTAGCTGATCCCACAAAAGCTCAATGGGGTTAAGATCCATAACACTCTTTTCCAATTATTTGTTGTCCAATGTCTGTGTTTCTTTGCTCACTCTAACATTTTCTTTTTGTTTTTCTGTTTCAAAAGTGGCTTTTTCTTTGCAATTCTTCCCATAAGGCCTGCACCCCTGAGTCTTCTCTTTACTGTTGTACATGAAACTGGTGTTGAGTGGGTAGAATTCAATGAAGCTGTCAGCTGAGGACATGTGAGGTGTCTATTTTTCAAACTAGAGACTCTGATATACCTATCCTCTTGTTTAGTTGTACATCTGGTCTTCCACATCTCATTCTGTCCTTGTTAGAGCCAGTTGTCCTTTGTCTTTGAAGACTGTAGTGTACACCTTTGTATGAAATCAAAGGATATGGTGTTGGACAGATGGCTACTGGAAGTGGGGCCTGTCTAGATTTGATCAAAAATGACTTTTTTTCAGATAGTGATGGTGCTGTTTTTTACATCAGTAATGTCCTGACTATACTTTGTGATTAGCTTAATGCCAATTTAGTGAATTAAAGTACCAATTTCCTTCAGAAACAGCAAAATCTGTACATTATTCCAAACTTTTGGCCGCCAGTATATACAGTATATATATATATATATATATATATATATATATATATATATATATATATATATATATATATATATATATATATATTTAATCCTTCAAATACAAGTTAACTTCAATAGAAGTAACTGTTGCAATGTATTTTGAACTATGGCATACAAGGGAGTGTTTAGGAAACCTATTTTCCTTGATAGGTGACACTATTGCCACAGATATTTACTATTCACATTTAATATTTAAATTCACATAAATATAACTGTTAAAGGTGAAGTGTGTCATTTGTAAACAGAATTAGAAGTAATTACTTATGAACTGTATCCTATAGCTAAATATTAAGATATTTTTATTTTTTTATGGGAATCTTTGATCATACTTTGGTTTTGCACATTGAAGATATTTCAGTAGTTTGACATTCCAAAAATGTACCTTTAAGCTAAATTATCAGTCTGAAACATAAGCCGATAAAGTGAGCCTTGAGTAATTCTGACAAATCGTTTGGCCCCATCACCAGGTTGTCCCATGCCATCTGACACGGCAGAATGCAGAGTTACTGGAACTCGACTTCACATGGCCAAGACCACAAGACTGGCCACTGGCTGGGGTTGGACATAAGGTGAAGATGGAAATATTAATATCTCAAAAGGCCTGATATATGTCCACCCATTTGATTAAATTGATTCATATGAGGTGCAGAATTATTTAGAGGATGCAACCTGATGTTGAGTGCCTTGCTCCAAGGACAGAAAATGTTGCTGTGAAGACTCGGGGCACCAGCCTTTTGGAGATATCATCTTGTTGCATTTGCAAAATATAAAGTCACAAATGCAAGAAGAATAGTTGAAATAAAGTATGACCCTATTCATAATCCGTCCTTGCCTTGCTCAAGGGCACAATGGTGGTAAGGGTGTCCCAGTAACTCTCCAGTTAATGAATTGCCTGTCCAAGGTTTGAAACACTGAACTACAGATGGGAGGAGTGCCACATCACAACAAAGATGTGTACTTTTTTTTAATCAAGTAAATTAAGTCACATGCCTTTTTTGTCTATAGAAGTGAACATAATTGTTGGTTCAGTAAAGTTAAGAGCTTGCGTGACTGGGAAAAAATTGTTAGGACGTTTTTATTTTTGTGGTTTGGTGTTTAGCTTCAGTGGCTCTTGTTTTGCTTAGCTCTTCCCCAGGTGCCATAAGAGTTGGTCAGCTGAGGTTGAAATGAAGAGAAAAAGGAACATTTAAAGACAAAACATACAGTGTATTCTCCAAAATAGACCCAAGCGTAACCAAGAAACTTGGTCAGATTTACTGATGTGTGTCATGAGACTATATGTTCAGTATATGTTTGCCATTGATGCCAAATTTCTTATTTATGCAGTTTTAATTAGTTCATCCATTTATTTTTTGCAATGTTACAATTTAATACTTGTTGCAACATACTTAACATAGTACAACTCAACTAGTTTTGCTCAACATTGATCAAATCAAACATTTTAATTTCAGAGATGTTTCTTTACAGAGAGTTTTTCTCTGCTGTCCACGACCCTATCAAAAGAGAAGGTCATAAGGTCACAATCTACAGCCTGAGGTCACAACCTACCAGTTTAGAACCACTAACATGTATGTATATGATGATATAGGACTATGATGAGCTAGTCAACAAGTGTTTCTGAATGTAAGCCTATAGTTTAGCAGTTGTGCACTCTCCCAGTCATTTTATAGTCAGTTCTGTTTCCTAGATTTGCCCTCAGTTGTCTGTATAAGTTAACAGATCCTCTGTGCAATCTAGTTCCACTCCACATAAATACAGCATATTTTACTGGATTTGAACATGGAATACTGGAAATAGCCTCCGTGTTTGTCTTGGATGTAGAGCAGGCTGTCACTTTTTCTGACAGTCAAAACAGACATGAACATTTAAACTGTTTCTGCAGGGAATACTACATAAAGTCAGATAGGTTTCTTATAAATCAGGCTAGAAAACTGTATATGGTGATGTGATTTGAGTTTTGGCAAAAGGCAGAAACAAGGATACTGTAGCAAAGGGCAATATTGTCGGAATTGGCTTTATTTAAAGGTGAAATGTGTTTTTCTTTTTATGTTAATAGAGGTTTTCCCATCCCAGTTTGGCTCAGTGGTGCTTTCAAAACCTCCAAATCAATGTGTGAGTGAATTTAGGGCACAATGTCCCCAAAGCCACATTTTCTCCTTTCTTTTAAAAGAGCCTAAATAACATAGAATTGTTCAGAATGGCCATTCATAACCTTAGTCGAAGCAATACACATGCAGTTAGGTCTAAAAGTCCATGCTTTTGCACATGGTAGTTCCCATCTCCTGAGTACTAATATTTTGTCAGAGAATGCAGAGACAGGACCTAGGCACAGAGTTGAAGAAATAAATGGAATTTATTAAATACAAAATAAAGGGAAAAAACTCAACCAAAACTCCCACAAGGGGGAAAACAAACACAAACAACCCCATAGGGGAAAACAAACAATCCAGGGCTGGGGCAGAGGGAAATGGGGAACCAGGACCAACCGGACAGGGATGGGATGAGGAACAAACAAGACCGTCCGACTACACAAAACCAAATGGATCACACAAGACAAACTGGCACTGGACAGAAAACACGAGGAGACTAAAATAGGGAGAGAAATCAACAGGTTAACAAGACAGGGCAGGTGTGACTAATAAACTAATTATGGGCAAACAAGGAGGCAGGGTATGACGTAAGACAGAGAGACACGCGGTGATACAGAAACAAAACAAAGACATGTGCTCTCACAAGACAACAAAACACCCGGATGGCATGAGTGCACATCGCCAAGAAAATGAGGCAATATACGCCCATGCCAACAGACAAACAAGATGAGAGAATGCGTAGCAACGGCAAACTAAGCAATGCCACGCATTCTCACACTAAACGAAACCTGAGCGAAGCAAATGCCACGCGATGCACGCAACAGGCGACAAAAACAAGACAGGACACCTGTGCGAGAGTTCGGCCACACATACACCTGACACCTTAGACCGAAGTGACCGAACCTCAGCACAACATGAAGACAGCTAACGACCCGGGTGCGCAACGCAACGTGATGCGAGGCGCACCCGTGTGCACGAGACAGACAAACTATTGACACGAGTGCATGCTGCCAAGATGACGTAAGCACGATGCACCCACGTCAGTAACAGACAGACATGGAGCACTAGTGTCCTGTGGGGCTTTACTGGTTGTTTAGATCAGTGTTACTATCAGAAATAATTAATCATTATTTCTGTAGTTATTAATTAATATTTAAATTAATTAATTGGATCTAACTCATTAAAACCTCATATGGGACTCCAGTAAATGTAGTGTGCTACGTTTAGGAGCAAGTTTGGTTATTAGCAATAATTAATATAATAAAGATAATTATTAATTATTAAAATCAATAGAACATTGATTAGAATCAATGTTAGCTTTTTTAAATCCTTTAAATCAACAGTTATCAAAGATAATCGTTAATTGTTAACATCGATGAAACATTAATTAAAATTAATACTAGCTTATTGATCATTCAAATTCAATCATCAAAGATAATTATCAATTATCAAAAATCAATAGAATATTAATAAGGATTAACATTGACGGGGCACCACCCTGGAATCAGGGACTAATAACCGAATAGTAAAACAGTCTCAATATTAGATTGTTTTCTTAGGAAAATCGACATCCGAAGAATATCGGTTTTCGGGAAAAAAACAATGAATGAAGGTCTGAATCCGAGCACTGACATCCCGTCAGCATGACACAGGTGTATGCAAAACAAACCAAAACACTTCTCTTTGTAATATAAACAAAAGTTTATTTATGCAGTAATATCAAATAATAATTAATACAATGCAGTCAATAAACTTCCGACTTACAACTACAAACTAAACAGTGATATGATTAGATATGGAAATCAAAATAATCCTATAACACATAAGATGTGTGTGTGTGTGTTTGTGTGGGTGTATGGTTAGTAAGAGAGAGAGAGAGAGAGAGAAGTGACAGCCCTAAAGCCGATTTCGCGATCGTGGGATAGAAAGCAGCTGTTTAGTTCATCGCTCAGAGATGCGGTGGATGGCTCGTAAAGAGTCCTGCGTTATTTGACTCTTTAATGGATGAACTCAGTTGCTGTCTCACCCGCGATGGCGAAATTGCACAACAATCCAATTTGGTTGGACCACAATACAGCAAAACAAACTTGTGATAATTAATACCCTGAGTATTAATAATGAGCGGACATGGCGGTCCGTAAACTGTACAAGCAAAAACCTTGAAACACAAGAATAACACACTATAATATTCTATCTCTGCCCAGACCTCTTACTTGAATCGCATGAGGACACAGGTAGAATGTGTTTTCCGCCGTCCTTTAACTTTGACCCGGTTCCTTGAGGCTCGGGTGATGACGGGAGGCCGTTTCCTCGCTCTGTCGGCGGGCGGTACGGCTGTTGATTCTCGGCGGGCTGGCGGAGAACTCAGAAATGTCGACTTGATTGAAGATGGAAGAGAAATCTTTAATCTCTTCACTTCTGTAGGCAAACGGATGAAGATGCGAATTGCTCGGCGGTCTCCTTCGGATCCGTTAGAGTGTTTGGTTGAACACAGAGTAATCTCAACTCGTCCAGCGAGATGGAGATTGTATGGCTACAGTTTCAAGTCGGACATTACTTCCTTGTGCCACGAGGTTGCACCGGAGAGCAGCAAAAAACTACGTCTATATTCGGCGAACAAAGCCTTTAGTGAGCAAGGCTTCATGGATTTGTAGTCTGTTTTGGACTCCCTTTGTTTGATTTTGGCGTGATTGTTATCAGTATAATTTACGACTTGGAAGGTGGGGGCTTGAGTTAGGTTTTACGACTGTTAGGCCTGCCGTTGTCTTCTATCTGAATACATGAGGCCCAACAGTCCGAATCCCAACACAGAACGAAACTGAACCAGACAGGAAGTCAGGATCCTGACACTGTGCTTCCGACATGACACAAGACGGACCGAAGAGCGTATGGCAGAGAATACAACCGAAACCACACGCTCACACAAAGGCAGACATGGGACATAGATGCCACGGTCCTGTCAGACCAAAACCCAGACTGACAGAGAGACAGGACCGTCACATATTTGGATTCGTAGAACGGTATTTTACTTGTATACCCTCCAGAGAGCCAAGCGTGTCTGCTGTGCACATTTTTCATTTCCCTTTTTGATTTGTAACTAAGCCCCTAATAAACATGGCAAAAAAAATAAAAATTAAAAATAAATTAAAAATAGAGCAAATAGTTTTCCTAAAAATTGGAATGCATTGAATTGTAACACACAATCATTTAAGGCAACAATTGCTATTCTAACAACTGATGTACTGTACCTTTACACTTAAGCATCTGATGAATTCCTCCATGCACCAGCTAATCTTTTAAGTGACAAAACAATGGATGACTGAGGCGGCTGCTTGCTAAATGGGTGGCTGTGATACACTGGACTTGTAAAATGGTGCAACTGAAGTCATAAACCATCCATGCATTTCTGGTTATGATGGACACCATTTGTCCCAAAGGCTTGTAAAGATTTCTCGTCCAGTGATATCACCACATTCCGGTGCTGGGATCCTGGGGTACGTGTTTATACGGGATAGAGTCCAGACTGCTGTCAGCTCTAGAGAGTTCTGCCTGTGGCTCCATCCGCCTGGGTGAACCATTTACTTTGGCAAGCGAAAGAACAGCAGTGATGTCACCAGTGCATGTCCTGGCGATCTTTCAAGAGCTAGCTTAGCGGCTTCCCAACACCAAAACAATGAGTAACAGTAACACCATTGAAACCTGATCTTGAAGACTAATATTTGGAGTGTCTTTGCTCTTTGTTGTTGCCTTTCATGTAGTGAAAGGATGATGGGTAAACTACACAGTAGCTCAGAGATTAAAATAAGACACATGCCACCATGACGCATAGACAGCTGGAGTTATATGTGTTGATCCTAGAGTTATCAGGATCTGTGGTCATAATGCATATAAACTTTTTATCTTCAATCATAAAACATTTCGAACAGCTGCAGCTGTATCAATAATGAGCTGTAGTATTGAGTATGTGGAGTCTACATGGTGCCCAACAACTGCTACTGTCGGATTAGTCTGAAAAGCAAACAAATGTATATGATCTTTTGGGAATATTAGGTATACTGCTTATCAGTTACTTTAGGGTTCTGTTGCCTGAATTTTAAAAATGTTTTTATTAAAGGAGATGTGAGTAAAATGTTTTCTCTTATCCCAGCTTACATGCAGAGTTTGTAATTCACTTAAAATGGAAGCCTTGCAAACAAGTGGACCTTTTAACTTACTTCTCAACAGTACGGTAGACCTTAGTTTGGGTGTAAAAAAATGTTTTATTGAGTGGGACAAAAGAACAATCTCCCCACGGGTTTACTGTCCCACCCCCTCATCATCTGTTGCAGCCCTCTACATAGCAAGTAAATTACTCACATATGCGACCAAATTTGCGACTAAAATATGTATCTTACTAGCCACTGGTGAGTATATATTGAGATTTTACTCCCCAGAGATTGAGGTGTGTAGTGACAAAGAACTTGAGTGGCACGATCCTTCTATTGAATACGAAATAGCCAATTAAGAAGTTGGATTCAGCCTCGTCTTTTATAGCGTGTTGTGTCTCGTGAGCATGCGCCCTGAAGGAAATTGAACATATTTAGCTGCAGTGGGTCCGGATCTGTCGTGATCATGCTGTTACCATCACTTTAGTTCAGCAGTGAAATGGCACTGACATTGCACTTAACGACATCAGCTCTGAATTTGGTGGGGGCCTGGGTAGCTCAGCAAGTAAAGATGCTGACTACCACACCTGGAGTCACAAGTTTGAATCCAGGGCATGCTGAGTGACTCCAGTCAGGCTTCCTAAGCAACCAATTGGCCCGATTGCTAGGGTGGGTAGAGTCACATTGGGTTAACCTCCTCGTGGTCGCTACAATGTGGTTCTCGCTCTCAGTGGGGTGCGTGGTGAGTTGTGCATGGATGCCGCGGAGAATAGCATGAGCCTCCACACGTGCTAGGTCTCCACGGTAACATGCTCAACAAGCCACGTGATAAGATGCACAGATTGACGGTCTCGGACGCGGAGGCTTGTCCTCCACCACCCGGATTGAGGCGAGTCACTACGTCACCACGAGGACCTAGAGCACAATGGGTATTGGGCATGTCAAATTGGGGAGAAAAGGGGAGAAAAGGACCCCCCCCCCCCACTGTTTTCACAAAATTCACCATGCACGTCTGTTAGAAGGTAAAAGTGTTGCAAAACTGGAGAGCTTGTAGATTTGAATTTGAGAACGTGTAAAATAAATATTTGTACAAGCAAGTCATACACATTATACAAGTAAAAGTTTCCTTTTGCTTCGTTCTGTGTATTTTGTATCCAAAGATGAGGCTCAGGCACCCCATTTTCACTTCATGTCTCTTTTAAAATCCTTTCTGTGATTTATAGTCAGGTGGTGATACAAACATATAAATAAACATTATTTCTAATAATACATTGCATGGATGGGGGAAAACAACAGTGCAACTTCTCTCTTGTTAAATGTGCCCTGCGCTCATTCAACCAAATGCTTGCACGCAGAGCAGCCATTCTCTTAAAGACACGTACCAATTTAGTGCTTGTTATACATATCAGTGTAAACTCTATGTAAATCACTCAAGTGCATTTAAACAAACATGTTACAAAATGTTACTTGTGAATATTTTGTTAAAACATTGTAGGAAATTTCAAACAGTGACAACAGCTTGTATCATTATTAAAAAGCAATGTCATGGCATCATGTAAATTATAAGAATGTGAAATCTGTAAATATGTATACAAGCTAAAATGTGATTAAAAGGATCAAAAGCGAAATATGAAAATAAAATATACAATCTTGCATACTATATTGTGTGAAATCATATATATGTCCCCTTCTCGGTTTTCTTAATATCTTTTTTAGTTTTCAGTTGCATTATGCTTATATGTTGTCAAAAGTCTGACAAGTAAAAACAAACATTTCCAAACCAATGGCGATTGTTTCTCCAATGTGTCCATAGAGGGTTGTGTTGGCACCAGCAGTTCACAAACTTCATTGCCTCACCCAAATAGAAGAAGGGAGTGAAGACATACAGTACACACCATCGGAAAGTCACTTATTTTAAATAAAAATGAACATAAATGGTCTAAATAAAGTGTCTAAGGGGACTGTGATATCACTGAAAGTAAACGCGGCATTTGCATTGTGATCACTAAAGGTTAGGCAGTGCAGAGAAGAGAGTGGACAGGCACACCCACTCCTTTCCCGGTTTGAAACAGATGGTTGGCGGCTTTTTCTAGTGGCTCGGCATCTCACGGGCCAGCAGAACGAGGGTCGCGGTAACACGTTTCCTGGACCTGAAGAAACTGCTCTCTCTAAAGACGAGGAACCATTATGTGACACATCAGGTGCGTTTCTTCCCGCTGCCAGCAATGTAGTTAAGTTCCATCGTAATAGCCTACTTATTAGATTATATACTGATTTATTAAACACCAGGGTGCAATTCCATATGCCACTATTTACAGCAAGTATTCTGTACCATACCTTAATTTGGTTATTTAATTATTTCTTAGTCATTTGCAAAGATTTTCATTAAATATATTTATTAATTTGTGCATGTGATGTGTGTTTGGTCAGTTTAAAAATTGTTGTTCTTTCTTTTTTGTACTTCTGAAGAAGTTATACCTGTTCTGATAAATTACAGTTGATAGTTTTGCATTCGTAAGCATTATGCTTTTAAATAAATACACTTGTTTATTTGCACAATTTATAGGTATACTTAAATGTAGGGGGGCCCCATTTTGAAAATCTGCTAAGGGCCCCCAAAGGCCAGCCCTGCACACAAACACACACACTATGGACTTCAAAAAGTGCCTCATTGACACCATTTGAAGCATAATGTCATTGGTTCTTGCATGTCTCATGTCCAAACCTAATTGACGTCAAATCTGATGCAACATATCTAAAGATGTCATATTTGCTTTGAGAGCTATAGTGGAGAGGGTGATGTTCACTGAATAAAAACATACATGTATTTCTGTTTGTCACTGTAGAGCCGAGGAGGGCGGGGCCGGGCTGGAATGAGACACATCCGGTCCCCAATCAGCCTGATGGGGCGCGCGACGGATAAAGGCGGCTGGGGACGACAGTTCGAGAGAGAGAGAATGACAGACAGCTGTACTGTGTGTTTATAGTTGTGTGTTTTGTTTAAGTTGTTTATTAAATTATTATTTAAGTTGTCAAGCCGGTTCTCGCCTCCTCCTTTCCACCGAACCCCCTTACAGTCACAAAAAAAAAAAAAAAATAATAATCTTATATGGCTTCAGAGAACTATTTATAGTTAGTATCTCATTAGTATGAGAAGCGTCTCAAAATAATAAGATACTAAGTACTCGTGAGACAAATTTCGTGTAATTTTTTTGTAGTTTTATGACATAAAGATGAGAAGCCATTTATACAACCACTGATACATATGTCATTTGGCTTTTATTATGTCATATATGTCTATACGAGGCTCCGGAGGCTTATTTTGATGTGATTCCATGTGATTCCTCCAAGATTACTAAAATATCACGGTTTGTGAATCCAAGTTGTGCGATAATATCTCAAAATAATGAGATACTAATTTGAAATGATGAGATATTGAGCAGTACTTTAAGAGAGCTTTGCTTTAAGCATAGTCAGTGGGCATGGCCAAAAAGTTTTGATATTTTAGAGCAAGCACACGCTAAATCTATGTGCAAATGGGTTGATGAAATCACACGCACAAAGCGCTAATGGGCTGGGTAAAGTGCAATTTAATTCTGAGGTTCTTCTCCTTGCACCTTCTGCTTCCTATTATAAATTCCATTCAGTGTCAAGCAACGTCGGTATAAATGAAGACAGCTTATTTATAAGAATTTGGCATTGTAAATTAGCTGTATGTAATGCATTAGAAGAATAGAAATATGGACCATATGTGTCTTACGTTCTTTTGCGCAATAACTACGTCCTTGCTGTGAACTCTCTCCTGTTTTTTTCTGCCATCATTCCAGTGCTGCTGTGTTCAGCGGTGAAATACTTAAGGGAATATTTGTATTTCTACCTGACTCTGGGCTGCGATGTACTTTATGTGTTCTCTATCAGCCTGTCTCACCTGGAGAGTTGACAGTTTTACAGAATGCTTGATGCTTTGCTGCTCTCCCATTGTTTATTGTTTTGACATGTATATTTGTTATGTTTCACTGTTTAATGTTTTACGTTTAATTTCGGTAATGCGTCATTAAGCTTTGGAAAGGCGCTATACAAAATAATAATAATAAATATAATAACAATAATAATAATAATTCCTTAAATTTACACAGATAAGAGGATATATGATATACAAATAAGATACTAACTCAAAATTCATCCATGATCCATAAAAAAAAAAAAAAAAAAAAAAAAAAACATAAATGTCATTTGAGCTTAGAATGACAGAATGGTGTGTATATAAAAATAAAATTAAAAAAACTTTCATTTTAGCCAGTAGTGTAGTCTAGGGCATACACAAGCATATCTTTCTTTGAATTTTGCGTATGCCACCTAAAATAAGTGGTGATACGTATGGCCCCCAGAACAACGAGTAGGCTTTTGACCTGGAACTTTTTCAATCTACTAACACGATGCCACGCAGTGTTTTTTTTATTTTTATTTTGGAAAGAGTACAGAGATTCTCTCTAAACGTGCGCAGAGCTGCGGGAGACAGTAGCGCAACTGATGGCACTGGCAAGATAAATAAACCGACTAAGCTAATCCACCAATCAGAATGTTAATTTCAGACATGACTGGATATTTGCTAACCAATAATATTTTCTGTTTCAGTAAGGGGCGGGACATTTCCAGCATCTAATTCTGATGCACAAGCATCCCTGGAGTAACCATAATTTGTGCTGTAAATTTATTTCCCTGCTAAACGTAAATATATACATATACATTTTAATGTAATTTATGCAATTAAACTTTGTGAAAATACTACGGTCTCCACTGATGCTGGACAACTGTGTCCTGTAATTATATCAAATGTCTTTTTTGGGGGGGTGGTGCCTTTTTCTTGTGATATCAAATCATTTCAGTTTATATTTCTAAGTAGGAAAACAATTTGACTATATACAGAAAAGCACATTATAGTACACAAATTAAACAAATGACCATTAATTTTTATTTAGGCTATGTGGTAACAGCAGATAACGTGTTAACATGAACATTACTATACTCATATTAGATATATTGCTTAACAGTTTATTACATATTATGTACAGTATGTATTAGTTTATTAATTAGAGTAATAATAAAGTATTAACAATTTTCATGGTAGCCTAATGAAAGGAACATTCATGACACCTATTAATTTAAATACATAATTAACATCAAGTTACCATACCATGAATCTTAGTAGTGTACTCTACACCAATCCAGCAAGAAACTTACCCTGATATACATTTCGTAAGTTCATGTGGGGCTATATTTACAACATCTATTTATTTATTTATTTTAGCGTTAACTAATCCTCTAATTTGTAAGTAATCTAGTACTTCTCGTTAATGTAGTGTACCTAGAGAGTGCATTACTGTAGCTGTAGCTGTGTAAGCATGTTTTTTATTTGTGTATCTGAGACGGTTTATATTATATGTGTACATATATTGAAGTACTTAGTGTGGTAATCATCAAAGAAAGAACAGGATGTTGGAACGGTTGCAAGGCGGGTTGGTGGTTATGAAGATTCCACAGGCCTTCTGGCCAGAAGCCACATGAGGCTGAAGAAAAAGCCACAATTCTTGTCTTACAATGCTAAAGTGAAGAGCAACATGAATGCTGTATTTATCATATGAATTATGATAGAGTATAAAGACACAAGCATTTAAAAGAAGAAAGGCTGGAATCCAGAGACAAGTGATGTCATATGTTAAGTTTTAGTTTCTTTTTATTAGTACTTTTTAGAAGTCACTGAGACAATTCAAAGGCAAGACCTGCATGAGGGAAGAGGCCTTGGAATGTGGCTTTTGTTTTGATACTTCCCAGTAAAATGATAATGATATGCTCATGCCATCTGTTTCTAGTTGCCTGCCTTCATTAAGGCTACAAGTGCCAGTTGGTATTATTCTTTTCCCAGAGTTATGTTTTGTCTTGGCAAGGTTAGCGCAAGCGCAAGACAAGAGCAAACAGTAGATGATTTAAACATTTGAAGGGATGTGATCTGAACACATTAGACTGAACAATATTGATAAAGGTGAAGAAAGTAATTTCTATGTCACTTACGGCACCAAACAAAATTGCAGAAATAATGACTGTTTCCAAACAAGTTTGAAACTCTTCCCCCACCTGCTATTGTTCAG
The DNA here is from genome assembly GCF_019703515.2 of Myxocyprinus asiaticus. Lineage (NCBI taxonomy): Eukaryota > Metazoa > Chordata > Actinopteri > Cypriniformes > Catostomidae > Myxocyprinus > Myxocyprinus asiaticus. Next base: position 3,672,404 of record NC_059393.1, read on the forward strand.
ACTGATCTTGCTGGGAAATTAGCAAAAGGAAAAACATTTTTCTATCTGCTAAAATCAGTCTACACTTTCCGAATTTCCATACTACCCCCAATGGCCAAAACTGGAACTACAGTCGTGTGTACCTTTGCGTGACGTATTATGCAAGTGCAAGAAATTTCAAATATTATGAATGGATGTAATGTGAAAGCACAGCATGTCCAATTTTTGTAAAACATTTGAGTAGTGGTTATATTAATATACTCCTAACCCAAACCCTAAACCTAACTCTAACCATAACAGTACTGAGATCAAAACGACGTTATTTCACTTAAAGGTGCACTCAACGATTCCTGAGAAACACTGTTGATATTCAAACTCAACTGCCAAAACAAACACACCCCTCTCTTCAGGGCTCCTTTGGACGCTCCGCCTCCCAAATTCATGCACGCGAGACGGTTTTACACACACCAGCTCCAGACACTCATAACTCTCCTGCTACTAAATCTAACATCACAACAACAGCATATATGGGTTCTGTGAAACATAGCAAAATTTATGTTACCTACCTATCAAGAAGAAAAAAAGCAGCTTCTGCATCCATCTTCAAGCCTTTTACCTCTCGGAGGTCTCTCCACCGCTGAAAAGCCTCGCCGATTTTGACGCGACTCCTAGCCCTCGATTTATCATTATCCTTCTTTTTTAGTTTATATTCGTCTGACCTTTTTCTCTTGGTCTGTTTCTTAGCCACTTGTCCTCCTTGGAGTTTAGAAAGTTCACATCAGCCAGATTTACCTTCGCTCTTCTAAAGAATTTCCCTCTTGCTCTGCCCCCACCCCCCAACCTGTGCACATGCAAGAACAACCCCCTATTGCTGATTGGCTGGAGTAGTGTTGTGTGGATCGGTCTGATCCACTTTATTTTTGTCCCATTTACAGAGTGTACAAATACTAGATTTTTTTTTTCAGCCCACCCACAGAACGGACAGCTAGTGACTGTGAGGAGATATTTACAGATATAATTTGACAAAAAGTGTATTGGATTAGAATTAATGAGTGCACCTTTAATTATGTGTAGGGATGGGAATCGTAAGGGATTTAATGATTCCAGTTACTTAACAGTTCCATTAATAATTTTTTTCAGTGCTTTTGAGGAAGAAATATTTGGAAATTAGAAATTACATTCTTTTTGTATTAAGGGGGTACAGCCCTCAGCAGACTAAATGATGATCCTTTCATATTTTCATACCACAGGTTGCAAAAGGTGTTGACTCAGACATTTTAATGAAGTTCCAAAGGTAAGTTTGGGAAGAGCTTGTTCATCTAGGCCTGCCAATCATATCCCAAGGATATTTAAAGGAATAGTTCACCCAAAAATGAAAATTCTCTCATCATGTACTCACCCTCACACCATCCCAGATGTGTATGACTTTCTCTCTATTGTGCAGAACACAAATGAAGATTTTTAGAGGAATATTTCAGCTCTGTAGGTCCATACAATGCAAGTGAATGGTGATCAGAAATTTGTAGCTCCAAAAATCACATAAAGGAAACATTAAAGTCCATATGACCCCAGTGTTTAAATCCACATCTTCAGAAGCAATATAATAGGTGTGGGTGAGAAGTAAATTTTTACTCTAAATAACCACTTTCACTTTTACATATGAAAGTCACATGTGGTTCCTGTTCAGTTTCACTTTCACATCTTAAAGTGAAAGTGAAAGTGGAGATTGATAGTAAAAAAGACTTAAATATTGTTCTGTTTCTCACCCACACCTATTATATCTAGTAGTGTAGTAGTGTCTAAAGAAGTGGGCATACTGTGTATTTAAGAAGGAGAGCAACAAAAACTAGCACAGGTACAAAAACATGCAGTATTTTCACAAAGTTTAATTGTTTAAATACAATTTTAATGTATCTACATATATTTATGTTTAGCAGGGAAATACAGTACAAATTATGGTTAGGCTACTCCAGGGATGCTTGTGCATCAGATGCTGGAAATGTCCCGCCCCTTACTGAAATGGAAAATATGATTGGTTAGCAAATATCCAATCAAGTCTGAAATGAACGTTCTGATTGGTTGATCAGCTTAGGCGGACTGTCTTTCTTGCCTGTGCCATCAGTTGCGCTCCCACAGCTCCATACACGATTAGAGAAAATCTCTGTACACTTTTTAAAATAATAATAATAATATTAATAAACACAATTCACTCAACGGTGCTGCAGCATTGCGTAAGTAGATTGAAAACGTTCTGGGTGAAAAGCCTACTCATTGTTATGGCAGCCATACGTATCATCACTTATTTTAGGTGGCATTCCTAAAAAAAATCCTAAAAAAGATAGGTGGGCATACGGCATATATCCTAGACTACACTACTGATTATATCACTTCTGAAGATATGGATTTAAACACTGGAGTCTGATGGATTACTTTTATGTTTCCTTTATGTGATTTCTTGAGCAACAAAGGTCTGATCACCATTCACTTGCATTGTATGGACCTACAGAGCTAAAAATCTACAATTCCAAAAGTCTTCATTTGTGTTCAGCAGAGGAAAGAAAGTCATACACTTCTAGGATGGCATGAGGGTGAGTAAATGATGAGAACATTTTTTTTTTTTTTTTTTTTGGGTGAACTATCCCTTTAGGTGATATATGCACTGTTTTCATAATTTAGCAGCACATTCATTTTCATCACATCATTCTGTAGCCCATAATATAAGTTAACATTGATGAATAGATACCATGGTGAATTAGATATTTTCAGAATTCAGAATAAAAAAATAAAAAAAATGCATTAAGTTTTATTCTCTCTTTAAGTTCCATGCCCATACTCTGTGAAACGTAGAGGTATATATGTTTCTTTCAATCGTCTGGGTTTCCTCTATTGCACTAATGAATCTCGGTGGAGCTAGCTCACATGCCCGTGTTCCACAAAGATTGATGGAGCGCCGGTGAAAAACCAAACATTCCACATCCACTGATGTTAAACTGTCTGATTCCAGGTGCTGCCATAACTGACCACACACTTACAGTATATACTGTAGACTCTACACTTTCTAAATTTATCTGCTGAGGCTTTGCAGTCATTGGTTCTGAACCACATTAGGTCATAGGTCTTTGTGGAAGGTTCATTGTCTGGGCAATGAAGGAGTCAGGAGGCAGCAAACTGTCAATGTGAGTATTTTTATTACTCTTCAGCGTCGTTCATAAAACTTCAACAAAAGGCACTCAGTGGCCAAGTAGTCACACACACAAAAGAGTAGTAAATACTATTCTTTAGTATTTGATTTCAATTCACCATATTTTAAACAACACATTGTAATTGCATGTTGTTGCTGATAAAACATGAATGAGAACATAAATTATAGCATTTGACAGGTGAAGTGAACAACATTGATTATCTCATTACAATGGCACCTGTCAAGGTGTGGGATATATTAGGCAGCAAGTGAACAAACAGCCAGTTCTTGAATTTCATATGTTGGAAGCAGGAAAAATGGGCAAGTGTACGGATCTGAGCTACTTTGACAAGGGCCAAATTGTGATGGCTAGATGACTGGGTCAGAGCATCTCCAAAACAGCAGGTCTTGTGGGGTGTTCTCGGTATGTAGTGGTTAGTACCTACCAAAAGTGGTCCAAGGAAGGACAACCAGCGAACCTGCGACAGGTTCATGGGTGCCCAAGGCTCAATGATCCATGTGGGGAGCGAAGGCTAGCCCGTCTGGTCCAATCCCACAGAAGAGCTACTGTAGCACAAATTGCTGAAAAACTTAATGCTGGTCATGATAGAAAGGTGTCAGGACACACATTGCATCGCAGCTTGCTGCGTATGGGGTTGTGTAGCTGCAGACCAGTCAGAGTGCCCATGCTGACCACAGTCCAAAGCCGAAAGCGCATACAATGGGCACATGAGCGTCAAAACTGGACCATGGAGCAATGGAATAAGGTGGCCTGGTCTGATGAATCACGTTTTCTTTTAGATCATGTGGATGGCCGGGTGCGTGTGCGTCATTTTCCTGGGGAATATATGGCAGCAGGATGCACTGTGGGAAGAAGGCAGGCCGTCGGAGGCAGTGTGATGCTCTGGGAAACCTTGGGTCCTGGCATTCATGTGAATGTTACTTTGACATGTACCACCTACCTAAAGATTGTTGCAGACCATATACACCCCTCATGGCAACGGTATTCCCTGATAGCAGTGTCCTCTTTCAGCAGGATAATATGCCCTGCCACACTGAAAAAATTGTTCAGGAATGGTTCAAGGTGTTGACTTGGCCTCCAAATTCCCCAGATATTAGTCTGATTGAGCATCTATGGGATGTGCTGGACCAACAAATCAGATCCATGGAGGCCCCGCCTCGCAACTCACAGGATTTAAAAGATCTGCTGCTAACGTCTTGGTGCCAGATACCACAGGACACCTTCAGAGGTCCAAGCCTCGATGGGTCAGAGCTGTTTTGGCAGCATGCGGGGGACCTACACAATATTAGGCAGGTGGTTTTAATATTGTGGCTGATCTGTGTATATCTACTTTTTCGCAGACACAGACATTCAATATTAAACTATGTAAATCCATTCTAAAATAATAAAAGTTAGTTTCCAAGTCAACCAAGTCAACAAAATTATCAGTAAAGAGATCAAATATGAGAACAGTGATATTTGAAGAAAACAAAGAAAATAGCCTAATGGAGGGGGGTGTTGTCATAATGGAATCTTCCATTAAAAAGCAATTAAGCCTAACAATGAACTATTTACATTTTGCTGATAAAAAAATAAAAAAATAAATAAAAATATAAAAAAAAAAAAGACAAAGAAAAACCTTATTGTTTCAAGGACTTTAGTTCTTTTTATTCTGGTATTTCAAGCTTCTTTAAAAAAATTACAATAAAAATAAAAAATAAAAATGGACATATCTCATTTGAGAGAACTTTCTAAAGCAGCCATACAGAGAAAATGACCTAGGCTTCAACCGGATGCTATTCAAGGTGATGAAAGTGCTCTGTCTCTTCCGGGCTACATTAAGTCGCACACACACAATAAATCTGGCCACTTAATTCTAGAGACTATTCTAGCGGAAGGGAAAATGACTCTGAGGCTGGAGGTTAAATAGAAAGTAATAGATCATCAATAGTTCTGTACCATGGCCTGGTGTTTTATTTTGAGATAGGTTGAAGATGACTTCATCCCTTGAGCTGTTGCACTGATTTCTTCCTGGTCGTTAATTGGCATAAGCCGTTCCATCCGCGTCACTCAATGCTACTCATGTGGCTTGATTGACTGTAGCCACATTAAGACAGGTAATAGATATCCGGATGCCTCAATCCACTAATGGACTGAAGCGATCTTTAGTTTTGCCTGCAGGGTTGACTAATCCTGAGAAAATGTTTTTGAATGGACAGGTAGAGATGAGGAAGACAAATTTGCAGGTGTAAGAAAAAAATATTTGATTACTCTTTATTTACTTAGTCTTGTTGTGAAGTAAAAATTTCTAAACATCCTTTAAACAAGGTGCATTTACTTGAGAAGCGAAATGGCATAAGATATTGAGAAAGATTGACAGTCGAATTTAACATCTTCCTTCAAATGATTTTTGGTTCAATACGGTTCAAAACAGCAAAATTAGATTACAAACCTACAAGCTGAAAAAAGAAGAAGTTAATTAAGTTGGAGTTTCTCTTCAGCAATGAGCTTCATTTGATTCTGGCACTCTTCCTCTCTTAGAAACTGGGATAAGTTCTTCTCTGGCATGTCTGCTTGCTAACAGATATTCTGCACACCGTGTGAAATGTCCCCAGTGTTGGAGGTTCGGTATCTGTGGTCTGAATTTGGAGTCTCTCTGAAAGAGATTAGTGGAAAAGACATGGATCCTATCCATCCTAAACTACAAGCCAAAGCCTCATCAGATAAACTGCATATATCTGATATTATTATTTGGTTGACAGTGATAGTAGAATTGCAATTTGTGAGCTTTGCTCTGCTACAATTTCACAAGGTGGAACTACCGTTCAAACACAACTAATCTGATTGCTCATCTTAAAGCTCGACACAGCAAGACATATGAGTATGTTTAGGCTAAAGCAGAGCTGCTTCAGCTGAAAACAGTTAATGTGAGGAAGGAACATAAAAAAATAAAAATAAAAAAAAATTAAGAAATCTAAACCAATTTAATGTGAACCTAACCGGAGGCTATTCAGAATTCAGTTAATGTGAGTTAATAATGCCTGTCAGTTAGAGATTTGCACACCAAACAAGGTTAGTGAACTTTCTTCTGGTTGCAGATAATGTGTATCAACTGGGAAATGGAATATCACCCCAGGTAGAAAAACACTGTCTGAAATGAAAACAAGGAGAAGACATGAGAGGTTACTGAAATTTTGAATGTATCTTAAGAAAAGCAAAAGCCTAGTTCATAAACTCCTCTCTGCTTGCTTAATTTATTGGTGTCATCATAGGACATTTAAAGGTTAAAGCTACAGCAACGTGAAACCCAAGATGAAGCAATGTTTTCCTGTGAGCACTGAAAGAAAAAAAAAAAAAAAAACTCACTTACCTCCCATGAAAAATGAGGGAAAAAAGGTAGACTTCCTGATTGAAATCAATGAATAACTATATGTATGGAATAATACTTTGAAATCAAACATGTTATTCAGGAAATGGTTTACAGACAGCCTTAGGCTAATCCTGCTGGGCCGTAGATCTGGACGACACGTAATGCGTTGTGCGAGACACATATCGCTTTCAAAAATGTACGAGATGTAAGGAATAATGGTTTTCAGCAGCTCTTGGAATAGGACTTGGTGTAACTTAAAGGTGAAGTGTGTAATTTATTATTATTATTATTATTATTATTATTTTTTTTTTTTAAGTTATAACAAGTTCTTATATCCCATCTTAATATGCACAGACTATATGAGTAATAGGCACAGTAGTACTTCTCAACCAGTGGTGTGAGTTTGAAGAAGGAATATTTGTTTGTCTTATATATATATATATATATATATATTTAAAATTATCAGTATTATAATTTATTTTGTTTTTTGCAGTGGCGCAGAAACCTACCGTATGCAAAATTGCCTCCATGCAACATAGAATTAAAACCCACATTAAAATAAAGCAGCTGCCCCATTCTTCTTCTTCTCATTGTTGTTATCATTATAATTTTTTTATCATTATTTATATACACTACCGGTCAAAAGTTTTGAAACACTCATTCTTTGAAAAAAAATTTCACATTTTAGAATAATAGTAAAGTCATCAAAACTATGGAATAACATAAATGGAACTATGGGAATTATGTTGTGACTAAATAAAATCCAAAATAAATCAAAACTGTGTGTTATATTTTAGCATCTTCAAAGTAGTCACCCTTTGCCTAGAATTTGCAGACATGTACTCTTGACATTTTCTCAACCAACTTCTTGAGGTATCACCCTGGGATGCTTTTTAAACAGTATTGAAGGAGTTCCCATCTATGTTGGGCACTTATTGGCTGCTTTTCTTTATTATTCAGTCAAAGTCATCAATTTCAAAAACTTTTTATTTTTTTGCTTTTTTTATTACATTTTAGTTTTATAATGAAATAAATTAATATGTTGGCAAAATTATATTTTTGTCTACAAAACTAATTTCAAACATTTAAGCATATGCCTTCAGATCAAAAGATTTTTAAGATCATGAGAAACATTTCAGTCAAGAGTTTCAAAAGTTTTGACTCTTAGTGTATTTTGTTTTTATAACCCTTGACCACATTATTATTATTATTATTATTAAGTCATTTTTATTTGTATAGCGCTTTTCACAACAAACACATCATTTCAAAGCAGCTTTACAGAAAATCATGCATTAACAAAAAATGAAACTAGAATATCTATAAAGTGATCATTGTGTAGTTTGATTAAATATGATTGTAAATTGTGTATAAAAATTAAATAATTAATAACATAATAATAACATAATAATATAAATACAAAATATTAATTGTATTTAGAACCCCTGTGAGCAAGATGAAGACTTATTATTATTATTATTATTATTATTATTATTATTTCATTATTACTATTATTATTATTAACTGATGTGTTTCAAGTTCAGTTACATCCCACAGTTGAAAGTCTAACTTTAAGTGGTGTTTTATTGCACTTTTCCTCCAAAAATGAACGTATTAATTATTAAATTAATTGTGCATATTTACTTTAAATGTAATGTTATTATTAATTGAAAATCACATTTTATTATTTTATCCTTAATGTAAACAATACAAACATATCAACCATTAAAGACAAAAGAAAACTACTGTATGATCCTGCTGTTTTAATTTCTACATTAGGACAAAATATATCTGTACTGATATGTCAATAGTAATATATTATATCCAATATACTGTACAGTATGTCTTAAGGTGGTGCATAAAACTGCTGTATAGTCAACTTTATTCTTTTTTTATTTTTTTATTTTTTTTGACATATTTAACTTAGAAATGTTTTGGACAGCTATCAATCACTTTGAAAAACTAATATAAAGATGTTTTTCGAGGTATTTTATTACAACCAAATCTTTGGCTCAGTCCAAAGTGTTGCTTAAAATACTTAAAATACCCACAAAATGTTCCCCAAGCACTTGAACACTACATCTAAAGGCTGTTAGATAATCAAAAGTGACATGCAGGGTTTCTGTGCACTGTGAGCCATTTTCTTATGTTCAGTCTTGGATGCACTGAATTTGAAGAAGTCCTTTGTTCGTCTGAGAACCAAAGTGCTTCATGGGTGAAACTGTATTGGGATTCAAATTCAAGTGTGGCAGCTAATTTTCCTGCTTTAATTTAAAGGTGCTCATTAATTACAGCCTTATTTATTCAGCTGGCAACGTTGATAAATTTAAGGTTAAAAAAATGTAAGTATCCCATAATGTAGACTGCACCTTGATACTGCTTGTACAATGTCAGGTCAAAGATAGTGATGAATTATTGGCGCATATATAGTAATCATGGATTATCAACATGTGTTAGGCAGTAAATGCAGATGCAAACGCTTGTGCAATGCATCGTATAGATTTGTGCTAATATGGCAGTAACAAACTCAAAGATCTGTAGAGTTAATTTAAAAATTCTGTGCCATTAATCCGCTAGCAAAAAAACCTTTCAGCACTTCAACAAATTTTAAAGGTGCACTCAGTAATGCAGTAACACCGAAAGCAATGACTATTTATGCTGTGTTGCACCTTTGGCACTTTTCATAATCAAGTCATGCTGGCATAGAAACTGGTCTCAGAAACAGAGTTTTGAGCCTTGGAAATTTGTGTAACATCATCAGTCACATTTTAGATCAGGTATTAGGCCCTAGCTATTAAAGAAAGCGAAACAGTCAAGTAAACGAAACTATTTTGGGGTCCTCTAGTAATGCACAGCATTGTTATGAGTGGAAATGTCAGGACTGATATTTCATACCGCAATGTCAGTCATAAATAATATTGTTTGTTAGGGAAAAAAAATCCTAGACAAAATGTGTAGTTTTATTGAAAAGGACAAAATTCTACTTTGAGTAAAACCATAAATTCAGAAGCGCTTTGATTGACTATTGCTTTGGGAGGTTGAAAGTTAAGATGCACCTGGTATCAATTTGTAGCACATATCATTGTGTTTGTGCACTGCAGCATTACAACCAGTGCAGAGAGTATATTTGCACAGGTCAGAGGAGAATCTGGCCAGAATTCACTGGCTCTAGTACCAAATAAACAATTTTTTAGCAAAAAAATTATAAAAAATAAAAATATTTTTTTTATTGATTTGAGACAACTGTCTTCTTTGGGACTTTTTGGGGAAGATGCTTATATTTAATCAATTAACTACAATATATATTCTGTTGTTTTAGTGAGATGGTTAGAGGAATGGTTTATGAAATCGTTTTAACACAATCTTAGCTTTTTCCTTAACATTATTTTTTTTTTTTTTGGATTTTCTCCCCTTTTTCTCCCCAATTTGGATTGCCCAATTCCCAATGCGCTCTAAGTCCTCATGATGGCGTAGTGGTGGAGGACGAATCTCAGTTGCCTCCACGTCTGAGATGTCAATCCGCGCATCTTATCACGTGACTTGTGCACGTTACCGCAGAGACCGTGTGGAGGCTTCACGCTATTCTCCACGGCATCCACGCACAATTCACCATGTGCCCCACCGAGAGCGAGAACCACATTATAGCAACCACGAGGAGGACACCCCATGTGACTCTACCCTCCCTAGCAACCGGGCCAATTTGGTTGCTTAGGAGACCTGGCTGGAGTCACTCAGCACGCTCTGGATTAGAACTCGCAACTCCAGGGGTGGTAGTCAGCGTCTTTACTTGCTGAAAAAAAGAAATAAAGGAAAAAGCAGCTTTTTCCTTTAATTAATCTTTACAAAAAGGGTGGTGACACAATACAGTGATGCCGTGGTACTAAATGATTATAATTTCCAGATTCAATGCTATTTACAGTACTTGGTTTTCCAAGGTAGTTCTACCAACACCAAGGTATTACGGTGCATGGTATCAAATATCATGGTACTTTGATATATTCCAGTTGCATTGATATCTATAATATATATCTATAATGATATCTATATTCACATCCAATGGTATTTACATGGTACTGCAAGGTAATTCAATGAATACAATGGTATTATCATGGTATTTGTATGATATATATTTGTATGTTATATATATACAAATACACATGTATATATGTACAGAGCGGTTATATGAGTTACCGTAGCCTTTCTGTCGGCTCAAACCAATCTGGCCATTCTCCGTCGACCTCTCTCATCAACAAGCCATTTCCATCCACAGAACTGCCGCTAACTGGATGTTTTTGGTTTTTTGCACCATTTTCTATACACTCTAGAGACTGTTGAGTGTGAAAATCCCAGGAGATCAGCAGTTACAGAAATACTCAAACCAGTTCGTCTGGCACCAACAACCATGCCACGGTCACAATCACAAGATTACATTTTTTCCCCATTCTGATGGTTGATTACATTAACTGAAGCTCCTGACCCATATCTGAATAATTTTATGCACTGCACTGCTACCACACGATTGGCTGATTAGATAATTGCATGAATAAGTAGATATACAGGTGTTCCTAATAAAGTGGTCACTAAGTGTCTATATATATAAAGGGTAACAAATTCTGTAACTGTAATTGGTGCAGTTATCGGCTGATGCAAATAATTTAAAAATGGCCAAACAATGGTCGAATAATTGGCTTGCCTGATATTCTTCATGCAAGCTCAACCATACACAATTCTACACCTTCCCAATGTGTCTGTCCTCCACATATTAACATCATTCGTATATAAGTCTCACTGAAAGCACATCATCTCATCTCATGTGTGTCGGGTATCTAATAGCAGCTTCCTGAGGCAGATCACTCCTCCAGTAAATGATTACTGTGTCAGCTGAACCCTACCGGACCACACTGTCTGCTGAGTGAGAGAGTGGCTGTCCAATGCCGGTACATGGTGTGTCTTGGCTTTCTGCTAATAAGATTCAATACTGTTGCTCTGTGGAGTATTTCCTTTGCTCATACATTACAATGGATGTTATTAAAGCCTGAACTAACTGCAACTCCAGTGAAAATAAAATAAAATAATCTTTTCAGCTCTGGAGCACAATTACACCTGGTACATGTTAAAGGGATAGTTCACCTAAAAATGAAAATTCTCTTATTATTTACTTACCCTCATGATATCCCAGGTGTGAATAACATTTTTTCTTCAGCAGAACACATTTAAAGAAAAATGGAAAAATATCTCAGCTCAGTAGGTCCTTAGTGGATGTGGATGATGATCCAACATTTGAAGCTCCAAAAAGAACAGACAGTCAGCATAAACATCATTCATATGACTTCAGCTGTTAAATTAATGTCTTCTAAAGCGACACAATCACTATCTAAATATTTTTAATTATAAACAATCGTTATTAAAAAAAAAAAAAATTCTAAAGGCATTTTTTTATGTATTTTCTAACTGTTAGAAAATGCAACAAGGAAAAAATGCCTTTAGAAGTCAACATGTTTTTTGATATATTTCTATATCAATGAACATAAGCCCATCACAGGCCTGCAGTCCACAGCGATCCATTTTTCAATTGTGTTCATCAGTCTGTCCGAGGGACTGTAGATGTTCTCATAAGACATCATGTGCACACGTGTCAGGCAGACACTTTTGGAGCATCTCACTGTGGTTGTGTCGCATTTCACTGGTTTTTAGTGTCTCCAGTCATGAAACGCAGTGTTTTTAGGATGCTGTTTCAAGTTAAATGTAGCTTGAAATGTAAAAAAAAAACAAACAAAAAAAAACGTCTTCTGGCCTTCTGCATTCTACTCCAAAAAATTGACACGGTTGTCAAAAACAGCATACCTATATGTGATTCACATGACTCTGCAATGAGTCCCAATAGCCCACAGGCAGCTAATGGCAGGTGCTTTTTATCATAAGCTTCATTTCCTGAGGACAATCCATGGGAAATTGGGGCTCTCTTTATTGTCACTGTTGTCTTTTCTCAATGATGCTTTAGACATGTCTCACAAACAGAAGGTTTGATGCCCCTTAATGAAATAGAGTAAAAATGAAAATTTACAATCAATCAATCAATCAGTAATTAGTATAAATCAATCATACTCTTGAATCCACTACACTCGCAAGCTTCAATTAAATTATTCCATATTAATAAAAGTCTCCAGAGGCCCAGATCACTACCAGGAACAGAACAGAGCAAACACTGAAATGGGAAACATTTTTAGCCCATTACTAAATATTTCATGCACTTCAGTTGAATCAAAAGCGCCACCATAACTGACTACAGAGTTAAGCACATTAGACCGTAGAGACAGACAGTAGAAATCATGTTGATGCCCTTCAACAAGCTAACAATTTTGAGGGCAATTATGAATTACTCATTTTGTTGACACTTTAAAGCAATTTACAGTTGATTTACTACAGTTTCAGTCCCTTGGCTAAGTTTATTGATCAAGGGTGCAATATTTATAGCTCAGGATTAACCCCTCTGGGCTTGAAGCTGCAACCTTCTGGTTACCAGTCCAGATCTTTGACCACAAGGCCACATCACCCCATTTGGATTTCATGGACCCCACTGTTTACTTGTGCTGTTTTAAGCTATAAACAATGAATATGAAATAAAAAATTACTTAAATTGCGGGTTGTTTCTAACCAAAACCTATTGTATGATTTAAGAAGACTTGAAATATGACACATGAGCCACATTGAGTTCTTACTGTATATGATACTATTGGGTCCTTTTTAGTTGTCAAAGCACCATTCATTTTTAACACTAAAAGTGTCAGGGCTGCAAAAACCGTAAGTCCTAGAGACACCAAATTTGGCAGGATAGTCCCAAATCTCAACCGCTACTCAGGTGCACACAAAAACACCCATCGACTGTAGGTAGCTCTTTAATACACATTTGTATGTTTTTGCTAAAATATTTGCCATTATCTTTGTATGGGCTAGAATCTAAATTCTTTTCAGCCAGAACATATTTTGGCTTATATCTTCAAAATGATTTGACTTTTTTGTCATGAGGGTCTCTAGTTGAAACAAGCCAAATTTAGTGAGCATTTCTATACGGGACGTTTTGTGTCTGTCTGGGGTCCCTCTTGAGCGCCTGGGACAGTAAGCATCCTGTGATGGCATCATTTCAACCATATATCAGGTGTCACGGCAAATATTGGACAGTTGGAAACCTTAATCGGACCAATGTTCTAGGAGTTAAAAAAAGTAGGTTTTCCTCAAAATGGCGGACGGGAACAAAATTACAGATATTTTCTTTCGCTAATTTATTATTTTTGGCAATTTTTGGCAATTTTGGTAATTTTTCAAACTGCTACTTGCGGCTATATTTTAAACTTTCCTCTTTTCACTATCCAATGCCATTGTATTGACAAGACATACAGGGATATTCTTTGTTTCTTTTTCTTTTTTCTTTTTTTGCCTTTTTGTGTCCCACATAAGATACATAGTCACGTGGGTTTGAAATGACATGTGTCTAAATTATGACAGAACATTCATTTTTGGGTTAACTATTCCTTCAAGTACCTAAGGTTGCTTTCACACTAGCACTTTTGGTGCACACCCGAGTTCAAATGACGTCAGAGTTCGGTTCGTTTGGGTGGTGTGAATGTGGTTTCTGAACTTGGGTGCGCACCTGCAAACCGCACCCGAGTCCACTTGAAAAGGTGGTCGTACCAAATCCACTATTTATGACGTATAATTTGCATCTTCGCAGGCTCCCGATTGCAATTACTACTTTTTAATGCACTTCTCATACCTGCTTGTGTCCAAATAAATCACGTTCAGAGAGCAGCTCACATTCTTCACATCTCTTGCAACAGATCTGAGGGCTCGTGGCAGACAAACGCTAGTATTCTTCACATCATTGCACATTCAATGCATTCGTGGCAGACAAACATAATTGTCGTTTTGTGCATGTAATGTTTTGGTGATAAATCCAAAGAGATGAATACGTTAATAACACAGCGAAGCTGATGTCTTCTTGAGTTGTTGCCTAGTTACAGTGGTAAACAGCTGCCGCTCACGTTGATGACATAATCGAACAGCAGTTCGGACCCCCAAAATATGAATTGAACAGAAACCAGCAGGGGCAAGGGAAGAGGGGAGGAAACGAACTCGGGTTCGGTCCAAGCAATCAAATCAAGTGTGAAAGCACCCTAAAAGGGTCTATGAGTATAGTATAATAAAAATGTTTTTAAAAATCTTCTTTTATATGATGTGTGTTGTGTTGCATTGGTCATGCTTCAATCTGAAATTCCTCACCGCCTTGTTTTAGAGCAACTTTATTATTTTTTTCTTTAAACAGTTATGGGATTTGACAGTAACTCTATTTTATTCATTGTCATCCTCACATGGGATCAACTCATGCTGACTGTAGTTTTATCTTTAATTAGTATGACTCGTACCTCACTTCTCACTCATGTGTGAACCATGAGAAAAATGTGTTAAATGAAAGACATTTATCTTACTTCTGGCATGAGTCCAGACCAAAGTAAAGTAAAGACTGCTGTTGAAAGCCCTGTTGAAGTTTGGCAAACATAGCTGTAACTTGAACACTTTACGTGCCCTTATCATTCAATTCTTCGCCTGGCTTAAAGACTGTGATTGCAGGTGCTATGATTCCAGATGCTTCTGCTGTCATTTAAGAGAATAGGGCTGAGTCTAATCAAAGGCTTGATGTGTAAGAGAGCTTGGAAAGTATGGAAGAATATTAGAAAATGTCCTTAAGTTAAAGATTAGGCAAGAGACAAGCGGCCACACTGTAATGCAGCCCAGACTGCTCTGTCAGATTAAATTACTGGGTGTAAAAACAGAAACAAGCACTATAAATGTGTGGGGTTTTTTATGTTTACAAAATATTTCCTGTTTTTCTCTGTCTTTTCTCTATGTGTGTTTCTGGGTTGTGTTTTTTTTTAGTTTATAGCAGTCTTAGATCATACAGCTTTTCTAGAAGGTGACAGATTTAAATAGCGTCGCCAAGACTGATCCTGGTAATTGCTCCCAGATCTTTCTAAAGTGTGTTTTTTACTTTTCAGTATTGAGAAAGTACTGCTGATGAATGTTCGAACTGTAATTTTAAAAGTTTCAATTACAGTTATTAGTAAAATACCCTCAGGTTGAAATAACTTTACATGAAAAGGTTTTGTAGACAATGGAGGGTTGGGTTTGAGTTGATTTAAGGCTTTAGAGATTAGCATTACATCCAGATACTTTATAATAACTTTAATTAATAACTTCTACAAACATTATTACTAGGGCTGTTGTTTTAACATGTTATTTTCAGTGTTATTAATTATACAAAACATAATTAATTCAAAAAATCAACACAATTAATCATGCTACCATGATAAGGAACCTGTTTTGTGAGTCTCAGTCAGCAGGGGGCAGTAAGCGCAGCTCCAGTTGTTCAGGCAGCATGCAGCTGTATAAACAACAAACCAACAACACAAGTTTCAGATTACATTTAACTTGACACAGGGTACTTAAATTACTGTGTTTATTGCTAGGGAAGCTGAAAAACAGTCAAACGCAACACAATCACAGTGAGATGTTCTAAAAGCATCTAATTTGATTAATTACCGAATCATTTAATTAATTCAATGTTTTAAACAATTGTGTAATGTGCAGACAGAGCAAGCAGGAGCAGGATGAAGACGATGACAATGACGAGATGATTGTGAACCCAAGTACAGCTTATATTAAAAAGTGTGATAAATCCAAAACGTGAATCCAAAGTGAAAACAAAACAGAATATAACCAGAATATAAACTAAACTAGACTTGACTAAACTTGACTATGAACAATGACTATACTATAATCATAAACAATGACAAAGATGTTTCACCAACAATACTCGACAAGAGACAATGGCTAAAATGAGGGTTTAAATACAGAAACTTGGGGAAACAAGATAAGACAACGAATGGCAGAAAAGAACTAATGATCAAAATAACAAGACTAATAATCAAGAACCAATGACAGGACTGAACTAATAATAGGATAACAAGACAATAAACACATGAACCAATGAAAAGACAAGACTAATGAAACCAAAGATCAAAACACATGAAACAGGAGGGTAACAGGAAATCACATGACATACACAGGAACAGGAAACTGTGATATAATTTTCAAAATAAAAGGCATGAAATCAAAATATGAATCAAACACACACACACACACACACACACACACACAAACACACACACACACACACACACACACACAGACGCTGCATATCCCCCCCTCCATGGGCAGCTCCTGAAGCCCAACCATCAACAAAAACACCACAAAGTGTTCAATAGGGAGCTGGGTGGGGGGGGGGACTCTTTGGGGCAATGGCAGACCTGGACCTTGAGGCAGGGGCAGACTTGGGCCATGAGACAGGGACACCATGGCACCAGACTGTGCTGGGGACGATGGGGGACCAGAGAGGGCTGGAGAACATTGAGGACAGGCATGGCAAAAGAAGACCATGGCGGAGCAGGTGGAGGGCCTGGACACCGGCGTGGACCAGGAGACCAGGGCGTAGCGAGCAGAGGGCCTGGAGACTGCCATGGACCAGGAGACCAGGGTGGAGCGGGCAAAAGGGCTGGAGACCAGCGTGGACCAGGAGACCAGGGTGGAGCTGGTGGGCGTGGAGTGTGGCCTGGCAAGGAGTACCTGGGCTGTGGAGCAGGGCCTGATGAGACAGTGTGGCATGATGAGGCTGACGAGGTAGCGTGGCATGGTGAGGCTATTGAGGCAGTGTGGCAAGCTGCACTTTCAGGGGGCAGAGCCATTGGAGGCAGAGACCCAGGGGTTGGAGCCGCAGGAGGTAGAGACCCAGGGGGCAGAGCTGCTGGAAGGGCGGCATGGCATGACGGGTTAGAAGTGGTGGCATGGCATGACGGGTCAGACGTGGTGGTTAGGCATGACGGGTCAGACATGGCGGCATGGCATGACAGGTCAGACGTGGCAGTAATGCATGACAGGCCAGATGTGGTGGCATGGCATGTTGACCGTAGCAGGCGTGGGTGCTGGCTCGTTGACTGTGGCAGGCGTGGGCGCTGGCTCGTTAATCGTGGCAGGCGTGGGCGCTGGCTCGTTGACCATGACAGGCATGGGCACTGGCTCGATGACTGTGGCAGGCAACTCTGAAGTGGTGGTTTCTGCAGGAGGGCCAAGTTCATCATCAGCCACTCCCACAGTAAATGACGAACCACTGAATAGCAGGGCTACACAAGTCAATGTACTGCTGAAGAGTCCAGTCTATTTCCCCTGGTGGCATCTGGGAATAGATGGGCTCATTTAATCCAGTGTGAAAAAACTACTTGAGGGATACCTCACCATTATCCACCAGATCACATAGTTCCAGAAAATCCACAACAAAATCCTCAAGGGGACGATTCCCCTGGCGGAGATACATCATTCTCACTGCTGGGTTCATATTTATCGGCCGAGTATTCTGTAATGTGTAGGCAGAGCAGAGCAAGCAGCAACAGGACGAAGACGATGACGAGATGCTTGTGAACCCAAGTGCAGTTTATTTTAAAAAGTGCGATAAATCCAAAATGTGAATCCAATGTGAAAACAAAACAGAATATAACCAGAACATAAACTAAACTAAACTTGACTATGAACAATGACTATACTATAATCATGAACAATGGCAAAGACATTACACCAACAATACTCGACAAGAGACAATGGCTAACATGAGGGTTTAAATACAGAGAATTTGGGAAAGAAGATCCAAGACAACCAATGGCAGAAAAGAACTAATGATAAAAATAAAAATAAAAAGACTAATAATCAAGAACCAATGACAGGATTGAACTAATAATAGGATAAAAAGACAATAAACACATGAACCAATGAAAAAACTAGACTAATGAAACCAAAGAGCAAAACATATGAAACATGAGGGTAAAAGGAAAACACATGACATAGACAGGAACAGGAAACGGTGATATACTTGTGTTGTAGCTTGTTAATCATCATTAAATAACAAAGTTTTCGCCAGGCAATCTAAATAAAGATGTGCAAGCTATGACAATGTGCAGGATTTTCTTTTTTTTTTTTTTTTTTTTTTTAACTGTCCAGATGACAAAACTACTTCAAAGTGCAGTGAAAAATAGGAAACAAATGACTGGAGATCAAAATGGTAAAAAAAACAAAACAAAACGCTTTTATCTTTCTGTGTTAATAACATATTGCAGATAACAATGTCTAATGCAATAGGAGTGTGTGTTTGCTATGATCCAGAACAATATGGCATTCATAAAACCATGATTCCCCTTGTGCTATGTATCGACTTTGATATATTTTAATGGCGTTTCATTGTACCACAGGGTTTTGATTTACAGTAGTGGTATTTTTAACATCAGTTTCTTTGTTGTGAGGTCTGAGAGCTGTCAAAGTGTCTGACAGCCAAGTCCACTACTACACAAAACCAAATATAAGTTAGTAATGGACACAGATCTGACATGATATCACAGACATTAGCTCAAATAAAAGATATGTGCTGGAATTGTAGTAAACAAAATAATAACATGAAAGTCTTTGCAGTGGTTCTGGTCGCCAGAGATGAATACAGTGCACAGCTGAGACAGAAAATACAACTCATAGCCTATTGCTGCCTCTTTCTTGATCTCCCTCATATTTTCATCATCAAAGCCATCCTTTGGTCCCACAGCAGGCTTTTTTCGTCGCAGTCTACTCTCCATACTGTCCTCTGGGATGCGGTCAGAGTGTGGTAACAGTTTAATCACCAGTCAACTGGGAAGCACACTTGAGTATGCACTTGTCGATAACAACATTATACTGTGCATCAGCAATGTATGGTCTTTAATGAATAAATAACTTAATCAGGGCAGGACGCACATGGAGGTAAGCTGAAATTGTGCATTCATCATGTGAAACACTTACATTTACTAGTACATTATTATATCCTTTTTCTTCTTTTAGCCTAAACATTAATGTTCCCTTTGTTAAGGATTTATAAAGTGTTCATTAATTACCAATAACTCATTTACAAATGCATTATAAAAACTTTGATATGCGGTCATAACAACATGAGAAGGGCGACTGCCATGCAATACTTTTCAAACAGTGAGACATTTCACCTCACACATAATGACACTTATTCAACATTAGTAACCTATTAAAATTTATCTTAATTTACAGTGGAATCCTGTGATGCATTTATTAAGGAGTTGCCAACATTAGAAACCTATGTACATAAAGTTCAGTATGGTTTTTTTGGTCATCAGTCTTTATTATATGTTATATTATATAATATTTTTGATACACTGTGACATAATTGACAAATTAGGGAATTCTGATTATTATGAGTATGAATAAATGTGTTTATTAAGCATTTATAACACGCAAGTTAAATTGCTCACTATTTGGCAGTATTGCATCAAAGTCGCCATTATTCATGTTGTTAACCGCATATCAATCATTTATGATGCATTTGTAAATTACTTATTAGCCATTAACAAGCCCTTTTATAAACCATTAACAAAGGGAACATTAATGTAAAGTGTTGCCAAAATTGTTTAAAGGAATATAGAAGTGTGTTCTATGTGGTAACCTCTAAATTAACTGTCTTAATTTTTTTACGTTTTTTAAAGGTACTCAATCATTTTTTGAAGTATGTCAAAGTATGGCTTACACTGACACATAGAGGCCTGGATGGTGCCTCATTCAAACACAGTAGTTTTCATTTACCAATGTCATTGTAGAAATTCACTATGCACAGTATACCAGGATTAATTTAATCCATGAGTAAAAGTGTTTAATAACAGGGCAATTACTGAGATTAAGCGAGTAGTAATCAGCTGGTCATGTGATGCTAACATGGCTGACCCCATGAGGCGCTCCTGCTCAATGTAAGTAAAACAGCTTTTATGAGGTAACCGATATGACTTAACTTTCCATCTCACATGAGTGGCCATGATTGTATACAAATATTTCAAAATTACAATTAATTTCTTTAAATGTATTTATTTATTTATTTTAAATGAGGAAAAAAAAAATATTGAGTGCACCTTTAATTCAAAACTAGATTTTAATATGACTAAACTAACCTGAATACATTAAATTACACCCATTTAATTAATGTTTAAGGGTCAGATGAGGTAGAAAGCCTGCTTAAGGTAACAACTGCACACTTTTACTTTGTACAGATGGAGTACTGCATTCACTGAAGTTCCTTTTCTCACCACAGCACGGCAGTCTTCTTACAGATCATCCAAGTAAGACAATCTCTTTTTCTGAAAGGAGGAAGCACAGTTCAAGACCACCCCAAACCTGATCTTATGTTTCTTAAACATGTCCAATATCCCAATATTCTGTAAAATATAACAATGCTTTTTCAGTGCATCTGTGTCCTAGATGAAATTTGATGAGATTCAGAACAAACGAGACATCTATCACTTTGCAATGTCCTCTAGAAGATCACACACACATATGATGGTCAACCTTGAAGTTAACATCTCTGTAATCGTCCCATAATTCTCAGTTGAACTGCAGGGGTCAGCCCAATCTATCGGAGTGCTCTTATAAAATAAATTGAATGTTCCACTGAGGCAAATCTAGATTGTGATGGACAGAGGCAGCAGTGGAAAGCCACAAGCACTGAAGTTCCCAAGGGCAGGCAGGTGAGGTTCAGTGGGAAAGGCCATGGACGGAATTCATAACGAGCTCCAGATCTGCAAGAATGTTGGACGTCTACTTCTACTTCCTCCTCTTGGAGAACCTGCCCACATAAGACAGGCTTGTCAGGTGCTGCATGGATATGCTTGGCTAGTCTGGAACAATTGGAATTGCAGATGGCTTGGAAGAAGACAGGAACAGATTCACAGTTCGACAGACTGATATTCTGAGATAAATTCTCAAGACAAAATCCACAAAGTAACAAATAACTGGTAGCTACTGCAATGCATTATAGATAACCACTCCAAATGCGTATAATTTCCCTTGTCTGGTCTGATCCTGTCAAATTTGTCATTCTTTATGAGTCGGGTGGTCATTGCCTTAAACATTGACATAAACATATAAACATATGCGAAATCTATACACAATGAAGCCAGTATTTATGTTTTTTTTCTACATGCTGGAAAATGATGACATATGGTGCAAAACATTACAGAATTGTCAACTGATACTTCCAAGGTGTATACAAGTTATTCTCGCAATTTCATAAACAAATGTCAGGCATAAGTGACACGTCCATCAACTAGCCCGAAACTCTCTCACACTGGTTCTGGGCCATCAAGCCATTTATTGTTGAGCTCTGCCAATGGAGAAACATTATTTTACATACACATCATTTTCTAAATGTTAACATTTTTGGGCTGGGAGTGAAGGAAGCTTTGCAGGGAATGTTGAATCTTTCTCTCTCTAGATCAGACATTTGGAATGATACAGAAGATAAATTGTTTATCATAATGATTTCCATGTGTTTATGTTAAAACCAAGTCTACATCTGACAGGGTGGTGCAATACTCTGTAGGTTTTTGTGAGGCTCAAAATATTCTCGATACAGTTTGAACAAACTTGTTGCATGAGAAGCAATTTATTTAAAACTCTAAATCAATTTAGCCTCAACAAAACAAGTGGCAAGGTCAATTAATTGAGGTCTAAGCATTGTATGCCAGCAGTGAATAATGTTCATGAACAGCACAAATGGAAAAGTTGACTAGAACTTAAATAAGTTTTTTAAAAAGATAGTGTAAAAGTAAGCAAATTAATGTCTAGATAGTGCGAGTTCCCAGCTGAGCTTCTTTTAATAAATCTATATTTTAATAACAGGAACTACAAAGCGAACACTAATTAATGAACCAGACACTGAAAATGGACATTGGCAAACTCATACACTCACCATGTACTTGCTGTGGATCCAAACACAACATTTTGTATCTTCTCTGAAAGCTACAGAGGACCACTCTTTATTTTCACGGTACTTAAATGTTTTTTGCTCTCTACTAATTTACCTCATGCTAAGCCAAGTAAAAGCATGAGGGTGTGCACGGCAAAAGTGACATCATCATGATGCTTTTTTGTCAGGGTGCGCAATTTCGCCTGTGCCGCTTTAATTCCATCGGAGGAATCTGGGGGAATTTTGGCTGAGCAGATGCTGATGTATACTTTTTTAGGCACAAAAGAACAATAAAAAATATATATATTTTGGCCCCTTTATATTAGGTGTCTTTAACTACTATGTGCATACAATATGTTGCATTGTACTTATATTTAAAGTACCTGCATTTAATTGCATTTGTAGTTACACTGTTAAAATTACGCCTAACCCTAACCCTAAACCTAATCCTAAACCAACCTTTACCCTAACCCTACTCCTAAACCTACCTGTACCTCAACCTCAGTAGCAGCAAATGTGAATATTGTGAGAATTTTGCAGTACATGTAGTTACACAGTAAACACATTGAATTGTATTTATTTTAATGTTAGTACATAGTAGTTAAAAATATATAGTGTGACCAATATTTTGAATATTATATCATTTTGGTAACACTTTACAACAATCTATTTGTTAAATGCGTTAGGTATCATGAACTGACAATGGACATTTGAACAATTAATATTTTATTACAGCACTGATTAATCTTATAAATACCATTGTTCATTGTTAGTTCATGCTGCGTTAGCTAAAGTTAACATATAAAATTTTTCATTGTAAAAATCTATTCCTATTTGTTGCCATTTAGGTTTGCCAACTGTCCCATATTAGCCAGGATGTCGGTCGGATAGTGAAGCGAAGCAACAATAATCATCAATACAAGTCCTATTTTGAAAGTATTGTACAGAAGCTGCAAAATGGTAAGGGTGGGAAGCCCCCTGGTTTGCCGACGAAACATCCCATTTTGAAGCATTCAAAATAGTCAAGCGTCTCTTTTTAACATGCCAACCTTAGTTGAAAATAACATTCACCAAGATTATTATCTTTATTGTACATCATGATGGCGCCGCGGATGGCCGCCTCGGTGTGGAGCGCTCCTATTCTTTTGTTGTTTTTGTTTGTTTGTCCTGTGTTTAGTAATCTTTTTCCAATCAGTTTTACCAGGGATGAACTGCTGAACATTCAGCAGCATATACCAGACAATCTTTACCCAGTTTTTTAATATTCGGACGCTTTGCTGGACATTTTAGTCAGAGGCGCAGCTTTGCAGTTCAAGAGATGCAGGTGAGGGAGATGAGCAGGCGCGCTGGTCAAGCTCTATCGGCGCTGCTTTCGAACAGTGCTGCCGAGCATTCATCTAGCGAATCTCCGCTCTCTTCCTGACAAAATGGACAAACTACATCTCCTCACCTGTACAAACAAGGATTTTTCAACCTCTGCTGCTTTGTGCTTCACAGAAACCTGGCTGAGTGAAGCCATTCCGGACAGCGTGTTACATCTGCTGGGCTTTCAGCTGTTCAGAGCAGATCACATCGCGGATTTAACGGGGAAAACGAGAGGCAGTGGAACATGCTTTTATATCAATGACAGTTGGTGTATAGATGTAACAACATTAAAGAAGATGCGCTGTCCTAATTTGGAAGTGCACTTTATTAACTGTAAGCCTTTCTACTCGCCTCGGGAGTTTTCTTCATTTATTCTGGTGAGTGTTTATATCATGCCAAACGTCATGGTTACTTTCGTAACCTCCATTCCCTGATGGAGGGAATGAGACGTTGTGTCGATGTAGTGACACTAGGGGTCACTCTTGGGAGCCCCAAACACCTCTGATCTTTTTTTAAAAGGCCAATGAGAATTGGCGAGAGGAATTTGCATGCCACGGGTATAAAAGGAGCTGGTATGCAACCACTCATTCAGGTTTTGTGCTGAGGAGCCGAGATAAGGTCCCGGCCATTTCTGCAGGTAGTTCAGCGTTGTGGCAAGAGGGACGCAATGTCTCGTTCCCTCCATCAGGGAACGGAGGTTACGAAAGTAACCATGACGTTCCCTATCTGTCACTCACTCGACGTTGTGTCGATGTAGTGACACTAGGGGTCCCTATACAAAACGCCAGAACTAACTGAACTGTGTTACATGAAGTGGCGATGTGTGACGGGCAGACTGCTGTGTGCCTATTAGCCAGTGCACCAGGCCATCACGTAACCTCCCCCAACGTTCTTTATGAGCATCGAACAGTCCTTCAGGAACAAGTGGACTGCCCAACGAATAGGTGGACAGGCTAGCCCAGCCGAGGCCTCTTTTCCTTCTCTTTTCTCCCCAAACAGAGTGGAATTTGTTAACTGACTGGGAGCCCTAAGTGTCTACATCAGGGTGGGGGGGGTGTCACTCCCAAGGGGAAGACACTGCAGAGACCACACCCCGCCCAAAAAGGGGGGGGGGGGGTATTTTGAGTGGAAATATGTCACATGGTCTTTACCGAGCCTTGTCGGAAGTATGTCATGTGGAGAGGTCCCATGGTAGGTCCCACCCAAAGGGGGAGGAGTTTCTACAAAGCATGGTGACCGGGGGCAGAGGGGCCCCTGCCCAAGGAAGACGCAGTTTACCGACAGGGAAATGATTTTGCGGAAAATATCACATGGGGTTGCCTTCGGGGGAACCAGCACATGCGGAGCACCTACCTCAGTACAGGGCCTCATTAGCGCACTTACTGAGCCGGCAGTGAGTTTCTCCGCAAACTCAACTGCCACAGGGCTAAGGAGGAAAGTCATCCAGGGATCACAGTCTGTGAACACTACTGGGATTCAAGAGCACATGTCTTCCCCTCAAGGGAGGGGAAAGGTGCTATGTGCAAGCGTTACACCCGGCCCGATGTCCCAGAACTTACTTGCTCGTGCCTGCCACTACTCGGGAGATTGTAGAGCCTCACAAAGGTGTTGGGTGCTGCCCAGCCCGCTGCTCTAAAGCTGATTCTGATTCTGATTAATATTTTAATCATGGAATCAAGGCTATAAATTGTTAAATTGTTGTACTCACTGTTAGTTTATTTAAAATATTATAGTTAACTAATGTAAACAAACACAACATTATTGTAAAGTGTTACAATAATTTGTATGGTACTTATTATCATAAAATTATGTTTTCGTCTAAACAACAACATTTCCAGTTACAGCTCATCAGCTGATCTAATTTTAAAAGAGTGTTTATATAAGTATGCAAGTATTTGTCTGCTACTGTTAATAACAGCATAAAATAAAATGTCAGAATAAAAATGTTCCAACAGAAACATTTATATTGATGATTTTATTAATAAATCCAATTTGTTATACATATCTGGCTTATTTTATACAGTGTAAAAGTAAATGCATTTTATTTTCACACATTTTTAAATCCACTTTCATGAAAAAAGTTAAATGTAAATGGGAGTTGAATGAAAAAAAAATGATTCATGAATGCACAACAGAATTACTTTTATGGCATTCATGGCACAGGTGATTCACATGAGCAAATATTGTAGAGTTCTAATTGTCATTGCCTTTAAGGTGAAAATGTATTCAAACAGATGGCTTTCTCCAAGTATTATAGACCTACTAGAGTGCAACAGAACGAATACAATTGCCTCTGAGGTGCGTGTGCTGTTTGCTAAGGTTTGCACCAGAGCGAATGTGCCAAACGTAAACAAGGCTTTAGTCCATTTCTTTAACTCAACCTAAATAAAATGAGCTAATTATTTGTCTTGACTCCATTGTGAATTTTATTTCTTGTTTTTGCCTGTGTTAACATTGTGTTTGTAATTATGTTCTCATCAGATTTTCCCAATGCACCCATTTGTAAACCAATTCAGCTCTTGGTGCCCTAAAGCAGCTCTGGCATGAAGCAGCAATCGCTGCATTTTAGACTTGTTTTTTCCTCTCTCAACCAGTAAATGTTTACATTTGCTTCAAGTTCTTTTAAACGTATCTCTGTGCTTGACTGGCACAGATAACACTGAATTGGACGCCTGTTTTCAGTCTAAAGGTACAAAGTGGTAAGGTTAGGAATTCACCTAGACCCTGTTTACATGTTCACCTTATCACATGTGGTCAGGTGAGACACATCACTGTTTACCTCTGGTCACTTAAATGCGTCTCCTGTGACCACTTGTGCTCGGATTTCAAGAGGAGGGTCTCTGATTTCATGACAGTATATAACAATCACTCTGTCAGTGTGTTAATGCATGATCATAAACCACGGAAAAGTCATGAGAGATAAGGAAAGTGAACTATTTCTCCCAGATGCAGTTGGAGTTTAGTCTAAGCACAAACACAACATTTGTGTGCCTGTGTTGGCTGAGCTTCACATGTGTGTTTCTCATCAGTGTCTCTGTATGTTGATATCAAAAACACTGAAGAAGGTCTGTGAAGTTCTTGTGCTTGTGTATGCACTTTTTCAATTTCCTTTAAAAGCCACTCGCAACCAGCAAAGTTTAAACACTTGTTTTAGAGCAGTGGTGAATTGACAGGTGAGGGGTAGTGCTTAACTTTGTCCGGGACACATTCAGGATGAATTAGCGTTTACACCTCAAATGTGATGCGGTCATATGCGTTTTTGACTACCTTTTGACACAAAATGCATCTCAGCACCAGGTGTAAATGGAGTCTAAAGGGTTGGGTCTGGTATTTTAGCGCAAAATCCTGTCTTATTCATTAAGTTACTGGCTAGTGCCATCTACCAGAGAGCTTTGCATGAATTAAAATATGTTAACCTTTTCCTGTAATGCAACTTATAGGGTGTTGCACATTCAGCATCAGAGTCACAGATTCTGGTCCCACAGAAACCAGGAAGTGGTTGCAATAACATACAGTAATCATTGATGAGCAGATTTGAAGGTTGCATTTTCCCTCTAAGATTACATTTTTACTCCAGTGAAGGTTAGGTTTAGGATTGGTATTTGGGTAAAGGCCCAGGTATACTTCACTTTGTGCATTGCGTTCCGTCTTGTACACAGTGGTGTGCGCACAGCTTTGAAAGTATACCTAACGTGGTTGAGCGCGAATGGACGCGTTCGACACATACACAGTACAGTTGCTTTCTTATATGCTACCAGATGTTAGCGGGCAGCACTGAGTCGTGTCATTTCCAGGACATTCGCTCTGAAGGATAAAGAAGAAAAACTGAGGATCTGCCATTAGAGGAAGCAAGAACAACAACAACAAAACGATGGAGAAGGATATGTTCTTCAACTACTGCTTGACAGTACAGCCCACCTGTGCGTATTGCCACCTAGTGGACTCTTCCATCTCAACAGTCAACCTTGCGCAGGCGCGTTTGTCCGCGCAGTCAGAAAAATCTGTCTGCACGCAGACACTGTGCACGGACGTCCGCGGACACTCCTGATGACAAAAATTACTGCGGACTGTGCTCGGACCACCGCGGAATATGGACAGGTGAAGTATACTTTGGGCTTTAGGCTGTAGAGCTAATAAAATATACACTCATGTTGAATGCATTACGTCATTTAAAATAAATAAATAAATAAAATTAAATAAAAAACAAATGTAAATAAAACTTGCTTTTGGTGACACTTTGTGGACATTTCACCTAGAAACTTTAACTCACTGGTGCAGCTTCAGCCACTGGGGGCAGTGATTACATTTCGGTAAGTACAGACTGATTTCAGCAGCAGAACTTTCAAACAACTGACACCGAATTCAGTTAGATCAGTCTTTACTCTCATCTTGCACTGATAACTGAAGAATGCACTTCAGGTTTGAACAAAAATTACTCTGAATTCAGTTGAGAGCATTGGAAAGACCTTAATTCTGGTTAAGAAATCCCACTAGGACCAGATGACCCAGGTTTGTCAGCTGTTGTTTGAGGATTCATAACCATGGTATTGGTGAGACTTGCAGCTGAATACACAAAACAAAAAGCCTCACTCATAAAACATGATGTGCTGGATTGTTGTCTGATTGCCTGGTTTCATGTATTTTTGAGCTGTGTCCAAGTCATGCTCACGCTCACGGCAGTTGTGCAAATAAGTAATCGTTAGGAGGCAAGCAGTGCGAGAACTTGAAAACCAAAACTTTGCAAAAGTACAAATAATAAAACAAAACATGCTACACAACGACTTCACTGTTTAACCAACCAGTTAAAAAAAGACATTGCACACTAAGTCAGAACAGTATAAAGGTCTGTGCCAAGTTTGGTGTATGTAGCTTGAAAACTCTAGGAAGAGCTACAATTAATAATTTTGGTCTTGGTTTTAGGGATTTTGTAAAAACCCTAAACCATATCTGTAGATTAACTGTATGCTGGCTTTGCCAAGCAAACATAATATAATAATAATAATAATAATAATAATAATAATAATACATAAATAAATAGATTATAAAACATCTATTATAGTGTGCAGCTCGTTACATACAACAGTAACTTGATGCCTGTTAAGGATTCAAGATTAATATTGAAATATCTATTACAATTACATAGAACATACTTTAATTCTTTAAACATACACTGTATTCTAAAACATAACAGTACAAAAAGGACATTTTGTGTTACACGTGTGTACTATGAATTTAATTTTTAGTTTATGTAAATTCTAATTTTACATTCTAATCCTTGAGAAGAGTCCAAGAAGCTGGACAAATTGACCCCATGTGATAAATGGGGCCCCTTGAAACATTAGTGTGTCTAATGGGCCCCTCTGATTGCTAATCAGAAGCAGCAATGGAAAATTGTAGGTTGGGAGACACAGACAGCAGGAGCTTCAGATTAATCAGTCATTACATCATTGGCATTATCTTCATGGAGCTCATGAAAATGTGTACAAAAAACAAACAAACATTGACACATAATCTCTTGAGACTGAAAAAAAAAAAAAAAAAACTACAACCACCATATTAGTCTTGAATAACAAGTCATTGACAGAGGTGGGTAGTAACGTGCTACATTTACTCCGTTACATTTACTTGAGTAACTTTTTGAGAAAAAATTTACTTTTAGAGTAAGTTTAAAAGTGGGTACTTTTTACTCTCACTCAATTAATTTCTAATGACATTTTTTTACTTTTACTTCTTTACATTGGGTGGCGTTACTGTCGTTACATTACTGGGTTTAATTTTAATTAATGTGTAATTTATTGAGAGATTATTGTGGCACACACTGAGCCAGTGTCACAGACTGTCACTCAATTGCTGCAGCAGCATCAAACTCTTCAAAGTGAAACACTTTCTTCGCTCCACACAGTGAAAAAATAATAGTTTCGTCATGCAGTGCCTTCATTTAACACCAAGACAAGCTAATATTTCAAGATAAAAATCACAGCTCCAACTTAAGGCAGCACGCTGAGGTAAGTTTAGGCTCTAATCCTAACGTGGGCTTTTCTGTGTAATGAGATGGTAATTTTCAGGGTGATTCTGTAACTGGGCTCTTATGACATCAGTTTTTAATTGTACATTTTTAAATCAGTGCAGCAATATATCAGTGCGCTTTGTCACGCATCCCGCATGTAATAAGCAGTATTTATGCATTTGCTCTGTGCCCTCGCGGGGGTACTGGAAACTATCGCAGCTACTTCAGGCGGATTAACTGTATAAATCCATGTAAAGTTCCCTATCTGTCACGGACTCGATGTTGTGTCGATGTAGTGACACTAGGGGTCACTCTTGGGAGCCCCAAACACCTCTGCTTTTTTAAAAAAAGGCCAATGAGAATTGGCGAGTGGAATTTGCATGCCACTCCCCCGGACATACGGGTATAAAAGAAGCTGGTATGCAACCACTCATTCAGATTTTCTCTTCGGAGCCGAGTGGTTCTATTCATTGAAGCCGAATTCGTCCGCGAAGTTCATTCACCTCATCTGCTGGATTCTACGGTGCATTTCAGCGGCTTCTCCCCCTCTGCACCTGTGGAGTGCAGAGAACGTCCCTGGGCGCTTCGGCAGAAACAACTAAAAGAGTATATTCTAAAAAGAGTATATTTTCTTTCTAAAAGAGCGGCACACACAGAACGTCTTTTTAAAGATGCCTTTCCATTTTTCTGACGGCCACGATCGCTGTCTTACGTGTCTGGGCACTGCCCACGCAGAGACATAGTTCGTGGATGAGTCATGTCCTCATTGCGAGAACATGACCATGGCAACGATGTGGTCTCGGCTTGCTTTTCGCCACCCCAGCGGCTCCCCACACCGGTCCTTCTACCTACGGGTTTGAGGCCGCATCAGTTAGCACTGGGGGCGATTTGAGGACATCAGTGGGACCACCTCCGCTGGGTATCCCCCCACAGACCTCCCATTCCCCAGCATGCTTGCTTGCCCTGATCGGGCTTTCACACGAGACCGCCGGCTCATCTCAGTGCGAGTTCGACTTCTCGTTCGGAGCTCCAGAAGATGATGAGTTATCGAGCACAGCTTTGGAGAGCGGGCTCGTCCAGTCTGATGCAGAGGCTTCGGCTGGGCTTCCTCCTTTGGGAACGGTCACCCAGACTCACGCTGACGTGGAAATGATGGACATGCTTTCCTGGGCAGCCGCGAATGTTGGGCTAGAGTGGAACCCTCCACTCTCCCCTGAACCCTCATGGCTCGAAGATCGGTTCCTGGGCACGGGGCACCGCCCACGGCCACGCCACGCCCCCGTTCCTTTATTCCAGAAAGTGCATGAGGAGCTGACAAGATCGTGGGAGGCACCTTTTACTGCCTGGTCCCGGTCTTTCAGCTCCCCCACTCTCACTACCCTCGATGGTGGAGCGGCCAGGGTGTATTCGGTGATCCCCTAGATGGATAAGGTGCTCGCGGTGCACTTGTGTCCGCAGAGCGCCGCCACCTGGCATGGGTGCCTGAAGCTCCCAACCAGGGCCTGTAGGTTTACATCGTCCCTGACGACTGTGGCCTGCGGTACCGCTGGACAAGCCGCCACCACCCTGCATGCCATGGCTCTCCTGCAAGTACACCAAGCCAAGGCACTAAAAGAACTGCACGAGGGTAGTTCTGACCCGGGATTGATGCATTGAACTGTGTTTGCGACCGACCTCGCTCTCCGGGTGATGAAGGTCACGGCGTGGTCTCTCGGGCAGGTGATGTCCACCCTGGTGGTCCAGGAGCGCCACCTCTGGCTCAACTTGGTTGAGATGGGAGAGCCGGACAAGGCACGGTTTCTTGATGCCCCCGTTTCCCAGGTTGGCCTGTTTTGCGATGCCATCGAGGACTTTGCCCAGCAGTTCTCGGCGGTGAAGAAGCAGAC
The DNA here is from genome assembly GCF_019703515.2 of Myxocyprinus asiaticus. Lineage (NCBI taxonomy): Eukaryota > Metazoa > Chordata > Actinopteri > Cypriniformes > Catostomidae > Myxocyprinus > Myxocyprinus asiaticus. The sequence continues at coordinate 3,704,073 of NC_059393.1, forward strand.
GGAGGTCTTACAACATATCCTGCCCCGGCATAGCTTAAGACCCCGCACCCTGTCTGCTCGTCGCCAAGGGCGTCCTCCTGCAGCAACAACACCGGCTCCGCCGCAGCCCACCCTTGTGGCCCGGCACCAGCATGGAGCCCTCCATGGAAGCAGGAAGCAGACACCACCCGTCTCGCAGCCTGCTGCTAAGAACCCGAGGAAGGCTTCGAAGCACCCCCGAGATGGGCGACACAGGGGTGAGGAGACCCACTTCTCTGGGGCTGGTCGACAGAACACTCCATCCCCCAGTGGAGGGCCGGGAGTAGAATCTTTTGTCGCCACATGCCCAGGCAGCTACGGCACCCAAAAGCATGACAAAAGAATGGTTCCCTTGTCTCCTGGGTCACATATCCGGTGTGCACGGCCGTCGTCATGACCACCGTCCACCGTCCCATCTTTGCAGGTATGACGCTCCAGCGGCAGTTTGGATGTGTGGCTCACGCTTTCCAACCCATCACAGTGGCTGACCCGGACCATCCGACTCAGCTACGTGATTCAGTTTGCCAGGTGCCCACCCAGGTTCAGCAGCGTCCGCTTCACCTCAGTGAAGGGCGAGAACGCCGCCACCTTGCGTGCGGAGATCGCTACCCTTCTGCGCAAGGGCGCGATAGAGCCTGTCCCTCCAGCCGAGATGAAGAAAGGGTTCTACAGCCCTTACTTCATCGTACCAAAGAAAGGAGGTGGGTTGTGACCAATCCTGGACCTGCGAGTACTGAACCGGGCTTTGCACAGACTCCCATTCAAGATGCTGATGCAAAAATGCATTCTAGTGAGCGTCCGGCATCAAGATTTTTTCGCGGTGGTAGACCTGAAGGACGCGTACTTTCATGTCTCGGTCTTACCTCAACACAGACCCTTCCTGCGGTTTGCCTTTGAAGGCCAGGCATACCAGTACAAGGTCCTCCCCTTCGGCCTGTCACTGTCCCCTTGCATCTTCACAAAGGTTGCAGAGGCTGCCCTTGCCCTGCACAGGGTCTGTGCAAGTAGGCTCACTGGGGGAAATGTGTAGTTGCGTAGTCCAGGGGGCCATCTGTGTGCCAGCGCATCTATACCGAGGGGTGCAGTGGGAGGATTCCCGGGAAGCAAACAAGTCTACCTGTGCTTGACCGAATCGACTCAGCTGGACCACCTGAGGGTAAAGTCTCCACTCTCTCCTGAGGGTAACCTGATGTGACAGCGCATCCGCTGCAATGTTGAGGTCGCCCGGGAGTGTGAGTGTGAGTGGCTCGTAGCGATTTGAGGTGCTGCTGACTCCAGAGGAGGAGACGGCGGGCGAGTTGTGACATACAATGGGAGCGTAGACCGCCTTGGCGGTTGATGTACGCTACCGATGCTGTGTTGTCCGTCCGGACCAACACGTTCTTGCCCTGGATCAACAGCCGAAACCTCCACAGGATGAGCGGTACTGCCAACAACTCTAGGCAGTTGATGTGCCAACGCAGCCATGGGCCAGTCCAGGAGCCGACCGGGCTATGTGCCCAAGGTTCCCATGACTCCTTGATCAGGTGGTGAACCTGCAAGTACTGCCCCAGGAGGGGGCAGACCCAGCCTTGGCATTGCTGTGTACGGTGCGATCTTTATGCATTTATTTGTATTGCACGCAGAGCCTTAGAAGCTCCGAGCAGCTCTTTGTTTGCTTTGGTGGACAGCGGAAAGGAAACGCTGTCTCCAAACAGAGGATCGCCCACTGGGTCTTTGACGCCATCACGATGGCATATCAGGCTCAGGATGTGCCACCCCATGCAGGGTTATAAGTCCACTCCACCAGGAGTGTGGTGGCCTCCTGTGCCCTTGCCAGTGGCGCCTCTTTGGCAGACATCTGCAGAGCAGCAGGCTGGGCAACACCCAACACCTTTGAGAGGTTCTACAATCTCTGGGTTGAGCTGGTCTCGTCCCGTGTATTGGCAGGCACGAGCAGGTAAGTTCCAGGACAACTGGCCGGGTGTACCGCTTGCACATAGTGCCTTTCCCCTCCCTTGAGGGGAAGACGTGTGCTCTTGACTCCCTGTCATGTTCACAGACTGTGATCCCTGGATGAATTTCCTCCTTAGCCCTTTGGCAGCTGAATTTGCGGAGAAACTACCGGCTCAGTATGTGCGCTAATGAGCCCCTGTACTGAGGTAGGTGCTCCACATGTGCTGGTTCCCCGAAGGCGCCCCATGCAATATCTTCCACAAAAATTGTTTCTCTGACGGCAAACTACGCCTTCCTTGGGCAGAGGCCCCTCTGCCCCGGTCGCCATGCTCTGTAGAAACTCCTCCCCCTTTGGGTAGTACCTACCATGGGACCTCTCCACATGACATACTTCAAACAAGACTCGGTAAGACCATGTCACATATTCCACTCAAAATTCCCCCCCCCCCTTTTGGGTGGGGTGTGGTCTCCGCGGTGTCTTCCCCTTGGGAGGGACACCCCCAACGCAGACACTTATGGCTCCCAGTCAGTTAACAAATTCCACTCTTTTTGGGAGACAAGATAGGGAAAAGAGGCCTCAACTGGGCTAGCCTGTCCCTATAGTTGGGCAGTTGACTTTTTCCTGATGGACCGTTTGATGCTCATAAGAGCGTTGGGGGAGGTTACGTGACAGCCTGGTGCGCTGGCTACGAGGCACACAGCAGTCTGCCCGTCACACACCGCCAGTTCATGCAACACAGTTCAGCTAGTTGTGGCGTTTTGTATAGGGACCCCTAGTGTCACTACATTGACACAATGTCGAGTGAGTGACAGATAAGGAACGTCCTGGTTACTTTCGTAACCTCCGTTCCCTGATGGAGGGAATGAGACGTTATGTCCCTCTTGCCACAACACTGAACTACCCGCTGAAATGGCCAGGACCTGGTCTCGGCTCCTCAGCACAAAACCTGAATGAGTGGTTGCATACCAGCTCCTTTTATAACCGTATGTCCGGGGGAGTGGCATGCAAATTCCACTCGCCAATTCTCATTGGCCTTTTTAAAAAAAGCAGAGGTGTTTGGGGCTCCCAAGAGTGACCCCTAGTGTCACTACACCGATGCAATGTCTCGTTCCCTCCATCAGGGAACAGAGGTTATGAAAGTAACCAGGACGTTAAGTGTAAATCACTGCCATTCACGTGATCGACAACTGGAGCGCGAACTGACAGCATTTCTGCGTGTGCACAGCGAGGTGCGCGGGACGTGCGCATGAGAGATGTGCGGGCGCGAGGCAATCGTATGGTGAAGAGAGTGGCTGTGTCCGCAATTGTTCACTTATTCACTATTTCCTATTAATGAATGGCAGTTAGTGCACTATGTCTCAGCAGTAAGTGAAGGAAATGAGTGAATTCGGACGTGAGTGTCGGAGCTCTGGGGCTGTCGCAGAAACAACGTCACATGAAATTTTAAAATACTTGGGCCTTACTTGTTATTCTTATTAAATAATATATTTATACAATAAATCTTCATTCTGTTTGTCATTTTTAATATATACTGTGTGTTAATATAAGAGTAAGCACATTTTATCAAATAAAGATACTGTATGTTTTGCCTCTCTATATGTTAATATGTTATTTTAATCAAGTAATGATTTGCCAAAAAGTTATTTACTGCATTCAGCATGAAATAAAATATTGCAGGAGTGAAGGAAGCAGTAAACTCCCAGCTCGTACGTCTTCCCCATGGTGGATTGCGGGCAGTTAACCATTATCGAGTGTACATCAAATGTACACTTGAAATTAGAGTGCATTTTGTGGGTAAGAATGAGTGAACAAAAGTAGGGAATGAGTGGCTCACTCAGAATTCAGACACTCCTACAAAATAGCGGACACTCGAAATAGTGCACTATATAGTGGATAGGGGGCGGTTTCAGACACAGCGAGTGAGTTGGTGCCCTACGTAGGCTGCGTACTCTGCATTTAGAGAGCGGCGGTACTGCTGTACAGAACTAATGATCTAAATACTTATGACACTGAAAACTGTAACTACACTGAAATAAGAATCCACACAGGACTTTAAAAGCTATGAAATAGCGAAAGAATGCATTAATGAAGCATGATCTTGCTTTAGTTTTTATTTCAGCATCATATATAATGTCCTTGTGGTACATTATCATGTTTTCACCATAATATTTACTAGAAATATTTCGAAACCTCTCTTATTGATAAATTCATCCAGATCTGACAAGAGACCTTAAAGGGATAGTTCACCCAAAAATGACAATTCTCATTATTTACTTACCCTCTTGCCACCCCAGATGTGTATGTCTTTCTTTCATCTACTGAACTCAAATGAAGATTTTTAGAAGAATTTTTCAGCTCTGTAGGTCCATACAATGCAAGTGAATGGGTGGCAACATTTTAAAGCTAAACAAACAAACATAAGTCTGCATAAAAGTAATCCATATGACTCCAGTGGTCAAATCAGTATCTTCAGAAGTGATGTGATAGGTGTGGATGAGAAACAGAGAAACAGATCACGTTCACATTCTTCTTCTTGTGTTTTTGGTGATTCACATTCTTCTCTGCATATCGCCCCCTGCTGTCTAGCAAAAAAATGACAAATATTGATCTGTCACCCACACCTATCATATCACTTCTGAATACATGGATTTAACCACTGGAGTCTTGTGGATTACTTTTATGCTGCCTTTATGTGCTTTTGGAGCATCAAAATTTTGGCCTACAGAGCTAAAATATTCTTCTAAAAATCTTAATTTTTGTTCTGCATTTAATATTCTGTCATAATTTCTCTACCCTCATGTTGTTCAAAACCAGTGTGACACTTTGTATTATGTGGAACACAAAATATGTTAGACAGAATGTTGGACTGACAGTCTCAGTCACCATTCACTTTCAATATATACATATATATATATATATATATATATATATATATATATATATATATATATATATATAAAACACACTCACTGAAAGTAAATAGTGACTCAGGCAAACATTCTGTCTAATATATCCTATTTGTGTTGCATGGAAGAAAGAAAGTCATACGGGTTTGGAACAACATGATGGTGAATGATAACAGAATTTCCATTAATAATAATAATAATAATTTTGTAATACATGTTAAATGTGTATTATGTAATGGAATATAGGGGAGTTAACCTTCATTATGTCATTTGTGAAAGTAACAAGTTACTCACTACTTGAGTACTCTTTTAATTGGATAATTATTCACCCTTACTCAAGTAATTATTTATGTTAGAACTTTTACTTCTACTTGAGTAATTCTTTTTTTAAGTAATTGTACTTTTACTTGAGTACAGTTTTTGGCTACTCTACCCACCTCTGGTCATTGATGTATACATTGGACAATTACATATCTATTCCAGAGCTTTGCAGATGTGTATAGGTATGATATAGATACTGAACTAGCTGAAGAGCCACATGTCACTTCATCTTAAAAAGAGTGCATTATTGGGCTCTGGAAAATCATGATCTTTACATTATTGTTTTGATGTGAATAAATAAATTTGCTTTTCTAGTTTAAACAATATTTGTACATTAGACCTTTGTTTTATTGGACAAGAAAAAAATAGCAACATACCATATGACCAGGGCCTGGGTAGCTCAGCGAGTATTGACGTTGACTACCACCCCTGGAGTCGTGAGTTCGCATCCAGGGCGTGCTGAGTGTCTCCAGCCAGGTCTCCTAATCAACCAAATAGGCTGTTTGCTAGGGAGGGTAGAGTCACATGGGGTAACCTCCTCGTGGTCGAGATTAGGGGTTCTCGCTCTCAATGGGGCACGTGGTAAGTTGTGCGTGGTTCGTGGAGAGTAGCATAAGCCTCCTGTGCTGTGAGTCTCCGCGGTGTCATGCACAACGAGCCATGTGATAAAATGTGTGGATTGACTGTCTCAGAAGTGGAGGCCTAACCCACCCGGATTGAGGTGAGTAACCGCGCCACCAGGAGGACCTACTAAGTAGTGGGAATTGGGCATTCCAAATTGGGAGAAAAGGGGATAAAAATAAATAAATAAATAAATAAAAACATACAGTGTGACCCACATTTGGTTTTTGACCAATGAAAATGGGTAAAATTAAACTTGCTATATTGTGAAGAAAGATTACACTTAAAACTTAAAAGTCCCCGAATGCAAAGGTCAGGCATATGAGATATCATTTGAAAGCTTAGAATTTGAACTTTTCAGATAATACCATATCATTTGAATTTATGTTACACAAAATAACAAAATAAGGCCTGAATACATTTGCGTCACATATTAGCGCCTCCTAAAGGTAATGGGCTAGAAATATTAACATGAATACAAAAGTCTTTCACATGACACTTAAATGGACAAGTCATATGTCAAATGAATTCTAAGGAATGTGACTGTACAGTTTATTTTGATGCCCTAACATAACAGTTTGAAAGATTTTCAAAATAATTACAAAATGAAATGTGATTTCTGTAAGTCATCAAATACATACACATACACATCTCTTTTATGCACTGATCATTGCTGCTATAAGCCCACAATAGCTAAAAACTTTGTATCTGCTTTTACCTTGGGCAACTGTCTAAACAATTAGCCATTTTTACTTGTCTGTGAGCTTGCTTGGCTGAATAATCCAATGTTATATCTTAGATGTCCAGAAAAAAAAAAATAAAAAAAAATAAAATATCTGTACATTATTCCAAACATTTGGCCACCAGTGTGCATGTGTGTGTGTGTGTGTGTGTGTGTGTGTATATTAATTCCAAATGTTTGGAATAATGTACAGATTTTGCTGTTTTGGGAGGAAATTGGTACTTTAATTCACCAAAGTGGCATTCAACTAATCACAAAGTATAGAGCTTTTGTGGGATCAGCTAGACTGTAAGGTGCGTGAGAAGTGCCCGACAAGACAGCCACATCTATGGCAAGTGCTACAAGAAGTGTGGGGTGAAATGTCACCTGAGTATCTGGACAAACTGACAGCTAGAATGTCAAGGATCTGCAAAGCTGTCATTGCTGCACGTGGAGGATTTTTTTATGAGAACTCTTTTAAGTAGTTTAAGAAGTTCTGATTTTATTTTCAAATTGTAATAGTAATTTTTCATGTTATTAATGTCCTGACTATACATTGTGATCAGCTGAATGCCACTTTGGTGAATAAAAGTACCAATTTCTTCCCATAAGAGCAAAATCTGTACCTGTATTATTCCAAACTTTTGGCCACCACTGTGTGTGTGTGTGTGTGTGTGTGTGTGTGTGTATACAGAATGTATTGATCTTTGTTAATGTTCATTAATAAACAACTTTTGATATTATAAATGTATTAGTATATGTTGAAATTCACATTAACCAAGATTAATAAATGTATAATAAGTATTGTTCATTGTTAGTTTATGTTAACTAATGTTGTTAATTAATGTTAACAAATGGAACCTTATTGTAAATATTATTGTTATTGGAATATAATGCAACAAGGAGTGCTGAAGCCAGCTGATTTTAGTAACAGACCTACCTTTTTTAAAAATAAAATAATGACATTTGAGAATTGTCATTTCGATCCCCCTTTACTTTTAATTAAAAAAAAAAAAATGTTCCCCTTTTATTTAAGTATTTACAAAAACAAACATTTCAGCCAGGGAAGTTTCTGTAATTTGATTGATTTGACATGGAATAAATCTACCAATGTCACTTTTAACTCACTATGTACACTCTTAAAGATTTTCCTGTCAAAAAACAGTAAAGAACTGGCAGCAGTGTTGCCAGCATGTTACTGTAAAATTAACGGTGTCTTGCTGTTGCTGAAATTAACAGCTAGATACTGTTTTTACAGCTACAGTATACAAATGTAATTTAGCAGCATATAGCTGTCAAATTACATACTATCTACTGTTGTTGAAATTAACAACTATGTTCCCAGCATGCACTGCGGCATGAAGAAATTACTTTGATTTTAATGTTCAGCTCTTACTTATTTACGTAAAAGTATGTTTGTCAATTGTCACCACTGTTGCATTTTGTATGCCAAGAGTTGATATCTGTGTGTCTTGATAACAACTCAAGTTATGCTGTAAGTTCATCAAAAACATCAGACACTCAATTTGCTGATATAATTTTGCTGACATATCCTTTACTGTTTGTGCTTTTATGTGTAATGCATCACTATTGTCACATGTAGTGCCATTTGCAAGGTAGGATTAAATATTCAGTCTGACCTTAGGTTTTATCTTCCAAGTAGCACAGTGCAACAACTTGTGTTTTACTTGAACATAAATTGACTGGCTGGAAGAACATAATATAATAATAAAGAAGGTGCAAGGTGCCAGCTTAAGAGATCACTAATCACCATAATGGTGACTTCAAGCAAAACACAACTATTGATAACAAAACAACAACACTAATTAAACTAAGACTTCTATTAAGTCTGAAAAAATAATTTTGTATGTGTTTTTTTTTTTTTACAATTTTTGTAGCCCCAAATGCATTGCCAAGCATACATACATATTCAAGCGCAAAGGCTTATGGGTATTTCACCATTATAACCCACATTGCAGTGCTATACTGTAATTTTACTGTGTGCAGATTGTTGTTGTTGTTTTTTTGTTTTGTTTTTTCATAAAAAATACACTGTTCAGTCCTGGCAAAATTGTACATTTAATATGTACATTGCTTCTAAGGTTGATTTTTTTAATTTGACTTCTCATTAGACAGACAAGTGAAGGCTGATGTGAGATGATAAAGAACAGAGGTGTTGGTCAGAAACATCATGAACACTAACCATGTTCCACAAACTAAAATTTTCATGGGAAGTGGGTGGATCAAAATGTCACTATAGCTTTCACCAAGATGATATCATGATTTAAAATGTTAATTTTACCCTAATGCCTTGCACAAAATAGCTTTTTACAGTAAAACTAGTCACTTCACAGTGAGCCTGCTCTTGATCTCCCAGAATGCAACATTTTTAACAGCAAACTACTGTATTTAAGAATCACAGTAGATTGCTGTAGGAATTTGGCCATAAATGTACAGCAATTTTTACAGTGTAGGTTGTATGGGTTCATTATTCCATGTTTACACTACAGACACACATATCTATCAAACAAGAAACTTTATACCAAAAAAACTTTTGCTTGAACTCAAAAACTTTTGATTGTAGCATCCTGTTATTTTGAAGGGTTAGACATTTAAATACAAGACTGAATGCTACTCTTGCTTGCTTATGGTACTAATCAAGGGCTTTGGCCTCATCTGCCATTTGGTTGGGTGATGGTTCTAGAATGCATTTTTTTGGGAAGATGTTCAAATGAAGTCTATAGAGGTTAATATTTGCGATGATTGGTATGTTGATGAACATATGTTTGGCTATAGCTCATGTGGAGCTTCAGTTTCCATTCCATTGGAAGAAGACAGATCGGTTACCATCCTCGTCAAGTCATCTGAAACACTTGTACCAATGTTTTTCGTCAGATGATGAGTGTGGTTTAACTAGTCCCATATTATGATAAATGGACTTCTTAATAGACATTTATAATATATATATATATATATATATATATATATATATATATATATATATATATATATATATTAGCTCAAGTGCTATGTACACTACCGCTACTCTCCGTCTTCTTGGAATGCTTTTGTCCACAGTATAAATTGTCTAGCCATGCTAGTGGGCAAGAAAATACCCACGTTAATACCTGATTGAAACATCAGATTGCTTGACATTGCTGTGTCTTGAGAAAATGTATACTTCCCAAGTTGCTTCTAGAAACAGGGCTGACATTCAAGAGTGACTCACTCACACATGGAAAACTATGCCAATCTCAAAGCACTGGCTTTTTAACAGAGTGAGAAATGTGTACTATTACATTTCTAAGCAATCACACTTACAGTTTTTACCTGTTGAACGATAAAACGGAAGGGAATATCATAAACTTACCATGATGTAGGGAATCGAGCCATGAAAAACAAAACATCACATAGACTTGGAATGGGCACTTTTGACTTGCGGCAGTAAGCAACAACCTAGCAACCACCCAGAACACCATAGCAACCACCATTTTTGTAAGCACCACATTTTCTTTAGAAAATTCAGTTAATAATTTAGACAATGTCTTTATTCTGTTCTGATTATTGTACTGCCACAAAATTTGTATTTTCATTTTGCACTGATTATGCTAGAAAGAATCATATTGTTATTTAGTATGACTGCTTTCTTTTACCTTAATGTATCCATCTAATTTAACTGTGTTGGCCCCATGTCAAGTTCACTCATCCAAGGTGTTAATTGGCTCCTTTTCTGAGACAAAATGTTAGGGTCAAGTGTGCAGTTGTAGCTGTAACTGCTTTCCATAGCTTTTCACTTCTAATACAGTCGGCGGTTTAGTTCTCCATATAATGACTCTGTCCTGCCAGACTCTTCCTTTGATCTTGCAGATTTTATCTGGAATTTTAAAACAGTTAAAACAACAAAAGTTGTTAGCTTATATTTCTGCACACAGCTACCAGAGTTGTTTGAGTAGCTATAGAACATAAAGAGACACTTTGGCATTCACTGGCACTGTGACAATGCTTGTGTTGAGTCCACATTTTCATGTGGCTAGTCTTTCTTACTGTACAAGTATTTTGATGCATTCTTTCTCCAGAGTGGCTCTTGTGGTTTCACATTTGTCTAAAGTAGGCAGGAGAACCTGGCAGATACCATTAAAGGGTCTCCAGAGTGATTGTATCACCTACTATTGGCTTAGGGTTTCTTCATTTATCCTACAACCAACATTTCCGACTGAAACTCCTCCAAGAGCTTTCAAACTACATCCAACAAATCTATCTGTCCATCCATGCATTTGTCCATGCATCCATCTCTCCGCCTGTCTGTATTTATCCACTAAGCAACACCTTAGCAACCACCCAGAATTCCCTATCAATCACACAGGAAAACCAACAAATGCCTTGTAGCTACATAGCAACCAACCAGAAACCCTAACAACCACTTAACAATACCCTAGCCAAAAACCTGAATGCTCTGGCAACAGTCTAGAAACCACCAAAACAAACAAATCAAATCAAGTCACTTTTATTGTCACACAACCATATACACAAGTGCAATGGTGTGTGAAATTCTTGGGTGCAGTTCCGATCAACATAGCAGTCATGACAGTGATGAGACATACACCAATTTACAATAACATCAAATTAACACAGCACAATTTAAACATCTGTTATACATAATTAAACTCAACTTAAAACATCAAATTAACACAGCACAATTTAAAGTCTAATATACACATAATTACATGCAACACAATATACAAATAATAACATACACTGTACAGTATACAATACACACAATATAGATACACATTATTCAATAAAAAAAGTATATATAGTATATATAGAATGTACAGTAGGTTGTATTGTACTGTATTGACATTCAGGCTGTCGGTTGATAGTAAATTGTTAAGAGAGAATATAATATAATAATAATATAATTTATGACAGTCCGGTGTGAGATATAAGAGTAATAAAGTGCAGTGCTGATGTATTTTGATCGTGGGCGATCAAGAGTTCAAAAGTTTGATTGCTTGGGGGAAGAAGCTATCATGAAGTCGGCTGGTGCGGGTCCTGATGCTTCGATACCGCCTGCCTGATGGTAGCAGTGAGAACAGCCCATGGCTCGGGTGGCTGGAGTCTCTGATGATCCTTCGAGCTTTTTTCACACACCGCCTGGTATATATGTCCTGGAGGGAGGGAAGCTCACCTCCGATGATGTGTCTGGCAGTTCGCACCACCCTTTGCAGTGCTTTGCAGTTGTGGGCTGTGCTATTGCCGTACCAGGCGGAGATGCAGCCAGTCAGGATGCTCTCAACAGTGCAGGTGTAGAACCGTGTGAGGATGTGGCAGTTCATTCCAAACTTCCTCAGCCGTCTCAGGAAGAAGAGGCGCTGATGAGCCTTCTTCACAACGACTTCAGTGTGGCTGGACCATGTGAGTTCCTCAGTGATGTGGACACCCAGGAACTTGAAGCTGCTGACTCTCTCTACTGGTGCTCCATTGATGGTGATGGGAATGTGTTCTCTGTCTTTTCTTCTGAAGTCCACCACAAGCTCCTTTGTCTTACTGATGTTGAGGGAGAGGTTGTGCTCCTGACACCAGTGTGTCAGAGTGTGCACCTCCTCTCTGTAGGCTGTTTCATCATTGTCAGTGATCAGACCTATCACCATCGTGTCATCAGCAAACTTAATGATGGCATTGGAGCTATGTGTTGCCACACAGTCATGTGTGTACAAGGAATACAAGAGTGGGCTGAGAACACAGCCCTGTGGGGCTCCAGTGTTGAGGGTCAGTGATGAGGAGATGTTGCTGCCTATTCTAACCACCTGGCGTCTGCTTGACAGGAAGTCCAGGATCCAGCTCCAGAACACCCAAGCTCAGAACACCTTTAAAGCCACTTAGAAATGTGATAGCAACCATTTGGTCACCTTAGCAACTATACCTACAGTAGCAACCAAATAACACACCTCAATATCTGCATAAAAATGGCAATGTTCAGAACCCCTGAGCAACTGCCTAGCAACCCAGGCAACTACCCAGAACACTTCAGAGTAATGCCACAGCAACCGTATGAACACCTTGGCAACCAATCAACACACTTTAATAACACCATAGCAACACCAAAGCAAACAGCAAGTAACTAACAACCCTATCAACCACTTAGCTGACACCAACAATTCCTAGCAATAACACAGAAAAAACAGCAATTGCTATTACACTGCATGGCAACTACCCAGAACACTTAGCAAAAAACAAACAAAAAACAAACAAACAAACAACAAAAAAAAAAACAGCAATTACCTATTATCTGCATATAAACTACCCAGAATACTCTATTAACTGCCCAGTGACCACCCAGAAAACCCTAGGAACCATTGAGCAACTGCCAGCTAGAACATCCTAGCAACCACATAACAATGCCCTAGCAACCAGAACGTAACAGCCTAGAAACTGCCTAGCGAACAATCAGAACACCCAGGCAACCTCTCCTCACCTTAGAAGCAATTTAACAATGCAATAGCAACCATTTGAACTCCTAGCAACACCCAAACAAATGGCCACAACTAATATGCACTGGCAACCACTAATAACATTTTAGCAATACCTTAGCTACCACCCACAATTAAGGAATTGCTAAGGAGCAACCACCCTGAAAACACTAGCAACTGCCTAGCAACCATTTAGAATGCCCTCTTAGAACACCTTAGAAGCCACTTAGCAATGCTATAACAACCATCAGTTTACTTTAGCAACCATCTATTTACCAATCAACTCACATTAATTTCTGCATTTAAAGTTTGACTTGACAAAGACTTTTGTTTTCTAGCTTTGTCTTGCACCTCAGAGAAATGGTGCTATCAGAAAGAAAACTAAACCATATACAAATAATTTTTGTTCATTTGTTACTTACTATAGCCGATTTTCCACCATCGGGCCGAACAGTTCTGAGCACATTACAGAACGGTTACAGTAGCATTTCCACTTGAGCATCGGCATTGCACGATTATAAACCATTCTTGGCCCGTAATTCTCGGCATGGTTAGCTTACCTTACACAACCGTGCTCAAGTGTGCTGGTGGAATGGGTTTAGTACATGGTGACTTGTTTGTATCTTCATGATTTTATTATGATGGTTTAACTAGTATTGTAGACAACATTTGTTTTTCTAGATGCCTTTTTCATTAGGAAGTAGATAACTAGTTCATTTAAACCCAAAATACATGAATATATTATGATTTACTCTTTTCATATAATACTTATTGAACATGTTGTCAGTAAATAAGCTTTTTAGCTAGTCTGAGAACTTGTATCTGCAATTGAAGTAATGTGTGGTCCCAAGAATGTGCCTGTATTACTTGGAATTTTCCACCTATTCAAGCTCCTGGTGAGTTAAATATGTAAGATATTAAATGAATTTTTGGTTGGTTGCACAATAAATAATTTGTTGAATAGGCTTATTATCACAGACTGCGACTTCCTGCTGTGATTATTGATCCATCTTGAGTTGATATTCTTCATTTACAAATATATTTAAAGATGACTGCATACTGTGGCTGGTTCTTAATTAGGTTTCTGTGCTGTTTGAAGCTCATTAACACTCTGCTGGTGTCAGGCAGATATGCACATTATTGATGGAATTGTCCAAGAGTTTTTCTTCTCTCCAACTTTCCTCTCCAGTTTTTTAATGAGAACTCAACAGTGCCAATTTCATTGACTCTCTCGAGCCCTGTCTTTATAAGGAGGTTGTCACAAATTGGCAATTTTCTGTTTCACTGCTTTGTGATCAACAAAGTTATTGTCGCACTATGTCACTGTGAATATAACTGCTTCTTTGCATTTGAAAAATTTTTGACAAATAAAAGAATGTGAGAAAAGACTCAATAAGATGGATTCTTGAAAAAGGCATTTATTAACCAATTGGCCAATGTGCATGGGCATGGCCAAATGTAAGGTATCTTGCAGTGGAAGTGAAAATTCTATTATGACCAAAACTACAGCGACCACAATGCAATGGGGTAATTAGGAGGAGGAGTCGAAACGCTGGAAGGAAGGAGAGTTTGCAAGGGAAAATCAAGATAAAAAGGGGTCAAGAATACATAAAAAAGAGTCAAATGTGTATGTAAAAAGTTGAGTCTGAAGTAAAAATTCAAGTGTGTGTGTCAGAGAGGACAGGAGGACAGAAATGGTGCCCACACAACGGGGCACATACAGAAACACAACGCAATGTCACGGAATGTAATGCTCTCGCTGCAAATGAGATGACGAGTTCATAAATTAGGAAATTCACTAACGGCAACTCTGAGCCATGTGTGTGGGGCTGCGAGAGAGATCCTAAAAGGGTGATAGTGTCATCTTTTCTTGTTGCTGGCCGCAGAGAGTCGGAAAGAGTGACTGTAAGCGTCTTACTTCAGGTATAAGCCCAGATACACTTCCTCTTTTCCTCTACAAGCCTGTTTATATCCCCCACAAGGCTGACTCCGGTGTACTACAGTGGTGTGAAAAAGTGTTTGCCCCCTTCCTGATTTCTTTTTTTTTTTTGCATGTTTGTCACACTTAAATGTTTAAGATCATCAAACAAGTTTGCATATTAGTCAAAGATAACACAAGTAAACACAAAATGCAGTTTTTAAATGAAGGTTGTTATTATTAAGGGAAAACAAAATTCAAACCTACATGGCCCTGTGTGAAAAAGTGTTTGCCCCACCTGTTAAAACATAACTTAACTGTGGTTTATCACTCCTGAGTTCAATTTCTCTAGCCACACCCAGGCCTGATTACTGCCACACCTGTTCTTAATCAAGAAATCACTTAAATAGGACCTGCCTGAAAAAAGTAGATCAAAAGATCTTCAAAAGCTAGACATCATGCCGAGATCCAAAGAAATTCAGGAACAAATGAGAAAGAAAGTAATTGAGATCTATCAGTCTGGAAAAGGTTATAAAGCCATTTCTAAAGCTTTGGGACTCCAGAGAACCACAGTGAGAGTCATTATCCACAAATGGCAAAAACATGGAACAGTGATGAACCTTCCCAGGAGTGGCCGGCTGACCAAAATTACCCCAAGAGCGCAGCGACGACTCACCCAAGAGGTCACAAAAGACCCCACAACAACATCCAAAGAACTGCAGGCCTCACTTGCCTCAGTTAAGGTCAGTGTTCATGACTCCACCATAAGAAAGAGACTGGGCAAAAATGGCCTGCATGGCAGAGTTCCAAGATGAAAACCACTGCTGAGCAAAAAGAACATTAAGGCTCGTCTCATTTTTGCCAGAAAACATCTTGATGATCCCCAAGACTTTTGGGAAAATACTCTGTGGACTGATGAGACAAAAGTTGAACTTTTTGGAAGGTGTGTGTCCCATTACATCTGGCGTAAAAGTAACACCGCATTTCAGAAAAAGAACATCATACCAACAGTAAAATATGGTGGTGGTAGTGTGATGGTCTGGGGCTGTTTTGCTGCTTCAGGACCTGGAAGACTTGCTGTGATAAATGGAACCATGAATTCTGCTGTCTACCAAAAAATCCTGAAGGAGAATGTCCGGCCGTCTGTTCGTGACCTCAAGCTGAAGCGAACTTGGATTCTGCAGCAGGACAATGATCCAAAACACACCAGCAAGTCCACTTCTGAATGGCTGAAGAAAAACAAAATGAAGACTTTGGAGTGGCCTAGTCAAAGTCCTGACCTGAATCCTATTGAGATGCTGTGGCATGACCTTAAAAAGGCAGTTCATGCTTGAAAACCCTCCAATGTGGCTGAATTACAACAATTCTGCAAAGATGAGTGGGCCAAAATTCCTCCACAGCACTGTAAAAGACTCATCGCAAGTTATCGCAAATGCTTGATTGCAGTTGTTGCTGCTAAGGGTGGCCCAACCAGTTATTAGGTTTAGGGGGCAATCAGTTTTTCACACAGGGCCAAGTAGGTTTGGATTTTGTTTTCCCTTAATAATAACAACCTTCATTTAAAAACTGCATTTTGTGTTTACTTGTGTTATCTTTGACTAATATTTAAACTTGTTTGATGATCTGAAATATTTAAGTGTGACAAACATGCAAAAAAATAAGAAATCAGGAAGGGGCAAACACTTTTTCACACCACTGTATATTCCTGCCTCATTTAGCATGGTGTAGTATAACACCCGCGTTAACAAACAGCACTAACACACATTACACACAAACACACTTTAACACTTTTAAAGGGTATTGTTTCATGCTAATGTGCTGTTTATTTAAATTATTTGTGTTTTTTTCTTTATATTGTGGACTATGAATTTAATGGGACTGAGAAGGGCTGTTGCACAGCTCAACGACTTTGTTGCGTAATATTTCTAAAAAGAAGGACTTGCATGCTTTGTTTCCCTGCTGGTTTTTATTGAATGCAGAAGGTATTTTGGTATTATTTTTTATGTTTGATTTGTGAGACATACATTTATGTTTTTGGACTTTATTTGTTTTTTCTTGAATAAATACAAACCTGTTTCAAAAGTGAATGCGTGTACAAGAAAAATCACACCTCACAAACAGGATCTAAGTAAAAGCCTTTATTTCTCATTCAACATCGAATGTGTAAATTGTTTATGTTCCACTTTTCTTTTAACAATCTGTGACTGTGGTGAGCACTATCTGGGTAAACCTTGTGGTATATATACATGAATATCGAATTAAAACATTATTGAATTTCTGTTAAATTGTAATGAACTACCTTGTCTACTCAATCACTCATTTTAAGTCCGCCACCATTACAGAAATGGTGCCCAAATAGGGACGTGGACATTTGAACATTTAAAAAAATAAAAAATATTTGAACTTTGAACATTTGAAATGTGTCATTTGATGACACGTGGAAAATATGTTTTTGTGAACTTTGTGTTTGAGAAAGTGGAATTGTACATTTGTAAAATAATGACTCAAGACCATAATGCAAATGAATGTACTCCATTGTTTGATGGTCCAAAATGCATATTTAGGGTGCATCAAAATAATCCATGCATTGTTTAGAGGAGGAGGCCTGAAATGAAATCCTAAAAGTCTTAAATTCTGTTTTGATGAAGAAAGAAACTCAGATACATCTTGGATGGCCTGAGGGTGAGTAAATTATCAGCAAATTTTCATTTTTGGGTCAACTATTCCTTTAAGATGAAGTGTGAATTGTGACTTGCCCACTGATTTAAATATTTACTGGTGATCAGTGTAACTGAAAGACATTGAAGTGGAAAACTGTGCATTTATTGTTTTGCAATTTTTCCTTTCTTCAAATACTGACAGCAGTTTATTTCATATAAGAACCAATCCTACTTTATCAATATAGTAAACCTTTTCAAAATGGCAGATGCTTTACACCCACAGTTAACTTTTGTGGATATTGAGGCTCCGGATTTAGCAACTCCAGTCTGGACACCTGCCCCACACACACTTCAGCCTACTTACCCCTACACCCCACTCAAATCAGTACCATACCACCAATACAGCCAAGAACCAATGTACAATTTGCTCCTTCAGACATGACCTGTAGCACGCCTGTTCAAGCCCTTGTATGGAGTCATGACCAGGACCCCATACAGTTATGCACCCCATCTCCAGTAAAAGCGGCAGCTGATGTTTCCCCCTTATCTTCAGTAGCCCAGTATGATTTGCCGGGAACTTTTCCAACACCTGCTAAGAGATTGGACATCTTACCACTCAGGTACAGGGTAACTGGGATAAAATGTATGAGTTCATGGAAAAACAGGACAGAGCTGTAAGCGTACTTACCAAAGAGTTGAAGATGACTTCTTCTCAACATGAAGGTCAAATGAAAAGCCTTGCTGATAAAGTGGAGGACCACACACAACAAATTTCAACCATCCTCCTAAACACTAAACAACTGGCTGAGACAGAGACTGACCAAATGGTGAAGACAATCAAATTGTTAATACCCAAAGAACTTCAAAGAGTTGAAGTGTCGTTAGTTTCGGAAATCCGCTTCATGATGGAACAACTTCAACTATAAGTACAGCAAGACATCAAAGCTGTCCAACAAAAATTTCAAATTACCCAGTGTACTGTGCTGCATGATCAACTGAGTAAGAAAGTAAATGAACTGAAAACTGAAGCAGAACACAACGATCGACCTACAAAAGGTGAAAAATATCATCACTTACCTGTGACTTCACCCTCTTACCAGGTAAATGCTGCTGCTATTAAAAGTGATCACCTCAAACTAACATTTCCTACTTATGGAAGGCCGTCAGGTGATCCCGATCCTTTGTTATATTTAACTAAATGTCAAGACTTCCTTGCATTGCACCCGCTATCCGATGCTGAAATCGCAGCCACTTTCAGGACAGTTCTACATGGCACCGCACTTGATTGGTGGGAAGTAGCCCGAACCACCATAACCACCTTGCGTGAGTTTGAGTCTTCCTTACTTACCACTTTCCTTTCTGAAGACTATGAAGATGAACTTGCAGAGCTAGTCAGAATTAGAATTCAAGGTGAGAGAGAGTCCATTAGGGATTTTGCTTTTACGTCCAGAGCACTGTGTAAAAGATGGAAGCCTGTCTTGACTGAACCTGAACTGGTCAAAATGATTTTGAAAAACATCAAGCCTTATTTAGCCAGCCAGCTACGTAGTCGAGTAACCACAGTGGAAGTGGTTACTCGACTACCATTAGTATAACTGGAACAACAAATCGAGAAAGATTACTTGCAACAGCTACAATATGACTGCAGGATGAGTGCAAGACATGGTCAAACTGGGCCTAAAGGACCTAACCCTAGCTGACCTGTAGATAAACCGCGAATGCAGTGCTGGAGGTGCAAAGAGCATCATGCACCTGGTAATTGCCCACAATTCACCTTACCCTCTCAGTCTACTTCCCCTTCAACTCAACCTTCTACTAACATGCATCAGCCTTTTCCTTCTAAATCTAGTGGGAAATCTACTAACAATGGAAAGTCAACTGCAAATACTGTACAAGTGAAATTAACAACTGCACATGAATCTGCTGTCGTACCTCAACAGTTAATCGTGTCTATCAAAACTGGCACCTGGTAAGGTAGAGCCATTGTAGACACTGGAGCAAGTTATACGCTAATCCATGAGTGCCTATGGAAAGACCTGGATCACGCAGAAAGAGGCCTTCAGCCTTGGTCTCTTGAACCATTGTACTTAGCTAACGGAGAGGTGGAAGTACCCCTAGGATGGCTGAATGTTTCCGTCCAACTACATGATCAAGTGCGCACCCTACCAACTGCTGTAATAGCCACCAAAAGCCTTGCTTATTCAGTAGTCCTAGGACTAGACTTCATTTTCTTTAGCAGTATGCAAATAAATGTGTGCTATGGAAAGTATTCCTTTAACTCTGTCTCTGATGTAGATTACTTCTTTCAACCAGGACCTGCAAGTGTGCCACAGATAGGATACCATCATCTGAAAAATGGAAAATCATCCTACAATTCACCTCCAAATATCTCCCTGTTAAGTTCTATTCCTCCTTTAACCTCGCACCTAACCTCAAATGTTGATGCTGAGGATGATAACTCCCTCATTAATAAAGCATTGTATACAGCTCACTTATCTCATAAGAAGCATCAGTTAAAACACCTTTTGGAAGCCAATCCTCGAGTCTGTACCCTTCGTCTTGGACGGACTGATGTTCTTCAGCATCGTATCTACACTCACCATCAAATACCCATAAAGCAATGGCTGTATCGACTTTCACCTGTTAAACAAGCCATAGTCAGAGAACAGCTCCAGGAAATGCTAAGCGCAGACATTGTAGAGCCATCGCAATCAGCATGGGCCTCTCCAATCATCTTAGTCACAAAAAAGGATAGACATCTTTTATTCTGCATTGACTATCGCAAACTGAATGCCATAACTGACAGCGATGCATATCCAATGCCAAACCTTACAGAAATCCTAGAATCCCTGTCAGGGTCAGCTATTTTTTTCAGTGCTTGATCTTAATAGTGGATACTGGCAGGTAACCATGGACCATACTAATAAACTCAAAACTGCTTTAACTACCCCCTCAGGACTGTATCACTTTAATGTGATTCCATTTGGGCTAAAAATGTCCCTGCCACATTTCAACGGCTTATGGAGACCATCTTGGGAGAGTTACGTGGTAGGAATTGCTTGGTTTATATCAACAATTTTATTATCTATTCACCGTCAATTGTCCAGCACTTCCTTGATCTCCAAGTTGTTTTTCATAAGTTGCAAGAGGCTGGCCTAACAATTAACTTTACCAAGAGTAAGTTCTGTCTGCAAGAAGTAACCTTCCTGGGGCATGTTATCAACCTTAAAGGCATTACGGCAGACCCTAGTAAAGTAGAAGCCATCTATACTTACCCTGTGCCGAGAAACCTCAAGGAAGTCCAGCGGTTCCTGGGACTAGCCAGGTGGTTCCACCGGTTTGTGCCAAATTTTTTTTTTGAAGCATAAAATAGAGAATTGATCATTCGTTTGTATTTAAGAGTGAACAACAAAGTATTTTATATATTTAATTTGCCCTGTTAATATTTCAGCCTTTTGAGGTGATGACACCGTTGTCAGTGAGAGCTTCATGATCCCTGCTGATTTTATGAAGCACCAAATTACAGTAACAAACCTTTTGCTCCTTTTTAGGAGCCTTCATGTCTAGGACTCCCTTCTTACTGTAGTGTACAGTCATGCCAGCAAGAATTAATCGGCATCTCTGCCCCCCGTTTCTTCTTGGCCGCATCCATCTGTATTTCCAGAAGCCTTCTTTATCAATTTCTTCATGTCAAGCTCCCGGGGGAGTGGAGACATCTGCTGCCTACACTTTGAAGATGCCCCTCTCGGCTCAGTTATTAACAGGGTTGCAGCCTCATTTGTATTAGGTGGCATGGAAAGTGCATCACTGACAGGTGGTGGAGAGAATGCATGCAAGCTGGGCTGTTTGATAAATAAAATATGTTCTGATAATGACGCTTATAGAAATGGGAGATCTAACTGGAGATAAGATTGTGTCTTCTGTTCCTACAACCTGGACAGAGAGGAGGTCTGATGTTTGCTAACACACATTTACATGTACAACAGAATGGGATGAGAATGTAAAAAAGATACACTACTTTACTTAAACAATCATACACACACCAACACATTTAATTTTCTCTGATCTCATGAAAATGAACCGCTACCGTTAAAAACAATTGAACATCTTGTACGACAGCATACTAAAATACAATGCAATGGCAAAATAAATTAAGTTGTTAATAAAAAATAAAAAAAACATGAAAGACAATTAATAGATTACAAGTTTCTGATGCATTGTCTTCGATGGTTGCATGCAAATTGATTCTTTAATCTGATTTGCAAAGAAATGACTCCTTTTAATGAACTGAAAAAAAAAAGAAAAAAAAAAGACGAACTCGTTTTAGAGAATCTGTTAAATTGGAAGAAATAAAGTAAATCAGTCTGTCACTGAACCGCAACTCATTACTTTTGTTATGTCCACTTCAAAATGATCCAACAACTACAATTGTTTTCTGCAAATTTTCTACATTCAATACAAATTAAGTTAAATTAACAACATTTATAACATAATGCTGATTACCACAGAAATTGAGACTCATCCCTCATTTAAAAAATAAAATTAAAAAAAAAAGCAAAAATCATGGTTATATCTCATACAAAGGAAGCGAATGTGACGAAAGCTAAAAATGCAGTTACATTAAGTCGCTTAGAACAGAAGTGAATGGGGCCAGTCCATAAATAAAAACAGTTTTAAAAGTATAGCCACAAGACATAAACATTATATGTATTAAAGGTGCACTCAGTAACTTTTTGTTTGTGTAACTTGGACTTACAGTGACACCTAGTGGTGTGTTTGCAGCATCATTCAAAATCAATAGTTTTCAGTTACAGATGTCACTGTAGAAATTCACTATTCACAATCAGCCATGATTAATTTAATCCAAGAGTGAAAGTGTCCAATAACAAGACGGCTACTGAGATTAAGCGAGTAGTATTCAATTGGTCATGTGATTCTAAAATGGCAGCCCCCATGAGTTTTTAACCCATGTTGTTTTTAACATTTTAACATTATATCACAAATGTTGCCAATTAAGCTTAACTTTTATTAAATCTGGAATTGATTCATGTAAGGCTTACATCAGTGTAATTACTGACTGATTGTTCATATTGCAACATGCAAGTATGGTTACACATCCGGAACAGAGTTTTGTGAAATTAAATTGTACTTAAAATAACAAAAAAAACTTTAAAATGTGTTAACAAAACTAGCATTGCCTTTATTTAATATCTTTGTTTTGTATATTTACATATACATTCAATCATTTAGCTGACACTTTTATCCAAAGCAACATACAAGTGAGGAACAGTTTTGTGGTGTATTTAAGTGCTCGTGGAAGATACTGTCAACTTCAACAGTTTCTTGAATAAATAGTTAGGACCATTTATTAGGGGGATTGTTGGAGGAATGGCATTGTTATGGAACACGAATCAGAATCACTGAATTCATCATGATTCCTATCCCTGCCTATGGCAGCACTTCTGTGTATGTCTGGTCAGTGGTTCAGGAGTCAGCAGGAGTCATGAGACAATATGGTTCCTACTCAGGAGTTGGAGGTTTGGGTCATTTATCAACTATTTGATCTTAATTTATTTATTTTTTTTATTACTTTTTATCATGCAGCACCTTCAACAAAGAACCTTCTACTTATCAAGAACCATTTTTCACTGTATAGGGTTCTTGAGATGGATATATGATTCTTTGGACAAACCATAAATTGGTGTTTCCTGTCCGTCACTCACTCAACGTTGTGTCGATGTAGTGACACTAGGGGTTTGATCTTGAGAGCCCCAATCACCTTTGCTTAAAATAGAAAAGGCCAATGAAAATTGGTGAGTGGAATTTGCATGCCACTCTCCACCCTGGACATACAGGTATAAAAGGAGATGGCATGCATCACTCATTCAGATTTTTTTCTTCGGAGCCAAATTCTTGTGTGTTTGTCCTCTCACCCTTTACTACGCTGCTGGATTCTTACGGCACATATCAGCGGTCACCCTCACATGGTTGAGTGCTGTGTTTCCCCTGCAGGTGTCTGCAGGTGCTAAAAGAGTACATTAGAAAGAGTATATTTCCTTCTAAAAGAGCTCGCACAAACGCTTGGTGTCTTTTTAAAGATGTCCTTCCGCGTCTGCGCAACTGGATGTGGCTGTTATCTCTCCTCTCTGGATACCCATGAAATCTGCCTCGAGTGTCTGGGGTGCCAGCATGCCGAGGCGACGTTCGTGGAACGGTTATGTTCTCATTGCGAGAACATGCCCATGAGAATGTTGCGGTCACGTCTCACTTCCTTCTTCATGAAGCAAGGAGCCAATGCGGCTGCTCCCCAACCCGGTCCATCCTGAGCTGACGCTCAACTGGCCGGGTCAGCAAGCACCACGGGCGATCTGGATGTGGACATGGGAGCATTTCCGCTGGCTCAGCCCCTGCGGACCTCCCATCCCCCAGCACGCTTGTTCTGTCCGGACGAGCTGTCGAGCGATGCAGGCGGTCTGCCTCAGGGTGGGTTTAATGTGTCGCTCGCGACGAGGATGAGATTTCGGTCGTGGCATCGGAGGGTGGGCTTCTGCTATCGGAAGCGGACGAATCTTCTGAGCTCCTGCCCACGTGTGGAAGAGCACAGGATGAGACAGACACTGAGATGGCAGCTGTGCTTGCCCGGGAAGCTGTGAACATCGGGCTGAAGTGGAACCCTCCACCCTTTCCCTGAGCGTTCGCGGCTGGATGATTGGTTTCTGGGCTCGGAGCGCGACTCACGGCCCTGGTGCCTTTCTTCCCGGAAGTGCACAAGGAGCTAACGAAGTCGTGGAAGGTACCTTTTACTGCCCGTACATGCTTCGTGGGCTCGTCCACTCTGATTACTCTCGATGGCGGAGCGGCTAAGGGATATGTCGAGCTTCCCCAGGTGGAGTGTGCCATAGCGGTGCATTTATGCCTGCAGGGCGCAGCCACCTGGCGTGACCAACCAAGGCTCCCTTTCAACGCCTGTAAGTTCTCTTCCTCTTTAATGATGAAGGCTTACAAGGCCACTTCCGCTCTGCACGCCATGGCCATCCTGCAGGTCCACCAGGCCAAGGCGTTAAAAGACCTGCACGAGGGTAGGACCGACCCAGGGCTGATGCAGGAACTGCGCACTGCAACCGACCTCACCTTACGTGTGACAAAGGTCACGGCGTGCGCCCTGGGGCGGACGACCACAGTACACTGGGTCCAAGAGTGGCACCTGTGGCTCAACCTTGCGAAGATACGTGAAGCCGAGAAAGTCCACTTTCTTGATGCTCCCATCTCCCAAGGGGGGCTTTTTGGCGACACCGTCGAGGATTTCGCCCATCAGTTCTCGACGGTGAGAAAGCAGACTGAGGCAATTAAACACATCCTGCTGTGGTGCGAATCAGCTGCCTTCAGGCCACCGAGGTCCCACACCCAGTCTGCTTCTCGCCAGAGCCGTTCCCCTGCGGTGCTGGCCCCGGCTCCTGTACCATCGGAGCCCGCACGCCAGCCTCAGAGAAAAAGTCCCGCGGGAAGTCTGCTCCACCTTCCCGTCAGCCGGCCCCAAGAACACTAGACGGGCTTCGAGGTGGTCCTGACATGGCCCGCCCAGGGATGAGGCGACTGCTCCTGACCGGTCTGGCCCGGAATATCTCTCCAGCCCCACCATCACCCCTGGGCCAGCGTGTGGTGAGTAAGACATTGACCTACATGGTCAATAAAAGAGCAGTTTCCTCATTCCCTGGGCCAGCACACTTGCAATGGCCAGGCGCTTGAAGTCTTTCTGGTCAATCAGGCAAACGCGAGTACTTCCCATCCCTCGTTCTCCGTTGAGAGACAGCCGGTGAACAGGTAAGTGTGCTGGTCTCTGGGGCCGCTCGCCCGCTCCAGACACCGGCCACCGTTGCGGGCTTGCGGAGCAGCACGTCCGCCTGGGCTGTCTTCCAGGCGGGGCACCTGCTCTGCTTTGCCACAAACCACCCTGCCCGGGCACGGTAAGTCCAGTCGTCCCCCTGGTGGTCATGGGGAGTGGAGGCCTGGTTAGAGCTCTCCAGCCCCTCATGGTGGCTCATCAGGACAATTCACCTTGGCTACGTGATCCAGTTCGCCAGCCGCCCACCCCAGTTCAGTGGTGTCCTCTCCACTAAGGTGCAGTGCGAGGGTGCCTCCGTCCTTCGGGTGGAAGTTGCCACCCTTCTGGCGAAGGGAGCAATAGAGCCTGTCCCCGTAGCTGAGTTGTGCACAAAGTTCCCACCACTCCTTTTTGGGACCAGGTGGTGAACCTGCAAGTGCTCCCTTCAGAGGAGGAAAACCCGGCCTTGTCGTTGCTGTGTCCAATTCACGCCCTGCGCATCTATCTGGTGAACTCCAGACGCCTCTTTAATTCTTTAGCACTGTCTGGTGATGAACTCGGCGGAGGAGTAACGCCACCAGGCCCAGTACTCGTGGTATTCCCCTTTTCAGGTGAGCCCGTGAGCTTGGGCTCAGTGCTCCTTGTGTGGTGATTCCCCTTTGGTAATCCCGTATGACTGTTTGGTTTCCCCCTTAGGTGAAACCTATGTTTCCCCTCAACAGAGCCTTCTCTGTCTCGGCCACTGTGCTGCGTACCCTCTCTGTAGATAGGGTCCTCCTGTGGTATCATTCCATATGTGTATTTCCCCATTGGTAAGTCCATGGGAGTTATGCTCCACATGTTAACCTCCCTCCGGCAGGATGTGGTCTCCGTAGTGCTCTCCTTCCTGGAGAGGAAAGTGCACTTCCCAGCACTATTCTAGAAAGTGCTCGGCGGGAGATTGCTTAACAGCAAATTAAGAAAGGCACCGCCAGTAGCCTACTTGGGTAAGTGCCCTCTCCCCCCTTAATGGGACTAGGGAGACACCTTACCTAACTCGCTGGAAGGTCACGACATGGTTGAGCGCTCACTGCGAGGTCACAGCTTGCCCGTGTCCACTCATCAGTGCCTCGTGACACGGTTCAGTGCCTGCGGCATTTCCTACAGGAACCCTTAGTGTCACTATGTTGAGTGAGTGACAGACAGGGAACGTCTTGGTTACTGATGTAACCTCTGTTCCCTGATAGAGGGAATGAGATGTTGTGTCCCTCCTGCCGCGGCGCTGAACCGGCCGCTGACAAACTCACAGTTTGAAATATACACCCACAATAGCTCAGACACTCCCTCCGGGCCGGAGAGTGGCATGCAATTTCCACTCGCAAATTTTCATTGGCCTTTTCTATTTTAAGCAAAGGTGATTGGGGCTCTCAAGATCGAACCCCTAGTGTCACTACATCGACACAACGTCTCGTTCCCTCCATCATGGAACAGAGGTTACATCAGTAATGTTGGGCCTCATGTATTCAGATAGAAGACAAAGGCAGGCCTAACAGTCATACAAACATTCCTCAAGCCCCCTCCTTCTAAGTCGTAAATTTTACTGACAAAAATCGTGCCAAAATCAAACAAAGGGAGTCCAAAACAGACTACAGATCCATGAAGCCTTGCCCTCTAAAGGATCGAGCTCTCAACTCCTATTGGATGAGGCACACCACAGAACGTCCCTCAAACATGACATCATCAGGACTTCAAATAATTCTGAAATGCTTCCAGAGTTGCTTCCAGTGACTTAGTTCACCGAATACGGATGTAGCTTTTTGCTGCTCTCCGGTGCAACCTCATGGCTTAAGGAAGTAATGTCTGACTTGACACTGTAGCCATACAATCTCCATCTCGCTGGACGAGTTGAGATTACTCTGTGTTCAACCGAACACTCTAACGGATCCGAAGGAGACCGCCGAGCAATTCGCATCTTCATCTGTTGGCCTACAGAAGTGAAGAGATTAAAGATTTCTCTTCCATCTTCAATCAAGTCGACATTTCTGAGTTCTCCGCCAGCCCGCCGAGAATCAACAGCCGTACCGCCCGCCGACAGCGCGAGGAAACGGCCCCCGTCATCACCCGAGCCTCAAGGAACCGGATCAAATTTAAAGGACAGAGGAAAACACATTCTACCTGTGTCCTCATGCGATTCAAGTAAGAGGTTTACGTCTGGGCAGAGATAGAATATTATAGTGTGCTATTCTTGTGTTTCAAGGTTTTTGCTTGTACAGTTTACGGACCGCCATGTCCGCTAATTATTAATACTCAGGGTATTAATTATCACGAATTTGTTTTGCTGTATTGTGGTCCAACCAAATTGGACTGTTGTGCATTTTCGCCATCGCGGGTGAGACAGCAACTGAGTTCATCCATTAAAGAGTCAAATAACAAGGGACTTTTACGAGCCCCGCTCGTAAAACCGCGTCTCTGAGTGATGAACATGGCTGCTTTATCTCCAGCTATCGCGAAATCAGCTTTCGGGCTGTCACTTAATCATCTCTCTCTCTCTCTCTCACTAACCACACTGACACACACACTGACACACACACACACACACACACACACTGTCACACACACACCTTGTGTTATAGAATTATTTTTATTTCCATATCTAATCATATCACTGTTTAGTTTGTAGTTGTAAGTCGGAAGTTTATTGACTGCATTATATTAATTATTAATTGATATTACTGCATAAATAAACTTTGTTTATATTACAAAGAGAAGTGTTTTGGTTTGTTTTGCATACGCCTGTGTCATGCAGACGGGATGTCAGTGCTTGGATTCAAACCTTCATTCATTGTTTTTTTTCCCGAAAATCGATATTCTTCGGATGTCGATTTTCCTAAGAAAACAATCTAATATTGAGACTGTTTTAATATTCGGTTATTAGTCCCTGATTCCAGGGTGGTGCCCCGTCAATGTTAATCCTTATTAATATTCTATTGATTTTTGATAATTGATAATTATCTTTGATTGAATTTGAATGATCAATAAGCTAGTGTTAATTTTAATTAATGTTTCATCGACGTTAACAATTGATGATTATCTTTGATAACTGTTGATTTAAAGGATTTAAAAAAGCTAACATTGATTCTCATCAATGTTCTATTGATTTTAATAATTAATAAATATCTTTGATAATTATTAATTATTGCTAATAACCAAACTTGCTCCTAAACGTAGCACACTACATTTACTGGAGTCCCATATGAGGTTTTAATGAGTTAGATACAATTAATTAATTTAAATATTGATTAATAACTACAGAAATAATTATTAATTATTTCTGATAGTAACACTGATCTAAACAACCAGTAAAGCCCTACAGTAACCAAGATGTTTCTTCAACTGCAGACACTTTTAGTACTGTGGACTTTTAGAAAGTAAAGTCTTGATAAAACATTATTCACAATCTAAAAGTTTATTTATTTATCTACTAACAATTTCCAAAGATGTGTGTACAAGCATCACAGGAGATTTATTTCATTTTTGTCATTCAAATCATTCCATACGGATTTGAATCAAGAAATTTTACAAAAGTATGAAAACAGCCTAAAGCACCAGAGAATAAAAAGTTATTTGTGGAACTTTGGCATCAGGTTGTAAAACCATTTTTTATTCTAACTGGATAGTTTTTTAAGAGTTTAGCATCAACATGATCACACTGGAAATCGGCGAGTTAGTTCTTTTTTGTTTTTTTACCCCCATCCATTTTCAAACCCAGTGTGGCGAATTCTGGACAAGCGCCACCATGCGGCAAATGTTCAAGCCATGAATGATATATGTTCAACTGTAGTTCTGCCTTCTTCCACTAGGTGTTTGGAAATTTGGAAAGCATTTTAACCAACAAACAAATCTGACCTCCAGTCGCAGATCTCCCATGAGATTAGTCTGTGTAGAACGCAAATACATACTGTATCTATGTGTGCATTTACATGCACACCAATACACTGATTACTACTAAAAACATCTGACAATGCAAGTAAACCCTGTTTACATGAGACTTGAAAACATTGGATTACTTTCGGATTTGATGTCAAAACGTAAAAATTGGCATACGCACAACACTTGTGTGCTTTGGATAAGCACAAAACATAAAATCATGGTCATGAGCAAAAATCTACTTATGCCAATCATGTTTTGCTTAAACAGTTTAAGACCTTACCCCAATAAAGCAAAGCCATTAAGGGGGTTAACATGACCAAACATGCTATCAGCTTATTAAACATAACTGGTGTAAGAACATGCATGTAAACACGCTCTATGAGTTATATAATAAATTATCAAACTATTTACTTCACCTAAGCAAAGTTTTATGATCTCACTGATTTGGAGCAGAATTGGTTCTGTTGGCTCTTGCGAGCTTCTCATCACGGAGCCTTTGAGTTGTCAATCATTAGGCTAATGATGGGGCAAAAGGCTTAGGGTGGAGCTAGGTTAATGAAGGACTAACAAACAATCAGGCAGGAAGCCTTTCCTCCTCTGATACCTGGTGCTTCTGGAATCAAGGCCAGATGTGTTTCGGGTGAAAGGGTCTTGTGGAAGTGCTGACTTGAAAGGTCACACCCGGCCAGAATATTTATCTCATTGTGCACAGCTGTGGCTACGATCTACCTTCTCCGACCTTTGAACCCTGACCTTGGTGTAGCCATCTGTAGGAATGTGGGGCTATTGGTTACTTTTTCTCAACATAAGCTCCCAAGTCATTTTGTTTTGAAAACCACAACATGTGTTATTCCAAATCGCTGGTAAACAGTTTCAGTCTGCAAACTGACACATAAAGAGGGTTTTCTTCAACACTTCACAATTTTAATAATCCCAAAATATATGAATAGTTTAAAAGGCAACATGGTTGCTAATATTAATAGATGCATCTATCTATCTGTCCGTCTGTCTGTCTATCCGTCAATCCGTCCATCCATCACCATCTGTCTTTCCATCCTTTCCAGTTATCTGTCTGTCTGTCTTTCTGTCCGTCCATCCGCCCCTCCATCCATCATCACCTGTCTTTCCATACGTTTCCATTATCTGTCTGTCTGTCTTTCTGTCTGTCTGTCCGCCCCTCCATCCATCCATCCATCATCGTCTGTCTTTCTATCCATTACCGTTATCTGTCTGTCCATCCTTCCGTTCGTCTGTCTGTCAATCCGTCCATCCATCACTGTCTGTCTTTCCATCTGTCTGTCCATCTATCCCTCCCTCTGTCTTTCTGTCTGTCTGTCTGTCTCTCTGTCTGTCTTTCCATCCATACATCCGTCTGTCTGTCCATCTGTCCATCCATTATTGTCTGTCTTTCCATCTGTTCCTGTTATCTGTCTGTCTGTTTTTCTGTCCGTCCATCTGTCCCTCCATCCGTACATCCATCATCTTCTGTCTTTCTATCCATTCCCATTATCTGTCTGTCTGTCATCTGTCTGTCTGTCAATCCGTCCATCTATCACCATCTATCTTTCTGTCCGTTCCCGATATTTGTCTGTCTGTTTGTCCATCCATCCATCCCTCCATACGTCCATCCATCATCGTTTGTCTTTCCAT
Source organism: Myxocyprinus asiaticus (assembly GCF_019703515.2). Taxonomy (NCBI): domain Eukaryota; kingdom Metazoa; phylum Chordata; class Actinopteri; order Cypriniformes; family Catostomidae; genus Myxocyprinus; species Myxocyprinus asiaticus. Next base: position 3,735,025 of record NC_059393.1, read on the forward strand.
CCATTCCCATTATTTGTCTGTCTTTCTGTCTGTTTGCCCATCTGTCCATCCATCTGTCTGTCCATATGTCTGTCCATCCATCATCATCTGTTTTTCTGTCCATTTCCATTATCATTCTGTCTTTCTGTCTGTCTGTCTCTTTGTCTGTCCGTCTGTCTCTCTGTCTGTCGGTCCGTTTGTCTGTCCATCCACCATCGTCTGTCTTTCCATCCATTCCCATTATCTGTCTGTCTGTCCATCTGTCTGTTCATCCGTCCATCCAAAAATCCTCTGTCTTTTTGTCCATTCCCATTATCTGTCTTTCTGTCCATCCATCTGTCCCTCCATCCATCTGTATGTCTGTCTGATTGTCTGTCAATCAGTCTGTCTGTCCATCCATCATAGTCTATCTTTCCATCCATTCCCATTATCTGTCTGTCTTTCTATCTGTTGGTCCTTCCGTCTGTCTGTCTGTCCGTCCATCTGTCCATCCATCCATCCGTCTGCCTACAATTAATGGCTATATTTGGGTTTCTTGATTGGTTGCTTGATGTAGAATGACTCAAAAATAACAAAATGCATGAGATTTTTTCAACTGATTTTACACATTGTTCAAAAACATTTGTAAAAACCAGGATATTAAATGAAATAAACTCAGAGGCAAATGAAATGTGAGAGCTTTTATTAAAAAAATAAACTTTGCTTTAATCTATTTTAAACATTACCATCCTTGAGTATTGCAATTTGAATCCACTGTGGGCCTCTGTGTGGAATATTATGCACATTTAATAAGATATGGAAGAAAGAAAGTGTACTCTGTGAAAGAGGAAACTCTACCCCACATGATAAATCTCTTTCTCTTTTTCTCTCAGTGCCAGACACAGAATGAGGAAGTCTGTGGTAGTAATGTGTTGAAAGGTTGTTAGAAGCATGCTATATGCTGGAGCTGGGGTGAAGAAGAGCATTGAGAATTTGAATGTGAATTAATTTGAACCAGGTCGAGAAGCCTATTTGCCCAAATCTACAACCATCTATTCATGATCAAGTACAGCCACACTTTAGCTTGGCAGTTGACTTTGCCACATCTTCCTGGAGAACACATGTGTGATTTAAAAGCACAACATTATGAGAAATTGTCTCATCAGCAAAACATCTGTACTACTTATGTAAACCATCATTAAAATAGTGTGTGTGTGTGTGTGTGTGTGTGTGTGTGTGTGTGTGTGTGTGTGTGTGTGTGTGTGTTAATTTCACTTTTACAGTACTACTTTATAATTATTATTATTATTATTATTATTTTGGTCAAACCAGTGAAAAATATTTAATGCTTAGAGAATGCTCTTTCATAGCTCAGGACAATTAATGTCATTCTCAGTTGTTACTTAACACCTTGAGCTCATATTGCATATTTTGGCTGCCACCTGCAATTTTTCACATCCAAATTTATATATATAACATTGTATATGTTTACAATCTTATGATGAACATTTATTTATTCATTTTTCATCATGTCTTTGAAAGCTAGCCTGTAATTCAGGCTCTGTTTGCTCTATGTAAATGTTAGTTCATCTACTAGTTGGCAGCAAGTACTGAGAAAAATAAATTTTCCTCTATCGCTTTACATTACAATACACAGATCTGAAATGCATGTGGTGCTCTAATGCAGCTGAGCATTCACCATGTGGTTGTCCATTGACATTCAGTCTATTTCTGATTGCACACACCTTCCCCACTGTTTCATCGAATATATCTGCCTCTGAATGGACTAGAAACTTAATCTAGGTGTCGCATTGCTTAACAGGCACATTATGTATCAATTTTGCATATGTGTATTATGTAAACTGAGTATTTATTAGCACTCTTGTCTTCACTCTGTAGTCCTTGTGCACTGTATATTGTATATTTTATTGTATTGTATGATGTATTGGATATTGTATATCTGTTCGAGCCTATTGTATTATGAGAATTGTACATATGTATGTCAAATGACACTGCATTGTTGTGGAGCATCCACTAAGATTTTCACCATCTGTACACTCATGGTTATGATGTTTAGACAATTGGCGACTTGACGTGGTTACGTGGCAAGACATGGAAACATGGTGAAACAAGGTGTGGGGTGTGGTCTGGTGAAAACATGGCGTGGAGCATGAGACCAGGGCGGAGCCCATGGGGGGTGGAGCCGTGAGAGGCTCGAGGGGCGAAACCATGGAGAACTGGATACCCGGAGAGTAGCCGAAGACTCGAAGGGCCAGGGTAGAGCCGGAGGCAGGGAGGACCGAGACAGGCTGAAGGACCGCGGTGGATCCGAGGGAACGTAGAACCGAGGTGATGTCGAGGGATCGACAGGCCAAGGCGGAGCCCAGGGATCGGAGAGTCTAGGCGGAGTCGGAGGTTCGAAAGTTCTCCATATCTGGGATATCTCAGAGGGCAATGACTGAGTCGGTGGCTTGGGGGGAACCGGCTGATCAGGAGAACTCAGGGTCTGGAATGGACGAGGTTTGCAACGCTGGCTCTGGGACAGATGAGGCTTACAACGCTGGTTCATTGGCTGTGGCAGACATGGGCGTTGGCTCGTTGACCGTGTTAGGCTTGGGCATTGGCTCGTTGACCAGAGGTGACCCTGAGACATTGCATTGGAGCAGACTGAAGCTTGGCTGTGACTTGGCATGGAGCAGACTGAGTCGTGGCTGTGACATGGCATGGAGCAGACTGAGGATCCGGGGCAGAAGGTGGCGCAAGCTCAGCGGCCATGACGTGGGACTCTGGCTTTTCTCACAAAAGTTTTCTCTTTTCTCATAAAAGTTCTCCACATATTCCTCAATGGAAATGTTTTCTTGGCGTAGGCGAAGAAGCTGAACTGCTGGGTTCATCTTGGTCGGTCGAGTATTCTTTAACATTGGCTGGCAACAAGGTAAACAAAGAGACGATGATGAAGTGCGATGATCCCAAGTGCAGTATATTAACAAGGTGTATTCCAAATCATGAATCCAAACATGAACACAAAACAAAAACATGAATTAGACTTGACTAAACTTAACTTGACAAGACTTGGCTTGACTATGAAACAGAACATTGACTTGACTTGACTTGACTTGACCATGGAACCAACATTACACAAACAATTCTCAACAATGGACAATGGCAAACATGTGACTTGGGAGAACACATGACAATGATAACCAATGAACACTTAGGATTCTAAACAAGATAACAAGACTGCTAACAACCTGATGAAACAATGAACCAATGGGGACAAGACACAAGAACATGGGAAACACATGACAAGATCACATGACAAGGAAACAGGAACAAACATGGCGTGGAACTAATTTAAAGTAAAAGACATGAACAAAAACACATACAATCCTGACAGGACATCTGAGACATAACATTTGATTGCACACTTGTCCAAGTGGTCTGTCCTATTTTTCATTAAAGTTTAATAACTATGAAGGAAATACAGATCTACATGCAATAAAGTGACTGTACACCTCCACAGAATAAAACAAATATTAATGTATTGTACTTGCAGTTGCCAAGCCTTTTATAGACATATGGTGACTGCAATTCATTGAGGAGCAATAGTTCAACAGAGTTGTTAAAATCCAGACATTTGTGCTTAGTATTTAAAGTTCTTTTAGCCCATAGTGTAATTTATCATAGCATGGTCAAATTAACTTCAAGTTAACAGCAAAAACTCTTAAGTCATGTGTATGGGTCAGAAAACCCATACACAACCCATACAGTAATTTTGGATTAATCCATAATTAGATTCAAACAGGGATTCATTTCTATTTATTTTATACACCGAAACATATTGTTTTCAGCAATGCTAATATAAAGACATTAAAAGCTTCCAAGCAGGATGTTATACAACATTCTGCAACAAAAAGACAACCATAACAGACAATTCCCTGTTGTACGACAAGGTGAAAGTGTCTTATGGCCTTGTAACCTCACCTTTCGTCTCTACATTTCACTGAACAGTCAAACACATTATAAAACTGTGTGTCGATTCTTGGAACTTCCTATTCTTGGAAATATTCAGCGTCATTCAGTGTCATCTTGACAGATTCCTGCATTAACCTTGTCCATCCAGTCAGAGCTGTGTCTCTTGAACTGTCAAACACTGTACGTGGTGTCCAGATAGTTTGCACCCACAAGTTACCTTTAAGAAATAGACAATGGAGGATAACGTGCTTGCTGACAGGAGTTGTCTTTGCTATCTTTGTTTATTTTGGCTGATATGAATGTGTCAAGATTTTCTCATTATGAACACACACAAGAATGATTTAATGTGGACAGGGGTTTTGTTGTGGTTCTTGTAGTAGAGGAAACATGCTATTGTATTATGAACAAATATGCTGATTTCTTATTTACACAAGATTTAAATATTACTAGCCAACTCCACAATTGGTGTCAGCTAGACAGGATTGGGGAGTACCGGTAACTAACTGAAAATAGTGACACTAATAACCTAAAGGGATAGTTCAAAAATGAAAATTCTGTCATTTACAGCAAGTCAATGACTGAATTTGCATGTTGTTCCAAACCTGTATGACTTCCGTAAAACACTGTAGAAGAGAATGTTAGTCTCAGTCGACATTCACTTTCATTGAATCTTTTTCTATACAGTAAAAGTGAATGGTGACTGAGCTGCCAGTCCCTAATATTCTGCCTTACAACATCCTCTGTGTTCTATGGAGGAAATAAAGTTATATTAGTTCTTCTTCTGGCATTTTATTGAAATAATTAGTTAAATACTGGGTAACACTTCACAATAAGTTTCCATTCGTTAACATTAGATAATGCATTAGGTATCATGAACAAACAATTAACTATATATTTGTTTACAGCATTTATTAATCTTAGTTAATGTTAGTTATAAAAATACAATTGTTCAGTGTTAGTTCATGTTAGTTCATAGCACATTAACTGTTGTTAACTAATGCAACTTTTGATTTAAAAAATGTATTAGCATATGTTTTAATTAATATTAACTAAAATGAATAAATGCTTAAGAGTATTGTTCATTGTTTGTTCAAGTTAACTAATGTTGCTAACTAATATTAACAAATGGAACCTAATTGTAAAGTGTTACCAAATACTGTTGGTTCTTTACTATGTATTTGACTCGGTTATATATAAATTAAGAGTGTATTTATTTTATAATTGCATTTAGTGCAGATTTCCCTGTAACCTAATGGAGATTGTTCATTCATTCATGGCATTGTTTATGTGCCAAAAAAATACAGCTCTGACAAAATTGCATATATATATATATATATATATATATATATATATATATATATATATATATATATATATATATATATATATTTTCTAATTGCTATTTGCTTAGTCACCAAAAGTTTAAAGGGTCATTAGCAATGCTGGATAAATTACTAGAAAAGGTCTTATTTAAAATTGTAATCAGATTACTGATTCCTTCATTTTAAAGTAATTACATTACTTATTGTTTTTACGTTACTCTGTAAAACACTTTCCACTCAGCTGGTCCAATATAATGTATTTATTTCCTGATAACAATAATTTTGCGTTTCACTACATTTTGACTTTAAAAAAGTAACTAAATAACTATTATTAGATTCAGTAACTAACTACTGTGTAATCAGATTACACCCAATATTGGTCTTCAGTGGTCCGAGATATGTATTAGTGTCACAACATTTGTTTGCACTACCATTAATCATGCAGCGCTACGCGCAACGACCGTCCACAACATCTTATCCAATATTCGTGAGAGCGCTAATTATAATTGCAATTTTCGAGCCAGCGAAAAGCACAAGTGAGGGTGTGTGGGAGTGTCCGAGCTATTGTGGGTGTATGTGCGCAAACTGTGGGTTTTTTGTATGGTAATGAAGCAACGCAAAGCGCAATTTACTATTTTCCTGAGAAATAGACGTTTAAAAACCACGTCTTAACTCATCGCAAGTCTAAACTCAGTTCCTGCATTTGCAGTTGGAGATTCCACCTGCAGGTGGTAATAAAGTTTATGTCCAAACTCTGAAAATATAGTGGAACATCAAATGATGTCCCTGATGATCAGAGTTGTAGCCATCTTCTGAAACAAAAATGTATGAGATTTGTGTTATCTATAGGTCATGGTTTATTTTTCAATTATTATTATTATGTTTAAATTTACAATTGTATGGTCTAATTTGTAAGTCCAAAGGTGTTTTTCCACCTGTTGTTGTAGTCATTTGGAAGAAGTTGAGAGATTAATATGTTTGGAATTTTTTGTCCACTTTGTTATTTTTATTATATTTTCATTTAGTTTGAAGTGTTATTTCAATTTAAAAATCTGTATGGTTTAATTTTTTGTTTTTGTTTCAATAAATAAATAAAAAACATCAAAATTGATTGGTTGAAGTGAAGTGTGTGCTGATGCAATCACTGTTAATACTAGCCATGACTTGTGTGTCAGTAGATGAATATGATTAATAATATTGGCATTCTCTGTAATTTAACGGAGCATACATCCAAATTCAGATGAGAATCACAGAAGCGTGTCACTGTCATAGAAATATGCCCACCAATCATCATGGATGCAGTTAATGCACAAAAGAACGTAATTTTAAATTCTTCTAATTCATTGCATACAGTCCATTTACACTATCAACTACTTATGAATGTACTGTCTTGGTTTAAATCGCTGGTGCTTGAGGGAATGAACTATATAAAATGACCAGAATTAAATTGCACTTAATCCAGCCCATTTGTATGTTGCGTGTACGATTTCGCCAACCAACTTGCACCCAGACTTAGCGCATGCTTGCACGGAAATACCTAAATTTCATGGCCATGCCCACTGACTTTGCACTTAAAATAGGGCCCGATGTCTATTTCTTTGTTTATCACAACACAAATGAGTACTATATTCATACAAGAACAAACTATATCATGTCAATTTTCTGAGCAGTGATGGTGAATTATCAGTATCCCATATGTGTGTACACACATATTATGCATATTATTTGTTACTCAAGGTGGCACTGTTGATTCAGTGATTGGCTAGATTTATATTTGATGTTGCTATTTGATGAAGAAGCAATGTGGAAGTAAACCATAGCAAGTGTAACACATGTACAGTATGTTACAGCTATTGTCATTTGGGAGTAGTACTGAAATTATATTCGTTGTGCAATTTTTTTAGACTCAAAAAGTGCCTGCAAAAATACATGTGTATATCTTATATGTTATATGTAGCTCAATATGTGTTTGACAGCCAGTTGTGTCTCATAAAATTCAACAAAATACATTAACAGAACATATATTCTATTATTTTCTAATTTCCTGAAAATGCTTTGAACATTTTACACTACCTGGGCATTTTGTAGATCCATTTGTAATAGATCTGCAAGCCGGGTCTCGAAAGACCTGAGGTATGTGATAATGTTTGGCGAAACACGCATGCATTTAAGGGTTAATAATATTAATGCCAACTCTGATTGACTCAGCTTCAACAGGAAATTTAGCAAAATCAAAAAGACTTGATAATAGTGTGACCTGCAATCTTAAGGAGCTGGGGTTGGGGGTCAGGTCAGGTCAGTGGCAGGAACCCAGAGGAAGGAGTATGAGTCTTGAGGGCCATCCCTGGGGTGCCCCCCATTTGTCAGTGAGGTCCTAAACACCCACTTCCTATATTGATAGACTGCCCCTCCAATGGGTACTTCAACCCAAATAATTGTTTAAAGAGAACTGCTGACTTGCTGATTGAAGAACTGCCAGATGCATAACAGTTTTCAACACCTTCAAAAACTTGACATCAGGAAAAGTGAATGCCATTGAAAGACCAGGCAGAAAGATTAGGCAAAGACAAGGTAAAAATATAGATGCCGCAAGTGTTTGTAATGCCAGCTATGACATAACAGCACAGTTAAGCCAATGCATACTGTGAAAATGTGGATTTTACTTTGCGGCGTCCCATGTAAAACATAATTAACTGCCAAATTAAAAGCAGAACAGTATCCCAAGGATTTCCTTGTAAAAAAATATGTTCCACGTAAAAAAAATAATCAATAAATAAAAAGTCATAGGGGTTTGGACAACCTGGTCTCACAGAATATAATTTCTTTACCTACATTTTTGCAAAAAGATTTAAGTGGCGCACAGTACATACCGCTGCAATTTTTCTGGTAAAATTAACACTAGAGGTACTACAACAACAACTTTTATTGCCTTTCACACAAATCATGAGGGTGAGTAATTTTTGAGTGAACTATTCCTTTAAAGCTTTATGAATTCATTTGATTACACAAACACATATATGCACCTATATATGTGTGTATATCTATCTATCTATCTATCTATCTATCTATCTATCTATATATATATATATATATATATATATATATATATATATATATATATATATATATACTACTGGTCAAAACTTTTGAAACACTTGACTGAAATGTTTCTCATGATCTTAAAAATCTTTTGATCTGAAGGCATATGCTTAAATGTTTGAAATTAGTTTTGTAGGCAAAAATATAATTGTGCCACCATATTAATTTATTTCATTATAAAACTAAAATTTAATAAAAAAAAATAAAAAAAGTCTTTGAAATTGATGACTTGGACCAAATAATAAAGAAAAGCAGCCAATAAGTGCCCAACATAGATGGGAACTCCTTCAATACTGTTTAAAAAGCATCCCAGTGTGATACCTCAAGAAGTTGGTTGAGAAAATGTCAAGAGTACATGTCTGCAAATTCTAGGCAAAGGGTGACTACTTTGAAGATGCTAAAATATAACACAGTTTTGATTTATTTGGGATTTTGTTTAGTCACATCATAATTCCCATAGTTCCATTTATGTTATTCCATAGTTCTGATGACTTTACTATTATTCTAAAATGTGAAGAAAAAAATTATAATAAAGAATGAGTGTGTTTCAAAACTTTTGACCAGTAGTGTATATATATATATATATATATATATATATATATATATATATATATATATATATATATATATATATACATAGTGTAATACAATTGTAACAAACCATAAAACAGAATACAGAACAATTAAAAAGAAAAACATGGAATTTGGGGGAAAAAGATTAGAACAAATATAACAAATTCATAGGGCCCTAATTACAATACTTGGCGATTTGGTGGGGTGATGGAGATGTGCTGTTTTCACACAGCTGTTGAAGAGAAGTGGAGGCCAGGCATGGCATTCTTGAATTCTGTCTCGTCTGAGCGGCTGCACTCTTTCACTCTTTTAGATCCCAATCACTACTGGCTGCCATGCAGGCTTTAGCAGACTCTCTACATGATTACGCTAAATAATGAAGTTCAAGAAAATAAAATGCAGATGATTGCTCTGACCAAACTAGAGCAAAAAGTTTTGTCTGCTTTCATGAAATTGAGTTTAATGAGCAGTGCCCGGTAAATTGTTGAGCACTTATGAAGCAAAATCAAAGAGTAACATTGATATAGCATTTGTGAAGTTCAGCTTTGCCTTAGAGATGTTTCAGTCGTGTTGGTTTGAGCAATGAACTCTCAAAATAATGTGGTGGCATTACATGTACCAAATTCACAAAAGATATTGAACCATTCCTCAGGCACCAAAAGTACATTTTTAGCTCAACTGGCTCCTTCTAACAGACCATAAATAGATAAATAACACAAACAAAAAATGGAAAGACCTCAAAATAGCCTATCTCGATAGGTTAATTTTGTCGGTAAGGCCAAGGGAAGGATTGCCGGGAAATAATTTGGAAGTGAATTAACATTACCACAGTCTTATGTTTGACTTAATTTTACTTGATTTTGGGCTATTTTTTCAACACCCTTGGCATGGAAGAGCTGTTTTAGTCTGATTTTCAAAGAGACCCTACCTTGAGAAAAGAGGCTGAGAGAATTTCATACATTTACAAACTGTATACAGTGAATGACACAGCAGTACAGTGAACTGTCAAGCTTTTTTTGACAACACTGAGATCCAGTTACTCAAGGTACACACTTGCACTACAGCTGGTGCCTTGCTGATTTTGAGTATTTTAAATGCTGCCCCCTATATACAGCACATATGTGACTGCCCACTTTTTTGTGACTTTGGTTGCATAAGTATTTTTCCCATTAATTTTATTAATAGGAATTAAAAATATATTTATATTTCAGTAAAGAGTTTTATGCCTTGACCCACATCAACCAGCTCTGAAGTGAATCACAACATTGCAAACTTTGATTAAAAAAATAAAATAAAAAAAGCATATCAAATCAAATCAAATCAAATCACTTTTATTGTCACACAACCATATACACAAGTGCAATAGTGTGTGAAATTCTTAGGTGCAGTTCCGAGCAACATAGCAGTCACGACAGTGATGAGACATATACCAATTTACAATAAACTTCAGATTTACACAACACAATTTAAAATCTACACAATATACAAATAATAACATATAATGTACAGTATACAATACACACACTATAGAATACACATTATATAAAAAAATAAAATAAAATAGTATATATAGTATGTATAAAATGTACAGTAGGTTGTATTGTACTGTATTGACATTCAGGCATATGTGCTACATACAGTAAATGCTCTACTCTATGGCTGCGTTCACACAGTCAGTGTTTGGGATTGACAACCGTATTTACTTACAAGTGTGAGTCTTTTATTTATTTATTTTTATTTTTAATAAAAAAAATTTATTAAAATTTTTCTTTTCTCCCCAATTTGGAATGCCCAATTCCCAATGCCCTCTAAGTCCTCGTGGTGGCATAGTGACTCGCCTCAATCCGGGTGGCGGAGGATGAATCTCAGTTGCCTCCGCGTCTGAGACTGTCAATCCGCGCATCTTATCACATGACTTGTTGAGTGCGTTACCGCGGAGATGTAGCGTGTGTGGAGGCTTCACGCTATTCTCCGCGGCATCCATGCACAACTCACCACGTGCCTCACCGAGAGCGAGAACCACATTATAGCGACCACAAGGAGGTTACCCCATGTGTCTCTACCCTCCCTAGCAACCGGGCCAATTTGGTTGCTTAGGAGACCTGGCTGGTGTCACTCAGCACGCCCTGGATTCTAACACATGACTCCAAGGGTGGTAGTTAGCGTCAATACTCACTGAGCTACCCAGGCCCCCTATAAGTATGAATCTTGAAATGTCACGTTCATATAACAGCTTACAGTAGTAGTTCAAATTCTGTCTGTATGAATTAAAAACTGAAGTCACAACCGTATTCTAACAGCTGCAACTATAGTGACAGTGACTAAAGATGGCGACGTCCATAACAATGGCATGTCTTATCACAATTGACGCCGCGCTATTAAATAAATGAGTCCAGTCAATGTGTGAGTTCATCCATCAGATCAGAATTAACTGACAGTGGCTTTGAATGCTTTCTAATCACGTGCAGAGCACAGCTTCTGTGTTGCACGGCTCGTGCCCTTGAGAAGCCGGTGGAAAACGTTGGCTGAATCTTTGGATGACATGCAGCTCATTTCTCCATCTCCATAAGTTAACGAAATCCCACATGAGACACATGCTTGTTCAATGCAGTGTGTCTCTCACATTATATGACGTGACTAACAACTAGTTGTCCAGTACAGTTCCATTCTCACAGCACAGGTTTTCAGAGAATGCGGTTGTGAGACCTGAAAATTTGCAGGTGTCAGTTCAGGTATGGAATGCGGTTGTCACTCTTGTAAATAATCGAACTGTGTGTGTGAACGTAACCATATTAAGCACTCAAAACAGGACTGACAACTGTATTCTGCTGCTGTGTGAACGTGGCCTATGTGGCACAATTTCAAAGTTTCGAGTTACAGTCGACGACTGCAGATTTCGCCCCTGGGTGCTTCGACAGCGCTAAAAGAGTGTATATTCCTGCTAAAGAGTATATTTTCTCTATTAGAGCACACACATTGACGTTGAACGTCTTTTTAAAGATGCGTCTTTATAAAGATGCCTTTCCGTGTGATTCCTGGATGCGGTCGCTATCTCTCCACTTCCGACGGCCACGGGCGCTGCCTCACATGTCTGGGCAGCGATCACACTGAGGCAGCGTTCGTGGATGGTTCATGTTCTCATTGCGAGAATATGACCATGGTAATGTTGCGGTCGTGGCTTTTCTTCTTCCGGGGGAAAGACACTCTAGCCGCCCCCCGTGCCTCGCCTTTTACCTCCGGGTACGATGCCGGCCCAGCTGGCGCTGGAGGTGATTTGGGGTCTTCAATGGGCGCGGCTCCTCCTATTCCCCAGCATGCTCGTTTGCTCCCGGCGAGTTCCGAGAGGAGACCAGCTCACCCCAGGGCCAGCTTAGTGTCCCTTTCAGAGCTCCAGAGCGGGATGAGTGCTTAATCACTGCATCAGAGAGCGTACTGGTGATGTCAGATGCCGAGGACCTGACTGGGCTGCCACCTTTGGGTCGGCCCGCCCAGTCTGAGGCTGATGGCAACATGACTGCCATGCTTGCCCGGGCCGCCGCGTGTGTCGGGTTGCAGTGGAAACTTCCACCCTCCCCTGAGCCCTCACGGCTAGATGATTGGTTCCTGGGTTCGGGGCGTTCCCCCGGTCCCTTTCTTCCCGGAAGTGCACGAAGAGGTGACGAGGTCGTGGAGGGCACCTTTTTCTGCCCAAAACTGCCCTCCCAGCTCATCCGCTCTCACTACCCTCGATGGCGGGGCAGCCCACAGGTATACGGAGGTCAATCAGGTGGATAAGGCGGTTGCGGTGCACCTGTGCACCTGTGCCCGGCACTCCCAAGGCCTGTAGGATGATGTCGTCTCTGATGGTCAAAGCCTACAGCGCCGCTGGTCAGGCCGCCTCTGCCCTGCATGCCATGGCCCTCCTGCAAGTACACCAGGCCAAAGCACTAAAGGAACTGCATGTGGGTAGTCCTGATCCCCATGTGATGCAGGAGCTGCACTCTGTGACCGATCTCGCCCTCCGGGCGATGAAGGTCACAGCGCAAGCACTCAAGCACCCTCGTGGTCCAGGAACGCCACCTGTGGCTGAATCTGGTCGAAATGAGGGACGTGGACAAGGTTTGCTTTATCAATGCCTCCATCTCCCAGATCGGCCTATTCGGTGACACCGTCGAGGACTGCTTCTTGGCAGTGAGGAAGCAGAAGGAGGCTATACAACACATCTTGCCCCGGCACGGCTCAAAATCCCGTATCCCGTCTGCTCACAGAGGGTGTCCCCCTGCGGCGGCAAAAGCCCAGGTGGCTCTGCCTCAGCCCGAGCCCAGTTCTCGGCCCCAGCGTAGAGCCCCCCCGAAGGAAGCTGATGCCCTCAGCCCTCACAGGCTGGCACGAGAACCCAGAAGGCTCCTAAGCGCCCCTGAGACGGATGACCCAGGGAGCGAAATGTCTGCTGTAAACCCAGAGCTGGTATCCAGACCACTCCATCCCCCGGTGTAGGGCCGGGAGGTAAATCATTGGTTTCCTTTTCTTTTATGTTCACCCACATCCTCAAAAGAGCAGTTTCCTCATTCCCTGGGTCACATAGCCAGTGTTTACGACCGCCGTTATCATGGCAACCGGGCACTGAGCACCTGCGACTTAGACGCCGCACCACACTCACACCCACGGCCAGGTAGTTGTGACGGACTACGAGGATGGTCAAAAAGTCGTTCCTCCCCCGTCGCCGACCCCCCCGACGCTGGGTACATGGAGCAAGGTAAGTGCTTCGAGGATCCCCTCAGTGCAGCCACTAGTTCGAGACGAAGCGAGGCTCCTCGACATGGCATCCCCTGCTCCCTCCCACCGTGAGGCCCCACCTACAGGTACGTTAAATGCGATCGTCCCCTTAGTGCCCCTTGCCCGGAGCTTGGACGTGTGGCTAGCGCTTTACAACCTGTTGCGGTGGTTGGGCAGGACCATCTGACTCGGCTACACGATTCAGTTCGCCAGGCGCCCGCCCCAGTTCAGTGGTGTCCGCTTCACTTCTGTGAGGGGTGAGAATGCTGCCACCTTGCATGCGGAGATTGCGACCCTGCGCAAGGGCTCGATAGATTCTGTCCTTCCAGCCGAGATGAAGAAAGGGTTTTACAGCCCTTACTTCATCGTACCGAAGAAAGGCGGTGGGTTGCGGCCAATCTCGGACCTTCCACCCTTTCGTATAGGGACCCCTAGTGTCACTACATCGACACAACATCGAGTGAGTGACAGAAGGGGAACGTCTCGGTTACTGTTGTAACCTCCATTCCCTGATGGAGGTCTCCCCTGCCACAATGCTGTACTACCCGCTGGAATGGCCGGGACCCTGTCTCGGCTCCTCAACACAAAACCTGAATGAGTGGTTGCGAGCCAGCTCCTTTTATTCCCGTATGTCCGGGGGAGTGGCATGCAAATTCTACTTGCCAATTCTCATTGGCCTTTTCTCAAAGATCTGAGGTGTTTGGGGCTCCCAAGGGTGACCCCTAGTGTCACTACATCGACACAACGTCTCGTTCCCTCCATCAGGGAATGGAGGTTACGACAGTAACCGAGACGTTTTTCTAATTGTGCTCAGTAACTCTGTCTATGTATGTCTATGTATGTTCTAACATTAGCAGGTCTCCTTACTTACTCTGTAGCAGCAGCAGAACTAGTCCATCAAGACCAATGTCCTATCAAAATATTATACCTACATTAACATGCTCTTTCAGAATTGAAAGATTTAGCAAATCTGCTAAAATGACTGAAATAACTTAATTGCATTCATCAGTAGCCTGAAAGTTCCTTGGGGCTGGCGACTCCAGGACTGACAGGACAGTGACTTCCTTTCCATTATTTAGCATGTCAAGTCACTCTGTGAAGATTTTCTCAAAGTTGAGAGCATCAGTTTTGTCGTTTAAGTTATCATCTCTCATAATTTGTAAATGTTTCATGAAAAAGGTGACAGTTGGTTGTTAACATACAAATAAACAATTTTTGTCTCTGAGTGAAACAATATGCTTGTTGCATCCTATTTATTAATGCTAACGACTGTCGCTTGAGGATGTTTCTGAAATGTACAACACTATTTGATATGCACTAATTGTTAGGTTGAATGTTATTACAAGGAGTGTGAAGAAATGTCAATTTCTGGGGATGTTGCTTGACATATGATAGTAACCCTGATTGTTAGCACAATAATGTTATTGTTAATGCAGAATGTTTAAACTGGTAGCAATAATATTATTTGTATAGGATTTTTGTTACAAAAAAAAAATTACTTTGCTACTACAAAGAAATTCCTGCATCTTCTTTACTGGTACGAATATTAAGCTAAATTATATTGTGGCCTTCAAGTGGAGTAATTATGAGTGATGAGCACATGATTCACCAAGTGAAATTGTATTTACAAGTGGGAAAACTCTGAATTCTAGATGATAACCGAGTTGTGCCATTGGAAGGGCCGTGTCGACATGAAAGAAGATGGATAGCAATAATTGTGCTCCATTAAATATATATATATATATATATAATTAATACATTGCCAGATACCATACATTAATAAATCATAGAGGTTGTGTAAAATGGATTCAGGTGTATTCACTTAGGTCTATTCACCTGCCTTTGTTCATAGTGTTTGTTTTAGTTTGAGGTCTTCCATATTTTACCTCCGACTTGAATGCATGACATGATGCAATAACGAATGCCTTACTCAGACGCAGAAGCTTCCCATGTGTTATATGTTTTATGTTTTCATCACATTTAAATTTTCAAGTTTTATTTTGTATTTTGTGTAAATGTATTAGTTCAGTTTATTCCTGTCCTTTTAAATTAGATCCTTTTGTATTTCTATGTGTGTCACAGTTAAATACTCTTGACTGCGGAATAATATAAGATGATTTTTCCTCAATCAATGTAGTTATCGGTTTTTTGTTGGTAACTGGTAATGTAGTGTAACTACTTTAAATTATGAGTAGCTTGTAACTTGGGAAGCTGCAGTTTCAAAGTAACTTAGAATGTGCAGTGGAAAGAAAAAGTATGTTAACCCTTTGGAATTACCTGCATATATGTATAAATGTTGTCTTAAAATCTAGTTTGATATTTAAGTTACAATAATGATCAAACAAAATCTGTTTTAAATAATAACACACAAATTATTGTATTGTTCTTGTACCATACATATTAAATACATAATTCAAACATTCACAGTGTAGGTTGGAAAAGTATGTGAACTTCTAGGCTAATGATGTCAACAAAAGCTAATTTAGAGTCAGGAGTTAGTAAACCTGGCATCCAATTAGTGAAACGAAATTGTAGATGTGGATTATAAAAAAAGCACTGAAACATTTTGAGTTTGCTATTCACAAGAAGCATCTGCTGACGTGGACCATGACATGCAAAAAAGAGATCTCAGAAGACCTATGATCAAGAATTGTTGCTTAGCATAAAGCTGGAAAGTGTTACAAAGTTATCATGAAGAACTTACATATTCATCTGTTCACAGTTAGACAAATTGTCTATAAATGGAGACAATTTAGTACTGTGGCTACTCTCCCTAGAAGTGGCCGTCCTGCCAAGATGACTCAAAGGGCACACTGCAGAATGCTCAATGAGGCAAAAAAAAAAAAAAAAAAAAAAAAAAAAAAGGAGTGACAGCTGTAAACTTGAAGGAATCATTGGAACTGGTTAACATCTCTGCTCATGAGTCTACTATATGGAACACATTAAACAGGCATGGTGTCCATGGAAGGACACCACAGAGGAAGCCGCTGGTTTCCTACAAATACATTGCTGCACGACTGAAATTTGCCAAAGACCACCATGACACTCCACAACACTACTGGGAACATATTTTGTGGACTGATTAATCTAAGGCTGAATTGTTTTGGGAGGAATAAAACGGAGCACTATGTATGGTGTATGGGATGAAAACATCATCCCAATTTTGAAGTACGGTAGAGGAAGCATCATGATTTGGGGCTGTTTTGCTGCTTCAGGGCCTGGACTGCTTGCCTTCATTGAGGGAAAATGAATTCCAAAGATCACCATGATATCCTACAGGATCATGTCAAGGTTGCTGTGTGCCAGCTGAAGCTTAGTAGATGTTGAGTGTTGCAGCAGGACAATGACCCTAAACATCAATATATATATATATTTTAAACCTGTTTCCAAGTGCCCCCTTGTTCACAAGCCTAAAAGGACATGCTCAAAATACAGTGGCTGTAGTTCATCCCCACATTGTATTACAGGCATAACTGTAGTCTATTTTGAAAGGAGACACTTGGAAGTTTGTTGTTAAAAAGTAAAAATTAATAAAAGTCATGATTTATTTATTTATTTATTAGAAAAGCTTACATTTATTGTGAAGTGATCAGCTATTTTTTTTTCATAAATATTTATATGAAATAATATATGCCACTGACCTTGTTGATGCATATTAACATACAGTAATAGAGCTAAGCTACAAGTCTGATAACGTTCTATTTCAAATTTGAGGATGATAACTTTAAAACTCTTAGTTATATGAATAAGTTTCCAAGATATCTTGTGATTCTGGCTGTAAATAGCATTGGCCGTTAGCATTTGCACCTAAATACAGAATTGAAATATTATAAAATAAACATGACCTTGTGAATATATTTTATTTCCAATCATAATCGAGTTGTTATAGCAGTGCATTTTAATGATCTCATGTGGATTCCAATCATATAATGAGGCAGAAAGCAGATTATTGGCAGGTGAAGATGATAGCAGGTGTACAGCTCTTCTGCAGTTACAGCTACAGAACTGTCAATAATGATATACAAATACCAGAGACTTCATGGAAATTAAAGACAAACCATATATTTTTGTAAACGTCTATTTATTTTCAATAAGTCTCAGCAATCAACTGATTTGTTTTATGATTGATATGTAATTTATCCTACTATGGTATGGGATGGGGAAGTCCCTGTCATGTGGGCACTGTGCTATGCATGTCATAACTTCCTCTTTATCTTGAAAATATTTGGACAGAGAAATTAACTTCTAGCTTCGCAGTGGTTTGGAAATATTAAAGAATTACATCATATCGCATAATTTAGTGGAAAATGGACATAAATAATATTTCTTTATGAAGTAAATATTAGAATATTTCAAAATGTCCATCAATGTGCACACTGTTGGACTATATTTTCTATTGCACATTGTTCACTGAAGACTGCTAAGGATAACTCATATTGAGATTACATCACTGAATAGGTACATGTGTCTTTATAACCGCTTCATTTTCATAACTCTCCCTTTGATATTTTGATATGTTTCTATTGTGAAACATTGGCTTAATATCAAAGCTGAAGTATTAGACCTTTCTAATGATGTATTGTTTGTCACGATTAAATAAGAATTGAATGTTAATAACATACAGTTAATGCAAACAATACTGATCGTAAGATCGCCGGCGATCCCTGCTAGTGAAGGAGTTTTTTAAACAGATTGGCTTTAAAAAAAGAAAATCCACCTTTTGGAGTGTCCCAGTCAGAGCCCAGACCTTAACCCAGTAGAGATGCTGTGGAATGACCTCAAGAGAGGCGCTCACACCAGAAATCCTGAGAGTATGGCTGAGCTGAAACAGTTCTATAAGGAAGAATGGTCCAAAATTCCTCCTGAACATTGTGAAGGTCTAATCTGCAGCTACCAGAAACGCTTGGTTGAGATTATTGCTGTCAAAGGAGGATTGACCAGTTATTAAATCGACCAGTCGAACTAAATAATAAAACGATTCACTTTTTCTACAGCACTGTCAATGTTTAATGGGATGTGTTCAATAAAGACATAAAAGATTATAATTTTTGTGTGTTGTTGGCTGAAGCATATTGTGTTTGTCTATATTTGAGACTTTGATAAAGATGAGATCACATTTTATGTCCAATTAATGCAGAAAATCGTCATGGTTACTGGTGTAACCTCCGTTGCCTGATGGAGGGAACGAGACGTTGGTGTCGATGTAGTGACACTAGGGGTCACTTTTGGGAGCCCGAGACACCTCTGGTCTTTGATAAAAGGCCAGTGAAAATTGGCATGCCACTCCCCCAAACATACGGGTATAAAAGGAGCTGGTATGCAACCACTCATTCAGGTTTTACGCTGAGGAGCCGATATAAGGTCCGGCCATTTCAGCGGGTAATTCAGCGTTGTGGCAGGAGGGACCAACGTCTCGTTCCCTCCATCAGGGAACGGAGGTTACACCAGTAACCATGACGTTCCCTATCTGTCACTCACTTGACGTTGGTGTCGATGTAGTGACACTAGGGGTCCCTATACAAAACGCCACAAGGCTGAACGGTGTTACGTGAAATGGCGGTGTGCGGTGGGCAGACTTGCTGTGTGCCTCATAGCCAGCACACCAGGTCGACACGTAACCTCCCCCAACAGTTATGAGTGTCGAACGGCCCTTTTTGGGGACAAGTCGACTACCCAAAGATAGAGACAGGCTTAACCCAGTTGTGGCCTCTTTCCCCTTCTCTTTTTCCACTCCCTAAAAAAGAAGGGGGATTATGCGACTGGGCCGCCAGGTCTAGTCGGGGGGTGTCCCTCCCAAGGGGAGGACACCGCGGAGACCACACCTCGCCCCAAGAGAGGAGGGGATATTTAAGTGGAAGAATACATCACATGGTCTTTCCAACCATGTGGAGAGCCTTCAAGGTAGATCCTGCCCAATGGGGGAGGAGTTACTACAACATGGAGACTGGGGCAGAGGCGCTCTGCCCAAGGAAGACGCAGTTTGCCAGCAGGGAAATTAATTAGCGGAAGATATAGATCGCATGGTGTTAGCCTTACAGGGAACCGCCACATGCGGAGCACCTACCCCAGAACCGGGCTCTTAGTTAGCGCGTGTACTGAGTCTCTCTGAAAACTCAACTGCCACAGGGCTCGGAGGAAGTCAACCAGGGAACAACTTTTGTGAACACTACCGGGAATTAACAGCGCACGTCTTCAGCTCAAAAGGAGGTTGAAGGCACTATGTGCAAGCGATACACCCGGCCGGCTATCCCGGGCTTATCCGCTTGTGTTGCATGCCACTACCTGGGACGAAATCGATTCCACCCGGAGGTTGTAGAACCTTGCAAAGGTGTTGGGTGTTGCCCAGCCTGCTGCTCTGCAAATGTCTGTTAGAGAGGCACCTCTGGCCAGGGCCCAAGAAGCCGCTACACCACGGGTAGAATGGGCTCGTAGCCCTACCGGGGATGGCATGTTTTGGGCGAGATATGCCATAGTTATGGCATCAACCAGCCAGTGGGCGATCCTCTGCTTGGAGACAGTGCTTCCTTTCCGCTGTGCACCAAAAACAGACAAAGAGCTGCTCAGAGATTCTAAAGCTCTGCGTGCGATCCAAATAGATGCGTAAAGCACGCACCGGACACAGCGACAACAGGGCTGGGTCTGCCTCCTCCTGGGGCAGCACTTGCAGGTTCACCACCTAGTCCCTAAAGGGGTGGTGGGAACCTTTGGCACATAGCCCGTCAGGGTCTCAAGATCACGTGAGAGTAACCTAGACCGAACTCCAGGCACATTTCGCTGACAGAGAACACTTGCAGGTCACCTACCCTCTTGATGGAAGTGAGCGCAGTCAGGAAGGCAGTCTTCAAGGAGAGTGCCTTAAGCTCAGCTGACTGCAAAGGCTCAAAGGGGGCTCTCTGTAGACCCTGAGAACTACAGAGGTCCACTGAGGGAACGAGGCGCGGCCTGGAATGATTCAGGAACCTGATGATCAGATCATACTTCCCTAAGGACTTACCGCCAACTGCATCTTGGTGTGCTGCTATGGCAGCAATGTACACCTTCAAGGTGTAAGGGGACAGCCTCCCTTCCAACCTCTCTTGCAGAAAGGAAAGCACTGATCTGACTGCGCATCTCTGGGGGTCTTCCCGACGGGAAGAACACCACTTAGCGAACAGACGCCACTTAAAAGGCATACAGGCGCCTCGTAGAGGGAGCCCTAGCCTGAGTGAACGTGTCTACCATCGCAGGTGGGAGACAGCTTAGGTCTTCCGCGTCCCATCCAGGGGCCAGACATGGAGATTCCAGAGGTCTGGGCACGGGTGCTGGATGGTGCCCCTTCCCTGAGAAAGAAGGTCCTTCCTCAGGGGAATTTGTCCGGGGAGAGCTGTCGCGAGGAGCGTGAGGTCCGAGCACCACATCTGGGCGGGCCAGTAGGGTGCTTACCAGGATGACCTTCTCCTCGTCCTCCCTGACCTTGCACAGGGTCTGTGCAAGCAGGCTCACTGGGGGAAAATGCATATTTGCGAATGCCAGGGGACCAGCTGTGTCCCAGCGCGTCTATGCCGAGGAAGGCCTCGGTCAGGGCGTACCAGAGCAGGCAGTGGGGAGGATTCTTGGGAGGCGAACAAGTGCACCTGTGCCTGTCGAATCGACTCCAAATCAGCTGGACCACCTGAAGGTGGAGTCTCCACTCTCCCTTGAGGGTAACCTGTTGTGACGGTGTGTCCGCCGAAGTGTTGAGGTTGCCCGGGATGTGAGTGGCTTGCAGCGACTTGAGGTGCTGCTGACTCCGTTGGAGGAGACGGCGGGCGAGTTGTGACATACAGCGGGAGCGCAGACCACCTTGGCGGTTGACATATGCTACCACTGCCGTGCTGTCTGTCCGAACTAGCACGTGCTTGCCCTGGATCAACGGCCGGAACCTCCGCAGGGCGAGCAGAATTTCCAGTAACTCGAGGCAGTTGATGTGCCAACGCAGCCACGGACCCGTCCAGAGGCCGGCGGCTGCGTGCCCATTGCCAACAGCACCCCAGCCCGTTTTGGAGGTGTCTGGTGTGACCACGACGTGGCTGGAGACCAGTTCTAGGGGAACACCTGCTCGTAGAAACGAGAGGTTGGTCCAAGGGCTGAAAAGACGGTGACAGACCGACGTAATGGCCATGCGGTGTGTCCCGTGGCACCATGCCCATCTCGGGACTCGAGTCTGGAGCCAGTGCTGAAGCGGCCTCATATGCATCAACCCGAGCGGGGTGGCCACCGCCGAGGATGCCATATGCCCCAGGAGCCTCTGAAAAAGTTTCAGTGGAACCGCTGTTTTCTGATTGAATGCCTTCAAACAGGCCAGCACTGACTGGGCACGCTCATTCGTAAGGCGAGTCCAACTCCAAACCGAGAAAAGAGATGCTCTGAACCGGGAGGAGCTTGCTCTTTTCCCAGTTGACCCGAAGCCCTAGTCAGCTGAGGTGTGAGAGCACCAGGTCCCTGTGTGCGCATAACACGTCTCGAGAGTGAGCTAAGATTAGCCAGTCATCGAGATAGTTGAGAATGCGAATGCCCACCTCCCTTAACGGGGCAAGGGCAGCCTCTGCGATCTTCGTAAAGACGCGAGGAGACAGGGACAGGCCGAAAGGGAGGACTTTGTACCGATACGCCTGACCCTCGAACGCGAACCGCAGGAAGGGACTGTGTCGAGGAAGGATTGAGACGTGAAAGTATGCATCCTTCGGGTCTACCGCCGTGAACCAATCTTGATGCCGGACGCTCGCTAGAATGCGTCTTTGCATCAGCATCTTGAACGGGAGTCTGTGTAAAGCCCGGTTCAGTACTCGCAGGTCCAAGATTGGCCGCAACCCACCGCCTTTTTTCGGTACAATGAAGTAGGGGCTGTAAAACCCTTTCTTCATCACGGCTGGAGGGACAGGTTCTATAGCGTCCTTCCGTAGGAGGATAGCGATCTCCGCACAAGGTAGCAGCGTGGACACCGCTGAACCTGGGCGGATGCCCGGCGAAGTGAATCGCGCAGCCGAGTCGGACGGTCCGGACCAGCCCTCGTGACGGATTGGAAGCCGCAAGCCATGCGTCCAAGTTCCGCGCAAGGGGGACCAAAGGGACAATGTCATTGGATGTACCAGCAGGTGGGGCCTCGTGGCCGGGCGGAGCTCGAGGTGCCACACTACGTTGTGGCCGTGCTGAGTCCGAGGACATCGAAGCACTTACCTGGCTGCTTGTGACCACCCCCGGAACAGCCTGGGACGGGGGAGGAAGAGGCCTGTCCTCGTGACCCGTGGAGACTGTCACATCGGGAGCGGATTTGTGCCACAGCTGTGCGCTCAGGGCGGGAGACCGCCGCTGGAGCGCCAACCTGCCAAATGGAGTGGTGGACAGTGGTCGTGATGCCAGCCGTACACACTGGATACGTGACCCAGGGAACAAGGAAACCACTCTTGCTGAGCTCTTGAGTACTGCAGCCACTTGGGCATGCAGCGCAATTAAATGCAAAAAGTAACAAAAAGATGAAGATCTGCTTACCAGCTCCAGAGCAGTGGGTTTCGTTGTCCCTGGGTCGCCCATCTCAAGGGTGCTTTGAAGCCTTTCACGGGTTCTGGGCGGCCGCGAGACAGGTGGCATCTGCTTCCTGCGGTGGGCTCCACGCCGGGGCCAGGCCGAAGGGGCGGGCTGTGGCGGAGCCGGTGCAGTCACCGCAGGGGGATGCCCTTGGCGATGAGTAGATGGGGTGCGGGATCTTGAGCCGCGCCGGGGCAGGATATGCCGGCTAGCATCCATCTACTGCTCTACCATCGAGAACTGCTGGGCAAAGTCCTCGACGGTGTCGCCGAATAGGCCCACCTGGGAAATGGGGGCAGCAAGGAATCGTGTCTTGTCGGCCTCACCCATCTCGACCAGGTTGAGCCAAAGGTGGCGCTCCTGGACCACTAGTGTGGCCATCGTCCGCCCGAGAGACCACGCCGTGACCTCCGTTGCTTGGAGAGCGAGGTCGGTCACCGAGCGCAGTTCCTGCATCAATCCCAGGGCGGAACTACCCTCGTGCAGTTCCTTTAGCACCTTGGCGGACTTGCAGGAGAGCCATGGCATGCAGGGCGGAGGCGGCTTGTCCAGCGGCACCGTAGGCCTTGGCCGACAGAGACGATGTAAACCTACAGGCCTTGGACGGGGGCTTTGGGCACCCGTGCCAGGTGGCGGCGCTCTGCGGGCATAGGTGCACCACGAGCGCCTTTATACACTGGGGGATTGCTGAATAACCCTTGGCCGCCCCACCATCGAGGGTAGTGAGAGCGAGGAAGCTGAAAAGATTGGGACCGGGCAGTAAAAAGTGCATCCCGCAACCTTGTCAGCTCTTCATGCACTTCCGGAAAGAAAGGAATGGGGCGGGGCGTGGCTTTGAGCGGTGCAGCGAGCCCAGGAACCAATCACCGAGCCACGAGGGTTCAGGGAAGAGCGGTGAAATCCACTCTAACCGACGCTCGCGGCTGCCCGGGAAAGCATGTCGTCATCTCCGCGTCAGCCTGTGACTGGGCGATCGACCCCGAAGGGAGGAGCCCAGCTGAGGCTTCCGACTGGATGAGCCCGCTCTCCGATGCTGCGCTCGAGAGCTCATCACTTTCGCGGGCTCCGAATAAGAGGTCGAACTCGCAGTGAGATGAGCCGGCGGACTCACCCGGAAGCCCGATCGGGGCAGACGAGCGTGCTGGGGAATGGGAGGTCCGCGGGGGGATACGCGGCGGAGGCGGTTCCACTGGGGTCCCCAAATCGCCCCCAGTGCTAGCCACGCTGGCCTCAAACCCGTGGGTAAAAGGACCGAGGCGGGAGCCTCTGAGGTGGCTCGATTTCTTACGAAGGCGAGCCGCGACCGCAACGTTGCCATGGACATATTCTCGCAATGAGAACATGACCATCCACGAACGCTGTCTCCGCGTGAGTAGTGCCCAGACACGAAAGACAGTGATCGTGACCGTTAGAAGGCGAGAGATAAAGAGCACAACCAGGAATAACACACAATCGGAAAAGCATCTTTAAAAAGACGCGTCTTTAAAAAGACGTTCTGTGTGTGCGCTCTTATAGAGAAATATATACTCTTTTAGAGGGGAAAAATGCTCTTTCAGAAAATATACTCTCTAGTTTTTCTGCCGAAGCGCCCAGGGGCATTCTCTGCAGTGCACCAGTGCAGAGGATGGAGAAGCCGCTGAAATGCGCCATCAGATCCAGCAGAGGTGAATGAACAGTAGTATTCAGCTCAGTGAGCATGACCGTTCGGCTCCGAAGAGAAAATCTGAATGAGTGGTCGCATACCAGCTCCTTTTATACCCGTATGTTCGGGGGAGTGGCATGCAAATACCACTCGCCAATTTTCATTGGCCTTTTATCAAAGACCAGAGGTGTCTCGGGCTTCCAAGAGTGACCCCTAGTGTCACTACATCGACACCAACGTCGAGTGAGTGACAGATAGGGAACAGCAAATTCTAAAGTGTTCACATATTTTTTCTTGCCACTGTAGTAGGTGTAGTTCTTCCAGGATTAACTTGGATGTCCTGTATTTTGGCAGAAATGACCAGTGATACAGAGCAGCCCTGAATTAAATACACTGTAGAGTGCCTCCTCTTTGGAGCATTCCACAAAAGAGTGCAACAGTTGGGTTCTGGAAGTAAAAATGCCATTCATTTTCTCAGTTTTGTTTTAGTGACAATTATCAAAATTTTCAAGACAGACCTTACAGGAAGTTGTTAAGTGCTATTATTCTAATGGTTGCCAACTTTTCATTACAAACTATGGGACATTTCGACCATTTTGAGCACCTAAAGCACCATTAGAGGAGCAGGGGTTCTCCCTCAAGAGTTTCACCGTTGACATTGACGCCAATGTCAAGCCTTACCTTATCATGTCTTGAAAGGTTTAATCATTTAAAAAAAAAAAAAAAAAAAAAAAAAAAACAGTTTCTCTACAGAGAAAATTAATTTAATTTTTACTTCCAGAACCTGACTGTTGTGCTCTATTGTGGTCTGCTCCAATGAGGAGATGCTCTACAGTTTATTTGATTCACGGCTGCTCTGTATCACTGGTCATCAGACCAGCTGCTGTTTTATTGGTCAGGTGATTCTATTGACCACAATCGTTAAACTTTTGAACCGGCTTGTAGTTCAACCCTCATGCAGGCAAGCCTCATGGATGGGGATGCTGCCAAGACAAGAAGTGAACAGGTGCTGTCTCTTACTTCACTAGCTGTGGGCGATGGAGATCAAAGCTTCCAGTGTCTGATAGTGAACCCCAGGATTGCCTGTGTAGACTTCTGTTTTATTTATAATGGAAACTCATGGACATACAAGCTCTCTGTGCATACGACTGTGAAAATATGTGATTTGCTTTTAAAGAGCACCTATTATGGTTTTTAAACGTGCCTAATTTTGTTTTAAAGGTCTCATACAATAGATTTACATGCATCCAAGGTCAAAAAACACTTTAATTTGCTCATAATTTAAATTGCAGCATTACCTTTTTTTTCCCCCAGTGTCAAAAACGACTCGTTCAATGATCCGTTCTAAAGGATTCATTCTAAACTCCTCCTTTCAGAGAGCCGAGTCTGTTGTGATTGGTCTTCCGCTTAGTGTAGTGTTTAAGGGCGGGTCAAAGCTGTTCGCGAGCAGCCAATGAAGAACGGAGGTGGGTTTTTTGTTACCAAATTACGTAGGTTAGCACAGGAAGTAAGTCTGGAATTACTAATGACTCGTTTCAGGTGTTCAGAATTGGTTCTTTCTTTTGAGAGTCAATAACTCCATGTGTCGTGCACTTTTGATTTTTGAAACTTTGCATCTATATAACACACTACATGAAAGGTAATATTTGAAAAACTATAATAGTGCTCTTTAACAGAAATTGTAGTGAAGGCTGTGCTTTACATTCATCATCTGTTAATGAAACATTTCTGACAAGAAACATAAAAAAGCTCCATATTTGGATGGAAGAAGTAGAATATGTTTTACTCTGAAAAGAGTTTCCCCCCAGCTGTTCTGGACAACAGCCATAGATAGACTGACCCTCACATTTGCTCTCTTCTCATTTGTGACCTGTTATTAGCTCTGAGTTTTTGGACTTGTGTTCTTCAAATGATGATCCCCCCATCTTGTGCTCTGCTAATGAACTCTTATTTTGGCAAACTAATGTGTAAATTTTGATGATAAGACACCAGCTGTAAAGGAAATGAGGCCATAGTTGTGATCTCAAACTCTGTACTTCATTACTTCCATAGGAATAACCTTGCGCTCTCTATTAATCATTTAAAGACTTGTAGAAAGAATGTAGAACCACTGTTTTTTTTGGCTCCAGCCTTGTTTCTTTTAACTTTTACACAAAGCATTTTCTTTTTCTGTTTTTGTTTTTGTATACTTCACCTCAAATATGTATATTTTGTGAAGGAATATGCTAATTAAATTCTATTTTTAAAAGTGACCTACTCTGTCTCATCTAACTGAAGTGACTTTTCGTTCAATATCTAGCTATTTTTGTTTAGCTCAAGGGGTTTGGCTGGCTTTGACAGTTAGAAGTCGTAATTACACCATTTGCCATTTACAGCCATTTAAAGTAGCCATGAATTCAGACAAATTAAATGTAAATGTTTCACTATTTGAAAGTTGATGTTTCACCAGTGACCTGCTGCAAGGGGTGCTCATATAGAGTGATCATCACATGGCATTATATGTAAATGCAAGCTTAATCTAGCTAACCGAAAATATACTTAACACACTTCCAAGCACATTAATTGAGGGAAAAAAAAAACATGTTATAGACTTCTTTTAACAGTTAAGATCACACTTGGAGCAGCACTGTTCTTTTGATACCTGTATGACATGCCCCTACTTTGTCCTGTCTCCCATATGAAATTAGTGCTTAAGGAAGAAAAACCCATTGAGTGATCTGTTCTAAAATTTTCCAAAATTAATGACTTTTTGATGGGTGTCCAAAGACAATTGGTCTAAAGGGGAGTGGATGGTGTGGCTGATGGATTGATGAATGTCCGACCCTTGTGTAAACAGCCTTAGGAGCACATGTGCACGGAAAACGATCCCCTGGGGCCCCTACACACTGCATAGGGGATATCTCTAAGCCCTGTGCTGACGGCAGTGAGGGAGGATGATAGATGAAGATGTATGAGTGCAGATAGACCATCAGATTATCGGTAAGTCTATCTGATGCAATGTTGTAATCAATCCCATTCTCCATTCCTGGTCCCCTTGGCTCCTGAATTGCAAGCCATGCCTAGTAGACTACGCCAATCAAACACCCTGTCTACATGAAACACAGCCCAGTACTCAGCCTGCTTTCATTTCCAACTCGATTTCCTTTTTCCTTTTTATGAGCTAAAGTGAATTTACCACAGACATGGAACTCATGCCAGTGGCTTTAGAGAAATACTGCTGTGCAAAGACAAAAGGCAGTAACTGCACATTTTATCAAAACTTATGAGCAATGAGTCAAAATCATGTTTCTTTCAAATAAAATGGAGTGTAAAAATTTGATAATCCACATTTGGCTGAACAATCAAAATATATTAAAGGTGTTTTTCTCACATTTACTGTTGATGTAGTTACTGAATTTTTGCAGAACAGTTCACCTATTCTGCAACACTTGAGAAACACATGACAAAAAGTATCATAAAAGTGGTCCATACAACTCTATGTGCTCTATTCTCAGTCTTCTAAAGTCATATAATAGCTTTGTGTGAGAAACAGACCAAAATTTAAGTTCACTGATAATCTAGAGAGCTGTTAAACATTACAGCCGTTGAGTCAGTGAGCTTGAGAGTTGGCGAGCTAGGGTGGAAGTCAAGGGGATTTTCTGTGTCTATATCTGTCATATTTGACAATATTCATCCATATCTTTCCATATTATTATCTGCAATTCACAATTTGAACTCTTGCAGCCTCTAAATCTGAGCTGCCCCATCACTGGAAAGACAATTATTATTATTTTTTTAAACATTCAGTTAAATAGATTTTAAAAACTATTGGCCCATTAATTGGATATTGGCTTTCTTTCAACACCTTAGTTATTGGTATCTGTGAAATCCAATATCGGTCGACCTCTGGTTTGGACAAGATGAATGTGAGTACATAATGACTGAGGGCAAGATTCACTAAACAGCTGTGCAACTTTTAGGCGTGGTATTTCAGTGCAAAAGATGCATCTTGTTCAAAACTACCTGCAATCTAGTTTAAGCAGCCATAATCAGCACTGAAATAGTGTTGTGTCTTGACAATAAACTCATTGCCATTCCTTTCAACACAAACACGCCTCCTTTCTATGTAAATTAGGCTCATTATAGATTGCATATTATTCAAAAAAATTGCCCAGTGCACTTACCACCCGAGGAAAGCAGGCAGTAAACTGAATTTGATTGAAAAGAGATGTCTGTGTCTATTTTGTATTAATCACGGGAGTAGTAATTGATCAAATAATGATCAAATGATGGAGAAGAGCATTATAACCTGTCATCTATCCTGATGCGTGGTTTAGTCAAGAGCATTTTCAGCATGTTCAAGAAATGATTCTTGATCCCTGTAGTCAAGTGCTACAGTGCAGTCTCAGCAGATTGCACCAGATCTCGTTCTGCAGCATCCTCCACAATATATTTATTGGGCACTTCGTTCAGGAGCGGGTTTGGTTATTAGCAACAATGAATAATTATCAAATATAATTATTAATTTTTAAAATCAATCGAACATTGATTAGAATCAACATTAGATTTTTAATCCATTAAATCAACAATCATCAAAGATAACTATCAGTTATCAAATTCAATAGAATATTACTTATTATCAAAGATTATTATCAATTGTTCAAATCAATAGAACATTGATTAGAATTAACATTAGCTTATTGATCCTTCAAATAAACAATAATCAAAGATAACTATAAATTATCAAAATCAATAGAATATTAATAAGGATTAATATTGCCGGGGCACCAACCTGGAATCAGGGACTAATAACCAGACAGTATAGCAGTCACAATATAGGATTGTTCGCTTAGGAAAGTCGACGCCCGGAGAATATCGACATTCAAAAGGTAAACAATGAAGGCTTGAATCCGAGAACTGATATCCCCTGCCAGCCCTTGACACAGATGCATGCAGAACAATACCAAAACACTTCTCTTTAAAGTATAACAAAGTTTATTGATGCAGTAATATCAATTAATAATCAATACAATGCAGTCGATAAACTTCCGACTTCCAACTACAACCTAAACAGTAACATGATTAGATATGGTTACAAATAAGCCTATAATACATGAGAGGAAAGTGTGTGTGTGTGTGTGTGTTTGTGTGTGTAAGGAGAGAAGGAGGGCACAAAATGGCGGATGTGGCTCTCATGGAGTGTATGTCACATGAGGTTTCCGGCCAGAGAATGTGGCCACGAATGTGGGCGGAGAGACTGGTTAATGGTGTCTGCCCGTTTAACGCGTGTCTCCATTGGTACGATAACTTAGGGACAAAGCGGGCTCTATCGCCAAGTTATCTGCTCACCAAATATGTGTGCGGGTATGTTTGTGAGGGGTCATGTGTGTGCGGTTAGTACGAGAGAGAGAGAACAGAGTAACAGCACCGAAGCCGGTTTTAGCGATCGTGGGAGAGAAGGCAACCGTTATTTTATCACTCGGTGAACGCGGTGAACAGATTGTAATCCATCCACTGCGGTTGTTGGTTCTTTAATGGATAAACTCAGTGTGTCGGTCTCACCCGCAATGGTGGAAATGCACAAACAGTCCAACGTGTTTGGACGACAACACAACAAATCTCATTCATGGTAACAGTAAGTTACAGTAATACCTTAAGTATTATTAGCAGCAATGAGTGGACTCGGCGGTCCATAAACTGTACAAGCAATAGCCTTAACACACAAGAACAACACACTATATTAATCTTTCTCTGCCCTGACCTAAACCTCTTACTTGAGTAGTGTGAGGATGCGGGTAGAATATGTGTTCATCCGTCGTTTGACTCCGACTTGGTTCCTTAAAGCTCGGGTAATGACGGGAGGCTGTTTCCTTGCTCTGTCTGCAGGCGGTAGTTTTTACTGGGCACTTCAATTTATTGGTGAATTCCCCTCAGAATTTTCATTTTTGGGTGAACTATCCCTTTAAAGAATTGTCATTGGACATCTTTTTATAATTATGTTTTTTTTTTTTTTTGTCTTCACACGGATGTGATGTGTTTGAATTTCAGCCACATATCAGGCCTTCTCTCTCAACTCTTGCCAGCATGTCTTGTTGGGATGAGCTAATTGTTAACGGGACAGTTATGGTGTGCAGAAAGTAATAGCCACGGGTCAATGTGGGACCCACATGTTGAGTTTGACTGGAGCCAGAGCTCGAGGAAAGCCTTCACTTTCATGAAAACATCCAGCTTGACATCAAACTCATGAAAACAGCTATATACAATACAGGGTAAACAACCAGTTATATATGGGAAAATAATTAAAGCCTTTGAACGCTGAAACAGAATTATTTCGTAGTCTTCACTTTAACATTAGGCCAAAGACTTAAACAATGACATCTGCAGGATTTGAAAAACGGCTTCATCTTGTTCAGTCGATTTCATAATAAATCAACACATTGCCAGACCCCCTAAATTTTGAGGAACCAGTTATGATTGATGTGTTGTTGATGATTATTATGTTTGTTCCAAATATTCATCTGTACAACTCTGGAAATAGTACAACATTTTGAAATCACCAGTCGGATTGTAAGACTGTGCTAACCTGTTGCTATCATATAGCATTGCTGGCCACCTACATCCTTGCTGAATACACTGTTTGAACTAGCCAAGCTGGTAAGGCTGGTCTGTGCTGATAATTTTAGAGGGGTTTTGGGAAATAGTCAGCTGGTCGGGCTGGGACCAGCAGGAATATTATGGTCAGGACAAAGGGGGGTGGGGCGGGAGGTGGTGGGTGCTTTAGCCCCCCTAGATTTTCATTGTGCACCATCTTCACCCCCCCCCCCACCCCAGAAACTTATGATGCCCCCCTTAAAGATCGAACTGCTCCCACCCACCCAAAGACTACATCCTAATACCGCCTGGTGCCCAATCAAGCTCAGTCAACAATTTTAACCAGCAAGACTTCCTTGGTCTATCAGCTTCATCACAAACACTGTGTAGGTTGACCAATATGACCAGACCAGAAGCAAACCAGCATAAACCAGCCTGGATAAACCCATCTGTATTTTCAGCAGGGGAATACCAAACAAAACACAGACACCCTGTTTGGAATGTTGACTAACAATATATTGTATATCACAATCCCTTTTTAATATACAACACTTTTTCTGATGAAATGAACACTAGAGGTGCTACAACAACAATGACTTTTATTCACATTCACACAAATCACGAGTAAAACGGCAGATTATAAGTTCATAAAAAAATTTCGCCCTGTTCCTCACACAATGCTAACTCATGACATCTAAACACTTTTACTACAGTGCATGACTTGTAAGGTGATATATTTTAACATTTGCATTACATAAACAACTACATTTACAAGTTGTTCAAGCATGACCAAATTGCGCTGCAGTTCAACTGATAGAGCATTGCACTTGCGATGCAAAAGGACCGGGATTGCTTCAGCAGTTGTGTTTTTCATGTAACATTTGCTTTTATGACACTACCAGTAAGGTTTAGGGTAGGGAGCTAGACTTTTTTTACATTTTGGTCAACATGGGACATTTCTGTTGTTGGAAAAATTGAAGAGGGGAGCTGGAGGGTGAAAATTGAAAACCGCATATGATTTTGGTGCATTACCGATTACTAGGCAGTTTTAGGACACTTGGCATTGCGCATTCTCCCTGTCAGCTGTGTTGCTGAACAGACGCAAAGCAAGCTTTTCATACATGCTGTGCAGTGGCATCCAACATCTGGTTGCTTGACGGGTAAAGAGGAATAAGGTATTAATGCAAGATCAGCATTAATGGAAATAAATATCTTACTTGAGGCCCTTGAGAACACATCACTTCCTGTTTTTCTCAAAGAAACACTCCCTTAGATTGGACTGGAGACAGGACTTTGTGCACAAGGAAAATCTTATATGTACAGTATAAAACGTTTCCTCTACTGAGGTGGGTTGGGGTTGTAGAAAACATAAAGGCATTTGCTTTGTTATACAACAGATTTTTACAACCTGATTTTATGAAAATCACATGACTTTGGTGACATTTTTACAAAATGATATTACGTGGTTACTTCGCTGCAGTTCCGTGGTGAAATTTCCACTGTGTGGCTCTAATAGGGAGTTAATTGTTCTCCAAAACAGATCAGGTTTTTAAGGTTAATGCTTTATCAAGTTTTAAATTAAAAAAAAAACAACCTCTCTATCCTAAACTTTAAACATAAACCTAACCGATAGTGTCAGAAAAACAAATGAGAGATGCAAAACAACTGCTGAAGCAACCAGGGCATTTCGGGGTGCTTCCATGAGACTTTCGGCTCACATGTCCAATCAATCCATGTTTAATTGGAATTATTTATTGTTAGAACAATAAAAAGGCTTTTGTACCTCTTTGTACATAATTCCTGAGTAAAACAGTGATCTGATGACAAAATAAGGTAAGTGGCAAAATATCGGTATAAGTATCGGCATATAATAATAATAATAATAATAAAAATATATTATTAAACTCGGTATCAGTATCGGCCAAAATATTTCATATCGGTGCACAGGGGTGTAGTTTCCGGGGGGGGGGGGGGTGTTGAAGAAGTAACCCCCCCCCAATAATCAAAACAAGCAAGTACAACTCCCCCAATATTTACACAATGATCAATGGAAACATTTAGATGCTTCACGCTGCAGAAGATCTATGCAGAACACAATAAGAAAAAAAAAAAAAAAGAAGCTTTGGACAGCAATTAGGTAAAATTAGCCCAACTTGTGCAGCTAATTATTTACACATGGGAGGCTGCTTGAAAAACTAGGTTGTGGGAGAGACTTGCTTGAAAAGGTGATGACATTCCCAGCATTCTTACACCATTTTGTGGTGTGGGAAACTCACTGCAAACAATTCTGTCTGGGACATGAATGCTGTGGCAAACTCTTCCAGCAGAAATTCCACGCAATTGCAAAAGAAGAAAGGCAGGATGGGCTCTAGGCTAATAAGTGTTGTGTGATTGATTTCTCAGATGATAATATTTAGAGGGGGTAGAGGCTTACAATAATTAGGTTTGATTTTGTGTGACAACAGTCCTGAAATTCAATTCATATTTATTTAGACAGTTCTTTTAGTGATGCAAATGCTTGACTAAGCAGCTTTATAGTGGTTATGGTTAAACTTTTGGTGAACAAGCACAAAGTGACAATGGCATGTCTCTAAGGGGAAAACTATTCTATTTTCAACCTGGTCTCATAAAATCATGTTATTATACCTGCATTTTTGCTAAATAATTTTTTTACGTGGCTAGTTGTATGTATTGTGGCAGTTTTCTGATGAAATTAACACTAGAGGTGCTACAACAATAATGACTTTTATTCACATTCACACAAATCACGAGTAAAAAGGCAGATTATAAATTCATAAAAAAAATTTCGCTCTGTTCCTCACACAATGCTAACTCATGACATCTAAACACTTTTATTACAGCGCATGACTTTTGTTGGGCCTCATATATTCAGATAGAAGACAAAGGCAGGCCTAACACAGTTGTAAAACCTAACTCAGGCCCCCACATACCAAGTCGTAAATCTTACTGATAAAAACCGCGCCAAAATCAAACAAAGGGAGTCCAAAACAGACTACAAATCCCATGAAGCCTTGCTCACTAAAGGATTGAACTCTCAACTCCTATTGGATGAGGCACACAACAGAACGTCTCTCAACCATGACATCATCAGGAGTAGAAATACCTCTGAAATGCTTCCAGGATTTGCTTCCAGCAACTTTGTTCGCCATGTATAGACGTAGCTCATCGCTGCTCTCAGGTGCAGCCTCGTGGCACAAGGAAGTAACGTCCGACTTGAAATGGTGGCCATACAATCTCCATCTCGCTGGACAAGTTGAGATTACTCTGTGTTCAACCGAACACTCTAACAGATCCAAAGGAGAATGCCGAGCAATCCGAATCTTCATTCGTTTGCCTGCAGAAGTGAAGAGATTAAAGATTTCTCTTCCATCTTCAATCAAATCGACATTTCTGATTTCTCCGCCTGCCCGCCGAGAATCAACAGCCATACGCCCGCCGACAGAGCGAGGAAACGGCCTCCCGTCATCACCCGAGCCTCGAGGAACCAAGTCTGAGTTAAAGGATGGATGAACACACATTCTGCATCCAAATGCGATTCAAGTAAGAGGTTCACATCTGGGCAGAGATAGAATATTATAGTGTGTTATTCTTGTGTTTCAAGGTTTTTGCTTGTACAGTTTAGGAAACCGCCATGTCCGCTCATTATTAATACTCAGGGTATTAATTATCACGAATTTGATTTGCTGTATTGTGGTCCAACCAAATTGGACTGTTGTGCATTTCCGCCATTGCAGGTGAGTCAAAGACTGTTTATGAGCCTTCCACCGCGTCTCTGAGTGATAAACTAACAGCTGCTTTCTCTCCCACGATCGCAAAATCGGCTTTGGGGCCGTCACTTAATTCTCTCTCTCTCTCTCGTACTAACCACACACACACACACACACGCGACCCCTCACAAACATTCTGGCACACATTTTTGGCTCGTAGATAGCTTTGTGCTAAAACTCAGCTTTGTCCCTAAGCTATCGTACAAGCGGATACACGCAGTAACTGGTAGACGCCATTGACTGGTTTCTCTCCACCCACATTCGCGGCCATTTTCCCTGGCCGGAAGTCTCGCGTGACATATTCTCCACGAGAGTCACATACGCCATTTTGTGCGCGTCCCTCCTTACACACACACACACTCGCTCTCACACACACACACACCCTCATGTGTTATAGGATTATTTTGATTTCCATATCTAATCATATCACTGTTTAGTTTGTAGTTCTAAGTCGGAAGTTTATTGACTGCATTATATTAATTATTAATTGATATTACTGCATAAATAAACTTTGTTTGTATTACAAAGAGAAGTGTTTTGGTTTGTTTTGCATACGCCTGTGTCATGCTGATGGGATGTCAGTGCTCGGATTCAAGCCTTCATTCATTGTTTTTTTTCCCAAAAATCGATATTCTTCGGATGTCGATTTTCCTAAGAAAACAATCTAATATTGAGACTGTTATACTATCTGATTATTAGTCCCTGATTCCAAGGTGGTGCCCCGTCAATGTTAATCCTTATTAATATTCTATTGATTTTTGATAATTGATAATTATCTTTGATGATTGTTGAATTTGAATGATCAATAAGCTAGTGTTAATTTTAATTAATGTTTCATCGATGTTAACAATTAACGATTATCTTTGATAATTGTTGATTTAAAGGATTAGAAAAAATTGATTCTCATCAATGTTCTATTGATTTTAATAATTAATAATTGTCTTTGATAATTATTAATTATTGCTAATAACCAAACCCGCTCCTAAACGTAGCACACTACATTTACTGGAGCCCCATATGAGGTTTTTATGAGTTAGATTCAATTAATTAATTTAAATATTAATTAATAACTAAAGAAATAATTATTAATTATTTCTGATAGTAACACTGATCTAAACAACCAGTTTACACTTGCATTACATAAACAACTACATTTACAAGTTGTTCAAGCATGACCAAATTGCGCTGCAGTTCAACTGATAGAGCAGAGATTTTGTTGATTTAAAACTAATGGTGTAGTTGTTCCGATTCCATTTTCTCTCTCTAGTTTCTCTATCAATAAAAGCCCAAAAGAAAAATAATAAAAACCTGGTTGGCTGGCTATGATAATAGTGAGCAGAAAGGATGCTGATTGGTTTGTTAGGGGTTCAGGTAGGCAGGGCCTAGTAGGAAGGGGCAGACAGTGGCTGTGTCTCGTTTTGAAGGCTGTGTGCTCCGAAGGTCGCATTTGTCGGCCACGTACGTCATCGAGGCTGTCTCATTTCAGAAAAGCCTTGGAATGCGACCTTCACAGAAATTTGGGGATGCAAGAGGTGTATCCTACTTTGTTACTCACAACCCACAATTCTTTGCTTCAACACAAACGTACATAATTTCTCTGAAAAAAATTAATAAAAAAATTACACCTGTTTACACAAAAATATGATAATTTAGATGCAAGTACTGTTAATTCCCCAGTTGAAGTAGATGGGTATAAAATATCAAAAGTAAACATTTTATATAATGTAAAATAATGTATTATAAAGTAAATATAAATGGACAGCTGCAAAATCCATTTTCTTTTCTCTCTACATCGTTATAACTCTCCTAAAGTTTACCTCATAGATTCTCTTCTCACTCAGAGTGCTCGCTCAGGTTGAGAGCGATGCATTCTGTCATAGCAACCATTTGTTCTATGAAGGCCGTCTCATTTAAACAAAGATAATTCTTAATTGAGGACACTCCATATACTGCTGTCCTACCTAGCAACAGCCCTTGAAATAATACACAGCTAGTGAGTAATTCAAGAGAATGTCAGGTTTACAGGTTGCCAAGTACATATTTGTTAACATTTATTACTCAAATAAAAGCAGTTAACTATTGTGAGGATCCAGAAGTGCAGTAAGGGATCTCTTAAAAATGTTAACAGTCTCTATAATCCACATTCTTTACCTCAGCTAATTTTTCACACTGTTATTGGAAAAACAGGCAATAAAAATTTAGGAAGACCAAAGTATACCATGTCAAAAAATATCCATTAAGACCTTTCATCTGCTGTTCCCCCAGCAAATATGCATATGGTGCAGCAAATGATTTCCTTTTTGGTTATTTCTTTGGGAATCAATTCCCAACATACATGGAATGTTCTCTTTAGGTTCTTTTTTTTTTTTTTTTTTTTAATAGCCATGAACTAACATTTCCCGAACATTGCATTGCATTGTTTTTTTTTTTTTTTTTTTTTTGTTGTGTGTGTGTGAAAAATAACTTGCTTTACTAGTTTTTTTTATTTATTTTTTTTAGCAACAACATCTTCATTTACTTGAGTACAGTAAGACATGTTTGGATTTGAAAATAAATAAGTCAGTTAAGTGTGAGATATTTTTAAATGGAATTAATAAGCGAATAAATGCATCTGTGCTTCAAATTTTATTTCAATTATTCCTGCAAGAATTTTCTGTGGATTTATCAGAGTGTAGTAGATGAAAGTACTACTCTGTGGCAAAGTATATGGTTGAATATCACAAAAATAAATAAATAAATAAATACAAATTATAATTGAACAAAACTTTATAATGGAAATAATTTAATAATTTGGCTTTTTTTGCTATAAATTATATTTTTTTATCTCATTACATTTTTTCAATTAAATTTTTTCATTAAATTTTGCACATTTAAACGCTTTTCCTCCCAATTGTTGATAGCATCCTATAATGTTCTCTTTGCTGTAATATTAAATACACACACACACACACACACACACACACACACACACACACACACACACACACATATATATATATATATATATAATAAATTGATTGATTGATTGATTGATTGATTGATTGATTGATTGGACCTTTCTTCATAAGATTGTCCCCTTTGGTCAATATGAATCTCCATTTTTTGTCATTAACAGACATAAAAATCAATGCTACACCTTAATATATTGCAGTCATGCAAAGGACTGAATAATTATTACAGCATAAATTCTTAAAAATCTGTAAAGGTACATATACAGATTTATATGTGTTTTCTATTAAAACAGACAAAGAACCCAGGTTAACTTGTCAATAACACTGGAACAGTCTCTGATTTGTGTCTGCACCATTGTTCCCTTGAGCAAAGCACTTAACCCCAGCTTGCTCCAGGCAGACTGTCCATGTAGCCAGCGTACTGTAAGTCCCATTGGATATAAAAGCATCTGCTAACTAACAAATAACCAACAAATGTTGTTGACACTCAAAGGTCACTTGCTTTAACTGCATCTGGCCCTGCAATGCATGAGACGAGCTCAAGGCTCTAGTCATGTTCACTGAGATATATTTCACCAACACATTGAGCACTACAACAGAGAACTTCAGTTTAAAGTGGCCACTGGAGAATGACGTCTGGAAATAAACAGAGCGCAGCCTTCCCAGCAATCTCCAAAAAAACAGCGCTGCACTGTTTTAATTTTATTAATCAGATGGAGTACAGAGGAAGAGAAAAGGAAAAGTGAAGTAGAGAGACAAAAAGAGAGCGGGAGAGAGGGGGAGCTGGTGGACTGTGGCATACGACATGCTAAACAAGCACAATGACGCAGCACCTTAATGAAAAATGGAGATTTAACTCCTATTACTATTTGCGTTTCCCCTTGAAACATGGAAATAAATGGGCCACATTCTAGACATTGCTAGAAGTCCACTTCTAATTTTAGTTAAGGTTTCTAGGGGGAAAAAAAGTTGAACTTTTGTTTTTTATGACCATTTACACATTCTTTTTTTAGAATTAAACTGGCACAGAGACTTATCAGTTGTTGGCTAAAGAATGCAATTTTTAATCATTTAAAATTTCACTGATAACATTATCTAGTAAGCTTGGGACGTAAAATAATTTGTAACATATTCCCTATTTACAAGCAATCTTATGGAAATTACCAGCTACGGAAGGATCTGAATTTGGACACATTTGGTCCACAACCACATTCAAAAACTGACCTATGTACGTTCTCTAAAACTTAGCTCATTGCCTATTTAAAATAATGAAGGACATATTTTACGAGGAAAGAAAGGTTTTTACTAGGGTTTTCTGCCTGTTACAATGTTTAAAAAAATAAATAAATAAATAAATAAATAAAATAAAAAACTCTATGAAACTTAAACATTCCATGCAACAAACTACTCATAATTGTAAGTAGTTATAAAGAAAAAGTTGGTTAAATGAAAGAGTAGTTAAATATATAACAAAAAGTAGCAACTACACTGAAGCTACTCAAGGGGGAAATACATTTCTAAATATATAACTATCCCATGCTGTAAAGCGGTATTTTTGTAGAACAAAATAGAATTTGAGTTTTTGAATGAATGAATAAACAGATTAAGTTAAACACACACACACACACACACACACACACACACACACAAACATCAAGAACATACCCACAAATCTGATCTGCTTATAATTAAATATTTAGATATAAAAATTTAATCCAAAATGGCATTCAGGTACTGTTTTCAATTGGGTTATTTTAATTAGCAAACCGATTCACGATAATGACTTTTACTATGGCTGGG
Organism: Myxocyprinus asiaticus; assembly: GCF_019703515.2. Taxonomy (NCBI): domain Eukaryota; kingdom Metazoa; phylum Chordata; class Actinopteri; order Cypriniformes; family Catostomidae; genus Myxocyprinus; species Myxocyprinus asiaticus. The sequence goes on from NC_059393.1 coordinate 3,775,001, forward strand.
GCTGGGGAGGGCAAAAATCTTTTTTTTCTTCTCTCCAAGTACAAACCAAGGAATGAATTTAAATGTAATTTTTAACTCTGGCCCACAGAATTCCCTTTTGTGATTTTGAACCAATCATAAAAAAATAAAACAAATTTTTAAAAAAAGATCATTAAGTGATAGAGAGTTAGTGCAAATAGTGACCTGGGAGACCTGGGTTCACATCCCAAAGCGTTTTGCCACGCCACACCACTACTTGTTGGAAAAAGTAGCTACTGTAATTGGTGGAACAGCTACACAATTTAAAACAACTACTAAAAATTCTGTTGAGTTATTTGCAACTTTAGTCAATCCCCAACACTGAGGTGATAATCCATACAATTTAACAGTGACTTTCTAAAAAGAGATTTTGGAAGTACCTCTATCCCTGTTCCACTTTGCTCCTACAGAAGGAACTTGTTTCCATCATATTGCCGAAATCAGAGCTGTCAGAAACAATTTCAAGACTCCCTGAATTCTTAAGGACTCACAGTTCCACCACCACTTTGCCTTTGGCAGTGGTTTTCTTCCTTGACCAGGCTTTCACAGAAGGGGTTGGCCAAATCTGAACAGTTATATTGAGGGGAAAAATAACTTTTATAGACTGATTGCAGACCCTTTCAGAAAAAACTCAGAGGGGAGAATTCACTAGTTGCGTCACTTTTGCTAACTGTATTTCAGTGCAAAAATCTACATCTTATTCACTACCCACCTGCAATTCAGTTTAACTAGGCACTTTCTCTACCATGTGTATTTTAAGTCATTGTCATTCTTTTGAGCTGTAAAACACAGCTCCATTCTATGTAAGTTATACTTATTATAGATTGCATCGTATTCACAAAAGTCAGAGCTATCTTCCAGTGAAAGTAATGTTGCGCTATTACCTCCCTCATAAAGAAGGTTTTTTTTGAGCCGTGCATGCATAGAACAGTATGAATGGAAATGGCCCACCAAAGGACTCCCGCTTTTCTCAGGGGAGATTTAGTTGTCAAAAAATTGTCAGTAAGATAATTGAGTGGTAAGCATAGCTGAATCATTAGCAGAGGGCTCTTGGGTCTTAAATTAAGACCAGTTTTGACACCTAAGATTGACTTGAGCTCAAGTGTAAGAAACATTCCTACGTCTAGGTCTCAGGCAGCTTGCAGGGATATCACTTATGCTATTGAAACACTGCCCTCCGGCAAAGTGAAAAGCACCAAAGAATCTCGGGACATGGGCGGCAGCACAACGTCTCCATTTAGACCTCTGAAAAACAGCTGCATCCAAATGTTCCCTCTCAGTAACCCAGAGGGGTCCCAAGCCATTGCCTCCAAAGCCTTCACTGGGCCCCTCTGGGTGTCCAACCCCCCTCTTGTCCACCACTCTAGACTAGAAATGGATTCCAGCACCGGTAATGCTGAGCAGGAACAAATGGGCTGTAGACCACCCCTACAACCCCAGCACTCCTAGAACTCAAGTGCCTACACAAATAAACCGGCAAAGATTTAATGACGTGGGGCTTTGGGGTCTTTTCGCCCCTGCTTGTTCATTGAAAGATCAAACAGTCTTCAAGCATTGAGCGATTCTGGGAGACTTGTGATTTATTCATCTCGACATTCCCAGGACTCCTGGCAGCTGTATATTGTCCTTTCCAAGTTTCATTCTGAAGGCTAGATCACACATGAATCCACAAGATTGCAGAAATTTAATTTCAGCACATATCTAGAATGCATATGCTCACATATGCAAAGTCACTCTGGATTGTTTACGTATTCAAGTCATCGCATTAGCCGTGCAACACGTAAAGTTTGCATTGCTAAATTGTAGCTATCCGTCAACACTAGTTTGATATGGCCGAAGAAGACATGCATTTGAAAGTTTTTTCACTTGCCAGTCTGGCTCTCTTGAGCTTCTATGTGTTTCAAACACATTTTAACCTCAAAGAGACCAGGGATAACAAAGAGATCATGTTTGGGATAACATGCTCATTATATTCTCTGGACTATGTTAAAATCCTTTCTTCCTTCCTGTCCTTTACCGTGCTTCAGCTTTCTAATTCAAAAAAAATTGTACAGTCCTAGACAAAATACAACTTTAAAATGCATAAAACTCTCAGAACAAACATTAAAACGAGACCACTGAAGAGCGCACAAACAATTTTGAAGAGTGGCTGGAAAATGTTTCTATCATTTCCGACTTTGACAGGATGTTAAAGACTTTAACAGTGTGATTATATGTGACATATGTTATATGTGCGAATCGTTAGTGTTTCGTGAGGATTACTCTATGGACAGCAACCTGGCTCAAACCACATTTGCCAAGATAACGTGTTTTTCAAGCATATTAAAGATAACTTAGGCCATTTCCTCTGAAGATCTATTTGGGTTTGAAAATCCTATTGAGCAACTTATCTTAAGTTCATGCTTGTGATTTTGCATAATTGAATGCACTAAACCACATATCATTTTTTTAAACCGCATGTTTATGTCAGTTGCAATAAGGCTGAATTCAGTTAGGGAAGTTTAGTGACAAATGAAAGCATTTAAATAGATGCTCAAAAATGATACATTTAATGTGGCTACAAAAAAGCTGGAGAACCAATGTCTTTTCTTTGAGGCAATAAAGCTAGTTATGAGATAGATAAAGATAGTTTTGGGATAGTTATATATAGTTACAGATAGTTATAGACAGCTAATTTCAAAGTGGGGTCAAACAGATACAGGACACCTGAGCATTTTCAGCACTTCAATACGGGACACAGTCCCCTCAATATGGGACATTTCGCATCCGACTAGTTTTCCCTTGAGCATCTTGTTGCTAAAATACGTGACTTAATGTTGGTCTTAATTTCGGCCAAAATATGGGATGTCCCAGCTAAAACGTGGTAGTTGGCAACCCTATTTTAAGGAGGGCTATGTAGTTCACACAGGTCATGTTTGCATTCCATCTGCTCTATTTTTTTTTCATTGGTATATGTAAACATGTGCTAGGTAGCCCTCTTTGGCCATTGTGACTGTTTTTTAAGCATCTTGTACAATGAGGTCCGTATTTTTTGACATAAACAGTGGTCGGCATACGAATGGATTAGAGTAAATAAATTGGATTAGCTGGATTAGCATGGCGTATGGGAGATAATATGCCTATAAATGTGGCTTCTGCTCAATATCATTGCGTCATGAAACCTCACAAGTGAATGATTTAGGGACACTCTTCACAGGCATACATATAGCGCTCCTCACTTGAAGTGCACAGAAAATTCGACATGCAAACGATTTCAATAAAGTGTGGTGTTAGTATGTTGCTAAGATAGCAATGCAATACTCTAATAAGCTTAAAAATACATATTATACACATATATTGAGTGGAAAAAAGTATTATTATTATTTTTTAGATTGAATTATTATTATTATTATTACTTTATCTATTTTTCATTATTATAAGTATAAGCAATATTTCTATTGATTAATCCACCATCTTGGAATTATCTTTTTAACCGAGCACTTTCAGTATAATCATGCTACCTACAGTACCTAGCCTTTGTGTTGGGAGATGCCTCACTAGGTTTTGGAACAGAGCCTGTGTGTGTATATGTGTATGTGTGTGTGTGTGTGTGTGTGTGTGTGTGTGTGTGTGTGATTAAGGGCGAGTGTGAGCACTATATGGCCTTCTAAACACGTAGAAGAATAGCAGCAACGTTCCAAGCTCTGTTTTGCACGTTTCAATCACCAGGGTTAAAGATTTGGCTGGTGGGTTCTGGCCTACAACAACATGTGTAGGAGAAAATGCTAAAGTAATCAAATATATTAAATACATGTGCATGCATTTAGAACAAGAGAAGAAAATGTCTTTGTTCTCATACCCAGTTTGCAACCTTTCGATTCCGCAGGCTGGTCAAACATTTCAGAGGGCTGTATTCGGCCCGCAGGCCCCAGTTTGTGGACCCCTGCTTTAAAGCTTCAAAGGTAAAGTGTGAAATGTTTTTGATGTGAATTTTTTTTTCCTATCCTGGTTTTAATACGCAGACACAAACAATAGGAAAGATCATGTAATTTACTTCAGTAATAGAAATAATCAATAACACATTTAGGAAACTGTTTTGCAAGTAACTGCTTCATTTTCCCAGCCATCTTTTGCTCTTAGCTGTAATTATTGATGTAATGTTTGCTGATTTTTCCATAATAATCATCACAAATCATTGATTTTCATTTTCTTTTTTATGTTGCAATAATGCATTTACATGATCTCATAATGTGACTCATTATTTTTAAAATCATACAACAGTTTATTCATGTGAATGAAATGTGAGTTTGTAATCAGCACTATTTTTTGGATATTGTGACAATCGTCATGTGGAAATGCTTCTCCATTTAAAGTGTTTAATGTAGACTAATTTATTGTTTGATTTGAATGATAGTTGTATCATCATGATGGTGTTAATGGTGTCATTTTTGCATTGCAATAAAAGGGCTATAATTGAAATGCATTACTTTAATTCAGGAAACAAATATGTCAGGAATGTGATGATGAAAAAATAGTTAAAGACAAATGTGAGAAATGTGCAGCATGTGTGAATGGTGAGGACTGATGTGAATCTCCAGAACTCTGCCTGGTGACCGTGTCCTGCTCGGAGTATCAAGTATTACCAAGAATAGCCGGGGCTCCTGATAGCTGTAGTATGCACTAGACAAGCAGTGTGTGTGGCCCATGTTTCTTTCTGCACCACATGTTCACACATACTCAAACACATTTCACCTCACTAACAGACATCACATAACAACCATGTGTTTTTTCATGGCTGACTGGGAAAAGATTTTGAACATCTACATTACTGAGTTGGCATTTTCTATGTTGCATGTTGTAAATAATAATAATAATAATAATAATAATAATAATAAACAAAAACAAAACAATAAACTGAGATTAAATTGGACAAAAGATGCAAAAACTAATCCAACCTGTATCACATGTATAAAATAAACAATATAAAATGTTTAAAATAATGAAATTTTATATTTAATATTACATTCAAATATTTAATAGAATATTTATACATTTAAAAAATGTTTTTATATATATATATATATTAGCAATACAGTTATGACAAGTGTTTATTATTATTATTATTATTATTATTATCATTATTATCATTATTATTAGATAAGAATGAGATGGGAATGGGAGAAGGGCCGTGTTTCATTACCATGAAAATAATGTTAACAAATGCAACAAATCTTTATGGTCTGAAAAAAAAAAACGGCTTAATTTTCTTAAATTAAAATATACATTTTCATTACTTTCTTATGTTTTTGGGATAAAATAGGACCATAAACATGATCTTAATAGATTTTGTGAGATTCACCAAACTGTGGAAGGAGTTTTGGTTACCATTCCAAGTTTACTTAACATATTTAACACTTACTGGTTGACCATAAAATAAGAGGTTGAAACATTTGTAAAATGAGAAGCCAGCACTTGTTGTTAGCCTGTGGTTGAGATCTTTCAGTTTGCATTGTCGGACATTCAGAAATCAGGTAAAAGTGGTGGATTTTGCTGAGGTAGTCTGGTATCTCTGGCCGTCAATCACTCAAAGCAGGAGAAAGTGTTTCTAGGCTTGTTTGGCTCAGCTTGCCAGTCATGGGTAACAGCTAATTTGTCTTGACAGATTGCAGTGTACACCCATGGCACATCCTAGCACTATCAACAGCTCAAAAACTACACAGAGATGCCATGAAAAATATCCTTGTCCTGAGTTAAAACTTCAGCCCTTCAGTTAAAATCTGCCTTCATTATAGAGTTGATTTTTGACTGAATGTATACCAGTGTGGTTCTGTTTTGTTCACTTGTTTATGAAATAGCTATAGCAAAAATATGGACATTTTAAAATTGGATTTTTAAGTTGCAGGACAGAATTTACAGAAATTGGGGAAGATAGAAATTGAAGAAAAGTCTAAAGAAATTCACTTTTGAGCCTAAAAGTGAAGTGATTGTAGGCCAAGAGCAATTAATTTAACAAGATGTTAACGCCTACATGCTAATGTAAACAAAATGAAACAAGGGGATTTGTGATATAAATATGCAATTTTATGACGTTACCGAATGTCACAATATCCACACACTCTTACAACAGAAAAAACAAATGAAATTTCTATTAAAAGCAAAGTACATTCTTTTCAGCAAAGTCACTTTTTGTGTTTTCCAATAATAATAATTATAATAATAATAATAATAATAATAAATTGGTGCTTAGTCCTGTGGTTATTCATGTAATATATTCAACAAACTAAAATGTGAAAACAAATTTCATGTAATTTTGTCAGAGGACTGTGCTTAAAATTTATAATAAAAAATAAGAATATTGCAGAGATAAATTTGTATAGGAATGCTGCTTTAGCCAAAAACAGTTGTTGGTGTACCAGCACATTACTTTCACCAAAGGGAGAACTTACACCTTATATTGTGATTGGACCTGTAATCTGGAAAATTCACTTTAAATTCTTCACCACTTTATTGAGATGAATCTGTTTTAGCATTGCAGCTTAGAGAAGTCAAAAACACAGGAAATTCAAAACACCTTCAGTCAAGCCTAAATGCATAATTTCTTCAAAGACCTGGCATTCTTTTCCTCTTTGACTCAGGCTTCTCCAATTTCAATCACTGACATTACAGCGATTGCAAGAAAAAAAAAAGTGATCTTCTCTCTCACGCTGCCTGTGGCGGTCAAAGGTTAAGCCCATTTCAAACAAGCAGGACCAAGCTTACACACACACATCCACTTGCCCCCAGACAATGTGCACACTTGCCCTTAAAATACTAAAAGTTGCTTTGTGGGGAAGAATGCAAAGTTTGCTTCTTTGGTGGTCGCTGCATACTCCATATAATTTACTGCCAGTAGAGAACAACTTTTACATGATCTCAGTTTTTAAGCAGGTTACATGATTTGTTCATGGCCCATCTTCTAAAATATGTGCTGCAATTTATTTTTTATTGTTTTTCATAGTCCTACTGGTGTTTATTAAATTTCAGTCATGACAGTTCTAGGAAAGATTTAGCATGTAAATGTGGATATGAACTATTCACAGGATACTGGTCTTGGTAGACTAGATCTGCTACGCTGCTGCTGCAGAGCTAGTACAGTGACTTGCTACTGCTAGAAAATACACATACATACGGAGTTAGCATGTTGATATGCTGTATCGAGCATGTATGACATGCTGCTTTACAAATAGATGTTCAAACAATCCCCATGTAGCAGATCTAGACTGTGGAGCTGGTGCGGAGGTAGTTTTCTGAGAAAATCTCTCGTAGAACGCTGCAGTGAAGCTGGCTTATCTGCAAAACTGAGCAATTTAAATGTTAGACAAACAGAGAGATGCAAGTTGATTGGCTATACGATTACATGTTAAAGGACCTATCAGCTTACACCAAGCAAGCTGATTGCCTTAACATGTCACTTGTGAGCAAGCCAACTGGCTAACAGATGACAAGTTTAAAGAACCTCCAGAAGATCAGCTTGCACCACATAGAGTTGCATGGCTAAACTTTGGTCATAAGTGTGCACATGCTAAATAAAATCATTTACAATTTACAAAATATGTGAAAACTAAAATGAAAGTAAAGGAAACTGGTAAATGCATATATACTGTATATATATATAAACTCAGCAAAAAAAGAAACATCCTTTTTTTCATATTTTAAAGATAATTTTTTACAAATCCAAATAACTTTACAGATCTTTATTGTAAAGGGTTTAAACAACGTTTTCCATGCTTGTTCAATGAACCATAAACAATTAATGAACATACACTTGTGGAACGGTCGTTTTAGACACTAGCAACATACAGGCGGTAGGCAATTAAAGTCACAGTTATAAAAACTTAGGACACTAAGAGACCTTTCTACTGACTCTGAAAAACACCAAAAGAAAGATGCTCAGTGTTCCTGCTCATCTGCGTGAATGTGCCTTAGGCATGCTGCATAGAGGCATGAGGACTGCAGATGTGGCCAGGGCAATAAATTGCAATGTCCATACTGTGAGACACCTAAGACAGCACTACAGGGAGACAGGAAGGACAGCTGATCGTCCTCACAGTGGCAGACCATGTGTAACAACATCTGCACAGGATCGGTATATCCGAATATCACACTTGCGAAACAGGTACAGGATGGCAACAACAACTGCCCGAGTTACACCAGGAATGCACAATCCCTCCATCAGTGCTCAGACTGTCCGCAATAGGCTGAGAGAGGCTGGACTGAGGGCTTGTAGGCCTGTTGTAAGGCAGGTCCTTACCAGACATCACCGGCAACAATGTCGCCTATGGGCACAAACCCACCTTCGCTGGACCAGACAGGACTTGTTGTCATTGCAGGCAATCTCAATGCTGTGCGTTACAGGGAAGACATCCTCCTCCCTTATGTGGTACCCTTCCTGCAGGCTCATCCTGACATGACAATCCAGTATGACAATGTCACCAGCCATACTGCTCGTTCTGTGCATGATTTCCTGCAAAACAGGAATGTCAGTGTTCTGCCATGGCCAGAGAAGAGCCCGGATTGCCATCCCATTGAGCACGTCTGGGACCTGTTGGATTGGAGGGTGAGGGCTAGGGCCATTCCCCCAAGAAATATCCGGGAACTTGCAAGTGCCTTAGTGGGGAATGGGGTAACATCTCACAGCAAGAACTGGCAAATCTGGTGCAGTCCATGAGGAGGAGATGCACTGCAGTACTTAATACAGCTGGTGGCCACACCAGATACTGACTGGTACTTTTGACTGTTTCTTTTTTTGCTGAGTTTATATATATATATATATATATATATATATATATATATATATATATATACAGTATATATGTTTCGCTTGTGAAATATATAAAGGCAAGTTTGGGAGCAGACTGAACCCAAATGGATTAGACACTTAGAAATCACAGCAAAAAGAGTGGTCTTCCCTTGCTGAAGGTTTCTCAGACCAAACTACCTGTTATGGCTACATCACTTTGCGAAACTCAGTTAACCTAAATAACAGTAAATGCTGCTCCTATAGGAGTCTAAATGTATCGGCCTTATGTCAGGCAGACTGTTGAAAGAAGTACCATTCAACTGAACAGACATAACAAAGTATGTGTGCATGTAAACTTATGCTGTGTTATATGAACATATTTTACATTGGTTGTGTGGCAGCACTGTATTAATTCTCCTAGAACATTCTGGTAGGAATTATTTTTAACCCCAAACTGTAAATATAAAAAAATTGCAGTTAATTTAGCATGAACCACTTAACATACAGTACAGCCCCAATTCAAATCTTGTATTGCAAATATTTTCAACTTTAAGTGTTCATATTATTATTATTATTATTATTATTATTATTATATATTATTATTTCTTTATTTTATTTTATTTTTGCTGATTTGAGAGATGGTTTCAATTACAGTGGTTTAAGAAAGTGTTTGACAGGAGTTGTTGGGTCAGGGCTGGCACAGGGCTCAGCTTGTATGCCCACTACTGTCATTCACCAAAAGACACCCCACCTAGTCATTTGACAGATATTTAACCTGCCTTTAATTCCGAACACATTTTTTTTTTTTTTTTTTTTTTTTTTTTTGACAAATTGTTGAAAAAGGAGCATTCAACCATGAGAACATTGTACCTGATGAACCTCTAATGAGTGAAATATGCCTCTGTTGATGACATCACTAACTGGAAAGTCCCGAAATGTAATCATACATTTTAGTTCTGATGAAGCTCCTCTGAAACGGTACCATACCAAACTACAAGCTACTTATATTTTAAAAAGTAAAAAAATAAATAAAAAAAAAAGTTAAAAGAAGGGTCAATTAAAGTAAATTGGTCCACTTTTTAATATAATTGAGATTAAACTACAGTCAAGCTACCCTTGTCAAAGTAGTTAGTTAGCAGTATTTGAGTGTGCTATGTATTTGTATTCTTATTAGTGTATCACCAAAGTTCTTTTGAAGGCAAGTCCACTCAAGGCCCTCAAATCTGACAATGATATTATAATTAGTGCTTCTTCAGCTCAGAGCACACTAAAAAACCCGGTCCAGTAAGTGCTGGGTAGTAACAGATTACATGCAATCTGGATTATGTAATCAGATTACAAAATAAAGTACTTATAATTGGATTAAATTACATTTTAAAATACTTGTAATCAGACTACAGTTACTTGCTTATAGATTATATGATTACATATTAACAAGGCAACGGCAGTAAATTGTTAATATTTATTGATCATCCTAATTATTCTCTTTTTTCAATCTTTTATATTTTTCATTCTAAATCAGCACACCGCTGATATACGTTCGTATAGTCTTCGAGTGTTGTGTGTATTGCATTCAGAACTGATACTCGCTACTAGCCAGCCAAGTGAAGATGGAGCTGTCTACCTCAGCATTTAACCACTGGATCTATAGAGATACTTTCTTTTTTAAGGAGACATGGGGCAAAAACATCACTGTGCAATGTAAACTCTGCTTTCCAAAAGTTAATATCCTGTCAACTGCGAAGGATTCTGCGTCAAATCTAAAGAAGCATTTGGAGGTGTGTTTGTGTGTTTTTCTTATTTTATTTTATTGTTTTAAATGTAATTATTATTTGAAGTATCACTCTGTGTGTAATATAACCATTTCGCAATGTTTTTAGAAGGGTTTTGTCCATCAAACACATCGAAATGCACAAATTATTTCATATTCAATTGGATTAGTGCCTTATAGTTACCTTTAGTTTCTTAAATTGCTTTTGTAGTCGGCTTCACAAATGTATATGAATGCACTTTAGGTGTAGTGATAACTTTGAGAAGTTTTTTTGACGCTGATTCACAAATATAACTGGACTGATCTCTTACCACATGTGGATGGCGTTTGTAAAATGGTGAAACTGCATGACCACATTTGTGTTAACGTGCCCCGGGAACCTGTTCATAATTTTAGAAACTCCAATAAAAATGCCTGTTAAACTCAAATACATTTGAGTCTGTCATTGATGGAGGGCCCAGACCTCTATCAGGGGATTGGCTCTTTCCAATTTTCTAATTTTTCCTATTCATTTTAATACAACTTCCTGTCTTGTGCTAACTAGTTTCTGGCATCACACCATTAGCTTAGCAACGTGCTAATGTAAAACTATTTCAAAGTGTACTATTTCAAAGTGTGAGTCTGCTGTGTTCTTTGTGCAAGGAGCAATGTTTGAGTGATTTAATGGAAACCCTGCAGGGTATCAGCTTATAAAGGTAATAAACAGCAATGGAGCTCAGTAGGTTTTGGAACAATGCTGCTGTGACTTAACAACAGTGAAAATAGCTTTATACTGGAAAAGTTACACTTATTTGAAAACAGCTGAGCTAATGTTGACACTTTTTGTTAGTTACTCTCCAATAATGGCAACTTCTTAAGTGATGAAAACCAAGGTACAATGCATTTTGTGCTGGAAGCAGCACAGTAGCTTTGACGCCACATAGACGGTTTTGTGTGACTGACTACAAGCCTGTACAGTACTTTGGCATTATAGCTGCACATGAATGCCAGGTATAATTCCAGCCAAGATTTCAGAGCTCACAGATCTCAGTTTAAATAATGCCATAGAGGTTGGAGTTAAGTGTAGAGTACAATGCAGTATTTGTTCTATAAAACACCACATAGGATTTACTGCAGCTGGAAAAAGGTGAATGCTTCTTACATGAAAAAAAAAAATGTTTCCTTAAAAAATGATACTACAGGTGACATAAAAATGCAAAACTACCCCACAAATGAATATAAATGATTTTTAACATTGCATTATCATTAACATTGCATTTATTGGACTAAATATTTGAAAACCCTGTAGTTATCACTATGAATGTAATTCCATTGACTGTTGAAGCACTTTTTTTCCCCTGAAATTAGTTGTTCTTGTATTTCAATGTTGGACAACTTCAAAATGTGTAATGCTTTTCAAGCGACAGAAGTTTAAAAATGAACCTTTTCACATTAAATGATGGTGACGCCACATTTTGTTAAAAACACTGGGCAATGTGTAAGCACATTTGTGCTTAAAACCTATGTGCAAACTTAAGTTCAAACATACATTTAAAATTTGATCCAACTGAATTAATTGCTCACTAATTACATTGACTACTTTTATGGTGCTTCTATTACATTTTCTGTCCTTTCTGGAGTTTGACAGACATAGTCACTTTGAATTAATGTTCAGTGAAAAAGATCTGTGAGAAGAGACTCCCTTCGTGTTCACTAATAAATAAATAAATAAATAAATAATGATAATAATTGCATTCGGTTTGCAATTGTCACACCTAGATGTGTTTGTGTAATGTTGGTTCTATGGTCAAGTCAAGTCAAGTCTAGTTGTTTATGTCTGTTTTGTTTTCACGATTGATTTACGTTTTTTGGATTCCACATTTGTAAATAAACTGCACTTGGGTTCTTCACATCATCTCGTCTTTGTCTGCCTGTTACGTCATTGCCAGCCATCGTTACACAATACCTGACCGCAAAATGAACCAAGCAGTTCAGCTTCTTCCTTTACGTCAGGGGAATCGTCCCCTGGAGGAATATATACAGGACTTGTGCGCTCTGGCTTGTGGGGTCGACTTTAATGAAATTGCCCTCAAGGACTGTGTCCGTTTTGGGCTGAATGAGCCGGTCTCCTCCCTGATGCCTGATGGTTGGAATACCTATAGCCTGACTCAGTATATCGACCTTGCCCTACTGATAAGTGGATAACGAGCCAGAGTCCCACGTCATGGCCGCCAAACCAGCGTCCCACGTCATGGCCGCCGAGCCAGCGTCCCACGTCATGGTCGACGAGCCAGTGTCCCTCATCATGGTGGACGAGCCAGGGTCCCATGTCACTGTCGCTGAGCCAGGGTCCCACGTCATGGTCGCAGAACTTGCGCCACCTTCTGCTCCGGATCCTGAGTCTGCTCCATGCCATGTCACAGCCACGCCTCAGCCTGCTCCATGCCATGTCGCAGCCACACCAGAGTCAGCTCCATGCCATGTCACAGCCACGCAAGAGTCAGCTCCATGCCATGTCACAGCCACGCCAGAGTCAGCTCCATGCCATGTCACAGCAATGCCTCAGCCTGCTCCATGCCATGTCACAGCAATGCCTCAGCTTGCTCCATGCTATGTCACAGCAACGCCTCAGCCTGTCACAATAATGCCTCAGTCTGCTTCACGCCATGTCACGGCCGAACCTCAGTCTGCTCCATGCCATGTCACAAGCAAGCCTTTGCTCCATGTTCCAGGACCACCTCTGTTCCAAGGTCCAGGCATGCCTCCGTTCCAATGTCCAGGCATGCCTCCGTTCTAAGGTCCAGGCCCGCCTCTGTTCCAAGGTCCAGGCCCGCCTCTGCTCCACTGTCCAGGCCCGCCTCTGCTCCACTGTCAAAGCCAGCCTCTGCTCCACTGTACAGGCCCGCCTCTGCTCCACTGTCAAAGCCCGTCTCTGCTCCACTGTCCAGGCCTGCCTCTGCTCCACAGTCCAGGCCCGCCTCCACTCTACGAGCCAGTGCTCATGCCTGCCACGGCCAACGAGTCAGCATCCACGCCTACCATGGTCAAGTTAGTGATCCTGCCATACCATGTTACCACATCATGCCATGTAGCCACACCAAGTTGCCACAGCCGCACCCCCTCCCCCCCCCGCCACCAGCTCCCTCACAGTGAACTTTGTGTTTATGTTTTGGGCTGCCCCTAGTGGGGGGGATATGTCACATCTAGATGTGTTTGTGTAATGTTGGTTCTATGGTCAAGTCAAGTCTAGTTGTTTATGTCTGTTTTGTTTTCACATTTGATTTACTGTTTTTGGATTCCACATTTGTAAATAAACTGCACTTGGGTTCTTCACACTATCTCATCTTCGTCTGCCTGTTATGTCATCGTTACAGCAATACCATAAGTGTAAATAATCACAGAATTTTCTTTTTTTAGATGAACTATTCCTTTCAAGCAAAAGCAAACAATGCCCTCACTTTCCGTGAGCCCATTATGAGGTAATTAAACAATGCATTGCATTACCTCACATTCAACAAGGCTATTATGAGGTCATTAAAACAGTGTTTGCACTTCAGGTAATATGGATTTATTCTATTAGTAAGGATGTATGGGTGATTCTTCTGTAGAACATGATTAGATTAGAAAATGGTGATAATGTCAGAAACATACTTTACACAAACACACAAACCCAGATGTGAATACCTGGCCAAATCATTGCAAGTGAGCGCTCGCATTTAAAACACTTCACATGCGTTCAGTATGAAATCTCTTCCGATGCAATCGTCTGACAGAGAAAATTTACCATGAATGCTATCGGGTCCTTGAATAGTGTATAATGTGCAATGAGGGGCGGTGGAATTTGATTGTAAAAAAAGACAGTTTATGCTATTACTCACTATAGTGCCCCTTGTGGCAACGCTAAGTATGCAACGTGTACTTGTGTTGTTACAAATAGCTAATTTTGGAATGCAACAATAGATAACGACGAGTTTGTGGACCTGAATGAGAAAACTGATTTTATAAAAACACAGTTTATGGTAATGTCCACTATTGCGCCCCTTGTGACAATGCTAAGAATGCAGCGTGTTATGAATAGTGCTCAGACACATTCTGGAACATAACAATAGACAAAGATGAGTTTGCAGACCTGAAAAAGAAAACCAACTGTAGAAGAAGACAGTTTATGCTAATGCTTTCTATAGTGCCCCTTGTGGCAACACTGAGAATGCAACATGTACTTGAGCTGTTAAAAATAGTGCTCTGACACATTTTGCAACACAACCATTGATGAAGATGAGTTTGCGGACATAAAAAGGAAAACTGAATGTAGAAAGAGACTAAGAGTTTATGCTAAGAGTTAAAATGCTAAGAGTTTATGCTAATGCTTTCTATAGTGCCCCTTATACTAACGCTTGCTAGCACCCTTGTGGAAACTTTGAGAATGCAATGTGCACTTGTGTTATGAATAGCACTCTGACATTTTTTGGAATGCAACAATATACAAAATCGATTTTGTGGACCTTAAAGAGAAAACCAATGAAAGAGAAACTGATTGTCGAAAAAGTTTATGCTAATGTTTGCTATAGCTCCCCTTTTGGAAATGTAAAGAATTCAATGTGCACTTCTGTTATGAATAGCACTCGGACAGATTTTGAACACAACAATATACAAAATTGATTTTGCGGACCTTAAAGAGAAAACCAATTGTCAAAAAAGTTTATGCTAATGCTCACTATAGCTCCACTTGTGAAAACGCAAAGAATGCAATGTGTAATTGTGTTATGTTATGAATAGTGCTCTGACACATTTTGCAACGCAACAACGGACAAAGACAAGTTTGTGGACCTGTAAGAGAAAACTGCTTGTAGAAAGAGGGTTTATGCAAATAGTCACCATAGCGCCCCTTGTGGTAATACATAGAATGCAATGTATACTTATTTTGTGTTGTGAATAGGGCTCTGACACATTTTGGAATGCAACAATAGACAACAACGAGTTTGTGGACTTGTAAGAGAAAACTGATTGTAGAAAGAGACAGTTTATGCTAATGCTCGCTATAGCTCCACTTGTGAAAAGCAAAGAATGCAATGTGTAATTGTCTTATGTTATGAATAGTGCTCTGACACATTTTGCAACACAACAACAGACAAAGACAAGTTTGTGGACCTGTAAGAGAAAACTGCTTGTAGAAAGAGAGTTTATGCAAATAGTCGCTATAGTGCCCCTTGTGGCAATACATAGAATGCAATGTATACTTGTGTTGTGAATAGGGCTCTGACACATTTTGGAATGCAGCAATAGACAATGACAAGTTTGAAAAAACTACAAGAGAAAACTGATTGTATAAAGAGACAGTTTATGCTAATGCTCGCTAGAGCACCCCTTGTGGCAACACTAAGAATGCAGTGTGCACAAGTGTTATGAATAGCTATATAACACTGTAAAAATCAATTTTGCGGACATGAAAAAGAAAACTGACAGTAGAAAAAGACAGTTTATGCTAATGCTCGTTATAGCATCTGTTGTGGAAATGCTGAGAATGCAACATTCACTTTTATTATGTTATGAATAGTGCTCTGACAATTTTTGCCATGCAACAATGGACAACGAGTTTGTGGACCTGTAAGAGAAAACTTATTGTAGAAAAAGGCAATTTATGCTAATGTTCACCATAGCACCCCTTGTGGCAACGCTAAGAATGCAATGTGTACTTGTGTTGTGAATAGTGCTCTGACACATTTTGCAGTGCAACAGTGGACAAGTTTGCTGATCTGTAGGAGAAAACTGATTGTAGAAAGAGATCGTTTATGCTAATGCTAGCCGAAACGTCCCGTGTAGCAACGCTAAAAATGCAACCTGTACTTGTGTTGTGTTATGAATAGCGCTCTGACATGTTTTGGAACGCAACAATAGTCAAAGAGTTTGTGGACCTGAAATAGAAAACTGATTGTAGAAAATGAAGTTTTATGCTAAAAACACTTTAAAGGAGACCTATTATTGCCCTTTTTAGAAGATGTAATATAAGTCTCAAGTCTCTGCTTCTCCCTGCCCCCTTTCCGGAAGAGGGCTGTGCCTTTACAGCTAGTGCTTCGGATATCTTTTAGTACAACTCTCTTATGTTCACAGAAAGCGTACATAGTATTCAAAAAGACAATCACCTTACTGTATTGTGCATAATAAATGTGCGGTTATGAATTATACAGACAGTAAGCATAAAAATAAAACATAGCATCAGAATACAATCAGAGACAATGGTAACTGACAGTAAGCGTTTTCGGGTTTAAAAATTTAAAATAACGACATAGCTCTGTTCTCCGTGAATACAATCAGAGACAATGGTAACTAGCTGCATTAGCCGTGGAATCTGCTAACAAGCACATTTGGAAAGGTGATAACATTCACAAAATATAAAGTGCGATACTTACATCTTCAGGATATAAAGCTGGAACATGAACAGTTGGTACTGATCCAGCCTTAAGAATAAAATTTTTGGAAAATCCTGCTTTATATTGACCCTCATTCACAAAGCAGTCCGATGTAAAATGATTTGCACAAACATCCACGTATTTTGGTATGTTTTGGGGCACATTTGCTTCAAAAACTAAACTTGTCCACTGCGTCTTCAGTGGCTCTGATGCCGGGAGTACATGAAGACACTTATGTTCACTTTTAGAACACTTATGAACACTTTTGACGCTTACGAAGCTGAGACATTATTCTTCTCACTGTAGCTGCTCCAGTGCGGAAAAAAATGGCAGACTGTGTGTAGATCATTCAGGGGAGGATCTATGATAATAGGGTGGAGTCCGTCACCAGTCGTGGGCGAGGCCTGCTCTAACTTGATGTCACGTTAGAGCAGAAATGAAAACCAATCACTTTGAGACACTGTTTTAGATTAATAGAAATATAAGAAAGAGGAGTGGGTGGACTTTTAACATTTTAGGGTGGTTGTGTACACACACTGCTGTCTCACATTTATGTTCAAACATAATGTTAAACACCATGTAAAAGTTAATTTTGCATAATAGGTCCCCTTTAAAAAAACTGAAGCATTGAAGCCTACCAAAATATGATTATTTTTCACGTTTACTGATGGCACAAAATGTTGCATGTAAAACTGGTACATCATTCTCAGGCAACAAAAATAAGTTGACAGCTTCAAAGCCCAACCACTATTTTGACAGCATGCTCTCAAAACTCTTCCAGAGATTTCAAGACATTTTCCTGTTATCCTGACATTGTTCTGTAACTAAACACCATCACACACCTCACTAGGCTTCTTAATAAAGTGATTATGCATGATATCATTTGAGGTCAACAAGAAGTCAAGGAAGCTGCAATTTATATCCTGTGCAGGAAGTGTGACAGCAGTGAGCATGAAGGCAGGTTAATATCCTGCTAAATGCTTTGATGGTGTTTACTGCAAATGACTTCAGCCAACCTGATCCACATGTAGAGGAAGTCTGTTAACAGTTCTGCACATATTTAAGGCATTAATTAAAAACAAATTTGGAGTTTCCATTTCCTTAGACAGTGTTGCACACTGGAATATGGTCTACGTTGAAGTTCTTAACATCGGGCCAAGCAGATTTTCAGAAAAGCAGAACTGTGTTTCGTGCTTGTATGATTGACGTGTAAAGCGTTTCAGTCCAGACTACTTCCTGATCTGAAAGCTCACATTGATTTATTTGACTTGAATCCACAAATTAGTCACCATTTTCTTTTGGGTGAATCTCACGAAAACATGCCCAGCACACATTTCACCCCAAAATTAAAAGAAGGATGAATTTATATTTTGCATCAAGAAACTGAAGTCTTTTTCATGACCATTATTTATTTATTTATTTATTAATTTTTTTTGTGAAAAAAATGTTCATTACCGAACATGAATTTTTGTTGTTGTTGTTTATTATTATTATTATTTTAAATCCTACAACTTGTTTATTTCTACATTTAAATTAGATTTGTTTGGACCTTTGGAGCCCACTGTATTCCTCTGCAAAAAGCACTTAAACAAGTTGTTTATATGTAGACTGCTATCATATCTTTTGTACCCCAACCTCAGATTCAGGTTTGGTTTCATTTTCTTTATTTACATTATCTTATATACACCATCTCCTCATGAATGCTTCTAAAGTGTGAGGCCAGAGGTCTCATTTTGTTTGTGAAAAGATCAACCTTGGAGCCCAGTCAAGTCCTTTGTGTTTATGAGTCTGGGCAACGAGGCAGATAAAGCCAGAGAAGCCAGTAAACGTGTTTATTATGGTCAAACGATGCATTCACGACCACTAGCCAGAGGCTGAACAAGGAATTGGAGACCAGTGTAACTACTTAATTACTACTCAGCCAACGGATTAGAAGAAACCAAAATGGTATCAGATCTTCCTTTCAGTTCCTCTAATTCCACAACCCCATTAAAAACAAAAATCACAAATGAGATCTCAATTGTTGCTCCTAGACAGTGATGATATTAAACAGAGAGCAAATGGAGACTTTACTTAAGTTACGTAACTTAATTCAATTGAGTCAATTGTGCCTATTTTTATTTCTCCTTTGGCATTTTGGGATAGATATTTGAGACAAAATTCATCCTTAAATTAAACTCCATTGAATTCTATTAAATCCCCTGAGCCTTGAAAGAGCAACATCTGAGCACTAACTTTGAACCTCTGAGTTTCCTCTGGAACATATCCATATATTCCATGTTGGATTTTCAAAAGCTGTGGTGGTTAATTACTCAAGGCCAGACAGTCAGGCTTTTCCATGAGTAAGACTTCTTGTTTTGAGTGATGACTTTGGGAAACTTGTACTTTTTCATTGACTTAATCTTGTAAGGCAAAATGCCCTTGGACAAAGCACCCTTGTTTAGCTCCCAGAGATAACTGAGTGCATTTTCAATGTATTGTGAACATGCAGTGGGGTGTAAAATACAAATTACATCAATGCAGGGTTAACAAGATGAAAGTGTAGATCCTCTTTATCAAATATTATAATGTTGTAATTGTTGGGCCTCATGTATTCAGATAGAAGACAAAGGCAGGCCTAACAGTCATAAAAACATTCCTCAAGCCCCTCCTTCTAAGTCGTAAATTTTACTGATAAAAAATCGCACCAAAATCAAACAAAGGGAGTCCAAAACAGACTACAAATCCATGAAGCCTTGCTCACTAAAGGATCAAGCGCTCAACTCCTATAGGATGAGGCACACAACAGAACATCCCTCAAACATGACATCATCAGGACTTCAAATAATTCTGAAATGCTTCCAAAGTTGCTTCCAGCGACTTCGTTCACCGAACACGGACGTAGATTTTTGCTGCTCTCCGGTGCAACCTCGTGGCACAAGGAAGTAATGTCCGACTTGAAACTGTAGCCATACAATCTCCATCTCGCTGGACGAGTTGAGATTACTCTGTGTTCAACCGAACACTCTAACGGATCCGAAGGAGACCGCCGAGCAATTCGCATCTTCATCCGTTGGCCTACAGAAGTGAAGAGATTAAAGATTTCTCTTCCATCTTCAATCAAGTCGACATTTCTGAGTTCTCCGCCAGCCCGCCGAGAATCAACAGCCTTACCACCCGCCGACAATCAACAGCCGTGCCACCTACCGACAGCGCGAGAAAACGGCCTCCCGTCATCACCCGAGCCTCAAGGAATCGGGTCAAAGTTAAAGGACGGAGGAAAACACATTCTACCTGTGTCCTCATGCGATTCAAGTAAGAGGTTACGTCTGGGCAGAGATAGAATATTATAGTGTGTTATTCTTGTGTTTCAAGGTTTTTGCTTGTACAGTTTACGGACCGCCATGTCCGCTCATTATTAATACTCGGTATTAATTATCACAAATTTGTTTTGCTGTATTGTGGTCCAAACAAATTGGACTGTTGTGCATTTTCGCCATCGCGGGTGAAACAGCAACTGAGTTCATCCATTAAAGAGTCAAATAACAAGGGACTTTTACGAGCCCCGCTCGTAAAACCGCGTCTCTGAGTGATGAACACGGCTGCTTTATCTCCCGCTATCGCGAAATCAGCTTTCGGGCTGTCACTTAATCATCTCTCTCTCTCTCTCTCTCACACTAACCACACTGACACACACACACCTTATGTGTTATAGGATTATTTTTATTTCCATATCTAATCATATCACTGTTTAGTTTGTAGTTGTAAGTCGGAAGTTTATTGACTGCATTGTATTAATTATTAATTGATATTACTGCATAAATAAACTTTGTTTATATTTCAAAGAGAAGTGTTTTGGTTTGTTTTGCATACGCCTGTGTCATGCTGACGGGATGTCAGTGCTCGGATTCAAACCTTCATTCATTGTTTTTTTTCCCGAAAATCGATATTCTTCGGATGTCGATTTTCCTAAGAAAACAATCTAATATTGAGACTGTTTTAATATTCGGTTATTAGTCCCTGATTCCAGGGTGGTGCCCCGTCAATGTTAATCCTTATTAATATTCTATTGATTTTTGATAATTGATAATTATCTTTGATTGAATTTGAATGATCAATAAGCTAGTGTTAATTTTAATTAATGTTTCATCGATGTTAACAATTGATGATTATCTTTGATAACTGTTGATTTAAAGGATTAAAAAAAGCTAACATTGATTCTCATCAATGTTCTATTGATTTTAATAATTAATAATTATCTTTGATAATTATTAATTATTGCTAATAACCAAACTTGCTCCTAAACGTAGCACACTACATTTACTGGAGCCCCATATGAGGTTTTAATGAGTTAGATCCAATTAATTAATTTAAATATTGATTAATAACTACAGAAATAATTATTAATTATTTCTGATAGTAACACTGATCTAAACAACCAGTAAAGCCCTACATAATGCATGCATAGGGCAATCATATACATGCATTGCACATTAGCAGTCTCCAGGGAAAATGTCAATGTCACAAAGTGTATATAATTAATTTTGCTTTAACAATGCCACTGCCCAATATACAGTATATACAAAATCCGCTTAAATTAAAAATAAAGCAGCATAAATTGGACATACCATATAATTTTATTCAATGATAAAGTGTATAGCAAATAATTTTTAAGCAAAACAGTGTGTAACATATAGATATGATGCTGATTTATGTATTTCAGAGGGAATGTTAGCACAAATCTGCTGTACAGATTAGGTCACTGTCACATCAACTGCATTCAAACATTTTCTGCTACTTATTCAGATTTCCAAAATACC
This sequence comes from Myxocyprinus asiaticus, assembly GCF_019703515.2. Classification (NCBI taxonomy): domain Eukaryota; kingdom Metazoa; phylum Chordata; class Actinopteri; order Cypriniformes; family Catostomidae; genus Myxocyprinus; species Myxocyprinus asiaticus. The sequence goes on from NC_059393.1 coordinate 3,796,733, forward strand.
TTAAAACTATCAAAGTAGTCACATGAGTTACTGTGTACTCATCCTTTGACAAACCTACATTGCTGACATGAGATTATTTGAGAGATACTTTAAATTAGAGATCCTGAGAATGAATCTCATGAAAGCACATCCAGATAATGTTTCAGCCACAAAATAAAATAAAACGATATATATATATATATATATATACACACACACACACAACTGATCAGCCACAACATTAAAACCACTGACAGGTGAAGTGAATAACACTGATTATCTCGTTACAGTGGCACTTGTCAAGGGGTGGGATATATTAGGCAGCAAGTGAACAGTCAGTTCTTGAATTTCATATGTTGGAAGCAGGAAAAATGGGCAAGCATATAAAGATCTGAGCAACTTTGAAAAGGGCCAAATTGTGATGGCTAGATGACTGGGACAGAGCATCTCCAAAACAGCAGGTCTTGTGGAGTGTTCCTGGCAGTGGTTAGTACCTACCAAAATTGGTCCAAGGAAGGACAACCAGACCAAAGGCTAGCCTGTCAGGTCCGATCCCACAGAAGAGCTACTGTAGCACAAACTGCTGAAAAAACGTAATGCTGGCCATGATAGAAAGGTGTCAGAACACACAGTGCATCGCAGCTTGCTGTGTATGGGGCTGCATAGCCACAGACCGGTAAAAGTGCCCATGCTGACCCCTGTCCACTGCTGAAAGCACCTACAATGGGCACGTGAGCGTCAGATCTAGACACTGGTGCAATGGAAGAAGGTGGCCTGGTATGATGAATCACGTTTTCTTTTAGATCATGTGGACGGTCGGGTGCATGTGCGTCATTTACATGGGGAAGAGATGGCAGTAGTATGGACTATGGGAAGAAGGCAGGCCGGCAGAGGTAATGTGATGTTCTGGGCAATGTTCTGCTGGGAAACCTTGGGTCCTGGCATTCATGTGGATGTTACTTTGACACGTACCACCTACCTAAAGATTGTTGCAGACCACGTATACCACGGTATTCCCTGAAGGCAGTGGCCTCTTTCAGCTGGTTAATGTGCCCTGCCACACTGCAAAAATTGTTCAGGAATAGTTTGAGGAACATGACAAAGAGTTGAAGGTGTTGACTTGGCCTCCAAATTCCCCAGATCTCAATCCGATTGAACATCTGTGGGATGTGCTGGGGTCAGAGCTGTTTTGGCGGCATGAGGGGGACCTACACAATATTAGGCAGGCAGTTTTAATGTTGTGGCGGATCAGTGTGTGTGTGTGTGTGTGTATATATATATATATATATATATATATATATATATATATATATATATATATATACAGGTGCATCTCAATAAATTAGAATGTCGTGGAAAAGTTCATTTATTTCAGTAGTTCAACTCAAATTGTGAAACTTGTGTATTAAATAAATTCAATGCACACAGACTGAAGTAGTTTAAGTCTTTGGTTCTTTTAATTGTGATGATTTTGGCTCACATTTAACAAAAACCCACCAATTCACTATCTCAAAAAATTAGAATACATCATAAGACCAATAAAATAAACATTTTTAGTGAATTGTTGGCCTTCTAGAAAGTATGTTCATTTAATGTATATGTACTCAATACTTGGTAGGGGCTCCTTTTGCTTTAATTACTGCCTCAATTTGGCGTGGCATGGAGGTGATCAGTTTGTGGCACTGCTGAGGTGGTATGGAAGCCCAGGTTTCTTTGACAGTGGCCTTCAGCTCATCTGCATTTTTTGGTCTCTCGTTTCTCATTTTCCTCTTGACAATACCCCATAGATTCTCTATGGGGTTCAGGTCTGGTGAGTTTACTGGCCAGTCAAGCACACTAACACAATGGTCATTTAACCAACTTTTGCTGCTTTTGGCAGTGTGGGCAGGTGCCAAATCCTGCTGGAAAATGAAATCAGCATCTTTAAAAAGCTGGTCAGCAGAAGGAAGCATCAAGTGCTCCAAAATTTCTTGGTAAACGGGTACAGTGACTTTGGTTTTCAAAAAACACAATGGACCAACACCAGCAGATGACATTGCACCCCAAATCATCACAGACTGTGGAAACTTAACACTGGACTTCAAGCAACTTGGGCTATGAGCTTCTCCACCCTTCCTCCAGACTCTAGGACCTTGGTTTCCAAATGAAATACAAAACTTGCTCTCATCTGAAAAGAGGACTTTGGACCACTGGGCAACAGTCCAGTTCTTCTTCTCCTTAGCCCAGGTAAGACGCCTCTGACGTTGTCTGTGGTTCAAGAGTGGCTTAACAAGAGGAATACGACAACTGTAGCCAAATTCCTTGACATGTCTGTGTGTGGTGGCTCTTGATGCCTTGACCCCAGCCTCAGTCCATTCCTTGTGAAGTTCACCCAAATTCTTGAATCGATTTTGCTGGACAATCCTCATTAGGCTGCGGTTCTCTTGGTTGGTTGTGCATATTTTTCTTCCACACTTTTTCCTTCCACTCAACTTTCTGTTAACATGCTTGGATACAGCACTCTGTAGAACAGCCAGCTTCTTTGGCAATGAATGTTTGTGGCTTACCCTCCTTGTGAAGGGTGTCAATGATTGTCTTCTGGACAACTGTCAGATCAGCAGTCTTCCCCATGATTGTGTAGCCTAGTGAACCAAACTGAGAGACCATTTTGAAGGCTCAGGAAACCTTTGCAGGTGTTTTGAGTTGATTAGCTGATATGCATGTCACCATATTCTAATTTTTTGAGATAGTGAATTGGTGGGTTTTTGTTAAATGTGAGCCAAAATCATCACAATTAAAAGAACCAAAGACTTAAACTACTTCAGTCTGTGTGCATTGAATTTATTTAATACACGAGTTTCACAATTTGAGTTGAATTACTGAAATAAATGAACTTTTCCACGACATTCTAATTTATTGAGATGCACCTGTATATATATATATATATATATATATATATGCCAGATGGGCTGGTTTGAGTATTTCTGTAACTGCTGATCTCCTTGGATTTTCATGCACAACAGTCTCTAGAATTTACTCAGAATGGTGCCAAAAGCAAAAAACATCCAGTGAGTGGCAGTTCTGCAGATGGAAATGCCATTTTGATGAGAGAGGTCAACAGAGAATGGCCAGATTGGTTCGAACTGACAAAGTCTATGGTAACTCAGATAACCACTCTGTACAACTGTGGTGAGAAGAATATCATCTCAGAATGCTATTCTGAGATGTAGGTTGGCTGATCAGTGTATAGATAGATTTCCTCGCTTCCTATCTCCACCCTCTTTGGAAACAAGGACAGGATGGAAGGAAAGGAAACGAGGACAGAGGAATCAAGCAAGACGTGTTTGTAAAATGGAATGTCCTTGCTTACTCACGCCTCTCTTCAGAACGCATTTTTACGCAGCTGCAGTACCTTGCCTGCCTTTTTGTTATTGAAACTTTATTTATTAATATATTCATAATAAATCAAAATAATTCAAGATGCACTGTTGAAGTATGTGACAATTATGGTTTATTTAAACCGCAAAGGTGAAACATGAATTAAAACTGTTGTGTCAGATGGGAAGGGGGAGAAGAATTTATATGTGCATCAGGTGCTTCAACCAAAAAGTCTTCTGCATAAGATGCATCTGTACTTCTTCGCTCAAGCGTCCTCAGTAAGCTTCTTTCATATTCGATCCTTGCCTCCTTGCGGTGCATTTAGAGAATTGATACGTCCTTCATGATGGTGGACTTCAGTCGATTTCAGGGTCACGGACTTAAGGACATAGGAGTGATTTAGGAAATGAGAAGCACCCTGTGTTGTTGTGTCGGGCTAGACAGAAGCAATGTTTAATAGTGCCATAGCCTTTACACTATTTTAGGGAAATCAGCTTACAAATGGCTACTTATAGGGTAATTTTTTGTTGTTGTTTTTTACATCAATAAATTAAACAGATCACATTTAAGCCTTATATAGTACAATTCCTTATTTCTTTCCTTTTGATTTTGGGGTGAAATATAACAGTTCCCTATCTGTCACTCACTCGACGTTGTGTCAATGTAGTGACACTAGGGGTCGTCCTTGGGTGCCCCAAACACCTCTGATCTTTGAGAAAAGGCCAATGGAATTGGCGAGTGGAATTTGCATGCCACTCCCCCAGAAATACGGGCATAAAAGGAGCTGGCTCGCAACCACTCATTCAGATTTTCTCTTCGGAGCCGAGCGGTTGTGTTCAGCGAGCTGAATCCTCTGCCAGTCCATTCACATGGAAAAGCTGTTGGATTTATGGCGCATTACAGCGGCTTCTCCCCCTCTTGCGCCGGTGGAGTGCAGAGAACGCCCCTGGGTGCTTCAGCAGCTAAAAGAGAATATTCTTCCTACTGAAAGAGTATATTTTCCCTTCTAAAAGAGTGGCATTAACGGAGAGTGTCTTTTTAAAGATGCCTTTCCATTTGTGTGTATTTTCTGGTTGCGGTCATTACCTCTCCACTTCCAATGGCTACGATCGCAGTCTTACGTACTTGTGCGCTGCCCACGCTGGACGGGTCATGTTCTCACTATGAGAGCATGACCATGGCAATGTTGCGGTCGTGTTTGTTTTCATTCCTTAGAGAAAAAAGCCACACCAGCGGCTCCCCGCCTCGGTCCTTCTACCTACGGGTTTGAGGCCACGTCGGTTAACACTCCGCCGGGTAAAACCCCATGGACCTCCCATTCCCCAGTATGCTCCTTCACCCTGCTGGGATGAGACTGCCAGCTCGTCTCAGGGCGGGTTCGCGATCTCGTTTCGGCGCTCGCAAAGTGGATGAGCTCTCGATTGCTGTATCGGAGAGTGTGCTGACGGTGAGGACTCGACTGGGCTCCCACCTTCGGGTGCGGTCGCCCAGTCACAGCCTGACGCACAGCTGGCATCCATGCTTGCCCGGGCAGCAGTGTGTGTTGGGCTGGAGTGGAACCCTCCACCCCCTTGAACCCTCGCAGCTTGATGATTGGTTCCTGGGCCTGGAGTGCTGCTTTCGGCCGTGCCCCTGTCCCTTTCTTCCTAGAGGTGCATGAGGAGCTCACAAGGTTGCGGCGGGCACCTTTCACTGCCCGGACCCAGTCTCTGAACTCCTCTGCTCTCACTACCCTCGATGGTGGTACATCAACCGCCAAGGCAGCGTGCGCTCTCGTCAAATGTCGCAACTCACCTGCCGTCTCCTCTTCTGGAGTCAGCAGCGGCTCAAGTCGTTGCGAGCCACTCACAACCTGGGCAACCTCAACAGCGCAGCGGACACGCTGTCACGGCAGGTCACACTCAGGGGAGAGTGGAGACTCCATCCACAGGTGGTCCAGCTGATTTGGAGTCGATTCAGTTAAGCGCAGGTAGACCTGTTTGCTTTCCAGGAATCCTCCCACTGCCCGCTCTGGTATTCTCTGACTGAGGTTCCCCTCGGCACAGATTTGCTGGCACACAGCTGGCCCCTGGGGCTGTGCAAGTATGCGTTACCCCCAGTGAGCCTACTTGCACAGACATTTTGCAAGGTCAGGGAGCACAAGGAGCAGGTCATCCTAGCAGCACCCTACTGGCCCACCCAGACTTGGTTCTTGGACCTCACGCTCCTCGCAACAGCCCCTCCCTGCCGAATTCCTCTGCCCCTGGTCACTGTGTCTGTAGAGCTCCTCCCCCCTTGGGTAGGACCTACCATGGGACTTCTCCACATGACATACTTCCGACAAAACTTGGTAAAACCATTTGATGTATTTCCACTCAAATACCCCCCCTCCGGGCGGGGTGTGGTCTCCGCGGTGTCTTCCCCTTGGGAGTTACACCCCCCCGACGCGGACACTTATGGCCCCCAGTCGGTAAACGATTTCCACTCTTTTTTTGGGGAGAAAAAAAGAGGAGAAGAGGCCACGGTTGGGCTAGCCTGTCCCCATTTTATTTTATTTTTTTGGGCAGTCGACTTGTCCCCGAGTTGCAGTGGACCGTTCAACACTTGTAGGAGCGTTAGGGAGGTTACGTGACGGCCTGGTGTGCTGGCTACGAGGCACACAGTGGTCTGCCCGTCTCGCACCTCCAGTCCACATAACACAGTTCAGCTTATTGTGCCGTTTTGTATAGGGACCCCCCAGTGTCACTACATCGACACAACATCAAGTGAGTAACAGATAGGGAACGTCCTGGTTACTTTCGTAACCTCCATTCCCTGATGGAGGGAACGAGATATTGTGTCCCTCTTGCCACAACACTGAACTACCTTGTCTCGGCTCCTCAGCACAAAACCTGAATGAGTGGTTGCGAGCCAGCTCCTTTTATACCCATATGTCTGGGGTAGTGGCATGCAAATTCCACTCGCCAATTCCATTGGCCTTTTCTCAAAGATCAGAGGTGTTTGGGCCTCCCAAGGGCGACCCATAGTGTCACTACATCGACACAACGTCTCGTTCCGTCCATCAGGGAACGGAGGTTACGAAAGTAACCAGGATGTTTTTGTGAGACTGACCCATAACGAATATACTAAAGGAGCAAGTGAGTGTAACAATTTTTGTCATTCCTTGGAGAGTGGCACACAGGAGTACTTTGAAAATCATAAAAAGTCCTGGGGGCAGTTGCTGTGTTGATTTTCCAAGACTTAAATCTGCCAATTAGGTATAGCCTGTGGGAAGTGTTTCCATCCCTGTTTTTTTTTTTTTAAAGTAAAATCACAAGGGATGTAATTAATTAATTAGAATCAGCCCATACAGTGGGGCTTTGCACATGTGTTTTGGAGAGCTCTGTGGTCTCTGTGTTCAGGGTGATTGGAATTTATAACAAGGGGCAATTTGAAATCAAAATCAAAGTGCTTAGCAGGCAGTGTGGAGGGGCCGTACTACCCAGACCACTGTAACAAAAAGAGCTTTTGTGCCCGATATACTATGGATCCTTAGCAATATGCCTTGTATTCTTTCATATACTGTAAGCTTAATAAACAATTACCCTGCATCAAATGTTTGATCTATGCACTGTCCTTTGAAAAATAAATCTTGGATCTATTTTTGGTCTAAAAACTATTAATAGATGAAATGTATTGTATAATAATAGTGTGTGGATGATATGCAAAATAAAGTCCTTGATAAACTGAATCTATCAGCCTAGACCAGAACTGTGTGCTTTAGGTGAAGGCGTGCTATCAAAATGCAAATGAAATACTGTATGAATTTCATGAATGCAAACTGAATGTCACTATGAACAAGAGAAAGATGTCTGCACACACACACAAATTTTATATATATATATATATATATATATATATATATATATATATATATATATATATATATATATATATATATATATATATTCATATTTATACAGTATACATTATATATACATATACCGTATATACGTATATACAGTTGTGCTCAAAAGTTTGCATACCCTTGGAGAATTGGTAATATATGTACCATTTTTAAAGAAAACATGAGTGAGCAGGCAAACCACATTTCTTTTATTTCTTATGGGATTCATATTCAACTGTAGGTTATAACAGAATGGCACAATCATAAAACAAAACATGGCAACAAACAAAAAAATTAAATGACCCCTGTTCAAAAGTCTGCATACCCTTAGTTCTTAATACTGTGTATTGCCCCCTTTAGCATCAATGACAGCATGCAGTCTTTTGTAATAGTTGTCTATGAGGCCCCAAATTCTTGCAGGTGGTATAGCTGCCCATTCGTCTTGGCAAAATGCCTCCAGGTCATGCAAATCTTTGGTCGTCTTGCATGAACCTCACGTTTGAGATCTCCCCAGAGTGGCTTGATGTTATTAAGGTCAGGAGACTGTGATGGCCACTCCAAAACCTTCACCTTTTTCTGCTGTAACCACTGGAGGGTCAACTTGGCCTTGTGCTTAAGGTCATTGTCATGCTGGAAAGTCCAAGAGCATCCTATGCGCAGCTTTCGTGCAGAAGAATGCAAATTTTGACAGCCCCAAAACATCAGTGAGCCACCACCATGCTTCACAGTGGGGATGGTATTCTTTTCACTATAGGCCTTGTTGACCCCTCTACAAACATAGCGCTTATGGTTGTGACCATAAAGCTCTATTTTGGTCTCGTCACTCCAAATTACAGTGTGCCAGAAGCTGTGAGGCATGTCAAGGTGTTGACAGGCATATTGTAACCGGGCTTTTTTGTGGCATTGGTGCAGTAAAGGCTTCTTTCTGGCAACTTGACCATGCTGCTCATTTTTGTTCAAGTATCGTCGTATTGTGCTCCTTGAAATAAACACACTGTCTTTTTCCAGAGCAGCCTGTATTTCTCCTGAGGTTACCTGTGGGTTATTCTTTGTATCCTGAACAATTCTTCTGGCAGTTGTGGCTGAAATCTTTCTTGGTCTACCTGACCTTGACTTGGTATCAAGAGATCACCAAATTTTCCACTTCTTAATAACTGATAGAACAGTACTGTCTGGCATTTTCAAGGCTTTGGATATCTTTTTATATCCTTTTCCATTTTTATAAAATTCCATTACCTTGTTATGCAGGTCTTTTGACAGTTCTTTTCTGCTCCCCATGGCTCAGTATCTAGCCTGCCCAGTGCATCCATGTGAGAGCTAACAAACTCATTGACTATTTATACACAGACACTAATTGCAATTTAAAAAGCCACAGGTGTGGGAAATGAAACTTTAATTGCCATTTAAACCTGTGTGTGTCACCTTGTGTGTCTGTAACAAGGCCAAACATTTGATCAGGGCCATTTGGGTGATTTCTGTTATTATTATGGTTTAAAAAGGAGCCAAACAACTATGTGATAATAAATGGCTTCATATGATCACTATCCTTAAATAATTTTATTTATTTTTTTTTTTTGCATGATCAGTCATATTTTCAAAATCAATGCCAAAATTTCACAATTTCTGCCAGGGTATGCATATATATATATATATATATATATATATATATATACAGTTGCAATTGAAATTATTGAAGCTGTCTCAAAAGCTAATAGAGGACATTATATTATTACACAAGAAAGGTCAAGGCTAAAAGTACATTTCCAAGGTACTTCAATTTCCAATAGACAAAGTTGGCAGCACCGTTCATAAATCTTTTAAATATGGTACAACAGCAACCTTCTTGGGGTGTGGAAGAAAGCAAAACTTCACCAAGGGAAATGTTGACTTGAATATTCAAGAAGGAATTTGGAAAGACCTGCGGAGTCCTGGAAGAAGGTTTTATATACATATGACACTAAACTGAAAATGAGTTTTAGACCCATGGGTCAGCAGTACGTCTGGAGTAAGATGACAAGGTGATGACAAGAATGACACCATCCCCACAGTCAAGCACGGAGGTGGGTCATTCCTGTTATGGGGGTGTTTCATGTATCAGGCCATTTCGGCATGAAAAATTTGATGCCTTCAGTGTGTAAATTGAAGCTTGGTGATCACTGGACTTTCTAGCAAGACAACAACACCAAGGATACATCAAAGTTGTCCAAAATCTGGTTCAGGAATAGGTCGTGGAATGTCCTTAAATGGCCCTTTCAGTCCATCATTAAAATCCCATTGCAAACATTTGTTGGGATTTCAAGGAAGCAGTGGCAGCACAGAAACCAAAGAATGTCAATGAGCTGGAAGCTTTTGCTCATGAGAAATGTGTAAAAATTCTAAGAGAGAGGTGTCCGAAGCCTGAGAACACACCTGAAACATTTATTTGCTGTTATTAAGGATAAAGGATGCTCCACAAATGACTGACTTTGGGGGTTGAATATTTTTGATATGACATTTGTGGAGAGAATTAGTTATTTTTTATTTTAAAATTTGGGTAAACTGAACTCTTTGTTCTCAAAATCACTCATGTGTATTAAAAATTTAATTTGACTGTTTACTGAGGTTTTAGTTGATGTGTTTTAATTCACATCACCAGAATGTATTGCTGGTATGGGGGGTTGAATAATTTTGATTGTAATTGAATATATATATATATATATATATATATATATATATATATATATATACGGTATGTATGTATACTGTATATATGTGTATACTGTATATATATATATATATATGATAGATGGATGGATGGATGGATGGATAGGTGAATGGATAGATTGAGTGGTTACTAGAAAGCTTTAATTGACAAAATGGCCTACACTTACATGGTCCTTCTTTATGTATGAATGTTTTGTAGTTTGAAAAAAGTTTAAGCCCAGAAAACCTCACAGATTTATGATAATTCCTCAAAGAAAAACAAGCAATCACACGAAACTAAAATACCTGCTTTGTGATTCTTAAACTGTTCTGGTTTATTTTTAGTATGACCTAAAAACTCAGAGTAATGACAGAGTAATGTATTAAAAATTTAATTTGACTGTTTACTGAGGTTTTAGTTGATGTGTTGTAATTCACATCACCAGAATGTACTGCTGGTATGGGGGGTTGAATAATTTTGATTGCAACTGTATGTGTATATATATATATATATATATATATATATATATATATATATATATATATAGTATATATATATACACGGTATGTATGTATACTGTATATATATATATATATATATATATATATATATATATATATATATATATATATATATATATATATATATATATATATATCAGTATACACATATATACAGTATACATACATACCGTGTATATATATATATATATATATATATATATATATATATGATGGATGGATGGATGGATGGATAGGTGAATGGATAGATTGAGTGGTTACTAGAAAGCTTTAATTGACAAAATGGCCTACTCTTACATGGTCCTTCTTTATGTGTGAATGTTTTGCAGTTTGAAAAAAAGTTTAAGCCCAGAAAACCTCACAGATTTATGATAATTCCTCAAAGAGAAACAAGCAATCACATGGAACTAAAATACCTGCTTTGTGATTCTTAAACTGTTCTGGTTTATTTTTAGTATGACCTAAAAACTCAGAGTAATGACAGCCTATATTTAATGTGTATTGAAATACAAATATATAACTACAGAGAAACTGACTAACAACTTCCTTCTTTCTGGGTCTATAATGATGGAAGCATCTGGCCAAAAACTGACCAACTAAATTTAAACCATAAAAATATAATGTGCAAGAGCTGATATATAAAGAATTACAGCCACACTTACAAACACACACACACACGCGCACACGCACACACACATATATTAAGCATTGACTGACTATGATAATGGCCATTTTTTTATATCGTTCTAGTTTCACTTTTGTATCAGCAGCCTGCTGAAATTTGAGACCTGATTGAACATGCCCAAATACACTGCAGTATGTGTTAACTAGAACAGGGATATTTTCTTAACGATACATTCTTTAGCCAGAATATGTTGCTTATTTATATGGATGTACATCTCCATTGTTAACAGACCTCATACAACTATAATCACCTCTTTTAATTATCTTCACTGACTCTTTGCCAGAAGAGTTTAATAGCATGTATTTAGTTTCTTAAATGACTGTATCTCGATGCAGGTCATATTTCACCTGAATATCAAAAGAAAGATATAAGTCGAATAGTTTGTCCTTAATAGATTTCATATGAAACTATGACATTTCTAGTACAATATCAGTTACTGTAACTACAGTGAAAAACATGATACGTTTTAGTAATTGTTATATGTAGTTTGAAAAGCCTTGGAATTGATGTTGATGTGTGACACGTTGTGTCCGCTTTTCCTCATCAGTAGGCATGCTGATAACAATGTTCATGCTGTATAGCCATTTGAGAGGTTTGACTTCCTCCATAGCATTTTAAAGTATAATAATTTCTGTAGAATTCAAATGGATCACGCCTGCAGTGAAGATGACACTCAACAGATGCACGCTATTCTATTCATCTTTGAAGCACACTGGTGTGAGTGCCATGCTGGTCCGCACGACACATGAAAGAAGATGCATGTTTAAGTTCGGATGGATATTAAGCGCAAATAAACGACCAAAGGCTAAATTAATGTTTCTAAATTTGCTTCGCCAGTCTGAAATTCCAATCACCATGCCGACGGAAAAGAAAAGCATATTTGTAGCTATTTATATTTACTTTATGTTGAATGGCATTGTCTTTTCATTTGGCTTGAGATTTACTTGGGTAGAGTGAGAGCGTGAGACAAAGCCTGAAAGCGTGTGTCTCACGCCAAATGCATGAGAGTTGGTAACCCTGGATAAGGTGTAAGAAATTTAAATTGTAAATATACTTATAATTCATTCAATACTGAAACATTGACAAAGAAGTTCAGTGTAATTGAAAATTGATCACTTTACCCAATATCTGTGCACGCTTTTCTAGCGTATTAGGGTATCATGTTTGCTTAGCAAAATGCTAATGTCAAACTGTATTTAAATTAGTCGAGTCTCCTGTGCAAAATGCTATTTGTGCAGTTATGTAGATGCAACTTATGCACTGCAAAATATGATTTTCAAGACAGGTATGTTTGTCTTGTTTTCCAATAAAAACATCTACAAATCCTTAAAGGTGCACACAGTAACATTTTGTTGGTGTCATCTTGGACTTACAGTGACACCTACTGGTATGGATGCATCATTCAAAATCAATAGTTTTCAGTTACAGATGTCATTGTAGAAATTCACTATTCATAATCAGCCATGATTAATTTAACCCAAGAGTGAAAGTGTTCAATAAGACGGTTACTGAGATTGAGTATTATTCAGCTGGTCATGTGATTCTAAAATGGCAGCCCCCATGAGGGCACCCCTGCCCCATGTAGAACAAAACAGCTTTGATAAGGTTACTGATATGACTAGAGTCCTCATCTCATGTGAGTGCTCATGATTTTATGCATATGTTTCAAAATTACAATTCATTTCTTTTGGAGTAAAACTTTTTTAATGGGGAAAAATTTTACTGTGTGCACCTTTAAAACAAGATAAATTATCTTGAGAAGCGAAACTACGTAAGAAATTAAGACTTGTTTACAGAAGATATTTCTTAATGTAAGCTTATACATGCTTGAAACAAGAAAAAACTGTTTGCCAATGTTTGTAAACAAGCCACGTGATAAGATGTGCGGGTTGATGGTCTCAGATGCGGAGGCAACTGAGATTTGTCCTCCGCCACCCGGATTGAGGTGAGTCATTACGCCACCACAAGGACATAGAGTGCATTGGGAATTGGGCATTCCAAAAAGGCGAATTTTTAGTTTCCTAACATCGTTAGATCAACATCATATAGATCTTTATTAATGACCTTTTAATGAACTGATGTTATCAACAATAATGTAAGTAAGTCATTAATAGAGATCTATATACAGACTACTAAAAGTCTACTGAATGTTTATTGAAACACTGGCTATACAATGCTTGAAACAGCCAAAAAGCTGAGGATTTCATACAAAGGTGTACACTACAGTCTTCAAAGACAAAGGACAACTGGCTCTAACAAGGACAGAAAGAGATGTGGAAGGCCAGATGTACAACTAAACAAGAGGATACGTACATCAGAGTCTCTAGTTTGAGAAATAGACACCTCACATGTCCTCAGCTGACAGCTTCATTGAATTCTACCCGCTCAACACCAGTTTCATGTACAACAGTAAAGAGAAGACTCAGGGGTGCAGGCCTTATGGGAAGAATTGCAAAGAAAAAGCCACTTTTGAAACAGAAAATCAAAAAGAAAAGGTTAGAGTGGGCAAAGAAACACAGACATTGGACAACAGATAATTGGAAAAGAGTGTTATGGATCTTAACCCCATTGAGCTTTTGTGGGATCAGCTAGACTGTAAGGTGCGTGAGAAGTGCCCGACAAGACAGCCACATCTATGGCAAGTGCTACAGGAAGAGTGGGGTGAAATGTCACCTGAGTATCTGGACAAACTGACAGCTAGAACGTCAAGGGTCTGCAAAGATGTCATTGCTGCACATGGAGGATTTTTGATGAGAACTCTTTGAAGTAGTTTTATTTTTTTTCAAATTGTAATAGTAATTTTTCACGTTATTAATGTCCTGACTATACATTGTGATCAGTTGAATGCCACTTTGGTGAATAAAAGTAACAATTTTGTTCCATAAGAGCAAAATCTGTACATTATTCCAAACTTTTGGCCACCAGTGTATATAAATAAATAAAAGTAATTTCGATCAGCATCAAATTTTCATGACTTCACACAAAAACGACAAAAAAATACATAAATCTCTGATGATGCATGTACATCCACTGTTGGACATTGTTAGTAGACAAATCAAATAAACTAGTGAAAGTGTTTTTTTTTTTTTTTTTTTTTGTTTTTTAGAACTTTCTAAAATAACCTTCTAGAAGTCCACAGGGCTAAAATGTTGAAGAAAGACTCGTATATGAATCCAGCTCTCTTTCCCCCCACTTCTCTTCATTGTTTCCTGAAAATACATAACAAAAATATAACATGTTTTTCTCACACAATACAATGTTAGAAATAGTCAGAAATTACAGCATTGTCAATCATGATGTCCTTTTATATTGATTTTTTTATTGAAATGGTCAGGCCAGTGACCTTTGACCTTTTGCCAGATGGTTCACCTTGTGCCTCATCAGTTGCCATGAAGTCTGTGCGTGAGAAATGCGCAGTCCATTGGAATGTGAAACTGAGTGCCGTGCTCCAGGTCTCGATACGAGGACACATATTTATTTGCTCATTCATCACCACGCATAAACTCTGACCCATAACACTGGATCTTCTCCCCCTGGCCCAGAAAGTTTGTCTTGGATACAACGTGGTACATTTGCACCTCATGTGGAACCACAGCATGGTTCCTCATCAACGGCCCCATTCACAGCTCACAACCCATATGGTCCAAATAGGCAGGATTTGTTCTGCATTTTATTTCAGCTAAAAGAAGCCTTTGTTGCTCTTTTTTATGTTATTGCACAGTTAATATGACAGTGCCCATTAAAAGTCTGCTAACCAAGAACTTCCATGAATCATAGTCATCATGGGTATCAATGTAGAATCGGACCTCAAGGCTTGGAGTCTCGGAAAGCACTTCCCGGCCCAGTTCATACTCTTTATAAACAGCTTTGAACATTTGTAGTTGACTGAACAACCAAAGATGACTCGGGACCCCTAACCCGAACCTAAACCTAACCATGAATTTAATAGGAAAATAACTTGTGTACCACTGAAGAAAGAAAACATCTGGGTTTGGAATGAGTCGAGGGAAGCGTTTTACAGATTATTGATGTACATCAGTCATTTGTATTGCATAAATAAATATGGAATAAGTAACCAAATTTGTTCACAGATGTTTCATTAAAATAAACTGTTGGATAGGAGGCTAGCTAAAATGTGATTTTTATTGTATTGATTTGGAATTCTGTTTGTTGATTTGTTGGTCGCTATGAAAAAAAGGTCCTTTTTGTATGAGGCAAGTTGGACGATATCTTATGATTTTGCCACCTTATACACATTTTTATGTTCATAGTGATTGCATCTGTCAAACTCCTAAAAAAAAGAGGAAAAAAAAAAACCAAACACATTCCAAGCGACTTGTGTGCAATGTTCTTCTGAAGCCACATGATAGCTATGTGTAAGGAAAAGACTATTAATATTAATAAGCAACAGACAAGTCAGTATTCACTGATAATGGATGTCCCCCTTTATAGTAGCTCTCAAATCTATAACAGCATATTAGTGCTACATTAAATGATGAATTTGATGTAATTGGCATTAATACTTATGGCCGTAACCGAACACAGCGTGCTACGGAAGAGAGCTCAACAATTCTCCTTTTAAATTACACTGAAAATAATAATAATAATAATAATAACAATAATTCATTAGGATGAGTAAACAATGATTTTTAATTTATTTTTTTTATTTTTTTTAGTAAACCATTCCTTTAAAATCCATCATCAGTGTGTAGACAATGTATTGTCTCATTAAATATGACATGCATGTTGTAAGAGTAGATATACTGCATGCAGTTCTAATGGTGTCATCCAAAAATAGCCATTTAAACAGCTACACATGAGCCTGTTTCATCTGTCTTTGCACTCTCTTTAGATCCTCTGGGGATTTATTTGAATTTGCATTGGTTTCATAGCTTGACGCTGGCACCAGGGTTAAATCTACTGTCATCACATGAGACTAGACAGTGAAATATGACACCAGTGGAGAAGAGCTAAGGTCATGCTTTCTTCAGCGATACAGGCTACTGAGAGCTGCTCAGGGTGAAGCAAAACATCTTCCATGGAAAATGTGTAGATGTTCCCATGACTTGCCAGAATAATTCTAGCACACAGACAAAAAGACAATAACCCACTATGAATGTGTGAAATCAAAATTGACTTTTCTTATCATATTGCTGTTGCCACCGTTTTTATAAAAATAAAAATAAGGCTGCTTCCAGTTGTGTGGTACCACTTTACTCTGGTAAAATATCCTGCAACACATGACCACATTTCAAGCTGCTAATATATCCACAGGAGACCTTTATCGGATAAGCTGCTGTACTGTTTTAACAGTGTCAGTAAAGACATTTTTTGATCATGATTAAAGCAACATTTTATTGTACAAGTGTTGCCCCTGTATCATGTAAAATAACCAAGCCAGATTTCACCTTTGACTCTACAGATATTATCATACGGGTCCAATGATGTAATACGTGGCTTATTCAACACTCTGCCTGGTGTTAATACGTCACCTAATGGCCCTTGCTACACCAGTGGCTTTGGATTACTATTCTCATGAAGGAATGTGATTAAATGAGGTAATTAATTAAAATGTAACATGAAAAACAAATGATCCACAATGAAATGCTGTCTCCAAAGAGCCTGTACTCATGACTAGATTGTAGCAATTACCATCGGCCCTCAGTAGAGCCAAATGTAATGATTTTTCAACTAAAATGTTTAAAGCCCTGCTGACGGGATGTATAATATAGCGTAATTAGAAATTAAAACAGCCTTGCTGAATGTAAATAGAGACTGGGAGAGTGGGACAATGTGGTTTTCATTGCAGATACAATAAATTTTGGTGAGGGAAGCTGGGGACTTCAAAAATTAGAAGGACATGGATTGAGAATCCAGCCAGAAAAGAAAATATTTCATTAGTTTGATGGTAGAAATATGAATGATTGATTTAATTTTAAGAGGAATGCCTTGACTGGATTGAATTAAGACCCTGCTATGATAATGTCTTTAAAAAGTCAGTGAATATGTGCTACATCCATCACACATCTTTTTTTTAAAAAAAAAAAAAAAAAAAAAAGTCCAGATCATATTTCTTAAAACAAAAGTTAAAAAAAAAAACAACAAAAAAAAAAACAATAATAAATAAATAAATATATATTAATTATAATAATTACAATTGTATGTGCATAAAGACAATTAAGTGAATAAGACAATGACACCTACTACTAATTTCATGACAATTAAGCACTATTCTCTCCCAAACTGTCATTATAGTAAAGAAACTTATTCTCATTACTTTAAGTTTGGAAGTCTATTTGATATCTATTTTTACTTAATGTGACATTATTTGCATTGGTAATTAAGCACAATTCTCCCCCCAAATTCTAATTTTAGTGAAGAAAAAAAAGCTCATTACAAAAAGCTGGAATTATCAGCAGTAATTAAATTTAGTACAACAAATACTACAATGATATAAACTTACAATTGCCTTCTAGAATTCAAATCATATCGCATTTGACGCAGTAATGAGAATACGATTTTTCACATTACATTAACAAAATAGGCTTCATTTTCTATATGTATAATATAATTTATTATTTTTGCCTTTTTATTTTGGGGTGAAATCTCAAAAATAATGATATTTCTTAACAATTTTCAATGAGATTCACCCCAATTCAATTCATTTAGCTTGCAAATGCATGGTCATTACAATATGTCATGTAGAAATATAACACATGTCCACAACAGAAATATACAGTCCAATGACAAAATGCAATGACACTGCAGACATCTGGTGAGCATTTTCTGCGCCTCAAAGATTTAGTGCACTTCATGTAGTGGGGAAAAGAATGCTGTCTATAAATGTTCCCTGTCCAAATAAATCACCTCATTGCAAACAATTTGGCTTGTAAAAAATATATAGGGACTCCATTACCACTTATATAGGGGTAAAAGGTTTGAGACAGCTTTAGACTGGGTTCTATCCCTTTGAAGTAGGTTGGATAACAAGTCCCTGTGCGAAATGTGGGGCTGCTCCTTGTGTCATGGGATCTTTGGGAATAGACTTTTGCAAAAGAAGGGCATCTTCTCAGTTCAAGTGGATCTCAATAGTCTGGTGTGGCCTGGTAAAACACTGCGAGCAGCAGGCTTGTCACTTTGGTGGTGTTCCCTTGGTACAGAACATAATTATGAAATGACAGGCTTGAGGCCAGATTAAATCCGCTCTGAACCTCCCCCTAATCACACGGCTGCCAGCGGCTGTGGTTTCCCTCGGAAACTGTACCAAAAACCTTTCAGTGGAAAAGGGTCAGGTTTAAAGGTAACTTGAGGGTACAAGCCTTCTCCACCAGTTTCAAGCACTTAGCCTTCAGGGCATATCAGATTGGAAAGTCCATGCCTGTGATGCAGTTTGCTTGTTTATACCAGTCATTATCACAAATATAAACCATGATAAGGTAGTCTTGTATCACCTTAAAGAGATTTATCAACAGTTAGTTCCGGTTCTTGAATCTGATTGGATGAGCAGTGTTCCTAGAGTACTGATGTATTTGACTAGCTGTAGTCAAAAGGCCACAGTTAAATCAAAGCTGTGCCGATTCCTGCTAAAAAACAAAAAAAAAACAAACAAACATAAAAACAATAGAAATTTGAATGTTTTTCATTACAAATACCATTACGAGTGTAGTGTGTTTTGGGCCATTGTCCATTAGGATTTTAAAGGTTTGAATTGGTTTCTATTACAGATATGTTTTGTTCCCTAATGGCATCCACTAGACATAACACGCTACCAACAGAAGTCAACACATTACCAGTATAGACCCACAGGGACCATTATAGTTCCATACCGCAGGTTCTTAGGCATGATGCAAAGTAGTAAAATCACTGGAACACACAGACTTAAGTGGCTTATTGTTTTTTTTATAAAATGGCTGCAACAGAAACATGATAATGACAATAATGTTCAATAAACAGTCACATTTATTAATAATTATGGGAATTATTATTTGCCTTCCAAGTAGTAAGATGTTTGGCAGTAGAATGCTGCATTTGACTAAACAAAATGAAGTATTCTAGTACAGTTTGCATTACTGAGCAGGTTTAATTGGTTAAATGGTTCTTTTATCAGGAGTCATAAATGTTTAAAGTACAATTTTGTTTGGTTCAGACCGATCGACAGGGTGATTAGGCCTACCCCTCTTTCGCATTGCATGTTAACACCTTTACTGGCTTTCTGTTTACATGAATGTTTAGGTCATTGCTTCAAAAACAGCAAATAAATATACAGATTTTTTTTTTTTTTTTTTTCCATAATCAGTATATTGTTCTACATGCAGACGTGCTCAATATCAGCACTGGCATCTAGCTAAACAGATTTTTGGTAGTTATCAGTGAATTGGTGTGCTTATAAACATGCTGAATGTCAGTATTAGCATCTAGCTAAACTGATTTTTTGGATTTATGCATATCCCTTATGCAAACTTGCCATTAATTCTCCACCCATTACTTTTTAACCTGCAAATAAACGTACTATTCACCGCAAATGTTTGCCAGAAGTTTGCAGCTTCTCACCATTACTGGTGAACCTGCAGCAAACTGTTGTGTATTGGTGTGACATCATTACTTCATGCGTGTGTGTGGAATGGGGAGAGGTGAACAAGAAAGTAAAGATAGATGTGAGTTCAATCCTGTGTCTGTGTTGTTAAATCAGATACACTTCATCAGCACAACAGTGGTGGCGAGGATATTAATGCAATAGTTGATCAGCAGCCAGTTTTAAGTGAGGTAGGCATGCAGTACTCTTACGAGTCTAGTTTATTCAAAGCTTTCAGTGTCAGATTAGCAACGCACCTGGAAAAATGGACGATGCAGGTCCCAAGTTTGGTTGCTACAGTGAACCAGCCACATTGGGTCCACGATGGATGAGATGGTTGAATGCTTTGAACCGTTTGCAGATGGAAAAGGTTTGATGTTGTCAGACAACGCTTCGGATTCTACTAAACAAAGACGGAGAGCCTTGCTCTTACACCATGCGGGTATGGACATGCAGGATGTTTTGTCCACACAGGAGGACCGACAGATTACGCTTGGGTGGTTGCAGCACTAAATGCATACTTTGTGCCTCAGGTGAACATTGCATTTGCAAGACATTTTATTAGTTAAAACAGAAAACGGAGCAAACTGTACAGCAATTTGTCACTTGTTTAAGGCAAGCAGCCAAAGACGATTTTGGTGCTGATAAAGACAATCAAATCAGAGACAAAGCTTTGAGTATATGCAACTCCGAGTACATATGCAGAAAAATACTGGAGGGAGGTACATATTTGACCCTGGCTTGCGTTTTGGAAATAGAAGTGGGGTGCGAACGAGTTGAATTGCAGAACTGCAGCAAAACAAACGAAAGCACAAAACATCCAGCAAAAAGAGTTGAATCAGAGGAACAGAACCAAGACTTTGCATTTGTTGTGAAAGCGGACTGCAACATGGTCAGAATAACATTCTCAGTAGGGGGTATCAGATTGCCCATGTTAGTTGACTTGGGAGCAATGAGCAACATAATAGATGAAGGAACATGGGAAATGCTCAAAGAGGAGATCAAATGCAGCTCAGCAAATTCAGACAAAAATCTGTATGCATACTTATCAAGTGAACCTCTTCCAGTGAAAGGAATTTTCAGGTGTGAGGTAGGAATAGGAAAACGCAGCACACATGCCAAATTCACAGTTATTTGTGGATGTGGTGAACCATTACTTGGAAAAGAAACAGTGATCAAATTATGAGTGCTCAGGATCCATGCTAACATGGCTGTGGCGAGTAACATAAAATCTCTGATAAGACAGCAGTACCCAAAATTGTTTTGTGGAGTGCACAAGTTAAACACAAAACAAATAAGCTTACATAGACAAAACAGTGACACCAGTAGCACAGCCCTGAAGGCATGTTCTGTTCCACCTAAGGAGTGCAGTTGAGAAAAAAAAAAAAAAACTGCTTGACATGGACATTATTGAGAAAGTTCAAGGAGCAACTCCATGGGCAAATCCAGTAGATTTTGTGCCCAAAGCAAATGCAGAAATGAGGATGTGTCTGGACATGAGGTATCGAAGGTATAGACAATAAATGAGATTGTGGCAGTGGGGGCGTGGTCAAGCATCTCTCCGGAGAAAGAGAAAGCGGTAAGGGTGCTTACACCTGAGCTAAATTATGTCTAACACCTGTCTCTAATTTCAGTGAGCACGGGGAGAGCGGCATAAAAGGAGCCACACTTTTTTCATTTTTTACATTTATTTGCAAATATATTTAAATATTTATTTATTTTTAATAATGGCAGTCCTCATCCTCCATAGTAACATTGCTTCAGGGATGCTCAGACACAAGCATCGGTGAGGTCAGTGTAAGCACCCTTACCACTTTCTCTCTCTCCGGAGAGATGCTTGACCATGCCCCCGCTGCCACAGAGATGATATCATCATCCACACACTAGATAAAGATTTACATGACAAACAAAATCATGCAGTACTGAAAAGAGCTGCGGCCTGACACTGAATGCAGACAAATGTGAGCTAAACATGGACAATTGGTGATTATGGGCATGTTGCTGTTACAAAAGGGCATAGGTCCAATGGCAGAGAGAGTAAGCGCCGTTGTGGAGGCAAGGGAGCCTGAAAATGCATCAGAGGTGCAGAGTTTTCTGGGTTTACCAAGCTATAGCAGCCGTTTCATACCATTGTTTGAAAGTCTCTCAGAAACTCTCTGCAGACTGACAAAAAAGGACACCAAACAGGCTGCTTTGACAACTGCCCAGCATATGCACACATTGCTGGTGAACTGTGTGTCATCGGTCAAATAGTACTCAGAGGGACTAGGGTTGTGTTGGTTCAGTCGCTGCGGATCAGAGCACTATAGTTGGCTCATGATGGTCATTTGGGAGTTATGGAGACAAAGAAACATGAGAACAAAAGTTTGGTGGCCGGGAATGGACAGGGCTGCCAAGAGATTCAAAAATTTTGCTCAGAAAATGGAATCCAACACCTCAGAACAACTCCAAAGTGGACACAAGCGAACAGAGGAGTGGAAAGACAAAATACTTCGTTGATAAAAAGGATACGGATTTCCTAAGCAGAAGATGTTGATTGGAAATGTGAACTGCGCAAGTATGTGACTGTCTACAGATCAATACAACACTCTATGACGGGCAAAAGCCCAGTTGAACTTCTTTTTCAAAGGAAGGTAAGAGGAAATTTGCCAGACATTCCGACACCACACACAGTTTTGGAAGCATGAGACAGAGACTCAGAAATGTCCGCCAATAACAGATGAGGTGACACTGAGGTCAAGTGTTGATAAAACAAGACAAAGTTGACAAGTTCACAACAACATTCAACAGTATTCCTCACAAGGTGATACGTAAGGATGGTAACAGTGTTGTTGATCAGTCACCCACAGGAGCAAGATATGCAAGGAACACAACATTTGTCAGAAAATATGAGTCCAGAAACATACCCATAGTGGACATTGAAATTGTAAATGGTCAAGGACAGAGATGTACTGTGGAGCGCAAAGAAAATGCAGAAGAATGTGAAATGAACTGTAAAGTGACTCAGAGTGAAGACCAGATACCTAAGGTCACCAGACCCCAGAGATAAATCAAACTGCCTAAAAGATTCAAAGACTATGTCACAAAGTAAATGATAATTCAAAAGGTTTATTGAACTCTATGGGCATTAAAGACTACAATTTTAATGAAATGAGTCATACCAGAGCTCTGTAGAACTTAAACCTTTCAGCCTCCGACACAGACATTCTTTTAAACAACATATTTTTATTTATTTTTTGTCATGAACATGTTACATACTACCAATGTGGGGTCAGATTTTTTTATTGTTTGGGTCAAAGTAAATTTTTTGATGGTTCCAGCAAGTAACCACCATGCAATAAAGGGCTAGAGATGACATTAGAGAAGATGACTTTATTTTGTCACACATTATACAGTGATATTTTTTTTTTTTTGCATATCCCACCTAAGCTGGGGTCAGAGTGCAGGGTCAGCCATGATACAGTGCCCCTGGGGCAGATCAGGTCAAGGGCCTTGCTTAAGGGCCCAACCATGGCATGTTGGCAGTGCTGGGGCTTGAACCCCTGACCTTCTGGTCAGTAACCTAGAGCCTTAACTGCTGAGCCACCACTGCCCCCTTATATGTATGTGTCTCGCATTTCAGCATGGGAGGACCAGTAGTCTCGATAAAACTGTAATTTTTTTAACACACAAGAGTTTGTTGATTGCCATTCAGGGACAAGAATAGTCACTGCATCTTTATTTCACTGCCATATCACTGATTCAACCCTTTCAATCCAGCTCTTTGTTCACTCTCCTGATCATCAACAGTATTCTAGTCTCCATCCCTAGTCACAGTATATCTTCCCTGATCTCTATCTCTACTCTCAGTATCACTGCCTCAATCTCCCTTTATTCTAGCTATTTTGCATATATGCATGGTGGTTACTGTGCAAACCCACCACATTTTACCTAATAATATTAATGTATTGTGTCATTTTATGTGTGCTACTTTCTTTTTCTTACGCTAAACATCAAATATATCCACAAAATAGAAAGATTCCTACATTAAACTAATGCAAAACTTTAAATGAAAAAAATAAATAAATAAGTGGTTTTGCACAGTAACCTCTGTGCCCGAAAGGATTATAGGTATTGTTATATTGTGGTTCTATATTACCGTTAGGAAGAAGAGTTCTGTGTTATTGTTTAAAAAATTATATACACACACACGAGGGCATTATATAGGAGAGGAGAAATAGGGAACAGGTGAAACAAATGATAATGAGCCCGCCAACCCTGTGGTCCTGTAAACAAACAGAGGAACACACAAGGAAAACATAACACGCCACAAACAGACTCACCGCCAGATCACCCAGAAATCCTGACATTACCTCCCCCCTCAGGAGCGCCTCCTGGCACTCCCTGATGGGTCGACCTGCGACCACGGAGGAAATAGTAGATGAGGGACGGATCCAGGACGTCCCGAGCCGGAACACAACATATCTCCTCAGGACCATATCCCTCCCAGTCAACCAGGTACTGGAAGCCATGACCTCTCCGCCTGGCATCCAGAAACCATTAGACCGTATAGGCAGGCACTCTGTCAGCCACAAGGGGAGGGGGAGGGGGAGCATGGAGGGATTAAGGGAGGAATGGACATAGGGTTTGACGCAGGAAACATTGAAGACCGGATGGACTCTACCCAGGGAGGGAGGGAGGGAGTTTGAGCCGCACTGCCACCGGACTGAAAACCTTGGATATGATTTATGGGCCTAAATACCTAGGAGATTTGCAGGTTGAGGTCTTGAGCGGTAGGTTATTTGTGGACAGCCAGACCTTCTGGCCAAAGTTGACAAGACAAAGCATCTGCTCTAGATCTTGATTGGCCCGCTCGGTCTGGCCATTAGTCTGAGGATGGAATCCAAAAGAGAGACTAACCTAGCCCCCAAACTGCCGATAAAACTCTCCAGAAATGGGAAACAATCTGCGGGCCCTTTTCGGAGATCACGTCCATTGGGAGGCCACGGATGCGGAAGACATGGTCCATGACAAAAGTCTGTGTCTCCCGGGCAGAGGGAAGCTTAGGAAGGAGAATAAAGTGGGCAGCTTTGGAAAAACGGTCCACCACTGCAAGCACCACTGTATTGCTCAGGGAAGGGGGAAGACTGGTGGCAAAGTCAAGGGCTATGTGAGACCAAGGGTGGGAGGGTATTGGGTGGGTCTGGAGGAGGCCGGTAGGTGGGCGATTGGAAGGGTACCTTTCTAAGTACTCTGTTGACCTGAGCCTCAACTCCCCATGAGACAGATGCCACCACCCATTCGGGGGAGACGATGGTATTGGGGCAAGTTGGGCGCTCGGGCTCGTGAAAGACATGAGACCATCGGGCTTAATGTTCTTGGAGCACGGGCAATTAGAGATCTTAAAATAGAACTGCCCAAAGAAGAGCCCAACAAGCCTGTCGAGAATTAAGCCTCTTAGCAGACTGAATATATTAAAGATTTTTGTGGTCAGTCCAGACCACAAAAGGTTATTTAGCTCCCTCCAACCAGTGACACCACTCATCCAAGGCCAGCTTAACCGCCAAGAGCTCTCGATTGCCAATGTCATAATTCCATTCAGTCTGTGAGAGACGATGAGAAAAAAAGGCACAGGGATGAGTCAGACCATCATGAGGAGATTGTTGTGACAGTACTGCTCCGATACCCACCTCTGACGCATCTACCTCTACCACGAAATGACGAGTAGGGTCCGAAAAAATTAAAATGGGCGCTGAAGTAAATAAATGAGTTTGTCAAAAGCCGCCTGAGCAAGGGTCGACCACTGAAACGATTTCTTGGTAGAGGCAAGATCAGTCAGAGGAGCAGCAACAAGGCTGTAGTTCTTAATGTAGCAACTATAAAAGTTAGTGAATCCCAGAAACCTCTGTAGGGCCTTGTGGGAATCTGGGATTTCCAACTGAAAACAGCCCTTACTTTGCCAGGATCCATGCGAATCCCCCCCCCAGAGGAGACTACAAACCCCAAGAATGGAACCGATCGTGCTTGGAACTGACACTTCTCCACATTGACAGAGCTGATTTTCAAGAAGCCTCTGAAGAACCTGGCAGACATGTTGGTTGTGATCCTGGAGAGACTGGGAGAAAATCAATACATCATCCAGATACACAAAGACAAACCAATTAATCATGTCACGCAA
The DNA here is from genome assembly GCF_019703515.2 of Myxocyprinus asiaticus. Taxonomy (NCBI): domain Eukaryota; kingdom Metazoa; phylum Chordata; class Actinopteri; order Cypriniformes; family Catostomidae; genus Myxocyprinus; species Myxocyprinus asiaticus. Next base: position 3,822,552 of record NC_059393.1, read on the forward strand.
CATGTCATTCACCAAAGCCTGGAAGACGGCCAGGGCATTGGTCAAGCCGAGAGGCATGACTAAATATTTTTGAAATGCCCCGTAAGGATGTTAAAAGCCATCTTCCAATCATCCCCCTCCCTCATACGCACAAGATGGTTGGCGTTGCGCAGGTCCAACTTTGTAAAAATGTTTGCCCCCTGCATCAACTCACAGGCTGAAGGCATGAGGTAAAGGATACCTATTCTTGATGGAGATGTCATTCAGCCCCCGGTAGTTGATGCAAGGGTGAAGCGAACCGTCTTTTTTCCCCACAAAGAAGAACCCTGCGCTGGCCGATGATGAGGAATGGCTGATGAGCCCCGCTGCCAGAGACTTCTTGATGTACTTATCAATGGCTTCTCGCTCGGGTCCAGACAGTGAAAACAGTCGACCTTGAGGCGGAGAAGATTCTGCCCACAGATCCACTGCACAGTCGTACGGATGATGTGGAGAGAGAGATGCGGACTGGGACTTGCTGAACACCCCTGCCAGGTCGTGGTAATATGCCGGAACCCCAGTGAGATCCACGGGATTGACCTGAAAAAAAGATGATATGACAGGAGAGAGTGCAGCTCCCAGACAATGCTTAAGGCAAAAGGAACTCTGTGAAGAGCCCTTAACCCAAAAAATGTGAGGATTATGCTTTACTAATCAGGGATGTCCCAAAAATAGGTGCAAAGGGAAAGTTGATTAGGTAAAGCACAATCTCCTCTTCATGATTACCAGAAATGAGAAGACTCACAGGGACTGTAACTTGAGAAATCTTCTCCAGCGGTCTTCCCCTTAGGTCACTGGCAGTCTGAGGAGTCGAGAGGGACAGGATAGGAGAACCCCACTGGACAGCCATAGCAGAATCAAGGAAATTCCCCTCAGCCCCCGAGTCGATGAAAACCGATCACTGATGTCAGGTCTTATTCTAATGGAGTATGGCAGGGAGGAGAGTGTGGTGAGCAGGGGTGAAATCAACGGACATAGCGCTCACCAATATGCCCCTGTTTAAGGGTGAGTGGCAGATTTTACCGGGCATGCATTGGAATAATGTCCTGGTTTACTGCAATACAGGCAGAGACCTTGAGGAAGCAGATGCCTTCTCTCCTCAGGTGTTAGTCGAAACCGGCCTACATGCATGGGCTCTACCTCAAAGGACTCAGATGAAGATGCACCTGAAGAAAGACACCCCCCCCAGGCTTCTGGGGTGTGGGGTAAATGGCGCTGACGACGCAGGACTTGACGGTTGTCTACCTGGGCTGCTAAACTCACCAGGTCATCAAAGTTTGGAGGTAGATCAAGAGCATAAATCTCATCTTGAATGTGATCAGCGAGCTCATGCAGGAAGCGGCACCATCTCATCCTCTCATTCCAATCACCCGCAGTGGTGAGAGTCCAGAACTCAATGACACAATCTATGACCGATCGCTCCCCCTGGCAGATCTCACACAGTTGACATGTTGCCTCCCTTCTCTGCAGAGACTGATCAAACACCTTCTTCTCTGAAGAACACTCAACGTACTTCCCGCAGCAGGCAGCTTGAGCTTCCCAAACAGCCATTGAGTGAGTTGTGTAATGACGTAGCGACTTTGGAAGTTTCCATGGGGAACGCTGAGGGTTGCAGTGAAAAAATGAGAGAGCACTGAGACAGGAAGTTGCGACAGGATTTGGGATCCTGTTGCAAGGATTTACGATGTCGTAAGGAGCCGGTGGATTGAGGCATGGTTCTGAACTTCGCTAGGCAGGAGGGCTAACTGGAGGAGGGGGGGAAGAAGCACCAGATTCGGCCATGTTCTGGAGCTGCCACATCTGCTCTGTAAGCTCCACTAATAGGTTAGTGACGGCCCTGAGAATCTTATTAGTGGTGGAAAGCTGCTCTTTATGGTGGCCGAGAAGCACTCCCTGTTGGGAAACAGTGGTTCTTAAATCTGGATGCTCGTAGGGGTCCATGTTGGCCAGATTGTAATGTCATGGATGGTCAAGGAGGACCCAAACAGAGGAGCAGTTTAACAGTTTATTGAACACCAACAGTGAGGAAACCGCTAATCACACAATAAAAGTCTAGAGAACAAGGGCAGAGCAGCAGCGGATGGAAACTGGGGCTGAGGGGAATCCTTCTTCGGATGGAGAATGCCAACGAAGGAGGAAGACGGAAAATGGCCGCTGGAGAGATTGAAGCAGATACGTGAATGATGAATGCTGAGCACAGCTATCCAGAGCAGATGACAGCAGTGGGTGGAGTGGTAGAAGACTGGGAACTGGTGAGCGCTGGGAATGAGGAGTTATCTGGGAGAGACTCTGAACAAACAAAACAAACAGATCGAAAAACCAAATCGACTGACAGAGGCTGACTGCATGGAGAGCGCACAATCCAGTCTGGCACAAGACAAACACAGGTGACACAAATAATGATAATGAGCCCGCCAACCCTGCAGAGAAACCCCGCAGTGGTGATGAGCGCATGGTCATGAGAACAAACAGAGGAACACACAAGGAAAATATAACACGCCACAAACAGAATGGACTCACCGCCAGATCACCCAGAAATCCTGACAGTGAAGGCATGTTCAAAACACAGGCTATGCATTGGATGTGTTAAAATGCATGAGCTGTTAGAAAATGTAAACTTGTAATTCGGGGGAGTTTATATTCAAGAAAGAGGAGGATTTTGTGTATTGGTGTGACGTCATTACGTCATGCCTGTTTGCGGAACGGGGAGAAGTGAACCAGAAGAGTATAAAGATGGATTCTGGAGTTCTAACTGGTGTCTGTGTGATTAAATCTGATACACTTCATCAGCACATAACACAAACCTTTGGTGATAAGTGTTTAAGAATATGAGTGGCGAATTTGCAGCAACTCTAGATTTTTTGTAAGGGCTGCTGGTAAACATGCTCAGAGTAAGTGCTAGCTTATAAACTGATTTGGTAGTTATCAACATATGTAAACATACTCAATATCAGAGTTAGCATGTAGCTAAATGGATCTTTTGGTTGTCATCAGCATGTTGCTGTGCATGTAACATGATCGATGTCAGCATTAGCATCTAGCTGAACTGAGATTGGTGGTTATCAGCTAGGTATAATATGCAAAACTACCAATTCCCACAAATTTGCAGCTCGTTATTTTCACATGCAAACGAGCTTGCGATTCACTGCAAACGTTTGCCAGAAGTTTGCAGCTCTTCACCGGTAGTGGTGAACCTCTGGCAAACCTCATTTGCGTGTTTGCGGCAAATTTGTAAAATCTCAATTTTTATAAAGGTTTTTGTGATCGACCAGTCTGTTGGTTGTTTGAACGACTAGTCGACTACTCACTGTTAAGGATTATATAAGTATAGGCACTGTTGTTAATGTTATATTTGTTAACGTCTGACAGTGACTACGCTTACATGGACAACAGAAAGCCGTTCATTGTGAGAAAGCAGCTTATTGCTTGAAATCGGTGTATGCATTTACATTAGCTGTGCTAGCAGCTCTCTCTTCACTCCCGTATACATGCGGCTTGATCAGCAAGCAGCGTTCTCCACAACAACATAATTTTACCACAATGCTTCAGACATGGGATCCGAGGAAGACTTTGCCATTTTATTCTCACTTTTCTCTTAATTTATTTCCAGATATTCCAGAGTTGATGCTGTTTGTGTTTCTTTAACTTTCTATTGTGAACTGCTGCTGAATTGTGCTGCAATAGTGGGGTTTCCCCTCTTACATAAAACTCAGGGATTCCCCCAATGAATGAGCGCATATACATGAATGTGAGGGACAGTTGGTATTTTACATTGGTGTGTTTAAATGGGTAAAATTTGTAATGTATGTGTGACATTGCGTTAAGGAAAGCAGGGCAAAATTAAAGATGTAAATGTAGCGGACTACACCACCCTGTTAAACAGGGAAATATTAATATTTATTTAAATCACCCATAAAGGGCACACAGGTTCACTTGTTTCAAAAAAAGAGGACCAAAGACGTGGATACCAAAAATACAAAATCTTTATTTACTACAATTATCATGCAGTAACTTTAAAACATTTAAAATACTGTATGACCCGGGCAGAAGAATGCACCCAAACACTACAAAACAAGAGGCCGAGGCTTACCAGTGGCAGGTAGGCTAGCTGACGAGCACAAGGCTCCTATATCATGAAATCTTACCTCCCAGTGCACAAATCTCACTACGCACACATCCGCAAACAAATGAGGTCAAGCTTGAATACACATCACTCAGTGACAGAAGTACCACCACCGCACAAGAAGGTTGGCTAGCTGCCTGCCCTGGGCTCCTGTAAACAGGAACAAACAAAAAAATAAAAAATTGTTAACCACAAATAAACTCCACAAATAAAGAACCCCAAAAATAAACCATGAAAAACCTAACACTACAACAGCACAAGAGAGTGGTCACAGTTGTTAACCAGGGAAAATAGAGACGTGAAACACCTGTTTATGTTCAACCTCTCTCTATAAACGGTTCAAAAACAATAAAACAAAATAACAGAACAAAACAAATAACCTCACAGGTCCACAAATATAGCACATGTATGAAGATGACTATTCATACAACACTCAATCGCAAAGAGCCAGAGAAGAGGTTAGATGAAACAAACTCAAAATAGCTCAAGGCTAAACCTCAAAACCAAAACCAACAAATAAAGACAAACAGCAACTAAGACAAACTACAAACAAAGCAGCAGCATCGGAGAATGTTGCCCTGTAGGCTTAATCAGACAAGAGGTTTCCTAAAACACCCGATTATTCTGCGGGGAATGTTGCCCCGCCGGATCAATCAACGGGATGTTTCCTAGAACACCGATTATTCCTCCTACAAATTAAACAAAGGATTGTTTACAACATAACTATTTAAAAATACGCCTAAATAGCGATAGTTCCACATACCTTCATGTTGTAGCTCCAACCGTGCACCCACGCGAATAACAAAAGGTATCAACAAGCCAGTAAAGCACTCCAAAGCAGAGGGAGACTGTTGAAGGGAGAATGTTGAGGGAATGGCAGCCGCCAGCCAACCACCGCAAAAAACCGTTTGTACTGAAGCTAAATCGACCAAATAAACAAACAAACCAGTTACCTCAAACCAAGCTTATTAGTGTTAGCTAGTTAGCCAAACAAACATACCTCCAAAGTGGAAGGGATCAAATCCAGAATGGACGGTCCTCAGGCAGCCAGAGTGATGCACAAACGGTGCTCTGACACACAAGCAGTGCCCTACAGTTCCATTTTATAGGATCCCTAAAGGCCTATGATTGGACAACCCATGCACCCACAGGCGTGGTACAATAATTACAGAAAACTGTGCAATGCCCACTGTTTGTCCCACTACATACACCCCACTGTACTCCCAGAAATGTTGAATTATTTCCACTGTGTTGACTTGTTGTTGGGCTCCATCCTATGATGTTTGTTATCCGCACTGTTCACGCACATGCGCACTCATCAAAAACCTGTTAGAACGGCGCTTATGTGTTTTCAATTAGCCGTGTTCTCCGGGGGGAAACCTAGGTGTGTTAAAATGCTTTCTCTTTATCCCTTAAACGGTGTAAGAAAACCTGCATTCTAGTTTACATAATGTTTCAGAAAACGGCTTTTTGCAAAAACCCTGGAATAAAAAAATTTCTCAAGTGCATGTAAACATGGTCAATGATTGTCTATTATTCACTTTTATGAACAGCAAGCCATAGTCGGGCAAAAATGCTCTCCAAGAAGTTGCGTCTCTCAAGAAATTTGAGAATTGTGTCTCACATTAAAACCACCACCATTGAAAATATTAATGTTGGTAGTTGACCCCACTAATTGACTAGTCACCGTGGCACATCCCCCCCTTACAAAAATCGAGAGTTCATGTCAAATTTGCTGCAAATCCGTCACTGATAATTTTCACATACAAATTATTAGCATATTGGTGTGCTTGTAAACATCCTCAATCTCAGCATTATCATCTAAATAGATTTTGGGTATTCACATGCATATTGGTGTGCTTTAAATGTGCTCAATGTCAGCATTAGCATCTAGCTAAACTGTTATTTTTATTTATTTATTATTATTTTATTTTTTTGGTAGTTATCATATGGTGTGTTTGTAAACTTTTCCTTTTTTTTTTTTTTTTTTGCACAAGCGGTTGTGGGTACTAGCTGAAAAAAAAACATCCTTTGGCATTCTATTTTCAATGTACTTTGATTAGGGATGCACTAATTCTTATCTTGCATACTATTAAGACAGATTTATCATAAGGGCTTTTTCATATAGAATTGAGGTAAAAGCTTACTACTTTTGAGAGCAACTGTCCTCCTCAAGTAGGAAAGTTGAGTCAACATATTAGGTTTTTGGAGAAAGTTTCGATGTTTTATGTCATTATATGGGCAAGCTGTTGGCAAGCATGCTTGGTTTTGTCATTTTTTGGATGTGGTCCTGTTTAAGTAATAATGGTACGCACAATCGTCATGCAAAACAGCACAGTTACAATCAATTTTGTAAAATGTCACAATTCATTTCACTTAGAAAATAGCTTGTGACAAAATGACAAACACTCGTGATAGCAACATTAAATATGCCCTTTTGTAAGTAAGCAAATAGTTACATAGAGTACATTTAGTTTTTACATTAAAAAAGACAAAAAATAAACATCAGCCAAAATGGACAAACATGTACGTAATTTAAAAATGTCTCAGTTGGGGGCTGATACCGCCCAGTTGTTGTTAAACGATGATTGTCTTCATTTTAAATGACTCCTGAATTTAAACTATGACAAGAGCAGGAGAGCTGAGCTTTTTAATTGCCTTGAGAGCAAATGATTATCAATGACAGCAAATTGCCGAAAGATAGTTGCAATTATGAATTAATTAGTGGCTTTGTCATGTAGGCAGAATTAATTAACATTGAAAGGGAGGCTGATTTTTCTTACAACACTTTGAAACAACCTGTCACGGTAGCTCTTGTTCAATCAACCGTGAGAGTGATTATTGTCAAACTGCCACTCATACACGACAAACAGCCGGACAGGGATGTACTTAGTAAAAATAATGAATTTATCTTGCATGATTGGTATAATAATTTAGTCTGATTTGTAGACCAATAATAATAATAATAATAATAATATAGAAGGCTAACAATGAATCTTTTGAAGGAGTTGTCCATAAAAATAAAAATAAAAAATTAATCAAAATATATATACATATATGTATACACACACACACACACACACACACACACACACACACACACACACTGGTGGCCAAAAGTTTGGAATAATGTGCAGATTTTGCTCTTATGGAAAGAAATTGGTACTTTTATCTTTTATTCACCAAAGTGGCATTCAGCTGATTACAATGTATAGTCAGGACATTAATGACGTGAAAAATTACTATTACATTTTAAACTATTTAAACTACTTCAAAGTGTTCTCATAAAAAATTCCTCCATGTGCAGCAATGACAGCTTTACAGATCCTTGACATTCTAGCTGTCAGTTTGTCCAGATACTCAGGTGACATTTCACCCCACACTTCCTGTAGCTCTTGCCATAGATGTGGCTGTCTTATCGGTCACTTCTCACACACCTTACAGTCTAGCTGATCCCACAAAAGCTCAGTGGGGTTAAGATCCATAACACTCTTTTCTAATTATCTGTTGTCCAATGTCTGTGTTTATTTGCCCACACTAACCTTTTCTTTTTGTATTTCTGTTTCAAAAGTGTCTTTTTCTTTGCAATTCTTCCCATAAGGCCTGCACCCCTGAGTCTTCTCTTTACTGTTGTACATGAAACTGGTGTTGAGCGGGTAGAATTCAATGAAGCTGTCAGCTGAGGACATGTGAGGCATCTATTTCTCAAACTAGAGACTCTGATGTACTTATCCTCTTGTTTAGTTGTACATAAATAAATATATATATATATATATATATATATATATATATATATATATATATATATATATATATATATATATATATATATGGGGGGGGGGTCAAAATCAAAAGTAACAGTCAGTACCTGGTGTGGCCACCAGCTGCATTAAGTACTGCAGTGCATCTCCTCCTCATGGACTGCACCAGATTTGCCAGTTCTTGCTGTGAGATGTTACCCCACTCTTCCATCAGTTAACTTGCAAGTTCCCAGACATTTCTGGGGGGAATGGCCCTAGCCCTCACCCTCCAATAAAACAGGTCCCAGACGTGCTCAATGGGATGGAGATCTGGGCTCTTCGCTGGCCATGGCAGAACACTGACATTCCTGTTTTGCAGGAAATCATGCACAGAACGAGCAGTGTGGCTGGTGGCATTGTCATTCTAGATTGTTATGTCAGGATAAGCCTGCAGGAAGGGTACCACATAAGGGAGGAGGATGTCTTCCCTGTAACACACAGCATTGAGATTGCCTTCAATGACAACAAGCTCAGTCTGATGATGCTGTGACACACTGCCCCAGACTATGATGGACCCTCCACCTCCAAATCGATCCCGCTCCAGAGTACAGGCCTCGGTGTAATGCTCATTCCTTCGACGATAATCGTGAGTCCGACCATCACCCCTGGTGAGACAAAACTGCGACTCGTCAGTGAAGAGCACTTTTTGCCAGTCCTGTCTGGTCCAGCGAAGGTGGGTTTGTGCCCATAGGCGATGTTGTTGCCGGTGATGTCTGGTAAGGAACTGCCTTACAACAGGCCTACAAGCCCTCAGTCCAGCCTCTCTCAGCCTATTGCGGACAGTCTGAGCACTGATGGAGGGATTGTGCATTCCTAGTGTAACTCAGGTAGTTGTTGTTGCCATCCTGTACCTGTTTTGCAGAAGTTAGCGAGTGGCTTCAGAAGAGTTAGAATGCAGCATACATGATCTTGTAACGTAAAGGAACAAAAACATAATTTTTAATTGCCCTTGTCCTCACAGTTACATTAAGACACAAGAGAAATTGGCCAGTCCATTAACATTAAAATCACTGTGTCATAAGTGACCACAAGATGTAAACATTATACATGTTAACATGATTTTGGTGTGATAAAGTCAGGGATTTACCAGTGTTGTGCGCTACATTCAGGAGCAGGTTTGGCTATTAGCAAACATTAATAATGATCAAAGATAATTATTAAAATCAATAGAACATTGATCAGAATCAATGTTAGCTTTTTAATCCTTTAAATCAACAATCATAGAATAACCATCAATTAACAAATTCAATAGAATATTAATTATCAAAGATAATCATTCATTATTAAAATCAATGAAACATTGATTAGAATTAACACTAGCTCATTGATCCTTCAAATTCAACAATCATCAAAAATAATTATCAATTATAAAAATCAATATAATATTAATAAGGATTAATCTCGCCGGGGCACCACCCTGGAATCAAGGACTAATAACCAGACAGTATAACAGTCTCAATATTAGATTGTTCTCTTAGGAAAGTCAACGTCCTGAGAACATCGACGTTAAAAGGGAAACAATGAAGGCTTGAATCCGAGCACTGACATCCCCTGCCAGCCTTTGACACAGGTGTATGCAAAACAAACCAAAACACTTCTCTTTGATATATAACAAAGTTTATTTCTGCAGTAATATCAATTAATAAGCAATACAGTGTAGTCGATAAACTTCCAAATTCCAACTACAAACTAAACAGTGACATGATTATATATGGTAACCAAAATAAGCCTATAACATATGAGAGGAAGGTATGTGTGTGTGTGTGTGTGTGTGTGTGTGTGTGTGTGTGTGTGTGTAAGGAGTGACGCGCACAAAATGGCGGAAGTGTCTCTCGTGGAGAGTAGGTCACGCGAGATTTCCGGCCAGAGAACATGGGCGAAGAGAAGCCGGTTAATGGTGTCTGCCCGTGTACCGCGTGTCTCCGCTTGTACGATAACTTAGGGACAAATGTGTGTGCGGGAATGTATGTGAGGGGTCGCGTGTGTGTGTGGTTAGTACGAGAGAGAGAGAATAAAGTGGCGGCACTGAAGCTGGTTTCGCGATCATGGGAGCTATGCAGCTGTTAGTATATCACTAAACCGTCCCACAGTCTTTGGTTCTTTAATGGATAAACTCAGTGTGCTGGTCTCACTCGTGATGGCGGAAATACAACAACACAGCAAAATCTAATTTGTGATAACAGTACTTTACAGAAATACCTTAAGTATTATTAGCAACAATGAGCGGACTCGATGGTCCGTAAACTGTACAAGCAATAATCTTGATACACAAGAATAAAACACTATAATATTCTATCTCTGCCCAGACGTAAATCTCTTACTTGGATCGCATGAGGACATAGGTAGAATGTGTGTTCATCCGTCGTTTGACTCCGACTCGGTTCCTCGAGGCTCGGGTGATGATGGGAGGCCGTTTCCTCACTCTGTCAGCAGGCGGTATGGCTGCTGATTTTTGGCGGGCTGGCGGAGAAATCAGCGACGTCGACTTGGTTGAAGATGGAAGAGAAATCTTCTTTCTTCACTTCTGCAGGCAAACGGATGAAGATGCATATTGCTCGGCGGTCTCCTTCGGATCCGTTAGAGTGTTCGGTGGAACACAGAGTAATCTCAACTCGTCCAGCGAGATGGAGATTGTATGGCCACAGTTTCAAGTCATATGTTACTTCCTTGTGCAACGAGGCTACACCTGAGAGCAGCGATGAGCTGCGTCCATGCACAGCATGTAAAGTTGCTGGAAGCAGTGCCCAGAAGGATCTCAGGAGTATTTCTACTCCTGATGACGTCATGGTTGAGGGGCGTTCTGTCGTGCGCCTCATCCAATAGGAGTTGAGAGTTCGATCCTTTGGAATTTCACACATAAGTGTAAAATGAGCAAGGCTTCATGGGATTTGTAGTCTGTTTTGGACTCCCATTGTTTGATTTTGGCGCTGTTTTTATCAGTAAGATTTATGACTGTGTGTGTGGGCCTCAGTCAGGCTTTATGACTGTGTTAGGCCTGCCTTTGTCTTATATCGGAATACATGAGGCCCAACACCAGTGTTATGTTTTCACTGCATTGTAAGTACCGTACTGTAACCGCATTTTATGCTTTTTTTAAATAAATGAGGGGTGAGTCAAATGTATTTTATGTGGTAGTCAATACTGTGCCACAAATGCAATCAATTGAGCTTAAATTGTATTGAACCGAAACATTCCTTTAACATTCTAGTCCCTATTTTCATTAGTGTGCAAAGTGTAGCGCTACGTGCAACCACTGTGCGCAACTTCTTATCCAATTTTAGTGAGGAGCTCTAAATATAAGTGCAATTTGGGCGTGGGTGGGAGGCCGATTCAATCACTGTTAATAATAGCCATGACTTGTTTGTCACTTGATCAATATGATTAATTATACTTACATTCTCTATAATTTAACAGAGCCTACATCTAAGTCCTCACAAGAACCACATTTTCCATGCATATTAAAGGAGCTTGTCACTGTTATAGAAATATACCTTACATTTAACAAGGTCGCAGTTAATGCACAAAAAAAGTACGTCTATATTTCTGTTCTTCTAATTCATTGCATACAGTCCATTTACATTACCAAATTTTTATGAACATTCTGTCTTTGTTTATATTCCTGGTGCTTGACAGAGAGTGGACTAAATCCTATAATAGGACGTAGATGGAGAAATAACCGGAGAAGAACCTCAGAATTATATTGCACTTGACCCAGCCCATTAGTGCTTTGTGCTCACAATTTTGCCGAACCCACTTGCAATAATAATATACCCATTTTCTAGACTTAGCCAGGGGTAGGGTTAAGCAACTTTACAGCCAGGGGCCCACTTTTGGCATACAAATGGGGAACATTACATCAAAGTTAATATTTTCTAACAGTCATTGTAGCTGGTACAATATGTTTAATGAAAGAAAAATCTAGTTAAAGATAGTGAATGCATGTTTTCCACAGTTTTTCCTCTTAATGAACATAAGACATTTTTTTTATTTAATTTAGAATATAATAAATATAATTTATACTGTATGCTCCAATACAGTAATAATATATTTTCTTTTTAATCAATGTTTACCTACATATATTTTTACCAAACATTTTTGTAAATGAATAGGGTGTGCACAAACTTTAACTAAAATCACTTATATTTTGGACCTCAGATGAATATAATTTATTATTGTCCAGTCAAGCTTATTATTAAAATATGATAATGAATTATTATTATTTCACAAGGAGCATTTATTTTGACAGAACAAAATAGCACATTTGACAGTTTGCAATGTCTTCCTTATTATAAATCTGTTGAAACGCTATCACCTCCTACATTTATGTGGTACTGTGTCGCATTTTTTGATTTTTATAAAAACTTTTAGCAGGTTCAAATGTTTGAAATTGCACGAGTGGGTGCACCTGCAGCCCTTTGCCTTCACAATGCAAATTCAGTGAACCATTTCCAGATGGCTGAAAACAGTGTATATGCGTGTGAACACAGAACAATGCGTCACCCGTCACCCCTTGAGCATTTTGCTTAGCTTTCTGACTGCAATTGCGTGGTTTGCATGGTGGATTAAGCTCATGCTTGCACAAAAATATCAAAACTTCATGGCCATGCCCACTAACTTTGCACATGTGACTTAAAGCAAAACATTGTGCATAACTCTAGTGCTTTTAAAATAAGACCCTCTAAATCGCCATTCACATTGTATGGGAAACAGAAGCATGGACATTGAGGCTAACATCTCTTTTTTGTGTTTCACCAAAGATCATGACATGATGGTGAATAATTAATTTTATTTTTTTTTCTGGGTGAACTATTCTTTTTGAATGGTTAAAACTTGTGCATACAAATGTTTAACAACAAAGAACTATGTTGGAGTTAGCATGCTAACTTAACAAAGCAGGGTCATTCCTATGTTCCCAGGGTCCTAAGCTCCCCAGATTTAGAGGGTCCTATGTTCCCCAGATTTATATGGAACATAATGAACACATGACAAAGTGTCCTATGTTCCCAGAACCCTATGTTCCCAGGATCCTATGTTCCCCAGATTTATATGGCACATAATGAACACATGACAAAGTGTCCTATGTTCCCAGGGCCCTATGTTCCCAGGGTCCTCTATTTCCCAGATTTATAGGGTTAGGTTAGAGGTTAGGGTTAATATTTATGAAATAATATTATATGGATAATAACTATGAAATATTTTATCTTGAAACGGGTCAAATATGACCCGAACACAATAGGAGGGTTAATGTGTGTTAACAGAATACTGCAATATAAGTGCAGACTAGCAGTTCATTTAACATGAGTTAGTGTGCCAACTTGACAAATCACCCTTACAAAAAATCTAGAGTTCTCCCAAACTTGCCGCAAATTCGCCACTCTTTATTTTCACATGCAAAAGAGCTTGCTATTCGCCCCAGATTTTTGCCAGAAGTTTGCAGTTCTTCACCATTAGTGGTGAACCTGCAGCAAACCTTTGACGACATTAAAGAATTTGCAGCAAAGCTCATTTGAATGCGAAAACAGTGAGTGGCGAATTTGCGGCAAGTTTGCAGCAACTCTAGAGTAATGTGTTTCTTGAAGCCAGATTTCAGCTAGATAAAATAAAATAAAATTCACATAGATAGACGTTAGATGTATAGAAGAAAAAAAAAAGTTTAAAAATAGGCACTCAAATTCATCTTTTCCCCATTTCCTTTCAAACCATCAGGACCTTGAAGGTCTGCTCAGATCACGTCACTTCGCCACCACATCTGTTTCCAATCCACTGTAATTAGCCAGAATGTCTTGGGAATGTTGCACTCTCTCACATTCAAACCCTTTTGCTCTTTCTCCCCTTCCCTATCTCTGCATCTTTGTCTTTGTCTATTTATGCATTTCTCTCAAACCTTCTTACACATATCTACAGTTTCCTGTTATTGTAACTGTGGCTCCAACATAGCCTAAGGTTGCTGTAACAAGGGGCCAAGAGAAAATATTGGTTTAATCAACCATAAAATTCAACCAGAACGGTCTTTGTTTGTTTATTTCTCTCCAGGAAATTCTATTTTTAACTTTTTATGAACATCCCCTGAAGGACTGAGCAGTTTGCAATTTCTGCCCACCCTAACAAACTGTTATAAGTGGTGTTTGCTGAGGCAAGTATCGCTATAGAGTGCAACAGTCTGGTTCCGGAAGTAAAAATCCCATTTATTTTCTCCATTTTACCATATTTTATAAACCATTAAAGACAGATCTACTATGATCTTCAAGGTTGTTAATCGATATACAGATATATGCTTCTGCTTAACCATAAGTCTGTTATTTTATCTTCATAAAAAAAAAAAGAAAAAAAAAAAAAAGAAATGTTTAATGTGTTTAATAGTAAAATGCCTGGTGAAGAACTACACTACCCATGACCTTATTGGGAAACAATCCACCAATCAAAGAACTGTATCAAATAAAGCGTGCCAAAATACCTCTGCAGTGACCGCTCACTCCCATTGCATCAATCAAGTCGGTCCCTGTATACTCTCACACAACTTCAACAATTTCAAATATCTGAATATTATGCAATGAATTGTTTCTAAACTTATAATCAACATCTTTAAATCAACAGTTTTCATATTTTCCCATTGTTTTAATTTGATTACAATCATTGCATTACAAAATACTTAGTTCATTCTCTCATCACTGAGGGTAAGTACAGTCTTGTACCTTTTTTTTGTTTTTGTTTTTGCTTTTTGTTTTTTTTTTGTCTGATTTTCAAATACTTTTTTGCTTCAAATCAAAGTTTGTAATGTTGTAATTCACCTTGGAGCTGGTTGGTTGTGTTTGTGGCTTACAACTATTTAATGAATCATTTTATGAAATCCCAGTTAAATGAATAAATGGGAAATATACTTCTGAATTACCAAGCTGAGAAGTTCCTTGTTGGTGATTTTTCAAAATCACTGATAATAATTAAACCCAGTAATTACCGTTTCACAGAACTAACATATGCCAGGATCTGCTGAATTATTTAAATTATATATAATCAGATGCCAAATTTATGTAGACTTGGCTGTTGTTATTTCAATGTTGTGTTGTGATTTTCTTGGTAATCATAAAATAAACATCCAAGAAAGCATGTTTTCATTCCTTAATAAAACAGTTCCCTTACCCTCTGCTTTCCCTGCTGGGTTATACTGTAAATCCACAGGTCTTTGATCACTCATTTTCAACACTCAAAGGATCAAATCAGGTCTGGAATGGATGTTGACTATGTTCTAGGTTTTCTATAAGCCACATTACAAGTTCAGCAAATCCACAGCCAGCTTGTCTTGTGAGATGAGAGGGCAGAAGGTGCGGGTTAAAGATCTATCAGCAGCATTTTTTTTTATTTTTTTTTTTTATCAAATACTAGTGCAAGTGCCTTATATTTTGATGTCAAAGGCTGAGCGTCCCATCAAACTCAATGGTATTTTGGTGCAAAGTCACCTGTCACTTGGTAGAATTTAGCCAAAAAACTAGCTTCTTATAATAAGGACCACTCTACAGTTCATGGGTCTCCCTTAGGTTTGAACCTAGACCTATACATACATATATATATATATATATATATATATATATATATATATATATATATATATATGGACTAGGCAACCTGCAGCTCTACAACTGACAAACTGACAGATGTTTAATGACTGCTGGAAGAAGGAGGTTGCAAGCATCTCCTAATGTGTTCTTTCAAGGTTTAAAACTACATTTAAAGGCCTATTTATACATCTGCATTGAACGTATGCCGCAAACGCCATAGCTATGCGTTGCCTACACCGTAGTCTGTCATGGATTGCTCCAAAGAATTTAACCATGCATCGCATCAACACAGACTACAACAGCTGTGATTGGTCCACTTTTCAAACAGAGACCATCACCCACGATGATTAAAAAGGATATCTGAGGTAGCATTGCATTTTCTCCCAATATTATTTTAAGATCCATGCATCATATCACATTGTATTCGGACATAAATTCCATTTATGTTTCATGAAGTTACAAGTAAAAATGTGACAAAACACACATTTACAAAATCTGTGTTTTTGTCCCTGGGTTTTTACTCAATATATACTGTATCTATTTGGAGTGTGAGTGAAACATTATTTGTTGTATTATAATTTTCCGATCTGTACGATGTTTTGACTGTATGTTTGACAGTATGGTGTATGGTAAATAATCATATTTAAGTGAGTTACAGTATGAAAACATAACACTTCTAATTTGTCGGCAAAAAAACACCTGTTAGGAGTTATATTGACTATATTCATTGTAAAGTCCAGTTTTTAAGTTAAAACACATTTTATGTTGATCAAGCGAGTAGTTATTAATTAATTATTTTTTTGTTATTTTTCAGCACAAAACTTTAAAGTATGCCAAAATAAAATGCATGGCAGACAACATGTATGATAAATAATATGTACCTGAATCTCAGCATGTTCACATAATTTGATTAAATTGAATACTTTTGACTCCTTGAATTACATTCATTTTGTTTATTTATGAAATGTTTAATTACTTTATAAATGAAGGAATTTTATACGTAGAACCAACAGCGTAAGTTCGGTGCAGAAACCAGCCTTAACTAGACATAGCATCATGAAAACGAATCATTTATGTCTAGAGACGATGAAAACCAGTGAAACGTGATGGAACCTCAGTGAGACGCTCCAAAACTGTCCTTCTGAAGAATTTTCTTTTGGGGGTGGGGGGACTATTAATTTGTTAACTACACCACCATTAACAATTCTGTCTGCTATGCACATACTGTATATTCACTTTCCTTGCCATGATTTTCAGAGCACAAGGAAAACGTTCACGTTAAACATAAGGACCCATCTACAAATGAGGCTTGACTGTGTTTGTTTATGTTAGACTGACGGCCCTGAAAAACCCTGAAATGCACTCTTACTTTCAAGCCCAGCCAAAGGTACACACACTCTTTCAAAGTGGTTTGTGATTTAGTACAAGGTTTGTATATTTGTACAACACCTGTAGCCACAGGCTCAGAGCATAAATTATGCATAACCAATGTATTCTATCTCAAATGAATTAGCAATACACATAAAAAAGAGAGCTGTTTGCCAATGTAAACAGAGTCGGGGACCATAGCAGCAGCTGCGACTTCTTTATACCTTCTTCCAAGGAAGATTAATTGTTAACGTGGAGTCTTTAGGCAATGGCATTACCCATAGCAGCCCTCGACGCTGCTCTGAAAAACAGAGCTCATTGTCAAGGTATCACTCAGGTTCAGAGGAAAAACATACAGCGGCTCAAAAACCCTCCATTTTTGTCTGCCATTACCTCGAGAAAAAAAAGTAAAAACATTGCTCACATTTGGCACTGTGGTGCTCTGCTGCCAGGGTTATATTTGACAGAACAGTGTGTGAATTTGTACATACAATCCCGCACTGGATCCCCCCAATCTGTCACCCTTCACCCACATCTATGATGTTAAAATAGGAAAATGTCTGGAGCATTTTTCAAATGTGCCATACTGTATAATCTCCTGCAACAGAAGTCAAACCACCTCAGCAATCAAACGAGGAACTGCACAGGCATTAAAATCACTCGCCATGACGACGGACGTGCAGCTCTCATGGCAATTAAGCCCATTGTTAATTAAAAATGCTAATGTGAAGGATCTTTACTAGTAGATATATGACGTTCCTTACTGACAATTTGAGGCAGCTGTCTCGTTAAAATATATTTCACAGTCTCACTAGTTTATTTAATTTGTATACAAGCGACATTCAAGAGTGTAATTGGAATTGCCTTTCACTAAAAATATGACAAAAATTTTAAATCTCCTGTGTTGCATGCACATACAACATTTTTACACTTTTTGCAGAATTTCGCAAAATTAAAAAAAAAATAAAAATAAAAATACTTTTTTTGGAAATGACAGCCAGTAAAAATGCTCTGCTCACAAGAAAATGCACTTGGTTCTGTTATATATATATATATATATATATATATATATATATATAAAGGGCTCAAAACCACAAGTAGTCTGTCATGTCCAATTAAACATTGTAAACATCTTTGTATGCCTTTTGTGTTTTAATGATACACAAAGCTATTGTGTAAAAACTTGTCATTTTTACTAACTTTTTCATAAAGCTAGGTCTTGCCACAATGAATTATACAAGCATGTGATGATTAATTACAACTGCTTTGGAACACTAATGTGGGTGTGTACAGTATATTATGTTTATTCTCAGCCCATCACGGAGAAAAGGCTGGAAGTTATTTTATTTTATTTTAATTTAATTGTATTTAATTTTATTTTTTTCCTGCCATTTAATCTGCCTCCTGAAGTCGTGTATCCCAGCATTCAGAAAGCTGTTTATTATGTACTGTAATTATGTATTATGTATTTGTTGTTTGGCCTATACGAGTGCCACACAAATGCACAACTGCAACTTGGATGCCTGATAATTCATTCATCAAATGTGAAATCACACATCTCACACTTTCTGTACACTCTTACAGATGTGGATAGATGAGGTATCAGAGGCTGTAATGAATAAGCCTTGTTTTTGGTTGTTATTATCAGTTCATTCACTAAATTACTTTGATTTAATAAACTGAAAGTTTTATATTATTGTCGTGAAGGGAAAAGTTAACCCAGAAATAGATACAACACTTTATTCCAAGACTTCTGAAGCCATATAATACCTTTGTGTGAGAAACAGACTGAAATGTGTAAGTCATTATTAACCATAAATCTCGATGTCCATCCCCAAGCTCTTCTTGGTGCGTTCATGAGAGAAATATCAGTTTTATCCCAAGCATGGACCTGTTTTTTTTTTTGTTTGTTTGTTTTTTGTTTTTTATTTCTGGGTTTTGAATGCAAAAGTAAACAACAGCTGGGTAAACTTCTTTGTTCGCTGATTTCTTACCCTTGCCTAGCCACTTTACATTTGTTTTTTGTTTTTTGTTTTTTTTTGTTTTTCTCTAATAATTAACATATTAGGTAAAAACAAAAGATACCAGCAGCTAGTAAGGTGCAAAATACATCCTTTATAGGTTCCCATTACACTATGTGAATGTGCAATTTATAAGTACGAAGTAAATATAGAGAGACTTTTGTTGCTTAGTGTAAATAGCAACAAAAAGCATAATCTTTGCACTAAGGACAAATAGTGTTAGATGCAAATTTCACCCCTAATTAAATATTACCATCAAGGGCGTAGATTTGGCTTGACCATTGTGGGGTTGCAGCGTGAAGCATTTACATGTTTTCACTGATCATGGTATATATATATATTTTTTTTGGGGGGGGGGGGGGGGTATCAGGGGCAGGGGCATCACTGCAGCATGTTTATTGTATTTAGAGTCCCACAAAAACCCTACACCAATCCCTATATGCATTCTGTAAGTATTTCATACTTATAAGCTGCACATTCACACAGAGTACTGACAACCGATAAAGGTTGATTAAATGTTTCATCATGCTAGCTATTGATATGTTTTGTTTTTAGCTAAGAACAAATATAAAGGGGCTATAAAGCAAGAGTAAGAAATCAGCCAATAATATTTTAATAAATACTTTATAATGTCAAACAAGTCCATAACTAGTCACTTACAAGTACATAGTCATTAATTATTGTCTAATTTCTTATCATTAAACAAAAGTGTTACCATTCTATTTTACCTAAATTGTTGCTAAATTAATTTTGGGCGGCACATTTATGGAGCTAAATTTATGACTACATTCTTTGAAGCGTAAAAGCATGCCGAATTGCTCTAATCGAAAAAATAAATGCATTGTATTATCAGTGCTTGCATTTAAATGCGTTGAATTTACAGTGCTTGCATTTAAATGTGTTGAATTTACAGAGCTTGCATTTTGGGAGGCTGAAATTTAACATGGTTGTATTTTTAAACATTGAATATTTAATTAGGAAAGATTTCACAACTAATTTCATTATTAAAAATTAAACAATAAATATTCACCTTCCAAAGTTAATTTCCAAAATATTCAGTTTATTTGAAAATACCATCTATATTTTTCGATAGGTAAAATTCAGCGGTTGGAAATTCAACCTTCCACTGCAGGAAAAGCAGCAGAGCACCGATGCACAATCTCCATCTGATACTATTCGACCCACTGGACCGCGTGGAGCGGATGCATTTACATTGTAGTGAAGCGCAGACCAGTATGTGGAATGCATTGGCTTTTAAAAATGTTTATAAAAAGATTGCCGATTCATTGTCCAGGTAATTACATAACAATCAAAAGATGTTTGAAGCACTGATTGCTGTGTAGGTAGGCATTACATATAATGTAGTAGGGTGACCAGTCCCAAATTGGAAACTTTTTTTGTCTCATTTCACTTATTTGTCCATGGCTGGGTTTCCCAAGGCACTACGTAATGTAGAATGTTAGTAACACTGAAGTAGTACTTAATCTCTTCAGTGCGTTTCCCAAAAAGCATCAAAGTAGTAAAGTAAAAACTAAGTGAATTAAAGAGGACTTTGAACCACTCTAAAGTCATAAGTGCAACTTAAATGTATCTTTCTCGCATTTTCACAGTTTATCATAGAATAAGGAATGTTTAATAACTTGTATTGATTATATCTGGATCACTGG
This sequence comes from Myxocyprinus asiaticus, assembly GCF_019703515.2. NCBI lineage: Eukaryota > Metazoa > Chordata > Actinopteri > Cypriniformes > Catostomidae > Myxocyprinus > Myxocyprinus asiaticus. The sequence continues at coordinate 3,843,102 of NC_059393.1, forward strand.
AAAGCCATAGCCAGAAAGAAGGCTTTGGGTGTGCCAAGGGAAAACTGTGTTCAAGAACTGAAACACAAAAAAGTGGATTTTTTTTTGTAACTTTAACATTCACAAATGTAACCATTTTTATTGATAAATTTATTTTCTATTTAGCCCCACGTTACATTATAATGAATTTGTTAGCAATCTAAGTGCTGTTATGGGAAACAGGCATTCTCTATGTAAAATAATGAGCGCCGTTAATTAAGATGAACATAAAAGTTCAAGTTGCAGCCTATGTATGTATGTATATATATATATATATATATATATATATATATATATATATATATATATATATGTGTGTGTGTGTGTGTGTGTGTGTGATATATATATATATATATACGCAGATATTGACGTAGTTCAGGAAATGCAAATAAATAAATAAATAAGGCTCAGTTTTCACCATGGTACATTTAATAAAAAAATACATGTTCCAGCAAATCATATTAATGGAATAATTGCATTTTACATATTAATTTAATAAACTGTGGTCACCCTACTTCATTATGCCTGTGTCTACCTACACAGCAATCAGTGATTCAGGGCCGGTTCTAGACATTGAGAGGCCCTAGGCAAGTCTTTTGGAGGCACCCCAAATGTTTTTTTTTTGTTTGTTTTTTTTTTCTCACTTATTTATATTATTTAATGTGACATGACATACAACAAAGTGGTACCTCATTCAAATAATCACTTTTTTGTTGTTGTTGTTGTTGTTGTTGTATTTGTTTTGCAAGCTTTGGCAAATGTAATCAAAAGTCAAGTAGTTTTCGACTATAGTTCTTCCACAGAGGTGCTCATTTTTCTAGCCTGGTAACTTCTAAACAACACTTTGTTATCTAATAAAGTGATAACCTGTGCACCTCATAAGAGCTGCCAGCCAATCAGAATGGATTTTCTGAAATCTCTTGCTCTAATCTCCTCTGTTAACTATATTTTAATTATTTATTAAGGCATATTTATTTAATTTTTAAACTGCGTGGTCACATTACTCACATGTCTTCTTAAATAATATGTTTAATAAGAACATATCATCTTTCTATTGACATTACAATTATGCCTATCAATGAAGGCTAATATAATGTTGTACTGCATTACGTGTCTTGTAAATTTAGACCTATCATGTCGCATGTGCAGACTGTGGAGACTGCCTATTCGTTTCATAGCGATTTTTTCAACACATTTTTTATCCTCTGAAATAGTTTTCAATGGTTTTTTAAAGATCAAAATATATTAATACAATTTATTAAATGTCCCATTGTCTTTGATAAACTGTGAAAGATGCCAGAAAGATATGTTTAAGTTGCACTTAATGGACTTAAGAGTGGTTCAGGAGCATTAATGTAATGATGAGTCAACGGAGTTGAGATCCATGTGCAGCTTTAATAATAATAAACGTAGTAATACAGACAGGCATGGGTTCATTCACCAGCAACAGTAATATCCAAGGTCATCCAGAGAGGTGGTCAATAAACAGTCAAGAGGTCAGGGCAAGGCAAGCGGCAGACAATCACAGGTTATATCCATGAAATCAAGGCAGTAATAGTAGGCAGGCAGCAACGGGTCAAAACAGGGTAAACAGTCCAGGATCAAACACAGGAAATGCAATAAACTCAGGGAATGCTCATAAATGTCAGCCAGGGCAAAACAAGACTTTGCTATGACAGAGAGTGAGTGTGAGACTTAAATAGCTGAATAGATTGGAAACAGGTGAACAGGTAATCATTGCCAGGTACGGGGATTATGGGAAATGGAGTCCAAAGAGTTAAAGTCAATCCCCAGGTGATGGAGCCCTCTGGTGGTGAGTGGGAGGAACGACAAAGGTGGGATTCATGACAGAGCCCCCCCCCACCCGTGAGCGGCTCCTGAAGCGAGGAGGCAGGCAATGCCGGGGTCCAAAGGAACCAGGGCATATCAGGTAGATGACCAGGGAACCTAGGAAACCAGAGCAGATCAGGCAGACGGCCATGAGACCAGGGATACCAGAGCAGGTCAGGTGGACGGCCAGGAGACCAAGGGAGCCAGAGCAGACCAGGTGGACGGCCATGAGATCAGGGATACCAGAGCAGGTCAGGTGGCTGGCCAGGAATCCCAGGAGACCAGAGCAGATCAGGTGGACGACCAGGAGACCCAGAAGACCAGAGCGGATCAAGCAGATGGCCATGAGACCAAGGGGACCAGAGCAGATCAGGCAGATGGCCAGGAGATCCAGAAGACCAGAACAGATCAGGCGATTGGCCAGGAGACCCAGGAGGCCATTTCAGGGTAGATACTGGATCGGAAGGCCTGGTTAATGACCAAAGAGCTGAAATAGTGTCAGGAGGTCTGGGTGGTGACCCCAGACTAGAGACTGGAGCCATGGAAGACTCTGAGGGCGGCATCTCCGCCTGGTACAGCAATAGCACCACCCACAACCGCAAAGCCCTGCAAAGGGTGGTGTGAACTGCCAGACACATCATCGGAGGTGAGCTTCCCTCCCTCCAGGACATACTGTATATACCAGGCGGTGTGTGAAAAAAGCTCGGAGGATCATCAGAGACTCCAGCCACCCGAGCCATGGGCTGCTCTCACTGCTACCATCAGGCAGGCAGTATCGCAGCATCAGGACCCGCACCAGCCGACTTCATGACAGCTTCTTCCCCCAAGCAATCAGACTTTTGAACACTTGATCTCTCACGATCAATATACATCAGCACTGCACTTTATTAATCTTATTATCTCACACTGGACTGTCATAAATCTCTCTTAACAACACACAGGCAACTGACTATCAACCGACAGCCTGAATGTCAATACAGTACAATACAACCTACTGTACATTTTATATATACTATATATACTATTTTTATTATATTTTATAATGTGTATTCTATATTGTGTGTATTGTATAATGTACATTGTATTTTATTATTTGTATATTGTGTTTGTGTAATTATGTGTATATTAGATTTTAAATTGTATGTTTATTGTAGATTGGTATATGTCTCATCACTGTCACGACTGCTATGTTGCTTGGAACTGCACCCAAGAATTTCACACATTATTGCACTTGTGTATATGGTTGTGTGACAATAAAAGTGATCTGATTAAGTGCTTCTTAGCTGTCCATTGTGAAATGCTGAAATCTGACCGTATGTCGCTCATTCATAGATTTGTGCATAACTTTATAAATACTTGTAATTTAGCTAGCTGAGAAATGTTCAGTTATTTTCTTAAATAATTAAACTAATAACTACATAATTAAATACGTAATTTTGTAATTAGGTTTGTGCTGAAGGCAACAATCTACTGTTTTTACACAATCACTGCTTTGTTCATCAAATGTGCGTTTGCAATGTTTCATTTATCATCTGTGGGTCGACCATCGGGGTACAAGCTTCTAAGGTCTGTGAAGACTATATAAAAAGTATAAAGAGGTTAACGTGTTGGCAGGCCAATTTCATGTGCACAATAGGGCGGTGGAAGCACTAACATAGCGTAAATGTACAAACATTAACTTATTAAACAGAGATCTGAGCTTTGCACCCAAACTGATCATCAATGCATAACAATTTGTGCGTGACAGCACCCTTTGGTGTCAGAGAGGAAGATGAGAGTTTGTAAAGAGAAGGAATGTGGGAAGACGCCCCAAGATAGACAATTTCCCCGTAGATACAGTATAACATCGACATCATTCCTTCTGAATTTAATACTATATCATGCAGCCACTTTGTACCAACTTGTGCACAAAGGTAGGCCTATTGTTTATTGATTTAGGCCTAATTCATTTTCATTCATTCATTTATTATTTTTATTGTAATATATTATTTTATTTTATTTTCTTGTTTTTTTTTTTTTTTTTTTTGTTTGTTTTGTTTTGTTTCTGCTCATTTCTTTTCAAATTGAAAAACAAACTCAATGTCTCTACCTGTAGCTTTGGTCTTCAGCAGTCAACACCCGAATGCATTGCACCACCTACTTTAATTTTTAATTATGAAATTAGTTTTAAAATGATTCCAAATGTAATATTCAATGCTTAAAAAATACAACCATGTTAAAATTCAGCCTCCCAAAATACAAGCACTGTAAATTCAACACATTTAAATGCAAGCACTGATAATACGATGCATTTATTTTTTCGATTCGAGCAATTTGACATGCTTTTACGCTTCAAAGACTTTAGTCATGAATTTAGCTCCATACACATTGTACTTATTGTGACGTTTTCCTGGTGAAATGAACACTGTAGGCACTAAAATAACAAGACGAAGGCACTTAATGACTTTTATAAAACTGCAAATTATTAGTTTAGCGCCACACAGTGGATATTTCACCTTGGAACTGCCGCAATACGTGTCATGAACCACTTATATCATTTTGCAAAAATGTCACCACATTCATGTAATTGTCATAAGATCAGGCTGCTGTTTTTGCTATCCATTTACACCAACAGCAAAAGAAAAACTCTATAAAATAAATAAATAAATCAAAAGAGAGAAAGATGGCAAATTTACTGTCACTTGCAGTAGTGGTGGCTTGTTAGTATTTATTTTATTAGTATTATTTAACGCCAAGGTAATAAAATATAAATGTACACTTAATTAAAAAAGAAAAAAAAAAAAAAAAAACAAGTTTGCTAGATTTACGCTGCTAAATTAAAGTGGAAAAGCGTCATCACAGCTTGTCTAAAAGTTCCATTGCCAGCATTGTTCCCTAAACATTAGCCCTTTATAAGAACCAAAAACTGGCCAAAGTTCTTTTTTTCTTTCTTCTGCCTAATCTCGTCTTTCACATGGACTTTACACATTATAAAGTTAAAAAGGAAAAAAAAAAATTAAAATAAAAAATCTAAAGTGGAGAGCTGTACCCCCTGCTGATCGCCTGAACAGCTGTTTCTTATTGCAGTGTGCTGTGTGAAGTGACTGGTGTTTACATTGCTTTACGCAGATATCACTGACACCACCAGAAAACATCTAGAATGAAAGAATGTGGAAAGCCCCTGACTTAAAAAACTAAAAAAAAAAAAAAAAAAAAAAAAAAAACTGAGAGAAACTGCAGCAGAAAATTTAGACATAACAAAATGTACATGATGAGAGTCAGCCATGAACATATTTATTGTGCACTCGCTGTAGCCATGAAGTCGTGATTTGTGTTCATATATATTGCATGAGTGCTCATGAGCTGTAGTTACTGATGTAGTTACTGATAAGGTGCCATTTGAGTCTTTAACACATTTATTTTACTTTGGCTGTCACATCCATTTATTTATTTTTATTTATTTTTTTATAATGCAATTACAGTTTTGGTGAAATACTAAAGGTCAAAGTATAAAATTGGTTTATGCAAAGATAAAATATTTCTTTAAGGAGGGAAAAATCTAACTACAAGCAGTCTATACAAGTAATCGTCTTGGTTACTGTCGTAACCTCCATTCCCTTATGGAGGGAACGAGACATTGTGTCGATGTAGTGACACTAGGGGTTGCTCTTGGGAGCCCCAAACACCTCTGATCTTTGAGAAAAAGCCAATGAGAATTGTCGAGTGGAATATGCATGTCACTCCCCCAGACATACGGGTATATAAGGAGCTGGCTGAAACCACTCATTCAGGTTTTGTGCTGAGGAGCTGAGACAGGGTCCCGGACATTCCAGCGGGTAGTACAGCGTTGTGGCAAGAGGGACACAACGTCTTGTTCCCTCCATCAGGGAACAGAGGTTACGACAGTAACCAAGACATTCCCCTTCTGTCACTCACTCGACATTGTGTCGATGCAGTGACAGTAGGGGTCCCTATGCCAAAATGCCACAAAAGCTGAACTGTGTTACATGAACTAGCCGATGCAGGTGCAAGCAAGCTGTTGCATGCGTAATAGCAGGTGCATCAGCCTGCACGTAGCCTCCACCAACGCCCCAAAAGATGTCATGTAGTTCCCCACACACCTGAGGGGGGGAAGCGACATAACTAGCATGGGAGCAGGCCACACCAGCAACGGCCTTTTCTCTCTATGTTTTCTCTCCACAGAGTATTAGATTCAGCTGGGGCCATCTAACGCTATTACACGCTCCGGAGGAGGTGTTCTTTTCCTTTCATATTCTTTCAGGGGGAAAAGACCCCGCGGAGACCACATCCTGTACGAAGGAGAGGTAACGTGGCAATACGTCACGTGGGCTTACCAGCTGCACATGGAAGAATCGCGGTGGTAGGTCGTGCCTGGAAGGGGAGGAGCTCTACAAACACAGTGACCGGGGGCAGAGAGAGCTCTGTACAAGGGAGACGTGGGTCTGCCAACAGGTAGACCATACTGTGGAAAATACATCACAGGGGGTTACTGGAGTAACCGGCACCTGTGGAGCACCTACCCCAGTACAGGGCATATTAGCACACGTACTGGTTCCGGCTGCGAATTCCTCCACCAAATTCATGAGCCACAGGGCTAGGGAGGAAGAACATCCAGGGTTCACAGGTTTGTGAACTCGCATGGGAGAAGAAGTGCACATCTTCACCTCACGGAGGGGAAAGGCACTATACGCAAGCGATACACCCGGCCAGCTGTCCCGTATTCCCAAACATACCTGTTCATACCTGACAAAACACGGGACGAAACCGGCTGTACCCGGGGATTGTAAAATCACGCATGGAGAGAGCCCATGAGGGAAAGAGGCATGGCCTAGGAGGATTCAGCCTCCGGGTGCCTCTCAGGAAACTGATGATCAGGTCGTGCTTCCCTAAGGACTTACCATCCACTGCATCGTGGTGTGCTGCTATGGCGGCCACATACACCTTCAAGGTAGAGGGGGACATCTGCCCCTCCAGCCTCTCCTGCAGGAAGGAAAGCACTGACCCAACTGCGCATCTCTGGGGGTCTTCACCTCGGGAAGAACACCAACTCACGAACAAATGGCACTTCAGGGTATAAAGCTGCATCATAGAGGGAGCCCTGGCCTGAGTGATCGTGTCTACCACTGCTGGTGGCAGGCCACTTAGGTCTTCTGAGTCCCGTCCAAGGGACAGACGTGGAGGTGCCAGAGGTCTGAGCGTGTCTGCTGTGGTGTTGAGGTTGCCCGGGATGTGAGTGGCCCACAGAGTGAGTTGGCCTGCTGACTCCAGAGGAGGAGATGGCGGGCGGGTGAGTTGCGACATGCGACGAGAACGTAAGCCGCCTTGGTGATTTATATATGCTACCATCGCTGTGTTGTCTGTGTGGACCAACATGTGCTTGCCCCGGATCAACGGCAATAGCGGCCGCAAGGCGAGTAGTACAGCCAGCAACTCGAGGCAGTTGATGTGCCAGCACAGCCATGGTCCTGTCCAGGAGCCAGTGGCAGTGTGCCCATTGCACACGGCACCCCAGCCTAACTTGGAGGTGTCTGGATACTTGCTGTAGGGGGACTCCTGCCCACAAAAATGTAAGGTCTGTCCAAGGGCTGAACAAGTGGCGGCAGACTGGCATGATAACCACGTGATGTGTGCCGCGGCGCCATGCCCATCTCAGGACTCGAGTCTGAAGCCAGTGCTGAAGCGGTCTCATATGCATCAACCCGAGCGGCGTGACTGCCGCCGAGGATACCATATGACCCAGGAGCCTCTGAAAGTGTTTCAGTGGAACCACTGTCCTCTGCCTGAATGACTTCAGGCAGTTCAGCACCGACTGTGTGCGCTTGCTTGTGAGGCACGCTATCATCGAGACCGAGTCCAACTCCATGCCGAGAAAAGAGATGCTCTGAACCGGGGAGAGCTTGCTCTTTTCCCAGTTGACCCGAAGCCCTAGACAGATGAGGTGTGTAAGCACCAGGTCCCTGTGTGCACACAGCAAATCTCCCTCCATCTAGTGTGCTAGAATCAGCCAGTCATCCAGGTAGTTGAGTATGCGGACGCCCACTTCCCTTAACAGGGCAAGAGCTGCCTCTGCGACCTTCGTGAAGATGCGAGGGGACAGGGACAGGCCGAAGGGGAGGACCTTGAACTGCTACACCCGGCTGTTGAAAGCAAACCGTAGGAAGGGTCAGTGTCGAGGTAAAACCGAGACGTGAAAGTACGCATCCATTTTGAAAATGTGGGTACCGCAGCCTGTTCAGGGTGAGGCGAACACAAAAGGGAACATAAGATTTACCTCCCGGCCCTCCACCGGGGGTCGGAATGGTCTGGATACCAGCTACATGGTTACAGCGGACATCTCCCTCCCTGGGTCGTCCATCTCAGGGGTGCTTAGGAGCCTTCTGGGTCCTCGTGCCAGGCTGTGAGGCGGGTGGCGTCAGCTTCTTGGGGGGGGCTCTACGCTGGGGCTGAGGGCTGGGCTCGGGCTGTGGCAGAGCCGTTTGGGCTTTCGCCGCCGCAAGGGGACACCCTCGGCGAGCAGACGGGGTACAGGATCTTGAACTGCACCAGGGAAAGATGTGCTGTATTACCTCCATCTGCTTCTTCACCGCCTAGAACTGCTGGGCAAAGTCCTCGACGGTGTGGCTGAATAGGCCGCTCTGGGAGATGGCCGCATTGAGAAAGTGAACCTTGTCGGCGTCCCTCATCTTGACCAGATTTAGCCATAGGTGGCAATCCTGGACCACCAAGGTGGACATCGCCTGCCCGACCTTCATCGCCCGGAGGGTGAGGCCGGTCACCAAGCACAGCTCCTGTATCACCTCGGGATCAGGACTACCCACGTGCAGTTCTTTCAGTGCCTTGGCCTGGTGGACTTGCAGGAGGGCCATGGCATGCAGAGCGGAGGCAGCCTGTCCAGCGGCACTGTATGCTTTGGTCGCGAGAGACGACGTAGTCCTACAGGCCCTGGAGGGGAGTGCCAGGCGATCCCTCCAGGTGGCGGCGTTTTGTGGGCACAGGTTCACTGCAACCACCTTATACATCTGAGGGATCTCCGTATAGCCATGGGCCACCCAGCCATTGAGGGTAGTGAGAGCGGACGAAGTCAGGTTCGGGCAGAAAAAGGTGCCCTCCACGGCCTCATCAGTTTGTCCTGCACTTCCTGTGAGTGGCGCCCCAAACCCAGGAACCAGTCATCTAGTCGCGAAGGCTCAGGGGAGGGTGGAGGGCTCCACTCCAGCCCGACCCGACGGCAGCCCAGTAGATTCCTCGGCGTCTGACATCGCCAGTGTGCTCTCCAATGCAGCAATTGAGAACTCATCCTGCTCGCGAGCTCCGAAAGACGTTAAGCTGGCCGTGAGGCAATCTGGTCTCATCTCGGAACTCAACGGGGGCAATCAAGTGTGCTGGGAAATGGGAGTTCTGCTGGGATTAACCTGGCGGGGCCGCGTCCATTGGAGTCTCCAAATCGCCTCAAGCGCCAGCTTGGCTGGCCTCATACCCATAGGTAGAAGGCCAGGCATGGGGGGTGGCTGGAGCAGCTTTCCCCCCGAAAAGACATTCACATCAATGTGTTGCTCTAATAGAGAAAATATACTCTTTTGCAGGAATATATACTCTATTAGCGCTGTCGAAGCGCCCAGGTACGTACTCTGCACCGATCATGCAAAAGGAGAGAAAGCCACTGGAATGCGCCATATATCCAACAGCATATGCTTCTTATTTCAAGGTGAATGGACCGGCAGTGGAATTCAGCTCGCTGACATACAACCTCTCGGCTCTGAAGAAAAAAATCTGAATGAGTGGTTGCAGCCAGCTCCATTTATACCCGTATGTCCGGGAGAGTGGCATGCAAATTCCACTCGCCAATTCTCATTGGCTTTTCTCAAAGATCAGAGGTTCCCAAGAGCGACCCCTAGTGTCACTACATCGACACAACGTCGAGTGAGAGACAGAAGGGAAACTACCGGTACAATAAATACATTCTTTTCAATGCAAGCTGTGATATATATATATATATATATATATATATATATATATATATATATATATATATATATATATTTTTTTTTAAATATATTTTAAACTACCTTGCTTTATGAAAAAAATATATAATAATAATTAATTGTAAATGCATTTTTATTTTATTTCTATTTTATATATATATATATTTAAATATCCTATATTCCTATATTTATTATTATTATTAATATTATTATTTTTAATTAAAAAAATTTTAAAAAAAAACGCCAGTATGGTAAGGACTAAAGACATTCTTATATATTGTTACCTATTGTTGTCATGACAGTCTACACCATAGTGTTACAACCAAAGTTCATGCTTTTTAAATCAAAGCCGTGCCTATCTTTAATATTTTCACTTACATTGCTTACTGAAAAAAAACAAAAAAAACATGTATTTAATAGGAAAAGCATTTAAATTTTATATTTAAATGTCATATATTCTTATTTTTATTTCTAAATTCAAGAGGAATTTCACTTTTTATTTTATTCCATCTTTATTGCAAAAATTGCAAATGTCATTTGGCAGTATGAACACAGTACAGAACCAATACTACCAGTACACACTGACTAACACACTTAAATATGGTGATAACGGTGATTCTTTAAAAATTGATTATTGAAAATGGAATATTATTTAAATAAAACAACAAAGCACATGTCTATTGTCTGTTGTCCTAATCTTACTGCCAAATTCAGCTGCTATTGCGCTGTCAACAGTAACTAAAAACACACCTCTTTCAGTGAAATAACTTATAAATTTTAAATTACAAATATATTTGTCAGGTATTTTTACCTAAATTACAATGTCCTGTACAGGACTCCTATTGTCCTGTCTTTTTTCACTGGGATGCTAGATTTGAGGGGGACTTTTTGTTTCTCTGAATCTGAACATAGTTGAGCCAAATGAGCCAAAATCTGTATTGCCTAATTCAGCCCAAAATTGTATTTGAAACACATTTTCTAGATGGTCTGGTGATGCTCAAGGCAGCACAAAAACTCACCTCTACCCTTTCTACATGAGAGAGCTTTCTAGCTCTTGGCGACAGGCTGTGTATGCTGATTTGCCAGCAAAACGGCAGTTCAAAGTACAGCAGCGTGACTGCACTCTGGTATTGTCATTCCTGGGATGCATATTTTGCAACGCTGGTTTTTGGAGCCTGTTGACTGTTCCCACATGTCTGGAATACTGAGACAGACTGCACTATCACTGGTGATGTGGGTTAATGGCTGCTTTGGAGTGGACCTGCCAGAGTAAGGCTCTGTAATTGTCCCCATGTGCGCAGCGTCAGGGCGTATGCCATCGGGCTTGCGAAGCACATGGCCTCCCTGAAAGAGGAGCTGATGTATTGGCAAGAATAATTTCTTCCAGCTTTCAGGGCAAGTCAGCATTGCTGGGTCGATGCTTCATTTTTGTAGGTCAACGCAATAGGATGGTATAGATCGGCCAGTCAAGAAATGGCTAGTTAGCATCACCCTGTTAGCCCCTGCTGGTAGATGCCTGAACTACACCTTATGGTGCCAAAAAGCATGTTTCCGCATTGGTGTCATGCAATAGAGTTCAACAGGGCCTGTCCACTGTCTCAATTCTGGAAGTATATTTTCCATTCATTTTTTCCCCCATAGGAATTTCATAAAATCCTTTGTAACAGTATAAGGATGGGAAAGGAGGAGGCAGGAACCCACTGAACAGTAAACGTAAGTTTAATGTCAAAACTCAAGCTTAAAACAACATAAAACAAACACAGACACACATGCAACGTGGCCGCGTGCGTCTCTCTCTCGAACTGTGCACCATCACAGCCCGGCAACACCCTCCTCCTCGTCACATCCTTTTATAAAAGAGTTTTAAGCAATGATCCAAACGCAAGTGAATCACGGCATTACAAACTTTGATTTGAAGTAAAAAAGTATTTGGATATCAATAAACAATATTAATATTTGAAACTATTGATTTAAAGTTTTTAATTATAGATATAGTAACAGTACATTTTAATTTTATTGCAAAACATTCAGATAATTACAAATATATAAGTAGTTTGAGAGTGTAGGGAGACTGACTCATTCACAGTACTTCATGAGAGTGGGTGATCACTGCAGAGCTCGTTTGGCGTGGGGTGGGGTTTAATAATTGGGTTCAAAACAGTGTTACTATGAATGCAAACTTTAATACAGTGAAAAAGACAGTCTATTAGCATAACATAAATATATATAAATAAACAAAAATGTCCAACATTCTTTTGAATGTCCATGTACTAAAATAAAATATTTGATGCCATGAGTGTACCTTCATTTACTATTACTATTATTTTGAATGGCCTTGGAAAATGAAGCAATGTGATCACAATTTTGCCTGGTCGCAAAAAGTAGTCCATCAATTTACCTGATGAACTTTCACCTTTTGCTGACCCTTTATGCTTTGCAGAGATAATGTGGGCTTCTAAATCACTTGCACCTTTATTAGCAACTGACACATAAGTGTCATACATTCTGCTTCCCATGGATCTCCACCTGGACGAAAGCATGGGAATTTTTTGTGCAAATCTTCTGTAAATTTGCACTTTCGTTTGGGCATTGTTTCCACTCAGCTGTCATTTGCTGCTACTGTCAAGCAACTGTTTGATGCCGAACACAACAGCACTTTGTGCGATCGTGGAGAGATTGACAGGCAGGAATTTGGCCAATAGTTGCTGCAAGCCTCGTATAATCGACCAATTGGTGTGCGAGAAGGCGGGACTTACAAAGAGGTGTTAAAGCGATGCAAATATGCGCGCGCACACAATGAAGTATTAGACTAGATGCACATCATAATGCAACTAAAGCCGAATCCCGGACATACGCTTTTTTAAGGTCCGAAAAAGAGGACATGTCCGGGAAAAGGAGGACGTATGGTCACCCTACCTGATCAAAAGTGTTTGTTACCAATTCCTGTCACGACAAGGCTACTGTACGTAGGCTACAGTCAGTAAATACAGTATTACCATACCCATTCATCATATAGAACAAAATTCAATTAGAACATATCATATAGAACATTTATGTGACATTTGTTCACTGAAAATGGTAGGGAAAATGATTAGCCATTGGGAATGCATGATGGAAAGTTAGCTTAGCGGGCTAATCAGTTATCATGCTAAGTGAAAACACAAAGAAAACGTTTAGTTTTACCATTTGTTGCTTTAGTTATATAATGTGATAAGATCTATGAAGCTTACATAACGTTAATTGATGCCTTTATATGATTGGGGGTGGGGATGTTTATCAAGTAAAAATAAATCACAAGTATTTCAGTATATTATAGAAAATGGTTTAGTGACAGATTGCTTTGAAAGGCTCACATGACATACTTTTTTCCCTATCCCCTGCCATTGACAAGGGATTGGTCATGTGACTTAATAAAAAGATACTACTACTACTACTAATAATAATAATATTAATAATAATAATAAAAGCAAACTGGCATATGTTGGAGCTTCAAGCAATCTAGCCAACCTTCAACAAAATGTCTCAAGGTGATATCAAGCCAAGCCGCACACAAGTTGTCAATTGGATTTTTGGTTTGTAAACACATTTCTCGAAGTAATACCACAATGAAATTTAGTGTGTCAATTTCACAACTTTTCTCCAAACATGATCTGCAATAGACACCCATGGCAGGAAAAATAAATAAATAAATAAATAAATAAAATCCAGTATTCACATATGTTATGAAACACTGTAACAAGTGAGAATTACATTTCATGCATTGAATAGTTGTTTTCCCAATGCCAGTTCAGCAAATACATTTGGAAAATATTTACTGCCTGTTTAAAGTTTTTGAATCGTCTTCATCGCCTAATGACCTCAACTCAATTTGACTTTTATTGACACAGTTTCAAACCTGGAGGGAATGTTAAAAGCCATAACTGATTAGTGTGTTTACACAAATTACAGATTGCATTAGTTGTGACATATGTAGGCCACTCACCAGTTTAACAAAACACATTTATATTTACACCAAAGGCAAAACGCTGCAGACCATAGCCAGTCATCTGGTCATGTGATGAGAAAGAGTGTACAAGCTATCCAATTGAGTTGGGATCTGAGAACCAGTTCTTACATAGATTTTCCGTATTCTGCATTCTTCTGCCAATGTGAATTTACAGCAAAAGAAATTCTGTTTAAGTTGAGTTGTAAGCTTGCAGTCTACTGTATATAGATTGTGAAGTGAGCACATCTTTCTGCTGCATTGCCCTCGGTGCCTGTACAGAACAACACAAATATAGTGCAATTCAGTGTAGTTTGACTCACAAACGAATGACTCATGATCCATATGTCTTGAATTAATGAGTAACTGGATTGAATCCGTCAAATGACTCACTCAGAATCGGTCAGAGCGATTTTTCATTTATGCACTGAACCATAAGTCATTGCTATTGTCATGTCCAGCTCAAAATTCACAAAGAACTTTTATGTGATGAGGTATGATGAAAGCCTGTGAAACTTAAATCAGTGAAGCTATCTGTAGTTAGAAATACACATTCAGAGCAGAGTTTTGTCTTAATTAATTAAAATAAATTAAAATAAAATTGAAATGACCATTAAGTGGAAGTCAAACCAAGTTTGTTAAATTCCTTACATTTCCCTTCCCTGCAAACAAATAGTGACTTTGTCTGGAATTACAAGCTCATAGACACCCATAAGATGGATTGCCTATTGGAAGCACCATTAGTTATTCTTACCCTGAGTCACCAGATTCTACGGCATCTGCTGTCAAGGCAAGCCAATTGTGTGCGTTTGAGCTTCTAGCCAGCGCATTACCACACCATTACAAGTTGAAAGAAGACAGCGTCAGAGGGAGGGAGAAGTCTGCGAGACTTGCAAAGAGTGTTGGCTTTCCACATTTTCTCACAATACCTTCCATTTTCACAGATTTACTCTGTGACTGCACAACATGCTCCATGCCACTATCTTACCTGCTGCTCCAAGGTTTTTGACAGGCTCTCTGTTCATAAAACAGCTGCCGCTATATATATATATATATATATATATATATATATACACATTACCGGTCAAAAGTTTTGAAACACTTACTCATTCTTTATTTTATTTTTTTTTTATTTTTTTTCACATTTTAGAATAATAACATGGAACTATGGGAATTATGTTGTGACTAAACAAAATCAAAAATAAATCAAACTGTGTTATATTTTAGCATCTTCAAAGTAGTCAACCTTTGCCTAGAATTTTCAGAAATGTACTCTTGACATTTTCTCAACCAACTTCTTGAGGTATCACTCTGGAATGATTTTTAAACAGTATTGAAGGAGTTCCCATATGTATGCTGGGCACTTATTGGCTGCTTTTCTTTATTATTTGGTCCAAGTCATCAATTTCAAAAATGTTTTTTTTTTTATTAAATTTTAGATTTATAATGAAATAAATTAATATGGTGGCAAAATTATATTTTTGTCTACAAAACTAATTTCAAACATTTAAGCATATGCCTTCAGATCAAAAGATTTTTTAAGATAATGAGAAACATTTCGGTCAAGTGTTTCAAAACTTTTGACCGGTAGTGTATGTGTATATATATATATATTGCTGTTCAAAAGTTTGGGGTCACTTGAGTGAAATGTTTCTCATGATCTTAAAAATCTTTTGATCTGAAGGCATATTCTTAAATGTTTCAAATGAGTTTTGTAGACAAAAATATAATTGTGCTATCATATTAATTGATTTCATTACAAAACTAAAATTGTATTAAAATTTTTTTTTTTTTTTAAATGGATGACTTTGACCGAATAATAAAGAAAAGCAGCCAATAAGTGCCCAGCATACAGATGGGAACTCCTTCAATACTGTTTAAAAAGCATCCCAGGGTGATTCCTCAAGAAGTTGGTTGAGAAAATGTCACGAGTACATGTCTGCAAATTCTAGGCAAAGGGTGGCTACTTTGAAGATGCTAAAATATAACATAGTTTTGATTTATTTTTGATTTTTATAGTCACAACATGATTTCCAGTTCCATTTCTGATATTACATAGTTTAGATGTCTTTACTATTATTCTAAAATGTGAAAAAATTAAATAAAGAATAAGTGACCCTAAACTTTTGACTGTGTGTGTGTGTATATATACATACATATATATATATATATATATATATATATATATATATATATATATATATATATATATATATATATATAAAATAATAATAATAATAATAGCTCATAGTTGTATTTAGCAACATGTTAGCTTCTTCTAGCTGGTCCAAGATGGTCCACCAACTTGCATCAGCTAATGACCAGTTTGGACCAGTTAGAAATCAGCTACTATGGTGCAAAACACAATTAAACAAGCCAGAAAGCTACCAGCTGGTCATACCAGCTTAAGGAGTTTAAACTACTTTTCAGAATATGGTGGCTGCAATCGGTTAATGGCCATCTTATACCAGGTAATGACCATCTTGGACCATTTTATGACCAGCTGGTAACTAGCTTGGACTAGCTCATAACCATCTTGGAAAATCTTATGGCCAGCTTGGACAAGCAAATAACCAGCTTGGACCAGCTACTAGCGAACTTGGACCTTCTCATAATCAGCTAGTAACCATCTTGGACCAGCTAATAGCCATCTTGGACCAGCTAATAACCACCATTGACCAGCTTATAACCATCTTGTTCCAGCTAACAACTGACTAGGACTTGCTAGTCATCATCTTTGTACATCTAATATCCAGATAATGGCCAGCTTTGACCAGCTAATGACCAGGTAATATCGAGCTTGTACCAGTTAATGACCAGCTAATGACCAGCTTAGATCAGCTAACAACGAGCTTGGAACAGATAAGTAGCTTGGACCAGCAAATGATGATCTTGGACCAGCTAATGGCCAGCATGGCCAGCTAATAACCAGCTTGGACCAGCTAATACTGTAACTAGTTTAGATCAGCTAATGACCATGATGTACAAGCTAATGTCTAGCTAATAACCAGCTTGGACCTGCTAATGACTGGCTTGGACCAGCTAATGTTCATTATGGACCATAATGACCAGCCTGGACCAGCTAGTAACCTGCTTGGACCAGCTAATGACCAGCCTGAACCAGATAATAACCAACATGGACCAGCTTGAGAAAGCAAATTATATCTTGGACCAGCTAATGACCAGTTTGGACCAGCTAATGACCATCTTGACCTAGCTAATAACCTTCTTGGAACAGCTAATGGTCAGCTAGTAATCATCTTGGACCAGCTAAGTACCAGCTTGTACCAGATAATAACCAGCTTAGATTAGCTAATGACCATCTTATATCAGCTAGTAACGAGTTTGGATCTGCTAATAACCAGTTTCGACGGGCTAATGACCAGATTTGACAGGCTAATAACCAGATTGGACTAGCAAATTACCATCTTGCATCAGCTAATGGCCAGCTTGGACCAGCTAATAACCAGTTTGGACCAGCTAATGACCAGTTTAGACCAGCTAATAACCAGCTTGGACCAGCTAATAACCAGCTTGGACTCATTTATAACCAGTTTAGACCAGCTAATAACCAGCTTGGACTCATTTATAACCAGTTTAGACCATCTAATAATTGACCATTTTGCCAGCTAATGGCCAGCTTGGACAAGCTAATGACTATCTTAGATCAGCTTATGGCCAGCTTGGACCAGCTAATGACAAGCTTGGACCAGCTAAAATCCAGCTGCCATGTTCCGAGATACAACTAACAGCCAAAGTTAGATATTCCAGTAGGGTCTACTGAGACTACAGCGACATTTCTCCAATAATAAAGCAGGTAGTTCTCAGTCATTGCAGTGGAGCAGAGCATGCAGTAATGAACATCTGGATAGATGTTTGTAACTGGATGCTGTCAGTCGCAGAAACATTTTAAATTTGACAAACGGTTCAAGCACATTATGTATTTCTCTCGTTCTAGAAAATTATCATTGACAACAAATAAATAAAACAAAGAGAACAACAAATGATGATGTGAAAAACACAAACAACAATAAAAAATAAATAAAAAAACATAAGTGACTATTTCACAGAAATAAAGAAAACAAAGCAGAATATACAGTTCTGCTAGTGGATGTCAATTTTAAGGCTAATTTATTCTTACTGGGTGAACATGTTTTTGACATCTGGGCGAAATGCCCTTTTTTCTTCTTAGGTGTTCGTGTGGTGATATTTCTTTTTCTCACGCACATCCCTGAAATTCTTGACCAAGGAGAACTCGGCTATTCAGAATGTGTTGATTTACTTTGTTGATTTAATTTAAATAATAAATCAAAAATAGATGTTAAAATTGTGTCCAAAAACCAAGCCCTCTTATTTTTCGACTACTTCCCTCCGACCGTTATTAAGGCGTACCAATTTTTCAGCTGTCTTTGTTCCTTAGGTATTTTTCCCACTAATTTCTTCCATAGTGATTTCATAAAATCCTTCATAAGAGTTCACAAAAAGACAAAGGTACAAGAATGTGTACTTTACGTCTTTAATGAGGGAATGATATGCTATCCCTTGAAACATGGCAAATGATGTAATCGAATTAAAACAGATGGAGAAATATAAAACAAAATATTGATTTAAAGTTGTTTAATATAAGCACGAAAACAAAATATATTTGAAATATATTGCAGATTATCCAGATATCTTTAAATATATGAATATTTTAAGAGTGTAGAAAGACTGACTCGATTGTGTCATTTGCAGTCATGCGAGTAGGTGGAGCTCTTTTGGTGCACTTTGTTTTCCATAATTTTCTGATTGGTGGAGTATTCTCTTCAGGATCATGGGTAGTGTAGTTCTTCATCAGGAAACCAAAAGCACCATTTATGGGATTTTTACTTCTGCAACTAAACTGTTGCACTCTATAGAGATAGCGTTTCACCATCCAATCAATTCCATATTGATTTTTTTTTTTTTTTTTAGTCACATTGGAGAAGTAAAAGGGGTTTCACACTGACTTTGCATTAAAATAACAAAATAATGATTTTGCTTAAAGTTAAATTTATATAACAACAATCGAAAAGCTGTAGATACACAAAAGGTCCAAATTACTTGCACTAAAATGTATTTCAGATTTTGGAGCTATAAAAATAGCATTCATTTGAGAAATCACAGAACCTCATGCCTTTGCCAAAGTGCCAGTAGTTTTTTTTTTTTTTTTTTTTTTTTTTTACTTCACTGGCTCCATTGCTAGCTACATGGGATGGGTTTGATTAATTTAACTGGCCGCATCCAAGATCAGACAGCAAAGATGTGCATGGGAATGTTTGCATGAGATAACGGCTAATTCGCTAGATACTGTTTATATTGCCACATCTGAATGCAATATATTTCCTCTGTGGTGCATCATAATTAGTGTCTTACAGTAATAAATAAGACTCTTCATATTGTCAAATAATAATATGAAGTTTTAGCAGAACCACAAAGCTTAAATGTTCATCCACAATCTGTGCTAGTTTATTTTTGAGTTGTAACTGTTTAATACATTTAATTGATGTTAAGCTATTCTATGAACGGCTGAGAGTCTGCAACAGCTGCAAATGGAGTTTACATACAGGCCTTTGATCCTTAATTGTTTGTTGACTAGATTAATATTAACTTCCAGGGCCATCTGGGAGGCTTCAGTTGGACCATGGGGACTTTAAAAACCATTCACATCTTACAATTGGTGGTTTTGCTTTGTGTTTTGCAAATGGAACTCTGCAGTAATGTTCATGAAATTAGCTGGATGCATCTTTGTCATATCCAGCTAATGCAGAATGATTTGCAGATGTTATTAGCTGCTTGCTTGCAAATGATGCAAAGCATGATCTAGGACTTGTATAACATACATTGTTACTTGTCAATTAAATTAGTGCTGAAAATGTTCAATGATGAAGTGTTTTTGATTGTTAATAAAAATGAAGAAAAGAAAAAAAAGACAGAACATGACAGCAATTGAGCGACTTTAATAAAATAAAAAACTGTTGATGGAAAAATAATACTGTAAAATTTTAACAATTGAAAGCAATGTCCTGTATTAAATTACTCAAAATGCTGGAGTGTCCCATATTTGCGAGATGAAAAGGCAATAGTCAATTGAAGATTAAGTAAAACATAATGCAGAATAATATTCTAATATTCATGAGCTGCAGACATTTAATGACCAGGCTAATGATTAGGAAATGCATAAGCAGGTAGTTTGATTAAGCCGATTAATTAAACTGTATGTGTTTGCGTTTAAGATATAATTTCAAAGAATCATTAATTAGCCTGTTAAATGAAACACTACAGCATATATGTCACTGATTTTTATTTTTTTTCCCTTGGTGATTGCTCATTACAGACTGTCATACTGATTAACTATTATCATGAGTGTCCATTAATTAGAACAGTCATGAAACTGAGACACTGCTCACTAATTGTGTTTTGTGTCATTATCTCACATTTCACTACATACAGTCAAGCAGCATGTGTTTAAAATTGTGAGTTACCTCTGGATTGAGAAAAAGAACAGAAAAAGGAGTAACTGTGACAGTGAAGGAAAAACTGAATGGAAAATATTTTATGAAAATCATATGGTACAAAATAAACTTAAATATAAGTAAATCTCTCTTTCAATAGCTAAAGTCCTTATGTAAATTTAGGAAATATGTAATCACACTTTATGCAAGAAAAGTACCTGTAATGCCATGATCTCATTCTGTAGTGGCTCTGAATAATAACCAATATAAATACCTTCACTCACACACACAACTATGGATTCCTTTGAATTTTATAAGACTAACTGTCGATAAACAGGTGAACAGTTGACTTTCATTGAGGCAAATTTGAGGCAACATTGAGAAACTTTGCCAACATTACCAAAAAAATAAAAAATAAAAAAGCATTGTAAAATTAACATCGCAAAATAAAAACTATATTGAGGTAAAACAAAGGAAACATTGAGTCTCTTTTGAGGCAACCTTGAGAAATAGATGCAACATTAGGGCAACATTGAACAATGGAGACAATATTAAGAAATACATTTAATATTGATGCAAAATTGGAGAATATAGACAATATGGATTCTAAATAGAGGCAATATTGAGGCAAAATTGAGTAGGAGGCAACATTGAGAAAAAGAGCCAACATGGAGGAAAAACAGAGGCAACATGGAGTAATACAGCCACCATTGATTAAAGGCAACAATGAGGAATTAAGTTAATACTGATGCAAAATTTAGCAACTGAGGCAACATTAACAAATAGGACCAACACTGAGGCAACACTGAGGAAAAACCGAGGCCACTTGAGAAACAGAGCCAACAGTGATGTTCAAAAAAAGACAACATTGAGGCAAAATTGAGCAATGCATACAGCTTTGAGAAATAGAGCCAAAATTGATGCAAAAGAGGTGCAAAATTGAGGAAGAGCAGACATGGACACTAAATGGTGGCAATATTTAGGCGAAATTGAGCAATGGAGGCAGCATTGAGAAATAGATCCAATATTGGTGTAAAATAGAGGCAAAATTGATGCTAAATAGAATCAACATTGAGGAATTGAGACAATATTGATGCAGAGGCAACACTGAGGAATTGAATCAATAATAATGCAAAAGAGAGGCAACATTGAAGAACTGAGCAAATGAGAACTCAATAGAGGCAACAATGAGGTATCAAGCATTTATTTATGCAAAATAGAGGCAACATTATAGGAATAGAGCCAACACTGACACAAAATAGGAGCAACATTGAAGAATTGAGTCAAAAATGATGCAGATGAAATACTGAAGAGCAGAGCCAAAACTGATGCAAAAGAGAGACATTAATTTTGCAATATTGATGCGGAAGAGGCAAAATTGAGCAACTGAGGCAACATTAAAAATAAAGCCAACATTGAAGCAACATTGAGGAATAGCAGCAACACTGATACAAATGAGGCAACATTTAGTAACAGAGCAAATCTTGATGCAAAATAAAGAAAACAGAGGCACATTTGTGGAATGGAGACAGCATTGAGAAAGATTGCCAAAATTGATAAAAAAAAAAAATAGATGTGACATTGAAAGCAAATGTGGATGCTAAATATTGACAACTTTCAGGCGAAATTTAGCAGCCGAAGCAATATAGAGCAATAAAGCAAACATTGTTAAATAGAGGCAACATTTATAAATAGACAATATTTATGAAAAATGGAGGCAATATTGATAAATTGTCACAACATTGAGGAACACAACCAACACTGACAATTTAGGAATAGAGCCAATATTGACACAAACTAGAAGCAACATTAAGGAATTGAGCCAGTATTGAAGCAAAATATTGGCAATATTGAAGAACAGAGCTTAAATGGATGTAAACTAGAGGCAATGTTGAACAAAAAGCAATATTGATGCAACAGAGACAAAATTGAGCATCGGAGGCCACACTGAAAAATAAAGCCAACACGAAGGCAAATTTAGGCAACATTGAGGAATAATGCCATCACTGGTGCAAAACAGAGGCCACATTGAGGCAAATTTAAGGCAAATTTGTCTCAACATTGAGAGAGCCAACACTGATGCTAAAAAAAAAAAACCATTGAGGAATAGAGGTAACGGTGAGAAAACGTTGAGCTATGTAGACAGCATTAAGAAAATGCAGTACTAAGAAATGCAAAATTTATGCAGAACATTTTTTAAAAAAAATTGGGAAAACAGAAGATATGGATGCTAAATAGTAGCAACACTGAGGTGAATTTAGCCAACATTGAGGAACACAGCCAACATTGATGTAAATAAGAAACATTCAGGAACAGAGAAAATATTGATACAGAATAGAGGAAATTGAGAAATACATTTGATATCGATGCAAAATTGAGACAACATTGAGGCAAAATTAAGCAATGGCACAACAGATACAAGACTGCGAAGGATGAGATGAGACTGTGGATCCAATAGCAGAACTATTTATTAAGGAACCAATATAAAACTAAAACACTGGAGCAAACGGGAAAACAAACATAACAGCAGATTGCTGGCCAAAATAACATAAGTTTACTAACAGGCTAACAAACAAGCAAACTAACAAAGAGTAAGGGAAACATGAGGGCTATATATACACACATTAATGATGAGGGAACAGGGAACAGCTGTGGAAGATGGAGGGCAGGTGAGTGTAATCAAAAGGTGCATGCTGGGAAGTGTAGTCTAATAGTCAAAACATATTGGGAAGGTGATGGGACAAACACAAGGGATAGAGCCAACATTGAGGCAAAATTGAGTAATGGAGGTGACATTGAGAATTTTTTTTTTTTTTTTTTTTTAATGCTCAGGTTTATGAAGCTTTTATGAAAGTTTAAAGTGGCTATGAAGAGCACTGAAATGGGGCTTAAGTGGACCCGGGCAATACATTGAACCCCGTTAAATTACACACCAGAAAACCCAGTTTACAACTCTTTTCCACACCCCTGAACAGAAGGCTTAAGGACTTTCAGAGGGGAAATTCAGTACACGTGTATGCACTGTATATGTATTTAGATTGTGATTTCAAATGGCAGGAAATTACCACATGTGGAGAATTACATTCATACGGTGATGTACATGAACAAGCCTACCTGAATGTTTGACTTTAGAATTCTTCTCTTACCCTCCATTATGCTTTTAAAAACAATATTGAAATGCGCTTGCCACTCTATCAATACCAACCTGTTCTTCAGACAGCCTATGGTATGGTCTTTGTATATATGTACACCTACAGATCAGGTGCCAGAGATATTTTAATAGGTGTTGCTATTGCAAAATGAAGCAATTATAATAATAACAGTCATTGGCAAATTGTCAAGAAGAGCAATGTTCTCATCCTGCCTGGGCTCAAAGACCTGTTCACATCCTCACCAAAAAGTAAATAAATCAAAAGCAGACATGAAGGCTGTTTATGAGATAACAACAGATGGGTTTTTTGAAGAATGTTAGCATTAACTGAAAATAATTCAGAACAATGACTTTGATTACATACACAGATTTTTTGTCAATCCGAATTAAGTCCGATTGCAGGTTCCAAACATACTGTTTATATGTACCCTAAACACTGCAGTCCAATAAAACTATCAATTTATCATCATCAGATGTTATCTGAAAAAGAAGTGCACATTAAGAGCACCATTTATTGTCAACAAAAGCTTAACAACTTAACAAAAGATGAAAATTGAAGCAGCATCTTAAAATTCTGTCTTGCATAAACATATGATCTGCATTTATTAGGTTATTAGGCTGCATGTAAATATAGTTGATGAGCATCAGAGTCAACATTGAGAAAAACACGAGGTAACAGTAGCCACTTTTCCACTATCAGGCTAGTGCGAGCCAGGGCCATAAACTGGTCAGCCGGGGTCAATTGCCTTGGACCACGAGCCGCGAGACCAAAATCGCTCTGCATTCCCACCATTGGGCCAAAAGCCCCACAGCCTTGCCCTTAAACCCACCTTTAATATGCCACCCTGGTGCAAACATCACACACCCCACCTATGTCACAAGCCAAAACAAATACACACGTGTGGCAGCGGGGTGTGGTCAAGCGTCCGTCCGGAGAGAGAGTGGCGTCCCAGAGGGCTCTTCGGCCCTCTGGGACGCCACCAAATGGTCCTCCGCCAGTCGAACGGCTTCTTCCAGCAACGCCGGGTGGTGGCACTGGACCCACTCCACTGTTCCTCTTGGCAGTCAATGGATTAGATGCTCTAGTACCACCTGGTCGACAACTCCCGCGACGTCGTGATCCCCTGCCAGCAGCCATTTCCGGCAGGCGACTCGGAGCCGTTGGGTAAAAGCAAACGGGTGGTCGGTCTTCTCCAGCTTCATGGATCGGAAGAGCTGCTGGCACTGCTCTGGGTTATGACCAACCCACTGCAGGATGGACTTCTTCAGGTCTTCATAGGCCAGGAGGTTAGCCACCGGCAGTTGTTGTGCTGCAAGCTGGGCTTCCCCGGACAGCAACGGGAGGAGTCGGGCCGCCCACTGATCTCGTGGCCAGCTCCAGATCTCGGCAGTCCTCTCGAAAAAGTCGAGGAAGGCTTCCGGGTCGTCTTCCGCCCCCATCTTTAGAAGTGTGGGTGGGGGCAGGGGGCTGTGGTTGTCCGGCGTCATGGCCGGGGCTCTCTCCTGGCTGAGGAGGCTCCGGATTGCATGCTGGTCCTGGTCTTGACGCAGCTCAAGCAGGGATTATTGGTGCGACTGGTGTAGGCTGGCGAGGGACTTGAGGATCTCGGCCAACTGCGAGGACTCCGTTGGGCGTACTTCAGATTTCCCGGGTTTCGGCACCAGTGTACCAACTTCACAGCAGAAGGGAAGGAGAACACATGGAAGTGGGTTTTCCAGCCTCAGGTAAGACTTTTAATCAGCCACTTCAGTACTTTACAACTTCACAAACTCATCAGCTTCACAGGCACGTAGTTACTTAAACACATCTCTTTCACAAATACAACAGAACTAACGTAACAGCTTCAGGAGCACCGTGGCCTTCCTTGTGCCAAACTCTCTCACTCCTCTGCTGGTGGTGTGGCTTTAGAAACAGGTGTTACACATAATCTAGTTCGGGTGCAAGCGCCCTTACTGCTTTCTCTCTCTCTGGACGGACGCTTGACCACACCCCCGCTGCCACAGCATGTTATCTAGTTATCTAGAATATCAAGTTTATACTGTATGGAACGTTAGAAATTAAACTCTCTTTTGATGATCGTACACCTGTAGCACAAATACTAGTGTAGCAGCACTGTATATCAGTTGGGTTGCTAGGAAACAGTCAAACCCCTGTAATGCTAATGGGAGTGTTTTTCAAGCATCTGGTAATGAAATTCCTTTCTGGTCGGAGTTTGGAGAATTCAAGTAGTCCCACATCTGACTTGAATGAAACACAGCACGAGTGTCTTGCTAATCTCCGCCTTTGACACTGACTGTATCTCAATCCCCAGTTGGCCTTCTTTGGCCCAAGGGTAATCGGCTGGCCATTGGCCCCCGAATAAGCCCCGAGGAGGCACAATTATGCCCCGGAAGTGACAGTGGGAACGCAACTGGCCTTGGCACGCACTAGCATGCCTTCATTTGCCGTGGAAACGTGGATAGTGAGGAATAAAACAAACACTGAGGCAAAATTTAGCGAACTGCACAACATTAAGAATCAGATCCAACATTAATGCAAAATAGAGGCAACATTGATGAATAGAGCCAGCACAAATGCAAAATAGTAGTGGCAACACTGAGGAAGAGCCAAAAATCATACAAATTTGAGGCAACACTGAAAAATAGTGCCAATAATTAAGCAAAATAGTTGCACCACAGAAATAGTTCCAATATTAACGTAAAATAGAGCCATCATTGAGGCAAAATTAAGCAATGGAGGCAACACTGAGAAGCATAGTCAACACTGAAGGAAAATAGGGGCAACATTGAGGATAGAGCCAATATTAACACAATGTAGGCAACATTTAGGAACAGAGCCAATATTGATGCAAAATAGAGGTAACATTGGGGTAAAATTGAGCAGTTGAGGACATATCGCGAAACAGAGCCAATACTGATGCAACATGAAGGCAACATTTAGGTAATGAAGCCAATATTAACATAAAATAGAGCTAACACTGAAGCAAAATTGTGCAGTTGAGGCAACATTGAGGAATAGAGCCAGCATTGACACAAAATTTGTGACGTCACACACCTGCATGTCGGTGAAAAAAGTACAAATCCATTAAGACGCACAATGGACAAAACGGTGCCTAAAGGAAGAACTTTCCATGGTTCAAGATCATAGACGGTGTGTTGGGACATCGTTCTGCTGTTAGTGGGGAGACCACTCGGGACACCATGGTTTAACTTGTGAAATGGGCAGGGTGTGTGACATCTGCATCAGGGCGGCGTATTCAGGGTGGGTTTTAGTGCAAATCTGTGGTGCTCTGGCCCGATGGTGGGAATGCAGATCAATTTTGGTCTTGTGCCTTGAGGTCCGAGGCTATTGGCCCCAGCTGACCAGTTGATATCCCTGGCTCACATTGGGCCGACAGTGGAAAAGCGGCTATTGAGGAACAGATCCAATATTGTAGCTAAATAGAGGCAACATTATTGAATAGATCCAATACTGATGAAAAAAAAAAGAGCCAACATTGAGGTAAAATTTAATAATGGAGGCAACATTGAGGAACAGAGCCAATCCTGATGCAAACTAGAGGCAAAACAAAGACAAATTTGAGGCAGCAATGATGAATAGAACCAATATTGATGTAAAATTGAGGCAACAGTGAAAAGCATTGAGCAATGACCAAAAATACATCTGATTCTGTGGTGTAATATAAGGCATTGTGAATAGTTATTATGCATTGAAAATGCCTTTATAATGCATTATGCACACCCAGCAAAGTGAATTCTTTTCAAAGTCATTATGACGAATTGTTTAAATTGTACTGTTATCTGAGGCCAAGACAGCTGTTTGAACCCAGAGTCACTCAGCAGTATGAATGTTTCCAGGATTACCTAAGCTGTGAGTCGAACTGCCCTCGAGAAAACTTTGACTTTCACTCAACGAGAGCTGCAGACAACAAACAAGCTTTAGGATGAGAATCCATTTGATGCTTCATCATCAGTCCAGTTCTCTAATCCCTGCCTATGAAATCCCCAAACAGACATGCCATAATACCTCAGATCTGAATCCAAACATTATATTGCTAAAAACTCCTTTATAGTGAGTTTATTTGTAGCCATTTCTGTTGTTTATTTATAGGCTATGTGAATGTAATGCTGACAAGCTTTGTTTAAGACTGGGTCAAGAGAAAAGATTAAATCTGGCATGTGATGTAAGGTTACAGGGCAGATTCTCCATCCAAATTCCAACTGCAGTATGGACAATTCCTTTTGTTTTAGTTCCAAAGAGATTTGCTCTTCCTTGTGTCATGTGCCAAACATCTTTGTTTAAACCTGTGTACATGGCTGTAACTTGGAATTCTAGGCCCCCTGACCATATATTGTTCTGGGTCCCCTTTTTTTTTCTTCTTTCCTTTGTTTAAGTCATGTAGGTAGTATTTATATATATATATATATATATATATATATATATATATATATATATATATATTTTACTGCTAATAATTTCTTACCACAGTTTCAACTATATTACAAAAACTGATGTGCCCATATGGCCATAGTAAATCAAATTCAGCGATGGTTCAACAATGTTTAGCAATGTCTACCTGATCTATCCCTTGAAGAAAAAAAAGATTATAATCTTGGTTATAACCTTATGCATTATTATAGATGTTACCAAATGAAGCACTTTTTTAGGTTAACGTTTTTTCTTAGTGTAGGCATGTGTTATCACTGCACATATCCGGCGGTCCAGTGCGACTTTTGAAAGGGTCTGGAACACATCAATATTGCACGGCTCTCGCAAGTCATCTGAAAACTCCTTTGTTTATGGGAAACAAAATCTGCCTTTGTTTTAACATCACCGTATCAGTTTACCAACCCTGCCTGTTGAGTTCAGATTTCTCAAGTCAAGCTGACACACATCACACACACACACACACACACACACACTGACTCACACTTTGCTTTTACCTGTTTATGTTGAGTTTCTGGGGTATGTCTACATAAACAGCTGCCATGGATTTCACCAGCTTCCCTGCAATGCAAAATACACAGTCTCTGGCTAATGTCACAGTGGCATCATAAAATAAGACAGAGGGAAAATAAGGGTACTTTGGACAGCTGAGGTTTGATCTGAAATGTAGAGAACGAGTAAATTGACCAATAAGGCACAATTTTCTCACCGCCGGTTCAACCCGGGCCTGGGGTGTGCGCATTGAGGGGTCACTTTGGCAGGTCTTGAACCTGACTGCAGATGTGATCGTGGCGGTCTATGCGTGGCTTCTCCACATCTGTGCAAGAAATGTCTCATTGCCAAAGTCTACTTCCTCGCATTAAGGAATTCTTCCAAAAATGATGAGATAGAATCGACAAATAAGCTTGAGTGAGAAACTGGAGCTGCTTGCCCAGATGACGTGTAGGCTTTCGTCTGCTCTCGCTGCAAAAGCCTACAAATCACCTGGGCAAGCAGTAATGGCAATACTCCAAGTATTGGTTTGGATGGGAGTTTCGGGGACACCTTCAAGCTGAGCATGGAGGCTTGGCATTAGTGTACCGCAACATATTCATCACTTTGAGATAGTTTAGTATAACCTCTTTGCTCTCCTCTGTCCAGTGTTGTGAATGCGGTGGCTCCCTGGACATGAGAGCATGCTGAAAAGGGCGCACGCCTCATGTAGTTTGGGAAGAATGGTACCGGGTGCACCTGTGTGACATTAGAGTGGCCAGTATCCAGATACCATTCATCTAGTCGAGAACGTCTGGGCTCAGGTGGTAAAGGCCACTCAAGATCCAGTTCCTCGACAGCCCGAGTGAGAACACAAGACAGGTCATCATCAGATCTATAAAAACGGGGGGCCAGAGAGATCATCTGATGCATCTAGCCACAAAACACTCCCAGAGGCAGCAAGAGAAAGAACATCTTCCTCTTGTGGAAAACCAAATGAGAACATACCTTGTACCTCTTCCAAAAGGAGCGGGAATGTGCGCAAGTAAATTTAACAGCTAAAACGCTTCCCCCGGAAAGCAGGAGGCGTGCAAGCAACACGCTGGCATTGACTCCTCCTCGGGTTCCACCTGCCCTTCGTTTAAGCCACCAACGTCCCCTTCATTCACAGAAGGGGAAACACGGCTGGCTGTCGACATGGCAATATTCCTCGAAGAAGCAAGGCGGGAGCGCAAAGTTTTCAAACTTAAAGACTCGCAATGTATACATGAGCCAAGCATGAGCAATGCTTCAGCATGAGCATGACCCATGCATGAAAGACAGTGTTCATGCTTGTCAAAATGAGGAATGTTACTCCCATAAACACATTTACGGGTCTCCATGCTACACAACCTTTAGAAAAGGATATACCCATCGGGCACATCAAGGGATAAAGGAGTCCAATCCGCTGAAGAGGTGCTTTAACTAGTCATCGAGTAGAATGTTCGAGACTGAGATCGACTCTGTAGAAGGAATTCTGAGGTATAGGTGATGCTGCTCTTCCCTTTTTTACCCACACGTGGGTGGGTGGGGATGAGCAGCATCACCTGCCAATCAATTAGCGTGATGGTATATAATTCAGAGAGATCAGGTGCTCCCAAGGAGATGCCCCTGACCATAATGTTGAAGTGACCGACTTGAACGGGAAACACATATATAAATAATATTGCTCAAATATATGATTGTTTTGATTTATTTAGCAATTCTTATGATCACTACATAATTCCCTTACATTTGTAAGTTTAAAAAAAAATATATAATGTTATTTCATATTGACTTTACCACTATTCTTAAATGTTTACAATTGTTATAATAAAAAATGAATAGAAGTGTGCAAACTTGTGACTGGTATATGTATGTATATGTACATTACAAGTTTAGTATTGGGCCTGCTGCTATCTTTACTTTGATTCCTTCAATTGGATTCTTATGGCCTCCTGCCTTGATTTCAGAGAGACAGTTGGGACATATTATCTGATTGTGATATTGTTGTGCTGATAAAACTGTATCTCAAGCATCTACTATAGCCCACCCCATTTCTCCTTGCCTCAGTCCTGTTCACAGGATGTGAACTGTGGTTTCCTGATATTTTTGTAATTTCGTTTGTAATTGTCCTTATGCTCAGCTTTCGCCCCAAGAGTAATGTTTGAGCAAAGAAAACAATCAAAATCTCTTGCTAGCTTATTAATTTCTGAGGAAAACTTGAAAGAAAAATCTAAACCAGGATAAACTGTCAAAGGGAGAGTTCACCCAAAAATGAATACAAAAGAATATATTTAGCAAAAGCTGCTCTTTTCCATACGATGAAAGTATATACGGACCATGGACAGCTGTGGTCACCTTTAATTTCCATTTTATGGGAAACAAGTACATTATCTCCTTTTCTGAAGTGAGCCATATGGGTTTGGAACAACATGAATACATTATTTATCCATTTAAGAAACAATCCCCAGACAATTTAATACTTTAGCACCGTAAAAACACTGTTTAGTTTCATCTTTGCTATTCTTACAAGCTGCAAACTGAGACTTCATGATGCTGCACATTGTCATCTACAATGTCATTTCAGAATAAACAGAATTTCAGGAAATTAGATTTGCATGGTTTGCTGGCAAAACCCAAGAAAAGCATTTACAGCATTACATTTTTAACAGATTAACAGACAGTTTAATCTCTTTACAAGAGAATGCTAGTTTACAAAACAAAGACTTTTTTAACAAAGTTTATTTCCTAATATCTACAGTATGTGCAATGCAAAGTCATAAGCATATAAGACCATAATGGCTCCCTATTACTATTTCAATATAGCTAGTCGTTCTAAAAATAAATTATATTATTTATGAATACAATAGTAGCCTAAACACTTTAAAAACATTATTTATTACAATACAGTTTCAATACACAAAAGTGTAATAGATTTCACCTAAAAGGTTTTATATGATACTAACATTTATGTCAAAATACCTCAGTTAATGTTACTACTGTAAAATTGAAATACATTTTAGTAAGGGTGGGTGATTATGTGTTATGCATGATAACTGCACATTCTAAGGGACTATTGTTGAATTCTTTGAACGATTTGGCAAAGTTTCACTCGTTCCGTGTGTGTGTCCAAAGACAAGATCCACTAGTCATTGAATAATGTCTCTTTCAATATCCTTCCTGTTCTTTACAGTTTTGTTGATCAAAAATAACACAAATTAAATATTGAATTATTCTCACCTATAGCACGGGTGAGGTAAAGCCATTCAAGTCTTTACAGAACTGCCGGTTTTCTTAAAGAGACACTACCGGTTTTTAGCATGTGTTTAACAAATCAATGAAAATACTTTGGAGATAGTATAAATTATGCAATTAAACAATTAACATGTAACAAAATACAGTGTAATATATGCAATATAACATCATATTTATTGATGGAACACATGGATTTGTTTACTTTTAAAAAGATAAAATGTGACCAAAATGATGAAAAACTATTAAAATGTAATTAGTCAAATTAATATTTTCATAATGTACATATTGTACTTATAAGGTCCCATGTAAAATGAAAAACATTTGGTGGGAGAAAATTATAACTAAAATATACCCATATGAATCAATATTGAATCTAAATAAATCAAGAGCTTGTGAACCGTAATCGAATGGGGAAATCTGTATCAATACCCATCCCTATTTGTGAATGGAATTTGGATTGCAGATTGCACATCTTTGTAGTGAATTCACCCATCACACATTTCATCTTTTTTATTTATTTTTTACATATTTTCAGTATATTTCTAGAGAATGTATGGTGAAAACATAGAATATTCACAAACAAGCTGTAAAATTTTGAACCAGTCACGAGTCTTACAAATTTTGAGGAAATATAATGAATACATTTCCCCTTTTTCATTAATTACACATGTTTGCGCCACATAAAACTTCTCACGACACCAGGAATTCTGAACTGCATGTGTTTCCTTATTAAATTTGTATGTGTTTTGAAGAATGGTGTCAAATGTTTTGTTTTGCAGGAAGACCTCAAGGAAACATTAATTTATTCATCTGAGTCACACCCTGAGAAATTGAGAGTTTTATAAGTAAAACAGCTGGCGGTAGTGGGAATTTGTGACAAAAATTGTGCAGTGGAATGGTATTTCCTTAGAATGTCAACCTCAACTTTAAATAAGGCTCCAACCTCAACTGCTATTTAACATAACATGCACACACTCCATCTATATCTGAAGCGGGTCAAGAATGGTTCAGTTTCTATGATAACATTAGCCTGGTGCACCACAAGCCACAGAACAGCCAAAGCATTGAGACAGGAGACTCGACACAAATTCTGGAAAAAGCCCACTATTGTTTCAAAAAGTCGTAATGCAGACAGTTTGTTATATATATATATATATATATATATATATATATATATATATATATATATATATATATATATATATATATATAAACTGCACTGTAATTGATTGGTTAATATGGTTGGTTAGTTGTCATGCAACTTCTAAAGTACCAATACTATATATGGTTTGGAAAACAGGTTTTGTCGAAGATCAATATATCATTTTTTAAAGGTTATGCATGTTAACTCACACCTTTGGTTGCTGTTGGGCTGGTCAGGATGCTCAAACAAACAGAGAAATCTATTGATAGCACCACAGAGCCACAGGTTTTACCCTTTAAGCATAAGTCAACCTACTTTTAGGATAGAATTATAAAATGTACCTACTTATTACGTAGAGTTGTCTCTGCATCTTAACATAACATGAAAAAATTTAATAAATACACACATCACCTACAAGAAATACAACATACATCCAGCAAAATCTTTACCACATTTACTGTAATTTACCTCACATCGCACATCTTCTTAAAACCCCAATTCCAAAAAAGTTGGGACAGTATGAAAAATGCTAATAAAAACAAAAAGGAGTGATTTGTATAGTATATTCAACCTTTGCTATATTGAAAGCACTACAACTACACAGTATATGATGTTTTTTCCTTGTGAATTGCACTGTTTTAAAAAAATAAAGAACAATAATTTCAAATCAGATGATTGCTCCAAAAATGTTGAGACAGTGGCAATTTAAGACTAATAAAAATTTGACGAGTTGAAATAACAAGGCGATGTAAAACAGGAGATGTTAAACAGGTGAGGCAATCGTGTCATAGTATATAGGGAGCCTCCATAAACAGCCTAGTCCTTCAAGAGCAAGGCTCATTCAAGACTTGTCAATTTGCCAACAGATGCTTCAGCAAATAATCCAGAACTTTGAGAACAATGTATTCAGATAGAAGACAAAGGCAGGCCTAACACAGTCGTAAAACCTAACTGAGGCCCACACACAAAGTCATAAATCTTACTGATAAAACCGCGCCAAAATCAAACAAAGGGAGTCCAAAACAGACTACAAATCCCATGAAGCCTTGCTCACTAAAGGATCGAACTCTCAACTCCTATTGGATGAGGCACACGACAGAATGCCCCTCAACCACGACATCATCAGGAGTAGAAATACCTCTGAGATGCTTCCGGGCATTGCTTCCAGCAACTTTGCTCGCCGTGTGTAGACGCAGCTCATCGCTGCTCTCAGATGTAGCCTCATGGCACAAGGAAGTAACATCCGACTTGAAACTGTGGCCAAGTTGAGATTACTCTGTGTTCCACTGAACACTCTAAGGGATCCGAAGGAGACCGCCGAGCAATCCGCATCTTCATCCGTTTGCCTGCAGAAGTGAAGAGAAAAAGATTTCTCTTCCCTCTTCAATCAAGTCGACGTCGCTAATTTCTCCGCCAGCCCGCCGAGAATCAGCAGCCGTACCGCTTCCCGTCATCACCTGAGCCTTGAGGAACCAAATAGGAGTTAAAGGACGGATGAACACACATTCTACTTCCTCATACGATTCAAGTAAGAGGTTTACGTCTGGGCAGAGATAGAATATTATAGTGTGTTATTCTTGTGTATCAAGGTTATTGCTTGTACAGTTTATGGACCGCCGAGTCCGCTCATTGCTGCTAATAATACTCAAGGTATTATTGTAATGTACTGTTATCACTAATGAGATCTGCTGTGTTGTAGTCCAACCACACCGGACTGTTGTGCATTTCCTCCATCGCGGGTGAGACCGGCACACTGAGTTTATCCATTAAAGAACCAAAGACCGCGGGACGGTTTACAAGCTTCAAGCTGCCCAGCTAAGAGTAGAGTCAGATCAGGTAAGTGCAGCTGAAACGCACAGCACAACATCTGACATAGAAGAGGGCCACCTCTTTAGCGCTACGCATAGAAATGTGCCCCTGAGAAACCCAGGGACACACGCTAGGAGCCGAGCTACCCCAAGTGGTACAGTCTCTGACTTCGTCCTCCGAGACACCTTTCAAGCTCCTACAGCGGACCGCTGGTTGGATGCAGGTGACCCTCCTTACAGTTGCCCCCCTCAGTCAGTAAATGGGCAGACGCCATTAACCATTTTCTCTCCACCCACATTCGCAGTCATATTCTCTGGCCGGCAATCTCGCATGACGTACTCTCCACGAGAGTCACGTCCACCATTTTGTGCGCGTCACTCCTTACACACACACACACACACTTTCCTCTCATGTGTTATAGGATTATTTTGGTTACCATATCTAATCATATCACTGTTTAGTTTGTAGTTGTAAGTCGGAAGTTTATTGACTGCATTGAATTGATTATTAATTGATATTAATGCATAAATAAAATTTGTTATATTTCAAAGAGAAGTGTTTTGGTTTGTTTTGCATACACCTGTGTCAAATGCTGGCAGGGGATGTCAGTGCTCGGATTCAAGCCTTCAATGTTTCCTTTTGAATGTCGATTTTCTTAAGAGAACAATCTAATATTGAGACTGAAATACTGTATGGTTATTAGTCCCTGATTCCAGGGTGGTGCCCAGGCGATATTAATCCTTATTAATATTCTATTGAATTTGATAGTTGATAATTATCTATGGTGATTGTTGAATTTGAAGGATCAATAAGCTAGTGTTAATTCTAATCAATGTTCCATTGATTTTAATAATTGATAATTATCTTTGATAATTATTAATTATTGCTAATAATTAATATTCTATTGAATTTGATGGTTATCTTTGATTGTTGATGTGAAGGATTAAAAGAGCTAACACTGATTCAAATCAATGTTCTATTGATTTTAATAATTGATAATTATCTTTAATAATTATTAATTATTGCTAATAACCAAACCCACTCCTGAACGTAGCGCACTACATTTACTGGTGCCCCGTATGAGGTTTTAATGAGTTAGATTCTATTAATTAATTTAAATATTAATTAATAACGAAATAAATAATTATGAATTATTTCTGATAGTAACACTGATCTAAATAACCAGTAAAACATCATAATATTTGGTGCCCCGTGTGAAGCATCCTATGTGCCAGTTTGTCACAGTGTGTATGCATAAGAATCCAAAGTAATAACTTGAATCATTACTTCAAAGTTTGGTTCTGTTTGACAATTGACTTCTCAAAACTTGCCAAGCATAAGCCAGTGTGGTGTGAAAGTGCTCTTAAGAGTGAATTAGGGGTTGGTAAATTTACGATAGTCTGCTCAAAGCCTGCTGTTGTTGTTATTTAACTTCTAACGCTTTCACCTAGATGTTACAGAGAGGTGCCAAGTCACCTCATTGACATCCACCAAAAACAGAACGCAGTGAAATTTGCACATTACATAACAGTAGTCCATAAGCCACAGGTTGAAGCCTCTCACCTGTGCATTCGTGTCAGCATTATAGCAACTGTAACACAACAAGTTATCAGAGCCACTGTGTCGCAATAATTTTTACTGCCCCAGTAAAATGAGTCACCAATCACCCCGCGTGACAGGAGCTGAAGCTCCACAGAGGTCAGTCGACCAAGCACTGCAAGATGTGGTTATCTCAGAGAAATTGAGCACTGCCTGGTTGACTTGCATTATGCTTCATCACGGGAAAAACTCAAGCTCATATGGAAGACCACCGTAAGGAGTGTCCATGTGTTCATGGAAATGATACCGACTGGTACCCAAAACTGCTACTCAGCACTGTGTAAAGCCCTACCCAAGGAGTATTCGCTGTATATCGATGAAGCCTCTGCTACCATAGGTGCTTTCGCCATCACCCAGAAGAGGCACGAGCCTCCGCGTGAGTATTACATACACCTGAGAACCGTGTACTTCCAAGGAAGTAACGCACCAGGTCTGGAGGAGGAACGGGCTTTCAAGTCTCTCTTCCTTCACAACCTCCACGAGTGCATGCGATATGATGTCTACGATGCACTGCAGGACGGGCAACCCCACCATGCAGGAAATCAGATGGTACGCGCAACTGGCATGGGAGATATGCGTGCGCCCTGCCTGAGGGCATGAAGTCGACGCCAGAGTCCTGGGGATTGAAGCCTCAGAATGTGCAGACCTAGCGCTTGAAGGCAACAAAATGCCTCGTGTTACGGTGAATGCTAGAACAGGACCCCAGAGGCGCCGATCACCCTGCCAGTAGGGTAGGCAACAGAACCAGGGGTGTGGTGACCAGACACACCCCCAGGGTCAAGGCAGGCCTAAACAACAAAACGTTCGCCGGCCGAAAGGAAAGGCGCGGTTCCAACGAAAACCCAAACAAGAAGGTGGGTGGGTGGAAAAAGTTTCAAACCCCCTCAGAAAACAAGATTTGAGAAAGGAAATGGAGGATATAAGGAGATGCTTGACTGAGTTAGTAACGAAGCTTGACATGCTCCATCATTCATCAGGTCCGCCAAACTCCTCAAAGGAACACGGCACCGAAACCCCATCAGTATGACTAGACGATGTACCCCCTCCCGTTAACGCCAAAGTTTACTTTGTAGGTTGGGGAAAGGGGAACATGGTCCAAGTTGCTCCCCAAAACAGTTACTCCTAACATGCCACACCCTCCTTTTCTGACCTTCTTGGGCGATCTGTACCGTAAGGGCAACGCCTGACACATGGGTGCATCAGCTCCCACGCACTACTCGACACTGGTTCCGAAATAAGTCTAATGGGTTCCAACACCTTCGCAGAGGTGGCTAGAGCAAAGCTCTCCCTTGGCAAACTGTTACAGACAGACCTGAAGTGTAAGCATCACAAGCTACACGCAAGATAGGTCGTCTATCACAAAACGTGTGTGGATCGACATTATCTTTCAAGGGATGATGCTATTACACCCTGTTTACATATGTCCCATTAATATGGAACCACTGTTAATTGGCCAGGACCTACTGAACCGATTGGCTCCGCTCATTGACTGCCGTCGTGGACATGTGGGCTCAGGTTGACATACTGAGACCACTTGGTCCAGAAAACAGTTCGACAGCTTCAGATGGACAAGTCGCCATCATCCAAAAATCCAGCAGAGACAACGACTCCAACAAGAACAATTACAGGGCCTGGGTAAAACCCTTCAGGGTACTATAGTCACTGTAAATTTGCACTCCACTCTTATCAATAACACTTTGCACGCTTTAGGGACTTTGTCAGAGAATACAACTTATGTGCGTATCATTAGAGATCTAATGCTGGACCTCAGGGAAATTAGCTCCTCAGTCAACAGTCTGAGTGGTGGAAGGATTCCTGCTTACCTGGTCTCCCTAGACCTTGTCGAACAAATCCTTAGATCTGCTACTACCTCCATTGTGCAACCTTCACAGATACACCTGGCTTATAGTCTTGGAAGTGCAATTACAATCCATGTAAACCCTCAGAACCTCAAAATTGGATTTATCCTCAATCTACCATCATAGAAAGGCAGAATATATACAGACTAAAGTCCGTATTTAATGTTGGTTTTTAGAGAGGTAACGCACACATTCACCTCAAAACACCACCAACACTCGCCTACCATGATGAGGACCCTTCACTCTACCTTATCCCTAACCTAAACATTTGTACCAAGACAAAGGACATTCAATGGGTTTATCCAAACACAACCCTTTGTTAGAGAGGCGACTAACTACCTCTGCAGCCTTAGAGCCGAATTCCCTGAACAAGTGTCTAGGTAGCATGTCCATCAAAGATGAAGGAACAGAGACAAGGGTAGAGTGAGCAGGCAATCGTTGGCTCGTTAACACCCCAGCCACCAAAGTCCCAATGTCATATGACCGCCATGATACAGCCACTAAACTAAGGCTACCAAACCAAACGCTGTTCTTAATGGTTCCCCAAGGAGCCACCGTGCACATTGACAATATTGTCCTCCATCTCAATGTTGACAAACATGACGCAAAAATTGAGATCATGGACGCATTTAGAGGTCACAGCCTCACCATTGATGACACCCTTCAACAGCAGCTTCAGGCTGAAGGCATAAAATTAGTGAAGTTCATTCTCAAACCGACTGGCTTGACCACTATATTTCCTAGTCACATAAGCAGATCGTCATCTTACCAAGAACACCCTATCAGTTTGGTTGCCCTCTGGCTCCTCCTTAGTGGTTGGATCATCGCAATTATTGCACACGCCATGTACAGGTACATTCAACACCTACAGGCCAGACTGGACTCCCTCCTTCTCGTACAGCTGCGTTTTACACACCAGTTTGAGCCCATCCCACAGGTTAACCCCAATCATTTCCAAGGGTAAGCCTTTTAACCTTTAATCCTCCCTTCCTTTCCTCTAACATTTTGGTTCTAGTAACCATTGTCAGGTTCTACTTTGATTTTGTGTTATGACCAAAGAACAACAAAAGATTGTTACGTTTAATGCTGTGCCTACCAATAACTTTAAATGTTTATGTATGATGAATGTAGTTTTAGATTTAGCTAGAAGTTCTATGCCCAGATGTGCTTCAATCTCTGTCCAGACGATAAAGCCTCTGTGAACTCTAATGCACTGTATGGACTGTGCAACCATTTTATTTCCTATCAGGAATACATGAATGGCGTAACCCACAGGTTACTGTGAACCGACAAGAACTGTTTGGCCCTTCAGTTGCTCTAAAGATGCTGGACAACAACCAATTCTTCAGACCAAAGGGGGGAATGTTGGGCCTCATGTATTCAGATAGAAGACAAAGGCAGGCCTAACACAGTTGTAAAACCTAACTGAGGCCCACACACAAAGTCATAAATCTTACTGATAAAAACCACGCCAAAATCAAACAAAGGGAGTCCAAAACAGACTACAAATCCCATGAAGCCTTGCTCACTAAAGGATCGAACTCTCAAATACTATTGGATGAGGCACACGACAGAACGCCCCTCAACCATGACGTCATCAGGAGTAGAAATACCTCTGAGATACTTCCGGGCATTGCTTCCAGCAACTTTGCTCGCCGTGTGTAGACGCAGCTCATCGCTGCTCTCAGGTATAGCCTCGTGGCACAAGGAAGTAACATCCGACTTGAAACTGTGGCCATACAATCTCCATCTCGCTGGACGAGTTGAGATTACTCTGTGTTCCACTGGACACTCTAACGGATCCGAAGGAGACCGCCGAGCAATCCGCATCTTCATCCGTTTGCCTGCAGAAGTGAAGAGAAAAAGATTTCTCTTCCCTCTTCAATCAAGTCAACGTTGCTGATTTCTCCACCAGCCTGCCGAGAATCAGCAGCCGTACCGCCTGACGACAGAGCGAGGAAACGGCCTCCCGTCATCACCTGAGCCTCGAGGAACCAAGTCGGAGTTAAAGGACAGATGAACACACATTCTACTTCCTCATACGATTCAAGTAAGAGGTTTACGTCTGGGCAGAGATAGAATATTATAGTGTGTTATTCTTGTGTATCAAGGTTATTGCTTGTACAGTTTACGGACCGCTGAGTCTGCTCATTGCTGCTAATAATACTCAAGGTATTACTGTAATGTACTGTTATCACGAATGAGATCTGCTGTGTTGTAGTCCAACCATATTGGACTGTTGTGTATTTCTGCCATTGCGGGTGAGACCGGCACACTGAGTTTATCCATTAAAGAACCAAAGACCACGGGACGGTTTACAAGCCGTCCACCACGTCTCTGAGTGATAAACTAACAGCTGCTTTCTCTCCCACGATCGCGGAACCGGCTTTGGTGCCGCCACTTTATTCTCTCTCTCTCGTACTAACCACACACACGCAACCCCTCACAAACATTCTCACACACATTTTTGGCTAGTAGATAACTTCATGATAAAGCTCAGCTTTGTCCCTAAGTTATCGTACAAGCAGAGACAAGCAGTAAACGGGCAGACGCCATTAACCGGTTTCTCTCCGCCCACATTCGTGGCCATATTCTCTGGCCGGAAATCTCCGGTGACGTACTCTCCACGAGAGTCACGTCCGCCATTTTGTGCGCGTCACTCCTTACACACCCATTCACACACACACACACACACACACACACACACACACACACACACCTTCCTCTCATGTGTTATAGGATTATTTTGGTTACCATATCTAATCATATCACTGTTTAGTTTGTAGTTGTAAGTCGGAAGTTTATTGACTGCATTGTATTGATTATTAATTGATATTACTGCATAAATAACTTTGTTATATTTTAAAGAGAAGTGTTTTGGTTTGTTTTGCATACACCTGTGTCATGCTGACGGGATGTCAGTGCTCGGATTCAAGCCTTCATTCATTGTTTTTTTTCCCGAAAATCGATATTCTTCAGATGTCAATTCTCCTGAGAAAACAATCTAATATTGAGACTGTTATACTGTATGGTTATTAGTCCCTGATTCCAGGGTGGTGCCACAGCGATATTAATCCTTATTAATATTCTATTGATTTTGATGGTTGATAATTATCTTTGATGATTGTTGAATTTGAAGGATCAATAAGCTAGTGTTAATTCTAATCAATGTTCCATTGATTTGAATAATTAATGATTATATTTGATAATAATTAATATTCTATTGAATTTGATGGTTATTTTTGATTGTTGATGTGAAGGATTAAAAGAGCTAACATTGATTCACATCAGTGTTCTATTGATTTTAATAAGTGATAATTATTTTGACAATTATTAATTATTGCTAATAACCAAACCCGCTCCTGAACGTTGCACACTACATTTACTGGTGCCCCGTATGAGGCTTTAATGGGTTAGATTATATTAATTAATTTAAAAATGAATTAATAACTAAAGAAATAATTGTGAATTATCAGTAACACTGATCTAAACAACCAGTAGAACCTACAACAGTGCACAATATAGTTATTTGGTCAAATCTCAGTGCAAAAGGACAAGACAAAAACACTTCTGAATTATCATGATCTCTGATCCCTCAGACTTCACTGTCTAAAAAAATGTCATTCATCTGTAATGGATACCATGAACATGGGCTTGGGATTGCTTTAATAACCTTTGTTAACTATCTGTCACTCACTCGATGTTGTGTCGATGTAGTGACACTAGGGGTCACTCTTGGGAACCCGAGACACCTCTGGTCTTTGATAAAAGGCCAATGAAAATTGGCGAGTGGTATTTGCATGCCACTCCCCTTGACATACGGATATAAAAGGAGCTGATATGCAACCACTCATTCAGATTTTCACTTCGGAGCCGAACGGTCATGCTCACTGAGCTGAATTCCCACGACTGTTCATTCACCTCTGCTGGATCTGACGGCGCATTTCAGCGGCTTCTCCCCCCTCTGCACTGGTGCACTGCAGAGAATGCCCCTGGGCGCTTCGGCAGAAATAAGAGTATATTTCTCTAAAAGAGTATATTTCTCTAAAAGAGCGGCACACATGGAACGTCTTTTTAAAGACGCGTCTTTTAAAGATGCCTTTCCGATTGTGTGTTATTCCTGGTTGTGCTCGTTATCTCTCGCCTTCTGACAGTCACGATCACTCTTTCGTGTCTGGGCACTGCTCATGCGGAGACAGCGTTCGTGGATGGTCATGTTCTCATTGCGAAGACGTCCATGGCAACGATGCGGTCGCGGCTCACCTTTGTAAGAAAACAAGCCACCCCAGAGGCTCCCCACCTCGGTCCTTTTACCCACGGGTATGAGGCCAGCGCGGCTAGCACTGGGGGCGATTTGGGGACCCCAATGGGTCCGCCTCCACCGGGTATCCCTCCAAGGACCTCCCATTCCCCAGCATGCTTGTCTGCCCCGATCGGGCTTCTGGATGAGTCTGCTGGCTCATC
Source organism: Myxocyprinus asiaticus (assembly GCF_019703515.2). Classification (NCBI taxonomy): domain Eukaryota; kingdom Metazoa; phylum Chordata; class Actinopteri; order Cypriniformes; family Catostomidae; genus Myxocyprinus; species Myxocyprinus asiaticus. Next base: position 3,885,607 of record NC_059393.1, read on the forward strand.
TCACGGCGAGTTTGACTTCTTATTCGGAGCCCGCGAAAGTGATGAGCTCTCGAGCGCAACATCGGAAAGCGGGCTCGTCCAGTCTGACGCGGAAGCCTCTGTTGGGCTCTTCCCTTCGGGGATGATTGACTAGTCACAGGCTGATGCGGAAATGATGATATGCTTTCCCGGGCAGCCGCGAGCATCGGCTAGAGTGGAACCCTCTGCTCTTCCCTGAACCCTCATGGCTCGATGATTGGTTCCTGGGCTCGCGGCGCCGCTCAAAGCCACACCCCGCCCCCGCTCCTTTCTTCCCAGAAGTGCATGAAGAGCTGACAAGGTCGTGGGAGGCACTTTTTACTGCTCGGTCCCGATCTTTTCAGCTTACCCTCGACGGTTGGGCGGCCAAGGGCTATTCGGCAATCCCCCGGTGGATAAAGGCGCTCACGGTGCACCTATGCCCGCAGAGCGCCGCCACCTGGCATGGGTGCCCAAAGCCCCCGTCCAAGGCCTGTAGGTTTACGTCATCTCTGACGGCCAAGGCCTACGGTGCCACTGGACAAGCCACCTCCACCCTGCACACCATGGCTCTCCTGCAAGTCCGCCAAGGCACTAAAGGAACTGCACGAGGGTAGTTACGCCCCGGGATTGATGCAGGAACTGCGCTCGGTGACCGACCACATCACGAGGTCACGGCACGGTCTCTCGGGTGGACGATGTCCACATTAGTGGTCCAGGAGCGCCACCTTTGGCTCAACCTGGTCAAGATGGGTGAGGCCGACAGGACATGATTCCTTGCTGCCCCCATCTCCCAGGCTGGCCTATTTGGCGACACCATCAAGGACTTTGCACAGCAGTTCTCGATGGTGGAGCAGTAGACGGAGGCTATCCGGCATATCCTCCCCGGTGCGGCTCAAGATCCCGCACCCCATCTATTCGTCGCCAAGGGCGTCCCCCTGCGGTGACTGCACCGGCACCGTGGAGCCCACCACAGGAAGCAGACGCCACCCATCTCGCGGCCACCCAGAACCTATGAAAGGCTTCAAAGCGCCCTTGAGACAGGCGACCCAGGGACAATGAAACCTGCTGTTCTGGAGCTGGTAAGCAGACCTCTCCATCTTTTTGTTACCTTTGCATTTAATTGCACTGCATGCCCCAGTGGCTGCAGTACTCAAGAGTTCAGCAAGAGTGGTTTCCTTGTTCCCTGGGTCACGTATCCATCGTCACGACCACCGTCCACCACTCTATTTGGCAGGTTTGGCGCTTCAGCAGCGGTCTCCCGCCCCTGAGCGCCCAGCTGTGGCACAAATCCGCCCCCGATGTGACAGTCTCCACGGGTCACGAGGACAGGCCTCTTCCTCCCCCGTCCCAGGCTGTTCCGGGGGTGGTCACAAGGAGCCAGGTAAGTGCTTCGATGTCCTTATACTCAGCACAGCCACGACATGGTGTGGCACCTCGAGCTCTGCCCTGCTGCGAGGCCCCACCTGCCGGTACGTCCGACGACATTGTCCCTTTGGTCCCCCTTGCGCGGAACTTGGACGCATGGCTTGTGCTTTCCAATCCGTCGCGATGGCTGGTCCGGACCGTCCGACTCGGCTACGAAATTCAGATGAAAAGGCTGCTACCTTGCGCGGAGATTGCTACCCTCCTACGGAAGGACGCGATAGAACCTGTCCCTCCAGCCGAGATGAAGAAGGGGTTTTACAGCCCCTACTTCATCATACCGAAAAAAGGCGGTGGGTTGCGGCCAATCTTGGACCTGTGAGTACTGAACTAGGCTTTACACAGACTCCCGTTTAAGATGCGGATGGAAAAAAAGCATTCTGGCGAGCGTCCGGCATCAAGATTGGTTCGCGGCGGTAGACCTGAAGGACACATACTTCCACGTCTCGATCCTTCCTCGACATAAGCCCTTCCTGCGGTTTGCATTCGAGGGTCAGGCATATCAGTACAAGGTCCTCCCTTTCGGCCTGTCCCTGTCTCCTCACATCTTCACAAAGGTTGCAGAGGCAGCCCTTGCCCCGCTAAGGGAGGTGGGCATTCACATTCTCAACTATCTCGATGACTGGCTAATCTTAGTTCACTCTCGGGACATGTTGCGTGCACACAGGGACTTGATGCTCTCACACCTCAGCCGACTAGGGCTTTGGGTCAACTGGGAAAAGAGCAAGCTCCTCCCGGTTCAGAGCATCTCTTTTCTCGGTTTGGAGTTGGACTCAGTCTCTTTGACAGCACGCCTCATGAACAAGCATGCCCAGTCAGTGTTTGTCTGTTTGAAGGCATTCAAACAGAAAACAGCGGTTCCACTGAAACTTTTTCAGAGACTCCTGGGGCATATGGCATCCTCAGCGGTGGCCACCCCACTGGGGTTGATGCATATGAGACCGCTTCAGCACTGGTTTCAGACTCGAGTCCCGAGATGGGCATGGCGCTGTGGGACACATCGTGTGGTCATTACACCGGTCTGTCACCATCTTTTCAGCCTTTGGACCGACCTCTCATTTCTACGGGCAGGTGTTCCCCTAGAACTGGTCTCCAGGCATGTCGTGGTCATGACGGATGCCTCCAAAACAGGCTGGGGCGCTGTTTGCTATGGGGATGCAGCTGCCGGCCTCCTCCTCTGGAGTCAGCAGTACTTCAAGTTGCTGCGAGCCACTCACATCCCGGGCAACCTAAACACTACAGCGGACGCGCTGTCATGACAGGTTACCCTCAGGGGAGAGTGGAGACTCCACCCTCAGGTGGTCCAGCTGATTTGGAGTCGATTCAGACAGGCACAGGTGCACTTGTTCACCTCCCAAGAATCCTCCCCACTGCCTGCTCTGGTATGCCCTGACCAAGGCCCCCCTCGGCATAAACGCGCTGGCACACAGCTGGCCCCCTGGCATGTGCAAATATTTCCCCCAGTGAGCCTGCAAGGTCAGGGAAGACGAGGAGCAGGTTGTCCTGGTAGCACCCTACTGGCCCACCCAGGCGTGGTTCTCAGACCTCACGCTCCTCGCGACAGCCCCCCCCCCCCCCGCCGAATTCCCCCTGAGGAAGGACCTTCTTTCTCAGGGACAGGGCACCATCTGGCACCCATGACCAGACCTCTGAAATCTCCATGTCTGGCCCCTGGATGGGACGCAGAAGGTAGAAACGATCACTCAGGCTAGGGCCCCCTCTATGAGGCGACTGTATGCCTTTAAGTGGCGTCTGTTCGCTAAGTGGTGTTCTTCCCGACGGGAAGACCCCCAGAGATGTGCAGTCAGATCAGTGCTTTCCTTCCTGCAGGAGAGGTTGAAAGGGAGACTGTCCCCTTCCACCTTGAAGGTGTACATTGCCACCATAGCAGCACACCACAACGCAATCGACAGTAAGTCCTTAGGGAAGCACGACCTGATCATCAGGTTCCTAAGAGGTGCCAGGAGGCTGAACCCCCCCCAGACAGCACCTCGTTCCCTCATCGGACCTCTCTGTAGTTCTTCAGGGTCTACAGAGAGCCCCCTTTGAGCCTTTGCAGTCAGCCGAGCTTAAGGCACTCTCCTTGAAGACTGCCCTCCTGACTGCGCTCACTTCCATCAAGAGGGTAGGATACCTGCAAGCGTTCTCTGTCAGCGAAACGTCCCTGGAGTTCGGTCCGGGCTAATCTCACGTGATCCTGAGACCCCGACCGGGCTATGTGCCCAAGGTTCCCACCACCCCTTTTAGGGACCAGGTGGTGAACCAGCAAGCGCTGCCTCAGGAGGAGGCAGACCCAGCCCTGTCGTTGCTGTGTCCGGTGCGCGCTTTATGCATCTATTTGGATCGCACGCAGAGCTTTAGAATCTCTGAGCAGCTCTTTGTCTGCTTTGGTGCACAGCGGAAAGGAAGCGCTGTCTCAAAGCAGAGGATTGCCCACTGGCTCATTGATGCCATAACTATGGCATATCACACTACGAGCCCATTCTACCAAGGGTGTAGCGGCTTCCTGGGCCCTGGCCAGGGGTGCCTCTCTAACAGACATTTGCAGAGCAGCGGGCTGGGCAACACCCAACACCTTTGCAAGATTCTACAACCTCCAGGTGGAACCGGTTTCGTCCCAGGTAGTGGCACGCAACACAAGCAGATAAGCCCGGGATAGCCGGCCACGTGTATCGCTTGCACATAGCGCCTTCCACCTCCTTTTGAGCTGAAGACGTGCGCCATTAATTCCCAGTAGTGTTCACAAGTTTCCCTGGTTGACTTCCTCTGAGCCCTGTGGCAGTCGAGTTTACGGAGAGACTCGCTGCCGGCCCAGTACACGTGCTAACTAAGAGTCCTGTTCTGGGGTAGGTGCTCCACATGTGGCGGTTCCCAGTAAGGCTAACCCCATGTGATTATATATCTTCCGCTAGTTCATTTCCCTGTTGGCAAACTGCGTCTTCCTTGGGCAAAATCCCTCTGCCCCAGTCTCCATGTTTGTAGTAACTCCTCCCACATTGGGTAGGATCTACCTTGAAGACTCTCCACATGGTTGGAAAGACCATGTGATGTATTTTTCCACTTAAATATTCCCCCCTCTCTTTGGGTGAGGTGTGGTCTCCGTGGTGTCTTCCCCTTGGGAGGGACACCCCCTGACTAGACCTGGAGGCCCAGTCGTATAATCCCCCTTCTTTTTTAGGGAGTGGAAAAAAAGAAGGGGAAAAGAGGCCACGACTGGGTTAGCCTGTCTCTATCTTTTGGGTAGTCGACTTGTCCCCAAAGGGCCATTCGACACTCATAACTATGTTGGGGGAGGTTACGTGTCGACCTGGTGTGCTGGCTATGAGGCACACAGTAATCTGCCCACCACACACCGCCAGTTCACGTAACACAGTTCAGCCAATTGTGTCATTTCATATAGGGACCCCTAGTGTCACTACATCGACACAATGTCAATGTGAGTGACAGATAGAGAACATCATGGTTACTTGTGTAACCTCCATTCCCTGATGGAGGGAATGAGACGTTGTGTCCCTCCTGCCACAACGCTGAACTACCCACTGAAATGGCCAGACCTTATATCGGCTCCTCAGCATAAAACCTGAATGAGTGGTTGCATACCAGCTCCTTTTATACCCGTATGTCCGGGGGAGTGGCATGCAAATACCACTCGCCAATTTTCATTGGCCTTTTATCAAAGACCAGAGGTGTCTCGGGCTACCAAGAGTGACCCCTAGTGTCACTACATCGACACAACGTCTCGTTCCCTCCATCAGGGAACGGAGGTTACACAAGTAACCATGACGTTAGTCAACACCACTCGCCGCTGCATCCACAGATGCAAGTTAAGACTTTGCTATTCAAAGCAGAAGCCATACATCAACACTGTCCAGAAGTGCTGCTGAATTCTCTGGGCTCTGTCTCATCTTAGATGGAAAGTAGAACAGTGGAACTGTGTTTTATAGTTCGAAGAGTCCATATTTCAAAACATTTTTGAAAAACAAAGCCTTCATGTTATCCGGGCAAAAGAGGAAAAAGACCATCCAAGCTGTTATTAGTGACAGGTCCAAAAGCCAGTGCATGTGTGGCCATGGCATGGGTAACTTGCACATCTGTGAGAACAACATGAATGCAGACAGATATGTACAAATTTTGGAGCAATATATACTGCCATCCATCACCATCTTTTCCAGGGTCATCCCTGCATTTTCCAGCAAGACAACTTCAAACCACATACTGCCTGAATTACAAGTGCATGGCTGTATAAGCAGAGAGTGAGGGTGCTAGATTGGCCTGCCTGCAGTCCTGACCTGTCTTCAATTGAGAATGTGTGGCACATTATGAAGCGCATTAGATGGCAACGAAGACCCCGTACAACTGTGCAGCTAAAGACTTACATAATGGATGAATGGGGGGAAATTCCACTTTCTAAACTTAACAAACTTGTGTCTTCAGTACCTAAATGCTTAATAAGTGTTATTGGAATAAATGGTGATGTTTCACAGTGGTAAACACTCAACTGTCCAAACTTTTTTGGAGAGTGTTGCAATCATCTGATTTGAAATGACTGTACATTTTCTTTTTTTCTTTCTTTTTTTTTTTTTTTTTTACAAAAAACAAACAATGAAATTCACAAGGTAAAGCATAATATAATGTGTAGTTGTAGGGCTTTCAATATAGCAAAGGGTGAATATAATTTTAAAATCACCCCTTTTTGTTTCTATAAGCATTTTTCATACTGTCCCAATTTCTCAGAATTGGGCTTGTAAAATGCTATGGTGATGAAAAACATACGTCTCATTTCCCCATCTGTCATACATTCACAAACTCATGAGGGATTTTTGGATGCCTCTTGTACATACTGAACTGGATATAGACCAGGGGTGGTGAACCAGTTTGGCATGAGGAGCCAAAAAAATAATAAAAAAAATAAATAAAAAAAAATAAACATATCACTGCAAAGAGCCACACAATACACGTGCAGCTGTGTTTTACAATAACTTATAGGCCAAATTACATAACACATACTGTTTTTTTATGAAAATGAACTTTTGTATCAGCCTACCTCCTTTTACTTGATTCAGTGGGACACCTGGAAGTCCTTGGTTTCCACAATCCTTTTCAGGTCTGGCTTGTATTCAGCTGTGGCTATTCGAAGCAACTCTTTCACATGTGTCAGTAAGAACTGAGCGATGCTTTGATTTGACTTGTTTCAATGTAGAAAAAACTGATTCACAGACATAAGTTGACCCAAACATAGACAGTAGTTTGAGTGCAGCCTGTTTGACATTGGGATATTTTTCCATCGGCAAAATCTTCCAAAACTCCATGGTTCCTTCCCTCAGAACACATTTAAGTCTGTCATCCTCAGAAAGTTCAGTCATCTCCAACTGAGATGCTGCTTCATCTGCGCCACTATAGGGGGTTTCAAACAGTCTGATTCAGCAGTGAAAATGTTGAGGTGGGTTGCAGAATCTGTCCTCAAAACACTGCTGGAGATTTTCAAGCAGTGTTGCATATCATGCAGTGCTCCCATTTACAACCTCTGCTGCTAGTTCACTTGATTTCAAGGATGGAAAATGTGTGAGCTCTCCCTTTTGTAGATGTGTCTTGAATAGCTTGAGTTTGTCTTTAACTTCCTTTGGAGATCCAGGTTCAGTCTGTTTAGATAATGAAGCATGTCAACCAAAAACAGCAAATACGAAATCCACTGGGGGTCATGTAGTTCAGGATAGTCCCTGTTTTTCTCTGCAAGGAACAGCTTCACTTGGTTCAAAAGCTCCAAAAAATGTGAAAGCACATTACCTCTTGAAAGCCATCTCACAGTGCAGTGAAGCAGAAGATCACTTGGAAGGTCTTCTTCAAGTTCAGCTATGATATTTTTTAATTGTCTGTGATTTAGAGCAGGTGTGCAAATAAAATTCACAATTTCCAGCACAGGTTTCATGATGTGGACCAAGTTCAGCTTTTTAGACACAAAGTGCTCTTGATGGACAATACAATGAAACATCCACAAATCAGAAAAATGGTCAACAGCTTTACATAGGCCAGTAAGGCTATTTGTAGATCCCAGCATGGCTGGCGCTCCATCTGTAGCTACTGCTGTTAGTTTTGATTTCCCAAGCATTCCCAACAACATTCATCAGAATGTCTTTCAGATCTATGCCACGGGTCTTCTCTATCAGCGGTACAATGTCAAGCAGCAATTCTTTAATTGTATAGTCATCTGACACAGACCATACAAATATTGCCAAATGTGGCTTATCTTGAACATCACAAGACTCATCTAAAGCAATGCTGAAATACCGGCACTTATCAAGATCCATGGATAATTGTGTTTCAATTGCATTGTTAATGTCTGATATTCTCTGTTTAACAGTGTGCCATGAAAGTTGATGGTTTGACACCGAACATTGCAAGTTGTCATTTTCGGGCGATAAGATAGCAACAACGTCACTGAGGCACTACTTGACAAATTCCCCTTCACTATATGGCCATTTAGCATGGGCAATGTTCCATGCCAGCTGATATGATGCCAATGTGACAGTCTCTGAATGCTTAGTTAATTTTCGAAAAAGCTGAGTCTGACTGACGTTTCAAATGCATTTACCTTGTGCTTGCAAAGTTCAGTGCCTTTGGGAAATTCCTGGCCCACTTTAGCATGGTGTGAGGAAAAATGGCACTTGAGATTTGAAGCCTTAAAATGAGACAGTGAAGTCTGGCATATCAAGCAGAAGGGTTTCCTATTCCGTTCAACAAAAAATATAAATCCTCCCATTCAGACAAAAAAGTTCTGTGCACATCTACATATTTGCGCTTAGCTATGTGCTTCCCTGACTCCGCCATGGTGATGCAGACTGGAAAATTTGTAAAGAACTTCTTGTGACTCATCACATCAATGGCTACGTTCCCTTGTGCGAGAGAGCTTTTTATATATTCATTCTTTTTTTAAAGAAATATTTCCAAATTTGATAATTCGGCATATATTTCAATGCATTTTGATTGATTTTAAAACTAGTTTAAATACTTGTTGGAATGTAAAATAAATTGTAATCCCAGAACACATGGATGGAGGGAAGAGCCACAGAGGAGTAGGCAAAGAGCCGCCACCCCTGATATAAACCATTTCAAGACTGTAAACAAAACAAAGAAATTAACGGTCAAGATGTATTTCCGGATCCTTTCAACAAAGTCTATTTTTCAAGGTAAGTCAATCCACTCGGCGGCCGTTTTTGGAATGTTTTTGGGCAGTTTTGTCAGCTATTTTTCTATGTAAACAAGTGGCATGAAAGTGCAGCTCCTATCTACTTGACTGGGGAAAGACCGAAATCTCCAAAAGGGTTGGTCAAGATTACTGTAACAAGGAAGGACACCAGGAACTGGATTCTTCAAACACAGGTAGGGAACTTTTAATTGACCACTTTACAGCTTCACAATAACACATCGGCTTTACACTAACACGTCAGCTTCACAATAACACGTCAGCTTTACAATAAAACATCAGCTTCACAGTAAAGCTCTCGACCCAGTCTCTCTCTCTCGATCTGGCGCTGGCATGGTCCTTTTATGCCACTCTCCCCAATCTCACTACAATTAGAGACAGGTGTTTGCCATAATTTGGCTCAGGTGTATGCACCCTTACCGCTCTCTCTCTCCTGACGGATGCTTGACCACACCCCCACTGCCACACATCCCAACCGCCCGACTCAGGCCAGGGAGACATCCAGACTGCCTACCACTCCCCCACCATTTCTGGACAGGAAGTCGGCGACAGCCATCTGCGCTTCCAGTCTTTGGACCACCTTGAATTTAAAGGGCTGGAGTGCCAGATACCACCGGGTGATCCATGCGTTGGTATCCTTCATGCGGTGGAGCCATTGGAGTGGGGCGTGATCTGAGCAGAGAGTGAAGGCCCACCCCAGCAGGTAGTAACAGAGAGTGAGGACCGCCCACTTGATGGCCAGACACTGTCCACGGTGCTGTACTTTGTTTCCCTCAAGGAGAGCTTGTGGCTGATGTACAGCACCGGGCGCTCCTCCCCCTCCACCACCTGTGAGAGTACAGCCCCCAGCCCCCTGTCTGAAGTGTCCGTCTGTAATACAAAAGGGAGAGAGAAATTAGGTGCATGTAAAAGCGGCCCCCTGCAAAGTGCGGCTTTAACCTGCGTAAATGCCTGTTGGCACTGCTCTGTCCACTGGACCAGGTCTGGAGCTCCCTTTTTAGTGAGATCAGTCAGCAGGCTGGTGACGTCCGAATAGTTAGGCACAAATCTCCAATAATAGCCAGCCAGCCAGCCCCAGGAAATGTCTCACCCCCTTTTTGGTCTTGGGTCTCGGGCAGGTCGCAATCACCACCGTCTTGTCAATTTGGGGATGCACATACCCGTAGCCCAAGTGGAACCCCAGATACCGTACCCCCACCCGTCCAATCGCACACTTCTTAGGGTTTGCTGTGAGCCCCGCCCGTCACAGCGACCTCAGAACCACCCTCAGATGCTGCATATGCTGCGGCCAATTATTGCTATAAATGATGATGTCATCCAAATGGGCAGCAGCGTAAGCCAAATGCGGTCTGAGGATTCGGTCCATGAGGCGCTGAAACATGGCCAGAGCCCCAAACAAACTGAACAGAAGTGTCACAAATTGGTGTAATAAGAACAGTGTGGAGAAAGCCATTTTTTTCACGGGAAATTGGTGTCAAGGGGATCTGCCAATAACCCTTTGTCAAATCCAGTGTCGAGTAAAAATGAGCAGTGCATAACCGATCGAGAAACTCATCAATACGAGGCATTGGGTAGGCATCAGATTTATACACCACGTTGACTTTTCTATAATCCACACAGAACCATACAGACCTGTCACTCTTAGGAACCAGAACAACCGGGCTGGACCAGTCACTGTGGGATTCCTCTATTACTCCCATATCGAGCATTGCATCCAATTCTTCCTGAACTATTTTTATTTATGTTCGGGCAGTCGGTAGGGACGGCTACATACCACCGTGTGGTGTTGGATGAGGTTCGTGCGACCCGGTACAGGGGAAAACACATCTGCAAATTCTTGTTATAGTTTGGTAACCTCTGCGAGTTGGCACGGTGAGAGGTGGTCTCTGCAAGTGACCGGGGGTGACGTGATTGTTTTTTGTGTTTACCTCCAGCCCAAGCTCCGCCCTCTCCGGAACTACTGTAGCCAACGTCACCGGAGCTGCCTCCCTCCACAATTTCAGGAGGTTGAGGTGATAAATTTGACGTGTGCCCCCTCTATCGGTTCGCTTTACCTCATAATCGAGTTCCCCCACTCATCGTGTGACCTCAAAGGGTCCTTGCCACTTGGTGAGTAATTTGGAGCTCGATGTAGGGAGTAATACGTGTACCTTATCTCCCAGTGCAAATTCCCTTAGCCGAGTTTCCCTGTTATACAGTCGGCTCTGTTGTTCTTGGGCTTGGAGCAAATTCTCCTGTTTTAGTTGCCCCAAGGTCTGGAGTTTTGCTCTAAGATCAAGAACGTATTGAATTTCGTTTTTACTGTTTGAAGGTCCCTCCTCCCAAGCTTCGCATATGACATCAAGCATGCCGCCCATACAGCAGCTCGAATGGGGAAAACCCAGTGGAGGCTTGCGGGACCTCTCGTACTGCGAATAACAGGGGATCAAGCCATTTGTCCCAATTTTTAGCATCCTCGTGCACGAACTTACGAATCATGTTTTTAAGGGTTTTATTAAATCGTTCCACCAGGCCATCTGTTTGTGGATGCGGATGTATTTAATGCCCAATAATTAGTAAAGCTTGCATAGTGTTCGTGACATAAAGGTTGTGCCCTGATCGGTGAGGATTTCTTTCGGAATCCCCACCTGGGATATTATTTTGAAGAGTGCCTCTGCATCACTGCATGCTGAGATGTTGCACAGAGGCACTGCTTCCGGATATCGCATTGCATATTCCACTAGGACCAATACAAAGCGATGCCACAATTACGATAAAAGAACATATTTCAAATAAGCAGTAAAATCTGACAACACATGGGGCTTCACTCGAGCAGTCCAGTTTCCCTGGGCCTCAACACTTGAGAGGAATAGCAGCCCAGCATCCTGGCCCCCCTGCTCCAACTTGCGCCAGGGTTCCGAGGTGTGGGTCCTGCAACGCATCTAACTCTCCCCGCTCCATTCCTGGACCTGTAAAGACACCAGCAGGTAGAGACTGGTCTCCAGAGGAGAGGTACACTCTGTGTTTAAAGGCAGCATTGATGAGGCTCTTCACTGGTATCACGCGAGGTTGGGCGACGATGATCCACGGGAAGGGCGTGTCATTCCATCACAACTGGTATAATAAATTGTGTTTCTTTTCCTCAGATTATGCTAAAAATGCAATTATACTGTCTTGTATAGCTAATGGTCATGCATGTTCTTGAGTTGATTGACTATTTTACCTGTTAGGTGGGTTGACCGTTGGCTGCCGTTGGGCATTCCAATTAATCCCATTCATTTTAATAGAAGTGGCCTGTCTCTGTTAAATAGTCTCCATTTTGAAAAGCAGGAAATGTTCACAGAACAATGATGTCACCAACAAACAGTCTTTGAAATGGTCTATATCATTACCTCAAATCTTGAGCTTCATGAGCTCCTAATTCTCCCAGCCAGTACACGAAATGTCTCTTCTTTTTTCGGTTCACGGTCACAGAATCTGTGTCTTCAAGTGTGTTAAGATGTTAGACTTTATGGTTAGCTTTAGGTTTGGGTTAGGGGTTAAACTTAAAAATAAATTGTGATAACATTGTATGTTGGTTTGTTTCATTGTCACCCTGGATTATGTCTTTTTTTATTGACCATATTACAACAACTTCTAGGTACTGCTGCTTCATGATCCATATTATAATGTGGATAAGGCCTTTCTCTACAATTGCAATAAATTTTTCATCTAGGCCCTATTTTTTTATTTTTATTTTTTTTATTTTTATTTTTTTTGCATTGCTAGATTTTTAATACTAGGATGTACTTCTATATGTATGTTATGAAAGTCATGCAATAATCTGTATTATCTGTATCAGAATACATAGTAAATACATCTATATAATGTATTGTTTTTAATATGTATTATTTGTATAATGCATGGGTGGCTGCCAGAACTACTCATACAATCATACTAGCCATGATTTTTGTGTCGGCAGATGAAAATGATTAATAATACTTATTTTCTCTTATATATAATGGAGTGTGCATCCAAATCCTGAATCACATTTGTGTCAGTGTCATAGAAATATACCTGACATTCAACAAGGATGCAGTTAATGCACAAAATTACGTAAGTAAATATTTCTATTCTTCTAGTTCATTGCATACATTTCATTTACACTGCCTACTTTGTATGAATGTTTTGTCTTTGTTTATATCGCTGGTGCTTGAGTCACTGAAGTATATAGGACGCAGACGGTGCAATAACCGGAGAAGAGCCTCAGTATTAAATTTCACTTGACCCAGCCCATTGCGCTTTGCGCATGCAATTTTGCCAAACCCACTTGCACCTTCTCTAAGCACATGCTTGCATGAAGGTGGTTCAGGTAAGTGTGTTTTGATTACCCCTTCGGCTGTATTTCTATGTTTGACAAATTGCATTTTGTTACACTGCTACATGTTGAAAAAAGTGTCCAGCTACTGGAAGTTTAGCTATTGTGAAAAAAAGCTGAACTGCTGTTTTTAACATCTTGTTAAAAAATATGTTTTTTAACACCTTGTTAAGTTAGTAGTGTCACGACTTTTAGTTAGTTACTCCCTAACACTGCTCAGATTTAGAATTTTACCATAATTATCTTTTTTGTGTTTTCAGTATTGTTTATTTATATTTTAGCTTTTTATTTTTTATTGACTTTTTTTTTTAAATTTTATTTCCGTATCATAATGTGACCGATTTTTATTTCCAAACTAATAGTAGACACAGTCCTTGGATCGTTTCAAGCTGTGACTTTCACAAAGTGTCCTTTGCCTCTTCTCTTTGGTAACAGTAATTTTGAAGAGTCCTGTTCAGAACGTTTTTTTTTTTTTTTTTTTTTTTTTTAAGTTGCCGTCCTGCTTAGGGCTTTCAAGAACCCATTTGGATTGAATTGCAAATGAGGATTTTATTCAAGAGCACCTGGGCTTTGTTTTCCATTTGTTGAATACGTATTGTAATTCATCTGTGTCACCTCAGAAATGGTGAACAACCACAGTTTTTAAGATTTTCTCATGATTAGGGAATTCACTCCATGTAGGGGTTGGGATGAAACTGTGGTAAAAGTTTAATATACTATATAGATACTTTTATTAAGTTACAGATGTAAAAAAGGGTTTGCTTGTGGGATGCTAGGAATGCGCATTGATCATAAATTTCTATGGAAATGCATGAGGTTGTAGGTCAACCTGCAAGGATTAAAAATATTACAAATTATTGTTGCATACTATATACTGTATAAATATAGCCCACTCTTCATAAAATTGGATATTGATGTTGTAGACAGTACATATGCTGCCTTGTCCTTCTATAAGTATGTTATGGAAGTGATGCAATAATCTGTATTACCTGTATCAGAATACATAGTAAATACATCTATATAATGTATTGTATTTAATATGTATTATTAGTATAATGCATGGGTGGCTGCCAGGACATTGCTATCCTATGGTTGATAGGTGTCCACCTGAAGTTCTATGATACTCTGGTACCTAGATATGGCTCACTAATAAATCTAATTATACATGTTAAATTCTCCTCATAATCACTGCACATAGTCACATTCAGTGGCAGCTAAAAATCAAAAGCTGGATTTAAAGACAAGGGAAAATCTAAATGATTATATGGGGTATTTAGTGTATGAAAAGTGTTTATGTACTGTAAAGCTCTACCTGTTGGCAATTTTAAATGTGACACAAACATTTTCAGTCTACCAGGGGTACCTTGGAGCTATAGGGATTTTATATATATATATACAGGGCTCCAGACTAAAAAAAAATACTAAGGAGCCATTGGCTCCAAAACTGAAACATTAAGGAGCCCAATGGCTGTTTTTAGTTGCCAGATCACAGAATTGCTTGATTTAGATTGCTGTTCAGAAACAAGATAGAAAGCAGAAGAAAAGGAAGACAGTTTATAACCCATTAATCTGAGGTTTAATAAACAGTATAAAGTATATAGTTGAGAAGATAAGTTTGCATTCCCTTTTCTCTCATAAATATTGACACCCCTTCCATAATTTATACAAATATAAGAGATAAAATATTTTATTTTATTTTATTTAATACTGCTCTTCACAATCCACATTACAGATAATAACAAATTATAGTATGCATATAGTAGTTTGTTGTCTTCTTGAGCATCAGTGAATGTTTTCAACTTGTGTAATAGTTGTGAACAAGTCCCTGAATTGTCCTAAGTGTCAAAAATGTGTGTGTGTGTGTGTGTGTGTGTGTGTGTGTGTGTGTGTGTGTGTGTGTGTGTGTGTGTGTGTGTGAACTCAGCAAAAAAAGAAACGTCCTCTTACCTTCAACTGCTTTTATTTTCAGCAAACTTAACATGTAGAAATATTTGTAGGAACATAAAAAGATTCAGCAACTAAGACATAAACTGAACAAGTTTCACAGACATGTGACTAACAGAAATGAAATAATGTGTCCCTGAAAAAAGTGTGGGGGGGGGGGTCAAAATCAAAAGTAACAGTCAGTATCTGGTGTGGCCACCAGCTGTATTAAGTACTGCAGTGCATCTCCTCCTCATGGACTGCACCAGATTTGCCAGTTCTTGCTGTGAGATGTTACCCCACTCTTCCACCAATGCACTTGCAAGTTCCCGGACATTTCTGGGGGGAATGGCCCTAGCCCTCACCCTCCGATCCAACAGGTACCAGATGTGCTCAATGGGATTGAAATCCGGGATTTTCGCTGGCCATGGCAGAACACTGACATTCCTGTCTTGCAGGAAATCATGCACAGAACGAGCAATATGGTTGGTGGCATTGTCATGCTGGAGGGTCATGTCAGGATGAGCCTGCAGGAAGGGTACCACATGAGGGAGGAGGATATCTTCCCTGTTACGCACAGTGTTGAGATTGCCTGCAATGACAACAAGCTCAGTCCGATGATGCTGTGACACACCGCCCCAGACCATGGCGGACCCTCCACCTCCAAATTGATCCCGCTCCAGAGTACAGGTCTCGGTGTAACGCTCATTCCTTCGACAATAAACGCGAGTCCGAGACAAAACCGCGACTCCTCAGTGAAGAGCACTTTTTGCCAGTCTTGTATGGTCCAGCAAAGGTGGGTTTGTGCCCATAGGCGACATTGTTGTCGGTAATGTTTGGTAAGGACCTGCCTTACAACAGGCCCACAAGCCCTCAGTCCAGCCTCTTTCAGCCTATTACGGACAGTCTGAGCACTGATGGAGGGATTGTGCGTTCCTGGTGTAACTCGGGCAGTTGTTGTTGCCATGCTGTACCTGTCCCGCAGGTGCGATTTTCGGATGTACCGATCCTGTGCAGGTGTTGTTACATGTGGTCTGCCTCTGCAAAGAGGATCAGCTGTCCTTCCTGTCTCCCTGTAGTGCTGTCTTAGGTGTCTCACAGTATGGACATTGCAATTTATTGCTCTGGCCACATCTACAGTCCTCATGCCTCTATGCAGCATGCCTAAGGCACGTTCACACAGATGAGCAGGAACACTGAGCATCTTTCTTTTGGTGTTTTTCAGAGTCAGTAGAAAGGTCTCTTTAGTGTCCTAAGTTTTTATAACTGTGACTTTAATTGCCTACTGTCTGTAAGCTGTTAGTGTCTTAATGACCGTTCCACAGGCACATGTTCATTAATTGTTTATGGTTCATTTAACAAGCATGGAAAACATTGTTTAAACCCTTTACAATAAAGATCTGTAAAGTTATTTGGATTTTTACAAAATTATCTTTAAAATACAGTGTCCTGAAAAAGGGACATTTCTTTTTCTTTTTTTTTTTTTTTTTTGCTGAGTTTATATACAGTATAACAATTGTTTTTACAATATTGCCTTAGTCTTCTCCTGTTACCAGATGGCCCAGACACAGTGACTACAAGAGTGCAAATTGAATGAAATCCCAGATGCAGTTTATTGTGCTACTCCAATCCCAATCAATAATTACCAGGAGAAAAAAAAGTGGTACACAATATGGGACTTATTATAAAGAAGCCAAAATACATGCAGGACTCTTATTTTGAAATGTCTTCACTCCCAGTTGTGAACTCACTGATGGCTGATTTGCTGAGAAAGTGAATCTAATTCAAACTGCTAACTTAAGCTCTTGAGTTCAAACCCTCAGTTCTTTTCAGGTGTTTCATGAAAAAGATCCGATTAAAAAGAATCATTTGGTCACGACTCTCTCGCACTGGGTTTGTTGTTGCGTGCGGTGCAGCGAGCTCGTCAGAAACAGAACGGGTGAAAAGCGGCGCGAGACACAATGGTGGTGCGTGCTCTAAAGATGTATTCAATAACTCACAAGATGATATCTGACGAAACCGCATATGAACGCACAAAACCCGACTGTTGCCAATGGCGACTAGATTTTAAATTATTGTCGCAATAAAGTCTTTTTGGTCACATTTGCGACCATTTTAGTTGCAGTCTGGAGCCTTGTATATATATATATATATATATATATATATATATATATATATATATATATATATATATATATATATATATATATATATATATATAATGTTCTTCCTTTTCTTTCCATAGTTTTATGGGGTATCCTGTCTTTCAACCAAAATTATTTAGGTGACACGCTTGAAGTAAAAGTTATGTGGGCCAATTGTTTTTTTTTTTTTTTTTTTTTTTTTTGACAGAACTAATAAAGCAATTTCATTAAAATAAATAAATGAAATAGATAGTTAAACATGTTCTCTGGAGCTTTTTACACCCTTTAGACATTTTGAATTGCATATTTTTCTTGGCCACATATGTGCTACATGGCATTGGTAAAAAAATAAAATAATAATAATAATAAAAAAAAAAGTCACATTTCCTCACCCATGGCCACATCTAGAGCAATTTGGAAAATTAATTTGGATTGCAGTGGAGGAAAGGGGCAAAAAGGATGAGAATTTATTGCAGGTTGGGTGACCTGGTTCCTGGAGTGGTTTCTAAGTGCCATATGTCATACAAACAAACTTTTTCAAAAAGAGCAGGACATATGGTCCATACATATCACCTTAAAGGTGTCATGCATTGAATTTTTATTTCATTTGATAATGTTCACTGAGGTCCACTTATAATGTTAGTAAGATTTTTTCATCAAAAATAGTCGTAATTTAGAAACAATTGTCCATTTTCTATCCTGTTTTTGGCCCTCTGATTAAAAAGCTAAATTTTCTGGTCATGTCTCCTTTAAGACTTCAATGTAAATGCCCACTGCTATGATTGGGTAACATCTTTGCATATGAAATAAGTGTCAACGCCCCCACCTTTACGCGTGTGGAATTGTTTTGAAAAGTTCAGATGGTTAAAAATGGCTCTGTCGTTCTTCATATATTCATCGTTCATCATATATTCAATGTAGTGACATATGCGTACGTTGGTCATTACAATGAGTCATGTTTTCATTAAAAGGAAAGAGACTGTCTAAATAGATTGCTATCAATACTTTATAGGTTAATCTGTGGCACTCCGAAAGCAATATAGAAGTAAAACAATGACAACATGCTACGGGCAATTATTATTGAAAGCTGGATGCGACAAGATACACGAAGCATGCATTACAACTAATACACATGTTCGACTGAAATCACTAGGATCAAATCAAAAGAAAACTAAACAACATAAATCCAGCGAATAGTTCCTCATTAATAGTTCTTATATTAAGCTTGGACATTTTGGTGAAAACATTCAAATAGTCAATACACATCTAACAGTCTATAACTTATGAAGCAATACAATTAACATGGATACTCACACTTGTCTGTTACAACATTACTGTCAGGTCCAATATAGTTGGCACTGCATCAACTTTTATTTTAAGTCTGTCTGCAATATCTGCGTCGAACTGTGTCTTGTTTGAAAAAGAATCCACAGTAAAATGAAGCGAACAAGCAAACACTGACTTACTGACTCGATCTGGGACTTAATAAAAAATAAACGTCAGCCACTCTTTCCTAATGTTAGGAGCATTATGAATCAAATGCAAAGAGTCTATTTTTCCACAACGTGGCACTGCACAACATTTTGTAAACTTTGCAAGCATCTCGAACCTCTTGTTTCTCCAATAATCCTTGTGTTTATCCCTTCCATGTCGGCTCTCATCACCGCTCTAACCGTGAACCTGTGGGCGGGCCAAAGAGGCGATGATGAAGAAGTAGGTGTTGACCTGTTTATGCAGAGGCAGACTTGTGCTGATCAGACAAGGAAGTAGAAAACTTTTAGGAATATCGGTTTCAATAAAGCCTTTTTTTGGACTAACGAATACGTTTTGAGTTCTGAAACTTAAAGTATGTTTTTATAGTACTATGACCTCTTGAAAAAAATGTCAAAAGATCAAGGAAAATTTGATTTCTCAATTCATGAGCCCTTTAAATGCATACAGGACCACTATATTACACTTATAGAACAGCGCCCAATAGAACAGAATAGAATAGAATAGAAAAGAATGTAGCCAATATGAGAGTTTATAGAAGGCAGCATACTCATTATGCCTATAGCTTTTGCATCAAAATTGGAAAATGCATTAAAATGGTCACTGTGTAGGCAGCTCACTCAGGTTTTGGAACACATCCTTAATTTTTTATAGTCAATGAGAAAAATGAGGTAAAGAAAATACAGTCTATTTAATTTCAGTATTGCATCAGATTTATACAAACTTATTTAACAAATTGGACGTGTAGTGGAGTAATTTGTACTAGAAACGCAAGAGCTGCTGGAGGAATTAACTAGTTTCTCTGGCTCGTCTCCAATCCATATTTTACTGCCTGTTTTTTATTCATAGTGTGCTTTGTATGTTTAATGACACTTTGGATTTTACTGATCTTCAATTTTCCTCAACTGACTAATGAGGCTGCAAGAGGAAATAGGGTGATAAAGGTGATTTGTGGTTAAATTAGGTGGTTAAAAAAAAAAAAAAAAAAAAAAAAAGTGAGATCTTACTAGATATGTATATGTTTTATTTTTAATTAAATGCACGCCATTTTGTAAGAACAGAAGAAAGTAATGGGTGTGTTTGTAATGGAATACTACACTGTAAAATTGTGGAAATGTGCTGTTGTTATCTTAATTACTTATTCCTACCTGATATGACTCTTAAATATGTGTGTTGTTACTTTAACCAAATGTATTAAGAATGATTCAGTCCAATTAAATAATATTTTTGACTTGGAAAAAAACCCCAGTACATTTGGGGTTTCATGTTACCACATGAAGCACATTTTTTGTTACCTGCAATTATTATTATTATTATTATTATTATTATTATTACAGTGTGCGTTTGAAAAGTGTAAAAATGCAGTAAACTAAATGAGTTATTTGTATCTAATCTGACACTTAAAATTATTTTCTTTGATGTTGACATATAATCAGGTTATTTAGTTGCATTAAAGAGTATTTTTGCCTTAATAAACCCAGTTCATTTAGATGTTGTCACATGAAGGGAATAATGTGTTTGCCAGAATTTTTATTTTTAATTTTTACTGCATAACTGCACAGTGTACACCGAATACTGCATTTTTTTTTTCATGGTATGTACAGTAAAGCAATGCATTATGCTACGATAAATATTTCAAACAGTTGTCTAAGTATTATTACATTCATAATGTGAGCATTTGAACATGTTTAAATGTATTATCTCAAATAAAAGCAGTTATTTTACATGTTAATTCCAATCTAGTGTAACACATATTGGTAAGAATAACATGGTAGTATGCTATTTCAAAGTCAGTGTCTGTGTTAGTGTGGTTAGCAAGGAAACATTAACAAATAGACCAACACTGGCAATAGCTTAGGGGGCTGCACTGATCAGAGGCCCTTGGTTAGCCAGAATTTCCATTATTAATTTTGTAGCAAATCTACAGTATATGACTCTAGTAGTCTATAAACACATGATTTAATAACAGTCTTAATGATTTCTTGGATACAAGTTCTCAAATCAAATTTGCATTTAATTAATTTGGATAGATTGTATGTCTCTGTTGTCCAATTCAGTGGGTGTTAGTTCAAGTTACCCACTGCGGCCGTTTCTAGGCATTGGCGAACCAGGCAGTCGCCTAGGGCCGCACCTGCTGGGAGGGAGCCAAAGAGGAGGCCTCTGCCATACAGATTCAATTATTAAAAGAAAACAGCTGAACATGACAAATCAAGTGTTTTCAATGACAAATCAACTGACAATGTTTTGTGTTGTAATGTCCTTAGAGTGTTTGGCACAAATAATGCAATGCCTAGCTACGGTATTGGTTGCATGATGGATTTATTGTCCTAATATTTAACTGCAATCACTGGCCATACTATGTTTTCATGTAATCCACCTAACTGTCATAAGGCCATTACCTGCACACCTACAGCTGTCCAAAGCAGCAGAAAGATCAAACAGACTAATCAACACTCATTTCTAAGGGCCAATTAATACATACAAAGAGACTAAATCAGGGCAGAGTCATGCTCGTTATTAACCATTTTACTCAATAAGAAACTGACCCTCATGTTGTTTCAAACCTGAATGACTTTCTTGTTTCTTTGGAGCACAAAAAAATATATTTTGCTGAATCCAAGCTTCTCTTTTCCATACAATGAATGTGGATGGGAACCAGGGACTGTCAAACTCCAACAAGGACAAACGAGCATTATAAAGGCATCATAAAAGTAGTGCAAACATCTTTGAACATATAATTGAACATTTAAATTTACAGTAAATGCACCAATTAAAACTAGAAAAAAAAATAAAAAATAAAATCCAATTACATAACTGATTGGAAAACATTAAAGTAAGAAAAGCTCACTTCAAAAAAGTGACTTTTACAGGCGCTCAAGTGAATTGTTCACTTATTCATTTGAACTAGTTCATTTACGTGGACCATCCGAACTAAGTGATTCACTTGATTGAACTGACTTCAAAACACTGCATATAAGTGAATCAGTAAATTGTATTTAACCAATTAATTTACATGAAGGGCTCTGTTTTCGTGGCTGTGCAAAGCGCAGCTCTTCTCCCAACGACTGCGCGCTATATCTTATCCATTTTTTGTGAGAGCACTAATTCTAAGCGCAATTTTTGTCCCAGCACAAAACGGAAGTGGCCGTGGGTGGGAGTGTTTGTGCTATCTGTGGGTGTATGCGTGCAAGATGTGGGTGTATTGTATGTTAACAAAGTGGTGCAAAGCGCAATTTGCTATTTTCCTGAATAATAGGTAATTGCGCTGACATTTAAGTTTTTTGTGTTTCAATGAATGAATGCAATTTTTAAATCAAATAAAAATAAAATAAAATAAATAATCAATCCGCAGCCTAACCTGGAAGGCCGATACAATCACTGTTACTGCTAGCCATGATTTTTGTGTCAGCAGATGAAAATGATTAGTAATACATATTTTCTCTTATATATAAAGGAGTGTGCATCCAAATCCTGAATCACATTTTCCATGCTTATAAAAGGAGTGTGCAAGTGTCATAGAAATATACCTGACATTCAACAAGGATGCAGTTAATGCACAAAATTACGTAAGTCCATATTTCTATTCTTCTAATGTATTGGATACAGTCCATTTACACTGCCTACTTTGTATGAATGTTCTGTCTTTGTTTATATCATTGGTGCTTGATGCAATTAACTACATAGGACACAGACGGTGCAATTCAGAATTAAATTGCACTTGACCCAGCCCATTAGCGCTTTGCGCGTGCAATTTTGCCAAACCCACTTGCGCCTAGACTATGCGCATGCTTGCACGAACATGGTTCAGGTAAGTGTGTTTTGATTACTCCCTAGGCTGCATTTTGTTATACTTCTACATATTGAAAAAAGTGTCTAGTTACTGGAAGTTTAGCTATTGTGAAAAAAAGCTGAACTGCTGTCACGCTACTAAAAAATGCAATTAAGTTAGTAGTGTCATGACTTTTAGTTAGTTACTCCCTAACACTGCTCAGATTTAGAATTTTACCATAATTATTCATAATTATAATTTTCAGCATTGTTTATTTATATTTTAGCTTTTTATTTTTTATTGACTTTTTTTTATTTTTTTCGTATAATAATGTGACCGATTTTATTTCCAAACTCAGTCTACTCAAAAGTAAACACAGTCCTGGGATCATTTCAAGGTGTGACTTTTACAAAGTGTCCTTTGACTCTTCTCTTTGGTAACAGTAATTTTGAAGAGTCCTTCTGTTCAGAACGGCTTTTTTTCTTTTTTTTTTTATGTTGCCATCCTGCTTAGGGCTTTCAAGAACCCATTTGGATTGAATTGCAAATGAGGATTTTATTCAAGAGCACCTGGGCTTTGTTTTCCATTTGTTGAAGAAGTATTGTAACTCATCTGAGTGGCCTCATCAGTTATGAAATGGTAAACAACCCCAGTTTTTAAGATTTTCTCATGATCAGGGAACTCACTCCATGTAGGGGTTGGGATGAATCTGTGGTAAAAGTTTAATATACTATATAGATACTTTTATGAAGTTACAGATATCAAAAATTGTTTGCTTGTGTCCTGGGAATGCGCATTGATCATTAATTTCTATGGAAATGCATGAGGTTTTAGGTCAACAGGCAAGGATTAAGAATAGTACAGATTATTGTTGCAGACTATATGCTGTATAAATATAGCTCTTCAAAAATTGGATATTAATGTTGTAGACAGTACATATGCTGCCTTGAAATGATCATATTGAGGAGATGCATATAAAGGACAAAACAGGAGCCTGCATATTCTTATGTGAATTTTGGAATATCGCATGAAAAAGCTGAATAGAAACACCAAGATGCAAATAAAAAAAGGCACATGCCGTTGAACGCTAGCAAACAAAAATTGGTTAGTGCGTTTGTCTTTGCGCTTTAAATAGCAAGTTATATATGACATAAAAAAATAAAAAATAAAAGAAAGTCATTCAAAACTTTGTGCGAATTTCCCTTGAAGTGACAATATTGTTATCTTAATTACATGGTGTGGAAATGCTGCTTTGTTCACCAATATTCTGATTTAGTGCATCAATAAAAATTTTTAACTTTGATAGAAGCATGAATAATGTAGTAATTACCAATGGGAAACTCTGGATTTTATTTAAACCTTGGAGGCTCTTAAATCTAAGAAGTGAATTAATCATGATTAAGTTTTAATGGTGATTAAGTTAAACGTTGACTGTAATTTACACATTTTGTGTAGGTCTGCTGTTGATGAAAAATAGTGATAAAGCTTGCCAGATATTACAGACTGATCTCATGTAAAATCGGCAAAAGGAAGTCGAATGTTTTTTCTGCTGAAAAAGTGAAGGGCGAATTCACTAAAGAATAGCATAACATTTTTTGCGTGGTATTTCAGTGCAAATACTATATCAGCATTTACTTCACTAACCACCAACAATCTTGTTTAAGCAGGCACAATCAGCACAGAAATTGTGCTGAGTCTTGAGTATTTAAATTCACTAATTTTCATTTCTTGGTGTTCCAACATGCCTCCTTTCTATGGAAATTATGCTTATTATAGATTGCGCATAATCATAAAAATTGCTCGCCACAATTTACAGTACATCACACTGTTTCAGCAGATGAAAACAGATGGTAAAATAAATTTTATTTAAAAGAGCTGTTTGCTATTTTCTATTGATCATATCAGCAGTAATTCATCAAATAATGATCAAATGATGGAGAAGAGTGTTATATATCACTGTGATATATCCAGACGTGCAGTTTAGTCAAGTGCACTTTAGGCAAAAGTTAAAGAGATGATTCAGGTGTCTGGATCACAGTAGTCAGTGATGTTGTTCAGTCTCGCCAGAGTGTGTCTGATCATGGTGGTTTTTCTGCATCCTCCACAACACAGCACTCAGAATCGGCCCGCAAGATCAGAATTGCATGTGCAAATTGTGCTCAGCATAGATTTCGTGCAAGCTAGTCTCATAAAAGGAGCATTACTATAAATAACAAGTTTTTGCAAAATGATTTTTTCATGCCTAATTCTGTTTTGTCACTGGTGAAATTTGAAGTCGAAGTGCTATAAAAACTGTGTGTTTTGCTCTTTTTCACACAAATTACGACTACAACGGCTGATTATGACTTTATAAAGACTTACTTTTTGCACTATTACACACACACTGATATGTTTTGATATCGAAACACTTTTACTCTAACACAACATTTAAAAAAAAGAAACATTTTAATATACACTATATTGCCAAAAGTATTCGCTCATCTGCCTTTAGACGCATATGAACTTAAGTGACATCCCATTCTTAATCCATAGGGTTTAATATGACGTTGGCCCACCCTTTGCAGCTATAACAGCTTCAACTCTTCTGGGAAGGCTTTCCACAAGGTTTAGGAGTGTGTTTATGGGAATTTTTGACCATTCTTCCAGAAGCGCATTTGTGAGGTCAGACACTGATGTTGGACCAGAAGGCCTGGCTCGCAGTCTTCACTCTAATTCATCCCAAAGGTGCTCTGTCGGGTTGAGGTCAGGACTCTGTGCGGGCCAGTCAAGTTCTTCCACACCAAACTCGCTCATCCATGTCTTTATGGACTTTGCTTTGTGCACTGGTGCGCAGTCATGTTGGAACAGGAAGGGGCCAGCCCCAAACTGTTCCCACAAAGTTGGGAGCATGGAATTGTCCAAAATCTCTTGGTATGCTGAAGCATTCAGAGTTCCTTTCACTGGAACTGAGGGGCCAAGCCCAGCTCCTGAAAAACAACCCCACATCATAATCCCTCCTCCACCAAACTTCACAGTTGGCACAATGCAGTCAGACAAGTACCGTTCTCCTGGCAACCGCCAAACCCAGACTCATCCATCAGATTGCCAGATGGAGAAGCGTGATTCGTCACTCCAGAGAACGCGTCTCCACTGCTCTAGAGTCCAGTGGCGGCGTGCTTTACACCACTGCATCCGATGCTTTGCATTGCACTTGGTGATGTATGGCTTGGATGCAGCTGCTCGGCCATGGAAACCCATTCCATGAAGCTCTCTACGCACTGTTCTTGAGCTAATCTGAAGGCCACATGAACTTTGGAGGTCTGTAGTGATTGACTCTGCAGAAAGTTGGCGACCTCTGCGCACTATGCGCCTCAGCATCCGCTGACCCCGCTCTGTCATTTTACGTGGCCTACCACTTCGTGGCTGAGTTGCTGTCATTCCCAATCGCTTCCACTTTGTTATAATACCACTGACAGTTGACTGTGGAATATTTAGTAGCGAGGAAATTTCACGACTGAACTTGTTGCACAGGTGGCATCCTATCACAGTACCACGCTGGAATTCACTGAGCTCTTGAGAGCGGCCCATTCTTTCACAAATGTTTGTAGAAGCAGTCTGCATGCCTAGGTGCTTCATTTTACACACCTGTGGCCATGGAAGTGATTGGAACACCTGAATTCAATTATTTGGATGGGTGAGAGAATACTTTTGGCAATATAGTGTATATAGCGTTACAGACCTATATTTTCACACTTTTTCCAATGTGATTAGCTAGCGTTGTAGCGCACCTCATAGACACTTTGGTTCGAGACCAGTCAAGCACACAAGCTGACACATGAAACGAAAATGTCATAGAAGCGACACGAGATGACTTGGTTGCTTCAGAAAATCTGCTTTTCATTTCTCTTTTTGTTTTTGGACACTATCAGTTATGTTAAGCTGTTGGTTTAGGATAAGGATATCTGTTTTTTAGTTAACCTCTTATTTGAGTTTAGATCACTATTGGTAAAGGTTTAGGTTAAAGTTTTAGGTTAGTGAGGTACGTTTTACTCATTAAAACCTCCATGTAATAGACACATTAAAAACTTTGTCTGATTACGGTACAATTTCACTTGCTTATGGTGCCCCGCGTTGGACATTTCACTGGGAAACTGCAGCCAAACGTGTAATAAGGCATGTAATTTTGCTTTGCAAACATGTTACCACGGGTATGTAATGTTCATGAAACCAGGCTGATTTTATGGAAGTGGTTGTGGTGTTGACTAATCTGTACAATTCCTTTAGTGAAATGGCTGTGTAATGAGGAGGAGGGTGTGGCCTGGCCGTGAGGATGCATGCCCGCCGATAAATTGTCCTAATCAGCCGGGAGGGGATAAAGATGTGCCTGAGGTGCCAGTTTGAGAGAGAGAGAGACACATGCAGCCACTGCCACCCACCAGAAGACGGAGGAGTCGCTTCCGGGAGCCGGAGGATCTGCTGCCGTCCACCAGGAAGTGGAGGAGCCATTACCATCTGCCAGGGGTTGGAGGACTCACTGCCATCCACCAGGGGAGGAGCGGCTGTTGTCCGCTAGGGGGCAGATGAGTGGCTGAGGACGAGGCGACGGCTTGTCCGGAGACCGGCGAGCGAGTTTTTCTCTTTCTTCTCTGGAGGGCAACACCTCCCCTCCAGGAAGGGAGGGGAGTACATCAAGCCGGAGGTTTCCATGGCCTGAATCGGGCGGTGGAGGAGTGTGATGAGGAGGAGTGTGTGGATTGTCCTAATCAGCCGGGTGGGGGATAAAGACGAGCCGGAGGCACCAGTTCGAGAGAGAGAGAGAGAGAGAGAGATGTGGCTGCTGTGTGTGTGTCTGTGTGTTTATGTTTGTTTAAGTTGATTTATGTCATTAACATTATGTTCGTACGGTTCTGCCCGGCCACACCCTCCTCCTCGTCACACTCCTCCACCACCCGATTCAGGCCGGGAAAACCTTGATGTACTCCCCTCCCTTCCTGGAGGGAAGGTGTTGCCCTTCTGGCCATCCTTCTGCCCTTCTGCTGGCAGGTCTTCCCCACCTCTCTGGAGACCTGGGAGAGACGAGGGGAGGGAGAAGGGAGAGGGAAAGAGCTAGAAAGAGGGCGGGGAGACACAGAATGAGAGAGAGGAAAGAGAGTGTCCCCAGACACTGTGTCGCCTGGTCCTCAGCCACTCCTCCTGGCAGATGACAGCCGCTCTGCCTCTGGTGGACGGCAGTGAGTATTCGGACCCCTGGCGGACGGTAATGGCTCCTCCACTTCCTCCGGCTCCCGGCGGATGGCAGTGACTCCTCCACTTCCCAGCAGACAACAGTGGCGAGGACTCCATGACAGCGCATCCCTCCTCCTTCCTGGGTTTCAGCACCAGTGTAATGGGGTTCACAAGATGGGCAAGGAGGGGGCAGAAACCGGCGGAACAGTCAACATAACTTTAATGACATAAATCAATTTAAACAAACATAAACGCACAGACACACACACACACACACAGTGGCCGCATGTGTCTCTCACTCTTTTGAACTGGTGCCTCCAGCTCTTCTTTATCCCCCTCCCAGGTGATTAGGACAATTCACCGCCGGGCGTGCGTCTTCACGGCCCGGCCACACCCTCTTCCTCGTCACAGGCTGCTAAACCAGCACAGACAGCACTTGCAAAAAAATCTGTGCAAATCATTCTTGGTGAATTCCCCCCTGAATGCTTTCCAAATGTCTGAACTGCACCTCTGAAGCTAGAACTGCAGTTGTGATGCACTGTACAAACGAAATCACAAATTTAACTGAATGGACATGATGTGAAAGGCACAACATGTCAAATTTTCAGAAACATTTGAGAAGTAATTACATTAATTCACTCCTAACCCTAAACCTAATCCTTGCTCTAAGATTACTGAGAGTAAAAAAAATATATATATAATGTATATTTATATCGGGGATGTGACGACAAAGGAACAGCCTGGGAGATTTTTGGAGAAGGAACATTTGCTGCATGGCGTCACTTGAAGAATAAAGTACATTGGGTCTGAATATGGGCGGCAAAACATTTGGAACGCACATGTTGATTTCCTATATGATCAAGCTGGAAAATACTGTATTAGTCCTTGAGCTTGTTTATGAAGCAACAGGCTTGCACGTCAAAACCTTGCCCATCATTCTCTGTGGCAGTATAAGAACAATAAAAATCTTCATTTTTTCATTTTTTGAAAGTGAAAAGAAGTGAAAAGAAGGCAAGCAATAGAAAATTGCTCAATATGCCCATTTTATTCTGACCAAAATCAACTGAATCACATTAAAATTATGATAACCAAACTTATAAGTAGGAACTTCCCAGGTAGATTTAATGGCAGTGTTAATATAAAAGTTATTTTAATACAATAAATATGTCTGTATTTAGTTGGTCAGATAAACGTGCTCTCAGGGGACAGGGGGTAATGGGGACAATATTTTACAAGCCACACTTCAAAATTTGGAGCAACTGGCATGTTCAATGCATAAAAAGTATCTGGTCAAAAGGTCTTTCATAAGAGAAATGACTCACATTGAAATAAAATGTATGTAAAGGATTAATTATAATGCATTGCAGGGATATGCAGGATAGTGACTTGACTGTCTGCCCTCCATAGCAGTATGCGAGAGTGGACGCTAATGAGCTGTGTGCTGGCACAGGAAGTTCCGGAACAATGACTTTAACAATTAAGAGAGATCAGCGGTGATGCCCCACCGATCACACAGGAAAGAGCTGACTTTGATGGAACAATTTTTACCATGCAGAGGCCTTCATTCCTGTGCACACACTAAATCCGTGTGTGTGCACTAATCTCACACAGCCAATTATCTCAGCAGGCTTTGAACGTTTGCTTATGAGCTCCAGTAACTCTGTGCTCTGTGCTGCCAGTGTACTCTGTGCTTTCGCTTGAAGCTCTGAGTCATCATAATGTACCAACTTAACAATGTAAAGAAATAAAAGTTTATCATTATGTTGTTTCTCATTAAAGGCAACATACTGTTATTGCTGCATGACCAAAGAGTTAAAAATTCTGACTGGAACTCTTCCTGGAGCTTTCAAACTACGTCCCTCAAACTTGGCACAGATCTTCAACATGTTCTGACTTAGTAGGCTTTAGGTAGCAAACAATCAAATATTCCCCAAATTCTCATCGATTTACACTGAAAAGTTCTAACTATAACTTCTCCTAGAGTTTGCAAGCTATGTCCAACTTGGCATCTCTTCTGACTGAGTAAAATGTTTTATTTATTTATTTATTTATTTTTTTTTTTTTTCAGAATTGATCTGACTTCTGGTATTCAGGAAGCAAACAATCAAATATACCCCAAATTCCCTTATACCTCCATTTGAAATCTAACTTCTCCAAGAGTTTTCAAGTCATGCCCACCAAACTAAGCACAGACCTTCTGCTTGTTCTGATTAAAATAACTATATATATGTGTGTGTGTGTGTGTGTGTGTGTGTGTGTGTGTGTGTGTGTGTGTGAGCGGGGTGTGTGTGAGACAAGTGCTAATGTAAACAGACTTGGCTGCATGCATCGGATAATCACGCTTGATAAGCATGTTTTCACTGTGAGTATATGAGTTTGCTTTTGTGATAGTTTAGCTGTCTATTTCAGAAAACAAATGTATTATATGCCTGAAAAGACTGATTGCTGAGTTGCTGTTTGTGTGACGAATGACAACCACTACTAATGTAAACAAATGGCAGCACGCATCGGAGGAAGATCGCGTTTGATGTGTTGACTGTGTGTATAAGAGCTGTGAACTTTTAATCATTGTACTTTGGTGATGAGTTGGATGTATGTATATAAAAGAAACATATTTTGTGGTTTGAAAGACTGTATGAGTAACTGTTTAAGTTTATATAAATTACAGACCCTTGACCAGCACAGCCTGTGTCGGCTCGAAAGCCGATATGAATCTGGCAGCTTGTCACGTAACTGGCAGTTGCAGAAACACATATGTGTGATGATACTCTGCGGGGCCCAGTTATTATGTGTGATGGTACACATGAAAGGGTTAATCACATAAAATTTTCCAGCCTTACTATATATATATATATATATATATATATATATTGATCGGACTAGCAATTATCTTGTAGTGGACAGTCAAATATCCAAAACAAACAAAACAAAACAAAAAAATCCCATAGGCTTCCAAGGAAATTTTCGGACTCTAACTCCTACATCCACAACTTGGCACAGAACCTCAGGATTTTCCAGCCTGGTCTCATGAAATTGATGTGAATATTGCAACATTTTTGCAAAAAAAAAATACGTTCTTCTTTAAACGTTTGGCAGCGGGGAGCACCAAAACCAAGCAAAATGAGGTTGTAACCAGACAAGGTTTTTAAGGTGAATTTTAGATGGAGGTTTTAATAAGTAAAACGTATCTCACTAACCTAAAACTTTAACCTAAACATAACCAATCATGTCCTAAAAGATAAATGAGAGTTTAACAAAACAGACATCCTTACTCTTAACCAACACCTACTGTAACCCTAAACGATAGTGTTTTAAAATTCAAATTGCAAATATAAAAAAAAAAATCAAATTAACTGAAACAACCACGTCATTTCTATACCACTTTCACGTGTCTTTGGATGGACTTGAACCATGACTGTCAAGCTTAAAATCCAACACTCTATCAGGTGAGCTACCAAGCAAGATAATGACATTGGGAATAAGTGTGTATATGTAAGTGGGTCTGTAATACAAGTGTTAAAATGTTTTGTTTTTCAAATCATGTGTTAAAGTAAACGTGTTTTGATATCGTAACATGGCAGGGGGTGAGTAATTGAGTGAAAAATATGTGTTTATAAAGCCATAATCAGCAATTGTGCTCGTGATTTGTGTGACAATGATTAACCCACATAGTTGCTGTAGCGCCTCCAGTGTTCATTTCACCAGGAAACTGTAGCGAAACATAGAAAGCAGCACTTACAAGTCAGTTTGCAAAAATGTATATAGAGTAACGCCCATTCTATGGTTGGGATTTTCTGACTTCATTATTTTGTTTCTAATTCATCAACCTGTCAGACTTCATCAGAGAGATTTTTCTATAGCAGATAGTCAATTATCCCATAAAAACCTTATGGGTCATTTAAAAAGAACATACTGTACATTTTCGCTTCCATTTGTGCTGTTTATTAATTAATTAATTTATTATTATTGTTTATGTAAAATGCACTAGACAGATGTCTTTGACTACTGCTCCATGTCTCAATGTTTTTTGTTTTTTTTCAGTGTCTTAAGATGTCATGTCCAGTTACAAGAACTGCAACCTAAAAAAACAAAAACAAAACATGTCTTATGACATCTGCATTATTGTCCATTCAAGCTTTTTACTAATCCACTGTTACATCCAACCAATGAATGACATCGGATCTCAGAAGTCTTAATTTTGACAGTGGTGCTCTGCTGTTTGTCTCTACAGCATCAGCATGTAATGATGGCAATTACAAAGTCATCCTAGATTATGAATAAAGGTTTGAGGAGTAAACCAGTGTCGCCTGTGGTTTTCTCTTCTCTAGAATCTGACTGCTAAAAAAGTTTTAATTTGTGTATTTATTTATTTATTTTTCTCTTATAACGGGAAACTCCAAGGATGATCACAGACTATGAGGTACAATGATGGTTGTTTTAGCAAAGTCCAGAGGAAAATTCAAGATTAGATTTGACCTTGCTAAACCTACAAAGATGGGCTGTTTTGTACCCCCAACATGGACATCCACTGAAACAAACCTGTAATTATGATGAAACATCATAGGCCACATTTAATGCATGGTGTAATACAATGGTTCTCAACTGATTTTGCATCATGAACCAGATTTTAAATAGGAAATTAAGTTTGACCCAACACAGAATAAAGTGACCAAAAATCAAACACTGAAATTTATTTACATGACCATGAACTGCATAAACCCAACAATATGCAAAATTGTTAACATGACATGACTGTCAAATACATTTGACAATTTTGGTATCTAAACATCTCTTTAATTTCAGTGGTTTCATATTTTTGGCCAGTAAATCACCACGCAAAACAAATAGTAGTCGGCACAATCCATGTTTATCCTCGCCACAAGTGAGCATGTGGTCACTTTTTTGTTTTACTTGTATATAATTGGTCTTCTATGGATTTTGATGATCCTAACTACAGTATGTATGGGTATATAATTAGTTGCATTTTATTTTATTTTGTTGCATTGTTTGCTTCCCTGATGTTTGCGACCCTATCAAAACAGAATTGCAACCCATTCTTGGGTTGTCAACCACCATTTTAGAACCACGTGTGTAATAGATAATAAAATCTATTAAAGGAATATTTAACCCAAAGGAAATGTTACACAGAATGACAGCCTTAGTCATCATTCACTTTCATTGCTTCTTTTATTTTTTTTTCTCTATACAATGTTAAAGAATGGTGTCTGAGGTTGTCATTCTGCCTATTATCTTTTTTTATGTTTCACTGATTAAGAAAGTCATACATGTTTTGAATGACATGACATAACTGAGGACAGAAATTGGATTTTTGAGTGAACCATCCCTTTAACTTTGAAACAATAAAATGTGATCTTTCAGAAAAATATTTTTTCAAGGTTGTTGAAATACTTAATTTTTAATGCTCTCGGATCACACTCCATGGGATTTAAATAAGGTAACTTCCAATGTCAGAAAACTATGAATATCAAATCTGCAGATAACCGACTTCCCTCCACGCCACAATATTTATTTGCTATTGGAACCGCAGACCCCCTCCCTGTAAGCAGCAGCGTGTGTTAAGCCAAATAACACACAACATATGCCTACGAACCACCGCGCAGTGAAAGCAGTGAAAGGAGGAAGTTGGGTCTAGTATTTTGGGTTCTCAGCCATGCCAGTTTTCTTTATTTTTCTGCAGCCTTTCCAGAGTTGTAGTGGTCTGCGATGGAGTGTCCCAAGGGTGCAGGATTGTAATGGTAATACGGACCATCTAACAGCTGTCAAAACAGCCCTGTTAGTCAAGCAATGAGGTCTGTCAACCTGCCAAAAAAAAAAAAAAAAAAAAACTAGTCTGTAGCCTCTCAATTTTCCCCACTCATTCTCTTTCTCTGATTTACTCACTCACTTTACACTGACTGCCACAAAACAGAGTCCGTTTCCTCCATGGGTTGACCTTTCACACTCTGGCGCAGTCCGTACAACAATATGTTCCAGTACGATCATATGTCTCACAGCTCATTGGCTTACAAAGCAGGAAATGCTTATAAGAACACAGAAGAAAGCAATTAGATTGAGTTATTGAAGATTATGTTGTATATTTACTCTCCTAGTCTTGGTAACCTCTGAGTACAACTTCCCATTAGGATATTATTGTTCTTTCAAAATCCTTTGCCTAAGACCAAATTGACTGGCTCTAACTTTTAGAGATTTCAAGCTACATCCACCAAACTTGGCACAGACCTTCAGACTGTTCTTACTTGGTGTGAAATATATTTTCTAATGAATAGGACAAACTGTTTTCCAGAGATGGTCAAAAATATGTTAGAAGTCCATTAATAATATCTGACTACTTCTTTGTAGAGCTATGTACTCCAAACTCGGCACAGACGTTCAGCCTGTTCTGACTTGTTGTGCAATATTTTTTATATGATCAGGATCACGGTTTTCCAGAGATGATCAAAATCCCTTAGATGTAGGCCTACATTGAGCATTTCTGACTGATTTCTCCTAGAACTTTTTAATCTACATTAACCAAACTTGATAGAGTACTTGAGACTGTTTTTGGATTTCTAGACATTTATTGTGGAAAATTACTTTGATTAAATGATAATGACAATTTGCAGGAAGAGGAATCCAAATCAAAGTTGGCCTTTGCAGGAATGCAGGGTATATTCACTACACCCCATATATCAATTGGTATTAGTCTGAAATACTGACAAAAAAGTTATTTTACAAAATTGTTTTTTATTTATTTTTATTTAAGTGAAACATAAGGGATTTCTTGAAACTGGGCCCTGAACACTGGTAAACTGAACTGCTTTACTTGTAGCTCATTGAAAACACATCCTATCAACAGTATTTGAGATTAGGCAACTATAACAATAACATCAACATAATATTACAATACAAATCTGAACAGACAATGAGCTGAATGAAGTTACATGCTAGTCAAAACGTTTAACTCATTTTGTGAATATGCTACATGTAAAGGTTGATCCTAAACAGTCTCTAAAACAATTACATTCTATATGGCCAATAATTACCCAATTCGTTTTTTTTTTTGTTTTTTTTTCTATTAAATTATTTTATTTTATTTTTTACCTTAAATGAATTATTTCACATTACCATTTATTTATTTATTTCACTTGTTTGATAATGGACCAGTGAGATTTCACAATCGATGGCCAAAAAGACAGGCATTCAGTAAAATATCCTGTTATTTTGTTGTGGCTAATTAGGATAGAATATTTGATTTACATGGATGTAGCTTTATGTCTGTATAGGAAAAGATGTAATTTTAATTTTGCAAAAATGTTGCCATGGTCATGTTATGTTCATGAGATCACTCATGAAAATTACATGCGTCATTACACTTTTTGCTGCAGTTTCCCAGTGAAATGTCCAAAAACGAATGAAATGGTGTCATAATCAGATGAGTTTTTTAGGGTGAACATTAGTAAAATTTTATGAACATTTTTTACATTTTAGCATTTAATGAGTTTAATTAGGTTACCTCTTTAACTTTAACTTAAACCTAACCTATATTTTCCTAAATTCAAATGAGAGGTGAACAAATCAGACATCCTTACTAAGGGTGTCCAGCAAAGCCTTTATCTGTGTCTGTATCTGTTTGTATGGCAACATTATCTGTCTCTGCATTTGGATAGAACCGGGTGTGGGCAGGGCTTAAACTGGAAATGCTTCAAAACTAAATGAAACAGCCATTTTTAAATGTAACTCTATTATATTTAAAGACTCTATAAATAAAATATGCCTTGTACAGTATATGTCTATTCATATAATAATAATAATAATTATTATTATTATTATTATTATTACTACTACTACTACTTCTACTACTACTACTATTATTATTATTATTATTATTATTATTAATTGTTATTATTTTTATTAGGCGATTTTTCTTTTTTTTTTTTTTTTTTTTATAATAACTTTTTTATA
This sequence comes from Myxocyprinus asiaticus, assembly GCF_019703515.2. Lineage (NCBI taxonomy): Eukaryota > Metazoa > Chordata > Actinopteri > Cypriniformes > Catostomidae > Myxocyprinus > Myxocyprinus asiaticus. The sequence goes on from NC_059393.1 coordinate 3,921,060, forward strand.
TTTTTTTATTACCAGATGAAGCTGAATATGTAGGCTACATTAATAGTGGAATGTGTTGTTAACTGTGGTTTCTCCTCATATTTATGACATAAATATCTGCAGAAACAGAATTTTCTTTTATGTCCATGCATGTATAACAGCATTATTCTGGTGGCACATGGAGTTGCGCAATTGTTAAATGTCAAGCACATGTTTTCCAGCAATATACAATATACAATTTTAAGTCATTATTTGTGCTTCCCTATCTGTCACTCACTCAACGTTGTGTCGATGTAGTGACACTAGGGGTCACTCTTGGGAGCCCTAAACACCTCTGATTTTGAAAAAAGGCCAATGGGAATTGGCAAGTGGAATTTGCATGCCACTCCCCTGGACATACGGGTATAAAAGGAACTGGCTCGCAACCACTCATTCAGATTTTCTCTTCGGAGCCGAGCGGTTGTGTTCAGGGAGCTGAATTACTCTGCCGATCCATTCACCTCGAAAAGCTGTTGGATTCACAACGCATTACAGCGGCTTCTCCCTCTCTTGCACCATTGGTGTGCAGAGAACGCCCCTGGGTGCTTTGACAGTCTAAAAGAGTATATTCTTCCTACTAAAAGAGTATATTTTCCCTTCTAAAAGAGTGGCATTAATGGACAGCATCTTTTTAAAGATGCTTCTCCGTTTGTGTGTATTTCCTGGTTGGAATCATTACCTCTCAGCTTCCGATGGCCATGATCGCTGCCTTACGTGCTTGGGCACTGCCCACGTGGAGACAGCATTCATGGACGGGTCATGTTCTCACTGCAAGAGCGTGACCACGGCAATGTTGTGGTCGCGGTTTTTCCTTCGTTAGAGGGAAAGACCACCCCAGCGGCTCCCCGCCTCAGTCCTTCTACCTACGGGTTTGAGGCCACGTCAGTTAGCACTGGGGGCAATTTGTGGACCCCAATGCGAGCAACTCCCCACGGACCTCCCATTCCCCAGTACGCTCATTTGCCTTGCTGGGATGAGACTGCCGGCTCGTCTCAGGGCGAGTTTGCAGTCTCATTTCAGCTCTCACGAAGTGGATGAGCTCTCGATTGCGCATCGGAGAGCGGGCTGTCCAGTCTGACGCTGAGGACTCGACTGGGCTCCCACCTTCGGGTATGGTTGCCCAGTCACAGCCTGATGCACAGCCGGCAGCCATGCTTGCCTGGGCAGCTGTGTGTGTCGGACTGGAGTAGAACCCTCCACCCCCCCTGAACCCTCGCAGCCTGAGGATTGGTTCCTGGGCCCAGATTGCCACTCACGGCTGCGATCTGCCTGGTCCCTTTCTTTCCGGAGGTGCATGAGGATCTCACGAGGTCGTGGCGGGCACCTTTCACTGCCCGGACCTGGTCTATGAGCTCCTCCGCTCTCACTACCCTCGATGGTGGGGCTGCCAGGGGTACTCTGCGATTCCCCAGGTGGATAAGTCGGTTGCGGTGCACCTGTGCCCGCAAAACGCCACCACCTGGTGGGGACACATGAGACCCCGGTCCAGCGCCTGTAGGGTTACATCATATCTGGCGACTAAGGCCGGCGGTGCCGCTGGACAGGCCGCCTCCGCCCTGCACGCCATGGCTCTCCTGCAAGTGCACCAAGCCAAGGCGCTAAGAGAACTGCATGAGGGTAGTTCTGACCTGGGATTGATGCAGGAGCTGCGCTCGGTGACCAACCTCGCTCTCTGGGTGACGAAGGTTACGGCGCGGACTCTCGGGCAGGCGATGTCCACCCTGGTGGTCCAGGAGAGCCACCTATGGCTCAACTTGGTCGAGATGTGCAAAGCTGACAAGGTACAGTTCCTTGACGCCCCCATCTCCCAGGTCAGCCTGTTCAGCGACACTGTCGAGGACTTCGCCCAGCAGTTCTCAGCAGTGAAACAGCAGACGGAGGCTATTCAGCACATCCTGCATCGGCGCGGTTCAAGACCTCGCACCTCGTCTGCTTGTCACCAAGGGTGTCCTCCTGCCGCAACAACACCGGCTCCGCCGCAGCCCACCCCCTTGGCCCGGCCCCCGGCGTGGAGCCACACGCAGGAAGTAGACTCCACCTGTCTCACGGCAACCCGAGTACTGCTCGCCCTGTGGAGGCTCCCGACCGTTGATCCAGAGCAAGCATGAGTTGGTCCGGACGGACAACACGGCGACAGTAGCGTACATCAACCGCCAAGGCAGCCTATGCTTCCTTTGCATGTCACAACTCACCCGCTGTCTCCGACCCTGTGCAAGGTCAGGGAGGACGAGGAGCATGTCGTCCTAGTAGCAACCTACTGGCCCACCCAGACATGGTTCTCAAACCTCACACTCCTCATGACAGCCCCCCCCCCCCCCCCCCCGGCGAAGGACCTTCTTTCTCAGGGACGGGGCACCATCTGGCACCCACGACCAGACCTCTGGCACAGGCCCTTGGACGGGACAAGGGTTAGATGTGGTAGATACGATCACTCAAGCTAGGGCTCCTTCTATGAATCGCCTGTATGCCTTGAAGTGGCATCTGTTCGCTAAGTGGTGTTCTTCCCCGACACGAAGACCCCCAGAGATGCGCAGTCAGATCTGTGCTTTACTTCCTGCAGGAGAGGCTGGAGGGGCGGTTGTCCCCCTCCACCTTGAAGATGTATGTAGCCGCCATTTTGGCACATCATGATGCAGTAGATGGTAAGTATTTGGGGAAGCACAACTTGATCATCAGGTCCCTGAGAGGCACTAGGAGGTTGAATCCCTCCAGACTGTGCCTCATCCCCTCGTGGGACCTCTCTGTAGTCCTTCAGGGTCTACCCACAGGATCGCCCATTGGGTCATTGACGCCATCGTGATGGCATATCACACTCAGGATGTGCCGCCCCCTGTGGTGCTAACTAAGCCCTGTACTGGGGTAGGTGCTCCACATGCGCTGGTTCCCCATAGGTGACCCCATGTGATATATCATCCACTAAATCATTTCCCTGTCGATAAACTGCATCTTCCTTGGGCAGAGGTTCCTCTGCCCCCAGTCACCGTGTTGTTGAGCTCCTCCCCCTTTGGGTAGGACCTACCATGGGAATTCTCCACATGACAAACTTCCGACAAGACTTGGTAAGACCATGTGACATATTTCCACTCAAAATACCCTCCGGGCGGGGTGTGGTCTCTGTGGTGTCTTCCCCTTGGGAGTGACACCCCCCCGACGTAGACACTTATGGCCCCCAGCCGGTAAACAGAATTCCACCCTTTTTGGGGAGAAAAATAGGAAAAGAGGCCACGGCTGGGCTAGCCTGTCCCTATTTGTTGGGCAAGTCGACTTGTTCCCAAAGGACCGTTCGACACTCATAAGAGCATTAGGGGAGGTTACGTGACGGCCTGGTGCGCTGGCTATGAGGCACACAGCGGTCTGCCCATCTCGCACCGCCAGTCCACTTAACACAGTTCAGCTTATTGTGGCGTTTCGTATAGGGACCCCTAGTGTCACTATATCGACACAACATCGAGTGAGTGACAGATAGGGAACGTCCTGGTTACTTTCGTAACCTCCATTCCCTGATGGAGGGAACGAGACGTTGTGTCCCTCTTGCCACAATACTGAACTACCCGCTGAAATGGCCGGGACCTTATCTCGGCTCCTCAGCACAAAACCTGAATGATTGGTTGCGAGCCAGCTCCTTTTATACCCGTATGTCCGGGGGAGTATTAAGCAAATTCCACTCGCCTATTCCCATTGGCCTTTTTTTCAAAATAAGAGGTGTTTGGGGCTCCCAGGAGTGACCCCTAGTGTCACTACATCGACACAACATCTCGGTCCCTCCATCAGGGAATGGAGGTTACGAAAGTAACCAGGACGCTTTCTGATTAAGGTATTCGGCTTCAGGAATATCCCTAATCCTTACCCTAAACCAACACCTAAACCTAAACAGTAGTGTTCAAAAGCAAATGCAACATGAAAAGCACATTTTCTGAAACAACCAAGTTGTTTTGTGTTGTTTCTATGACTCTTCCGTCGCTCATATTAGCTTGTGTGCTTGCCTGGGCTCGAACACCTGTGTTCTGAGTCTTAAGTCCAAAACTCTATCAGGTGAGCTACCGTGGAGGCTAATCACATTGGAATAAGTGCGTAAATGGTCGGTCTGTAATACAAACATTAAAATGTATTTTTGTTCAAATTATGAGTTATAGTAAAAGCGTTTTGATATCATAACATAGCAATGTGTGAGTAATTGAAAAAAAAATCATAATCAGCCGTTGTTGTCCTGATGTTTGTGAAAGTGAGTACAACGCACAGTTGTTGTAGCACCTCTAGTGTTAAATTCTCAAGGAAACTGCACTGAAAAGTAAAACATAGCACGTAAAAGTCAGTTTGCAAAAATGTAGTTATAGTAACGTTCATTCTATGAGACTAGGTTGTTTAAATCAGGGCTAGCCAATCCTGCTCATGGAGATCTACCTTCCAATAGTGTGTAACACCAACCCTGTAATTTTCAAGTGATCCTGAAGACCTTGATGAGCTAGTTGGATCTAAACTATGCAGAAAGGTAGATCTCAAGGACCAGGGTTTGCTACCCTTGGTGTAAAAAGTCTAAGCTATTAACGAGGAATTTGTGGCACTTGTCAGCTGGTTGACTAGCAAAAGACCAGCTTGGCCAGGTTAGGAGACCAGTTAAACAATCTTAAATCAGCTTAAGTCACCTTAGACATTATTTTTTTATTTCTTTTATTTTATTATGTTGCCGTTCATATATCTAATGAATTTGGTTTGTGAAAACAACGTTTCTACATCATGTTTTATGTACGTGAATTACACTATTGAGTGTTTAAATAAGAACCTGGTTATTAGCTTGAGTGAAAAGGGTGTGAACACATTGATGGCCATTTGCTGGGTCCTATTTGGTGAGCTATTACCTCTTTTTATGTCCTGAAATTGCCACTTTTATACTACAGGACAAATTATTCCATCTAGAACTGCAGTTACATTGAAGTACCTGATGTCCAGCAGATTTGTGTGAAGAAGCTAAAGGTACAAAAACACATTGTATCATTAACTGAAAATATAAAAATACACCACTCCAGTACTGGTCTGGGGAAATAACAGTCATAACCTCAATCTTATTTTTTGCAGTGTATTTATGAGAAGGGAACAGCTGTGCTGTCAATTGTTAGGAGGCTGCAAGCAAGTCCAGTGTAACTCTGTCATGTTTAAAGCTGGAAGTAAGTGGGCGAGGGCAAGTTCAGGAACTTTAAATATAAAAAGAAAAGTTGAGTACCATTTTAGTACATCCTGCAGTAAGACACTTCATAAAATGTGCTTTCTCTGTAATTTGTCTAAAAATCATCATTGTATCCATTTTAAAAGCATCCCACTTGACCCACAATTGATTTCAGTTGAGATTGACGTTAACATGCATTTAAGCTAGTGATGCACACACAAATATTGGTTTAAAATGATCTTTTTTATTTTTAGCTTTTGGAAATGTGACGCCTACATAGGCAGCACACTAGGTTTTAGAACAGAGCCTGAATTGATCTCCCCAGGGCTGGTCACCATAGATCGAAGTGCACTGGGTCAAGTGTCTTAAGTTAATACGGTCAGGTGATGGGAGAGAGAGAAGGTGAGGACTCAAATGCAGCAAGAAGGATGGGCTTTATTTTAATTAAAAAAAATAATAAACAAAACAAACAAAAACTTCCCCAAAGAGGAAAACTCCAAGGTCCAGGGCAGAACTCCACGGTCCAGGGCAGATCATTGCAGACACACTGGGCTTGATGCACCTGGCTGGAACAGACATGACAGGGCATGACAGGAACCAAAAAGTAAGACACCTAACAGGGTGAACAACCACAACAAACTGGCATGGGTCAGAAAACACAATGATGTTAAATAGGGAAGGAAATGAGGAGGTAAAGAGGGAAGGCAGGTGAGGCAAACTAACTAATATCAAGGTAAACAAGGCGGCGGGGTTTTGCTTAAGACAGTACAGACACGAGTGCACATCGCAAAGAGAAAACACAAAGCCAAGTGCACTCACACAACACTAGTCTCAGGATCCAGCCACAAAAACTATAAACAAGACCAACCGAAGTGGCAGGATCCTGACACTAAATACACCAGACAGGCACAAACACAGAAAGACAGGTGACAGGATCCCGACACAACAAAACCTCAACTAAAGAGTCGGGAGCCTGACACTACTCCCTCTCCATGTGACGACTTCCAGGCATCCCAACATGAACATAAGACAAACAAAAAGAGTAGAGAGGCAGGTAGTTAAACAAAACAAAAACAAAAATCCAAGGAGAAGGCTTGAGGTAGGGGGCATGGTCCGGTGGCCAGGGAGGAGGCTTGAGGACCAGGATGAGGTCATGCAGGGAGACGGAAGGGAACTGGACAGACTGGGCAGCAGCGGCCGCTGGCGATGGGTCAGACTGGGCAGCGGCGGCCACTGGCGAAGGGTTAGACTGGGCGCTGGCCTCTGGCAAAGGGTCAGACTGGGTGCTGGCCGCTGGGCAGGGGACAGGCTGTGTGCAGCGGCTGCAGGGGAGAGGTCAGGGTGTGCGGCACCCGCAGGGGAGAGCATGGAGACATAAGAAGCCCAAAAACTATAAACAAGACCAACCGAAGTGGCAGGATCCTGACATTAGATACACAAGACACAGAAGACAAACACAGAAAAACAGGTGACAGAATCCTAAACTAAAGAATCGGGAACCTGACAAATACCATAAAATCTCTGTAGGTCATATGTCACATCCATTATAGTCTGCCTAATGCGGCTATTCTGAATAAGGAATGAGAGATTGGTCAGGGGGGTTTGACCGTTTGGAGGAAGACGGAGTTGACTTAGACTTGTGTTTGAGGGTACTGAGGGGGATTGAGCAGTTTTACTTCCCCCATCACCTGGCAAGGGGCTCTGGAAAGCCGGCCTGCAGTGAAGAAGATTTGGGCCAACACAAACAGGTGTTGGTTCAGACATTCTGTCTTTAGGTCCCTTGCCATTCACCATACAGGCAATTAATTAATTATCCTGATTCAGGCAGTCATAAACAGATATTATGACCCGATATTATACAATGAGATATTGCCCTCCTGGCTGATTCAATGGTTCACATTTCTCATCGAAGGACCAATGTTTTCAGTGGAATAGTAGTCAAACTTTCAGATTATTGCATCATTGGATTTATGAATAGAATAGAATAGAATAGAATAGAATAGAATAGAATCCTTCCATTTGACTATACAGAAGTGAGTTCTGATTTCATGATTACTTTGACCTGACCCCAATCAGATTTGTCACTTTGCAGGTTAACCTCGTTCCAGAGAGTATGAAAGAAACAGAATAAATTGCTCCCACTACAGACATATTTGTACTTGAATACTTAGAATACTGTTCATTTGTTAATCTGGGTCATAGTGCATTACTTTAATGTTTAAAGTGCTCTTTTCCTGCTATGAAAATCTGTTTTTCATTATCATTCACTGAATTCTTCCACCTTAAATAATTAGTAAACTTCCCAAGTATGCTTTCTAACAATGTTCGACTTAGTTTAGTTTAGCACATGCAAAACACATGCTCTTCAGAGGAAGAGCAGGAGAAAAAAGGGAGAGGCCAGCTCATGATGTTTTTTTTTTTTTTTCAGTTCATAACGTGGGTGTTTCGTCCTACATCTACACTGGAGTCTGGAGTGGTTAATGGCTCTTGTGGAAATGTATTGTGATGTTGAAAAGGAGACATTCAACACAGATTCCTACACAAACCTGCTCATTACATATCTATGCATTTGGATATCTATTAAAGCACTTGAGGATGAGTGTTTGCCTCAAGCACATGCCACATAATGAACTACAATTTCAAGTGAGATCTTTTAGATTCAAAATATGTTTTCCATCCTTGATCTAGATAACTAGGATACAAATATATTATGGGGAATAAAACAGGAAATTATTATATAAAATCTGGATTTGTAGTAGTAAATCAAACTATATTTATAAAACTAAAAATATAATAAAAATAATGTCTAATAAATGAAATTCAAATATTTATTTATAAATATGAAAATGAACAAAAATGTTCATTTCACACACACACACACACACACACACACACACACACACACACACACACACACACACACACATATATATATATATATATATATATATATATATATATATTTCAACTGTAATCAGTTTCAGATACACAATATATATATATATATATATATATATATATATATATATATATATATATATATATATATATATATATTTTTTTTTATTTTATTTTATTTTATTTTTTTTGTGTGTGAATCTGAAACTGATTACAGTTGAAACTTTGAAAAATAAAACTATATGCATAAACATATAAATAGTAACACTTCATAATAACTTTAATAACACTGGGAAACAATATTTGATTATTTGATGCTTAACTGATCAAAAGTTATATATCAAAAATAGTCAGAAATGGTCATTCAAATTTGATTAATTTGATTTTTTATTTATTTATTTATTTATTCTTATATGAATGTACATTATCTATTAAGCTTTTTATGTTTGTTTACTTAAGAGTATTATATTATATGAAAGTGCTCCAAAACAAACATAGCTACAAATGAAAAGAATAAAATAGAATAGAATGCATTTTAAAAATGGTGTGGTTTGTTGAATTTAACATTAACCAATATAAATAAATGGATAATACTTTATTTTAGGGATCAGAATTTAGACAATAATTAATGACTAATAACTGGACTTGTAAGGGACTAGTTATGGACTTGTTTGGAATTATAAGGTATTTATTAGGCCTTTGTTTTACCATTGCCTAATAGCCTCTTCTTTATATATATATATATATATATATATATATATATATGTATGTATATATATATATATATATATATATATATATATATATATATATATATATATATATATATTATTTTTTTCCTAACAATTAACTTGTTAGGTAAAAACAAAAGATCCTAATATCCAGTAAGGTGCAAAAATACATCCTTTATAGGTTGCCATTACACTTTGTGAATGTGCATAAACTTTTAAAATGGTTCTCTGTATCTTCAGGCCGTTTTAGTAGTAGGTACTTAAACTAGGAACAGACTGTAATTAAATTGTGATTGACTGCATTGAGCAGCAGGGAACAAGGGGGTGTTTAGCCGCTGTGGGCTGCAATCACAGCAATCCCACCGGGAATACTTGGATCAGTCCTAGTAGTGGCCAACTGTTTTTATTTAACTGAGCCTTTCTTATATTCAGGAGTATCAGGGTCCATTGCTTTCACAAATAAAGGGGTAATTAAACTCTAGAATCACCAGAGAGATCAAAGCAGCATCTTAAGAAGTAAAAACAGCATGGGACAGTAAAACAACTGCATAATTGTGGACCACCACAATCCTAAGAGTGCCTGCTTCAGAACAGAATGAGCGTAAATGTGTTTGACTGACCACTTTAAATGCACATCCAGCTGCATCTTTATAATCATGGGTTTTGCTCTGTTGGTGCATGAGAAGTAATTTAATGCACATATCAGAGAATCCCAGCTTTATAAATGGGCTTGCAGGATTAAAATGGAATTTGTGACTTTGTCTATTGACATAGATGTTCATCAAAGTTTCTGCTGACACAGTTCACACATAAATGCACAACATGGTGAATTACTGGCACCACCTGTAGGGCTGTCAGATGCCAACTCGTGAGTGAAGATCCTCTCTGAAGATGTAGATGAGTTTATTAAAAGTCTGTCATTATTTACTCAACCAAATGTTGCTCCAAACCCATATGGATTTTACAACAGCTCAGAAATTCCATTCACTTTCAATAAATGACTTATAGCTAAGTGAAATTTTCTCCTTTTGTGTTCCATGGAAGAAAGAAAGAAATAGTGATACATCTTTAATTTTTTGGTGAACTGTTTTTTTTTTTTTTTTTTTTAAGGTAACTAGTTTCTCTTTATGAGATACTTCAGGCAAATCTATTCAGTTATATATATTTATAAATGCAGTCCTGTGTGTCCCTCATTCTGTTTTAGATTCAGCTCTATATACTGTGCTTAGATGAAAACCTACTGTGCCTGTTCAGTTCTTGATTGGATGGAGCAATGTGAATATGACGTTTGTATTGCAATTATAGTCAGTCAGACTGCTTGGTGACTGCAGTGTGACAGCAAAAACAGCAGATCAGAGGGTTTTTAATTAAATTCAATGCCATTTTGAGCTATTATCTTTGTTCCACAAGCATACACTTGTATTATTTATGTAGTACATAGTATGCATACATTTACCAGAATGTCCATTTTGCCAAAATGTGCAGCATACAACCAGAGCACAGTGTATTTAATATTGTTTTCTTAGATACAATGCGGTCAATTAATAACCATCATCGTCATACTGGAAATGTAAGGTCAACTGTCTCAAATTAGCTGGGATGTCCCACGTTTTGGTAGAAATTAAGATGTGCCATACAGGATGCCGTTTGTCCTTCATTTAAGCAGCAAAATGTTTGAGGGGGTAGGGATGGTTTACGAAATGCTCAAATGTCCCGTTTTTGCATGCTGAAAAGTTGGCAACCCCAGTGATTAACTTTGTTAACTTGTTATTTGATTGGGCTACCAAATGTTAAAGACCCCATAAAATTGCTTGACAAGCAAATACATATTTTCTGTAGAAACCTGAAGTGGGGTATATCAGGACTTGTCCCTTTTTTATTTTTAAAGCCAATAGCCTTCAGTTTCTGTCATAGCCATGAATCATCATTTGCTAATCAGTTGGACAGTATTATGGGGAGGGACATTTTCATTCTATAGTGCATTAATTAAAAAAAAAAAAAAAAACAATTCTGAGTAGTGCAAGATGAGTCATCAATATTTTTGATGCATTATAAAGTTTAAAGTAGGCAGTACACATTATATTCCGTACAACATTCATTAACATATACTAACCTAATATTTAATTGCGGACATCACCAATGTCAATATTCCATGAGTGAATTTGCATGCATTTCTTCATGCTAGTAAAACAACACAGATTGATCACTGTGAAATTGTGAAGTTTTTCTGCTGAAATTTGTATGCACTTACTGCATTTCAAACCACTGCCCCCAGTGGCCAAAGCTGGAAATGTTGTTGAACGTATGGGCACCTGTGAGCTCCAGTAAATGGGTGAAAGGTCCACAGAGGGGCACCAAAAGTAAGTTGTATTTTTAGTTGCTAAACGATGCAATAGAGTAAAATGGAGTGCCTGTTTTATTAACTCTACAACGTAACCCTAACTCCAACCCTAAACTTAACCATCAGTGGAATAAAAATTGAATCTTAGAGGGAAAATGTAGCCTTCAAGTTGTGCTCATCATTGATTATGTGAATGCAATTACTTTCTCGTGTCCACCGGACTAGAACACGTGTCTCTGAGGCTGCTGATACAAAACCCTATCAGTCGCACCACAGGAAAAAGTAAACACATTTGAATTGATGTTAAATGTCTGATGGGAGCAGTGCTTGTCAGTAACTTGGAAGAATGGGGTCAATGTCAAGGTACTGGAATATTTGGTAGCAACATGTCAAATATCCCCATGATCATATTAAACAACCAAGGTAAATGATATACAAATGCAAATCCATTCCCAATCTGGAGAGATGAGGCAAACTAAAATGTGAGAGAAATTAAAATTCCATTATTAAAGGTGCAGTATGTAAGATTCAGACATTTGTTATTAATGACACCTGTGGCCATTAAGTGAACTGCAGCCAGCTACCTGTTGCTCGTGCTCACGCGCACACTCCATAGGGACACAAGCAAGCATCCACCAAAACAGTGACGTAACATACAAAGAGGCTGAACGTGATTCACAGACATCATGCTGACAGATGAGGTAGCATAATTAAAATTACACATTTATGATTGTTTTACTACAAACTTTGAGACTGCATATTATATTTGACTCTCCAGTGCTGGAACAGGGCTAAAACAAAGTGTGGATATAGGTCTGGCTATGCGAGACTGTAGTTTGAAGTAATCACTTTTCTTTGCATGATACATTGACTGCATTTATACGATAGCCTATGTCGGTGTTAGCTAGCTAGCCAGCATTATCAATAGCTGTTTGCTAAATTTGGTGGATGATGACAGTAGCTGTTTATGAAATAGACTGTACATTATAAATATGCTGACACAATTCAGTATGATGTGATTCCATCACAACTGTCATTTTGATATATCGATGCGCTATTGTTTTATAATAATAGAATATATATATTTTCTGTATAACCAAGTTACTTTACACTAATGAATGGAGCTTTTTGCATTATCTTGAACATTGTTAGCATTCATTTCATGTATAATTATAGTTTACCTTGCTGAATAATTACAGACTAACATTGACATTAACCTGACTTTTCGTATAAAGAGAAGATTGTTGAAATTATTTGAAAGTTACGAAGCAAGGTAGCTTGCAATTCACCAGCGTTGGCAGGTAAGATTAAGTTAGCTAAAATTACACAGATCAATCCTTATGGCACTATATTTCACATGCTTTGCAGTTATGTAAGCTTACCTGTCCAATAACAAGAACACCAATTCAGGGTCGATTTTTATCCCCAAAACCGAACGAAGGTCCCTCCAGGAATCAAATGCCCTGCCGATGTTCACTCTAGTTTTCGCTCGACCACGATCACATTCCTGCTTAGCCAGATGGGATTCAGTAGATACATTTTTTATTTTTTTTTTGGCTTACTCTGAGTTTGTGTAGGAGTCGGTGTTGTGCCGGGAGCCAGACATTTGTTGGATTCCATCTCTAAGATAACATTACATAGTGTTGCAGACTGTCTGTTGACGCTGTTGAATAGCGGAAGAGAAGCTACTGTCTGAGGCAAGGCTCTCGGGAGTGCACATAATCATCACATCCTTTGGATTTTCCCGGAAAAAGCGACCTGCTCCCTTCGCATGAAAATCAGTCTACAGGCTTTAATAGGCAACCTAGGAAGTCTGGGAAGGTCTCATTTTTTAAGTTGCGTTACAAGCCGTTCACACATTGGCAAAAAAAAAAAGGCAAATATTACATGAAAAATGTTACATATTGCACCTTTAAATTGCCTGTGGAAAATACACATTTTAGCAGCATGAAATCCTATAGACCAAACCAAATTTATTGCAGCCTTCTTTTGTGGGGTCCACACAATGCTTAAAGCAGCAAATGCAGTTTTATTGAAAAAAACATTGCAGGGAGAAAAAGCTTTCTATTTTGATAAATCTGCATGCAGGATATAGTGGAGGGTCCCACAGTGCAGTTAGGAAAATCAAAATGGTTTTCAATACAGGTCAATTTCTGGCTCGCAGCCATGGCTCCATTGATTGCAATTTGAGCGTAACTCTGAACAGTTAACATAAATTAACATCCATCATACAGTGAAACCAATATATAGATGAAATTACTCTGACGTCACATTACATCTTGGTGGTCTTAATCATATAAGATAATCGTTAGATCATAATTTGACCTCATATCTGTCACAGAGACAGCACTTTGGAAATTAAAAACAGCCATTTGCGATCAGAGATTGTGTGATTTGTTAAAAAAAGTTAATATCCACCACAGCTGCTGTGGGTCAATTGTGATAGAGCAGACACGATAACAATGACGGTGACCCATGAAATATCAAAATTTATGTAAAATCCTGAGTTTTTCCTGATGCAACAATCTGGTGGAAATTTAAAGAAGCACTTATCTCCAGTAAACTGTGGGAGACGTGGTGTTTCAACCCCACAAATAGCACATTTCGGGCAGTTTCAGCACAATTTGAGCAAAGCGCCCATAGACAGCAGCTCTTTTCTGGGCAACCAAAAGAACCAGGAAGGGGTGGAGCGTTTGTTTGTAAACTGTAACTTCATATATTCCTCTAGAAATGCAACCTGAGTCTGAAATAAACATTCAGATTTATTACTATAATGCAGAAATTGAGTGTAGCAGGGCGGAGGGCGGGTCCGGGTCATGATTCCGCACACCCGGCCCCTAATAAGGCTGATTAAGCTTTATCCCGAGAGGGATAAAGCCGACCGGAGACGGCAATGTGTCAGAGAGAGAGAGTTACGGACAGCTGTCCGACACCTGTGTGTTTGTGCTTTTGTTTTAGTTAATCATTAAATATTATTTATATTGTCAAGCCGGTTCTCGCCTACTCCTTTCGCCTTCGGCGGCCATTCCTCCACTCTCAGGCGGCCGGGCTCCTCCGTCCCCCGGCAGATAGCCACGGCTGCTCTGTTGGGGTGGATGGTAGTGGCCAGGACTCTACTACGGTGCATCCTTCCTCCTTCCCGGGTTTCGGCACCAGTGTAACACATCAATGGAAAGGAGGAGACCGAAGAACCGGCTTGACAATATAAATAATATTTAATGATTAACTAAAACAAAAGCACAAACACACAGGTGTCGGACAGCTGTCTGTAACTCTCTCTCTCTGACACATTGCCGTCTCCGGTCGGCCTTATCCCTCTCGGGCTTAATCAGCCTTATTAGGGGCCGGGTGTGCGGAATCACAACCCGGCCCCGCCCTCCACCCTGCTACATTGAGGTTTCTATTTATTTACTGTTTTGAGTTCATTTTATTTGTTTTTACATTTTTTAAAAAGGCTGTCAATTTTACACAATTTAATTTGGTATGATTTATTATTGCACAAACATGGATGTGCAAATGCGTCCTTTGACCATTAAGTGTACCTCAGACAGAATGACAAACTTGAAAAATGTATTTCTGTTGAATTATGTTAAATGATATGAAAATAAAATATAGAATAAATTCACTTCTAAAGGCCCTTCTGTCTATTCAGTGCTTTTTCGTCTGCCACAATAATGTAATATCTTTGAATTATCTTCATCTGGGGACTTTTCTCAGCAAATATTGATATATGTAAATAATTGCAATTAATTCAAGTAATCAGTAATGAATCAGTTAAGATATTTAATGGACTGTAAGCCCTAGTATTTACGTATTACTCTAGCATTGCATATTTAGTGCAATGCTGACCATTGCAGAATGGGCTGAGCATGAATTATGATTGGCATATACATGAAATATGTGAAGCATGGAGGGAAGGCTTAAAATAAAAACTTAATAAAGATCTCGAGTGAAGGATGGTTTTACGTTTGCTCTGGGGGTCCATGTGCTTTGGGAC
Organism: Myxocyprinus asiaticus; assembly: GCF_019703515.2. Taxonomy (NCBI): domain Eukaryota; kingdom Metazoa; phylum Chordata; class Actinopteri; order Cypriniformes; family Catostomidae; genus Myxocyprinus; species Myxocyprinus asiaticus. The sequence goes on from NC_059393.1 coordinate 3,936,206, forward strand.
TGTGGGGGTCTGTATTATACCATTCTTCAAACTGACAGGTCAGTGGCGTCAAGTGCCAGCAAGTGCGACATTCCTGAGTGCAGTAGGCCAGCAGAACAGGAGCATGCAGTACACACACACTGTCCTTACCCCGGCCACACATCTGGATGGGAAGATGATATGTTATTTAGACCCCCTCCTTACTCAACATACTACACCACCCCAACCCCCTTCCTCTTCAACTGTGGGCACTTTTATGTCCAAGGCATATTCTGAAGGCATATGATCACTTTTAATAATTAACAGACTGTAATTTAAGTCTTTCACTCTCGAATCACCATTTGAATTCCATCACTGTTTATAGATTTTATGGGGTTGTGGGTAGGTGGTCACAAAGTCTTTTTAGCAAGTCAGTCAACTCTGCGGCCATCTTTGGAATGCTCTCAGGCACTCTCTCTTTTTTTTATGTAAATAAGCGCCATACGAGTGCAGCTGAAATCAATCAAAATCTCCAAAACGGTTAATCGTAATTACGATCAAAGAACATATTTCAAATCAGCAGTAAAATCTGACAACACTGGTATCATAAATTGTGCTTCTTTACCTCAGATTATGCACAAAAAAAAATCAAATAAAACAAAAATCCTGGCTTGTTTAGCTAATGTGCATGCACCTTCTGGAGTTGACTGACAGGTGATCTAAATCTAACTGGCTATTTTACATGTAAGGTGGGACTACCTTTCTACATCTGTTGACCATTGGGCATTCCAATTTATCTTATTCTTTTTAATAGAAGTGGCCCGTCTATGCTAAATAGTCTCTGGTTGTCAGGACATTGCTATGTGGTTGCTAGCATGTTTTAGGTGGTTACTTATTGGCCAAACGTCAAAAGTGGTCTCTAAATATGGCTTGAGATCCTCCTTCAGTGTAAAAAATCTGCTAATTTTACCGTATGACAGGTAAAAATTGTAGATCACATTGAAATGGTAACAAATAAAGCTGCAAGATTTGAGGTAATAATTTATGACCATTTAGCAAATGATGTGGGACAACCTAACTTCAGAATTTTAACCCTTAAAAAAATCTAAACTAGTCTCAAACTTGCCACAGATTTGCAGCAGATTTGCCTCTCATTATTTTCACATGCAAATTAGCTTTTAATTCACCGCAATTGTTTCCCAGAAGTTTGCAGCTCTTCGCCGGTAGTGGTGAACATCCGGCAAACCTTTGGCAACAATGGACAATTTGCCGCAAAGCTCATTTGCTAGTGAAAATAATCAGTGGCGAATTTGCGGCAAGTTTGCGGCAAATTTGCCATGATCTCTAAATTTTTGTGAGGGAATACTTAGTTAGGGTTGGGAGTTTTGACTAAGTATAGCCTAGCATGTGCAACAGTAATAGCAGTGCTTGCTAACAAACCATTCTTCTACCAAAGCAATCCTTTGTTAGCCTAAGTGTACTCTGAATGATAGTGTAGATAAGATTACCTTGCACATTAATATATATGCAATCAAAGTGCAGTCACATGTGTGCACATATCGGCTTTTTATTTTATGTCTGCTAATCTGATCAGATTTTAGCGCTGGAACTACCCATTTTATAAAGTATGATTTCTCATGCGGTGAAGCACCCAGAGCCTTTTCCACTGCATCATTCATCCTTGTCATGGTAGCATGAACAGTGCTAATTTGGATTAGCACTATCATGAAAATTCCACATGCACCACATCAGATGGGGTTTTTAGAAATGTTATATGAATAACTGACACCACACAAACACCTCAAGAACAACACATGCGTTTGCACTTGTTTTAACTTCAACCGGCTCAGCTATAGATTTATTGATCTCCTTACTCTGACCCATTTTTTTTTCTTTTAAACATCCTTAACACAATTGCTTGACATTTGAAAGGAATTTTTCTCCCAAAAATCATACTTTTGACACTATTTACTTCATTAAATTTACCTCATTTTGTTTCAACCACATATATGATGTTCTTTCTTTAGTTTGCTTCTGTTTTCCATGCAACAAACGTGAATGGTGATTTATACTGTCAAGCTCTAAAAAGGACCATAAAAGTATCAACAACATCGCATTCCCTTCCATTGCATTCATACACTATATTTGCTGTCTTGTGAAGCCATATGTAAGCCAATATTCACTCATTCTGCCTAAGATTTCCTTTGGTGTTTCAGGAAATAAATAAATACTTTAAAGGTGTTGCATTAACAGCAATATCAAGAGAGGGTGTAAAATGACTGTTATCTTTAAATTAGTGCTGTCGAAGTTAACGCGTTGTGGTGATGGGGGTGTGGTTGTGTGTCTGTTTGGTCCCTCCTCCCAAGCTTCCCGTATGACATAGAGCATGCCATGCTGTATGTCATACCCATACAGCAACTCGAATGGGAAAAACCCTGTTGAGGCTTGTGGGACCTCTCGAACTGCAAATAACAGGGGTTCGAGCATCCTCGTGTACGAACTTACGAATCATATTTTTCAGGGTTTTATTAAATCGTTCCACCAACCCATCTGTTTGTGGGTTGTAAACACTTGTACGAATTGATTTAATACCTAATAATTCATATAGTTTGCGTAGTGTTCGTGACATAAATGTAGTGCCTTGATCAGTGAGGATTTCTTTTGGAATCCCCACTCGGGAGATTTGTCTGAAGAGTGCCTCCGCAACACTATGTGCTGAGATGTTGCGCAGGGGCACTGCTTCCGGATATCGCGTTGCATAGTCCACCAGAACTAATGCAAAGTGATGTCCGTGTGCAGTCCATTCTAATGGCCCGATGAGGTCCATACAAATTCTTTCAAAGGGTACCTCGATTAGCGCTAGAGGGTGCAACGGAACTTTGGGGTGGCCGGTGGATTCACCAACTGACATTCACGGCACACCGCACACCACCAGAGAACGTCCCTGTGAATGCCTGGCCAAAAAAAATAAAAAATGGGCCATTATTCGGTTAAGTGTTTTTTCCTGTCCTAAATTGCTGGCCATTGGATTATGGTGAGCTGCCTGGAAGAGAGCTTCCCGACGGCTCTTCGGGACTAATAACTAGGTTGTATTTTCTTTTGTTTGAGTGTCCTGCATCACTCTATACAACCTATCTTTGATTAGGCTGGAGCTGTTGACCATCGATTACTCTCACTTGGTCAAATGCGTGTTTGAGGGACTTGTCATGTGACTGCTCTAGAGGGAAATCCCCTTCAGGGAGTCATTTTGACGTAGAGCAGACTTAGATGACCCTGGCACCGCCTCCCCAGCCATAGCATCGCAAGTCGCACACCGAGGCATTATTTCACAGGACCCATCTGCACATATTTCCCTTAACAAATTCTTGAAATCAGGCCAATTCATCCCCAACATTAGCGGATGGGTGAGGCGGAAATAATCGCGGCCTCCACTCTATGTTTTCTCCCCCTGAATAGTATCTCAGTAGTAACCACGGATACGTGTTAATATCCCCATGCACACACCACACCTTCACCTGACTATTTGTGCCCAATGCCCCATCTTGTACCAAACGTTGGTGGATGGGGGTTTGAGAACAGCCAGAATCCACCAAAGCTTGATATGTATCCCCCTGGGTACTCACCAGGCTGGAAGGGAAGGGAGAGAGAGAACAAAGACAAAGAGAGAGACTCCAGTTCACTGCTACCCGGAAACGGCGTCATGTAGTCCTCGGCCAGCTGGATCACTTCCTCCAGCGATGCCGGATGGAGGCACTGGACCCACTCAGCAACTGCTACCAGGTCCTTAAATAACATATGACGTGCGAGTAAAGGGAGCTGGTTGAGTTTCTGGTGCCCCCCTAGGGAGTTGGTACCCTACGCAGACTGCATAATAAGGGTATAGGGAGCAGCGGTACTAATGGAAAACCTGCTGCTGTCTACAAGGTTCTGTCACAGTGTCTCTGTTTGATAGTGTGCTAGCCAATGCAAAAGTTGGAGACATTTCTGGAACCCTGCAGGTAATCTACATTAAATCCATTTAATCTCACCGGTTACAATTGTGACCAGGGTCAAAAAGGAGTTTTTGATGTATTTTGCACAGAGTTGTCAATTATAAATGACAATGCAGACATTTTTTGCGTGAGTGGTGCAAATAGTCACATGACCAGGGCTATTTAATTCCACTGTGCTCCTGGAAAGATTATGTCTGTCAAACCTCCATAAAAAGAAGCAAAGAAATCCTGTCATAATACACTTACAACTACCATATTTTGTACATAATTTGAATTGAGTTGTGCTCATTTTCTGTTGTTCAACTCTGTGGGTGGGGTATGTTTTGTGTGGATGACTGAAAAATACATCTGGAAGAACCATATTTTGTCCACTCATGTTTATAAAGATATTAATCGCGATTAAGTACAAAAATATTATGCGATTAATTTCGATTAAATATTTTAATCATGTGACAGCCCTACTTTAAATATTATGTGCTTTTTCTTTCTGCTGAAATTATTTATTTTGTGAGTTTGATATTCATTTTTATTTCTCTGTTATGAATTGATTGGTTTTCACAGCTGTCTTGAAAGGGTGATAATGGGATTAAATCATAAATAGATTTCTTCTGGGAAACACAAAGAAGGGGGATTCTTGGTTACATTATAACATACTGATCAGTTTGACTGGATCCCAAGGCCACCCAAGATTGGCCATTATTCATATAGACACACGAATCTGTAGTTTCCTTTACTCTGGGCGGCCTTTGCTGCCTGTGTTCATGCATTATTTTTTATCAGTATTTTGATTGGCCAATGTGGCTAGATAATGAATGGATGGTCTACCATTTCCCATCGCCATCCACATGTCCTTTAAGCTGTGCTCAAAAGCCATCTTGAACCAACCTAAGGTGGTTAGCTGGTTTTAGTTGGTCTCCCAGTCTAGTTGAACTAGTTTGTTTTGATGTTTTTGAGGGGTTTAGGGGTTTATTGCTAGCCATCAAGCAAAATGAGCTATAATAATAATAATAATAATAATAATAATAATAATAATAATAATAATAATGACAATTCTAAAAAAAAAAAAAAAAAAGAATGAACCTAAGCTGGTTTGCCTAGGTGGTCTCCCAGACTGGTCTGGTTTAATGGTTTTGGGTTCTTTTTCACTGGTCAGGGTGGAATACCAGATGTTTGACCAGCTAAACCAGCTAAAAACCTGCTTGGCCAGGTCGAAAGACCAGCAAGACAAGCTAAACACAAGATTTCCCTGCAAAAAAAATACAATAATATTATAATAATTATACATAAATAAATAAATAAATACAAATACAGCCTAATCTTAAATGAGCCTAATCTGGTTTTCTAGTCTCCAAGACTAGTCTGGTTTAGTGGCTTTACCCGGTTTTGGGTACTTTTCGTCTGGTCAGAGCTAGGCCAGCTAAGCCAGCTAAAAACAACTTGTTGAGGCTGGGAGACCAAGTAGACCAGGTTAAACATCAGTTTAGCCAGCCTGAGAGACCAGATTGCACCAGCGAACTGACTTTGATTGTTCTGTTTTGACGGATTTAAATGGTTGAGGGGTACTTGTCAGATGGCCATGCTGGAAGATGGGAGACCAGCCAGACTAGCTAAGAAACAGCTTGTTCAGGCTGAGGAACCAGCTAGACCAGCTGAACACTAGCTTGCCCTGATGAAGAAAACAGCTTTAACCAACCCTAGCTGGTTTTCTGGTCTTAGCTGGTCTACCAGTCTGATCAGGCTGTTCTGATTTGATGGTTTTAAAAAATTTTTGGTACTTTTCAAGTGGTCAGGGTGGGAGATCAACTGGCTGACCATCTAAACCAGCTAAAAAAACGTCCTGGTTACTTTCGTAACCTACGTTCCCTGATGGAGGGAACGAGACATTGGGTCGATGTAGTGACACTAGGGGTCAATCTTGGGAGCCCGAAACACCTCTGATCTTTGAAAAAAGGCCAATGAGAATTGGCGAGTTGAATTTGCATGCCACTCCCCCAGACATATGGGTATAAAAGGAGCTGGTATGCAACCACTCATTCAAGTTTTGTGCTGAGGAGCCGAGACCAGGTCCCAGACATTTCAGCAGATAATTCAGTGTTGTGGCAAGAGGGACACAACGTCTCATTCCCTCCATCAGGGAACGGAGGTTACGAAAGTAACCAGGACATTCCCTATCTGTCACTCACTCGACGCTGTGTCGATGTAGTGACACTAGCAGTCCCTATACAAAATGCCACAACTAGCTGAACTGTGTTACATGGACTAGTGGTGCAAGACGGGCAGACTTTTGTGTGCCTCGTAGTCAGCGCATCAGGCTGTCACGTAACCTCCCCCAACACTGCTATGAGCGTTGAACGGTCCTTCAGGAACAAGTCGACTGCTCAACAAATAGGGACAGGCTAGCCCAGCCGAGGCCTCTTTTCCCTCTTTTCTCCCCAAAAAGTGTGGAATTTGTTAACTGACTGGGAGCCATAAGTGTCTACATTGGGGGGGTGTCACTCCCAAGGGGAAGACACCGCGGAGACCACACCCTGCCCATAAAAGGCCTCCAGCCTCTCCTGTAGGAAGGAAAGTACCGATTCAACTGCGCATCTCTGGGGGTCTTCCCATTGGGAAGAACACCACTTAGCGAACAGATGCCACTTCAAGGCATACAGGCGCCTTGTAGAGGGAGCCCTAGCCTGAGTGATCGTGTCTACCACCGCAAGCAGTAGGCCACTTAAGTCCTCCACGTCCCGTCCAAGGGCCAGACGTGGAGATTCCAGAGGTCTGGTCGCGGGTGCCAGATGGTGCCCAGTCCCTGAGAAAGAAGGTCCTTCCTCAGGGGAACTCACTGGGGGGAAGCTGTCACGAGGAGCGTGAGATCTGAGGTCGGTCGCCGAGCGCAGTTCCTGCATCAATCCCGGGTCAGAACTACCCTCGTGCAGTTCTTTTAGTGCCTTGGCTTGGTGTACTTGCAGGAGAGCCATGGCGTGCAGGGAGGAGGTGGCTTGTCCAGTGGCACCGTAGGCCCTAGCCTTCAGAGACCACATAAACCTACAGGCCTTGGACGGGAGCTTCGGGCGCCCATGCCAGGTGGCGGCGCTCTGTGGACATAAGTGCATCGCGAGCACCTTTTCCACCTGGGGGATCACCGAATACCCCCTCCACCATCGAGGGTAGCGAGAGTGGAGGAGCCGAAAAATCGGGACCGTGCAGTAAAAGATGCCTCCCACGACCTTGTCAGCTCCTCATGCACTTCCAGGAAGAAGGAAACAGGGGCAGGGCACGGCTGTGAGCGGCGCCCTGAGCCCAGGAACCAATCGTTGAGCCGTGAGGTTTCAGGGGAGAGTGGTGGGTACCACTCTAGCCCGACGCTCGCGGCCCCCGGGAAAGCATGTCCATCATTTCCGCATTGGCCTGAGACTGGGCGACCATTCACGAAGGAGGAAGCCCAGCCAAAGCCTCAGCGTCAGACGGGACGAGCCTGCTCTCCGACGCTGCGCTCGATAACTCATAATCTTCTGGGGCACCAAAAGAGATGTCGAACCCACCCTGAGATGAGCTGGCGATCTCATCCGAGCACACTATCGGGGCATGCGAATGTGCTGGAGAATGGGAGGTCTGTGGGGGGATACCCGGTGGAGGTGGTCCCACTGAGGTCCCCAAATCCCCCCAGTGCTAACCGGCACAGCCTCATACCCATAGGTAGAAGGACTGAGGCGGGGAGCTGCTGGGGTGGCTTGCTTTCTTACGAATGCAAGCCTCAACCGCAACGTTGCCATGGTCATGTTCTCGCAATGAGGACATGATCCATCCACGAACGATGTCTCCACGTGGGCAGCGCCCAGACACGTAAGACAGCGATTGTGGCCATCGGAAGGGGAGAGATAGCGACCGCAACCAGGAATAACACACAAAAAGGAAGGCATCTTTAAAAAGACGTTCCATGTGTGCCACTCCTTTATGAATAGAAAATATACTCTTTTCAGAATATACTCTTTTTTTGCTCTGCCGAAGCGCACAGGGGCGTTCTCTGCACTGCACAGGCACAGAGGGGGAGAAGCCATTTAAATGTGCCGTCAAATCCAGCAGTCTTTAGCAAAGTGAGTTTTTCTAGAGGAATTGTATTCAGTGCACTGAATGCAACCGCTCGGCTCCGAAGAGAAAATTTTAATGAGTGGTTGCATACCAGCTCCTTTTATACCTGTATGTCTGGGGGAGTGGCATGCAAATTCCACTCGCCAATTCTCATTGGCCTTTTTTCAAAGATCAGAGGTATTTCGGGCTCCCAAGAGTGACCCCTAGTGTCACTACATCGACACAATGTCGTGTGAGTGACAGATAGGGAACTAAATTTGCCAGTCTTGGAGACCAACTAGACCAGCTAAGCATTAGCTTGGTCAGCCTGGGAGACCAAGTAAACCAGCTTACACCACCCTAAGACCAGCAAATTACCTTATTCTTGTCTGTGTTGTTAGTTTAAGATGGATTTGAGGAACTTGTCAGCTGATCAGGCTGGTAGACCAGCTAGCGGACCATATAAACCAGCTAAAAACAGGCTTTGCAAGGCTGGTAGACCAGTTTAACCAACTAAAAATCATACTGGCCAAGCTGGGGGACCAGCTAAACACCAGCTTTACCTGATAAAAAAATCATTCTTATACCAACTAAGATGGGTTGCGGGTCATAGCTGGTCTTCCAGTCTGATCAGGCTGGTCCGGTTTGATGGTTTTGAATAGTTTTGCATACTTTTCAGCTGGGCAGGATGGCAGACCAGCTGGCTGAGCAGCTAAACCAGCTAAAAAACACCTTGGCCAGGCTGAGGAGACCAGCTAAACCAGCTTACACCATCTGAAACCAGAGAACCATCTTAGACTGGTCTGTTTTGATGGTTTTAAATGGATTTTGGGCACTTGTCAGTTGGTCAGGCTAGGAGACCAGCTTAACCAGCTGAAAACAACCTTGGTCAGGCTGGGATACCAGCTTAACCAGCTGAAAACCAGCTTGCCAGGCTGGGGGACCAGCAAAACCTGCTGAACACCAGCTTGCCCTGATAAAAAATAATGCTTAAACCAACCTAAGATCATTTTTTGGTCTTAGCTGGTCTTTTTCAGCAGGAAGAGGGATGGCACACATCATTGGGTCAAAAAGAAAAAGAAAGCAAGACTTCCACTCAGCTGAACCATCAAAATGAATTACTTGGATTATATATCATCTTGCCTTTTAATGGGGTCTTAACAACCAGACCAAGAGGGGTGACCTTGTTTAAAAGGGGCAATTTCATTCAATCAGGCTTGGGTTGCTTGTGTCTAGATCATGCTCATCTTCAGACTGAGGATCACAGGGTCAGGCCAGGCCACTGCTTTCATCTGCCTATGATAGCGTCTGTTGTTAGAGTCTTGGAAAAAAAAACATCCCAAGCGTGGCTGTTGCACCGATCCATCACAACCAGTGAATCCAATCGCTGTGTCCTGACTATTAATACACTTTTGATGATGATGGATGGTGAGTCAATGCATTGGGTGTGACAGAACCAAGTCAATATGCCCATTTCAATGCTTGATTATGCCAATTCCATTTTTCATGAAAGATCTGACTTTGGTGCCTAAAAGGAGTATGCATCTGTGTCTTAGATCATAATCTTTTCATGGTGTGGCATTTCAACAAATATGAACCATGGATGATCTACTGTATGCCTTTGATTTTGTTAATGCCTTTCATATGGATGTAAGTCCCAACAATTTGTTTGCTATACAAGTACATCTGTCCCACTTACCGCTCAGTTCATAGCCACAAAAGATTTTGCACTGGCATGTTCCATGGCAAATTTTCCAAACAGTTGCAGCACTTGTGTGCCGTAGGCTAGTTCAGCGCAAAATGATCAGGCTAGCATGCAAGTTCAGAAGTTTTCAAATTACATAAGCATAGATGTTGTGGGCAAATTGTCTCAATCAACAACATCAGTTGCACAAAAACACACATGCAACCCTAACCCTAACTTTTTCTGGCGAACATTTGCAGTAAATACAAGTTTGCGTCTAGTTTGCCATCGCTCTAGATTTTTTGTAAGGGAAGCTGGTGAAATATGTACAAAATGTTACACCAATGGTCTTAATATTATTGTTTGTGGTATGTATTTAGGCAATAAGGCATAAGAGTCTGTGCTATATTGTGAATATAGTCACAGCTGAGGGGCATTGTCAGGCACGACGTGATGTGACTGCAACCCCTTCAGCCGTGACTATATTCACAATATAGCACCTCGAGTGCCTGTTTGCTTTTATAAAATGGTCTCTACATAATAAAAATATCAAGGAAAAAAATGTTTATTAAAATGCAATATTTTGTAAGTGAAATCACTAAATGCTATCCTTTGCCAGAAAATATAGTCTCTGGCAGCAAACAGTAAACAGAATGTTGCTAGGCAACAAGAATAAGCTATGTGTCTTGCAGAGTGAAACAAAGAGAAGTTCTGTGAGGAGGTAAGAGCTGCGTTTTATCATAACAAAAGCACGGCTTTTGACCAATCAGCATCCTGGGGGCGTATTACAGAAAACTTACTATCTTAAGCCTTAAGTTAAGATCTGATCAGTTAAGTTTGGATTTTTCACAAATTCATATAACAGAAGCAAATCCTAACTCTAGTCAGGGGACATTTATGTGGAATTTTTTTTTTTATTTTTTTTTTTGTCAAAAGGAATCACTTACTATTTAGCAGTGTTAACACCTTGTTCAACAGCAGAGTTGCTGTTTTAATATAACTGTAGGTGTTGTATTAAAATGTGTTATATTATATTTGTTTTATTCATTTAGAACTTAAAAGGAAGCAGTGGCAACATGGGGGTTTACATGCTTATCATATTGCAGTTCAAATGGGAATAATTATAATAATATATATATATATATTTTCAATTAATCAGAGCATGATATTAGCATGATGTTAATACTCATGAATTGTGAGCATGATCTCATACTGTAAATCAACAACAGCAACAACAGGATTCTCTTTTAAAGGAATATTCCAGGTTCAATACAAGTTAAACTCAAGTGACACCATTTGTGCCATAATATTGATTATCACAAAAATACATTTTGATTCATCCCTCCTTTTCTTTAAAAAAAAAAAAAGTAAAGAAATTGAGGTTACAGTGAGGCACTTACAATGGAAGTGAATGTGTTTCAGACCATATATGGAAATGATGAATGACGTTGCGTTGTTTTTGCAAGTGCAGTAAGAGGACTTAAGTGTTTCCATAAGTTTCGGTGTGGTAAAAATAGTAAATGGGCTGCACTTATATAGTGCCTTTTTTAACCTTAACAGTTCCAAAGTGCTTTACACTGTGACTCTTTCACCCATTCACACACCAATGACAGCAGAGCTGACATGCAAGGCACTAGCCTGCCATTGGGAGCAACTTGGGGTTCAGCGTCTTGCCCAAGGACACTTTGGCATGTGGAGTCATTTGGGCCGGGAATCAAACTGCTAACTCTGTGATTAGTGGCCAACCTGCTCTACCACCTGAGCCACAGCCATGTGGATGAACAACATTTGGAAAACGGCATTGTGGATGGAAAGCGTTTCGAAAATTAAAACAGCGTTTTCAAATTTATCTGGATTAATGTGTACATAGCCTAATGTAGGCCTACGTGCTTTTATAAAATTATAAGCTTCACATTTCTGCCTTTAAACCCTCCAAAAATTCGCCCCATTCACTTTCATTGTAAGTGCCTCAATGTAACCTTGAATGCTTTTTGTTTAAAGAAAAGGAGGGATGAGTCAAAATTATTTTTTTGTGGTAATCAACATTTTGCCACAAATGCTGTTGATTCAGCCTAACTTGCATTGAATCTGGAATATTCCTTTAAGAACTGAGAACTACAATGTGCTAAATGTCAACTACTCTGACTACATCCAGAGACTATTTAGCAGAGACAGGCAACTTCTATTAAAATGTATGGGAGAAATTGGATCGCCCAATGGTCAACAGGTGTAGAAATGTAGTCCGCCTTACAGGTGTAGCCAAGTGTAGAAATTTCATGGAATTTAGCTCTGGTCATAAATTAGACACGGCCCCTTAAAGAGTTTAGCTACACCTGCTTTCCGGCACTGTTTCGTGATGGTTAGAATGTGAGAACATACGTTGTGCAAGAGAGCTCCCGGGTTTGTTCATCGTTCGAGAATTCTTTGGGTAAATATCACATTTTACACAAAATGTTGTTAAATTGCATTAAATATGTGTTCAGAAGAGTTGAATGTTAAAACTGGGTGTTTGTTATGGGTCATTTCTGAAGGACGCATATGGATTGCATGTGTGGTGTTTGACCATGTTTTGGTGGACATAAAAAGAACTGGGTATGTTAATTTAGTAATAATCATATCCTATTTAATTATTTATAGCACATAGTGTTTTCCAAATAAGTGTAATACATTTTATCAGTGAAAATATGAGATTTCTATTGTTTTAAACTGTTGTACATGTCCTTAAAGCCTGGTTAGAAATGCATAAAATGCTTGGAGTTATTTAAGCATGTGTTAAATGCATAAAATACTGTGAATGTTATAAGCATGTATTAAGGTTATGTACGCTGAAGCATATGGGTAAGCTAATGTTCTGTTTGTATTTTGATTTTGCGAGACAAACTTCAGATGAAAGGTCTATACACACAGAGTCCATAAAAAAAAATTACAATGAAAAACAATTTCACCACTGTACAGTAGGCGGTGCTGTTGCTGTTCTACAAACATTTATACCAGTCTCCTGCCCTGCTCCGGCTAGCTGTCAGTGCTAGACATTAATATATTGAATGCTGTTAAAGCAATTATTTATTTACCTAATTTGGCATAACTGTTTCATTATGTTCTTTCCATGGTGTTGATGCATTCTAAGGAGTATATAATCTGTGTTTTTATGCGAGTGAGATGAGTAAAGAGCGCTATTGCATAAATACACGTCAGTATATTCCAAACGGACTCACAAATCCAACTACTATTTTTATAATGTCTGGATTAATGCCTGGATAATATAACACAAGGTACTGTGATACAAATACACGTGGAATAGTGCACAGTAAGAATAATATTGTACAGTAAAAAATATGCCGCATAGCCTAATATATAAAAAATATTGGCTCACACTCTTTTCTTTATTGAAATTATTGCAATACTTATATTATCCTTAAGAACAATAACAATATTAATGCTAATAGGTCTAATAATTGAATCTGCAATTAGGGAAAATGCAGAGAGTAGATCCCATTTGGAAATGAGCAGGAACAATTGACTCGCATGGAGGACATGGAGAGCCGTGGCCCTTGACTTTGTATTGTTGACAGAATTTGGCCCTTGGTGAAAACTAATTGGGGATCCCTGCTCTACAGTATTTCATTTGTTGTATTTCATTGGACCTTATTTCATTTCCGGTTTTCATTTTACCATTTTTCATTCTTCAACGAAGCACGAAAACACATTTTATATATTTTTTAAAAATAATTTTTAATTCCGTTTTTCAATATGGCCCCATGGACCGCTGTCTTTTTAATAAACAGCTGTCAAAAGAAAACCCCAAAAATATATTTTTGTGTCCAGTGTGGTTATTTGCAGCCCATCGGCTACAAAGGCAAAATAGCCTATCACCTTTTAGATACAGACATTGCCTGTCAATCAACTCAAGAATGCGCTTGCACATTAGCTATATAAGCCGGTAAAATCTTAAGTGTAATTTGAGGTAAAGAAGCACAAATTATGAAACCAGTGTTGTCAGATTCTACTGCTGATTTGAAATTTGATCTTTGATCATAATATTGACCAGCTTAAAAAAATAGCTGCCAGAGAGTGTTCCAAGTATGGCCGCCGAGTGAACTGATTTGCTAAAAAGACTTTGCTACATAACAGATTATATTTATAAAATCGTGCAGATTTTTATAAAATGGATAGTTCTGGTCCAGGGGGCGTATTACCCTGTTTAGTAACAATGGAAATTTCAGTTAGGATCTCATTTAGGACAAACGCTATTACAGAATAACATTTTCTAAATGAGTTATCTTATCTTAACTGTAATAAGGAATATTTATGCCATCGGAGCAATTCAAGCTGGAATTAGCACCTGTTTTCAGCAGGGGGCAGTAAGCAAAAGTCCAGCTGTATAGGCAACATGCAGCCGGAGAGACAACAAACCACATTCAGGCAGGGGTGGATCTAGAAATGTTTTTTATGAGGTGGCAAGGGGGTGGCAACACCAAAGCAAGTGCCCATGTGTAGAGCTTATGGATTAAGGTACCATGCTTCATTGCAACAAGTACTAGTTCATTTATTGGAGTCACTATCATATTACAAATGTCCATGAATTTGCGATACAGCTGCATTTCCGCAGGAACCACATAGTAGCCATTTTGCAACATAAAAAATATATAACAAAATTAATATCAACAGAGCACCAGGACATTGTCTATTAAACACATCTACAAATTCTAAATGTTCCTAAGCTTCACATATTGAACCGACAATCTGGACTAAATGTCACCACCTTACGCAGGCCAATTTTTTATTTTATTTTCTTAAGTGTACACATAGATTGAAAAAACATGCATATCCCATGTTATTCTGCTAATAAAGTCTTGTAGGCCCATCACCTTTATAACAGCTGGAATAAGTCATTTGAAAGCGAAAACTAACACAAAGTTAGGTCTAAATAAAAATAAACTGTACAGAAAATTGTACTGTGGGGGGCAGTGCTGTGAAACTCATGAATGTTAATTATGTTATGCACAGTAAAAGATTCTTTTAAATTACCTGATTTGATCAACAATCATTCTTAATGACTGATTCAAGCACCCAAATATTTCACATAATATGGTTATTTCATCCCTACATCTGCCACTATCAGTCTTAGAATTTTGTTAGTCAGTACATGAATACATAGATCAGCACTTTGATTAAGAACATGACTGACTGATCTAGTGGTAACTTTTTGCCTTTAGTTTTTAGAGGTTTTGGATTCTAATTCGATCAAATATAACTTTTTATTTTAATAAAACAAGATTGCATCTGTACGTCAGTAGATGAGTGTTACACTTTAAAAATGCAATAACAGATGTGGGGAGACGAGAGTAGGGGAAACACAGACACATTTATTGACAGTTCTGTATATGAAAAAACAGCGAACTCAGACAGCGACGACCACAAACTCTCCGCAACAGCAGTGGAAACCCCCCCCAAAAAAAGTCTATATGCAATGTGTATATATTTTACTTGAATGCTGATGTGGAAGCGGCAGCAGAAGTGGTAGCCCTCGTGTAAAGCCTTCCTCGTGTGAAGATCTACTTGTGTAAAGACCAGCGAGTCTACCTGTGCGAGTCCACCGAACAAGGACACCGACAAGGCACCATAGCACTTAAGTATCCTTTAATTTTATCTCTTGTCTTATTTTCCTTCTAAATACTAACATGTCTACTTCAAGAATAACACATGCCTTCAAGCACATCCCTGTTATCTGTTACAGACCGTTTACACTATATCGATGCAAGACCAAATGCAACCCACACAACCTACGGCCACTTTGCACCTCAGCACTTGCTCCGTTCTCTTTCTCAGTGGGACTCTGGAACTGCCAGTCAGCTGTGAACAAAGCTGACTTCATTCCAGCCTTTGCCACACAGTCCACCCTCGGTATCCTGGCACTGACAGAAACATGGATACGTCCAGAGGATACAGCAACACCTGCTGCTCTCTCCAACAACTTCTCCTTCTCTCACACCCCTCGACACACTGGTAGGGGTGGGGGAACAGCTTTGCTCATTCATAACAATTGGACTTTTTCACCACACTCTTCACTATGTAACAATACTAGTTTTGAACTCCATGCTATTACTACAATGCAACTCACAAAAATACATGTTGTTGTCATCTATCGCCCTCCAGGTCAGCTGACAAACTTTCTTGAGGAGTTGGATGTCCTGCTGTCCTCCATGCCGGAGGATGGTAGGCCATTTGTGTTTCTTGGTGAGTTCAACATACACCAAGACAAGCCCCAGGCCACAGAACTTAATACTCTTCTGACCTCATTTGACTTGGAAAGACTACACACCACAGCAACTCACAGATCAGGCAACCAGCTGGACCTCATTTTTACACGTAACTGTACCAACAATATTCTAATATTCTTGTTACTCCTCTACGTGTCTCTGATCACTACTTTGTTCAATTCAACATGACTCTCCCATCTACATTAAAACAGACTCCACCTTTGGTTTCCTTTCGCCGTAACCTCCGTTCTCTTTCACCCTTACGCCTTTCCACTGTTGTCTCTACCACTCTTCTCACACTAAATATATTTTCCACGCTTGATGTAAACACTGCCACAGACACACTAAGCTCTACTTTAACAACCTGTCTAGACTACATCTGTCCTATCTCCTCTTGGCCAGCACGTACTACACCACCCAGCCCCTGGCTGTCTGATGTCCATTGTGAACATCGGACTGATCTCAGGGCAGCTGATAGGAGATGGCGGAAATCTAAAGATCCAGCAGATCTAGGTAAATATCAGTCTCTGCTTGCAACTTTTTCAGATAACGTTAAATCTGCAAAAACCTCCTATTACCAGAACAAGATCAACAGCACCACAGACACTCACAGCTTGTTTAGAACATTCAACACACTTCTCTGCCCTCCTCCTCCACCCCCTGACACATCACTGACAGCAGATGTCTTTGCCACATTTTTTACTAATAAGGTTACAACCATCAGCAATACATTCTCAGCACCACACCCTGTCAAACACCTGTCCCCTGTATGCAACTCTTCTGTCTCTATGTTCTCTCCTCTGACTGACAATGAGGTCTCTAAACTCCTCTACTCCAACCACCCCACCACCTGTTCCCTTGACCCCATTCCTTCTCACCTTCTCCAGGCCATCTCTCCGTCCATCCTACCTGCACTCACATACATAATTAACACATCTCTACTTACAGGCACTTTTCCCACTACATTTAAGCAGGCTTGAGTAACCCTGCTGCTGAAGAAACCCACACTTAAACCCACACAAATAGAACACTACAGACCAGTCTCTCTCATCCCATTCATGGCAAAAACACTTGAAAGGGCAGTTTTCGATCAAATCTCTCACAGAACAAGCTGCTGGATGACAATCAGTCAGGCTCCAAAGTGGACACTCCACCGAGACTGCCCTGTTGTCTGTCACTGAGTTGCTGAGACAGGCGAAAGCTGAATCGAGATCATCCGTCCTAATTCTGCTGGACCTTTCTGCAGCCATCAGATCTTACTCTCTACCCTCGCCTCGCTGGGCATCACAGGAACTGTGCTTGACTGGTTTAATTACTATCTCTCAGGTAGGTCCTTCAAGGTAGCCTGGAGAGGTGAGGTATCCAAGCCACATCAGCTATTACTGGGGTACCTCAGAGATCAGTGTTTGGGCTACTTCTCTTCTCTATATACACAACATCACTGGGACCCATCATTCAGGCACATGGTTTCTCTTACCACTGCTACGCTGATGACAAGCAACTCTACTTGTCTTTCCAGCCCAACAACACCACAGTGACTGATCAAATTTCAGCCTGCCTGGCAGACATCTTGGCCTGGATGAAGGAACACCACCTGCAACTCAACCCAGCCAAGACTGAACTCCTTGTCTTTCCAGCCAACCCTGATGTTGAACACAACATCACTGTGCAGCTGGGTGCAACTACAGTAACGCCTTCCAAAATGGTCAGAAACCTAGGGGTAACCATTGACAACAGACTAAATTTCACAGACCACATCTGAAAGACCACAAGATCATGTAGATTTATACTCTACAATATCAGGAAGATTTTAAAAAAAGAACAAAAAATCTTGTTGCACTTTTAATCTGTTTTGAATACTATTCTGGTGCTAGTGAAACTTTGTAGTATGGCACTTTTCATACCACTGTCTCCTTAAGATGATTCGCATTTGTTTTCCTCTTTTGTAAGTCGCTTTGGATAAAAGCATCTGCCAAATGAATAAATGTAAATGTAAATATGGACCTGAGCACCCGTGAATGAAATGACACAGCTCACAAATAACCATCTCCCATCGCACAACCCAGCCATGAAACACTCAGTTTATGTAGGAAGGTGAAATAGAAACTCCTAGACAAGAACTGCAGATGTTTCATCTGGATTATACACATACCTGAGGAAAGCTATTTCAAAAAGTGGTGAGGACACGTCTCATCCATCTCAACCCATAACTGACGTCAACGTATCTAATAATCAGTCAGTAAATACTTGAAAACAACTGAGAAATTCATCTTTTACCCCTTTTTTTCCATAATTTTGTCCATGTGGTCATTATTGTTGAAGAAATAAGCTCATCAACCTGCGAGAGCTCAAACACTGTACACGCGCTGCAATAGTAGGTAGGCAATTGGTCGATGCTGTGATTGGCTGCTGCAGCTGCTGTAAACAATCACGGGATTGGTCGCTGCTGTAATCAATCACACTATGGGTCTGTAGTCATTTGTGCATTCAGTGAGAATTTAGGAAGTTTGACATGAATAAACCCCACAATGTTTATGTCAACATAAACTATAATACACTTACATTTATATTTAATACATTTGGATACTTATGTTGGGGTGTCAGATGTGTGGCAATGCTTTTTCTTAGGGTGGCAGTTGCTTGAGACTTGACCTGAGCTCGAATGCCCCCCAAAAGATGCCAAGAAATGGAACAGCAAGTCACTGGTGTTGTAGCTTCATGAGATGCAGAAGTGATGTGTTGGAAGGAATAAGAGGAACTGATTGATTTTAACGACAATAAGTGACTGGAACGTATGTGAGGCAATGTCGGAATGCGAGATTGCATGTGCATTTGCGATATGAATGGGTGGATCCTTGGCGTGGGACCGCACTGCATTCGAAGGGAGAGCATACGATTCGTGGAAATATTTTAGCTGTATTATGACTGAGCTCGCTCGAAGCTGCAAAGCGGCTGAGTCCGCAGGCATGGATGTATGGCATTCGACAATGGGACAGTTGATTCTTGAGAAAGTGAAAAAATGCTGAATTTTAAAGAGCTCCCTATGCTAAATGAAACAGGCTGAATCCTAGAGCACGGGACCACACAACATTTAACGAGCGGAGCCTATGTTTCATGCGAAACATTTATGCTGCGTATATATGAGAATTCACTCATATATACGCAAAACGAATGGGTCAAGCATGGCATTCGACGTGAGGGCATATGGTAGGCTATGTTTGAATGAAATTGATTGGTGCAGAGATGCGGGCTTATGGTGAAATGTTTAGGGATGACCTGAAATGGCCCAATTGTGTCGATCACTGGGTGGTAATGGTTCGTTTGGTATGAATGACATGATGTAGGTAACGGGCCATGGATGCCGAGGCACATATCTTAAAAGACACGCCACGGTTGTGGCCCGTGAATGGCACATTGCGTTCTTACCACACCACAGTATGGTAAGATTTTGTTGTGTGGCCCGAAAGAAGCCATAGTTGCAGCGCTTGGACGGTGCGTTGCACTGTTTGCAGTGTGATGCTTGTGGTGTCATGGGAGTTTGTCGCATGGTCCAAAAGATGCCGCAGTTGCGGCACCTGTACAGCACATTTGCGCTTTTTGCGGTGTAGTGGGAGTTTGTCGTATGACCGAAAGATGCCACAGTTGCAGCGCCTGGATAGCACATTGCGCTGTTTGCGGTGTAGTTGGAGTTGTTACATGGCCCGAAAGACGCCACAGTTACGGTGCTTGTACGACACGTTTGCACTGTTTGCAATGTAGTGGGAGGTTTATTCATACAGCCCAAAAGTCACACCTGGCACCTGGATGGCACATTGTGTTTTTTAGGGATGTATGCCAATAGTAAACATGTAAATGTAGCGTCTGTGGACGCCAGAACATAACTGCTTGCTAGATTAAGTGTTGGGAACATATGTGAAGCAATGTCGGGAAACAAGATTGCGTATACGTACGTACAACATCATTTAAGTTGGTTTGTTGTGAAATTATAAGGCACTTAAATCTATGTACCCAGATAAATACCATAGTCTGGTGTTTAACTAAGATGTATGGTTGGAGTTTTGTCGATTGTTTTCCAATGTAATGCAAGTAATTTTGTTAACTAAAAAATTTGATGCGGGGTGATTCGTCTTGTTTGACGATGACATATGAATCGTTTGGAGTTTGTACCTGAGGGATGGTTTTAATAGATGCTATCTGGGCACCGTTTGAAAGAGTGAGGTGAATGAAATGACTTGTTTATATTGATGACCTGCAATAATTTCTACGGAAAACTGAAATATTGAAGCATAAGGGAGGAGCCGAGCCGAATCATCCAGTGTCAATATAAATCTGTTACTTTAAACTTGGGTGGATTTTAAGATTATGACAGATTGCGGAATGCTTCTTAAAGTCATGCATCCATTAGGTTCTATGGTTGAGCTTGTTAAGAGTTTGTAATCTGATGATTAGTGCAAAAGTAGAAGACTGTCTGTAAATGAAATGATAGTTGTAGAAGTGCTTGCTTCATGT
Source organism: Myxocyprinus asiaticus (assembly GCF_019703515.2). NCBI lineage: Eukaryota > Metazoa > Chordata > Actinopteri > Cypriniformes > Catostomidae > Myxocyprinus > Myxocyprinus asiaticus. The sequence goes on from NC_059393.1 coordinate 3,956,665, forward strand.
ATCAGGGCTGCGAGGTGAGCTTGAATGCTGTGAGGCGAGATGTGTTTGTGGAATGTTTAATGAATGAGTGTAACATGGCAAACGATCTGCCTCTTGTGGGGCCAAAATCGGCTTGTGTCTGTTTGGACATTGGCTGTGTATAGCTATAGTGAGCTGTAGAGTGGTCAGAGTGGGAACTGCTGTGGCAGCGAGTTCGCGCTAAAATGTGTTTATTTGAGAAGTTGTTGTAATTAGAGTTATTGTAATTAGAGAGACTGTTACTGCTTAGAAACAAAGTGAATGATGGCATAGAAAAGTCAGTAGAATAAAAGGGCTTTGGCTCTGCATTGTGTCATATGTCCTATGGAATGTGGGAGGACTAGAACTTGCAATCAATCTTTAATGAAGGATGTGCTTGTGGCCATTCATTCCTTAGGAGTATTACCACCAACTGCTGTACGATGTATGTCTTGCATATGTGAAGCGTTGCATAACAATAGTTTTGTGAGGAGGGAATGCTCCACTCGACCCCCAGAGAATCGGAGCCCAGGCTATGGATGGCACTGTGTTTTCATCTCCTCCAGCTTTCACGCTGAGCTCCTCAAACTCCGGTGCATCCAACGAGCTCGGGTGCTGTGAGGAGGCAAAACGTATGTCAGAGCGGGTGCTACTGTGGCAGCGAGCTCACGCTAAAAATATCTGCGTTGATTAGAGAAGTTGTAATTAGAGTAGCATCATTTGGAAAGAGTTTGTTTGTTGCATGATTGCCCCTGAGTTCCGAATAGGATAAACTGCACTCTGAAGGGCATTTTGAAGGGAGAACAATCGTGATATTCGTGTTGGAAGATGACTTCAAAACGGAATCGCTGAATGGATCACGCCCTAAACGAGCTGTGCGGCGAGGTAATGAGCTTGACAGGAATCACCTGTGTGGGTGAACTAGATTTAAATGCTGGGGAGCGTTGGCATGATTGTTGAATTAAATAGTTAATCTTTGTTTCACTCATTCAAATGGAGCTGTAGTAGAGCTCGTATAGCGTGAAGCCGGAGCAGTGCCCGTTCGCAGAAACAGCTCATGCGATGGACCACTCCGGGTGGGAAGTTTAGATAAGAGAACATATGAACAGTTGTAGAGAGCGGTTTCATGTGTATGAGGCACCGAAGTAGCCGGCTTGCGGAAGCAGCTTCACGCGAACGGACCACTCCGGGTGGAAAGAATAGATTAGGAGGAAAGACAGTAAAAGCAGCACTTAAGTGTTAGCAGTCGATGCTGTGAAATGAATGAGCTGCTGTGGCAGCTTCTGTAGACACGAGATGATTTAGATGGAAGAGTTGTTCCGATGAAGGTGAATGCTTTGCAGAGGAGTTGCAATCTGACGATCTGAGTCACTTGCATGGGTCTGTTCGTGGGCAATGGTCGGGGCCGAATGACGAAACTCTCAATGCTTTGTAGAGGTAAGCGGCTGTTGATATACTCTGGCTGTGTGATTGGTCGGAATAAATTAACTTGCTCCTCCCGAACTTTGTTAATAAAATACCATTTAATCTTGAAGCCCAGTTATTTGCTGTATTTGAAACATTTGTATTTCTAATTAGGTTAATTTGATATAATTGTAGAAAAAAAAACTAATTTCGTGTGAAGTTTTCATGCTGGTGAGAGAGTGATTGTCAACTACATTTTTTAAAATAGTTTTATTGTTGCGTGCATGTGTGAGGAGCCAACTATTTGAAAGTTCTGGTGTGGATGAAAGACACAGATGTAGCAAAATCAATGCATTTCATCAATGTGATTAGTGTGAAAGTGGCTTCAGATGTGTATTCATATGTCTATTCAAAATTTCAAACACTCATGAAAAGGCATTGTCCTCGCAACTGTACAGAAAATGCGCAAACATGATTTTACAAAATAAATTGTGATGTTAAAAAAAGCACATTGAAAGGAAAATGAGTAGGGCCTATGAGTCGCTTGAGCTCCACTCCACTCACATACTCTAATAGTAAACAACAAGATGTGTTCCAGTTTTGAACAGGCACATTTGTTTTCCCGTGGCTTGATCTGTGGTTTAGCTTCACATCTCCCATGCTGCTTGCATTTGCTCGACAGGTTTGGGGATGTAAAAAGCCACGGCAAACTGAGCACACAGCAGTGTTCCCTCAACCCTTTCCAATTTGAAGATAATTACAGGCAATTAAACAAACGCTTTCCCTGCTAGGCTGAAGCCCCAGTGTGGGCACATTCCAGTGTGCATCCTTTATGGGGCCCTCACAATGTGGTCAGAGGTGTCCGTAAGTGAACAATGGGAAGGGTCTGTTTTATTGAAGAGATCGGGCAGTGCTTGAATGTGGATAAGCTGATGAAAAAGGGAACTGAAGAGGGTTCCACTTCAAACAAGAGAAAACCAAGTGTGGAAACTTGGCCCACTTTCCCTGCAAAACAGGAAAGAACTGGAGAGCAATTAACCAAGTTTAAACTGAGCAGTCCTCAAGGTGATACAACGTAGCACGTTTCCAAGCATTCAACCACCAGCGCTGACCACACAGCGGTAGATTTGTAAGCAGCAGCATTGCGAATGGGAAGGAGACCTTGAGTGCAACTGCTGCTGGGTCATTTCTGTTATACATCCTGTGTGCTTAATGCCCCATCATGTACAGTGGCCACAAAAATATGTGGACACTTAAGTCACACTTAAATATGTCTGGAAGTCTTTGTATTATATAACAAAATACCAAAGTGAGTAGATTTTTTTTTTTTTTTTTTTTTTTTGTAAAGAACTGAAGCACAGACACATTTTCAAACAAAACATTTCACAAAAAGAAGTTTGTTAGGTTTAGGGTGACCAGAATTTTTTTGTCTCAAACTGGGACTTATTATTATAAACAAACTAATATATTGTTCAAAATGAAGACAAGCAGTTTTTGGACACTTTCTAGTTGTCAAACATTAGTGGAACATAACAACACCTGTAGTTACTCTGCTAGGACATCTGTGTAAACCTGAATTCATACATCCAGAAAAAAAAGAAAAGAAAAAAAAGTATCTAAAATGAGAATATCGAATCTAATTCTTGTTAATGACAGAGGTCAGAGGAGAATGGCCTGACTGGTCAATGCTAACAGGAAGCTGACAGTAACCCAAAAACACATTTTAAAACAGTGCTATGCAGAAAATAATTTCTGAACGTACAACACGTTGAACATTGAGGCGGATGGGCTACAGCAGCAGAGAACCACTCTGGGTACCACTACTGTCAGCTTAGAACAGGAAACTGAGGCTACAGTGGGCACAGGCTCACCAAAACTGGATGGTAGACAATTGGAAAAACATTGCCTAGTCTGACAAATCTGGATATCTACTGAGGTACACAAATGGTAGGCCCACTGCAGCCTCAGTTTTCTGTTCTTGGCTGACAGAAGTGGAACACAATGTCTTGTGAACCCAGTGCTCTTCTGCTGTTGTAGCACATCCGCCTCAAGGTTCGACATGTTGTGCATTCTGAGATGCTATTCTGCTCACTACAATTGTACAGAGGGGTTATCTGAGTTACTGTAGCCTTTTTGTCAGCTTGAAGAAGTCTGGCCATTCTCCTTTGACCTCTCTCATTTAACAAGGCAATTCCGTCCGCAGAACTGCCGCTCACTGGTTGTTTTTTGTTTTTCGCACCATTCTCTATACATTTAGAGACTGTTGCGTGTGAAAATCCCAGGAGATCAGCAGTTACATAAATACTCAAACCAGCCTGTCTGGCACCAACAATCATGCCATGGTCGAAATCACTAAGTTCAAAATGTTTGCCCATTCTAATGGTTGATGTGAACATTAACTGAAGCTCCTGACCAGTATCTGCATGATTTTATACATTTCTCTGCTGCCACATGATTGGCTGTTTAGATAATAATGTACAGGTGTACCTAATAAAGTGGCCGGTGAGTATATATATTTAATGCTTAAATTAAGTTAATGCATAACAAGAATCTGCTAGTTTCTGAAAATAGTACACCCACAATTGATGCTCAAAGGGATTCTAAATGCTTGCATCAGGCTGCATTACATATTTTCTGCCCCATCACTTCTGTTTACAGACAGTGGCTGTCCTTGAACTCCTACAGGTTAAAAAACTAATTTGTTGGCTGATTTTTCAGTGGTAAAGATGGTCAGTGGCCTTGACCCTTGCTTGTGGCTGAGCTGAATTTTAATTCTCTGCCAGACACAGAAGATCTGGACTGTTTCTCTTTGAAGGACATCCAGTGACAGCAGCACAGTCCCTTGGCAGGCCTGTCAGAGCATTGCAGCAGAACTAGATAGACAATGAGCTGTGTGTCTGAGCTGCATTTGAGATACATGCCAGAGAGAGGGAGATTTACCCTTCTACAGGAAGCTCGGGACTTCCCGTTCCCAATGGGTGAAGGTCTCACTTTTAACTTCCCGTTGACCACCATTTACAATTACTGACAAGAGTTCAGTCATGACAACTCTCTAAAAGATTTAGCATGTTAATGTGGGTATGACATATTGATAGGATATTGGTCTTGGCAGACTAGTTTTGCTACGCTGCTACTGCTAGCAAATACACAGACATACTGAGTAAGCATGTGGACATTCAGCTGCTGCAGTACAATTAGACAATGCAAGACATGCTGCAGTACAATTAGACATTACAAACAATTCCCCAACAAAGCAGGGAAGCCACACAAAATGCATGACACATAGGCCACGTAGACACTACAGAGTTCCGGGAGTGGCAACCGCATTTAAATGCAGGAGTGAATCCCCTATATTATAGTTCCATGTGTGTACGGAATACAGGACTGATTCCCGCAATTGCGATGATTGACAAGTGTAGCCATAGCAACGCTGCAGTGTTTCGCGCCTGTGAAACATGAATGACTCCAGCTTAACCCATTTTTGTTCGCTGTTTTTGAGAAAACAGATTATCCACCACAGAAGTATTATCATCTGATAAGTTTAGTTAACTGCCGTTGACAGAATCGCCATGTTTTGTTTATGCGCGTAAGTGGCTGTTGTTAAACAGCGCACGTGATCTCGACTGTAATGTACAGGTTGCCCCTAGACTGCAGGGATGATGAGAGAAACTACTGATGAGAGAGAAAGACTGGAATATATGAATGAATGAAGACACATACCTCTTTAAGTGTGATTTACATCAGGAGAAGACACATCTCACATGAACCATTAATCACGTCATTAACAACTAGTTATTGAGTTCGGTTCCGTACACACTGTGTGGATTTTTTTAAATGTGGTTGTCACTACCTGAATTTTTCGGGAGTTAATTCAGTTTTAGAATGTGGTTGTCACTCCTGTATTTTACTTAACTGTGTGTGTACAGAACAGGATTAAGCACTAAAAGATGAACTGACAACCGAAGTTAGCTGCAGTGTGTACGTGGCCATAAACACAGAGCACAACCACAACCAATCAGATCTATCACATAGGCTTGTGTACTGCTGCTACTCCGAAGCAGCTAATTAATTACTTAATCAATTACATTTGCAAGCTTGTTCAAGGGTGATCAGATTGTGTTATAGCTCAACCGATAGCGCATTGCACTAGCTATGCAGAAGTACCGGGGTCACGTAGAGTATGCAAGTCAACACATGAGCCGAAAGTGTCAGAGAAACACCAAAAAATTATGTGATTGTGACACCAATTGTGTTTTTTTTATTTTTTTTTTTATGTCACATTGGCTTTTTATGTCACTATCGGTTAGTTGTAGGGTAGGGGGGTGGGTTTTGATGATTTTAATTTGGATTTAGCATTAACCTTAAAATATTTTTGGGAGAAATTTTTCTCACTTTTAACACCATAATGATTTTGCTTTATTAGCTGACAACGTGTATGTTCATGTAAATTGCTAAAATGATTTTCCTTTATCGGGGTAAGGTCATTATTGGCTTAAGCAAAAAACACATACGACACACGTAGATATTTTTCCCATCACCCAGATTTCTCTCTGCATATAAACAATTGTACGACTGGCTCATCCAATGTGCACAAGTGCAGAGTGCATGTCTATTTATATTTTGATGTCAAAAGCAGATTTTTTGCATTGTCAAAATTTTTGATTATGCTGATTGTTTGTAGTTATCGATACTTTGGTGTGCATGTAAACACACTTATTGTTAAGTCCTCTAGGTGGTTGCTTACTAGCCCAATAAAAAATAAAAAGTCTTGATTATCCTCTGGTCTTCTTCAACTCAAGTCTATCAGATTGTTCACCCATTTTATCGTCCACCAAGTAAAAATCTTAAGTGTGATTGCTTTGAAAATTAAAAGCCCATTTGAAGTATAATTCATCACACAAATGATGCAGGCCACTTTCGTGGCAAAATTTATTCCTTAGGGTTAGGGGTTTTGAAAAAGCTCTAACCCCAAATTTGAGCAATAATAGTCATGCTTGCTTGCTTTCATGCTTTCATAACATGCTTTGATCAGTATACACTCATGGACATTGAGTCATATTCATTCTAAAAGTTCAAAGAGATTACACAGGATGCTCAGGCATGTGTACATTGCTTATCATTTACTTTCATTGGAGATCAGACAAGGGAAGAGCTGTGTTAAACGGACATGGTGAGCATGTCCATTGCTTCCTTTTGGCTCTTAACCCTCCACTGCTGGCCTCCGTGAGGCAGCGCTGTGCTGAATCAGACAGAGGTCCTCCCTCTGGGACCACACTGCCCGTCTATAAGGGGGTTTTGCTTGAGTGAAGCATTATAATGGCTCAAGGAAACATTGCTTCTCTGAAATCTTTCAGAGCTGTCAAACGTTGAAGATTAATGCCCGAGCAGGATCCCTCTTGGGGAATGAACTCTCCATTCTCTCTTCTTTCCTTCTCCCACACTCTGTAAACTCACAAGAACATCTTTCTTCCGATCCCTCGTTGGCCGCCTTCAACATTTATTTCCTTCTTTAAACATATGCATGTAAAAACATTTAATCCAACTTCAAACGGTGCCACTCAACGGGTGCATCTGACAGCCAGGCTCGGAGCTGAAGTGGGACTCTTAAAACAATCTGTTCTTGGAGACGGCTCTGTAAGAAGTAGAAATTTTGATTGATCTGTGGCCATCAAAATCTTTTTCAGAGGAGCATCTCTTTCGGACAGCGTCAGATCACACAAGAGCCATTCTCACTGTACTTATTTACTCGCTTGACAGCTTGATCGCAGATGACCAAAGAAAAGTCGCAAGAGACGAAGAGAGAGGATTTTATGACATTACCAAACCACACTACTCCATTTGTAGGGATAAAGATTTCGCAAGATTCCAAATTATCTTGTATAACCCCATTTAAAAAAAAAAGCTGTGGTGGAGAATGCTTGATTTTCTTGACATCGCAGAGTTGTCGTGAACATATGGACTGTCTTCATTCATCTTGTCAGAGTTCCTCAAAATTCCATCATTCCTCAGGGTCTGAGCATTATCTTGTAATGGAATTATATTTTTCTACTGGGGTTGTGGTTGATCCTTTTAACAGTCAAAGAAATAGTTTTACTCTGGCATACAGCAAATCCGATGAAAGGTAGATTATGGCCGCATCCACACTAACTAATTTTCAATTTGAAAACTCTGTCTTTAGTTGTCTAATTTCATTGTTTGCCAAAGTTTGCAGTTATGGAGAGCATTTTTTAAATGCTCTGCTTTCGGTTGAGGAAGACTATTCTTGCATTCTATTGTGCATAAGTGGCGCAAGCGCAGTGAAATTAATGCATTTTCAAATGAAAACAATGTGGACATAGCCTTAAAATTACCCACATTCACATTGCTCATTACCCACAACACCTATTTGACCTTTTTTGAAACCCATTAATGATTTGCATAAATAAATAATTCCTTTGTTGTTAAAAGTAATAGTAAAAGTAAAAAGTAAAATCTTTCATCATTTACTCTTATTATTACTTCAAGTCATTCCAGATTCCATATGTATTCTGTGGAACTCAAAAGGATAACTTTTTAAAGAATGTTTGCTCTGCTCTTTTTCATACAATGGCCATAAATGGGGTCTGGAACAGTCTGTTCAGCTCCAAAATCCTCTTGTATGCTATATTATTTTACAAGTCATCGAAAGCTGTATAATAGCTTTGTGCATTTCGACGCATTTAACATGAAATATTTTCAATAAAATTGTAGTTATTGAGACACAGTTTGAGCCAGGTTTAATGTTAATGATGCCATATACCTTTGGTTTTTTTGTGTCTTGTATCTGATGCCAACTCGCCAGTTTGAACATGCAAAAGTGCAAATGAGATTTGAGAACTAGGGTGGAATAACAAATAAAATGTCGGCCTATTCAAAAATTACATAAAATGAATACAAAATATGCCCTATATACGTTCAACAACACTTGCAGTTTCTGCCACCAATTTTGGCAAGCACAGACTGATTTCAGCAGCAGAACTTTCGACCTACTGTTGCCAAAATCACAGTGCGATCAGTCTGGTGAGGTATCTATCAACTGTGACTGTCAAGGAATTAATACCTTCATTCAAACTTTTCCATTTAAATTTTACTTCAGTTTAAATTAATACATGTCAGATTCACTTTACATGAAGAAATCCACTACAGTCTGGATTGTACGAGTCTATCCAAAGGCTTGTAGTCTTTAGATATTATTGTAAAAGTACATGCATGTGTCTTGCAGAGATTTCTGTTTAGTCCACAGTGTGTTCTACAGCATTGAAAATAACTCAAACCATGAAGCACCTTCTTTGGAGCTGGCAACCTACAAAACATTTTCAACATAATCTCGTTCCCTCATTGTTCTAATAAGAAAATAGGTGGCATTCCTTGCCCAGCACAAGCACACATGGACAGTATCCCTCGGTCTCTCCCATATGGAATTCAGTGGATGAACAGTCTGGAACGATTACTCATGCTTGGCTTCTCATCGTGGATATGATGTTGATGTTGAGGTTAAGCAGATTTTGTAGAGCAGATCACTGATGTGACCCCTACTACACAGCTTCTGTTTGAATAGGCTCTTGGGGTCAAGCTGAGCCTTGTGATTGCAGGACCTTAAAGGGGTCAGATAGGTCAAGTGCATTTCCATGAGAGTCGGTGCTTCTGCCAGCTTCTTCTGTAGGTGGACGAGACTAATGATTCATTGCTTTTTTGTTACAGGACACCATACTAAACCATTCAGGTAATATTACACATCTTGGAGGTCATTTTTGGCCCTCATGGTGCGATTTTGGTGACACCAAATTTGTCATCATGGTCCCAAATCCTCTCCACTACTCAGGTGCACACTAACACCCATCCAGTCCAAGGTGGCGCTGTAATACGCACTTTTATCATTTTTGTCAATACCTTCGCAACCATGTGGAATGAAATATAATGTTTTATTCTTTTTCCAACTCCTACTAGACCGTTAGTCCAATTTGCACAAAAGTTTGCATATATAATCTAAAAGACCTCATGACAAAAAATGTCAAAATAATTTTGATTCTTCAAAGTCGCCAAATTTAACACAAATTCTAAGTACATTCCTTTGTTTGTTTATATTTATTGCAGTGAATTCAGCAAACTCAAACTGATACCTTGAAGTTATTGTAGTTTGCATGTAAAAGAGAAACCAATACACTATTAAAACTGACCAATGAGTTTATATTTATATATATATATATTATTATTTTTGTATTTTATTTATATTATTTACACACCTTCATCCCCAAACACCAACATCACTGATGACTCATCCTGTCCTTCAATCATTCCTCCATTCCAACCCAATCAATAGCAATGAAATACAAAATCAAAGGTCATTGTAATGCAATTCCCCATTGTTAAAGAAGATCCATGCACTTACTAAATAATAGTTTTCATTTTTTATTCAATTTTTAATGATTATTTCTGTTCAGGCTCTCTGGCAGATAGTCATGTCTGAGGATTCAAGATTGTTAACAGAGGCTGATTTCCTGGAACTTGATTACATAATAATATCCCTCACAAAAAAGATTCAGAAACCTCAACACCTTCAGGCTCATGATGAAAGTGGAGTGCCTCCAAAACAAACTCTGCGAGAGTATGTGAGTGTGAACACATTTGAAATGGTTCTTCCACAGGAGCTGTGCTTCATTAGTCTTTCCCACTCTTAATTGTGTGTGTTCTGTCATGCGTTCAGTGCTTTCTTAACCAACATTTACATTTAGTCATTTGGCAGACTTCCTCCATTTCAAATTCTTTTTTTTTTTTAAAGACTCTACCCTAATTTCATCTAACAAAGGGGTTATTTCGAAACTATTCATTTGGAATAATTCTATAATGCTCATTGCTTTTTCATTTGTGCATTTTGTGAGTGATTTTGATAAAATGGTTTAAAGTTTGTTCTATAAAAGAATACGAAAGTGAAAGTCAGTTATTTGAAGGGTCAGTTAGGATTTAGGTCTTAGGGAGGCTGAACTTCTAATCAGGTTATTAGAAGTGTTGGTTCAGAGGTACAGTATGTTTTGTGTGTGTGTGTGTGTTTTTTTTTTTTTTTTTTTAAGAGCGAGAGGTCACAGGTTCAAATCTCACTGAATGCACAATTAGTATATATTTATAAGTCTGTTTAAAATAGGGGCCTGGGTAGCTCAACGAGTAAAGATGCGAGTTCGAATCCAGGGTGTGCTGAGTGATTCCAGCCAGGTCCCCTAAGCAACCAAATTGGCCAGGTTGCTAGGGAGGGTAGAGTCACATGGGGTAACCTCTTCATGGTCACTATAATGCGGTTTGCTCTTGGTGCCACCCGGATTGAGGTGAGTCACTACGCAACCACGAGGACTTAGAGCACATTGGGAATTCCAAATTGGGGAGACTGGGGAGATTTTATATTCTATAAAATCACTCATTGCCAGTAGGTACACTACCGGTCAAAAGTTTTGAAACACTTACTCATTCTTTATTATAATGTTTTTTTTTTTTGTTTGTTTGTTTGTTTTTTACATTTAGTATAATAGTAAAGTCATCAAAACTATGGAATAACATAAATGGAACTATGGGAATTATGTTGTGACTAAATAAAATCCCAAATAAATCCAAACTGTGTTATATTTTAGCATCTTCAAAGTAGTCACCCTTTGCCTAGAATTTGCAGACATGTACTCTTGACATTTTCTCAACCAACTTCTTGAGGTATCACCCTGGGATGATTTTTAAACAGTATTGAAGGAGTTCCCATCTATGTTGGGCACTTATTGGCTGCTTTTCTTAATTATTTGGTCCAAGTCATCAATTTCAAAAACTTTTTTTTTTAATTAAGTTTTAGTTTTATAATGAAATAAATTAATATGGTGGCACAATTATATTTTTGTCTACAAAACTAATTTCAAACATTTAAGCATACGCCTTCAGATCAAAAGATTTTTAAGATCATGAGCAACATTTCAGTCAAGTGTTTCAAAACTTTTGACCGGTAGTGTATATACTATAAAATGTTTTGTTGGGTTACTTTTTATTTATTTTTATTTATTATTATTATACAAATCTTTAAGGTATGTTCTAATACAGAAATTAACTTACCTGCCTACAAATAAACCTACCCTGAAAACTTTTACTGGAGTAAAAAGTTTGACAATAAGCCCCATTGTCCCAAATATAAGAACTGTTAATCATGGATTAAATATATATTTTCTCCTAGCTTAACTCTGCAGCTAATAATTTTTTTTAGCAGACACATCTTTGATAGTTACGTTGGGAATCAAAGGTGTGAATTCACTCACTTTAGAGCCTACTCTCACATTCACGTGCACACAGTCTACGACTCCTGGTAGATCAGGACGGGTCACATCCTGGTGCCTTCTGTCCCTTTGAGGCTTCTGTCTACTTCACTTCCTGTTGCTCAAGATGAGTGTCACTGTAGGACAAAATAGTGTGAGTACATACAGCACATTAACTGTTTATGACTGTTTTAAATGAGAGAGGGCTTGTGAAATACGGGTTGACATCTTTTATTGCATACAAGGACAGCTGTATTTGAGAAGAAAAAAAATCACACGAGATAATTTTAATATATTTATTGTTTCTCCTAAACAGCAGTGAGATTAATAGGCAAATTGAGATTGTTGCTTAAGGTCTCCTGCTTATCAGAGGTTTATTTGTGTATGTACAGTATTTATGTTCCCCTAAAAAAGCCCCCAGCATTCCCCATGTCTCAAACTGTGCTCAGATTTGCCAAGATACCAAAGTCTGCAATCAAAATTTCAGTATCAATTTGAACTCAAATATTTCTCTGCAAATTTTCACCAGACCAAATGATCTGAGCTATACTATCCACATTCATTATAAAGCATTGCACTTTTACTGTATGGCAAATAATTTTCTCATTTTTGTCTATTTGTATATTTCTCCAACAAATATTATGAGGGATTTTTTTTTTTTTTTTTTTTTTTTCTGATATAGTTTTATGCAATAAGTTTTGTGTTCCTTTGAAATAGGTTTACACTCCCTCACAATTATTTTTGGTTCCCTCGCAATAGCTTTGTCAATCCCATTCGTAGCTTTATCTGCAAAAGCTTTATACAATCCATCCATTGTAAATTTTGTAGTAACTATGGTTTAACTACAGGTATTATACAACTACTATTGTTACTGAAGTAAAACTACAGTACATTCTGTGGTTACTATTGTTTTACTATGAATACTATAGTTCAAATATGGTTACTGTAGTAAAACCATGGTAATTTTTGTGATTACTTTGGTTTTACTACAAATACCATAGTCCAACTATTGTCACTGTTGTAAAACACAAACATAATTTCTCAGTCAGGCATCAATTTCACCCTGAAAATGGTGACTAGACTAGCATAGAGGTACTGGGTTTACAATACTGCTGTCATTTCAAGTCATTAGGTGTCAGTTTTCACTCTTTCAAGGAAGTCCCCAGGACAAGAAGCACCAGTCATTTGTCCTGAAGAGCAAATCTGCATATCACAGGATCAGTCTAAGATGAAAGAACTTCCTGAATGTAGACAGATATTCACGCTACAGCTGCACAGAGACATACACAATTTTTCAGGTCTGTTTTTAATATATATATTATTATTTTATTGGCTAACTACAGTATAAAGGCTATGCACTCTTATTATTTGTGTATCTGAAACAGACTTAATGTCTTAAGGTAAAAGTTTATCCAAAAAAATTATCCCATCATGTTAGGCAGAATAATTGTATCATTCACCATTTACTTTCATTGCATCTTTTTTTGTTATTTTTTTAATGCAATAAAAGTTATTTGTCTAACATGGTGACCTATAAATAGTGCAGAATCGTGAATATTGTTTCTTCATTTTACCTCATAACCATTGTTCCCTATCTGTCACTCACTCACATGTAGTGACACTAGGGGTCACTCTTGGGAGCCCCAAACACCTCTGCTTTTTGAAAAAAGGCCAATGGGAATTGGCAAGTGGAATTTGCATGCCACTCCCCCAGACATACGGGGGAGTGGCATGCAAAGGGAACAGAGGTTACGAAAGTAACCAGGACGTTTGTTTTCAAATTTTCAAAATCTTAAAATGTATTTACAGGTTTTAATTAGATTTCTAATCCCAGATTTTTAATGTGAACTCCGACTTTTGAACCTCATGTACAACCTAATAAAACATCAACCCATTTATTTAACACAAAGCACTATGAATTTTTTAAAGCAAAGTCATACTAAACAATAAAACTGCTGGAAAGTAGCATTTGACAATTAAGATTGATGGAATGAAATAAATTAAAAAGTAAAAATTCCTAGATAATTTGATTTTCTAAGAATGGTCCTTGTGGAGCCGGCGTCTCCCTGTAATTAACTTAAGAAATGAGACAGGAAAAGCCGGATGTGACAAGACAACATCTCACTGCTAAAAGATGAGAGAAGGTCTTTTTTACTGTGGTGTAGCACTGAGACAGAGGTAATTTGTTGGACAAATGGTTTTGCTTTACAAGCTTTGGAGTCTAAAGAAGTGTAGATCCCTAAAGAGGTAGGGAAGGAAGTCATGGTCAGTGGCTGTAAAAAGCCAGTTGGTCTTCTTCACATCCTGTGCAAAACAGTCCAAAGTGAAATGGGGGAACACCTTTTCATGTGGATAAGTCCTGTCCCATGTATAAGGGACCTCTAAAGGAATGTGGATGCCCATTAATAACAACAAAATAAATCCTTATTGAAGCCTTCTGGCATGGAGAAATTCAAATGTAATCATGTAAATTAGTGGTTCTCAAATGGTGGGTCGCAACCCAAAAATTGGTCACAGCTTCTGATAGGGTCATGGACAGTGGGGTTTTATTGATCTGTTTATTGATCTGTTTCTCATCCACACTTATCATATCGCTTATGAAGACATTGATTAAACCATTTGAGTTGTGTGGATTACTTTTATGATGCCGTGTTGTGCTTTTGGAGCTTCAAAATGTTGTCACCCATTCACTTTCATTGAATGGATCTACAGAGCTGAAACATTCTTCTGAAACTCTTTGTGTTTTGCAGAAGAAAGTCATACACATCTGGGATGGCATGTGGGTGAGTAAATAATGAGAGTTTTCATTTTGGGGTGAAGTAAATAATAAGTAAATATACAGCAATTTAGACAGATAGATGTTATTTACATTGTTATATACATTAGCACCAAATGTTATTTACATGGCAAAAACAGAGTAGTTTAAAGTGCAATGACAAACAATAAATAACAACCCATCACCGCACTGTAAAAAGATACATGGAAATATGAAAGACGCCAACTGAAGACAGCATCTCTCTAGTCTCGTGCAGCCAGACCTTTGACTTAAACAGCAAAGGTCTGGGTTCTATAGCAGCTTCAGCTGGTCAAGAACCACCCACTTAGACAGGAAAAGCCATCTATCTGACATGTAAAGTGACCAATCACTATCGGTTTTGTCATTATGTGGTGTTCAGGGCCGGGGCTGTTGAAAATGTATCATACCATAATAAAAGACATGGGGAAAGAAATAATTGATATAATGTCGCGCAAAACTCCACGATGGATTGCTCAGAAAACACACAGGAAAATAGCGGAAAATGTGCAGAGAGTCTAAGTAGGCCTACAGCACAGCAAACTTCATTACAGAGAATTTCACAGATATATAACTAAGAAAACAAAGCTGAAAATGCAGCTCTGCTCGTGGATATCCACTTTACCTGCTGCAACGTGCCTCAAATGAAACTCTGAAAAACCTTTTTTTTTTTTTTTACTGATGTCACTATCCTGGCAAGCTGGGGCATATTCTGTGATTATATTTTCCTTAAAAGCATTCATTGAATCAATGTGGAACCTTGTGAACACAACTCGGCTTCCAGTCGGACTGATAAAAAGTTCTGCTTGCTTCTATTCACAGAAGTTCCATAAAACCAGCCAATCAGATTTAAGCTGAGCTGATCTAGAAAGTGTTTTCCCATTTTGAGTGCTACAGTGCATGCATCAGACTGTTAGGGCACTCCAAGAGTGATCGACATAGAGCGACACCAAAAGAACAGTATAACAGGAGAAACAGAAGCACGTGTCCCAAAAAACACCACTTTATTCAAGCCATGGTCGTAAACGATACCATCCAGCGTTAAATGATCAGGATATACCCACAAATGCATGTTTGAGGTAGCTAATACTGGCTGGAATGGTGCATTAGAAATCAGGTCCAGCATTTTGCTAGCACCCGCAGCATGATTTTGGGGAGCTGAGGTGGAGGGAGATATTTGATGAGTGGGAGCTGGGGAGGAGGGAGCCTGTGGTACATTAACAGCAGCCACATAACTATAACTGCTAAAAGCACCACCAGGCTTCTTTATGGGCACCAAAAATCTCGCTTGGGTCTCGCAGCTGGTCCGCAGCAGAGTGAAGCCACATCTTGAGTGTAGAACATGTCATTGCTTTCGGCCAATTACAAAAATAGAAAAATACAAAAAAATGTGTGCTATTTTGTGATTATTTGGGGCGGTCTAGACACAGCCTCAAAGTTGGCAACACACAGCCCACCCCCAAATTTATTTTAACAAATGGACAAATCGTAAAAACATTTATAAAATCTTTTATTTAATATCGCCTAATGTTCCTGCCCATGCCTGCATCCGGCCCCCCCGGCAACGCATATGCTGTGAGATGTGCTGGAAATGACTATGGTGGAAATTGTCATGACTTTCAGGAAAAATTACAAATGACATAAATCTCCTGTTGAACAATTTTAGTAGATATTTTAATGTAAATAAACTAATGAGACAAATTTACTTTCTGTAAATTCACAGTTCTAGAAGTGTCTGAAGTTGAAGAAACACCCATAAATATATGTGAAACGCTTTGTATATGTATTGTGTTTAACTACTGTAATGGGAGAACAGCCTTCACTTCTTATATCAAATTCAACATTAGGATATTTAATGTCTTAATGTTATTTTTTTAAAGGTACTATTACTGTTGTGAGTCCATATACCAAAAGATGGCAGGTAAATTTATAGTGGCCTTTGAATTATGGAAAATGTAAAATAAAAAAAAAATTACAATTGCCTTACCATGAGGCCAAATGAGTGCTTTGCATCTGTTTGGGTGGAAAACTTTTCTTGCAAACTGTGTGTTAATTAGGCCATGGTGATTATACACAATTAATAGTTCATTTTTCTTTTTTTTTTTTTTTTTTCTAAAAGCATTAAGTGGGAGAATTTGAAAAGGCAGAATACTTCAAACCAGAGGCCTCGAGTGATTTGATCTATTTCTGTGGCTCTACAGCATTGCTTCAAAATGAATTCTTCGAAAAAGAGCCGTATTGCACCACTTCTAATCATTCTATTTATGACATCACCTAGAACTTGAACAGTTTCATATGAGTCTGAGCTCATTTAACCCAATTTCATCTAAACTAGAAGCTTTGGCTTTCTGCTGTTTTTAAGACAGTGACAATTAAATAAATTCAATGTGTTTAAATCAAGTTTTAGGCTCTCTATCAATTTTTCATAACACTTGTGATTATTAAAAGCTTTTACTGCATTATTTATTAGCATTTTCCAGGTCAAGGTTATGGGAAAATAATACTTATTTCAGTTGGGTTATGAGAAATCCCATCTGCTGTGGTTTTAGCAGTACTGAAGGCGTAGTTTTCAGGGCAGGCATTGCTTTTCTGGCGCTCAACAAGATAAATTGCATCACAATCTACATCCAAAGGCCGCATTTCATCTCAAGACTCAGCAATATTAGAATAGTATCCTCATGTGTATAAGTGGCTTCATTGTTTTGAGTTTTAAGTGTTAAAAATGGAGTGTTGTTTGGTATATAAATAATACCCTGGATAAAAAATACAATTTGATGTGGAAAGTGGCCTCTTAACGGACCTACTTATTTTGTCCATGGATGAAAAAAAGGAGGCTGTATCACATGCTTGTCAAGTGCTACACATAGCCGGGACTATATGTCTTATTTTTTTATTTATTTATTCTGTATTTAATTTCAGCCTGTGCAAATCATTTTTGGAGGTAGACAGATTTTATGTAGTGGGTGTTTCAATATGCGTGGATTTTTGCAATTGGCTGTAACTCTGAGATGTGCTTGAGTGAGCCAAATCAAACTAGTGGGTGTGAAGTATCCTCTGTTTAAGATGTAAACCCAAACATAATATCACGTTTATCAATCATGACTGTTGCATATGTTTTAAATCCTTCTGTACACCAGCAAATCATCCATACAGCAACCTCAAAACAAGAAAACAAGAAAAAAATAAAATCAAAACACAAAACCTTATACAGTATATACCTCTATATATTTATATATACCTTATTATTATTATTATTATTATTATTATTATTATTATTATTATTGTTGTTGTTGTTTTTTTTGTTTTATGCTAAAGAACACATAAAATATGCTATGTGATCATAATCTTCACCAACCGTTTTGGATATTTTGATCTTTCCCCATTCAAGTAGACAGGAGCTGTACTTTTATGCCGCTTGTAACCATTGAAATTAGCTGCCCTGGAGTGTTCATAAGATGCCTACCAAGTGGACTGATTTGCCTTAAAAGGGACTTGGGCTACAAACCACACAAACTACAAACTCAAGCTTCTCAATCTGCCCTTAAAAAAAAAAAAAGAAAGAAAGAAAGAAAGTAGTTAAAAACAATGCATCCACAAATAAACAACATTCAATATATTTAAGTGGGGACAATTTGTTTTTTATTTTTTTATTTTTTTATTTATTTTTTAATGTATAACAATGTGATTATATAAAACTTAATTTAATCAGAACCATATTTTTCTGGCACAAAACACTGACGGTTTTGATGGTTTGAATGAACAAACTTAATTAGGGTAACAACTGTAAATTTACACTATACACTAAATACAACTAAACAAACTAGAATCATTCAACTTAGCTACCCTAATTGTATCCTACTTTATATAACTATCTCAAAAACAGTAATGAACAGAAATAATAATAATAATAATAATAATAATAATAATAATAATAATAATAATTCAATATTTCCAACATATTCTCAGGACAACTCGTAATAATGAGATGGCAAAGTTGTAAGATAATGTATGTCTCGGCTTGTATGAAAAGGTATGACTTTTATTACCATAGAGACCAACCAAACAACAAACAGAATTTCAAATTGAATCAATACAGGCATCAAATTTCTGCTAGCCTCCTATCCAACACTTTATTTTAAGAAAGGAAATGTCTCTGAACAAATTTGGTTTATCAATACATGTTTTATTATTATTATGCAATACAAATGACTGATGTATGACAATAACCTGTAATATGCCGCACTCGTCTCATTTCAAACCTGATGTTTCTCTTTCTTCTGTAATGCAGAAAATAAAAAAATATATATTACAATAACTGTTAAACTTAACTTAATTGAAAGAACACTGTTTCAAAACCCTGATATCTTTATGTTTTCCATTGTACACAAAAGTTATTTTTCCATTAAAATTATGGCCAGGTTTATGGTTTGGTTAAGGGGTTATGTTTAGGTTTGGGCTAGGAGTTAATCTTAGGAAAAATCGTAAACACATTGTTCACTGGTTTGTTTATTTTTCTACATGGGAGTAAAAGGCATATATTGTATGTATAAGTGAACTTGTACGATCTCTTATGATTTTGCTATCTCGTAATGTTATTACGACTTCTCATGAAACCACATTGTATATTTCACTATGCAAAAGCAATACTAAAGTGCTGTGCAGGGACCTAAATCTGTGAATTGTATTTTGTATTGGTCCGTTTATATGAACTGTCCTAACTAACAGATTCCCTAGAATGAAATGGACATTCCACTGCTTCATATGAGAGAGAAACATTAGGAGGAAATTGCTTTTGATTATTGTTTCAGTTCGCTCAGCTATACAGCAGTAGGTGCAATACAACGTGACAATGTAACATCATGCAGCATTTTGTCTCTCCTGCTACTCATTTAAAATTGTCTTTTTACTGATAAGATGCACTATATTAAAATAACTGAGCTACTGTCATATACTGAAAGATTTTGTTAAGTTAGTATGTTTTTTTTTCCTCAACACTGCTCAAGAGTTCTCACAGTTCAGCCTGTCCTTAGCAGTGTTAAAGATGTGTTGACTAGGTTGGCTTAGAACTACAGGTAATCATTTCAGCACACAGTGGTATGTAATGGTGTTTTAATGGAGTTCCCCCAAGCTGCTGCTACAATTACTTACAGACAGAATGGCAGCTCATCAGAATAAACCATACTTCATTCCCTGGTGATGTGATCTGGAAATAATATTAGGATTAGTGTACAATAACAGTTAGGGAATTAGGTCAGGCTTTCCTTTAAACTTGAGAGTGCGTGAGAAGAAAAACAGACTACCTGATCTTCCACCCGCTGGCAAGTGTCTCCACCAAATACCAGAATAATAATCACTATTGATTTCTCTTTATTTCTGACATTTACTGTCTAACACTTTTGGCTTTGATTTAATTTTCTAATACATTATTAGTATTTGCTATGGCAAGAATCACTATTACTATTGCTAAAACTTTGGGTTAGGGATTATTCCGTAAAAATGTCAACTTGACTGCCTAACTTGTCCTGCACAGTTTGTGTTACTGAACAATATCTCAAATCATGTGGCTTTTTGAAAAGGGTTGTGCTTTTGCTGTTTTAAGAAATCTGACTTGCGATTTTTACCAGGTGGAAAAAAAGGCTTATATTGAAGGAGGAAAATCACATAACAACATTTAGGTATCAACCCACAACACACCACCCTTAAATTGTTGAGCCGACATTTGCATGGGGCAGGCACCACTCACACTTTCTTCAGAAAATGTACAAATCTAGGAATAGCCTTCCCTTGATCTGCACTCAAGAGAGCTGCATTTATTACAGAATGATGTAGTCAGGTTGTTCAGAAAAGCAAACATAACATAGGAACTGTCATTAAGGATATTTCGTAGATCCAATATTTCAACATACTGTCCGTTGTTGCCGTATGGTTTAGTTCCCCCTGCCAGTTACACCAGATCGGGTTTGTGGGCTCAGATTCAATCAGGACTGGGCCTAGAGAGTCTTGGCACCAAAATTCAATTTTGCTCGCTCGTCCTGAGGATCAGAAGCGGGTGCCACTTTAACCCCTGCAAGCGGGCACCTTTCAATTTGGGGGATTAACGCCACGGGCAACCGTTGATCTCGAAGCTGAAGGACGGGACACCCAGTGCACCCATCGGCCACTCCCCCTCTCTCCTCAATCTGATTACGCTAATTAACTCAGATCTCCTCCACCAATTTCACTCCATCTCATCTCTCTCATTCCCCGACCACACCACCCACCGAATCAGACTGGAGACATGGGATCTCTTGCTTGGCCACCTCAGACGATTGGAAATTGGAGATATAATGGCTGTTGGGAGCTCATTAGATTGTGACTTTTTTATCTTGTTAATGAATATTGTAAATACAGGATGAATAATTAGAGGACAGGGACAACTGTCACTGTGGCAATGTTGTCTTTAGATGAAATAGTGGATGACTAGATTTCCAAGGTCTTAAAAATTGAATTGGGATGTCTGTCTGGAAGAAAAAAAGCCTTTGTTTTGGAAGTGTGTGTAAATATTTATTGTACTAAAGGCCAGGCTGTGATGAATAGAACAAAATTTAAGTTGTTATTCACTCTCAAATCTAAATATATTACATATGGATAAAATATGGCGGCTACGTCGAGAACATAAAACCTTATTAGTTTTTTTTTTTTTTTTGTCTCGGGATAAAAGTACAACTTTACTACTATGCACTTTAACATTTGACTTAATGTGTCAGGGTTTGGTAATGTGAATGAGGACCCAAATGCAGGAATGAGATAAACTAAAATATTTATTAAACAAAACAAAAGTAAACAGAGATACAAAAACTCTCAAGATGGAGAAAAATAAACAACTAGACAAAATACAAACAAAAACTATCTCGGGGAGAAGGAATGACAACAAGACAAAAACAGAACAAAAGATAACCTACTGGGAGCAAACAGGAATACAAGGAACTTACACGACAAACTGACTGGACAGGGGAACAAAACGATCCGACAGCACAGACAAGACAAAGGAGGGAATATAAAGGGAAAGGAAGGATTAAAAACAGGTGCTGCCCATAATCTCAAGCAGCACTAATCAGCAATGCCATAGTAACGCTGATTGCGCTGCTGAGCAGCACCTGGGGAAACACAAGGGACAGAAGAACATGAGAACATGGGACAACCTGAGATATGAGTGGAGGAAACGGTCACAATCTCAACATTACAAGAATAAAACAAGACCAAATTGGCAGGATCATGACACAATGTACTTATTATGTACATAAATGTTGTTGCATTGTACATACATTTAAAGTACCTGCATTTGATTGCGTCTGTATTTACGCAGTTAACCTAACCCCTGACCCTAACTCAACCCTTACCCTATAACCCCTAACCCTTCTTCTAAACGTACAGGTACCTCAACATAAGTAGCAGCAAATGCAGATCTCTTGAGAATATAGCTACACATTAAACACATTGCACTGTATGCATTTTAATGTTGGTGCATAATAGTTAAAAACACCTTACATGAAGTGGAATCATATAATTCAATTTGAGAGTGAATAATGATTTAAATTTGTTCTGTTTCTCACACAAAGTTATTCAATAATCTATTTTGAGTCACTATATTGCACTATAAAAATCAAAGATCATGATTTTGTACAAGTATTTCTGTTTTCAACACTTCATCTCCGTCCATTACCCAAACACATAGGATTCCACTAAAACAACACCTTTAGACATGACTACACACCTTGTCATTGGATTGGCTCTTTTGTACTGCTTAGCATTGAGAAGATGGAAGTACAAACAGACAAAATATAAAGGAAGGGTGAGGAAGAGCTCTAGTAATGAGAGTTTGAGAACAGCTGACAGAGTGACTGTCAAAAGGGTGTGAAATTCCAACAGAGACCCTCCATCTGGCTAATAGCAGAAGACATGTCAGCTTGTCTGCCCAGTCCCACCATGTGGGTGTTCCTCCCCCTGAGTGAGGCCTGAAGGTTTATCTGTGGACACTGGTGCCCATCGTGCCACAGAGTCAAAAGCCGTGACATGCAGAACTGGGTAACTGACTTGCCATTGGACACTTAGTTAAGAGCCAAGCTGCTTTCTGTTTGACTCAGAGCAGCTTGGTGATTTAAAAGTTAACTATGAAATCAGTAAGAACAAGGTATGAGGCAAAATTGTGCAAATCTTGGGGCTGAAAACCATGTTGATGTCACACAAAAAAGTTTGTACCAGTCTGCATCAATCTATTTAATCAATCATTGGACATTTAACTGTGACATAAATCAGAGGGAAGTGATAATAAAATTCTAGAAAGAGTAAAAAAAAACAAAAAACGTTGGACTGGCAAAGTCCGCTACTACATCGTGTTTACTTTATTGCTTTAACATGTCAATAAGCATGCAAGAATTCATCCAAATCGGGAATTCAGGTTTATTAACTGCTGCTTCTAGCATTGTTACGTTATGATACGTAACCTACCTAACATACTGGTTATGTTAGCTGCGTTTTTTATCCATGTTGCCAGATAATTGTTAAAAAAAAAAAAAATGAAAATATACAGTTCCCTATCTGTCACTCACTCGACGTTGTGTCGATGTAGTGACACTAGGGGTCACTCTTGGGAGCCTCAAACACCTCTGTTTTTTGAAAAAAGGCCAATGAGAATTGGCGAGTGGAATTTGCATGCCACTCCCCCGGACAGGTATGCAACTGTCTGGTATGCAACCAGATTCAGATTTTCTCTTCGGAGCCGAGTGGTTCTATTCATTGAAGCTGAGTTCATCCGCGAAGTTCATTCACCTCACCTGCTGGATTCTATGGCGTATTTCAGCGGCTTCTCCCCCTCTGAACCTATGGAGTGCAGAGAACGCCCCTGGGCGCTTCGGCAGAAACAACTAAAAGAGTATATTCTAAAAAAAAAAGAGTATATTTTCTTTCTAAAAGAGCGGCACACACGGAACGTCTTTTTAAAGATGTATTTCCGTCTGTGTGTTATTCCTGGTTGCGGTCGATATCTCTCCGCTTCTGAGGGCCACGATCGCTGTCTTACGTGTCTGGGCGCTGCCCATGCGGAGACATCGTTTATGGATGGGTCTTGTCCTCACTGCGAGAACATGACCATGGCAATGTTGCGGTCGCGGCTTGCATTCATAAGACCAAGACCCCGCACCCCATCTACTCATCGCCAAGGGCGTCCTCCTGCAACTACAACACTGGCTCCGCCGCAGCCCGCCCCCGTGGCCCGGTCCCGGCGTGGAGCTCAGCACAGGATGCAGACCTCCACCCGTCTCATGGCCGGCAGCCAAGAACCTGAGGAAGGCTTCAAAGCGCCCCTGAGACAGGTGACCGAGGGGCAAGGAGACCCGCTTCTCCGGAGCTGGTGAGCAGACCACTCCATCCCCCGGTGGAGGGCCGGGAGGAGAATATTTTGTTTCATTTTCATTTCATTTCACCGCATGTCCAAGAGTCTGCGGTACACAAAAATTCAACAAAAGAGCGGTTTTCTTGTTCCCTGGGTCACATGTATGGTGCGCATGGCCATCGTCATGACCACCGTCCACCGTCCCATCTTTGCAGGTGTGGCGCCCCAGCAGTACTCCCCCCGCCCCTGTGCGCCCAGCTGGTGCACAAACATGCCCACACGGGATTGGGTCCGGAGGACTACGGGGACGAGCCTCCTCCACCCCCCTCCTCGGCCAATCTTATGGTGGGCGGCAGGAGCCAGGTAAGTGCATCGATGTCCCTGCACAGCCACGGTGCTCGAATCCCCTCGACGTGGCACCTCGAGCTCCGCCCCACCGCGAGGCCCCACCCGCCAGTATGTCCGACGTGATCATTCCCTTGGTCCCCCTTGCCCGGAGTTTGGACGCGTGGCTCGCGCTTTCCAACTCATCGCGGTGGCTGACCCGGACTGCCCGACTCGGCTATGCGATTCAGTTCGCTAGGCGCCCACCCAGGTTCAGCGGTAAGTGAAGGGCGAGAACGCCACTACCTTGCGTGAGGAGATCGCTACCCTTCTGCGCAAGGGCGCGATAGAGCCTGTCTCTCCAGTTGAGATGAAGAAAGGGTTCTACAGCCCTTACTTCATTGTACCGAAGAAAGGCAGTGGGTTGCAACAAATTCTGGACCTGCAAGTACTGAACCGGGCTTTGCACAGACTCCCGTTCAAGATGCTGATGCAAAAACGCATTCTAGCGAGCGTCCGGCATCAAGATTGGTTCACGGCGGTAGACCTGAAGGATGCGTACATTCACGTCTCGGTCTTACCTCGACACAGACCCTTCCTGTGGTTTCGAGTCCCGAGATGGGCATGGCGCAGCGGGACACATCGTGTGGCCATCATGCCGATCTTTCGCTGCCTCTTCGGCGCTTGGACTGACCTTGCATTTCTATGGACAGGGGTTCCCCTAGAGCAGGTCTCCAGGTGCATCATGGTTTCAACAGACGCCTCCAAGATGGGCTGGGCACCCTATGCAATGGGCACACAGTCGCCGGCTCCTGGACTGGCCCGTGGCTGTGTTGGCACATCAACTGCCTAGAGTTGTTGGCAGTACTGCTCGCCCTGCGGAGGTTTCGGCCGTTGATCCAGGGCAAGCATGTGTTGGTCCTGATGGACAACACAGCATTGATAGCGTATATTAACCGCAAAGGTGGTCTACGCTCCCATTGCATGTCACAACTCGCCCGCTGTCTCCTCCTCTGGAGTCAGCAGCGCCTCAAGTCGCTACGAGCCACTCACATCCCGGGCGACCTCAACACTGCAGTGGATGCGCTGTCACGTCAGGCTACCCTCAGGGAAGAGTGGAGACTCCACCTGCAGGTGGTCCAGCTGATTTGGAGTCGATTCGGTTGAGCACAGGTAGACCTGTTTGCTTCCCGGGAATCCTCCCACTGCCCACTTTGGTACGCTCTGACAGCTGGCCCCCTGGACTACACAAATACACGTTTCCCCCATTGAGCCTCCTTGCACAGACCCTGTGCATGCTCAGGGAGGACAAGGAGCAGATCATCCTAGTAGCACCCTACTGGCCCACCCAGATGTGGTTCTCGGATCTCACGCTCCTTGCGAATTCCCCTGAGGAAGGACCTTCTTTCTCAGGGACGGGGCACCATCTGGCACCCGCGACCAGACCTCTGGAATCTCCACGTCTGGCCCCTGCACGGGTTGTGGAAGACCTAAGTGGCCTACCACCCGCGGTGGTAGACACGATCACTCAGGCTAGGGCTCCCTCTACGAGGCACCTGTACGCCTTGTAGTGGCGTCTGTTCGCTAAGTGGTGTTTTTCCCGATGCGAAGACCCCCAGAGATTCGCAGTTGGATCAGTGCTTTCCTTCCTGCAGGAGAGGCTGGAGGGGCGGCTGTTCCCCTCCACCCTGAAGGTGTATGTAGCCGCTATTTCGATGCATCACGATGCAGTAGATGGTAAGTATTTGGGGAAGCACGACTTGATCATCAGGTTCCTGAGAGGCGCTAGGAGGATGAATCCCTCCAGACCACCCTCGTCCCCTCATGGGACCTCTCCATAGTCCATCGGTGTCTACAGGGAGCTCCCTTTGAGCCCTTGGAGTCATCTGAGCTTAAGGAACTCTCTTTGAAGACTGCCTTCCTGACTGCGCTCACTTCCATCAAAAGGGTAGGGGACCTGCAGGCGTTCTCTGTCAGCGAATCTTGCCTGGAGTTTGGTCTAGGTTACTCTCATGTGATCCTGAGACCCTGACCGGGCTATGTGGCCAAGGTTCCCACGACTCCTTTTAGGGATCAGGTGGTGAACCTGCAAGCGCTGCCCCAGGAGGAGGCAGACCCAGCCTTGGCATTGCTGTGTCCAGTGCCAGCTTTACGCATCTAATTGGATTGCATGCAGAGTCTTAGAAGCTCCGAGCAGCTCTTTGTTTGCTTTGGTGGACAGCGGAAAGGAAGCGCTGTCTCCAAACAGAGGATCACCCACTGGGTCATCGACGCCATCACGATGGCATATAAGGCTCAGGACATGCCACCCCCTCCGGGGTTACGAGCCCACTCCACCAGGAGTGTGGCAGCCTCCTGGGCCCTGGCCAGTGGTGCCTCTTTGGCAGACATCTGCAGAGCAGCGGACTGGGCAACACCCAACACCTTTGCGAGGTTCTACAATCTCTGGGTTAAGCCGGTCTCGTCCCGTGTATTGGCAGGCACGAGCAGGTAAGTTCTGGGACAACTGGCTGGGTGTACCGCTTGCGCATAGCACCTTTCCCCTCCCTTTATGAGAAGACATGTGCTCTTGACTCCCAGTCATATTCACAGACATTGATCCCTGGATGACCCTCTAGCAGCAGAGTTTGAGGAGAAACTCGCTGACCGGCTCAGTACGTGCGCTAATGAGCCCCTGTACTGAGGTAGGTGCTCCACATGTGCTGGTTCCCCGAAGGCGACCCCATGTGATATCTTCCACAAAATTGTTTCCCTGATGACAAACTGCGTCTTCCTTGGGCAGAGGCCCCTCTGCCCCCAGTTGCCATGCTCTGTAGAAACTCCTCCCCCTTGGGAGGACCTACCATGGGACCTCTCCACTTGACATATTTCCGACAAGACTCGGTAGGAGCATGTGACGTATTCCACTCAAAATACCCCCCCTCCTTTTTGGGCAGGGTGTGGTCTCCGCAGTGTCTTCCCCTTGGGAGGGACACCCCCCGACCGAGACACTTATGGCTCCCAGTCAGTTAACAAATTCCACTCTTTTTGCGGAGAAAAGAGGGGGAAAAGAGGCCTCGGCTGGGCTAGCCTGTCCCTATAGTTGGGCAGTCAACTTGTTCCTGATGGACCATTCGACGCTCATAAGAGCGTTGGGGGAGGTTACGTGACAGCCTAGTGCGCTGGCTACGAGGCACACAGCAGTCTGCCCATCACACACCACCAGTTCACGCAACACAGTTCAGCTAGTTGTGGCATTTTGTATAGAGATCCCTAGTGTCACTACATCGACACAACGTCGAGTGAGTGACAGATAGGGAACGTTCTGGTTACTTTCATAACCTCCGTTCCCTGATGGAGGTAATGAGACGTTATGTCCCTCTTGCCACAACACTGAACTACCCGCTGAAATGGCCGGGACCTTGTCTCGGCTCCTCAGCACAAAACCTGAATGAGTGGTTGCATACCAGCTCCTTTTATACCCGTATGTCCTGGGGAGGGGCATGCAAATTCCACTTGCCAATTCTCATTGGCCTTTTTTCAAAAAAGCAGAGGTGTTTGGGGCTCCCATGAGTGACCCCTAGTGTCACTACATCGACACAACGTCTCGTTCCCTCCATCAGGGAACAGAGGTTACGAAAGTAACCAGGACGTTATGGTTTACTTTTTGTTAATTTGATTTAGTTCAGTTAGTTTGGCATCAACTGTGTTTAGGTGATTTTCTGTAATTGATATCTGGCAACAGTACATAATTTTTCCGCTTGGGCGAGCAATTCGGGTACAGCTTTTTTAGCGCATGAAATCGCCCACATGCCAACTAACCAAGGAGAACGCAGAACAGTGATGACGATTCATAGCAATAGAACGTAGGCGCCAAAGCTGTTGTGGAGCCACTCGCCTATCTCCCTCCGTAACTGGAACAGATTTCAGAAAACCATAGTTTGGCAATGGAATAATTTGAGGGCAGCGACAAACATATTTCCAAAATTTTATTATGTTAACAAGCTTTATGTTACACCTCAAAAGAATAAGCAAATCCACACACTCATTCTCTCGAATGGCCTGGGTATACAGAGCATTCGCAGCTGATATGAACCACACACCATTGGTATATTTGCCACTTTGATGTAGTTTCTATGCAGAGTAAAATCACTCTAGGACAATTTAATGTGAATTTTTGTTCAATATGAAAATGGCTGTGCATTTAATAGTAAAATGTTCTTATTATTTCTTAGACAGAAAAAGAAGCGGGATATAATGTACCGCATAGTTTCATGACCACTTGCAGGAATTCGTACAAGATGGCAAAACTGTAAGACATTGTTCGACTTTGCTTGTAAGAAAAGGTATGACTATCATTCCCATGGATACCAACCAGCCAACAAACATAATTTCAAATTGATGCAATACAGGCATCACATTTCAGCTGGCCTCCTATCAAACAATTTATTTTAAGAGAGGAAATGTCTGTGAACAAATTTGGTTATTCATTCCAAATGTATTTATGCAATTCAAATGACTGATTTATGTGAATAACCAGCAATGCGCTTCCTTCATTCCGTAGTGCACAAAAGCTATTTTCTTTTAAAATTGTGGTTAGGGTAGGGTTTGGGTAAGGTGTTTAACTTTATGTTTAGGTGTGGGTATGGGGTTAAACACTGAAATAACAAGACATTTTAATCGTTCATTGGTTTGTTCATTTTCTCTATGGGAGTAAAGTTGTAGTTTTTGTATAAGCCAACTTGTAAGATTCCTGTGATTTTAACATCTCGTTCTATTACAGTATTACAGCTTGCCATAGGACTGGGTTGGCTGTTCTGTTTGTGAATATTTAGTTTTCTTGTGACTAAGTGCCTCACACAAAACTCTAAATACTGTATTTGTTTCAAAGATTTGATTCCACAAAACATGCGATCTTTAACAAATCCAGCAACTAGTTCTTTTTCAAAAGCATAAAATCTTGATTTTGTTCCCGAAAGACTCATATAAATCTTTGACTCCAGGAAATTGCATAGAAGTCTGGCAATTGGAACTTGTGATTGTACACAGGTACAGTTTTATGTGCTATATGCATCAGATGGTCAGTGAACGGAACATGGGCATGCCATCTGAGGCTAGGATTGGTGGAAAGGTATGTAAATCAGGTGTTGAAACTTTTGAAAAGTCTCCTTAACTCAGACTGTTGTTTGGTACTGGATAAACCTGCAAAACATTTTACAGGCTAATACTTAGATATTTAGTTTTAACTGGGTCATTTAAGACTAACACTGCAATTTATTCTGATGTAAAATAGCTTTTTACTACTGTGTAATAGTTAAGGATCTGGCCCTCCAGGGCTTGAGGTGTTAAACCATTTCTCTTTCAAAGATCGTGATATTAACCATCATTAATTATCTTGCTCAACATGATGTTTAAAGATGGGACAAATTATTGCCCCAAGCTGGCCATCTCGTTTCATTTGAATACACCCAATATGAAAAAAAAAAAAAAAAAAAAAAAAGATATATATATACAGTATATAGATATATATTTGTTTCATCAACTGTGAATTCAATTTGCTGTGTATTTTAATACATATACACCTTTTCCCCCAGCACAGAGGAGTGTTTTGTCCTTTTCTAATTTGATCAAATGAAAAGATAGAGGGAGGGAGTTAGGGGGAGAAATAGTGACCTTGATAAACGTTAACTTCAAACTTGTATTCTTCTGAACTTTCATTCATATTTTTTTATACATATTTTAATTTAAATAGTAATTGGTTTGGCCCCACCACACACCCTTATAATTCACACCGTAACAAGTACTGTTAGAAATCAGGTTTCAAATGAAAGTTCGTACAATACAGAGATTGCTTAACTTACATTTTTTATTAAGTTTGTTCATTATTTGTGTGTTTTTTTTATTCGACCAACATGTTGGCATGTGCACAACACAGCCTTTCATAAGTTTTCGCAAAGTGATGTATTTCCTATCGCTTTCCAGCCTTGTTGTTTATTAATGCCTTTATATCACTTCATACAGCTGACATTTCTTTGGAATGTCTTCAGTGTAATTTCGGTATGTGCACTTAGATGTTAACTAGGCTACATTTCATTGGCTCTGTAATTGTACTGCACTTTGCCCGATGGAGAAAATGCAGTAACACTTCACAATAAGGTTGTAAATATTACCATTAGCCTGTTAATGGAATAGTTAAAATGAACTACCAATAATCAATAGATTATTAAATGTTATTAATGTACTACTATTATATATATATATACAGGTGCATCTCAATAAATTAGAATGTCGTGGAAAAGTTCATTTATTTCAGTAATTCAACTCAAATTGTGAAACTCGTGTATTAAATAAATTCAATGCACACAGACTGAAGTAGTTTAAGTCTTTGTTTTTTTTAATTGTGATGATTTTGCTCACATTTAACAAAAACCCACCAATTCACTATCTCAACAAATTAGAATACATCATAAGACCAATAAAAAAAACATTTTTAGTGAATTGTTGGCCTTCTGGAAAGTATGTTCATTTACTGTATATGTACTCAATACTTGGTAGGGGCTCCTTTTGCTTTAATTACTGCCTCAATTCGGCGTGGCATGGAGGTGATCAGTTTGTGGCACTGCTGAGGTGGTATGGAAGCCCAGGTTTCTTTGACAGTGGCCTTCAGCTCATCTGAATTTTTTGGTCTCTTGTTTCTCATTTTCCTCTTGACAATACCCCATAGATTCTCTATGGGGTTCAGGTCTGGTGAGTTTGCTGGCCAGTCAAGCACACCAACACCATGGTCATTTAACCAACTTTTGGTGCTTTTGGCAGTGTGGGCAAGTGCCAAATCCTGCTGGAAAATGAAATCAGCATCTTTAAAAAGCTGGTCAGCAGAAGGAAGCATGAAGTGCTCCAAAATTTCTTGGTAAACGGGTGCAGTGACTTTAGTTTTCAAAAAACACAATGGACCAACACCAGCAGATGACATTGCACCCTAAATCATCACAGACTATGGAAACTTAACACTGGACTTCAAGCAACTTGGGCTATGAGCTTCTCCACCCTTCCTCCAGACTCTAGGACCTTGGTTTCCAAATGAAATACAAAACTTGCTCTCATCTGAAAAGAGGACTTTGGACCACTGGGCAACAGTCCAGTTCTTCTTCTCCTTAGCCCAGGTAAGACGTCTCTGACGTTGTCTGTGGTTCAGGAGTGGCTTAACAAGAGGAATACAACAACTGTAGCCAAATTCCTTGACACGTCTGTGTGTGGTGGCTCTTGATGCCTTGACCCCAGCCTCAGTCCATTCCTTGTGAAGTTCACCCAAATAAGGGTGCGGTTCTCTTGGTTGGTTGTGCATCTTTTTCTTCCACACTTTTTTCTTCCACTCAACTTTCTGTTAACATGCTTGTATACAGCACTCTGTGAACAGCCAGCTTCTTTGGCAATGAATGTTTGTGGCTTACTCTCCTTGTGAAGGGTGTCAATGATTGTCTTCTGGACAACTGTCAGATCAGCAGTCTTCCCCATGATTGTGTAGCCTAGTGAACCAAATTGAGAGACCATTTTGAAGGCTCAGGAAACCTTTGCAGGTGTTTTGAGTTGATGAGCTGATTGGCATGTCACCATATTCTAATTTTTTGAGATAGTGAATTGGTGGGTTTTTGTTAAATGTGAGCCAAAATCATCACAATTAAAAGAACCAAAGACTTAAACTACTTCAGTCTGTGTGCATTGAATTTATTTAATACACGAGTTTCACAATTTGAGTTGAATTACTGAAATAAATGAACTTTTCCATGACATTCTAATTTATTGAGATGCACCTGTATATATATATATATATATATATATATATATATATGTGTGTGTGTGTGTGTGTGTGTGTGTGTGTAATATATACTGTATATATACACTAATATGCTAATTATTAATCTTGGTTCATTTTCACATGTACTAATACATATTAACATTAAAATTTGGAAATGTGAAGTTTGGTTAAACAGTTAACATGAACTAACAATGAAAAATACTTCAACAACATTTGTTAATCTTGGTTAATACATTATTATTCATGAACATTAACCAACTTTAATGCTTGAAAAAATATTGTTCATTGTTTGTTCATGATATCTAATACATCAACTAATGTTAACAAAACAAACTTTTTTAAAAAGTCTTACCAAAAACATTTAATGTTTAATATAATCGAATTCACACATTTGACAGACACTTTTATATAAAGTGAATTACTGTGCATTCAATGTATACATTTTATCAGTGTTCCCTGGAAATCAAACTAGCAAATTTGGCATTGTTAGAACCTTGCTCTAACAGGTAAGCTAATGGAACTCCTAATCACTTTTCTTTTTTCTTGAATGGGCAACAGTTACAGTGTCCTGACTTCTTTTTGTAAAAAAAAAAAAAAAAAAAAAGTAGGTAAGAAAGTAAATAAATTATTTGTGGTTAAGACAGTCAAGCAGCCAGCGCTTGGCTGCAGAAGTACCACAGAACACAATGGCAGTATTCAAGTGATGTCCTATATAGAGTTATTCACATTATTAAGTAAAGATCTGAAGTCATGACTGTTATCTTGGCAGCAGTTAAACATATGAATAGCTAACTCTGAAGAAAGACTATGTGTAAGAACTCCAGAGTGTGTTTAGGCACTGAGAAAGATACTGGGAATTGTGTAATGTCACAGTGGAGTGGTTCACTTCGGCACTCAGATTATTTAGCTGTGGGTGGGTGTGGAAAGGGTCAAAGCCACGCAGAAAGAAACCCAGTATTTACTTGCTGCATGTCAACAGTTAAGAATTTCAAAATTAAGAACTGTTCAATCTGTCATGTGTCATTATGTGAGTAAACTGGGCCTAAAATGTACCATCTTAATTCAGTCAACAAATACACCAAATCTTCAGGGAGGATGTTGTAATTTTGACAAATACAATTTTTATTTGAGGCCGTCTTTTACCTGAGTGACATAATGTGATATTTAATAGGAGGGAACTTTGTATTTACATTGTGTTAGATATTTAAAACAATATGCCATCAAAAGGCTATTTGTCGATATTTACCGGCGGACTGTTAAACTGATGGAAAAATTGCTCTAAATATAAATTAGTCTGTGAATTAGGACTGGCAATGTATCCTAAACATTTATTTATGTACAATAGATATTGATTCATATATATATATATATATATATATATATATATATATATATATATATATATATATATATATATATATATATTTCTATTCAAATTTATTTACAATAAGTTTTACTATTTTATTTAATGGCATGTTTTTTCTTCTTCTTAATTGACACAATAATATTGCAGATTGTGTTTTTTGTTTGTTTGCTATTGATTTATTTATTTATTTATTTTTGCTTCATTGTCTTGCTTTTGTTCTGTTTTACTTTGTTTTTGCTTTGCTTTATTTTGTTTTCCTTGCTTTGTTTTGTTTAGTATTCTTTGCATTGTTTTGTTTTTTGCTTTGCTTGCTTTGCTTGCTTTGTTTTTGTTTTGTTATTTTTCCCTTGCTTTGATTTGCTTAGTTTGTTTTTATTTATTTTTTTATTTTTTTATTTATTTTGCCTTTTTTATTATTGATTGATTTACTTATTTTTATTTATTTATTTTGCAATTCATTTTATTTGTTTTTTTGCAATGTATTCTTCTTGGCAGTGTAATTGGTGAGCCTTACATGTTAGTGACAGGTTGCTCTTGAATATTAACTGGCAGTTTTAAAATGATTACAAGCCTGTCCTGCCTGAGATGATGGGGACAGCATCTGTCTCGAGACAAAATGCAGGAAGTCTCTGTCTGTGGTAATCTAGCTGTGTATATTACAGAGAATTTAGACTAAACAAGGAACCAGGTGAGGTTTAAAAGAGCAGGGAGGGGAAAAAATAAGCTATAATGCAGTTCAGCTTGCCTGTTGACCGTCAGAGCCAGGGTCCACTTTGAAATACCAGGTGCTTGCCTTTTGACACCAGGCATCCTAAATGTTTACATTTCAGCTTACGGGCCAAGAGAAACTCCAGATGCCCTGGTTCTGTCGATTCTGGGACCCGCAGTAATGCTACACCTTTCCTAAGGTACCACAGAGGAGATGGCTGGAAACAAAAAGGCCACAATGGCCCAAAAGTGAGGCTGATCTTTCCCAACATTCTGCCAAACACTGACGTGAATGACCACACACAGCTGAGAGTAACAGTCATGTTGTCAACCACTTGATCTCAACGTTAGAGGTGAAACTATATACAATGCTGTGGAAAAGTATTTGCCCTCATCCTGATTTCTCCTGTTTTTGTGTATTTTCATACTAAATTGTTTTAGATCTTCAAACTAGATATAACATAAAACAAAGGCAACCTGAGTCAACACAAAATACAGTTTTCAAATATATATATCTATATATATCTTATCCATGACCTATATCACCCATGTGAAAAACTGACTGCACCCTTAAACTTAATAGCTGGTTGTGCCACCTTAAGTAGCAACAACTGCAACCAAACACATCTGATAACTGGAGATCAGTACTTCACAACCCTGTGCTGGAATTTTGGCCCACTTTTCTTTGCAGAACTGCTTTAGTTCAGCCACATTGGAGGGTTTTTGAGCCTGAACTGCCCGTTTAAGTTCTTCCACAGCATCTCAATCGGGTTCATTTAAAGACTTTGACTCCTATTCTTTGGATCATTGTCTTGCTGCATAATTGAGTTGTGCTTGAGCTTCAACTCACGGACTGATGACCGGACATTCTCCTTTAGGATTTTCTGGTATAGAGCAGAATTCATGTTTCCCACAATTATTGCAAGTCGCCCTGGCCCTGAAGCAGCAAAGCATCCCAACACCATCACACTACCACCACCATGCTTGACCGTAGGTATGATGTTCTTTTTGTGGAATTCTGTGTTTGATTTACACCAGATGTA
Source organism: Myxocyprinus asiaticus (assembly GCF_019703515.2). Lineage (NCBI taxonomy): Eukaryota > Metazoa > Chordata > Actinopteri > Cypriniformes > Catostomidae > Myxocyprinus > Myxocyprinus asiaticus. The sequence continues at coordinate 3,991,761 of NC_059393.1, forward strand.
ACGGGACCCCTGTCTTCCAAACAGTTCCACTTTCGACTCATCAGACCACAGAACATTTTCCCAAAAGCTTTGAGGATCATCAAGGTGTGTTTTGGCAAAATTCCGATGAGCCTTAATGTTCTTCTGGGTTAGCAGTGGTTTTTACCTCGCCACTCTTCCATGGATGACATTTTTGGCCAGTGTCTGTCTGATAGAGGGGTCATGAACTGTGACCTTTATTGATGTGAGAGAGGCCTGCAGTTCCTTGGATGTTGTCCTTTTTTGTGACTTCTTGGTTGAGTTGTCGCTGTGCTTTTTTAGGAATTTTGGAAGGTCGGATACTTCTTGGAAGGCTCACTACTGCGCCAAGTTTTCTCCATTTGGAAATAATGGCTATCACTGTGATTTTTTGGAGTCCAAGAGTCTTTGAAATAGCTTTGTCACCCTTCCCAGACTGATGTATTTCAGTCACCTTTTTCCTCATCATTTCTGGAATTTCTTTCAACCTTGTCATAGTGTGCTAATGGGTGAGACATTTTAACCAACTTCATGCTGCTGAAAAAGTTCTATTTAGGTGTTGATTTGATTGAACAGGGCTGGCAGTAATCAGGTCTGTGTGTGTCTAGTCCAGCTGAACTCCATTATGAATGCAGTTTCATAGATTTGGGGATTTAGTAACTAAGGGCAAATACTTTTTCATACAGGCCCAGTTGGTATTGGATAACTTATTTGCTTCAATAAATAACATTATCATTTAAAAACTGTATTTTGTGTTTACTCAGGTAGCCTTGGTTTTATGGTAGATTTTGTTAAGCTTTTTGATCCATAAGGATATTTTGCATTGTGCACAGAACACTGATAATAAGAACTGGAGGTTAAAATGTGCATAACAGTCCTGAAAATAATGTCACAATGTAAAAAAAATCTTAATTGCCCTTAAAATAGACTACATTTTCTATATGCAAAGTTTTATTTTATTTTATTTTTATTTATTTTTTATTTTTTATTTTTTGGAGTTAAATAAGACCCGGACCTTTTCTTAACAGGTTTTGTGATAATAACGAAAAGACATAATCGAGTCTGTCATTCTAAGAAGAAGAAGAAGCCTTTATTTTTTGTCACACATTATACATATACAGTGAAATTCTTTTTTTTCACATATCCCAGCTAAGCTGGGGTCAGAGCGCAGGGTCAGCCACGATATAGCGCCCCTGGAACAGATAGGGTCAAGGGCCTTGCTCAAGGGCCCAATTGTGGCATATTGGCGGTGCTGGGGCTTGAACCCCCGACCTTCTGGTCAGTAACTCAGAGCCTTAACCGCTGAGCTCAAAAATACTTTATATACTTATCCATCTGAATAGTATGCAATAAACATGCAATATATTGTTTTATAATTAAAATAATGACTGTAAGTTGATAGTTTTACATTTTACTGTCATTACTATCATACGCAATGACGCACATAGGATAAGTAGTTCAGTTTTAGGACACAGTCTTGGACCATTGTCTCGTTTTGATTTTCAAATACGTTGGGCTTTAGATCAAAGTTTATAATGTTGGTTATTCTCAGAGCTAGTTTGTTTGATTCATGGTTTATAACTCTTAATTATTTGTATTACTTATTTTAAAATGATGAAAATGAATGTGTAAGCACCAAGACAAAAAAATGGGCGGTCATTGTGTATTGAAGTTTTTTTCAACAATGTAGGGCTTGTTCAATTCAGCAAAAGTTGCTGAAGGGCAATTATATCTTAGATTTATTATTTCATAGTGCTCTATCAGCTATGAGCAGTTAATCTTTTGTGTTTGATGAATTGCTGTCTGTCAGTCTCATTTCCAGCACCTGTATGATGCACAGAACAGGACTGGTTCTCTGATTGCTTTCTTGGCAATGACGGGCCTGTTGTTTGTGTATGTGTGTGTGCGTATATGGGTGCGAGTATGTGTGGATTACCTTCTCTCGCAAGAATCTTACCCCTTCTTGAGTTGAAACTTTGTGTCACAACATGCTTTAGTAAGATTAACAGGCCACACATTCAACAATTGAAATTAACTATGAACTATAGTTTCAGTTCTAACCCCTGACTATTGGAGCCAAAAAGCTTTCCATAAAGAATATGTATGTAGCTTACACAATATACATGCAGTGGCACACCATTTTTCAGACCAATCATGGAATTGTAGAAATAGTAGAAAAATGTCTATATAAATGGGGTGATCACATAATCTGTGCTACATATGATCCCTTATAAAGCAAAATAGACTGGTTCTGTAATAAAAAATTCCATTCTTTTTTTTTATTTCTTTTTTTTTTTTTTCAGGCGAATTAATTTTTAAAAGCAACTTATAAACCTTTTAAGGCAGAAATACCATGAGTATCCGAGGCTGTTAATCGATGGTATATGCTTCTGTTAAAGCCATCAGTCCTTTTTCAACTTTTGAAAAAGATTTCAACTTTTAGGTTAGGATTTTTTTTTAAAAAGAAGAAGTGTTTAACAGAAGAATTCCTGGTGAAGAACTGCACTACCCATGATCCTGAAGGGAAAGATCCACCAATCAGAGAATCACGGCAAACAAAGCTCGCCAAAAGAGCTCTGCAGTGACTGCCCACTCACGTACTGTGAACGGCGCAATCGAGTCGGAATCTCTACACTCCAAACTATGTACACAATTGTAAATATCTGAATATTTTGCAATACAATAAAAATATATTGTTTTTATACCTCTAATCAACAACTTTAAATTAATAGTTTTATATTTTTCCATCAGTTTTAATTTGATTATGTCAGTGTAGTGCATTCCCTCATTAAAGATGTTAAGTACACAGTACTGTTGTCTTTTTGTCTGATTTTCAAATACTTTTCTGCTTCAAATCAAAGTTTATAATGTTGTGATTTACCTCGGAGCTGGCTGGTTAAAATGCTCTTTTATGAAGGATTTTTTTAAATCCCTATTGAACAAATTAATGGGGAAAATGCTTTCAGAACCAAGATGCCTTAAAAATTAAGCAGGTACAGTTGCACTCTATCACAAGACTTTTTCGAATACTTGATTTTTATTGGTCAATCATGGGTTTCAACAGTCAAACATATTTGTTTAATGGGTAACACTTTATTTTAAGGACCCACAATAATGCACTAGTTAAGCATAAATAAGACAGTAATTAATATATAACCGAATGTAATTTATTAAATGTCTGATTTTTGTGTAGAAAGTATTGTAATTAATGCTCAGTTTCTAATTAACTGAATGCACAGTAGGCTCTCTTAGCCATACAACACAATAAATGTCTTATTTTGGTTTGGAAAGCAATGCTCTTTTTCAGAGATCATATTTCAAGTTTACTAAACTATATTAAGCCAGTAATTAAGGCTAATAAGTATTGGCTTTACAAAGCTGCTCCTAAAGTCATCTATTAAAGAAAATGCCTTGGTTACTGTCGTAACCTCCGTTCCCTGATGGAGGGAACGAGACATGTGTCGATGTAATGACACTAGGGGTCGCTCTTGGCAGCCCCAAACACCTCTGATCTTTGAGAAAAGGCCAATGAGAATTGGCGAGTGGAATTTGCATGCCACTCCCCCGGACATACAGGTATAAAAGGAGCTGGCTCGCAACCACTCATTCAGGTTTTGTGCTGAGGAGCCAAGACAGGGTCTCAGACATTCCAGCGGGTAGTACAGCATTGTGGCAAGAGGGACACAATGTCTCGTTCCCTCCATCAGGGAACGGAGGTTACGACAGTAAACAAGATGTTCGACAATGTGTCGATGTAGTGACACTAGGGGTCCCTATGCCAAAACACCACAACAGGTGAATTGTGTTACGTGAACTGCCGATGCAGGTGCAAGCAATCTGCTGCGTGCGTAATAGCAGGTGCATCAGTCTGCACGTAGCCTCCCCCAACGCCCCAAAAGACGTCATGTAGTTCCCCACACCCCTGAGGGGGGGAAGTGACGTAACTAGCATGGGAACAGTCCGAGCCAGCCGCTGCCTTTTCTCTTTGTGTTTTCACTCCACAGAGTATTAGATTCGGCTGGGGCCATCTAATGCTATTATTCGCGCTGGAGAAGGTGTTCTTTTCCTTTCCTATTCTTTCAGGGGGAAAAGACCCCGTGGAGACCACATCCTGCCCTACGGGGAGGTAACATGTGGCAATACGTCACATGCGCTCACCAGCCGCACATGGAAGAGGCGCAGTGGTAGGTCCTGCCTCGAAGGGGAGGAGCTCTACAAACACAGCGACCAGGGGCAGAGAGAGCTCTGCCCAAGGGAGATGCGAGTCTGCTGACAGGGAATACATCACAGGGGGTTACCGGAGTAACCGGAACCTGTGGAGCACCTATCCCAGTACAGGGCATATTAGCACACGTACTGGGTCCGGCTGTGAATTCTTCCGATGAATTCGTGAGCCACAGGGCTAGGGAAGAAGGAACTCCAGGGTTCACGGGTTCGTGAACTCGCATGGGAGAAGAGCACACGCCTTCGTCTCACGGAGGGGAAAGGCGCTGTACGCAAGCGATACACCCAGCCAGCTGTTCTGTATTCCCAAACATACCTGTTCATACCTGACAATACATGGGATGAAACCGGCTCAACCCGGAGATTGTAAAATCTCGCAAAGGTATTGGGTGTTGCCCAGCCCGCTGCTCTGCAGATGTCTGCTAGAGAGGTGCCATTGGCCAGTGCCCATGAGGATGCCACACTCCTTGTAGAGTGTGCTCGTATACCCAAAGGGGCAGGCATGGCCCGGTATGCCAAAGCGATGGCATCCATGATCCAGTGGGCAAGCCTCTGTTTGGAGACAGTGTCAGGATCACGTGAGAGTCTACCGGACCAAACTCCAGGCAAGTATCACTGACAGAGAACGCCTGCAGATCCCCAACCCTCTTGATGGAGGTGAGCGCAGTCAGGAGGACCATCTTCAAGGAGAGGGCTTTCAGATCGACTGACTCTACAGGCTCAAACTGAGCTCTCCGAAGGCCCAGGAGGACCACGGAGAGATCCCATGAGGGGAAGAGGTGTGGCCTAGGAGGATTCAGCCTCCGGGTGCCTCTGAGGAACCTGATAATCAGGTCGTGTTTCCCTAGGGACTTACCCTCCACTGCATCATGGTGTGCCACTATGGCAGCCACATACACCTTCAAGGTGGAGGGGGACAGCCGCCCCTCCAGCCTCTCCTGCAGGAAGGAAAGCACTGACCCAACTGCACATCTCTGGGGGTCTTCGCCTCAGGAAGAACACCAACTCACGAACAAATGCCACTTCGGGGCATAAAGCTGCCTCGTAGAGGGAGCCCTGGCCTGAGTGATCGTGTCTACCACTGCCAGTGGCAGGCCACTTAGGTCTCCTGCATCCCGTCCAAGGGCCAGACATGGAGGTTCCATAGGTCTGGGCGCGGGTGCCAGATGGTGCCCCGTCCCTGAGAGAGGAGGTCCTCCCTCAGGGGAATTTGCCAGGGAGGTGCTGTCGAGAGGAGCGTGAGGTCCAAGAACCAAGTCTGGGTGGGCCAGTATGGGGCCACGAGGGTGACTTGTTCCTCGTCCTCACTGTGCAAGTAGGCTTACTGTGGGGAATGCGTATTGCTCCCGGGTCTGTCCTGAGGGGGGCTCCCATCAGGAAATAACAGAGCGGGCAGTGGGAGGATTACCGAGAAGCAAACAGGTCCACCTGTGCTTTGACAAATCGACTCCAAATAAGCTGGGCCACCTGGTGGTGGAATCTCCACTCTCCGCTGAGTGTCACCTGCCATGACAGCGCGTCCGCTGTGGCATTGAGGCTGCCTGGGATGTGAATAGTCTGCAGTGACCTCAGTCATTGCTGATTCCAGAGGAGGAGATGGCGGGCGAGTTGCGACATGCAATGAGAACGTAAGCCGCTTTGCCGATTTATATATGCTACCATTACTGTGTTGTCCATCAGGACCAACACGTGCTTGCCCCGGATCAATGGCAATAGCCTCCGCAGGATGAGTAGTACAGCCAGCAACTCGAGGCAGTTGATGTGCCAACACAGCCGTGGTCCTGTCCAGGAGCCAGCGGCTGCATGCCCGTTGCACACGGTGCCCCAGCCTAACTTGGAGGCATCTGTCATGACCACGACGTGCCTGAACACTTGCTGTAGGGGGACTCCTGCCTGCAGAAATGCAAGGTCTATCCAATGGCTGAACAAGTGGCAGCAGACCGACGTGATAGCCATGCGATGTGCGCTGCGGCACCATGTCCATCTCGGGACTCGAGTCTGAAGCCAGTGCTGAAGCGGTCTCATATGCATCAACCCGAGTGGCGTGACCGGCACCAAGGATTCCATATGCCCCAGGAACCTCTGAAAGTGTTTCAGTGGAACCGCTGTCCTCCGCCTGAATGACTTCAGGCAGTTCAGCACCAACTGCATGTGTGCGCTTGCTTGTGAGGCGCGCTATCATCGAGACCGAGTCTAACTCCATGCCGAGAAAAGAGATGCTCTGAACTGGGGAGAGCTTGCTCTTTTCCCAATTGACCCAAAGCTCTAGACAGCTGAGTTGTGTGAGAACCAGGTCCCTGTGTGCACACAGCAACTCTCAAGAGTGTGCTAGAATCAGCCAGTCGTCGAGGTAGTTGAGTATGCGGACGTCCACTTCCCTTAATGGGGCAAGAGCTGCCTCTGTGACCTTCGTGAAGACGTGTGGGGACAGGCCGAAGGGAAGGACCTTGTACTGGTACACCCGGCTGTCGAAAGCAAACCGTAGGAAGGGTTTGTGTCAAGGTAAAACCAAGACATGAAAGTATGCATCCTTCAGGTCCACTGCCGCGAACCAATCTTGATGCCGGACGCACGCCAAAATGCACTTCTGCGTCAGCATCTTGAATGGGAGTCTGTGTAAGGCCCAGTTCAGAACTCGCAGGTCCAAGATTGGCCGCAACCCACCGCCTTTTTTTGGCACAATGCAGTAAGGGCTGGAGAACCCTTTCCTCATCTCGGCTGGAGGGACAGGCTCTATTGCGCCCTTGCGCAGAAGGGTCGCGATCTCCGCACGCAGGGTGGCGGTGTTCTCGCCCTGCACTGAGGTGAAGTGTATGCCGCTGAACCGGGGCAGGCGCCTGGTGAACTGAATCTTGTAGCTTAGTCGGATGGTCCTGGCCAGCCACCACGACGGGTTGGAAAGCGTTAGCCACGCGTCCAAGCTCCGGGCGAGGGGCACTAAGGGGACAATAAAAAAAAGAGTTTTAATAAGTTGTAAATGATGGCTTAGATAGCCTTTCTCTACATTCAGTTCATAATTAATTACTGTCTTGTTCATGCTTAACAAGTGCATTAATGTTGACCCTTCAATATTACATTTTTCACTTATTTACTGTATTTGGTAAGTAGCCATAAATTAACCAGGATAATACAGTCAGCTGGTCATTAGTGTAAAATAAACCCCTTCAGGGTAATACAAGACCCATCCACTTTGTGTTAGCACACTGAGTTTATTTTGCGATAGTGAGCAGCTGACTGTAAATTATCCTTTACATACAGTGTAAATAATTTAATCCATTAATATGTTTGTTCAGAGAAAAACAAGCTAGAACATCTGCTTATCCTGATACTAAGACCAGCTTAGACCACCAGGAATTTCCATGCTTTTCCAGACTGGTGGACCAACATCAACATGCTGTTAACCTGGAAAATGTGGTTTGTGAAGCAATCAGCATGGTCTTTCTGGCAAAGTTGCTTGGCCAAGAAGTCTTGCTAGTTAAGTTATGGGAAGTTATACGTCACCAGTGGCTAACTATCCTTGAGTTCATTGTTATTTTATGTTTATGCATTTGACAGACATTTTTATTCAAAGTGACTTGCGTTGCATTAAAGATATCTTTTTTATCAGTAGGTGTTTTCCCTGGGAATCAAACCAATAGACTTGGCATTGCAAGCAGAACCAGCAGAGTGCTCCATCTCATTGTAACCTATTTATCAGGCTAGAAAATTTGGCAGTACGTTTGGGGAAATTCATAAAATTACCACCATGCAACCTCAAAGAACTTTATCTACATTTGGGTTGCGTTCATGAACGTTGCTCAATTTCTCCAGGTGTTTGCTGTGAAGATTCATGTGGCCCAAAAACAATCTGGCACTTAGAGACAAAGAACAATGAAGTGTGTGGATGTTTTGTCATGTCGGCATTCCCTCTTCTTCAGCACACGGATCAGTCAACATCCCCCCACTTGGAAGATTCCAAGAAACATCAGTGGGATCGAGGGGCTTTGTGCATGTCCAAAAATGACCAATGACTCTGGTTCCCATTACCCATGAGTTCTTGAGCTGAGAAATTTGGGTGGTTTGATCACACACTCCACAACAGTAGGGGACCCATCTTGTAAGTTGCTTGCTCTTAATTCAAACCAGACACATTTGTGGCCAGGTGCATTGCAGTAAATACTAAAGAGCGTGTTTCACGAAGGTGCTGAAGTCAGTGTTATAATAGTTAATGGAAGCTTCAAGGAAATTTTAACATTTCTGTTAAATGAAATAAAAACAAAATTGTAAAAGCTGAAATTAAAATAAAATTGTTCTCTTTTTTCAGGTGTTCTCAGATTGCCCTGAAAATGAAATTATATATATATATATATATATATATATATATATATCATGTCATTAACCCTTAAATGTATACCTCGGTTCTTTTGAGACCCAGACCTCATTCCACCCCTGTACCTCATCCATTTTTTGGAGTTGTGCCCACACTTCTATAGTATTCCTCACTCTGTCTCTTATAAATAGTGTAACACACACACACACACACACACACACACACACATACACAAAAAGGCAAAATTGCAAAAAACAAAACAAACAAAAAAACATTATAATGGTTGAAGTACCAAAAGTGTATAGGGTTTCTAGAGACCCAAGGTATGTAAGAGTGTCCATAAATTATATTTTTTATTAATCATTTCATATCTATTTAAGTTTACTATCACAGACTATCTATTTCTTTGTGTCTTACAAGATAAATGGGTACTGTATTCATACTAATAAATACTATATCACATTGACTTTCAGTGCGACAATGAATTATCAACAATGCTGAATTATCAGTAATTTATATGCTTTTACACATACATAATATACATGCAATTTCTTACTAAAGGTGGCACTGTTGTTTCAGTGATTGACTTGATTTACATTTGACATTGCTATTTGACAAAGAAACAACATTGAAGTAAACTTTGGATGTACTACTGAAATAATGTAAGTTGTGCATCTATTTAGACTCAACAAGTGCCTGTGAAAATACACATAAGTTTACACGTGAAGATTATGTGTTATGTGTAGCTCAATATGTATTTGACAGCCAGTTGCATATCATGAAATTTCAGTGTGAAAATAATGAATCATGTTCTTGATTTGTCCTGATTTGTTCCAGATTCTCTTTAATTTATGAAAAATGAAACATCAAAATATATAAAAATATATTTTATTTTGTTGTTTTCTAATTGTCTTCTAATTTTTTTAATTTTACACTATCTGGGCATTTTGTACATCCATTTTTAATAGATATAAGTGCCGGGTCTCTAAAGACCCGAATATGTAAGAGTGTTTGGGAAAATTACCATGCAGTTAAGGGTGAAACATATTTTTCATTTTATATTTTTAGTTTTATATCTATAGCAATTACCATGAGTTTTACACAACTTTGGAAGCCTTTACATAGCCGATTAAAACAAGTAAAATATAAACTTAATATATAGTGGAAAAAAGTGATCTGAAATTTAGGAACACTGAAAAAGGCAAGGAAACTTTATTTATAAAGAACATTTCATACACAATGGTAATTCAAAGTGCTTTACTTAAAAAAAATTTTTTTTTAAAAATTAAATAAAATTAAAAAAGAAAGAAAATGCAAAATACATAAAAATCTTTATTTATTTTTTTAAACCAATTAAGAACAAGAAATGAGCAGAAAAATAAATCAAGTAAAAAAAATAAATAAAAAAAAGATTTAAAAATTATTAATTAATAATAAAAAAAGAGTTAAATATAAAAATATAATGTAAAGCTGAGTTAAATGTAAACTATAACTAATAGTCATAAAGTGAAATCTAATAAAAAATTAAACAAAATTAAAAGGACAAATTAAATATAAATAAAAACTAAATTCATATCTATAATGAAATTGCTTCAAGTATTGCTTTCCACCACTGGCCTGCCATAATACTAAAAACGATAAAAACATAAAACTAATTAACTGAGATCAGCATAATTGTAAGGGGCTTGAAGACAGATGGGCTTTTAATACCCATATATGTAATGTACTTTTCAGGATGGAAAAAAAAAAATAAAAACGTATCAAGCTCCATGACCCTTGGATCACCTCAATCCCTTAATAACCAAGTGATCGTATCTGCAATGCATTTGGAAATTAAAGTGAATTCCCCCTTGCCCTAAAATGTCTTGCTTTCTCAGAGACTTAGAAGATGTGTTGACACTGACCTATGGTGATCGGCTCTTAATAGCCACTGGTACTGTGCTGACATCACAGTGCTAATACAGCAGACTTTGTTTGCAACTCGACATGTCGGAAAGGTCAATGGTCAACAGTAGAATTGAAAGGATGGCACTTTGTCTTTACATGGTGTTTAAATATTTCAAAAAATATTGGTTGGCTGGGCATCAGTGACCATTTGCAGATATATGCCTGGTGGACCAGCATGATTTGACATTGAATTTGGAAACAGTAGGTTGACTTTAGGGAGCTATGGTCGATCTGTGCTTATTGAAATTTGAAGCACTGCCCCAAGTGTCCGAAGCTGGAAGTGTTGTTGGGCATATGGGCACATGTGAGCTCTAGAGTGGTAAAGCAAGTTATTTTTAGTTGTAAATGGTGTAATACAGTCAACAGGAATGCATATTTTATTATCTCGACCCCCCTAACCAAAACCCTATCCCTAAACCTAACCATCAGTGGAGTAAAAATGTAATCTTAGAAGGAAAATAGAACCTACGATTCATGTTAGTCACTGACGATGCAAACACAAATACCACCTGGTTTCAACACGGGAAGCGAGCCCTGATGCAATGCAGTCGGTGCACTCGAACCGATGCAAAAATATCGGAAGGGAGATGATGCTTGTCAGAATTGGTGTCAGAGTACTCAAGGCCAGCAAGGTTTAGAGGCCGGTGCAGTGCCATTTTTGTTTTTTCCCAGCAAACCTCCTTTTCATTGGTCAAAACCTAAAGTAATGGGGCCAGATTGGGCACTGGCTCCAGCATCAACACCCTGTTGGTGTAAATGGAAGTTCATCTCAAAATCTTTAGAGATTGCATCACACGTCATTCACAGCATATACCCAGCAGAATATACCAGCATCAAAGTTAGGACTGAGTTGGGCGGGGGACACTAGGGCACAGCAGACATGCCAATAGTGGCCACTTTACCACTTTACTTATTGAGTTTGTAATGAAGGCCAGGTGTGTAGTCTGTTATTCGAAGCACTCTGCGGGCATTCTACAAAAGAAAATTTTAGGAAATCTCGCTGTTGGACCCAAAGCAGACTTTTCAAGAAAACATTATAAATTATAAAGCACGGCTATTACCATTCAAAGAGACAATGAAAAGCAAAGTGAAAAATCCCAATTAAAAAAGGGAACTCAAATAATAATAAAAAATAATTTAACAATTTGCATTTGAAGACAAATAACCAAGTAATGAAAGATTTGCAAACAACACAAATCTAAATGCAATGAGACAACCAGTCTATTGACTCGAATTTTCCATTCATGCAAAATGGACCCTGGAGTTTTTAGTCGTGGTTTTAGCTCGACCCCATATTTATGGTTTCACACACATACTTTTTACTTTAACAAATATTCTTATTAGAAGACTTGCTCAGTGTGAGGCTAATTCTTTTTCTCATGATCCAACCCTTTTTCTGATCGCACATATGATTTCATTAAAACACAAGGCTGCCTACATAGTAAATCAAATCTCACTTGAGTCTTTATACAGTCGAGCACAGGCAGCCTTATAAATAACCACTATATGGCAGAAATGTGCAATTGTTTATTTATTTTCCTGGATCGATTACCTCTAAAATCCTGTAAAGCTCTAGCTCTGTCTTGGTTTGACTTCTACTCGTTCCATAACATCTCTATTACATTTGTTTGATTTTAAAGAGGCTTTTTGTGTTTAATCGCAGTAAATGTGATTTACAAAAACATACAATATATATATATCAATCAGCCACAACATTAAAACCACCTGCCTAATATTGTGTAGGTCCCCCTCGTGCTGCCAAAACAGTGCCAATCTGCATCTCAGTATAGCATTCTATTCTTCTCACCACAATTGTACAGAGTGGTTATCTGAGTTACTGTAGACTTTGTCAGTTTGAACTAGTCTGGCCATTCTCTGTTGAGCTCTCTCATCAACAAGGCGTTTCTATCCACAGAACTGTCCCTCACTGGATGTTTTTTTTTTTGTTTGTTTTCGGCACCATTCAGAGTAAATTCTAGAGACTGTTGTGTGTGAAATTCCCAGGAGATCAGCAGTTACAGAAATACTCAAACCAGCCCGTCTGGCACCAGCAATCATCCATGCGATTATCTAATCAGCCAATCGTGTGGCAGCAGTGCAGTGCATAAAATCATGCAGATATGGGTCAGGAGCTTCAGTTAATGTTCACATCAACCATCAGAATGGGGAAAAAAAATGTGGACTGTGGCATGATTGTTGGTGCCAGATGGGCTGGTTTGAGTATTTCTGTAACTGCTGATCTCCTGGGATTTTCACACACAGCAGTCTCTAGAATTTACTCTAGAAATTCTAGGCACAAGGGGGACCTACACAATATTAGGCAGGTGGTTTTAATGTTGTGGCTGATCGGTGTATATATAAACAGTATATACATACATACATACATATATATATATATATATATATATACTACTGGTCAAAAGTTTTGAAACACTTGACTGAAATGTTTCACATGATCTTAAAAATCATTTGATCTGAAGGCGTATGCTTAAATGTTTGAAATTAGTTTTGTAGACAAAAATATAATTGTGCCAGCATATTAATTTATTTCATTATAAAACTAAAATTTAATAAAAATAAATAAATAAAAGAAACTCCTTCAATACTGTTTAAAAAGCATCCCAGTGAGATACCTCAAGAAGTTGGTTGAGAAAATGTCAAGAGTACATGTCTGCAAATTCTAGGCAAAGGGTGACTACTTTGAAGATGCTAAAATATAACACAGTTTTGATTTATTTGGGATTTTGTTTAGTCACAACATAATTCCCATAGTTCCATTTATGTTATTCCATAGTTCTGATGACTTTACTATTATTCTAAAATGTGAAGAAAAAAAAAATTATAATAAAGAATGAGTGTGTTTCAAAACTTTTGAACGGTAGTGTGTGTGTGTGTGTGTGTGTATATATATATATATATATATATATATATATATATATATATATATATATATATATATATATATATATATATATATATATACACAGTACTGTGCAAAAGTTTTAGGCACTTGTGAAAAATGTTGCATAGTGAGGATGTCTTCAAAAATAAAGACAAATAGTTTTCATTTATCACTTAATGTCATACAAAGACCAGTAAACAAAAAAGTGAAATCAATATTTGGTGTGATCACCTTTGCCTTTAAAACAGCACCAATTCTCGAGACACCTGGACACAGTTTTTCTTGGTTGTTGGCAGATAGGATGTTCCAAGCTTCTTGGAGAATTCACCACAGTTCTTCTATGTATTTAGGCTGTCTCAATTGCTTCTGTCTCTTTATGTAATCTCAGACTGACATGATGTTCAGTGGGGGGCTTTGTGGGGGCCATGAAATCTGTTGCAGGACTCCCTGTTCTTCTATTCTAATCTTTTATATTTGCAAAAGTAATGTTTGGGAGTCTAACATTTATATTTCCTACTGACACACTAAAGCTGAAGATATAAATAACCATCTTAAGACAAATTGTGAAAACATCTTATGTATTAAGACTTTTCGACAGCACTGTAATATATATATATATATATATATATATATATATATATATATATATATATATATATATATATATATATATTAATGTCATATTACAAAGCAATTATGAATGCAGATATTATGTAATACAAATGAACAACGTGTAATACTGTGTAATTGTTTTGTGGCACACCGTAATTGCTGTTATTGCTGTTAATTAAACATTCACAATACTGTAATAATACCGTAACAGACTTGTAATGTGAAGTGTTACCAAAACAAGTTATTCTTTTCTATGTTCTTGTTCACTGACTCCATAAGAGAGTGTTGAGGGGAAAACTTCAAGCTTTTAGACCCGCAGAGGGGCGCTCTCGCCATGTCCACTGCCAGATTGCTTCAGGGGAGGGACCACTAGATTGACTGACGGCTCAGTTTAACTGAAACTCCTCCCACCACCGCCTTTCTCTCTCCCTCTTTCACTCTTTTCTTGGTTTCAGAGCAGCCAATCTTCAATCCAGTGCACATGGAAATGCAAGAGCAGCAACGATCGGCGCTCAGATGGTGAAATTTGTTCATGGATTTTACGCGTTACGCCACTATAGGGTAATTTAACGGGACTTACACTGGGACGCGCTTTATTATCGGACTACGACCAAATACGATTTGAGATGGAATTGACTTTTAAACAGTTACTCTCCATTTAGGGATTTCACTGTGCAACACCTATAAACTGACACACATGTTCTCCGCTAATGAAAAACAAGGAGCATTTACCCAGTGGATGAGTTTTAAACCTTCAAAGATGCTTTAGATATTTTGCACATCGGTTGTTGGATTACATGAACGCGGCAAAATTGTCTGCATGTTGAGAGGCTTGTGGTTTATGGAACTAGAGCTGAGAAGAAAAGATCTGAAGTTGGAAAAGAGGGTCTCCGGACTGAGGGTCTGAAGGATTTTACCATCTCCTCCTGGAGCGTCACTTTAATGTCCAACGTCTTTGGGTTATGACAATGGATTATTTTCTTGTTTTATGCAGCTTTTTGCTGCCTCTGTCCTCGGCTGTAGAAGGTAAGGTATTAAATAATATTTAATTACAGTTACTTTCATGAGGTTTTTACGCGCAGTGTTTATCAACCCAAAGAAGTGTCTGGGAAGCGCGTCACGGGTCGATTTGCATTGATGCGCACCCATAGAAGTTGCGCTTTGGACACCGTGGATAACAATGAGGTTTTAAGGTTTTAGATTATGGCTATAATTAATGCAGCGACATGCGCCTGGTCCGATACTTCTAATGGCACATGCGAATCGATCTATCCATCAATTGACACCAATACACATGCAATACATCGCAGGACTTCTTCCTCTTAATTGTTGTTTATTTTCTTTCAGCAAGACAATAGTTTCTGTCTCTCCCAAAGGAAATGCCTCTACAGGGAGTCCCGCTTTAACAGTCTCTCTGTCAGTCACAAATCCAGGAGATCTCAAAAGACTTACGGCCGAACTCGTCTATAGTGAATAATTTAAGCAATTTTGAGCGCATTTCTGTTTTGGCGCTAGAGCGTAAATCGATCAAGACCAGCGTTTTATTTGCGCGCCTTTGTATCTAAAACCTGCAGGTTGGTCTTATGTCGGGCCTATTGTTGGGCAATGATGATAAAATGGTAAAAACATTTGTTTGTGTCCTTTTTAACCATATTAATGATTTCTTTCTTTTATAATGGCTTTAATAATTTGCGAAGTTGGCGTTTGATTCAGTTCATTATTCGAAGTCGGGACCCCATTAGACCTCCAGACCTACTGACATCAATAAAGATGAAAATGACAGAGCGCTGTAATAGATTTTAAGGGAGAAAAACAATGTCGATATATTTCATTTCTGTTATTATTATTATTATTATTATTATTATTATTATTATTATTATTATTATTATTATTTAAATCTCGCATTTTTCTTGAACGACAAGCATGAAATCATGAATACCATGATGTTTATTGAGGTGCTGTCTAACTTTTTTCCCCCCATCAAAATAGCTATGTTAAAACAGCTCTTATTTGATGATGATAATAATAATAATAATAATAATAATAATAATTGCAATATTATTGGGTAATATAAAAGCCAATATGCTATGCAATATTGGCATAGGTGGCTATTAACCTTTGACAATGCATATTATTATTTATTTAATTTATTGTTTTCCTTTTAAAGCTGAAAAAAATATATATATATAAAATAAAATAAAAAAATGCCTTTCATACTGTCCAAAGCTGGAATATAACACACTACTTGTACTCAATAAATGAGAGATGAAGTTTCTTTGCTGGTTGTTTTTAGCTACTTTATTGTTGTTTAACACTGGATGGATGTTGGCCTGTTTGGAGTTCTTATGATTGTCTTGTTTAAATTATGTGTTTATATTTTCCACCGCAAATCATGGTCATAATTTCCTATGTAAACGTGGCAAACGTTTTTAGTTTAAAACTTTGCTCAGTGGTGTATGGTCATGTGCAAGAACTTCTCGAAAAGATCGGTGCGAAGGGAAACACGGGCCTCTGAGTATACTATATTTTATCTTACAATTTAAATAAAGAAATAAAGAACTCCCCAATTAACTTTATACAAGTGGCCTATTGTGATTATAATGTGTGTTGGCGTAAGTGTTATAACTGATAATAATTAAATAACTAACTTGTTAAGAGACAAAAGTAACAACAGTTGGACTCAGTGTTGTTTAGGTTTGAAGTGCGACGCATTTTTCATTGACCTGAAATTTCTAAAGCGAATATGCACTGTTTCATTTTTATTTATTTTTTTATTTTTTTATTTTTTTCTCAATTACACTGCTGACAGTGCTGTCAAATTCTGAGGAGTTTACTCTTATAGTGCCAATTGAACCCCTTAAAGATAAGAACTATCAAATAAATACATACCGTTTTTTTCTTTTCTTTTTATTTTTTTTTTTTTTTTCATCCATACTTTGATGCATTTTAGTTCAATCTCTTGGCGTGTTCGCTTTTGAAATCCTGCGCTTTTTAATCACCTGCAAGTATCTCTCCTTGTCCAGTTAATCTAGAACTCAAAGGCCTGGTTTTAATTCTCACCATCCCTTTGGACCTATTTATTTAGCACCTACATATGATAAACACACTCCCCCTATATATACTTACTCTTGAGTTATCTAAGGTAATCTAAAGCATCAGGGTTGTAAAATAGGCTCATCACATCAGTATAATGAACAGTCTAAACTGTAAGACTGCACGGGCCATCTGACTTCATAAATCATCTTGCTAAAATACTCTTGTTTGTCTTTCTTCTGTGTGGTCTACCTTACATGCGCTATTTTTAATGTAATCGAAAATGCATACGTGCACTGTGCCCGTAAAAATATGTCTTTCTCGGATCGCGTTCTGCCCTCTTTATGTCTCATTGAAGTGGTAATTCAAAGGTAAACGACCACTGACGCAAAATGTAGCCCTTATTGATGAAATGACAGATTCTGGTAATTTTGGGGGAAACAGCATTAACATGAGAAACAAGAGATACAGGGTACACTCCCTGCAGAAGAGCTGTAACTTGAGTTTGAAGAAAGGCCTGGGACGAACGTGACCATGCCAAACGCAATTAAAGTAATAATACTAATATTACTACTAATAATAATAATAACAAAGGACGTTCCCTGGCTCAGAATTAAACGCTATGTAAGGTCACTAAATGCACTTCAAATAAATAAATAAATAAAATAATATAAAACATAAAAATGTATCCAGCTATTTTAATGCCCCACAGATAGGCCTATAACAACAACAGCTAAATATAGCAAAATTATTATTATTATTATGACTATTATTATAACACATGATATATGGGCTAACCAATGCGATTTCATCGATTTGGAAAATCTGTGGTCGAAAGGGCTAAAAAAGGTTAAAACATTGATCTGCTCTTCACACTTGGCTTATATACACGGGATACACTCTACTGAGTGGTGTGATTCATGATACATTCAATTAGGGAAAAGCCAAATCAATTGCGCAAATTGATATAGTAACGTGGGCAATACAGTTTTACTAAATAATTGCATTCATTCATGACGTAGAATATAAATCAACACACTAGCAACTATGGCAAAATACGCATTTATTTTTGCTAAATATTTAGTATTTTCAATGTTTAATGCACTACGCCACAAGTGCCATTTAGTTGCAATTCAGCCTAGTTTAAAAATAAAAACGCGAAAAGGCTATAAAGTCACGGCTAAAGAGCGCCTATAAAATATTAAATTAAATAATAATAGTAATAAAAAATAAATAAAAGCAAAGCATGTACCTGCACACTGCCATCTTACATTTTTATTTGCATGTAGGGTGTTCACAAAGTTACCAAAAAAAAAAAAAAAAAAAAAAAAATATATATATATATATATATATATATATATATATATATGTGTGTGTGTGTGTGTGTGTGTGTGTGTGTGTGTGTGTGTGTGTGTGTGTGTGTGTGTGTGTGGGCAGGTTTAAGTGGTTTACCAGGACTTTTTTTAAGGTTACACACTGGTAATTACAAGGGTATTATGCTATAAATGTGGTTTATGAGGACATTTCTAGTATCCCCATAATTTGAATTGCTTAAAAAAAACATACTAAACGATGTTTTATTGAAAATGTAAAAATGCAGAAAGTTTTTTGGTGAGGGTTAGGTTTAGGGGTAGGGTTAGGGGATAGAATCTATAGTTTGTACAGTATAAAAATCATTTTGTCTATGGAGAGTCCTCATAATGATAGCTGCACCAACATGTGAGTGTGTGTGTGTGTGTGTGTATGCGCGCGCATGTATATATATATATATATATATATATATATATATATATATATATATATATATATACACACACCCACACACACATTTTCTTTTCATGCATAGGCAGCAATATGATGGATGGAGTGCCTTGTGTGTTATATACTTGTATTCATTTCTCTATAAATAGTTGCTTTTCTTTTTAAATTATATATATAATATTCTTAAATAATTTATTTATTTTTTATTCATGTCATTATATAAGTCTTGTGTAAGAGCCATTGAAAGGTCATATGTTAAACAGAGGGCAGGTTGAGCAGATGTCCGTTGGCTTTGTTTCAAACCCTGGTAAGAAGCTCAAAGGGTCTCAGACTTAGTCAGGCTTAAAGATGCTATGAAACCCAGGCATATTAATGAGCGCACTAACCCCATAGAAGCACACTAATCAAGCTAACATTACTAACCTACAAACATCAGCACTGATAACCTTTCGATTTCAAGAATGCTTTGGCTGGTCAAATTTGATGGCAATCTGAGCCCAGTTAGTGATATAACCTGTGCTGAAGCCAATATTTAACCAAGTGGTCTGTTCATTTATGAAGAAGTGGACTAGATGCTGACTGGAATGTAGAATTTGCTCTTTTTGGAGGGTCCACTCAAAAGGGCCGTCCTGGCAGCTGACGCAAAGGCCTTCGCAGAAAAATGGGTCTTTGATACTCACGACAGTGCGAGGAGAGAATGTGTCTGGGGCCAAACACTGCCAAAATCCCCCCACTGCTGTCTGCAGCTACTGAAGCGGAATGAGAGAGAGAAAATGAGAGCAAAAGAGAGGCAGAGAGAATGAGGGATTGAGAGAAAGAGAGACATCGGAGCTTGCTTTCTGTCTTCAGTTGGTCGCTAGCAAGATGGGTGGCGCTGGCAAGTGATATATCTGCTACCAAAGCACCCACTGAAATGAAGGGCGGTAGTGCAGAATACCCAAACAAAGTCACATGATGACAGGCACAATACATTTTACTTTCTATATGAATGGTTTTCTCTCTCAGGCCAAGCCATAGGGATTTTGTCATTTTTTTTTTAGCATGCATGTGTTCAGTTACTTTACAGTTGGAGCAAATATGGTCAGGCAAAGTTCAGAAAGTTTAAAGTTTTTTACTCCTCACATACAACATTATAGTTTCGAAATTTAGAAACAATATCATTCAAAACTTTAGACACACCTACTCATTTGATATTATTATAAGCTATTAAAACTATGAATTCAAACAAAAAAACGTATAACAATCTTAAACAGTATTAAAGGAGTTCCCATTTATGGTGCTACGTGTTGGCTGCTTTTCCTGAACGTCCAACTTTTCCAAATATTTTAGTTTAGCAAAGGAATTCATATGTTGGCAGTAGGCACAATTCATATTTGTCTCCAAAACTATTTTCAAGCATTTCACAAGTGTTAAGATTAAAGGGCATTTTAAGATCAGTAGAAATATAAATTCAGTCAAGTGTGTTCAAACGTTTGATTGTCATAGGATGCCACATTTAATAGACACTTGAAGATTTGACCTTTATAAACTATAAATCAAACAACACTGCAATAACTGGTACCTTTGTTTAACAGTGCTGGCTGGCAAGCGTGTCAATTGGTCACTGCAGAACCTGATATGTTAATAATTTGTTTATGAAGCAATATGCATGAGATACCACCTGATAAAACAGAAGCAGTTCTTAATTTTGAAAGAACGTCAAATCCGAATCACTTTGGCCTTTGACATGTCCTGTGGTTTGACGTGGTTTCACTAATTACTTTGCGCTAATTATTCATGCAGCTTTTATGACTATATAGAATATTAATAATAATAATAATAATACAAAAATAATAATTATACCACATGGCCATTTAAAATGAACCAGTGAAAGCAAAAATGTACAGTTGTGAAAAAGCACCATAAAATACATTCACAGCACCAATAAATACATAAATAAATACACTTTTCCTTCATATACATTCATAAACACTTAAACCGAAAAGTTAATGTTGATTAGAAAAAGCTCACGGACATGTTACGCTGCTACTCATGTGCTTAAATATGTCAAAATGCACATAAACAGAAGTTTCATGCTGAAATAGAGCTCAGTGTATGGAGTGAGATGACATGTGATCAGCAGCACACACGCAGTTCTGCTCTGCTTCTGAGAAATGAAGTACACATTTTTATTAGAATGCCATAGCCATTACTCTGTTGAAACCATTTGGCAAGTAGGATTTAGGAAAAGCTTCCAGACTTTTGCTGCAATGGCTTGATCTTTTGCTGGACCATTTTTTATGAGTTTTAGTGTGGCCGTTTCTTCTGACAGAGCAGAAGAGTTCTTTTTTTATAGAACATTACTTCACTACGACTCGAACCTAAGTCACCTCAAGCAAACAGTTCTTAAATGTCATAAGCATATGCACAATCCACTGTCCAACTCTAAAACAAAAGAGTTCTTTGACGTTAATTCATCAAAATTCAATAAAATTCATATCCACAACCATATTTTAGCTTTTTACATAGCAAAAATCATCCTTTACAAAAAAGTGAAATCAATTCTGAGCTGACAATGTCCTATACAAGGAAGTTAGCTTTTGGGGAAAAATGTAATTGTCACAGTGTAATATGGTGGTATTTGTCAACCGTGGTTGAAACAAGGGAATGTGTGATGTCAGAAGCCCTGCAGGAAATCGCTAATGCTAACGCGAAGCGCAAATGTCTTCTTTGATTAGTAGTACTGGCATGTGTGAACAGGGATGGGGGTGTTAGGACTAATGATGGCTACTAAATTCCATTCTCCCAATCAGACTGGGCCTCAAGATTGTTAAAACATGCTCCTAATGTCAACATCAAACTCTGAAACCCAAAAGCACCCTGGCCTTTCACCCTTTCTTTTAAATCTTGACCTAAATTTACAATTTAGCACCATGCTGTTCTTAACAAATTATTTTGTAAAGATGAGTATGTCTGGTTTGATTCTTTGCATTTGAAAATATTTGTAAAAGAGAAGCAAAAATAATGTCTATCAGCATGTCATAATAAAAGTTTGTATCAATTTGTTAAAGGGTGTGTTGTTAATTTATATCATTAATTGTATTTAATTGTTTTAATATTTTGTTGATAATATTAGATATATTTAAATGCAAAAATAAATAAATAAATAAAAATAAGAAGAAATAACACTAAGAACACCCTTAAGTTTACATGGTAACCACAAAAAAAATAAATAAATAAAATAAAAAATAAAAAATAAAAAAAAAAACAGTTAATTTATGGATTTGGCAGATGACAAAATACCATACTACAGTTAGTTACTGTTCTCACTGTAAAATCAGAAATTAATAATGGGTTTCCTTCAAACTGTTTAAAAACTTCCAATATTTTTCTTTAATTTAGTTCAACTTTTTGATAGTGTGTGGCTTATACTATTCTATAGTAGTAAGAAGAACTATAACTATGTGATTTTGGTGGAAAATACGATGACCATGGTTAATTTTTGCTATGGTAATATTTTTAGCCCTTTACACCAAATGCAATGGTGTTGGACAGGAATTATTTTACTGCTTACTTGATTTGTCACCTCTCCATTTGGTGTTGGAAGTGGCAACGGCATTTTGGCAAGGTGCAAATGTAGGGACGTGTGAAAAACAGTTTGCTGTGTCTCATAAAAGCCCCTGAAGGCAGGCACACGTTTGTCTGTTGTAGCTATACTGCAATTGTTTTGAAATTCAGCTTGCTGGATTGTTTTGACTGTGTAGTTTATAGATCGGATGTTTCATGTAATACAAAGCAAGGGCATGTCCCAAATGTTTCTTGATATTTTTTGTTCAATATGTGTGTTTGTTCAAACATCACATTTTAAAAATATTAACGTTTGTACACATGCTAAAATAGCATTGTACGGTGTTGGATGATGTAATGCATTAGAGATGTGCTTCTTGTCAAAGACTGTAAGCATAATTTCCTCCAACCTGGACTCTATCATTGTATTTATCATTCTTAATGTCAAATCAATTTTCTGTAGAGTCACCACCCTCATCCAATCAGCGATTCCTAATGAATCAGTGTGACCGATCAATTTATCGTTCATTGTCAGGCTTGATCAATCACACGTCCTTCCTACTTAGCCATTCTGGCAACTATCCTTTTGAAATGTGCCAAGCCTTCTAAAGCCTCTCATTACCAATGTTTTAGAAGCTGTAGAAGAATGGCAGGATAGAGGAGCCAGTGAGTAGGAAGATAGTGTCTGTCCAGTGGACATTCCATCAACCTGCTGTCCAACTGGCGTGGCCAGTATTGACTTGGAGAAAGAGCACACGTCTCATGCCCATCCCCTAGATGAAGTGACACATTTTGACAGTGACCTCAAAATTGCCCTTTTTGAGTACATTACTCTTAACTCTGAGCTCCGAGGATTATGTATATAAGCTAGGACGTATCTAGATGGTAACCCTCTTATGGTGAAAAGCCTTGTGAGAGTTGCATGAGACATTCATGCACACCCATACTAAACCTAACCTTAACCCTAACCTTAGTGGCAGAAAATGTGACTCTCTCTTAGTAGGAGTGTTACCATCTAGACATCACCATATGAGGTATGCAGTGCACACTAAGTCACCCTGAGTCACAACTAGTGGCTTATCT
Source organism: Myxocyprinus asiaticus (assembly GCF_019703515.2). Classification (NCBI taxonomy): domain Eukaryota; kingdom Metazoa; phylum Chordata; class Actinopteri; order Cypriniformes; family Catostomidae; genus Myxocyprinus; species Myxocyprinus asiaticus. The sequence goes on from NC_059393.1 coordinate 4,015,175, forward strand.
GTCAATGAAGCTCCCTGAACCTGAACTGGAGAGATGAGGACATAGGCTAAAAAAAAGGACAGAATAAGACTGAGGGAATTATTCGCTATCCAAAAGGCACTTGGTACAGTATTGGTTGAGCAGTTCATCTAAAAAGGTGCTGAGAGCATAGACAAAGGGAACAGACTGGGGCTGGTCAGATGAGGTTATGAATGCAGTGGGAATTTAGGCTGAGCTCAGGACTAGGAGAGCCCAGAGTTTTCATCTTGTGTCTTGGTTATCTGCCTCAAATCTATCTCTGCATCTTAAATTTGACTTGCTTGGCCTAGCTCTGCCTGAGAGAAGATAATTTTTTCTGCTCCCTCTCTCTCTCTTTCTACTTATCATTCTCCTTGTTTTTGAGCACGAAGAAGTCAAGATGTGTCCTGGAAGGGATATGCAAAGGTTTTTAATGAATCTGAAAAGCAAGCGAGTGTCGATCAATGACAGCCTTGAGCCTGCACTTGAGTTCAGACCCACCTGACAGTGAGAAAGAAAAGACAGTTACAGTCTGCATTCAGAATTGAGAAACTCCAGTTTTACACTGCAGTTTTGCAGACAGATGGTATATTTTATGTCAGAGGACTTGGTGGTATGAAACTGTCATTGCTCTCTTTGGAACACTTACGTCTAAGATCTCATTTATACCTGATATTAAGATTTTTTTCTGGTGATCCAGTCACAAGGGGACAACAATGAACAGGTGTAAACTGGGTCCATAATGTTTTGTGATCCGATGACTCAAATCACTCACATCGGTAAAAGTCAGAAACCTGATATCAATGGGGATTTTTTGCACTTTCTTTTCATTCTTATTTTTTCTCTCTCTATCACACGGGTCATATCTTATTACCAGGTGTAAACAGGGCCTATGGGTGCGACGAAATCTAGATGCAAGCTGACGGTAAAAGGGACGACAACCTGGTGAAAACCCAGAGAACAAGAGCTGAAAGTTCACAGGCCCTTCCCCCAACAGGTGGACTTTATCCAGACAGAGGGGGAAAAGACAATGCCCCTCTTTCTCTTCTCTGTTTACCGTCCCTCTCTCCACTTCCCTGTCACTTCATTGCTATACTTTCCCACCATCCCTTTTCATTACTCTCTGTTCTCCTTGTGGCTGTCTCTTATCAAGGCGAGCTTCTAATTGCGGTATTATTGTCCCTATCTGTTATCTCACCCCTTTAGTGATATCGGAATCCCAGAACAGAACATGAAGCTGGGGGACATTTACCCACCAGACCATTGTTAGGTCCAATCATTGATAAGATTTGTAACTACCAATGTGTGTTCTTTGCTTACAACTCTCACAGTTGTAAGCAATGCAAATCAAGCTCTTGCATGATAGAGTTGACTTGTTTAGTCTCTCGATAGTCTGTCACCTGTGGCATTTAGGAAATTCTACAAACAGGTTCTCTCTTGTGACATCTGAGTGAAACAATCAAGGTACGAAAATGTAAAGCAGTCCCATACTGCCGTAATCCCATACACTGTTCAACGGCAAGTCAAACAGAGGTCTCTAACTATGTGACATAAACTCTTGAGGGATGTGAAAGCAAGCATATTGATGTGAAATGGAGCTGGCTCTAGGAACAAATTAAAAATCCTGTGGCCAGATGGGGATGGTGAACTAAGGGGCCATATTTGAATCCTGGGTGTGAGGTTCACCACATGGATACAGCTTCATTGCCACTTTTGCCCAGTGGTGTCCTCTGGGAAAAGACTTAAAAAGATGATGATGATTAGCTATTCAATTTAGCCAGTCATCGGTCAGTGCAGCTGGCCATGAGGAGATGGTTGTTGATGTTCCCTCTCCATCAACAGGTTGGTGATCGAAATCTCCAGGGACTTGGTTTCTCTTCCTTGGTTAATTAAGCATGCAATTTGTCACTGCTCTTACTTATACATAAATCTTCCCTTCGATTTGAATGGCTTGATCTGAAGAGGCTAGCTAAGTAGGCGAGCAATTAAGAGCAATCTATAGAATTGAACCGACACTGCTTTGTGCATGGCTAATTAATCAAGGTGCAGCAGAGGTGTCATAAACACAAAGATATTTACGACTAAAGCATATCAAGGCAGATTTATTTGTAATTTTCGACCCTTTCGGCACATCTTTTTATATAGATATTTGAGATTATTGCCATTAGCTGAAAACTGTGGTAGGGTAAAATTAAATTTTCAACGTGCCGTTCTGTCTCGTGCACATTGGAGCATTCAGACTTTCGAAGTATACTCTTTTTGACCACAGACCATACGGACGCAATCGGTGTTTGCGCACTACAACTGCTTTGCGGTACTGTCTAGGCACAGTCAATATCAGGTGCATGCACCTGTGACAGGCAAGGACACGGACTGTCCGAGCATACTCTGGCATGTGCGCTTGGCATACCTGCATGTAGAAAACCGAAGTATACCATGGCCTTCAGTATAATTTCCAAAATCTACCAACAGCACTGTAAATGAATAATAATAATAATAAAATAATAATAATAATAATAAAAAAAAAACATTTTGAGTATACATTTTTAGCAAATATTGTGAGTAAAATTATGTTAGTTTGATTATGAGGTTCAGACTTGGGGAAAACATGTCCATTCATGCATCACTTTGTGGAAGCTGTAAATACAGGGTTCTCACGAGGACATGGTCACTCCTCCAATGAATGAACTCTTGTACAGCCTTGTTCCTATGAGTAATCTATACTGAGGTTTAGTCCACACCCTGTGATTGTTTTGATGAATGCTCACATGTTGGACTCATCCTGCTTCGAAGACCACCAAGAGGTAGCGTACCTGAACTGCAAAAATTTCACTGGCTAGTTCCAGGCAGTCAAGGTGTGTTTAGCAGCTCTATAATTAGAGGCCACCAAGTCTTCATGACAACATATCTATGTTTGTGTGTAGTGGGTTTAGTGGATCTACAGTATGTATGTGTGTGTGTGTGTGTTTCAGTGTGCGACTTCTCATTATCTCCCTACCTGTAAATTGCATCTCCCAGCACATGTACAGTACTTCCTAAATTGAAGGGCATTCTCATTTAAAAATCTCTTCCCCGGTCGTTGTATTGGTGCCACCTTTGCCATCTGCACTGTTTGTTTTCAGGCAATTCACATTACCACAGTAAACCACCGCTTGTACATTTATACCACAGTACACGGTCTTATTGGATGCCTTTATTGGTTCATTGACACTTCAGTCTAAACTCTGTTAAAGCCACTGTATCTGATTTATAAGTGAGTGATTGTATCTAGATTGCGCTATCCCTCAATGTCACCTGCTCTCCAAGCTTTCCCCATTTCTCGTGCTCTCATACACATCCCTGTTGACCCAACTCTCATGAGTAATATTTGCATCAGTGCAAAACTGTTGCTGTTTTTTTTAATATTAGGCAGGTGGTTTTAAAGTTGTGGCTGATCAGTGTGTAAATATATATACTCTCTCTTTCTCTCTCTCTCTCTCTCTCTCTCTCTCTCTCTCTATATATATATATATATACACACACACACACACACACACACACATATCATTGTTACTTCGATACTAAATTGCTCATACAGTGACATAAGATTTTAGTCATACCACATATACCTACTCCATCTACACCCAAATTCAGTCCTTCTACATTATAATATCATTCTTTAGCCATTTTGACACATTTATTGATGATATATTGCACTGTACTTCATTGTCCGCTGTTAAGCTGCAACTGCTTTGGCAATACAAATGCAGCATTATTTGTCATGCACACTAATCCCATCTCATTCCTCCACCATCTCCATCTCAACCCCCCCTCCATTCTTCTCTGCCTTCTCACCAGGGCCTCTGCTGAGACCCATAAATCAATGGAGCTCAGTAGCCTGTTGGGGGTTTACCGTCTGTGGGGGGTATTGGTGGCCTGGGCTCCCAAGCCGCTGGCTTTAGTTACACATCAGTGAAGGGTGAATAATACATTAGTCAGTCATTGACTGAACAGCTCTAGTCGGGCAGGCAGACGGAGCTCCCCTGGCCCTTCATCAGCGCATCTGTGCCATAATCAGCCTCTGGAGATCTACTTCAGCCTGGCCTACCTCTCGTTCACTCTTATACACTTTCCGGGTGTGCAAATGTTACATTATTTAAACTCTTTAGGGGTTAAATGGATAGTTCATCAAGATATGAAAATTCTTTCGCTTACCCTGTAGTCATTGCAAACATGTCTTTCTTCTGCTGAATACTAAAGGAGGTATTTTATAGAATGTTCTCGATACATAATCATAAATCATCAAACAAATCATCACTTTCTGGTTGTCAAACGTTAGTGTGCAAAGTTATTGTGATGAACCTCACCTTTGGTTACTCTGCTAGGACACCTGAGGGGAACTGACTTCACCTTGACACCAGTTGAAAAGTCTTTGCATGCCTTATGCTGTGACTATTTGGGGGCCACTATACATCCAGAGATGTCCATGTGCCAAGCCCCCTTCCTTGCATGCACAATTACAAACAAACACATTTCTATCCAAATATATCAAGGTTTTTTTTTTTTCTTTTTTTTTTCTTTTTTATTTTTTTATTTTTTATTTATTGTTCAGAGACATATAAACCCCTGGCCATATGGGGCATCCTAGAATTGGATGTAAAATGTTCTATCAACCTTCTCCAGCATAATTGCCAGCGATGAACTTGCATTGCTAATTCCTACTGTCACAATCTGCGAGTCAATTTTCTGAGAGTGAAACACCTAAGTGCGTGACTGTGTGATCACCAATGACCTAGATGCCCATGTGTCCTATTCAGGCAGTTGTTTCTTTTTTAATCAACAGCCAGAACTCAGGGGCGCCGCCTGCTTAGGATTGGACAGTCACGCCTGGCAAATAAATTACACTTTCTTACACTCTGCCAGCCTGTGTTTGTATATTAAAGAGCCGAAAACCATTTAGAGAGGTCTAACGAGTCACGTTATTACTGCAGCCAAGTGTGAGATTAATTAACTGAGCGGCAATTAAGAGCACGACAACATCTCACAGATCGGCATGAGGAGAGTCATAACCAACCCAATGTATTTGCTTTGGCCATTTGTGAGGGAAAAAGGAGTAAACAGAATTAACCAGCTTTAAAGCCCAAACAGCACAAGAAAATTCTACTGCCAATAGAAGACTGCTGTGTCCATAATAAATCCTTTTTGGCCTTGGAACAACATTCCTATCAACTATTCATTGTCCTTAGATTTTAGGGGTAGGGTTTAGAGAACTAATCGGTTGGTAAAAATGTTGTTCTATGACAGAACAGATGTTAATCCAGGAACATGCCCTATGGTGAAAAAGATAAATAAATAAATAAATAAAAAAGCACCAAAGTATTTGGACACTGAAGTCACACTTAGTCTGATTCTGATTGCCATTGCATTCGATACAAAATATCATACCAAGTGGCATCTGCAAAAATTTTGTTAGTCCTTTTCTTAAAACTAAATTTTGTTTCTAAACCTTTTTTTTTTTTTTTTTTTTTTTTTTTTTTTTTTTATGCAATGAATTTTAAGCAGCTGGTGTCAAAGGGATTTTAGTAGATGTTTGAAGTCAGTTCCCCTCAAGGTCACACAGGTGTCCTAGCAAGAGTAACCACAGGTGGAGTTCAGTACATTAACTATGGAAATGTTCCACTAATTTTTGACAGCCAGGAAGTGTTGAAATACATTTTGACTTAATTTTGAACATTGTTTTATCACTTTAAAACTAACAAAATTCCTTTTATGAAATGCATTGCTTGAAAAAATATGCTTGTGATACCTTTAACACTCAAAGATCTAAGCATTGAAATTGATAAAAAAGAAGAGAAAAATCCTCCTTGAAAGTGTTTTCAGGAAACCACTGGTTATAATAATTAATTATTTATTTATTTATTTAATATTTTTATCCCCTTTTCTCCCAATTTGGAATGCCCAATTCCCACTACTTAGTAGGTCCTCGTGGTGGCGCGGTTACTCACCTCAGTCCGGGTGGCGGAGGACAAGTCTCAGTTGCCTCCGCTTCTGAGACAGTCAGTCCACACACTTTATCACATGGCTCATCGTGCATGACACCGCAGAGACTCGCAGCATGTGGAGGCTCATGCTACTCTCCGTGATCCACGCACAACTTACCACGTGCCCCACTGAGAGCGGGAACCACTAATCGGGACCACGAGGAGGTTACCCCATGTGACTCTACCCTGCCTAGCAACCGGGCCAATTTGGTTGCTTTGGAGACCTGACTGGAGTCACTCAGCACACCCTGGATTCAAACTCAGGACTCCAGGGGTGGTAGTCAACGTCAATACTAGCTACCCAGTCCCCGATAATTGTTATTTATTATTTTTATCCATATTTTGTTTGGGGTGAATTTTAGAAAATTAATTAATAAATAAAATAAATTACAAAAATGCAATGCTGGGCTTTTAGGGTTGCACAATTTCACCAAATTTTTTTTAGACAGTAAGTTGATGCTCTGAATTCATAACGTAATTCAACACACAAAAGTATATGTATAATAATAATTTATTACAAGCAGTATGGGTAAATGAATGAACTCTTAAGAAATTTGACTATATAAAATGAGGACTCTAGAAATTGATTATATATCTGCTGGTATGAATATAATAATAGTATAATAAATAATAATACATTATAATACAATTATAATAAATAATACAAAAAATGCCCATCTCTATGTATTGTTGTATATTTAATGTACCATAAAACAAAGTGTACCCACATATTATATGAATATTAGATCTTATTGAATTTCTTTCAAAAAACATTGCAATTCTGCTACACTTGGTCCAAGGTCTAGATCTGAGGGTCAGAATAAATTACACTTACTGTAGTTTGTTAATTATGCATATTATGCAAAGACATACACTTTTAAGAGTAGCCAAGTGTCCAAATATTTGTTTTGGGCCAGTGTATATTCAGATGTTTGTCACTGGTTGTAAAAGCATCTGAAATTTGCATAGCTCTATTATAGGTACTGCCAAAGTGCTAGAGCATGGTACAGATTGCTAGAACGAGTCTGTTAACTTGATCTATATGAAAATACAAAGATATGACAACATAAATGATGGTGTGCCTTTCACTCAGCACCATTTCCAAGCCCTATAAACCACACTGAAATCACTGAGTGTATTCAGAGTGCATACATGGGTGTGTATTTGTATTTGTATTTGTGCATGTATTTGTTGGCTCAACAGTCACAAAAGCCCGAACCAACCGCATTCCTGCCGGTTACTGCCTAACCTTTCTTTGTAGTTGTGGCCCTGACCTGAATCAGATAATGAATGGGCAGGTAAACATTAAAGATTAGCTCTGGGCTTAATGAGCAAACGTTAGAAGAAGCAGTCGAAGGAGACCTGCACTGGCTCAGGCTAGTGTGTCACATGTAGCCAGAAATGTCAAAAGAGGAATACCAAAGGACTGAAGATAATAACTCCTATTACACTGCGGTGGAGTTGGAGTCATTAGATGTGTTTTCTTTGTTGAAGCAGGTAAACCACAACATATCACGATAATTAGCATGCAGCATGACAGCTGAAACTAAGCTACGTATTTTTTCCCATGTCTTCCCATGTAGCAATGCTAATGTTGCTACATTCATACAACACTGTACTGTACTGTAGAGTACTAAATACGTTTACACACAGGTTGGTTATAAACTTGAGTGATGACCGCATTTCAGACTGATCTCAAAAAGATTTTCTTTTCTTGAGCTAAGCTTGGTCTGTGCTTACCTAAATTTGAAGCACTGACTCCAAAGGCCAAAGCGGGAAGTGTTTTTGAATGCAAAAACACACCAGATGAAATGCCCACTGAGGGGCACCAAAAGAGAGTTGTAAAGTGACTTGTTTTTAGCTGAAAAGGATGTAATACAATAACAATGAATGCATATTTTAGTAACTCAACCCCAAGCCGAAACCACAACCCTAAACCTAAACATCAGTGGAGCAAAAATGTAATGTTAGAGGGAAAATGGAACCTCTGAATCATAGTCGACACTCATTATGCAGACACGATTGCTTCCTGGTTTTAACACATGACAAGAACCTGGGTCTCCAACGCTGCTGACACAACAGTCTTCCAGTCGTGCCACAGCAGAAGATAAACACATTTGAGCCAATGCAAAAATGTGTGATGGGAGGTGCCGTTTGTCAGTACCTTGGTATGATAGAACCAACATCAGGATACTGGAACATTTGGAAGCAACATGCAGACTTCCCGTGTGATCATTTTGTGCATTCTATAACCAAAGTGATCTTACATTTTTAGGCCTCGTATGCACATTTAAATTTATTTTTTTTTTTAGTTCCATTCGCAACAATTTTGTGATAAAACTTTCTAGTGTAAAGTTCCCGATCGGACACATTGGTAATTTCCTTTTAAAACCGCATGTAACTGGCAAAGTTTAAACTCTTGTCACACCTGCTAGTAAAAGTAAATACAGTTCTCAGTCTCAGACACTGACTGTTTAAACGTAGCCAAAATGACAGAACTGGAATGGTTTATAGGAAGTTAGCTGAATTTGTGCCCTCACAGTTTGTTTTCTAAAAAAAATGAAAAGGAATCTATCTGAACCTCAGTGGCTGCCCCAGACGGTATATTTGAAACATTATGAACCGATCGAAAGCCACTGGAATGCTGGAAATGTGGACCACATCAGTCCGGTTGCTGCTGACAAACAGCTGTCCTATGATGCAAAACAGAAAAACACAGCCATTACAGGGTATTGTATGTTTGCATGGTAAGATGATATTGTAAGTTTGGCTGAGGGCTCTATCAAGGACAACTTTACCCCGACAGACACCTCAATACCTAATTCAAAGCAGAACGTTTCTGCTACTGAAAAAAAGATCTACCCAGATCTAGCCTCTGCATTTAAAATCCGCACAGCTCCACATCTCATGATACAGTAATAGCAGATCTTTGACATCATGCCCAACTTGTCATCATCCCCAACCAACATCTTGTCTCAAGCTAAAAAGAGATGGAGAAAATGAGGGTTCTTTGGGCATTTTAACAACTGCTACAATCTGGAGTACCTCCTCAGTGTTACTGCATGGCTGATACCTCCCAGTGGTCCCATAGGATTATGCTATTACCATATATTTAGCAAGGATGTGTGCTGGCTGCCTCAGCAGAGGTATAATGAACGTGTCAAAGGGAGGCAAGTTCGGCAAGCGGACTGTTGGAGAGATGGAGATGAGTCCCTGGGCGGCTGCTAAAACAGTTCCTCTCCGCAGCTGACAGGCAAGGCCAGTGGGCAGCACTGTGCCAAAATACCTCCATAATGAACCTGGGATGGGGAAATCAAAAGTGGCTTTTGCTCCTTTCTTTGGCGTGGATTACAATACATAAGGGCTAAAAGGGGAAAACTTCCATATTTTGGAAAGGAAGCTGTATTCTGCCTTTAAAGGTTAATTTTTTGAAATATCATACAAATGTAATTCATTTTTTTTTTTTATTTATTTATTTTTTTTATAAGTGTCTCCTATCCTAGTTTAATGTGCAGAGACAACTTTTAGGAATGCATTAGTAGGTTGATTCCCCAGAAAAGTGGCACTATCAAACAAAATGCTTGTTTGAGCATCCCGGAAAACACACCAACATTGGATTAACCAATGCTTGAGTTTGGAGGGACTATCTAACCAGCAGAAGACAGAGGGAGTGTTTGGGAAACCTGTTTGAAAGCAATAATTTTTGCTATTGTAGAGTGCCTTGATTCTGCCATGCAGGGGGAAAAAAATGGGTAATTCTGACTTTACATCTCACAATTGTGACTGTATGTCTTGCAGTTGCGACTTCATATGTGATCCTGCAACAGAGGATCCCACCAAATGTAGGACTAAATTAGATTTTATAACTTACAATCGTGACTTTATACGATTGCTTTTTTATATCTCACAACTTATACTTTATTTCTGTCAAATTGTGACTTTATGTCTCACAATTTCTCACAATTGATATAATTGCTATAATTACTGTAATTTTATTGGCATAAAGTTGATATTGCGAAATATACTGTAAAGTTGCAATATTATTTCTTCAATTTTTATTTCATTCTTGATTTTATTTTATTTCTTGCAATTTCTCGTAATTGTTATACTTTAATAGATATAAAGTCGAAATTGCGAAACAATGTTGAAACATCGCAATTTTGACTTAATATCATAAATGCAAGTTTTTATTTTGTAATTATGAGAAATTAAGTCATAATTGTGAGATAAAAATAAATAAAAACTAATTAAAAGAACACACAATTACAAGCATTAGAGTTGCAATTGCACGAAATACAGTCAGAATGACCTCTTTTATTTTTATTATTTTTTTATTCCATAGGGTTATCTGGCTTCAATACTATTCTGCTTGGTGCTGCTAGTGGCACAAAAAATACTCTCTTCAGCTTCAAAGAAGGACATTATTGGACTTTAATTTTGTATTAAAGCAGAAGTGCTATGATGGTTTTCCAGTGTGAGATGATGATAATGAGGATGATGATGATAAAGGACATAAGGTTTTTAGTTATGTTACAGCCATGATCCATGATTTGCTACTTGCTAATGCTAGTCGTTGGTTGGTGGTGTTAGGGTGAGGGACATTCTTATTCTAGAGGGCATTTTGTTCTACAAAAAATTGAATACGGCCCAGAGTGCAAGATGTGTCATCAATATAATTGTATATGAGAATACTGTAGATGCCCTCAAAGCTAACATGCATGGACTAAAAGCAACATTTAATCATAATTGGTTTACATGTCCATTCTTTTACCAGACACAAAATCACACCTTGTTGTGTGCTACACCCAAAAAGAGACAAATGTCCTTCATTCTATCTCATAAGTGCACTCTTATCCTGTTTGATTTATGCAAAAAACATCTACGGCACAGTTCATAGCAGGCTGACGGTACCTAGTGCCAGCTTTTGCTTCATAGCTTAACTGAGAGTTGTGGGTAACAATGCATTGAGCTCTATTGAGCATGATGGCATATTTCAGGCAGTTTTAAAAAGACATTTTTTATTTCAGCAGTATTGGCAGACTTGCATTCCTGGCAGTTTATTACTGCCAGAGTAGAATTTCAACCAGAAGGAGAAAATCAATCAAAACATAGTTATCGTGATTATAGTCCTTTTATGCTTCTCGCTTGAGGAGAGGCAGAGGTGTTTGACTGTTGAAATATGCTTACACCAAGCCCAACCAATGGCACGATTCATCACGCTCTCTGGATTGCAATTTCAAAAACGCACACTCGATGATCATTTTTTATACACCTTGAGGGCTTGAGGTTTGTTTTGGAGATGAAATAAAGCAGCTTCAGTGTTTAGACTTCTTTCTATAAAACGAATAGTTTCGCATCTAAATTCAGATTGGATGAGCCATGCTCAAAGCTATTGCCAAATGCCAATACACACACCTGTGACTGCACATTTTATATTAATTCGCCAAGCTGATATGTTGCTTGGCAGTCATGAACAACCCAGAGTTAGGCCACATCCATACTAATCCATTTTCATTTGAAATTTCTGTTTTCATTTTCAAGACTTCATCATTTCTGAAGTATCTGGTAATGGAGAGGGTTTTCGAAACCTTCCATTTTCGGTGGAGAAAACGGCATTAGTGTGGATAAGACACGTAAACGTAGCAAAATGGATGCATTTTCAAACGAAAACGTGTGCGTGCGTTACTTGTATCACGACAGTTCCGAGGAGAAATGTCCACTGTGTGGCGCAAAACGCGAGTTAAATTTTCTCCCAAAAAGATACGTTTTTTAAGATTAATGCTCTTATGGTGTTTTAAATCAACAAAACCCAACTCCATACCCTAAAAAGTAATTGTTGTAGTGACTGTAGTGATCATTTCACCAGGAAACTGCCACATTACCTAAATCATTTTGCAAAAATGTAAGTATAGTAACGTGACTCTCTGAGACCAGGTTGGGATATTGATATTGATATGTTTAATTATTTATTAAACATTGTTTAATATAAACTTTTATCACATTACCATTATTTTAAAGCAATAGGCCAAACATTTTAGTGATTTTACCTAGGTCAAGGGGTACTGTAACTCTGTTGAGTGTTGTGATTAAAACACCCCTCAACCATTGTAAAATCACTGTAACACACTGCCTTTTTTTGCCTATTGCTTTATTTTACATTAGACACATGACTCAATGTTACATAATGCACAGATTTCCTGGTTTTATTTAGATTTGTCATTGTGACTCATTGTGACTTCTTTTCTCAGAAACCAGACAAGTGTAACCAGGTTTTAAGAAGCATAAAAGCAGACTTTCAGATAAAGTCTTCACCTTGCAAATGTATTTTGATGTAGTTTCAATGGTGCTGGTTTGACCAAATAACCTATATATCTACATGTGGAACACAATAAAGTATGTCTCTGCCTCTGTGACCTTCTGTGATATATGTGACCTTCTACACATATGTTTTACCATCTCTCATTGCCATTTAGGAGAACCTTAAGGAGCCAAACTGTCCCACCTACCATTTCAAACCTTTCCCCTCTGTAAACCTGTTTACCCCCGCCTGCTTGCATTTTTAAGGGGGTTGCTTGAGCCATCTGTATTTATTCTAGCTGGCCCTGCTCCCCGCTGACAGTAATGGAGACCTAGAGAGCATGATAGACAGAGAGAAGAAGAGAGAAGGGCTTTCAAAGATATGAGGGAATGGGAGAATAAAGTGGATGGAAAGGAAGGCTGTGATCAGCCCAGCCTGTCAAAATAATTCCTGTTGACTGATACAACCCAGACACTGGGGAGACGAAGTGGGAAATAGAAAAGGTGTGAATGAAACATAAAAAGTGAGAGAAAAGTGCAAAAAAAAAAAAATAAAATCTTAAGCAGTATTTGTTGTTTTGTTTTCCAGGAATCTTTAGCACAAGTCACATTTACTTTAGAAGCAGAATTGTGCAACATTTTAAGAATTGTTTTCAGGGAAAATACCTTGAGTTAAGTTTATTTGTCTAACCCCATTGATAAAATGTTCTTTCTTTTTTGAAGTGGAATCAAATCGGTAACACTTTTTGCAGTACAAGCTGATAACTATTTACATTAGTTAAACGAATGTTCCGGGTTCAAAACAAGTTAAGCTCAATCGACAGCATTTGTGGCATAATGTTGATGTGACAAGTCTCAGATCAGTTCAGTGAAAGAGGGAACCAGCTTACACACTTTCGGGTTATTTATTTCATGCCGCTTTTCAGCGAGAACACAAACAAAAACTCATCAGCTCAAAAAACACAAACGTAAAGTAGCGCTCTCTTTTACACTGCAGTCCGCATCACTGTAGGACTCATGTCACACTCTCTCTCTCTCTCTCCAGGTGCAGCTCTGGCTGCTCTTTATCTCTCTCCAGCTCTCACTGTAACACAAAACAGCTGTTAGAGAGAATTTTCTCCAGGTGTCAATCCTTACAGCTCTTCCTCTCCCTGCCTCGCTCTCCACAGACGTCGCTTGGCCACGGCCACATCACCACACTTGATTAACACAAAAATGTATTTTGACTTGTTCCTCCTTTTCTTTAAAAAGCAAAAATCGAGGTTTCAGTGTGGCACTTACAATGGAAGTGAATGAGGCCAATTTTTGGAGGGTTTAAAGGTAGAAATGTGAAGGGTTTGTTGACATTTCAGCGGCATGGTAACGAAGTTATAAAATTGGCCATAACTTTACATTGAAAAGGTTAGTATGTACTGAAATCATGTTTACACACATATTGTTTATGTCTTGTGGTTATACTTTTGAAACAGTGAGTATTTAAATGTTCAAAAATTGCTCCCCGTTCAGTTCCATTATAAGTGGCTCACTGGAACCTAGATTTTAGCTATTTTTTTAAAGAAAAAGAGGAACACATTTTTGTGGTAATCAACATTTTGCCACAAATGCTGTCGATTGAGCTTAACTTGTATTGAACCCGGAATATTCCTTTAACATACACTAACATAAACTAACAGCACATACCAAACAATCTTTTCCCGGTTTTTGACTATTTGGAAGTTTTGCTGGACATTTTAATCGGTGGCGCAGCTGTGTTGTTCAAGCATGCGATGAGACACATATGAGGGAAGTGAGCCGGCGCGCTGGTCAAGCTTTATCAGCACGGCTTTCGAACAGTGCTGCTGTGTATTCATCTAGCAAATCTCTGCTCTCTACCTAACAAAACGGATGAACTACATCTCCTCCCATACAAACAAGGACTTTTCAAGCTCTGCTGCCTTGTGCTTCACAGAAACCTGGCTGAGAGAAGCCATTCCAGGCATCTGCCGGGCTTTCAGCTGTTCAGAGCGGATTGCATTGTAGAGATAATGGGGAAAACGAGAGGCGGTGGAACATGCTTTTACATCAATGAAAGTTGGTGTGCAGATGTAACAATGTTAAAGAAGATGTGCTGTCCTAATTTGGAAGTGCTCTATATCAACTGTAAGCCTTTATACTTGCCACGGGAGTTTTCCTCGTTTATTCTGGTGAGTGTTTATTTCCCGCTACATGCGTGCATGAACGCAGCGCTGCAACAGCTGGCTGATCAAATCACAGACACGGAACAACAATACCCAGACTCACTTATTATTATTATTTGCAATTTTAACAGAGCCAACCTCCAAAATACAGACAGCACGTTACACGCCCCACCAGAAACAGAAATATACTGGATCACTGCTACACAATATTAGAGCAGACGATGATCAGAGAGTCCCTAGAGCAGCTTTGGGACTCTCTGATCACTGTCTGGTTCATCTTTCAACATACAGTCAGAAACTTAAATCAGCTAAACCTGTAGTAAAGACTGAAAAATATGGACCAATGAAGCAGAGCTGGAACTACAAGCCTGTTTTAACTGCACTGATTGGAGTGTTTTTGAAGCTGCAGACACCAATCTGGATGAGCTCACATTACTGTGACATCATATATCAGTTTCTGTGAGGATATGTGCATTCCTACTAGGACTTATTTAACATTCAACAATGACAAACCAACATTTTAAATCAAAGAGGATGCTTACAGAAGTGGGGATAAAATATTGTACAATCAGGCCAGAAACACTCTGACAAAAGATATTAGAGTGGCTAAAAGAAGCTACTCCGAGAAGCTGAAAAAGACAATACTAACTACAAGACACCATCCCACAACACTGTAGGGAATCAACAAATGGATGATGACCTGAATGTGTTTTACTGTAGATTTGAAAAGCCCAGTCTCACACCCCACACCCACTCTGACCTTCACTTCAAATAAACATCAACCACCTGCAACCACCCTTCTCCCCCCTACTGCTACTCAACATGCACTTAAAATCTGTGAAGAGGATGTGTGCCAGGGCTTTCGGAACAAAAGACAAGGAAAGCACAGGGCTCAGATGCTGTTTCACCCACTTGTCTAAAATTCTGTGCTGACCAGCTGGACCCCATCTTCATACAGATCTTCAACAGATCACTGGAGCATTGTGAAGTTCCCTGCTGCTTCAAATGCTCCACCATCATCCCTGTCCCAAAATCACAGGACTTAATGACTACAGACTGACATCTGTGGTCATGAAGTTGGCCCACCTGAAGGATATCACTGGACCCTTTCTGGATCCCCTTCAATTTGCTTATCGAGCAAACTGGTCTGAGCATGATGCAGTCAACATGGGATTGCATCATATCCTGCAACATCTGGACAGACTAGGGAAATGCGAGGATCCTTTTTGTGGATTTCAGTTCAGCTTTCAACACCATCATCCCAGCTATTCTCCGGACTAAATTAAATCCTCTGTTTCCACCTCTATCTTTCAGTGGATCACCAGCTTTCTGACAGATAGGCAGCAGTTAGTGAGACTGGGGAAATTAACTTCTGGCACCTGTACGATCAGCACTGGTGCCCCCAGGGATGTGTGCTCTCCCCACTACTCTTCTCCCTCTACACAAAAGACTGCCAAGGACCCCTCTGTCAAGCTCCTGAAGTTTGCAGATGACACTACTGTCATCGGCCTCATCCAGGATGATGATGAGTCTGCATACATAAGGGAGGTTGAACAGCTGGCTGTCTGACGCAGTCAAAACAACCTGAAGCTGAACATGCTCAAAACAGTGGAGATGATAGTGGACTTCATACATTGACCCCGCTCACCATTCTGAACAGCACTGTGGCAGCAGTGGAATCATTCAGGATCTTGGGCTCTACCATCTCACAGGACTTGAAGTGGGAGACCCACATTGACTCAACTTGCCACAGGTGCTGCTGATACAGTTCTATTTAGCAGTCATTGAGTCTGTCCTCTACACTTCAATAACTGTCTGGTTTGGTTCAGCTACGAAATCGGACATGAGAAGATTACAAAGGATAGTTCAGACTGCTGAGCCCCCTGCCCTCCCTTCAAGAACTGTACACTTCCAGAGTGAAGAAAAATCACTCTGGACCCCACTCATCCAGCCCACTACCTATTTAAACTACAGTATATACAGTATATATTTGTCGTATTGTGTATTTCTATATATACTTATATTTTCTATTTGCTTTTTATTTATTTTTTTATTTTTTTATTATCTTGTTGTTGTATTGTTTTTGCACTGGAAGCTTCTGTCACCAAGACAAATTCCTTGTATGTGTAAGCATATTTGGCAATAAAGCTTATTCTGATTCTGATCCTGACTTCTGATTCTAACAATATATATATATATTTATTCCCTGTATATACACCGATGAGCCAACTGACTTCCATTTGTGTCATTTCATAGTTTTAATTTATCTCCTATTATAAAACAAAAACAAAAACAAAACAAAAAACCAATGGTAATATTAAAGAATGAGGAGGTGTGCCCAACCTTTTTATTTATATATTTTCTGTATATATAAAATATTGAAATTATATATACCACATTAAATTAATTAGATATGTGGTATATATGTATAATTGCAATATGTTCTGAAAACAAAGTTTAATATATATTTGCCATTTTTTTTTCTCTGGTAAATGTATCTTGTTTAAAAGATAAAAAAGACAAACAAACAAACAAACAAATAAACAAAAAAGTTTTAAGAAAATTATTACTTTCACTTTTTCAAAAAAAAATCAAATCAAATAAAGATATGACTACCACCTTACAATATACAGTTAATATGTTTTGAAAAGTTTCAAACACAGAATTTGGTTGTATTATATGAACTTGTTTTACTTTATGTACACTTACAGTGAAAATGTTGTACACACTTGACTAAATTTATGTGGCCCATGATCTTAAAAAACATTTTGACATAAAGACTTATGCCTTTAGCATCTCATGATCTAGACAAACGGTTGCGACTTTGAAGAAGATCAAAGATGATTTTTATTTGTTTAACATTACATAATTTCCATACTTCCATTTGTGTCATTTCTTAGTTTAAAATTTGTTCCTATTATACAATTTAAAAATGTTAATAATAAAGAATGAGTAGGTGTGCCCAAACTTTTGACTGGTAGTAATGTTGAGTCTGTTCATTGAGTTTCCTTTTATGATTAGGAACAAAAAGTCAAACAGAAATTTAGACACAAAGAATCGTCCAATGCTTAGATGGCACAAACAATATGACAATCAACAGTGATGCTTACATGACGGTGGGGAGTATTATAATCACATATTCTGACACATAAATTGCATCTGATTTTGAGGTAGCTACTCTTTTGGGCTGACGAAACCACAAGCATCACATCATAAAGCGAAACAACCATAAAGGAACAGCTGCCATTCTCTCAGATCTACAAAGACTATCATTAAAGTTGTGTAACAATACCTAAAGCATCAACACTATAGAAGACGTCATATCTTTTATGTTTCGAGTGAAAAAATGGAGAACAAAATATATTTGACATACAATTCTGAAAGCACTTGACCCTGCTGAAATAAATAAAATAAAATACTTAAACCAGCCTAATCTGGTTTGCTGGTCTTTTCTGGTTTACAAGCCTGGATAGGCTGGTATTGTTTATAAGTATTAAAAGGGTTTTAGGGTCTTGTCAGCTGGCCAGGCTCGGAGACAGCCTAAAGCCAAGTTAGGAGACCAGTTAGAACATATTAAACAGCTAAGACCAGCAAACCAGTTTAGACTGATTCAAGATGTTGTATTCAGCAGGGGAAAGACATGTTGAATGCCTTGTTGGATACTGATCCATAGCCAACATATTTAAGTGACTATTTCTAAACAAAACACACCAAACAAAACATATTAATGCATTCATGTTTACCTTTTTATAACAATAACTCTCCCAGACAAGAAAATGAATGAACGCATTAATTGATTGCACTCTTACAGTGATGTGAGTCGAGCAGACTGCTCTTGTTTAGTGTGAAATCTGTAATCGGATCAATGTACGGTATCACAATACGCCAACGTGTTAGCTTAAGTGCTCATTAATAGCTGAACGTGCATCTCAGAGCATCTTGTGTCACGTCTAGCCACAACAGAGTAACTGATGTAGGATATTTAGACTTGTCGACCAAGTGCTTTAGGGGACAGGCACTGAATTGACCACAATTCATTGCAACTGTTGGGTTATTTGAGGGCAGGGGCGTCATGCACCCATTTTTTTGAGACATGACCAAAGAAAAAAAGTCTTGCTGGGTTAAAGAGATGACATGATCATTCGGCTTCTTTAGGGGCTCTCATGCGTGCAGCTACAGTGGCACATGTTAGCCAGGATACACATTTAGACACGTACTTACTAGCACACCTGGTTAGCAGACAGTCGCCCCAGGGGCTGCCTGTTCGTTAGATTGAATCTCCTCTGTAATTAAAGGTCTTGGAAAAAGCAAGAAAGAAAGAGAGAAAAAAAATGTGGGTGGTGGGAATGGAATGCCCATTTCTGAGGCAGAACAGGAACTGGACCACAAGTATTATTGTCAAAGAAAACTAAAATAAAACTAAATGATAACATGTTTTGCAAACTAACATAAAAAGAAAACTAGCACAATTGTAAAAGCTCATTTTGATTTAATTTTAATTGTTTTTTTTTTGTTTTTTTTAATCAGTGTGTAATTAAATGTATTGGGTTTATTTATTATTTTATTTTATTTATTTTAATACACTTTAAAAATAAATTTTAATAAAAACAACAGTAAATTAATTTTATTTTTAGGTACACATTGTTATAAAGCTTGAAAGCCACTTACATTAAACATGAAAATGCTGCAGGATAGAGTTAAAGCTTGACGGCCATGGTATATTCAATGCTGTTAAACATATTAAAGCTGAAGTGTGTAATTTATTGTGTTATTTGTTAAAATACTGAAATGCTTCTATCTCAGGCCATTTAGACACTAATCCGTTTTTGTTTGACATCATTTTGTTCCTAACGTCATAATGGAGATAGCCTTAAACATAATGAAATTAATCTGTTTTCAAACATAAATGTACTAGTTTGCCTTAGTTCAATATGCAAAGACAACTATAAGCAGTGTTTGGTAAGTTATTTAAAAAAGTAACCTATTAGAGATTACTAATTACTTCTCTAAAATTGTAATCAGGTTAAACTACTAATTGTGTCATGGAAAAAGTAATCGCATTACTTATTACTTTGCTTTTAAATTATTTTCTGAAACTCCTAACACTTTATTACAGAATGTTTTTTTGTGGTTGTTTTTTTCTGCTCAACGAATGCAAAATAATATCTGTATTTCCTCCTCGTCCATTGTCCGACGCAAACCATGAACTGGTATGAATGTAATTCATGTTTCAAATGTACTCCACATAAATAATGTTGTTTTAGAAACATGTGTAGTCCAAGTAATGTACTTAAAATTAATTAACTGACTTGAAAGGCAGTAATTGTAATCTGATTGCAATAATTTAAAACGCAATGTTACATATTTATTTCATTTTTTGCTAAAAAAGTGTTTAGATTACAATAATTAATTATTTTGTAATCACAATACATCCAACACTGACTATAAGTAGGCCATTTGTTGGTTAATTCTCAGAAAAAGTGTAAACTTTGTAGATCTGTGACACTATCAAACTGTTTTCTACTCTGTTTGATTGAGCATCCCGACCAGCCCTCATTCAAACTTACCATTGGTGTGAGTTTGGGGTGGAGCTATCTGTTTCAATGCCAGAAAACAATCATTATTTTTTGCAATTCTGTTTGGTGACACTAGTGTCACAGAAATTATACACTTTAGCTTTAAATGATAGAAGTTAACACATTGAAGATGCTCTAAAATACTAAAACTATAACAAAAATGAAATATGGAAAACCTAAAACTGAACTGAAACTAGAAAACACTACATTGAAACACTAGACAACACATAATTGAAAGGACAAATTGAAAATGAAATGGAAATAAAAACTAAATTAAACACTCAAAACTATAATAACCCTGCAAGACCAGAATGTAGTGCTCAGAAGCCTCTTTTCAGTTTGACACAGATGCCATCATAATCGGACAGGCCTTGAATATTCATCTCGTTTACAGCTCATCTTTTGGTCGCAATATGAACCCTGCATGAGCACTGCGTCTGACACTGATAAAAGCAAACCACCTCATTTTCTATAACCCCATTCCCCTGATGATGCAAGTTCAAAATCAGACCCCCTACAACTTGCACCAACCCTGCCTCCTAAGTCTTCTAACGTCTGATGGAGAACTAATTAACACAACAAACAAAAATATAGCAGAAGCCCTTATGCTTTTTATCACCTCCCTGTCAAATGCTGTCATTGTAACTGTCATCGAGATCGTTCGAATAATTGTTTCAGATTTGCGCTATGGCCAGATGCTTGAAGGGTTTAATAAATAAAAAAAAAGATGTAAAAAATGTAGCGGCTCTCAGATCTTTTGTGTTAATTTTAATGGGAATTAAACTTATGCTACATTAACACTGTGTCAGAATTCCCGTAAATATGAATATTCGTACATTCCACTCCAAGATTTTCACATCTCCATATTCAGAAGTTACCCATTTCTACTACAACACTCAAAACACCAAAATTAATCAATTTGCAGCTTTGTTATTGTTGACATAACAACATGTCATCAATATATCACCTCTAGAAACGGACCAGGTAACTTTGGCTATATGATCCCGGATCTCAAATGGTAGAGTATGGCGCCATCACAGACTGATCTCACTGTGAATTCAGCAACTTTAGGTTGGAATTTCTCCAGCTGATATCGGTCTATCTATGCTCATCATAATTTAAATCACTGCCCCCAGTGGCTGAGGCTGGAAGTGTTGTTGAATGTATGGGCGCGTCTAAGTGAAATGTCCACAGGGTGGCGCCAAAAGCAAGTCTTATTTTTAGCTGTAAATGATGTAATACAGTTAACAGTTATGAATAGTTTAAAAACTCTGCTCCTTGACCCAAACCTCAACCCTAAACCTAACCGTCAGTCAAGTAAAAATGTCATCTTAGCGTGAAAATGTATCTTCAGAATCGCGATGATTACATGATTACCACCTGCTTGCCACAGGGACGTCTCTGTTTCTAAAATGTAATAGTACTGTAGAGAATTTTTTTTTGTTTTTTGTTTGTTTGTTTGTTTTTGTTTTTTATTAGATCGAAACTTTTCATGTGATAGTTCACGCACAAATGAAAGTTTTGTCATCATTACATTGTCAAATTGTTTAATTATAGTAATTCATAGTGTGAATGCAGCATTACTTCTGTAGAATTGATAGTGCAACTTGTTAGTATATAAAAAGCAGAGAGAGTAACAAGCATTGTGCAATTACTGATGGCAAGTGGACGGATGGGGATGAGGAGAGTCCTTTCATGGAATTCCCATGGAGGATTCCATGTGTTGAAGATCCAGCCAACTACATCAAGAACCGGCAACCAATTAGATGTTCCTCACCAAAAGCAACCCTCTCCTCTAATCACCACACTCCACTGTGCCACTAAAGCCCGGGCCGCTCACCACATTTCAATTTAAATAGGATTCCCCCTCCTTTTTTGCCACTCGTATTCTTTCAATGTTTTTCTCTCTCCGTCTCTCTCCGTTCCCCCGCTTTAGCCCTGCTTCACCTAACCCCCCAAGAGCTAATAAAAGCTGCAACAAAAGCACATACAAATCAATCAGTCTAATAGCTTTAATATGTTTAATGCAGTGTTTTCCTCACACTGTTGACACATCGATGTGTTGGGTGGCCAAACAGAGCTCAAGTGTTTGGAGACGGAGTGACGTTAGTTTTTTTTCCCCCGTTTTGTTCCATGTGTGGCCTGCCGTTCAGTGAGGTTTCACAACAACGCAGCATGAGACAGAATAGACATATTTTGAGACGTAAGAGAAAATAGCTTCCTGCAAACAGGGAACAATTGTAGAAATTGTAAATTCAAGTTATTCAGAATGCACAATCTGAAGCTAAATCCAGGACACATTGAATAAAGTTGATCAAATGAATAAAAAGGATAACATATTATTCATATATATATATATATATATATATATATATATATATATATATATATATATAAATGCTCTGTTTGTTTAAGAAGCCTGACTAGCCTGACACAGCAACGTTGGCTCAACCAATCATGTGAGTTCGGGGCGGGACAATCTGTTTATCTAACCAATGACAGATAGGGGAGGGTCATTATTTTTGCAATTTCATTTGGTTATGCAGAAATTACACACTACACCTTTAATTTGTATTCATTTTTATAGAAATGAAGCTTCAGAATTCTGCTCAGTTGTGTCATTCAGGCTTCAAAATCGCAACGAAACCCAGATCATTCTGTTTCACACGCAGTTTGTTTTGCTATCCGGGTGTGCTAGATGGTTGCCTAACCTCTGAACAACATGAGAAAAGAAATCACTAAAGCTGAAAGCAGTTCAGCAGAAATCCTGCACTAATCTCTCACCTGTCTGCCCACACGGCTCTGAGTCAGTTTCTAAATCCACTGAGCATTCTTTGTATCAATAGAAGTGGTTTTGTTCACATACCCCTCTTTTAAAAAGATTGCTTATTGGGACAAAGAAATATTTTAAGGCACTTGTAAACCCACAAAATGAGTGTGTATGTGTGTGTGTTTCTCTGTCGTTCTCTGTTATTAGCACTGCTCTGTCATTAGTGGATTAGAATGAAAGCGCTGACCTTTCTTACATGAATGTTTGTGTGTGCAACAATGCATCTCTGAGAATGTGACTTTGCCTTTTAATGTGTACATGACATGCAACTTCTATGTTTAGTGTTTGTGCCAGAAACAAAGAGAAAAATTGAAGTAATTTAAGCAGATTTTAATACTTCCCTTTTGCCCTTCTTAAAAATCGGATGAACATTTATTTTGTAAACAAAATTCATTTAAGCATTCATGTGTGCTCTAGTAATCTCAAATGTTTGCATTTCCCAGAAACACTTTGTAAGAACGTTTATAACTATATAAAGTCATTAACAGTTATATTATAACATAACATTTTGCAATGCTTAACTGACCATTAGTTGTTGTGCAATTAAATAGTTCAAACATCTTGCATATTTTTAGATGTATTCATATTTGAATGTGCATTTTGAATGTACAACTTATCTATCTTATATTAACTCATTTTAAACTGCAACAGAAGTTTAAGTTTGAAGACTATTGGTTAGAAAACAATGTGAAATTGTATGCATAAAAGGTTAATATAGTATATTAATTTAGCATTTTACTGGACTGTAGTGTTACTGTAGTGTTGCACACACACACACACACACACACACACACACACACACATATATATATATATATATATATATATATATATATATATATATATATATATATATATATATTACTTTACTACTTTACACAGTATATACAGTGTGTGTGTGTGTGTATATATATATATATACACACACACTGTATATACTGTGTAAAGTAGTAAAGTAGGAATGAGTAAAGTAGTAAATTAATGTACTACATCAACATTAGTTTGTATATATATATATATATAGCTTTTTAACTGTATCAAAATCATCTGTAGTCGTAATGGAGGCTCCACGCAGAGGCTTCATGCAGAAGTGCAAATTCTTTGTCGCACTGAGGGCACGGCCTTTCTCTCTCGCCCTCCTGACTGCGGCGGGCTGGGGTGAGGGGTGGGTCACCCTCTGCTATGTTCTTTCTCTCATTGAGTCAGGACTGCTTCCTCACCTAAAAGTACACTCAGCTGACACAGTGCTCGGCTTTGCTGTTTTTCAGAGCAGCTTACAAAATGCAATCAACACCGAAGGCTGTAGAACGCTCCGAGTCAGTTGCCGCATGCTCCGAAACGTTCTGCCTGTTTCACTGAGTCAGAACTAAGACACACTCACACATGTATTTGCTTTCACCCGATTCTTTTTCTCTGATTTGACCTTGAATTCTATTTGCGCTAGTACCTGCGAACTAGCTTTTCGACAGCAGTCGATGCTGGCAACTGCCTTTTTTAAAACAATGAAAGCTTTTCTATAGAGTGTTTAAATGCCAGTGGACCTGTCAATCAGTGACAGGATATGACACATAATCTCTCAACGTAGTGGATGTCATCAATGCGTGACATCCCAACAGGAAATCAATTTTGAATTCTAACTAAAAGACAAAAAACAGGGTCAGAGATGGTTTCTGCTTCTTTGAAACATATTGTGTGGCCACAGTCAGGCTGAATTTTTCCTGCAGACATATTCTGTTAACACAAGAGGAGATATAAAACAACGGAAAACTAACTTCGAGCTAGCTTCTAGCGCAGGGTCTCCATTGACGTGACTACATACATAATTTACTATGCTACTATATGTTGATAAAGTGGTAAAAAAGGACATAAAAGACAACACACATGCACTCCCAAATAATTTTACATTTTAATCTCACTACAAACATGACATTTCGAGTGGAATGGGCATTGTTATTTAAGTGAAGCAGCTGTATTAGCTGTGCACTTCACATTATTCATTCATTTAGCAGGCGCTTTTATCCACTTTGTGGATAAATGTGCCTGCTTGAAAACACCAGGCACATCTAAGATGTTCTGGGAGGTCTTGTGCATATATGGGTCTTTCTTTAACTTGTAGAAAATTAAAGCAGTTTTCACACTCTCAACAATAATTTTGATTTGTTTACTAACAAAGACCAACAGTGTATGCACATGCATCACAGGAGATTTATGTCATTTTTTTCTTTTTTTTTTTTTTTTCTTTCAGAAAGTCAAGAAAATTCCTACCACAGTCAGTGTGATTTCCAGCAATTCTCATATTCTGTGTTGTGTTTAATAGAATTCTCTGGTGGAAATGATGCTGATGGAAATTACATTCTTAAAGGGATAGTTCACTCAAAAAGGAAAATTGTTACATCATTTATTCACCCTCATGCCATCCCACCCTCATGCTCGTATATGACTTTCTTTATTCTGCAGAACATAAATTATAAGAATATTTGAGCTCTGTAGGTCCATACAATGCAAGTTAATGGTGATCAGACCTTTGTAGCTCCAAAATCACATAAAGGAAACATAAAAGTAATCCATGAGACTCCAGTGTTTAAACCCATATCTTCAGAAGTGATACGATAGGTGTGGGTGAGAAACAAAACAATATTTTAGTCTTTTTTTACTCTAAATCTCCACTTTTACTTTCATATTTAAAAGTGAAAGTGGAGATTTAAAGCTTTAAAAAAGATTTAAAAAAAAATACTTTTGATCTGTACATTTTATGTATCCCTAATACACATAATTCAAAAACATTTTATTTATTTATTTTTACACTTTTTGCATAATTTGTCAAAATTACATTGATATTTACCTTACATTTTCTTTGTTTTGTCTCATATTTCATCTTAAGCATGGCACTGAAACTTTTGTTGGCTTGATTTACAAGCATACTAACTTTTTCAAAAACTTTGTTGGGGGCAAATTTGTTTGGTGTGGTGGAAATGACACCACAACTGTGGAACAGTTTTAAAAAAACATGTTTTTTTTGTTTTGTTTTTTTTAAGAGAGAAATCAATTTTACACAATAAATGTTGAAATGGTTTATGTTTATTTCACTCTTTGGTTAGATTATCTTACTTTTAAACATGTAATTATATGTATTTTTTAAATGTATTTTTATAGTTTAATATTGAAAGTTTGGGTCTGGGACAAGGCTAAAACCGTAAAATGTGTATGTAATAGACATCCGAAAAGTACCAAAAATAAACGATGAAGGCCTGGTAAAACAGTTCCCAGTCAGTTTTAATGTGATCTTCATATTAAAAAAAAAAAAAAGAAAATCAATTTAAAATATTTTTGTTCTAATAAAAATCATCCCCTGGGTCATGAAATTGCCCAAAGTTGAAGAAACACCTGTGTATGTATGGGCTTATGGAATGAAAATTGAAGAACATAACAAAACAGACAGTCAGAGCATATTGGGTATTGTGGAAAGTGTGAAGCTCTGCTTTTGTCAGTTTTATGGTGCCATTGAAGAACTCCTTTGCTCAGTTATATCCACTTGAGTTTACAGCTGCTAGCTTAAGGGTTTGAGTCTGTGGATGTTGTGTGTGTGTACGTTTAGGAAGGAGCTGCTTTGTCTTTCAAAAACACTTAGCTTTTCTTTCCCACCCAGCAAATACACGGCTAATTAAATCTAATTAGAGAAGTGCTGTCATAAATCTTTGACAATGCCTTCTGGATCATCCACAAAGCTGTTTTCACTTTCCACCATCTTTTCACTGTTGATTAGCATGATAGTGTTTCTCTGTCCCTGCGCCCGTGAATTTACCATGATACATTAGTAATGATTAACTATATGGACAGTGACAGTTATGCGTTGGTTGGCTCCTCCTGCACAGTATGAAATAAATTATTTTCAAGTGTTTATTTATTTTATTTATTTATTTAATAGAAATAATGTTCCTCAAACATAATGGATCTTTGTTGTTTGTCTGCAGAAACAATGATGGACACCAAATGGGCCACAACTGAACTTGCATGGACTTCACATCCTGAAACTGGGGTGAGCCACTATTTTTATGATTGATTTTGGTTTACCTGAGCTCAAAATGTTTTCCTTCAATTAAAACAAAGTATAACTCTCACAAAAATTAAACAAATTAAAAAAATAAAGAACATTTCAGGTCATATTTCAACATAATTAATATATATAATAATTTAAATTGCAATATTACTTTTTAAAAATTAGCCATTTTCACCCAAAATGTATATTACTGTAATGCACAGAGATTTTTATTTATTTATTTATTTTACTTTTAATTTTAAATAATATGCCATACTTTTTCATCATATTACAATACTTACAACAAGATGTTTTGCATTACTGCAATGAAAATTTCAGGGAAAATGTGCTCACTTATCTTAAATAATCTCACAACACATAAAATGTAACTGATCATAAAATAGCCTTCATTTTCTCTATGCAATATATATATATATATATTATTTCTTTCTTTTGACTTTGGGGCCCACACGTTCTTGACGGGTTCCGTTACATTCACCCATAAATGTCTTAAATCTTAGATCTTAACATGAATCAATATCGTAAGTGGCGATTACAGTTACAGTCTTGTTCAAAAATACTGTGTCTAACATAGGAAGTACTGAGTTTAATCATATAAAGGCAAAACCCAGATCAGAATACATCTTAACTGTGTTACACTCATTCTTTAAAATTAAAACTTGTGCCCACAAGCTTCTGGATCAGACAACAGAATTCTCCTTTACTCTGTGTATATTTGCAGTCTTATCAGTCTTTGGGGCATCGCTCTTCCTGATATCCTGTACATTAGGGTTCTGCATGTGCCCCCTTCCTGCCCTATTGACACACCATTTCAAGCTGTTGCAACTGCCCCCCTATCCAAAACCTTTACTTCCGAGTAACTTAGCACGAAAGGCATATGAGCAGCCCCAGTGACACAAATCATCCTTCCACGTCCATACATTATTCTTGTAAATTTCCCTCCCTACCCCCCATTAAAGCCCTAAAACTCCCACTAGCACAATGGGTCACATCACACCCACTTTACGCCCCAACAGATGTCTCCTTTCAGAACATACATTGCTCAGTTCTTCCCCTTCTGCTCTCTGTCAGGCACACAGGTATACATTTCACCTGCAACACCCCAATGTATTTTAGGGCGGACAGGGGAAATGTGGCACCAGTGCTGCACTTCTGTAAATTTCACAGTGTTCTGGCAGTTTTATTTTCAGTCTGAAACAGAATCACTCCCTATACTGGGGTGAATCTCTCAAAAACATGTCCAGGTCTCATTTCACCTCATATATATATACTGCTGTTCAAAAGTTTGGGGTCACTTGACTGAAATGTTTCACATGATCTTAAAAATCTTTTGATCTGAAGGCGTATTCTTAAATGTTTCAAATGAGTTTTGTTGACAAAAATATAATTGCGCCATCATATTAATTGATTTCATTACCAAAAAAAAAAAAAAAAGAAAAGATTTTTTAAATGGATGACTTTGACTGAATAATAAAGAAAAGCAGCCAATAAGTGCCCAACATCGATGGGAACTCCTTCAATACTTTTTAAGGGTGATACCTCAAGAAGTTGGTTGAGAAAATGCCAAGAGTAAATTTCTGTAAATTCTAGGCAAAGGCTGACTACTTTGAAGATGCTAAAATATAACACAGTTTTGATTTATTTTGGATTTTTATAGTCACAACATAATTCCCATAGTTCCATTTATGATATTCCATATTTATTTATTTATTTTTTATTTATTTTATTTTTTGTGGGATTTTTCCCCTTTTTCTCCCAATTTGGAATGCCCAATTCCCAATGCGCTCTAAGTCCTCGTGGTCACATAGTTTCGCCTCAGTCCGGGTGGCAGAGGACGAATCCCAGTTACCTCCGCGTCTGAGACAGTCAACCCGCGCATCTTATCACATGGCTTGTTGAGCGCGTTGCCACGGAAACATAGCGCGTGTGGAGGCTTCACGCCATCCACCGCGGCAACTACGCTCAATTCACCACGCGCCCCACCGAGAACAAACCACATTATAGCGACCACGAGGAGGTTACTCCATGTGACTCTACCCTCCCTAGCAACCGGGCCAATTTGGTTGCTTAGGAGACCTGGCTGGAGTCAGTTATTCCATAGTTTTGATGACTTTACTATCATTCTAAAATGTGAAATCAATAAATCAATAAATAAGTAAAGAATAAGTAAGTGACCCTAAACTTTTGACCGGTAGTGTGTATATATATATATATATACCAATCAGCCACATCATTAAAACCACCTGCCTAATATTGTGTAGGTTCCGCTCGTGCTGCCAAAACAGTTTCAACCCGCATCTCAGAATAGCATTCTGAGATTATATTCTTCTCACCACAGTTGTACAGAGTGGTTATCTGAGTTACTGTAGACTTTGTCAGTTTGAACCAGTCTGGCCATTCTCTGTTGACCTCTCTCATCAACAAGGCGTTTCCATCCACAGAACTGCTGCTCACTTTGTTTTTTTTGTTTTTTTTTTGGCACCATTCTGAGTAAATTCTAGAGACTGTTGTGTGTGAAATTCCCAGGAGATCAGCAGTTACAGAAATACTCAAACCAGCCCATCTGGCACCAACAATCATCCATGCAATTATCTAATCAGCCAATCATGTAGCAGCAGTGCATAAAATCATGCAGATGTGGGTCAGGAGCTTCAGTTAATGTTCACATCAACCATCAGAATGGGGAAAAAATGTGATCTTAGTGATTTGGAGCGTGGCATGATTGTTGATGCGGGTTGGTGCTGTTTCGGCAGCACGAGGGGCACCTACACAATATTTGGCAGGTGGTTTTAATGTTGTGGCTGATCGGTGTATATATATGTATAGAGAGAGAGAGAGAGAGAGAGAGAGAGAGAGAGAGAGAGAGAGAGAGAGAGAGAGGGTGAAATGAGACCTGGACATGTTTTTGAGAGATTCAACCCAGTATAGGGAATGATTCTGTTCAATGCTCATTTGTTACTTTGTCTTACACCGAATTGAAAGGTATGTTGGACCCCAAAAAAATAAAAAATAAATTGGAACTGTGCCCAGATAATAATAAAATCAGCGGGGCAAAAAAGTTGGATTAAATCCCAGTCTGACTCAGCGTTTCTTTTGTTCTTTCTTATTTAATCTGGAAAAAAAAAATAAGCAACTCCATTAGTCATTAGGCAGGAACCTGCAAACAACATAAGCAATAAACACAGAAACACAGACTCTACATTAAGACCACAAAGGAAAAATATAAGTGTAATTTCAGGATAGAACTAAGTAATTGACATTGAAAATACTGTTCATATAAATATATTAAACAACAGTAACCATCATCCCATCATCTTCTGGAAAGAGAAAAGTATAATTTCAGATACTTGTGATTTGTAATACCAAGAGGAGTCTCTTCCCCCATCTGCACTCTCTCAGCAATTTATTCCACTGAACTAAACGACCATTTACACCTCATTCTTTCTCATGTCCCATTGACCTGCTGCTGAATATTGATCCCTGCACCCCTGGCTCAGCAAAGCCGTGATGAAGCAAAGATTTCTGGATGCCTCGGTCTGCCTCAGGTCTCCGGGGCCCATCCGGATGAATGGCCTGTCCACACCACATCCATATCGCTGTGTTAATTAAAGACTTTACCTCTGCACAAACACTGCGCCGCTCTGATCAACAGATCTCTGGATGCTCATTTCCTTTTCGACTCTAGCTCGTTCTTTACATTTTCAGTTCAGTTGGCATTCACACTAAACCCATGAAATTAAAATGACATTTTTGAGTCATGAAATCAGTCCAAACTTAATTCAAAATGCTGATTTAACTATTTGCTTGCTTGTTATCACTAAAAAGTAATTGCTGAATTCCTAATGTTGCATTTTTCTGAAACTAAAATGTTTTATGAAAAAAAAAAAAAAAAAAATATATATATATATATATATATATATATATATATATATATAGGTACATGTTCGTGTTTATTATTGTGAATAGTTATTATAAAACATTTTCTCTTTAATCTGCTTGACAAAAAGGCAACAATTCAGGCAGACTATTGGATAGCTTATTGCTCTGCATGAATACAGTGTAATCATGATGGTGTAATTGAATGGTAATTGATTGTGAAGTGATGCCGAGAGTGCTCCACACTCGAGGTATGAGGTAAACATCCACTCGTTGTTTTTGTTGATGGAGTTCTGACACTCCACAGTAATTGTGATGAATTTGCAGAGGTGAGTGCGGATGAAAGACCAGCATGTACGGCGTGTACAATGTGTAATTGAAAAGGCACAATCCAAAAAGCACAAAATGTAATTTTCCCTCGCTTTTATCCACCCCATTCACTCTTTTTATCGCCTTGCTCTTTCCTCCATATTGTTTCTTTAGTTTCTTTTTTCTTGCAGCGCGTGAAGCTAAGAGCGATTTATTGCCTGTCGTACCTTTGTAGCGCAACACCTCAGAACTTGACTTCCAAAGCCCTAGATAACATCAGATTGAGAATGCTTTCATTTGTAAGACTGACAATAAAACCTATGGTTCTGTACTGTAGATAAAACCTTTTTATTGCTATTGTTCTGTTGAAGAAACCTTGAATGCAGCATATTAAATGCTAGCTCACCTGTAGACTTAAAGTCACAAGGTGACCTTGTTTTTTTGTTGATTTTGTATGATTAATAGTGCATCTTTTTCCTACTGTTTGTCTCTTTCACCTTTCGCTCAGTGGGAGGAAGTTAGTGGATACGATGATGCCATGAATCCTATCCGAACGTATCAAGTCTGCAACGTTCGTGAGCTTAACCAGAACAACTGGCTTCGTAGTGACTTCATCCCTCGCAAGGACGTTCTCCGTGTGTATGTGGAGATGAAATTTACTGTACGGGATTGCAACAGCATTCCCAACATTCCAGGATCTTGTAAAGAGACTTTCAACCTTTTCTACTACGAATCGGACTCAGATTCAGCAACAGCCACGAGTCCATTTTGGATGGAGAACCCTTATGTCAAAGTTGACACCATTGCTCCAGATGAGAGCTTCTCAATGTTGGAGTCCGGTCGTGTCAACACCAAGATTCGCAGCTTTGGTCCACTTTCCAAGGCTGGCTTCTACCTGGCCTTCCAAGACTTGGGCGCCTGCATGTCTTTGATCTCCGTGCGAGTTTTCTACAAGAAGTGTTCTACAACCATTGCCAATTTTGCGGTTTTCCCTGAGACGGCAACAGGCGCGGAGGCCACGTCACTAGTCATTGCCCCTGGCACTTGTGTGGCTAATGCTCTGGAAGTATCAGTTCCTCTCAAGCTCTACTGCAATGGAGATGGAGAATGGATGGTTCCTGTAGGTTCCTGCACTTGTATGGCTGGGTTTGAGCCTGCACTTAAGGAAACACAATGTCAAGGTGAGTGCTGATTGGGGCTGGGTGATATATCAACTACTGTTTTTATGATATATTCACAATTATTTTGTGACAGATGTAACATTTTGCAAAGCTGCATGTTGTAAGCACTAAATCTTTGGACCCAAAACATCGTCTTACGTTAGTTTTGTGATCCTTCTCTGTCTCACGACTTGAATGAGAGTATCAAGACAAATGTTTTAATCTGAATCGAATTTCAGTTGCTAAAACATCACTAGATTTGGTAAGTTCAACTCATTTCCATAAATCAGTCAAAACTGATCCATTTTAATGAATCGATTCAAAACTAATTGAAAGATTTGTTTGCATCTTCTTTCAAAAATGTACACTGAATTCCCTTTGTGAATCAAAATGGTTTATGTAGACAACTATTGCTGTTTATTAATATACATATTGTTTTATTGGTGCATATACTATGTAGTATACTAAGTATTCAGTGTATACCATATACTATACATAAAAAATCAATGGAAAAACATGCTTTGATTACTTTTAACTACATTTTTTTTTTACAGTATAATATATTATTTGTGTTATTTCATTAACATTTTTGATCATCATCTTTTTTGGCAACAATGGAAAACAAATATCCCTTTTAAGTAATTTCAGAGCGAATACATCAATATTGAGATACATATTGAATATCACCAAAAAGCTGAAAAAATAAGATATATATTTTAAGCTGTTTCACCCATCCCAAGTGCTGATATATGTGTTGTTTTTTTGTTTTTGTTTTTGTTTTTTTCTCACTTTGCAGTTTATTCTTATCTTGCAGTATCATATTAAGCCACATGGACAAATCATCCTATTTTTTACTGAGGGTGTTTGGCCTAACAGCGAATTTGGTTATTTGACCTCAATTTAAGCAGAGCAAAGCAATGAATAAGTAAAAGACTCCGTATGTCTGTTGGTGTGGAACATTTTTTGCTGAGAGAAAGGAGGGGTCTTGACGAAACACATATCAGGTTTAGACAGAGGTGAATTAAGCCGGCGTGTAACATAGCCATGGTGAAAATGAGCAGAGCAGACAGCGGGAGGTCAAGGGTCAAATGGAGAGCTGGGAGTGAGAGGAGACCAGGAATCGATTTGCGGATCAAGGGCAAGGGCTGCAGTGAATCATTAATGAAGAGCATGAGATGGAGAGAGAAAAGTAACCCTGACAGTCAAGGCACAAGAGGTTAAAGGTCACAGACAGACAGTAGGCTCCAACACATTATAAGAACCACAAAGTTGGAGATACCGAGCAGTGACCCTATGGAGTAAAGAACTGAACAGTGAGGAATATGTGTACAGAGAAAAGAGGATTATTAGCGGGGCT
The DNA here is from genome assembly GCF_019703515.2 of Myxocyprinus asiaticus. Taxonomy (NCBI): domain Eukaryota; kingdom Metazoa; phylum Chordata; class Actinopteri; order Cypriniformes; family Catostomidae; genus Myxocyprinus; species Myxocyprinus asiaticus. The sequence goes on from NC_059393.1 coordinate 4,048,831, forward strand.
TGATAAGGCAATAATACGGTGGCCGTAAAGTGCAAAGCGAAATAACAAATCTAAAAACACAATGGCAAATCCAAAGACAAAATAACAATTTAGAAACATAACAACAAATAATCAAAACAAAAACACAACAGCAATTTAGAAAACACAACAGCAATGGAAAGGGTAGGTACCATAGCTTCTCACCTGATTGGCTGTGTGGAGAATATCTAGTCCTTTCCTCAGGACTGGTTCTTTGCCCATTATTCCAAAATTTATTCCAAATGCTCAATTACAGAAAATTTCGAGTGGTTTTACACTCAGTAAAACAGTAATGGGACACTTTATAACACAGAGAACAAAAACATCGAGCAGGAAAAGATTTTAGGTACATGTTCATCAGCCATAAGGGACCGTCTAAAAATTCCTCAAACTGCGCTGAAACACCGGCGTCCAAGTGTTCATTCAATTGACTTGAATATGCGAACATAACAAAAACTGTTATTAAAAAAGCATTTTTTTACATTCTAAAGGTAGTAGACTGTCAGCGTGATGGTTCACTTTCTACATTTGTAGCCAGCATGTCCAATTACGAGTTCAGTGTTGAATTATTTTAGAAAACAAATTGCTGAAATTTGACCAAGATATGATTTTCATATTGTAAAGGTTGTAGAAGGATGCTATTAGATATTCTGACTTACTCTAGGTGAGATTTTACCAGGATGTGGAATTATACATATACAGTATTATTTAAAATAAAAAAAATTAAAAAAAAAACAACAATGTGAGTTAGTCATTCACACAACTGGCAGCCTGCTACAACTTTTGTAATGTAAAAATTACATCTGGAAAATTATTATTATATGTATTTTTCTTTTTCTAAAATAATAGAATACTGCATCATTATAATTGCATATACTTGGAAAATCTATCTATTGGCAGCAACTGGAACCTTTATAATTTTTTATTTTTATAAATATATATATATACAATTTTAATATATATATATATATATATATATATATATATATATATATATATATATATATATATATATATATAATTACTATTATTATTATTATTATTATTATTATTATTATTTAAACAACAGTGTTTTTTAAGTTAGAACATGCAAGTTGAATGAACGCACTAACATTTTAGCACAGTCTGTGGATTTTAAGACGGTCCCTTATGCATTAGATGAACCATGAGACCACAGATGAACATCGTACCTAAAACGTACCTCTCTGTTTTTAATCTCTGTGTTATAAAGTTTCCTGTTACTGTTTTCCCGAGAGAGATAAAACACTCCAAATAATTTCGTTTTTCAGTCAGTGACCTTTGGGCATGGTTTTTGATATAATCAGTGAGTGAAGAAATCCTGAAGAAAGGATTAGGTCTCATTCACACAGCCAATCAGGTGAGAAGCTATAGTACCTACCCTTTCCGTTTCGACTGAATTTCCGTTGTGTTTTCTGATTTGCTGTTTCGTTTTCTAACTTGTTGTTTTGTTTCTGGATTCGCTGTTGTGTTTTCTGATTTTCTCTTTTGTTATCGGATTTGCCGTTGTGTTTCTGAATTGTTATTTTGTCTTTGGATTTGCCATTGTGTTTTTAGATTTGTTGTTTTGTTTTGCACTTCACGGCCACTGTACAATTACTATTGCTCACACTTAGGGTTAGGGATTTGAACAAACCCCTAATCATACATATTAAACTTCACTGTGGAACTCCTCCGGCACTGTTTGTGTTGCAGACGGGAAGTATCTCAAACAGTGCACTTGCTAGAAAGAGGTGTCATTACTTTTCTAACACTTACAGCAGATGACAAAATGGGTGAAAATATTTTGTAGATCTACATCAAAGGAGGAACCCAACTTATTGAGTTTTATAATGGCAGAGACAGATAGATAAATAAAGAAATGTTTATGATCCATGTCAGTAGATTTAGGAACTCACACAAAGAGAAGCTAAAATTTCTGTGAACCATGTGGCTATGGTTATAGGCCGAATTCAAAATGGCCAAATATTGGCCGATTAATCGTTCTGCCCTATATACTGTAAGGGTCTATTACATCATCCAAGCCATATAAAGGGACCAGAATATCATAGAGACTTGTCCAAATATTGGTGGGTTTATCAGCCTGGCCAATATATTGGTCTATCACAACACCTGATCCATATCTAGGGACCAGTATATTGTAGAGACTTAGGGGTGGGCTCTTTTAACTTTGGCCAGTAAGCACCAAAAAAAAAAAAAAAACACAATAGCAACCAACTGGCAACACCATAGCAACAAAACCAAAACGAAAACATATATATATATACACCTTTGGTGAAAAATTGGGCAGTCCTAGCAAATCTGTTCTGTGATGTACAGTTAAAAAATAATTTGTTTGCTTGTGGCGGCTCAAGGTGAGAGCACTGCTGGCTAAGCCCTGATAAAACGTTCTCTAATCAAGTTGACCGAAAACTAAAGGAGGGATAAATCTCTGTCACCCCCTCCCCTCTCTCGTGCACCTTCATCTGAAGGCCACTGGTCTCATTAATAACCTGCTCGAGCACTGTTAGGACATTCACATGAATATTAATTGTCGAGATATTTTCTTTTACGTAGCTCTCCATATTTTTCTCTCTGTTTTTTGCCCTCACTTCCAATTTCAGCACAAATTCGAATCACTCCTTTAAGCCCTATGTTCTCCTCTCATTGAGAGAGAGACAGAGAGAGAGAAAGAGAGAGAGAGAGAGAGAGAGAGAGAGAGAGTTTGGACAATAGAGTGTGAGCAATAGACTGTGTTAGAAAGAGTGCAAAAGTGAGAGAAATCATGAAAAAAAGCTTGCAGGATTTGCATTTCTTTGCCTGCTTTCACCTCTCCGCTCTCTTGCTCTGTTAGGAGTGCTGCTAGAGGAAAGATGATGATGATGAAAGAAAAGGACTGACTTCTTACCTTCTTGGAAGTGATTAATCAGCACTTTCAACCCTTCAAAAAAAAAAGCCTGACTTTTTTTAAAAGGGGAATTTCGAGCAGTCTTTCATGGGGACTTGAAGCTAGATGGACTCGGTTTGTCTATCTAAGGTTTGCTTGATTTATGTACATCTGAAATCTGAGGGAAAACTCTAAGGACTCATTCATCTCCAAGGCGATGTGTTATGTGCGATAAGCTCGCATTCACAAGGCCTACACTCTTTCATCTTTATCGCTACGTGAATCATTTCCTAAGTTCCTTCTTCACTACCTATACCTTTGGACACTTTTGATTAATGGTTGAACAAACAACCCCCCATTTAGCTAAGTTAACACAGTTTCCCTGCACTAATGGCACGTTATGTCAATATTGCATGTTCTGAGAAAGGGAACTTGGAAGGTTACCTCAGCTTAGAAACCAGATGTTCATACATGTTAATCAAAAACATTGCAGTGGTTCTTTATTTGCTGTTTCCAACCCTCTAAGTTTACCGATAAAGTTGGAAACCTGCTGTTATATTCCTTCCTTGCTGGAAATTAACATAAAACTGGCTCCTCGATCACTGAACGAGACATTTAAAGTGACTTACAGAGCAGAAAGATCATAGTGTCGTTTTGCACCTTGTAGAGCACATCCACATTTATCAAAAGTGCGCTAAAATGTGTACGCAAGCTCTGTAAATGGTCTCAGTGCTCTACAAGGCCAAAGACCAGCGAATGATGCTGTAATTTTTGTATTCATAAGATAACGGCTCACACTTTCTCTCGTTCCCCTCAATATGCTTTGTTTAACTTTGAGAGATATTTCTTCTGGTGCAACATCGACATGCCCTGTGTTTGAGTATTGATTGAAGGAGTTCATTATAAAGAGTGCTGGTGTTTGGAGCTAACAGCCGTGTGTTTGTAATTAAAGTTGACAGTTAGCATATGCACATGGGGTTTATGTAAGGCCAGGGTACTTTGTTGGATCTTGTCTAGTCATAAGGGGGTTATTTCCCCCAGGGAAAGCAACAGCAAATTAACGTTGCCAAAAAATACATAAGAAAGAACCTGTATGCCTTCGTACTTTATGATGCCAAGATTGTAAAAGTCAATATGGAAAAAATAGACCACATACTGCAGGCAAGAGAAAAAAAGAAAAAAAAAAAACAAACAAACAAACAAAGTCGGTTAAAGGTGCACTCAGTAACTTTGTGTTTGTGTCATCTTGGACTTACAGTGACACCTAGTGGTGTGGAAGTAGCATCATTCAAAATCAGTAGTTTTTAGTTACAGATGGCATTGTAGAAATTCACTATTCATAATCAGCCATGATTAATTTAATCCAAGAGTGAAAGTGTCCAATAGCAAGACGGTTACTGAGATTAAGCGAGTATTATTCAGCTGGTCATGTGATTCTAAAATGGCAGCCCCATATGGGCGCCCCCGCCCCATGTAGAATAAAACAGCTTTTATAAGGTTACTGATATGACTACAATCCTCATCTCATGTGAGTGCGAACAGACGTTCAAAGCTCCCATTTTAACAATAAAATGTCTGTGTTCGCACCAAGAGAAACTTGATTTTAATGCACCATAATTATTCACATTTCACATTATTCGCAATTTCTTATGTCTCTGGGAAAAGTTTGCACTCCTGAACAAAAGCGGAACACCAAAATGCTGTTGCAGAAATTCATGCTAGGCATAAAGGAAATGAAACTATTACTGTTTTCACCACTAACTGTGAAAGTAGTGTTTTCAGTGCATTTTTAAAAACAACAAGCTTTTTTTTAGCTTGCAGCCCAGGCACCTTCAAGTCAAAGCAAGGTGAAGGTTTGTGCACCCCATGTCCGCCTAACAGTAGGACGAGTTCCGGAGCTGCCAGCATCTGCTCCTGCAGGAATGGGTACTATCGGGCGGACAACGATTCTCCCGACTCAGGATGCACAAGTGAGTGATTACCTCGACTCAACCCTGAATGACTTCATCCAGATACAAGCAGTGCTATTTCTTTTGTAATTTAATCTGAAAACAAAACACTTTTTTTTTTTTTTTATCCAAATACCATTGGATAAATTCAGAAATTATCTGTTGTATGTCAAACCATATTCTTAGTCACTGGCCCATCAGTCAGGAGAATGATTGTTTTTTAAAATAATTTTCTTCCTGCTTTATAGTAGCTTCTCTCTAGCTGTATTTGCTCAAAACACTGAGAGCAGTCTGAGCAAATGCATCCAAAAAATGCTTTCCCCAAGAGCACCGGTGCTATTTCACTGCTCAAGCTGGTCTAGTTTGATGGTTTTAGATGGACTTAGTGCATGTGTCAGCTGATCAGGCAAGGAGACAAACTGGCCAACTAGCTAGACCTGCTGAAAGGCTGTGAAATCAGCAAAACCAGCTAAAACCAGCAAACCATCTTAGTCTGGTTTAATCTGTTCTTTTCACCAGGGTTTTTATTATCTAAATCATTTACAACATAATTTCTTTTTTGCAGCCGTGCCCTCAGCTCCTCACAACGTCATCTCCAGTGTAAACGAGACGTCATTGTTACTTGAGTGGAATGAACCACGTGACCAAGGTGGCAGAGATGACATTTTCTACAATGTCATCTGTAAAAAGTGTCTGCCAGAGCGTGGAACCTGCACAAGGTGTGATGACAATGTGGACATCTCTCCACGCCACCTCGGCCTGACCGAGAGACATGTGACTGTCAGGAACCTTCAAGCTCACACTCAGTACAGCTTTGAGATTCAGGCTGTCAACGGAGTCTCCAACAAGAGTCCCTATGCACCCCATTTTGCATCTGTTAACATCACCACCAACCAGGCTGGTCAGTTTAATGGGTTTAGTTTAACAAATGTGATCTTAAATACTTGCTGGTCACCAACAAATGTTGTGTTTTGGATGCTGGTATGCTTGTGTCCCCACCAGGCTTCTTAACTAACTTTTTTTTTTTGTTTTGTTTTGTTTTTTGATAAACCAGCTTTAGATATGAAGGCTAAATTGCTTGATCAGCTTCACCAGCAAAGGTGATGTTGGTTTCATAACTGGCTTATTAAGACCAGCATTGTAATTCAGGTCTGATAGTGTCTCAACCAGGCTTCTTGACTAACTTAACCACTAAGACCTCCTAGGTCAACCAGCCTCACAAAAAAAGGCAATGCTGGTTGACCAGCTTCAGCAGCTAAGGATATGCGGGTCAACCAGTTAGACCAGCACCAAAACAGCACTATCCAACATAAACCAGCCAAGACAAGCATGGAAATTCAGAAGTGCTATTGTCTTGACCAGGTTTCTTGACCAGCTTAACCAGCATGATTCCCATTGTCAACCAGCTTTACGAAAAATGCCATACTGATTAACTAGCTTCACCAACTAAAGTGATGCTAGTCAGTCAGCTAGACCATCACCAGACAAAACTAATCAGTATAATCCAGTCTAGACCAGCATGGAAATTCATACTGTTCTATTCAGCAGGTATATGTGTCCTCCAAAAGTGTTGAGAACCTAAGTGAATTTAGGACAAGGGTCTTCACATTCTCACTGGCTTGAAATAGCATAGCATAATGGGTTCAATTATGACACTTCCAACCCACAATACTCAACCCACAGAGCTCAGCCCACAGAACACATATAAGCCAAAGAGCTGTGCTACGATACTCAATAGCTAAGGTAGAGTGTGCTGGGTTTGTGAGATGTGGAGATGCATTAACATTTGTAGAGAGCTCGTTTCTTATTGTGTGATCCATTTTTGAATTGAAAACTGGACTTCTCAGGATCACTGCATATGTCTAACACAATCTTTAGCACTCTATACTTGCACCCAGATCCCAGAATGCCTCATATTTGCTATCTGGCATTGTCCACAGGCATTGTAATATGATTCAGGCTGCTGTTTAGCCCGGGTCAAGCCCAGGGTGACATGCACGCCCACATAGCAGCCCACCCTCATGGTTCCAGAATTTAGGAGACCTTGCGATCAGATTAACTGGTGATTTTCCCAGAGCTATGCTTGAATATTCATCCCTTTTAAGACAAAAAATAAATATGGGCCTTCAGTTTATGGGTACTTCCACTGTCTCCTCAGGAAGAGGCCCCCTTAATCCCAGGCCGAGTGTAAGCAGGCGGGCTGACCAGGGAGTATTGTCTTCAGGGTGAGCTTTTCTGAGCAAGGCTTGAGTTAGTAGGTTGATGGTTGTTTGGTTGGGGGTGGGTTGGGGGGGGATAGGGGAAGGATCAAAGAACCGGACCTAGGGATTAAAACACTCAGAATGTGTGAGCAAGGAAGAGAGAGAGACAAGAAAGCACAAAGTGAAATGCTAAGAGGCACTGCAGACCAGTAGAGACGTGATAAAATCAGAAACCGGAGATGCTAGCATCACATCTGAAGACAAATGGGGACAGTGTAGATTGTGTAAAGTAGGTGCTAAGATAGTTTAGGTGCTACAGAACAACATGAGGAAAACAAATAAATGAGTGAATTTAACTCAAATATGCCCAGGTCACATTTAACAAAAAATAAATAAATAAATAAAATAATAATAATAATAATCTACACAATTTACACAATCTACACTGTCCCCATTTGTCTTCAGATGTGATGCTAGCATCTCCGGTTTTTGATATTATCACGTCTCTACTGGTCTGCAGTATATATATATATATGTATATATATATATATATATACACCACCTGCCTAATATTGTGTAAGTTCCCCTCGTGCTGCCAAAACAGCGTCAACCCACATCTCAGAATAGCATTCTGAGATGATATTCTTCTCACCACAGTTGTACAGAGCGGTTATCTGAGTTACCATAGACTTTGTCAGTTCAAACCAGTCTGGCCATTCTCTGTTGACCTCTTTCATCAACAAGGCGTTTCCATCCACAGAACTGCCGCTCACTGGATGTTTTTTGTTTGTTTTTGGCACCATTCTGAGTAAACTCTAAAGACTGTTGTGTGTGAAAATCCCAGGAGATCAGCAGTTACAGAAATACTCAAACCAGCCCGTCTGGAACCAACAGTCATGCCACAGTCCAAATCACTGAGATTACATTTTTTCCCCATTCTGATGGTTGATGTGAACATTAACTGAAGCTCCTGACCCGCATCTGCATGATTTTATGCACTGCACTGCTGCCACATGATTGGCTTATTAGTTAATCGAATGGATGATTGTTGGTGCCAGACAGGCTGGTTTGAGTATTTATGAGTATTTAAGAGACTTGCATTATTCGAGGTCTGAAAACACTGCATCTTTTTTGTTATTTTGACCAGTTGTCATTTTCTGCAAATAAATGCTCTAAATGACATTAATTTTATTTGGAATTTGGGAGAAATGTTGTCAGTACTTTATAGAATAAAACAAAAATGTTCATTTTACTCAAACACATACATACAGTATAAATAGTAAATCCAGGGAAACTTGTAATTTTGCAGTAGTCTCTTCATTTTTTCCAGAGCTCTATATATATATATATATATATATATATATATATATATATATATATATACTGCTTAAAGTCAATGGAGCCTATTTTTGGACCATTAGGACTTTTTGCATTATGATATTATTTTCTTGACAATTAAGCACATTACTGTCATTTTTATTAGTGTAATACATCTGAACATCTCACATTTGAGTTTTTTTTTTAATTTCCAATTTACATTCCCAATTACATATTCTTAATTGTCTTCTTATTTGGCATTATTTTTACACTGTATTTTTATTCTGTATTACAGTAAAGATGCTGTATTTTCCTATTTAAATCAGACTAAATTATGGCATTAAATACATTCTGTATATTATTGAACAAATTAGACAGTACAACAAATACTACCATCATGTTCAAATAATTACAATTTAAATGAAATATCAGTTGTTTCTCACGTTACAGTAATGAGATTTGTTAATTATTTTATTTATTTACTTATTGCATTTTTTGCATTACGAAAATGAGAAAATGGTGAGGAAATTTGCTTAATTGTCATGAAAATAATGTCATAGTGCATGTTGAGTTGTGTCCATGTGGGTGTGTGTAGCTATAAACATATTTGCTGATTGTGTGGTAAGAGGTATGGACTGGATCTGCCAGAGAGTAAGCCTTCCTGTCTGTCTGTCATGGCACTATTCACAAGAATAGAACAGAATGCTTCAAACAGAACACAATCTCAAAAGTGCCATAAACTAAGAGCAATTTCTGTTTGATGCATGCAAGCATGCTTCAAAGCCGGTTGTTGGTAATCCTGAATCAGAGAACTCTTTAAATGTGAAAAAAAAAAAAAAAAAAAAAAAATTCAGCTTTTATTAAAACAGGACTGTTCTCATTTTCTTTATATAGCTCCTTCCGCAGTTCCTACTGTTCACCTGATGGGGGCGTCAGCAAACACCATGAGTCTCTCCTGGCTTCCCCCTGAAAAACCAAATGGCATCATCTTGGATTACGAGATTAAATACCATGAGAAGGTGAGAGCCAGTGTAAATCAATGAAGCGAACGACATTCAATCACAATTCCTCCACTGTCATCCTCCGCTCTATACATAATCTTTCATCCTGACAACAGTGTCAGCCCGTCCTCTCTCTCTCATACCCTAACACTCTCCTCCCTCACTCCTTCCTCAATTCATCCACTTCTTTTGAGCGCTGATACCGCGAGGCAGCCAGTGCTTGGCAGTGATGGTGGCAAGAAGATTTGCATAGGGGAGAAGAAAGGGTCGAGCATATCTGCTGCATGTTTGATGTGTTGTACTGACAAACTAAACTGGAGCTGCAACAAACTTGTGTTTGGATGCTGGCTGGTTTTATATGGCTTGTTTTATCACTGTTCCCACAGGACCAGGGAGAAGCTATTGCCCACACCATGACAGCCCAGCGTAGCTCTGCACGCATTGAGGGTTTAAAACCTGGCACGTCATATGTGGTGCAGGTTCGAGCCCGAACGGTTGCAGGGTATGGCCGCTACAGCAGCCCTGCCGACTTTAGCACCAACCACCAGGGTATGTAAAATACCCTATATTTGAATTTTAGCACATTACAGTGTCTTTTCAAAGCATATCAAGCATCCATACTAATCAAAGTGGAAGCGCAAGATGTTATAAATAGATCTGAGCAATTCTATTCCCTTATCCTGAATGTGTCTTATGGTATCTATATGGATTTTTTACATGCACACAGCCGACTCAGACAAGAGTCTACAGGAGCAGTTGCCTCTCATTGTGGGCTCTCTCACGGCTGGGCTGGTCTTCATCATTGTTGTTGTTGTCATTGCCATAGTCTGCCTCAGGTACAGAGTTCAACCTTTAATTGACCTACTTAAGTAATTTTTCTTTTTTTTTTTTTTTTTTATGGATTTCACCTAATGTAGAGGGAATAAGCCAAAATATATCTATGAAACAGCACTATTGCTTATAAAGTTACCACAAATACCACAAAATGTATAAATGTCTTTGCTTTTAATTGCCATTTATTTTCAAGTTAGCAGTTTGGTTAGAGTTGGCTAGTGAAATCTAACATTATGCATTTTTAATTTTAACTTAAGTGTACAAAATGTGTCCAATATTTGTCCAATGCATTTCAAGGGCACTGCATAGTATATTAAATGTAATGTAGTCACCCATGATGCTTTCTTTCCCCTAGATTTAGCCTCTGTATTTGAGAACCCATAGAAAAGAAAATGGATGCAGTGTCAGGCACTTTTAAGCAGATTCATTCCGGGCCATCATTTATGTAAATTGTAGCCATTAGCCTCAGATTTACATGTGCCCTACATTGCAATCCTGCAGTTTGTCGATCAGTGGCACTGGAACTCTTCATCTTCTGGCCACCGTCCCATTGCCATAGTTGAGGGCAAGGTAGCTGTGTATTTAAACCCTTATCATTCAGAAATTCTCAATTTCCACTCTATTTCTTTCTAATCAGCACAGCGTCTTGGTATCTTAACTTGTCTGCAATTTAAAAAATGTAGGCCTTGGCATATTGCAAAACTGCGTTTGAATTGGAAATGAGATACAAATTACCAGCGGGTATTATTGGCCCGGTTACTAGTTAGACAACAAAGGGACCACATTAACATGTTCCAGGAGGGGGGTTGGGTTTGTTGAAATTGCACTGCATTTAATAGACTGATAGTGGAGAAAGTGTGGAGGAAGGAATTAGGAGAGGATAGTGAATTATGTGGAATAATGAATAATTTGAGAGCAAAGATTCTTGCACATTTAACGGGAGCACAGAAGCTAAGACAGTCGCTGTTGTTTTAGGCCTTCCTCTGTTGTTTTTATGCAGATTTGACATGTAATGTCCAGTCAACTGAAGTGACCTGCGTCTCTTGAGGCTGAAACTGTTGTTCTGTTAATTTTCATATCTGTCCCCTCCTTTAATCAACCTTAATGTGTCCCTGAAGGAGCTGACAGGGAAAAATGCAGGTCCCTTTCAAAATGCCTACTCTGCTAAATTATTATTATTAGGACATCATCAACCTCTTGTGACTGAGTTTATTATCTTTGCTATACAGGAAGCAACGCAATGGCTCAGAATCAGAATACACAGAGAAACTGCAACAATACAGTAAGTTTCTAAAGATTTAACTTGCCATATTCTGACTTTGTATACACTACTCCTGCTGAAGAAACCAGCATATTCAGTTTTGGATGCTGGTTTGATGGTGTACCCACCTGGCTTTTTAGCTAGCTAAATAAGCAAAACTTCCTTGGACAACAAGCTTTACCAACTAAGTTCTGCTGTTGAACTGCATGGCAATGCTGGTCCACCAGCTAAACCACCAGCAAACCAACCTGGACAGCACGGAAATTCATGCTTGTCTAAACTGGTCTTTTCAGCAGGCACATGTGATCACAATAATTTGGGGCTGTTAAGACTAAGTGTGTTCTTGCATTGAAAAAAGTTAGACACATATGGAAATGAATTCAGTTGTCTCAAAATATTACTTTTACTTGAAATATCTTCTAAAAAAATGTGGCACTTCTTCTTGAGGCATGGTACGGCACAACCGTCAATTTTGTCCATCTTGTGCATGTTTAAATAGAAAAATAATTGAAAACAGTCCATATGGATGCAAAAATGTGTTTGGTGTGAACTGCCCTAATGTATGGTTAAGATACAGTGGCGTATTAAAGCAGTGTGATTCATATGGCTATTCACACTATTGAATCCCCTATAGTCACTCCGGGAATGAAGGTCTACATTGACCCCTTCACATACGAGGACCCTAATGAGGCCGTCCACGAGTTCGCCAAAGAGATTGACGTTTCCTGCGTGAAAATCGAGGAGGTCATCGGCGCAGGTAACCAACAACACAAGCTCCTGAGCAACAGGGGGAAGACAGCTAGGCACACCCAGGCCATACCTTTAGAGGACTTCACTCCAAGCGGTACTTGAATCCCCTCATCCCGCATCGAAAACCCGACCCCCTAGCAACTTACCAACATCTCTAACAGCTTTACTTACAAGAGGGAGCTCCTGAGGTTTTCTTTAGAGCTAACTATAGAGCTACTATTCCTGCTACTGACCTCTGTCCACTTACCAAGCCTACCCTAAGGTTGATGGTACCTCCCGGACAAAATATTGTCCTCTTGACCTGTTACGGCCAAAGTATACTTCAGTTTTCTGCATGCCGGTACAAATTCTGTCATTAGCACAGAAGGCGCAAACTGTATGCTTGCAACATAGTTTTTTACACGTGAGCAGTCCGTGTCTTTAAACGTCATCAGCACACAAGCCTGCCATTGTCTGTGCTAAAAGTAGTGCACATGCATCAAACGTCTCCATACAAGGTCACGGTCAAGAGTATACTTTGAAAGGCTGAATGCTGGAACCAAGTGCGAGATGGAATGGCACGTGGAAAAACAAAGTATATCCTGGCCTTTAACCTCTCCTTCCATGGCTCCTTCCTGCCCCCAATACAACTCCCCTTTGTTTTGTCAGTTTCAGCTTGATCTTAATACTATTCATAACAGTTTGGTTCAAAAATGTCTTAGAAGCTAAGCATTTTAGGAGCCAAGAACAAATGTAGGATTGTAGGATTCTTGTTCAGTAGGACTTAAACCCATGTTGTAATGGAACGGAGTTGAGGAGTCCTATACCAGAATACAACAAGCAAGGCTTTAACATTCAGAGCTGCTATCTGAACCCATTGCTTCCTAGCTTTTAAAGTGATGAACACCTACATGTCCTTCCCCAACCCCTCTTAAACCTTTGTCTCTGTTGCACTCTCACACGTTGGTCTAGACTCCAGGCGCAAGTCGTACAGCCCTCCCAAGCTTCTGTCCTCACCTACTTCTAGCCCTACTACCCTCACTACCCCAAGACCCTAACATTCCCCCTTCCTGCCCTTTTCACATTACTCTTCCTATTTACTTTTCTAAACCCCAACCCCCTGCAACCCTCCCAGAGCTTTTGTCTCTGAAGCATTCCTGGCCACCCCCACCCCTTCTCTGGACACACTCCAATAGCTCCACCTTTAGCCCTGGCTTCTATTGCTGTCTCCCCCCGCCTTCCCTTGGCTCCTTGATTCTAACCAGTAACTGTCCTTCTCCCCTTTCTCTCCCACATTCCACCACTCTTCCCTCTCCTCTCTTTCCACTCCACCCTTTCTTCCTCTTTCTTGTCTGTCCACCACTCATGCAGGAGAGTTTGGAGAGGTGTGCCGTGGGCGGCTCAAGCTCCCTGGACGGCGTGAGATCATTGTGGCCATCAAGACGTTGAAGGCAGGCTACACCGAACGCCAGAGGAGAGACTTCTTGAGCGAGGCCAGCATTATGGGCCAGTTTGATCATCCCAACATTATTCGTTTGGAAGGGGTGGTGACCAAGAGCCGGCCAGTTATGATTGTAACTGAGTTCATGGAGAACGGAGCGCTGGATTCCTTTCTCCGGGTGAGAGATGCCTACTACCATAATGATTTTTGTCTTTAAAGGCATAGTAATTAAAGTTAAGTAAGTAAAGTGTGTAATTTTGGCACCACTCATGTCACCAAATGGAATTGCATAATATTGATTGCTTTCAAACAGGCTTCCCAAACACTTCCATTGGTGTAGAAACTCAGGCACAGGGTTGAGCCATTGTTGTTATGTCAGGATGCTCAGACAAATAGAGCAATATATTGATAGCGCTGCAGAGCCTAAGTATTTACGCTTTTGGGGGGAATCAATGTTCAAATGGCTTATGTATAGTTGTCTCTGCATATTTTGGGCTCAGAGATAATATTTTAACATAAATAAATAAATGCAAATATTAAAAGGATAGTTCACCCAAAAATTATGTCATGATTTACCTTCCTAACACATTTGACTTTCTTGAGGGTGAGTAAATGGTGACAGAATTTTCATTTTGGGGTGAACTATTCATTTAAGGTCTGTACTTGTATTCTTTTCACGCAACATTTGTAGAAATGCAAGTAATACTTTACAGAAAGTGATATACTTCATGAAATTGTTCGATAATTATATCCCATCCTCGCTGCAATCTAGCACAAATTCCTGCCTCCATCTTTTTAATTAAAAGACATACTTTTCCTTAACCCATTGAAACATCATCCTAAACTCTCTGAATGGCTATGAAAGATAGCGTAGCTGCTAACTGTGACATTCAGAAATGAATCAGCAGGCTGATGAGTTACATCCTGGAACGCTGAAAACACGTTGACAGCATTGAGGGACGATACTGTTATGAATGAGTCTGTGACATCTCGTCTCTCTCTCAAACAGCTAAATGACGGCCAGTTCACAGTCATCCAGCTGGTCGGTATGTTGAGAGGAATTGCAGCTGGCATGAAATATCTGTCCGACATGAACTATGTGCACCGTGACCTGGCTGCTCGTAACATCCTGGTCAACAGCAACCTGGTGTGTAAGGTGTCTGATTTTGGCCTTTCTCGCTTTTTGGAGGATGATCCAACAGACCCGACCTATACCAGCTCATTGGTCAGCATTCAAATCACTTCTTGGTCCATTAATATTTAAAGCAATCTGGGCTTTTAAATATTTATATTTTTTTCATTTTTAGGAGCAAATATCAATTGCCAACTCTCAAATGTGGTTAAAAAAATAAATCACTTTCATCTTGTATCTGTAGGGAGGAAAGATCCCTATTCGCTGGACAGCCCCTGAAGCTATTGCTTACAGGAAATTCACTTCAGCCAGTGACGTTTGGAGCTATGGTATTGTCATGTGGGAGGTGATGTCATACGGCGAGCGCCCATACTGGGACATGAGCAACCAAGACGTGAGTCTTGTCTTTTTACTTTTTCTTAATTATCCTCACCTGTGCATAGACTAACATCAAACTATCAATCTTCCTTCCACAGGTGATCAACGCAGTGGAGCAGGACTATCGGCTGCCTCCACCCATGGACTGCCCTACTGCCTTGCACCAACTCATGCTAGACTGTTGGGTGAAAGAAAGAAACTTGAGACCCAAGTTCTCACAGATCGTCAACACCCTCGACAAACTTATCCGAAATGCTGCCAGCCTTAAGGTGGTCACCAGCACACATTCTGGGTAAGTGCACGCATGGACTGAGGCATATTAGCTTGTTAGAATGATAGATTTTTAATAAGCAAGCAGTTTTAAATGAACATTCTATCATCATGTACTTAACTTTTAGAATGTAGTGGTCACTCTTTTCCATATACCTACAATAAATGGGAATCAA
Organism: Myxocyprinus asiaticus; assembly: GCF_019703515.2. NCBI lineage: Eukaryota > Metazoa > Chordata > Actinopteri > Cypriniformes > Catostomidae > Myxocyprinus > Myxocyprinus asiaticus. The sequence goes on from NC_059393.1 coordinate 4,064,422, forward strand.
AGCTTTCATGCTTCAAAAAGAATGCTAAAGCACTGTAAAAGTTGTTCATTCTGCTGGTGGAATCTCCAAACTGAAAATGCAGGAACGGAGTTTGGATTTTGCACTGAAAACAGATCTGCTTTTGAAATGTCTTGGCACAATTATCTATTTCTTAGGAAAAAAGCAAATTGTGCTTTGCGCCACTTCATTTAAACAGACTACACCACAGTTTGTGTGCACACACAGTTAGTGCAAACACTCCAGATCCCACCCACACCCTCTTTCGCTTTGCACTGGCACAAAAATTGCACATAGAATTAGCGCTTTCACGAAAAGTGTATTTTGCGCATTCATGAAAATAGAGCCCATAATGTTGTAATTTATTTTGTTCCATAAAACAGAGGAAGTAATGACTTCAATTATTTTTTTTTATTTTTTAGGTGAACTATATCTACAATTCTCTGTTTACGACTTATTTAGTCTGGTTCTTTCCACCCTTTCAAAGTCAATTTATTAGGCCAAAGTCAAAGAGGCCTTTGTATTAGGAGATCATTGATTTCAGATCATTTTCAATTGACGAACAATATTCTAAACTGAGAAACTCTGACATTATGGAAATTAAGATGACCTTCAGTCAATGAAACATTTGGTTTAATTGCACCATCAAGAGGCTATTGACTGTTTTGGCAGAGATGATTGCTTTGGTTCACTTGCAGAATCCTTTTCTGTTCGAGATACATAAGCCATAAATCAAACTGATTGTCAATGACAAATGTCAGTCACTAAATAGCACAATTTGCTTCTAGACTAGTGTTTTTTGCTCTAGATTTTTTTATTTCTTTATTATTATTTATTTTTCATGAATCAGGCAGTTATTGTTAGGAGATTGTGTGTGGAGCAGAAGCCCTAGGGGGGCAGTGACGGGGGATTGACCCACCTCAGGGTGTCTGCCTTTGGGCTGGACATCCTGGAGGAGGGCTGATGACAACTAGGAACTGAGGGAGCCACTATGTCTGATCCACAAAGATCAGAGGATAGAGGAAGAGTAATTAGTTAATGTAATACAAAGATAGGAATGGTTTTAATTAGCAAGTAACAGGATTTTAAAAGGACAAATGGAGAGGTGACCCCCCCCCCCCCCCAAACTGCAGAACTTAATGAAAGAGGAGTGACATTTAATGCAATGTGATTCAGTCCTTTACTTAACCAGGGACAGTTTCACACATACTGCATCTATGGCCTGTGAGCAACCCGTATGTTCATTTAGACAATATTAATCGTTTTGGCGAATTAGAAAACACACAACCATTTGCAAATCAGGCTTTTAAAAATCAACATTAAGTGACACAACTAGCATTTTAATTTGGTATATCTGACTGAATCCAGACAATTTAAGCAGTTATCGTCTACAATTCCATTTAGTATGTAAATGTGATTCCCCTCTTTATGTAAATCATATTTCATGGTGATCAAGTTTATAATAATGCTCAATCGCCCACTCCTGATAACCATTTTATAATTAATGGCCGTTATTAAAGGGAATGCTAAATGAAGTAACCCAGAAATCACTTTTTTTTAAATAAACATAAACAGTCCTATACCACAATTACACTTACTAAACAATAATAGTTGCTCTCAATCTTCTGTTGAGGGCAATTTAGTTTTGGACCTTTAACTTTCAATTTCCTCATATGGCTTTTATGTTTACATTTAAAGTCAATCTCTCTAAGATGTAAGAGTCTGGCCAGCTCTAACAATGCTCCATTAAGAGAAGCTGCCTTCCAGGTTAATGACCACAAACCCTTCAGCCCTAAAGGCAGGAGCTTATTAAAAATCACTCTTCCCATACATCTATAGACCTTCTCCTCAATAGAGCCACTGTTCCACTCTTATTAACTTTTCTCTTCTGCTTTTAATTGTTAATTAATCTAATGCCATCAAAAGACAGCCAGGTTCAGCCGAGCAGAGAGCTTGCAGACAGAAGTGTCTTTGCTCTCAAGACTTTGCCTCCCTGTCCCCACTGCCCAGAATGTAATGTTGAGTTATTAAGAGCCAGATCTAGGCATAAATTAGGTCTGGTCTCTGTTGGATTTAGTCTGAACTGGATTAACACAGCTGCTTTTGTGTCTGACATTAAATTTAGTTGCACTATGGGGTATGAGTCGATGTGTCAGGCAAAAGTGTCGCAAGCACAAAATTAAGTGATTGCTTCAGCAATTGCCTTTTTCATCAACATTTGCTTTTAGGACTCTACTGGTTAGGTTTATGTTTAAGGTTTAGGGTAGCAAAGTAGGTTTTGTTGATTTTAAACTCAATAGAGTATTAACCTTAAAAACCTTTTCTGTTTGGGAGAACATTTAAGTGGATATTAGTGCCACACAGTGGAAATTTCACCTCAAAATTCAGTGTAACGTATCAAGAACCACGTAATATGATTTTTCAAAAATGTTGACACAGTCTCATAATTTTTATGAGATCAGGCTGAATCATATCCCTCTGATTTTAGGGCAAGGGTTAGGGCTAAGGTTAGGGTAAAGGGTAAGAACAACTATTTTTTGAAAGTAGTGTTTTACCAGGACCAATTAAGGATGTCAATTTACCTACTTAACCACATACAGACATTACTTGGGTAAATCACATAGTGTGTAAGCAACACTGTATAGGACCAAAAACTGCAGGAATACTGTGTACAAATTACCACACTTGTACTACAGCACCGAAAACTGCAGGAATACTGTGTACAAATTACCACACTTGTACTGCAGTACTGGAAACTGCAGGAATACTGTGTACAAATTACCACACTTGTACTGCAGTACTGGAAACTGCAGGAATACTGTGTACAAATTAACACACTTGTACTGCAGTACTGGAAACTGCAGGAATACTGTGTACAAATTACCACACTTGTACTGCAGTACTGGAAACTGCAGGAATACTGTGTACAAATTACCACACTTGTACTGCAGTACTGGAAACTGCAGGAATACTGCATCCAGTTACCACACTTATACTACAGTACTGGAAACTGCAGAAATACTTAGTTCAAATTAACATACTTGTACTGAAGTACTGGAAACTGCAGGAATACTGCATCCAAATTATCACACTTGTACTACAGTACTGGAAACTGCAGAAATACTTCATCCAAATTACCACACTTGTACTGCAGTACTGGAAACTGCAGGAATACTGTGTACAAATTACCACACTTGTACTGCAGTACTGGAAACTGCAGGAATACTGCATCCAATTACCACACTTGTACTACAGTACTGGAAACTGCAGAAATACTTCATCCAAATTACCACACTTGTAGTGCAGTACTGGAAACTGTAGGAATACTGTGTACAAATTACCACACTTGTACTGCAGTACTGGAAACTGCAGAAATACTTAGTTCAAATTAACACACTTGTACTGCAGTACTGGATACTGCAGGAATACTGCCTCCAAATTACCACACTTGTACTGCAGTACTGGAAACTGCAGGAATACTGCATCCAAATTACCACACTTGTACTACAGTACTGGAAACTGCAGAAATACTTAGTTCAAATTACCACACTTGTACTGCAGTACTGGAAACTGCAGGAATACTGTGTACAAATTACCACACTTGTACTACAGTACTGGAAACTGCAGGAATACTGCCTCCAAATTACTACACTTGTAGCAGTACTGGAAACTGCAGGAATACTGCCTCCAAATTACCACACTTATACTGCAGTACTGGAAACTGCAGGAATACTGCATCCAAATTACCACATTTGTACTACAGTACTGGAAACTGCAGAAATACTTCATCCAAATTACCACACTTGTTCTACAGTACTGGAAACTGCAGAAATACTTCGTCCAAATTACCACACTTTTACTGCAGTTCTGCTGTTGTTCCCTAGAACTGCACTCTGCATTCCTACATATAATACATTGCTGTACTTCCCTAAATTCTTTAAAACTTGAATGCAATCACAATGCAGGTTATTTCTAATCAGCAATGTATTGACATTCAAACATTTAAAAAGGTTAAAAAGCATTAAAGATGTGCCTGGCCATTAAGACACCTGAGTGTCAGCCACACGATATTTCAAATTGAACAGTCACTAGCAAATATAAAAGTATAAGGTAAACAGGAAGACATTGGCAATGTATAAATGTATAAACATTAGCGCTGTCAGTCGATTAAAATATTTAATCGAGATTAATCGCATGATTTTTCATAGTTGATCAGATTTTGAAAATGCTAAAATATGTCTCTATATATACTTCTTTTCCTGTCAAAATGCATTTAGTTCCTACTTAAAAAACAAAACAAAAACAATATGCAAAACTAATGTTTTATTAATATTTTCCAAACAAAGCCTTTCACAGTATAAAGATAGAAATGCACTAAAATACCACCAAGTAACATAAAACATTCCCAAAGTCTAAGTAGGAGGTACTCAGTGGTCCACATAAGTTGCATATTCATTGCAATGCAAATTAAATATCTTAAACCCTCATCCTCCACAGTATTAATCGTCTGACAGGCTGTGGCTCTCCACTTTGCTACAGCAATCGTGAAGTTACATTCACGTGATTTGCTCTGCTTTGAACATCACATGAAAAGCACTGCGTCTTGAGCCCTATTCGGACACTAATTTTACATGGGGATGTAAGGTACTTCCAGCTTCTACCGGGGCTAGTCAGTGATTTTATTGCCGTTCGAATCCAAAATGTTGGTGTTTTTCTCCCACCACCTGCAAGAAAATTACTGGCCGAATTACCTACTGTTTTTTAACAAGCACCAAGGTCGTGTGGTAATTTAATTTCCATCCGAATCCACATCTCTGAGTTTAAAAGCAGGAATAAATCCAAAAGTTGTTTTGGATAACCTTTTTGACCTCTGTCAAGTGCTGTACGGTAACTTTTTGTCAAGATGTATGGTAAAGTGCTTGTGTAGAAATGTTGGAAATTATTCACATTAATAAAGTTACGTCCCCGCTCCACCACACTGAGTGGGATCTCTTTCGTAGAAGAAAAATAGAAAAAGAGAGGTTGCGCTAACCTAACTTTTCCCGAAATTTTCCACATTTTCTTTACAGTACGTGGTATTTGTGTAGCTACACAAACTGCAGCTCTACTGCATTGTTTTGAAATTATACTACACTGAACTGCTATGTTATGCCAGTGTGGAATGCAGATACAATTCACTGAACTATAGTAGTACTACACTGACCTGCAACTGTACTGTAGTGCACTATATCAGTACTGCAGTTAAACGGCATTGTAAGTACAGTACAGTTTGTCATTGTGCAGTACAGCATCATTGTACTACACAAAACTGCACTTTTTTACTACATATATTGCAGTAATACTGCAATCAGACTGCAGTTTTATTGCAGTACATTTTTGTAAGGGATGAGTATTTCAAATTTCCAATTTGCAAACATTTAAAGTGCATGTAATTGTACTGATATAGGAGCACCAAAGTCCCTTTCAAGGCAAGTCAGTCTACTCTGCGGCCATCTTTTGAATGATGGGCAGGCTGGGCAGCTAGTTTCTATGTAAACAAGTGGCATACAAGAACAACTCTGGTCTACTTGAATGGGGAAAGACTGAAATCTCCAAAACGGTTGGTCAAGATTACAATCAACGAACATATTTAAAATCAGCAGTCAAATCGGAGAATGCTGGTATCATAAATGGACCTTTAGCTCAGATCACACTTTAAAAAAATTATATTTTTCAGACTGGTTCAGCTAATGCACATGCACGTTCTCGATTTGGCTGACAGGTGATGTCTGTATCTAAAAGTCGATTGGCTCTTTTCCAAGGCAGGACTTCCTTTTCTGCTTCCATTTCCCGTTCCAATTTTCCCATTCATTTCAATACCAGTGGTCCATCTCGGCTAAACTGTCTCTGGGACCACCCACTACTTCCAGTAAAGTTCTCTCGGGCTGGCCACTGCATGTCTCCAGCCAGTAGGCCACAGTGGCAGGTTGAGGCCCTACAGGCCAAGAGAGGTGATGGTGGTGGTAGTGGTGGGGGGTTTGGGGGTGAGGTTTCGGTGGTGGAGGCCTTGCGTGACCTAACCCTCTCTCTCTCTCTCTCTTTTTATCTCCACTCCTCTCTCTCTCTCTCTGTAGGGCCTCCCAGCCGCTCCTTGACCGCTGTGTACCTGACTACACCACCTTCACCACTGTGAGCGACTGGCTGGATGCCGTCAAGATGAGCCGCTACAGAGACAACTTCCTCAATGCCGGATTTGCTTCTTTTGACCTGGTGGCCCAAATGACCGCAGAGTGAGTGGCTGCTTTACTGGCTAGAATTGGGCTTTTTGTTTTGCTTAGGTTGACCAGTTAAGGAAACTGGGACTGATGGGGGAATGGGATATTTTAGATATTTTTTCCTAAAATTGGGGCGTCTGGCCACTGTAGTTTTGGTGGACTTGAGAAAAACAAGTAAAACAGAACTTAATTTAGAATACAAGAAACAGGGTTAGTGTTTTCATCTCACTATTTTAATTTAATGAAAAACCTTACAATGGTCATTGTCTAAATAGTAAATCCACAATTTGTCAGTGTGTTGAATGTCTAGACAGACGTGAGGAGAGCAGTTAGGATCAAATAAACGAATAAAAAGAATCATAAATTCATCACGCCCATTAAAGGGTAATAAAGGATGGAGGCAGGGGTAATTTGTTTCAATATGCCATCTTGACAGGTGGAGCAGTCAGTGGTTTTTCCCTGGTTTTAATGACTAGTAATTCTCCTAATGGGCTCCATTTATTTTCGTTTTATCCAATGTTGTTGCCTTGATGGGGCCAACAGAGGAAAAAAGAGAGAAAAAACATTTACATTGTGTGAAATCACTTTGCTAATGCCGTGCACTTGTAGAGATGAGAAGGGGCTGACAAGGGGGCCATCACTCTTCAAGAACGTCAGTGTGATTGTACTCACCACCGCTTGTCGGGAGAAAAAAAATAAAACAAAGTAAATGAAAGTGTCTGGGATAAAAAAAAAAAAAAATAGCTGCAAGTGTTCCTATGTAAACTAAAACCCAATGACCCAATGAAGAGATTAGCTTGCATTGACCAATGCAAAAGGGTTCTTTCTTTTTTTTTTTTTTTTTTTACTCTTTAATACATTGCAACAAATTGTCTTAATCTGTATTTTTAGTAAAAATATCTAAACATCCTAAAACAAGCTAAATTTACTTGAGAAGCAAAACTATGCCAGATAATAAAATAATAATACTAATTTGTAACACTTTAAAACAATAACATTGTGTTCATTAGCATTTTATAATTAAATTAATTAGCATTAGTTAATGCATTATGAACTAACAATGAACAGTTGTATTTTTATAAATTAACATTAATCAAGAGAAATATATGCTGTAAATACATATTGTTCATCGTTAGTTCATGGTACCTAATGCATTTAATAATGTTAACAAATACAACCTTATTATAAAGTGTTGCCAAATAATGTTTTTAGAGAATATATTTTGAATTAAGATTGATTTTCTTACTTAAGTGGGATTTTTTTTAATTTTTTTTAATTTTTTTTATTGTTGTAAGTATAGACCTCACTAACTCACTAACTAATACTGTATACTTTTCACTGTATAATAAATGTAATTTACATTTATTTTATTTTTAGGTTTAGATATTTTTACTGAAAAAAAAAACTTTCATTTCATTTATTTTTCAGTCTAAGATCTCTATAATGTCTTTAATATCATTTGTCTTCGTATTATCGTTCTGCAGTCGTGTGATGAAATATTATTATTTGTCTGTAGTTCAGCTAGTAACACTTTCTAAACATTGCATGCAAACTTTAACATCTGGTATCCAAAGGTGCAAAACCTAGTAAATAATTGTCCAAACATTGACCTACCTCCTGTCTGGGAACTGGCTTTGCACCACAAACTTAACTTAGTTCGGTAGCCAAAAGGTGGGGCTGCTCTATTTGCACATTCTAGCGACAATTTGCTAACGGATTTGCTCACCTGGATACATTCCCACAAGAGTTTATTACTTGAATGAAATGAATTCTAAATAAATAAATAAATAAAAAGTATATACAGTATAGTTATTTATTTATTACACATATATATATATATATATATATATATATATATATATATATATATATATATATATATATATGTGTGTGTTTATTTATTTTTTGGTGTATCTGACTCAAATATGTTTATTTGTTGTTGTCTGAACAGCAATAAATAAATAAATAAATATGTAAATAAATACATAAATGTGATTTTTACAAACCTGATCCAAACCACATGAATATGTGGTTTAAATATAAACAAAACTGAATATTTGAAAATGCTTTGTATTTCAAGTTGTTTTTGTGTCCTAAATAATGAAAATGTTTAGAATATGTTTCCATTAAAAAATTTAAAAAATAAATAAAAAAACAGAATTTTTTTTCTCGACTTTGTTCCATTTACAGTTATCGAATGTGTATTCTTTAGACTTTTAGTTCATATGACACGTTGTAGTAAAATACGCATTATGGGTTCCATTGTAATAAGTTGTATTTATAATGAATGAATGAATGAATGATCTAACATAATTGTTAATAGAATTCTTAAGAAACTGGAATTTAAAAAAAATAAACAAAAACCAAGACCAAGTTTTTCGACTTTCAGTTCTGTTAACGGTTATCAAACATGCATTCTTAAGACTTGTTCATGTAACAAGTTATTTTTAAATATATACATTATGGGTTTTGTTTTAATAAGATACTGTATATTTTATAGCAATTAATTAATTAATTAATCTAAAATAATTGTTAATGAAATCGTGAAGGAACTGCAACGGAAAAAATACCAGAACCAAATGATATATATTTTTTTTTTCAACTTTCGGTTCCGTTAGCGGTTCTCGAACGTGCATTCTTCAGACTTTTTCATGTGAGAACACAAGAGACATACTGTGGGTTTTGTTGTAATAATGTCCTGGTTACTTGTGTAACCTTCGTTCCCTGATGGAGGGAACGAGACGTTGTGTCGATGTAGTGACACTAGGGGTCACTCTTGGGAGCCCGAGACACCTCTGGTCTTTGATAAAAGGCCAATGAAAATTGGCGAGTGGTATTTGCAAACCACTCCCCCGGACATACGGGTATAAAAGGAGCTGGTATGCAACCACTCATTCAGGTTTTGTGTTGAGGAGCTGAGACAAGGTCCCGGCCATTTCAGCGGGATGTTCAGCATTGTGGCAGGAGGGACACAACGTCTCATTCCCTCCATCAGGGAATGGAGGTTGCGCAAGTAACCAGGACGTTCCCTATCTGTCACTCACTCGACGTTGTGTCAATGTAGTGACACTAGGGGTCCCTATACGAAATGCCGCAACTGGCTGAACTGTGTTACGTGAACTGGCATTGTGACAGGCAGACCACTGTGTGCCTTGTAGCCAGCGCACCAGGCCGACATGTAACCTCCCCCAACACTGTTATGAGTGTTGAACGGCCCTTTGGGGACAAGTCGACTACCCAAAAGGTAGAGACGAGCTAGCCCAGTCGTGGCCTCTTATCCCTTTTTTTTCTCTCTCCCCAAAGAAAAAGGGGAATTAACCGACTGGGGCCACCAAGTCTAGTCAGGGGGGTGTCCCTCCCAAGGGAAAGACACCATGGAGACCACACCTCACCCGGGGGGGTATTTAAGTGGAAATACATCACATAGTCTTGCCAAGCTTTGTCGGAAGTATGCCATGTGGAGAAGTCCCATGGTAGGTCCTACCCTACAGGGGAGGAGTTACTACAAGCATGGTGACTGGGGCAGAGGGGCCTCTGCCCAAGGAAGATGCAGTTTACCAACAGGGAAAGAATTAACAGAAGATGTATGTTACATGGGGTTACCTACGGGGATCCACCACATGCAGAGCACCTACCCCAGTACAGGGCTTAGTTAGCATGTGTACTGAGCCGGCAGCGAGTTTCTCCGCAAACTCATCTGCCACAGGGCTTGGAGGAAATCAACCAGGGAACACAGTTTGTGAACACTACTGGGAGTCAACAGCACACGTCTTCAGCTCAGGGCAGGTGAAAGGCGTTATGCGCAAGCGATACACCCGGCCAGCTTTCCCAGACTTACCTGCTTGTGCGTGCCACTACACGGGACAAAACCGGTTCCACCCGGAGATTGTAGAACCTTGCAAATGTGTTGGGTGTTGCCCAGCCCGCTGCTCTGCAAATGTCTGTTAGAGAGGCACCACTAGTCAAGGCCCAGGAGGCCGCTACACCCCTGGTAGAATGGGCTCATAGCCCTGCCAGGGGCGGCACGTCCTGGGCGTGATATGCCATAGTTATGGTGTCAATGAGCCAGTGGGCAATCCTCTGTTTGGAGACAGCGCTTCCTTTCCACTGTCCACCAAAGCAGACAAAGAGCTGCTCAGAGGCTCTAAAGCTCTGTGTGCGATCCAAATAGATGTGTAAAGCGCACACCGGACACAGCAATGTTGTGGGAACCTTGGACACATAGCCCGGTCGGGTCTCTTGATCACATAAGAGTAGCCCGGACCGAACTCCAGGCACATTTCGCTGACAGAGAACTCAGGTCTCCTACCCTCTTGATGGAAGTGAGCGCAGTCAGGAGGGCAATCTTCAAGGAGAGTGCCTTAAGCTCAGCTGACTGCAAGGGCTCAAAGGGGGCTCTCCGTAGACCCTGAAGGACTACAGAGAGGTCCCATGAGGGAATGAGGCACGGTCTGAAGGGATTCAACCTCCTGGCGCCTCTCAGGAACCTGATGATCAGGTCGTGCTTCCCTAAGGACTTACCATCCACAGTGTCATGGTGTGCCGCTATAGCGGCTACATACACCTTTCAACCTCTCTTGCAGGAAGGAAAGCACCGATTCGACTGCGCATCTCTGGGGGTCTTCGCATCGGGAAGAACACCACTTAGCGAACAGATGCCACTTAAAGGCATACAGGCACCTCATAGAGGGGGCCCTAGCCTGAGTGATCCTGTCTACCACTGTGGGTGATAGACCGCTTAAGTCTTCCACGTCCCGTCCAGGGGCCAGACATGGAGATTCCAGAGGTCTGGTCACGGGTGCCAGATGGTGCCCCATCCCTGAGAAAGAAGGTCCTTCCTCAGGGGAATTTGCCGGGGGGGGGGCTGTCGCTAGGAGCGTGAGGTCCGAGAACCGCATCTGGATGGGCTAGTAGGGTGCTACCAGGATGACCTGCTCCTCGTCCTCCCTGACCTTGCACAGGGTCTGCGCAAGTAGGCTCACTGGGGGAAACGCATATTTGCGGAGTCCAGGGGGCCAGCTGTGTTCCAGTGCGTCTATACCGAGAGGTGCCTCGGTCAGGGCGTACCAGAGTGGGCAGTGGGAAGATTCTTGGGAGGCGAACTACCTGTGCCTGCCCGAATCGACTCCAAATCAGCTGGACCACCTGAGGGTGGAATCTCCACTCTCCCTTGAGGGTAACCTGCCATGACAGCACATCCACTGCAGTGTTGAGGTTGCCTGGGATGTGAGTGGCTTGCAGCGACTTAAGGTGCTGCTGACTCCAGAGGAGGAGGCGGCGGGCGAGTTGTGACATGCAACGGAAGCGCAGACCGCCTTGACGGTTGACATATGCTACCGTTGCCGTGTTGTCTGTCCGAACTAACACGTGCTTGCCCTGGATCAACGGCCGGAACCTCCGCAGGGCGAGCAGAATTGCCAGCAACTCAAGGCAGTTGATGTGCCAACGCAGCCGCGGGCCCGTCCATAAGCCAGCGGCTGCATGCCCATTTTATACAGCACCCCAGCCCGTTTCGGAGGCGTCTGTCGTAACCACGATGCACCTGGAGACCTGCTCTAGGGGAATGCCTGCCCGTAGAAACATGAGGTCGGTCTAAGGGCTGAAGAGGCAGTGATAGATCAGCGTGATGGCCACGCAATGTGTCCCGTGGCACCATGCCCATCTCGGGACTCGAGTCTAAAGCCAGTGCTGAAGCGGTCTCATATGCATCAACCCGAGCGGAGTGGCCACCGCTGAGGATGCCATATGCCCCAGGAGCCTCTGAAAGAGTTTCAGTGGAACCACTGTTTTCTGTCTGAACGCCTTCAAACAGGTCAACACCGACTGTGCGTGCTCGTTCATGAGGCACGCCATCAACGAGACTGAGTCCAACTCCAAACCGAGAAAAGAGATGCTCTGAACTGGGAGGAGCTTGCTCTTTTCCCAGTTAACCCGAAGCCCTAGTCGGCTGAGGTGCGAGAGGTCCCTGTGTGCACACAACACATCCCGAGAGTGAGCTAGGATTAGCCAATCATTGAGAGAGTTGAGGATGCTAATGCCCACTTCCCTTAGCGGGGCAAGGGCTACCTCTGCGACCTTCGTGAAGACGCGAGGGGAAAAGGACAGACTGAAAGGGAGGACCTTGTACTGATACGCCCGAGCCTCGAATGCAAACTGCAGGAAGGGTCTGTGTCGAGGTAGAATTGAGACGTGGAAGTACGCGTCCTTCAGGTCTACCGCCACGAACCAATCTTGATGCCGGACACTCGCTAGAGTGCGTCTTTGCGTCAGCATCTTGAATGGGAGTCTGTGTAAAGCCTGGTTCAGTACTCGCAGGTCCAAGATTGGGCACAACCCACCGCCTTTTTTCGGTACAACGAAGTAGGGGCTGTAAAACCCCTTCTTCATCTCGGCTGGTGGGACAATCTCGTCGGACGTACCGGTGGGTGGGGCCTCGCGGCGGGGTGGAGCCTGAGGTGCCACACCGTGTCGTGGCCGTTCTGAGTTCAGGGACATCGAAGTACTTACCTGGCTCCTTGTGACCACCCCCGGAACAGCCTGGGACGGGGAGGAAGAGGCCTGTCCTCATGACCCATGCGCTGGAGAGCTCATCACCTTCACGGGCTCTGAATAAGAGGTTGAACTCGCCGTGAGACGAGCCAGCGGACTCATCCGGAAGCCTGATCAGGGCTGACGAGCGTGCTGGGGAATGGGAAGTCTGTGGGGGGATACCTGGCGGAGGTGGTCACATTGAGGTCCCCAAATTACCCCCAGTGCTAACCGCGCTGGCCTCATACCCATGGGTAGAAGGACCGAGGTGGGGAGCCTCTGGGGTGGCTTGCTTTCTTGTGAAGGTAAGCCGCGACCGCATCGTTGCCATGGACATGTTCTCGCAATGAGTACACGACCCATCCACGAATGCTACCTCCGTGTGAGCAATGCCCAGACACGAAAGACAGTGATCGTGGCCGTCAGAGGGCGAGAGATAACGAGCGCAACCAGGAATAACACACAAATGGAAAGGCTTCTTTAAAAAGATGTGTCTTTAAAAAGACATTCCGTGTGTGCCGCTCTTTTAGAGAAATATACTCTTTTAGAGAGATATACTCTTTTATTTCTGCCGAAGCGCCCAGTGGCGTTCTCTGCAGTGCACCAGTGCAGAGGGGGGAGAAGCCGCTGAAATGTGCCGTCAGATCCAGCAGAGGTGAATGAACAGCCGTGGGAATTCAGCTTAGTGAGCATTGACCGTTCGGCTCCGAAGAGAAAATCTGAATGAGTGGTTGCATACCAGCTCCTTTTATACCCGTACGTCCGGGGGAGTGGTATGCAAATACCACTCGCCAATTTTCATTGGCCTTTTATCAAAGACCAGAGGTGTCTCGGGCTCCCAAGAGTGACCCCTAGTGTCACTACATTGACACAATGTCGAGTGAGTGACAGATAGGGAAGTCATGTTTTACATGAATGAATGAATAAATGAATTGATTAATTAATACAAATAAAATTAAATAATGGAATCGTTAAGGAACTGAAATATATATATCAGTATAAAAACGGAACCAATTTTTTTTAACTCTTTTTTTTCCTTTAACAGTTCTCGAACGTGCATTCTTCGGGAATTATTGTTCATTTGACAACTTGTAGTTAAAGCTACACATTATGTGTTTTGCTATAACAAGTCATATTTTATATGAATGAATGGATTAATCTAAAAGAATCGTTAATGGAATCAGTCAGTGTAATCAGAACCAAAATAGTTTAGTTCCTTACGTTTAGTGCCTTCTATTCCTTAGACAGTCATTCTAAAGATCGGGTTTGAAAAACAAATCCAATTTGTTTGCAGTGTGAGCAAAGCCTGTTTTCAAAAAAATAACAGACACAATTAATGTGTTTTTTTTTTTCTTTCTTTCTTTCTTTCTTTTTTCTGCAGAGATCTGCTACGGATAGGCGTGACATTAGCCGGCCACCAAAAGAAGATTCTCAGCAGCATTCAAGACATGAGACTGCAAATGAACCAAACGCTGCCCGTCCAGGTGTGAATTCGGATTGGCTAAAACTATTTTAGTGGACGCCTGATCATCTCTGCTAATCAGATGAAACTGGCTTGCAGTGCCTCGGACAACTTTTTCCTTTCCCTTTTCCTGCATTATTTTACACACAACAGGATTACATACAATTATTTTGTACTTCTTTTTAAGAACGGAGGGAGAAAAGCCTGTATCCCATGCATGCCTTGCGAGGCGTTTGCATGCATGCGTGTGATATTTTCTTTTACGGAGGCTGCGCGGAACTCGCCCCATCTCCATAGCCTGCCATAATGCATTTTTCCCTGAAACTGATTTGGAAGGGAAGAACTCTACCCGGATGGACAGTGCAAATGGAGATACTTCTCTAATAGTGCACATGACTTGAAAAGAAAAGACAAAAAGACTAAGAGTGAATACATACATTCACAACCAACGCGTGTGGACACAGAAATCCCTCCAATGCTGGCAGATGTTTATTGTGTGATCTTGTGCATATTCCCCATCTTCATATTGAAGGTGTTTAACTTAAAGGCACATGCCTCAAACAGACCGCAGTGAGAGGCACACAACAGGGGCGAAAGATTGCAGATGGTGCAGGACCAGAGTTTAAGGAAGCTGCATTTGTCCACCAGGTTGAGACTCACAAAGGACTTCTTAGAAAATACCAGGTGAACTCATGATGCTTTCATAGTTAAAATAATGGATTCTCAGCTGAGTTTCTCACAATTTCAATTGATGTTTTCCTTTTATTATCTACCTTTATTTTTCCACACCCTCTTTTAGTTCCTGTTCCACATTGAGTTGACATTTAGCTTGTTGTCAATCATTATATCAGGATTCTTTAGTGATTAGAAAGAGAAGGACCGGGATAACTTGTACTATAAACAGTGTTAATCGCTGGCCATCTCTGTACTATGCGGATGTGTGTGTGTCAGAATGACTGTGTTGTAGTGTATGTGTATGAAACAGAGAGCGATTATGAGGATTATGCACACACATACTGTACATTAACCTTCTGTTGTGTTTCACGGTTGAAAACTAATACATGAATTGTGACAAGGAGCTGCAGTTTTATTATATATAATTACACGTGGATCAATAATATTCTATGGACAATTAGACTTTTTACGTTAACTTGGATAAACTTGGATAAATTGGAATTTGTACCCTTTTTTATTTTATTTATGTCTAGAGACCATTTGGAATTGAATTCCTATGGATTTATTTCCTTCAATCCAGAGGAAATATAGCCCAGAAAACCCTTATTTTAAAAACAAATATTTAAAATGATCTTATATAAATGTGAACCTGTATATTTTATTTTTCTTCATTCAAGGGGAAATATAGCCCAGAAAACCGAAAACCATTTATATATATATATATATATATATATATATATATATATATATATATATATATATATATATATATATATATATATATATTTTTTTTTTTTTTTTTTTTTTTCTGTGATGTGACAAAGCCCATCATTGGAATATTTGTGCTATTTGTATTTATTTTGTAATTTTTTTTTTTGTTACATGTGGTTTTGTTTCATTTAAAATTTCACAAATCATTCTGATGTTCCCCAGTATGCCTCTTTTTTCATAATTACAATTACATCATGAATACAAAGTGCTGAAGTGAGTTTTTTGTCAGGCTTAGGGCCCTATTTTAAGATCACTAGCATTAAGCGCAGTGCTATGCCATAAGTCATAAGTGCGGCATGGCCATGAAATTTTGGTATTTTCGTGCAAGCATGCGCTAAGTCTAGGTGCATGTAGGTTTTGCGAAATCGCATGGTCAATGCGTAAATGGACTATATTAAGTGCAAATTAATTCTGAGGTTTTCTCCGGTTATTATTCCACTGTCTGCGTCCTTTTATATAGTTCATTCCCTCAAGCACTAGCGATATAAACCAAGACAGTACATTCATAAGTAGTTGATAGTGTAAATGAACTGTATGCAGTGAATTAGAAAAATTGAAAATTATGTTCTTTTGTGCATTAAAATGCATCCTTGATGATTGTCAGGCATATTTCTATGACAGTGACACTCTCCTGTGATTGTCATCAGAATTTAGATGTATGCTCTGTTAAATTACAGAGAATGTCAATATTATTAATCATATTCATCTACTGACACACAAGCCACAGCTAGTATGAACAGTGATTGCATCAGCACACACTTCACTTATATCAGGAAGACTTGCAGACTTGAGTGAAATTCAAGATGACATTTATTTGATGAATATAAAACAGAAAATGTAATGTCTCTCTTTGGCGTAAGCCCCGTCTGGCGGTCCGAAGAAGTTGTACTCGGAACCGTCATATCCTGCCAGAGATAGGAGGCAGGGGCGAGGAGCCTACCCCTGTGCAGGACGGGACTCGACTGGTGGTGGTGGGGTGGTGGAGGTTGCCATGTTAGCACACTGAAACAGCAATGTGATCGAATGTGAGCAGACTTATAAAGCAATGGCTTACGTGTGATTGGCTAGGAGTTACCCAGCTAATGGTGCGATGATGTACAGCTGCTAGTTTCCCGCTACAACTTCTACCGGTCGATTTTGATAAATTAGATTAATTTATTGAAACACAAAAATAAACCATTTTTTTTTTTTTTTTCTAAATTTAAATTACACTTCAAACGAAACAAAAATATAATCAAAATAACAAAGTGGTCAGGAAATCTTAGTTTACCAATTCCAAATATTTTAATCTCTCAACTTCTTCCACTGGCCCATTTTGCAATGACTTAAAAATGACTCTATGACAACAGGTGGAAAAACACATTTAGACTTACAAATTAGACCATACAATTGTATATTTTAACATAATAATAATAATTGAAAAATAAACCATGACCTATAGATAACACAAATCTCATAAATATTTATTATTATTATTATTATTATTATTATTATTATTATTATTAATTTTTTATATATATATATAAGACTCATATAAAACTATGAAAATATAGTGGAACATCAAATTATGTCCCTGACAATCAGAGATTGGACATAAACTTTATTACCACCTGCTGGTGAAATCTCTAAATTGCAAATACAAGAGCTAAGTTTAGACGTGGTTTTCAAACATCTTAGCACAACGACCTATTTCTCAGAAAAATAGTCAATTGTGCTTTGCGGCAATTCATTAACATACAATACACCCACTGTTTGTGCACATACACCCACAATAGTGCAAACACTTCCACTCACTTGCGCTTTGCGCTGGCACGAAAATTGCAATTAGAATTAGCGCTCTCACGAAAATTGGATAAGACGTTGCGTGTAGCGCTGCACTTTGCGTGCTCACGAAAATAGAGCCCTTAAACTCTATTTAGCTACATTATAAGAACTAAAGTAGTTACTTTGAGAAAAAAATAGAAAGCAATGTGATTTTATTTCATTTGTTATTTAAAAAATCATTTTTACAATCAAATTCCCAAAGTGCGCCCTATTTTTCAGTTGCACGAGTTCCATGTAATATAAAATGCTGCAGTTATTTTAGCTACATTTTATGAAAGAAACGTAAGAGTTAGTGATGCTTTTTGTTTAACTTCCCCATATTATATTAACACACAAACTATCTTGTATATGAATCCTATTCCTTAAAGTTCCCCTAAGAGCCGTTTGGGAACTCAGCTTAGTTGCTTTTGTCACATTGAACACATTTGACAGTGTATTCTCTCATAACTTGATCTGAATGTGTGTATGTTTGAATGTGTGAGTTTGTTATTGTTTGAGCAAGGTGCTGTTGACATTGTTTTTATTAAGGCAGTTGTTGGAACAGAACATGATTTTGGTTCAGTACTTTTGTGCCAGTGGTCTCTCTCTCTCTCTCTCTCTCTCTCTCTCTCTCTCTCTGCTGTGTCCTCCAACATCTGATATATATATGTTTTTTTTCTTTATGAGTTACTCTTTTTTTTTATATATAAAAAAAATATCTTCTCATCACATCACAAAATCACTGAAGTGAAACAAATGTCTGCTGTGTGCTGTACTTATATTGAGAGAAGCAAGACACATTTCAAGATTAATATTTTTTTTTTTCTTTTCTTTTTTGAAAGCATTGAGATGTATTTAATGGTGAAGACAAAAACAACGATTAAATAATGCATTCTGGTAGAAATATATATATACAAAAAAAAAGAAAAAAAAACTTTTGCAA
Organism: Myxocyprinus asiaticus; assembly: GCF_019703515.2. Classification (NCBI taxonomy): domain Eukaryota; kingdom Metazoa; phylum Chordata; class Actinopteri; order Cypriniformes; family Catostomidae; genus Myxocyprinus; species Myxocyprinus asiaticus. The sequence goes on from NC_059393.1 coordinate 4,082,855, forward strand.
TTAAATTATTTAAGAAACACCTGTGTTTGCTGTATGAATTCTTGTGTGGAGTTTAATTGGAAACACTTTACCATAAGGTTGTATACGTTACTATATAACACAATAGTTAACAAGAATTTAATAAGAATAATACTTTTACAGTGTTTTTGATCTTTGTAATTCTTAATTTATATATTTGCTAATATATTTTGAATATATACATTTGTACAAGTTAACATTGATTTGTGCATTATGAACAAACAATGAACAATATATTTGTTGTAAATTAACATCAGCCAGGATTAATAAATGCTGTAAACTTATTGTTCATCAATAGTTCATGATGCCTATTGATAAAATAATGTTAACATGTACAACCTTATTGTAAAATGATATTTAATTTTTCAAGTTGTTGTCCTTTCTCTAGATGCGTTGCAGCTTTTAAGGCATGCTGAGGCCACAGATTCCTGCTTTAATGAAAAGCTTGTGGATTTTTAAGAATGTCCTCCATCTATAAACTATTCTGCCCTGTATTTAAGAGAGAAGTATTTGATCTTTACCGGTCAGGACACCTGCCACGCAGATACACTTGCAGCCAAAAGTTTGGAATAATGTACAGATTTTGCTCTTATGGAAAGAAATTGGTAATTTTTTCACCAAAGTGGCATTCAGCTGATCACAATGTATAGTCAGGACATTAATAATGTGAAAAATTACTATTACAATTAAAAAAAATAAATAAAAAATGTGAGAACTTCTTAAACTACTTCAAAGAGTTCTCATAAAAAAATCCTCCACGTGCAGCAATGACAGCTTTACAGATCCTTGACATTCTAGCTGTCAGTTTATCCAGATACTCAGGTGACATTTCACCCCACACTTCCTGTGGCACTTGCCATAGATGTGGCTGTCTTGTCGGGCACTTCTCACGCACCTTACAGTCTAGCTGATCCCTCAAAAGCTCAATGGGGTTAAGATCCATAACACTCTTTTCCAATTATCTGTTGTCCAATGTCTGTGTTTCTTTGCCCACTCTAACCTTTTCTTTTTGTTTTTCTGTTTCAAAAGTGGCTTTTTCTATGCAATTCTTCCCATAAGGCCACAATTTCAAGCATTGTATAGCCTTCATTCCTCAAAACAATGACTGACTGATGAGTTTCTAGAGGAAGATGTTTATTTTTTGCCATTTTTGACCTAATATTGATCTTATGACATGTCAGTCTATTGTTTACTGTGGCAACTCAAAAACAAACACAAAGACAATGTTAAGCTTCATTTAACGAATCAAACAGCTTTCAGCAGTGTTTGATATAATAGCAAGTGATTTTCTAGTACCAACTTAGCAGTTTAGGATGATTACTCAAGGATAAGATGTTGGAGTGATGGCTGATGGAAATGGGGCCTGTCTAGATTTGATCAAAAATGACTTTTTTCAAATAGTGATGGTGCTGTTTTTTACATCAGTAATGTCCTGACTATACTTTGTGATCAGTTGAATGCCACTGTGGTGAATTAAAGTACCAATTTCCTTCCGAAACAGCAAAATCTGTACATTATTCCAAACTTTTGGCTGCCAGTGTATGTTCTGTTAGAGAGTATGTTCATGACTTCATGTGTTTTTTTGTTTTTTTTTTGTTTTTTTTTTTTGTTTTTTTTTTTTGCTTTTTTTTCTCAGACTACTTGCTACATGGACCTTTTTCTCGAAGATTAAACTAAGCCCAATATTAAAGGAATAAAAGACAATTCTGTCAATATTTACTCTCCTTCATGTCGTTCCAAATCAACCTGATCTCACAGAATCGTATCGCAGCAGTTTCTGGTGAAATGAACACAAGAGGCACTACAACAACAATGGCTTTTATTCACTTTCACATAAATCATAAGTAAAACAGCAGATTATCAGTTCTTAAACACTTATTTTTGCCCTGTTCCTCACACAATGCTATCTTATGACATCTAAACACGTTTATTTATTATATACGTAAATAACTACTTTTAGAAACTTTTTCAAGTGTGATCAAGTTGCACGGTAGCTTAACCGATAGAAAGTTGGACTTGCGATGTACAGGACCAGGGTCCTGAAGAGCACGTAAGTCAACACATGAGCTAAAAGTGTCACTGAAGCACCACAAAATGAAACAGTTGCTTATGCAGTTGTGTTTTTCATTTCACATGTATTCACTCCACAATATACTGTAGATATATCAGAAAAGTGTGAATCACACCCAAACCCCTTCTTATTAGGATTTGCTGGCAGAGATGCCATGAACGTACAGTATTTCTCTTGAAGGACAATAAAAGCACACTAGCACACCAAATATGTCTTTATTGTGTCTTATGCTGCTAGAAAGAAAGAACAAATAAGTCTTTATTAGTGCATACCATCTACTCATTTTCCAATTGCTCACATTTTTATTATTCAACAGTGTATTAATGTCTAATAGTATTAAATGATATTAAGTTAGTAATTTAAATTAATACTAAAGCTTTTTACATTTTTACAATTTCAAATCATATTACAAGCCTGAATGTTCTTGTTGTGGACCTATATAAAGTTACTTTCACATCGATATATTATCTATTTTAATATATTCATCACATTCAGATTGTTTTCGTGCTGTGTGAATGTATTATAATTACTCATGATGTCATAGTGATTATTCGTGTTGTGTAAATGTGTTTTGATTGATCATATATTTTGTTTTACGTCCTCTTGTGCTGTGTTATAACTGTGTTTAAATTCTAATAATTTATCATAATTTTCATAAACATCTTCAGCAGAGAAGTAAATCTCACTGACTCACGCTCTCTCGCACTCGATTGGTGTTCGCTTCATTCATGTGAACGCACTCGTGAACTAATCATAGCCTCAGGATCAAACCCTGAATTGATAGAGAAGCCTGATTGGATTTGGTGAGTTTTGTCAAGTTAAAACCATTCCTGGAATCCAGAATTTGTTCAGCTTCTTTTTTTTTTTTTTTTGTGATACATGGCACTGCTCACGTATAGTTTACGTAAAGGCTAAAGAATATGATGATTTAATTTCCCTAGCTAAATTGCCCAGCCCTAATTGCTATGCAATTTAAAAGAAATATATCAAATGTAAATCTAGTAAATTCAGTTTACAATGTGATGTCTTTGCATAAATAAATAAATCCAGAACAACAACAACAACTAGTTTATCAGAAACATACAGTTGGGTTCAGTATGGTGGCATTTTCTTCTAAAATTCCTCTAATTCACCACCTGCTTCACACTTTCTCTCCCTCACTGTCCATATAAAGGAGTTGTGCTGTTGTAAGCTTCCTTCAGGACTTCAGTGGATATGCTCAGAGCTCCTTTAAAGAAGGATTACTTATTTGTTCCCTGCACTGAATGGCATGAGAGCGAGAAAGAGAGAGAGAGGGTACAAAAGCAATCTCACCACACCAACCAAACCAAACTCAAGTCTGTAAACGTTCCTCAGGCCATACTTGATAATAGATTCGGTTAAGCAAGCCCGGACAGATATTCAGGGGCTGGAATGTGATGACACAGTGCCTGTATTGTGTGCTATCTCTTGATTTGCAATGGTAACCAGCCGCTGTCAGTGGCTGCAGTGAAATGCGTGACATTACAGTGGCTGGCACTCAGACAAGTGCTGTTGTCAGATTGGAAAGGGAAACAGAGGTGCCTCCAGATGGGATAACTGTACATCCTATATGGCAAAATGTTTTGACAGTGGAAGTGATAGGCACTTTTGAATGAGAGACAGATTTTTGCTCACAAATCAGTATTGCCTTGCATTTTATTGCAGATTAAATGCACATATCGAAATGTAATCTGCTAGCCAATGAACTTGTGTACTTTCTCTTAGTGTAACATTTAAATTGCCTCAGTTGTTTGCAGATAAACTGGTTTCACTGCAGCTCACTAAGAGAGATTTCTCTCTGAAACCCCCCTCCTTCCCAGCACCACAGTCTAGATCTATATCTCATACTACTATTACATCTTGTCATGAGACCCACTGGTTTAACAAACAATGAACACAAACGTGGAACACAAAATAAATTTAGCAGAATAACATGTGCACTAGGCCTGTCGCGATTATAAACAAAAACGTCTGATCGAGGTTATTTGATCTAATATATTATAATATTATTATAATATTATATTATAATATAATATAATATATATATAATATAATGTATTATATTATATTATATTATATTATATTATATTATAATATTATTATATAATATTAGCCCCAGTTCCAGCTGAAGAAAAGCAGTCCCAAAGCATGATGCTGCCACCACCATGCTTCACTGTGGGTATGGTGTTCTTTTGCTGATGTGCTGTGTTGTTTTACGTAGGTTACAATTTTTACATTAAAGGTGCAAAAAGTCTGTTTTTACATCACAAAAACCTGCTGTTTTAACAGGAGTGTGTAGACTTTTTATATACACTGTATATGCAAGACAATACATGTAATTTTATGGTAAAATATAGTAAACATGTTTTTAAAAGTAAAAAAAGTATTATGTACCTCACAGTTAACAGTGAAAATGTATTGAATAATAAATAATATACAATGATAGTACATAAACAAAATTATCTCTATTAATTTAAATTAATAAAAAAATACATAATTATTTATTTTATTGTTTAAAACGAATACACGTGCTTTTACTGTAAATTATTGTTTAAATTACATTTAAAAAACCTGAAAAGGTCTCCGTTCCCAGAAGTCCTGATGTGACCCATCACTTTAGATTGTATTTTATTGAAAAAGTTATATTTCTCCTTATATATATATGTATATCAGTTTGTTTTATGTTACTTGATATGTTGTTTAGTTAATATTTACTGCATTATTTAATGTTAGTTTGTCACCCTGACGGTGTTTTGTGTTTGAGTGAGTGACAGTGTGTCTTATTTATTGGCCATTGCTCCTAGAAGGACTTCACTTTATGAACAGTAAATAATCATTTAGCCTTTTAGTTTTACCACCTAAATTTTTATGGTGGTTAACAGTGCAATGCACTGAGTACCCTATTGCTTAAAATGCTTTAAAGGTGTATACCATGAATAGGTAAGTATCATAGTGTATTATAAGTGTTTACAAATATTTATGAGAATATATAACTCAGTACAGTATTAAAGGAATATTCCGAGTTCAAGTGAAGCTCAGTTGGCAGCATTTGTGGCATAATGTTGATTACCATAAAATTAATTTAGACTCATTCCTCCTTTTCATTAAAAAAAGCAAAAATCGAGGTTACAGTTAGGCACTTACACTGGAAGTGAATGTGGCCAATTTTTTAATGTTAAAAATATAGCCACAAGACATAAACAATATCCATGTAAACATGAACAATAAATGGCAATTTAGAACTTCGTTACCATGATGATGTAATGTCAACAAACCTTAAAACGACTGTAAAAATGACAATTGAAATAACTTCACAGCTCAAATAATACACAATACAGATGTTTCAACAGAATATTTAATGCAATTGCTTTTATAAAATTATAAGCTTCACATTTCTGCCTTTAAACCCTCCAAATAATGGCCCCATTCACTTTCATTTTTCCCATTCACTTCCATTGTAAGTGCCTCACTGAAACCTCGATTTATGCTTCTTTTTTTTTTAGAGAAAAGGAGGGATGAGTCATAATTATTTTTGTGGTTATCAACATTATGCCGGAATATTCCTTTAAGTGCATTATGAAAGCGTTCTAATACAATAAACACATTATGCACTATTTTACCAGGCCTTATAGAAAATAACAACTACTTTTTTCAACTGAGCTTTACACTGTGCCCTTTGATGAATATTATGGACTTTGTTTGGTTAAAGAAATGATCAGTACAGCCTCAGGCAAAGGCTTTCTATCCGTTCTTTTCTCTTTTTCCCTTTAGACTCGCCTTCTTCTCCACCCACTCCCTCTCTCCCCCTCACCCTGTTTCCATCCTTACCCATCTACACTCTAATCCCTTTGTTCTTTTTCTCGCTCTGTGCAGAGGTTCGGCTAATTGGTCACGTCTGTGCCACAACTCGGGGACCTGACATAATTGTTGGACAAATAGTGTGCCGTTTAGCATCAGGCCTGAGCAACATGCAGACAGCAACTGACTTGAAACGCTAATTACAGGACCAGCACCACATTGTTTAATTGGAAGAGGGTTCCCACAAGAATGGGGGTGTTTGTGTGTGTAGAGAAGGATTTGACAGCAGATTTAAGATTGCAGTTGAAACCAACGCCAAGACTGCAGAGACAATACGTGCCACACAAGCATAATTTTTCAATGTGTTTAAGGGGTCATTATGCAGTACATTTTCATGTCCTCATGATATATGTCTTTATATATATTAAAAATATACATTAAACTATTTTTAAAAATCACTGGGGTTTGTTTCAGGAAGGGCATCCGGCGTAAAACCTGTGCCAAGTCAAATATGCGGATCACGGATGATCCGCTGTGGTGACCCCTAATGGGAACAGCCAAAAGAAGAAGAAGTAGAAGAAGAAGAAGCTATTTTTAAATATGGAATTCCTATTAGTTCACAATTAAATTAATAAAGGGGTGAATTAAATTACTTTGGTTTAAGCAAATATTGCTAATTTTTTGCTACCTGGAGACAATTTATTAAAGAGCCCATTTACAGGTTCATAATTTTATTTTTGGGGGTCTACTAGAATAGGTTTACATGCTTTAATGTTCAAAAAATACATTCTTTTTCTCATACTGTACATTGCTGCAGCACCTCTTTTCACTCTCTGTCTGAAACGCTCTGTTTTAGCTCCTGTCTCTTTAAAGCCCCCCTTTCCGAAAAACTCAGACCGCTCTGATTGGTCAGCTGGCCCAGTCTGTTGTGATTGGTCAACCGCATAAAGCGTGTGTTGGAAATGTACGTCAGTGTGTTGGCAAACCTGGAACGCTAATTCACCATTGGTTTCCTCTTAAATTTCTAGTGGGTTTAAATAATGGCCTTGTTTTTTTTTAGAAAGCATGTTGCTTCAAAATTCATGTTTCACGCACACAAAATAAATAAATAAATAAATAAACATTGAAACCAAGTTACGTAATCACCTTGTTCTTTACTTCCGCTACTTTTTGACATCACATGGGGGCTCATTATTGCATGACCGCCTCCACAGCAAGACACCAAGACTTACTTTAACATCACTGCACCCCTGACCCGCCCACTGGCGCTCAGTCGGAAAGGTGAAGAGGATCGGGCAGGTTAGAGAGGACTACCATTCCTGCACATCAAAGGGGGACTTACACATGACACCTTCTTGTGCTCATCTGGACTATTTTTGTATTATTTTATTATATACTGTAAACATGCACTATAAAGATATTGAATATATTAAAGATATATTTCTAACCATTGTCATGGGTCTTGCGCCACTTTTTAAAGATGCTGTGTCAAATTATATCTCTTAAAAAGAGAACCCCATTCTGTTTCACTGCCTCTTGCTGGTTTAAGTTTGAACGTGTCCTGGATGCATTTTTGCAGCCATCTGTGCTATTTTTTTATTTTTGGTCTATGTAAACATGCCCTATATGGATGTCTTTGACCGTTTCGATGTGTTTCCAGCAATGTGCGCATTGTTTTAAGAGTGGAACAAATTCACAATTCTTTTAGAGTGTTCCATTCCACTGCTGCTGCTGGCTGTGAGAACCACATCTCGTCCTGTGTGTAAACAGACTAGGAAAGTGTAAGATGTTGTGGCTGTGCAGACCAGCATGTCTGCTTTTGCCTCTGTTGAAGCACCAAAACTCTAGGAAAGAGTGGCTGAAGTTTAAGAGTTCCTGATCAGGATTATGTGTGTGTGGCACGCTTCACAGTGGATTATACGTGTTTGGTTCTTTTCAGTCTGTATTATTTGTTTTTGGCTCATATCAGCCTGGATTGCATGTGAACGAGCTTTGCAAAGAAACTGTGATTGAAAGATAAAGCAGTTAAAAACACTATTGGACCAGACCGCAAAACCGTAAGTAACCAGTTTAATTCAATAATGTTTCATCATGTCATGACAGTTTAATATTAATAGTAGGGATGTGCCCGAAGTCGAATACACTATTTGGAAAGTTACGAATAATGACTTCAATAACGGTAATGACGGATTCATCTAAATATTAGTTTGACTGATAATCCAAGAAACACAAGCATAAAACGACATTGAAAAATGAACATATTATAAATTACAACAAATGTATGAATCTGTGCAGCCAATATTTCTAAAGTGTAAACCTTATAAATGAAAATGCGCATGGTGTAATTTCAGATCGGATGGCTGCGGTCTCGACTCCGTTTATAGTCTCTGCTAATTGCGTGCGTCTTTAGCTTGTCAAGTGTAATATTAACTAAGATACAACATCATGTACACTTTCCACTTCTTGTAATGTCTATGTTAATGTATCACACGATTCACACGTGATTCTTTTAGCCTAAACCTGAGCACGATGTTAAATTCCATTAATTTCTCGGAGCTTGTCTAGCCGTCTCTTAAAGTTGACCACATTTAAATCAGCAATTAAGGTAATTATCTGGTTAAGACTTCATTCCGAAAAAAAGTTAAAATGCTCCATAAAGGTTTAAATGCTCCATAGAGAATTCATCTATTAGGATTATTCCTCCTTATGTAAAATGAAGAAACTGAAACATACTCCATCTTTTTTCTTCTTGTTAGAATTTATTATGAACTAAATAATGGTGTCCTATTGTAAAAAAAATTCCTAATAGATTTACGGGACTTTCACCTGTTTGTAGGCTGTATTGATTTTGTTTTAATTTCTTTTAATGTTTGAATTTGTATTTATTATTCACTGCAAAATGTGTGCTTGACACTTCTTGCCTCCAGAATGTTATTGTTATACATGCACAGATGAACGAAAATTATGTTTCATGCAGATATTAATATCTGAAATACCAGGAGAAACCACAACATATTCCACAGTTAATGTAGCCTACACATTCAGCTTCATCTGGTTAGAAAAAAATAAAATAAATAAATTATCATTTAATTAAATAATAATTGTAAAATAATAATAATATTATTATTATTATTATTATTATTATTATTATTAGTCCATGAAAAGGCATACACAAGGCATATTTTATTAATAGAAACTATAAACGTAAGCGTAACATTTAAAAATGGACGTTTCATTTAGTTTTAACGCACTTCCGGTTTAAGCCCCGCCCACACCTGGTTCTATCCGAATACAGAGACAGATACAGATAATTTTGTCATATGAACAGATACAGATACAAATACAGATAATGGCTTCGCTGCACACCCTTAATTAATAGTTTATGGAGCATCTGGGCTTGAGTGAACAGTTTGATCCATTTGGATGCAATGTGTTGGGTGTGCGTTATGTGTAAAACCTGTATTTTGTTTTATTTTTCGTTATTATTTTTGTGGAGCTGGTTCATTGTTTTTTAATTGAGGTTCAAATACTGTATAGCTGTATTCATGGGATAGCACATTGTTAGCCAATCATAACAGTGAGCATTTACATTTGTGTCTCAAAGTAAAATATATTTAAATCAACTTCATACTGAAGCACTGGTATGTTTGATATCACTACAAAGTTATAAAAACATTCAAGGCTTTATTGAAAACATTCGGCCCACTTCTAGCACCACCCATGCTTTACTCATTGAGAGTTCTCTTACATGAGGATGTCAAATTGAAATAAATTTAAAAAGAAGACTGTAACTACTACTACTACTACTGTAACTTTAACTCTTTATTTCCACCCTGTTACAGTCTATCCTTGGCATTGTGCAAATAATCAAGTCCTAAATAATAAAGTTTAAGTTCCTGAGCTTGACAGGAGCTTATTTATTTATTACTTCAATTACAACACAAGCAGAGGCATTTAGTTTGAGTTTAAAAGTTAATGCATAAAAGAAATGACCTAAAGCTTTTAACTGATTTTCCAGTGGTCATCTGTTGAACAACTCTGAGTCACAAATCACAGGTCTTATAAAGTACAACGTAATATAGTGTTTCATTAAGGTTTCTGACCACATCCTGATTGAAAAACAACAGTCTTACCAGGGGACTAATGTAATGGGTTTTTATTAACTCTATTCATGTCTTCAGTGCGGTATTTACGACGATGTATGAGCATGAATGTATATTTTGGAGTATTATGCACTTCATGTTGGTTTTATCCGACCGCAGTGTGATATTCTAATGATATCCACTGAAATGACCGTAAGTGTTGGTGACATCACATTGTCTTCATGTTGTCAACTTTGAAAAGGTGGAAATAAACCAAAGGTCTCAGCTATATCCAGTTTCTAGAAAAGCGGGGTTGTCTAGAATAGTGTAAACTAACAAGACAGAAAGAGACATACATAATGATTTGAGCTCTACATGTGCAATCCAGCAAACTTTAAAGGATTATTCCGAGTTCAATAAAAGGTAAGCTCAATTGACAGAATTTGTAGCATAATGTTGATTACCACAAAAATAAATTTTGACTCGTCCCTCCTTTTCCTCTGGGTTAAAGTGAGGCACTTACAATGGAAAGAAATGTAAATAATATGCGTGTTAACATGATTTTAGTTAATTTTAACATGACTTAACTAATCTGTTCTGTGTATAGTTATATCTAATTTTGCAACTTTGTTGCCATGGCAACATTAAGATGTAAACCCTAAAATGATTGTAAAAACTACATTTTAAACAACTTTACAGCTAAAATAAAACACATGTTTTGACAGAAGAATTAATGTAAGTGCTTTCCCCATTCACTTCCACATCAACATTATGCCACAAATTCGTATAATTAAGCTTAATTTGTACTGAACCCCAAATGTTCCTTTAAGTCATTCTTTTAATGTTGACTTTATTGGGGGAATTTTGTTTAAGTCAGTTGAAATAGTAATATTATATCAACTGTATTTTTTTTAATTTTTTTTTAATGTATTTTATACAAATTCTTTAATATTTTCTTGTCATGGTGTGATAAAAAAATAATATAAAGAGAATTATAGTTCTCTCAAAACTAAGCTTTTCTCCATTTTGACTCCACCATACATTCTACGCAACGTCAAGAAGGATTAGCCCATTCCAATCCCCAACCCCCCAAAGAACTTCTGTTCGCCTTGACTGATCCATCCAAAATGGCAGCCTGCATTGACGGTGGCACAACAAGCAAGCCTTTGTTGAGATCTATGAGTGCAGCTGTGTCTAAGGGTGGATTAGTTCAACATACACTGCTTCTCTCATAACTCAAACAAAATATCAATTATGACCCATCATAAAGACTGAAACTTGTCAAGCAGGCTATTTCTAAATGCTGTAATGTGTGTGGTAACCATACAGTAAGTGTGGGAGTGCATAACAATACAACATGGGTGAGGACACAGTTGTTCAGTTCATTTCAGTTGTTATTCATTATACAAATTTGGTGTCCAGGTCTACTGAAAAAGTGACACTATTCTGAACTACTTAGGAGCTGAGCTGCCATCACGATACTGAAGAATGTGGTTAAGTTAGTGATGTCTTCTTACTTTTCTTACATGGACGCAACACTAGTCTTGACCACCTTGGTGTGATACTTTTAATGTTAAGCATGTGTGCTGCAACATCCAGTGGCTTTGATGTCTGTGTGAGGAATCCTTTCAATGCTTGATTCCTTGAACTTCTAATCAGCATGTTATTCCCAGCTTTGAGGGTCTCCATCTTGTCGTCTTTTGATGAAAATGAATAGCTCTCCCTCCTGACCAGCACAGTGGAAGATGACCTTGCGATACGTGGGAACACGGCATCCTGTTTTGATATGAATTTTTTATTTGTATCTTTTTGCTGGTGGAAAAGGTTAGGCTAGGAAAGTCCAGTTAGTGGCTGAAACCTCATTAAATGAGCATTTATATTTATCAGTCTTAATCAAATTTGCGGCAGATGTGCTGTGATTATTTCCCGGTGAGAAGGCAACCAATGTCCTCTCACCCATCCTTGATGGCCATAGGATATGGCAGAGGCCACCAATCATGAACTATATGTTATACTTTATTAAAGCAAAACTAACTAAATTAAAGGGATAGTTCACCCAAAAATGAGAGTTCTTTCATCATTTACTCACCCTCATGCCATCCCAGATGTGTATGACTTTATTTCTTCTACAGAACTCAGATGAAGATTTTTAGAAGAATATTTCAGCTCTGTTGGTCCATACAATGCAAGTGAATGATGACCAGCACTCAGAAGGTCCCAAAAGTACATACATGTAGCATATGATGGGTGTGGGTGAGAAACAGATCAATATTTAAGTCTTTTTTTACTACCAATCTCCAACTTTGACCAGCTCCAACCAGCAGGTAGCTAAATGTGAAAGTGAAAGTCACTTCCACACCAAAATGTGGATGTGAAAGTGAAGATTTTTAGTAAAAGGCTTGAATATTGATCTATCTTTTTTCTATGCATTTTCATCTTTACTCTGTTTTCAGCCGAGACAGACTCCTAACAGTATAAAAGTATATTGTATAGTATACTGTACGTTGTTCTCACCTTTTACGTTCATCTCCCTATGTAAACGCACCTGGATTGTGCTTCTTTAGTGTGTAGGTCCTTTTACTTTTGCTTTTGAGCTCTGTCAGGTCCTTATAATGCAAGTAAACAGGTGCCAGCACTTTGATGGTCCAAAAGTCATTTTCTAAAATTAGGCAGCATAAAAGTAATCCATGTGACTTCAGTCGATCAATGAATGTCTTCTGAAGCAAATTGACATGTTTGTGTAAAAAATAAATCAATAATTAAAATTGTATTAACTTTTAAATAGCGCTTCCTGCCAGCAGTTGACGCATCACGTAGCTGTCGTAAGGGCGTAGGCAAGTTCACGTGAGAATTCGGAAGTGGCGCTTATTTACAACAGAAAATTGAATGTCACGCGAGAGTTCAGCCATTTCAAACAGCATCAGAGCCCTGGACGGAAGTGCCGATTTAAAGTTAAAAACGATTTAATTATCGACTAAATGTGACTTTTGGACCGTCCAAGTGCTGGCACCCGTTTACTTGCATTATTAGGATCTGACAGAGCTCTGTCTTCTTCTAAAAATCTTTATTTGTGTTCTGCTGAAATAGACAGTCAAACACATCTGGGATGGCATCAGGGTAAGTGAATAATAATGGAATTCTCATTTTGGGGCGAACTATTCCTTTAAGTGTCCAAATACTTATACTTAAAAGTTATATTACAATTCATAATAAGTAAAATTGCAGAGCTCTTTTGACCAGGTGGCCCATCTACCATAACTTTTGTCTTTCCATCTGTGTGAAATACAGTAATGTGATTTGTGTTTTTGTAATGCTAGCTGACAGCCAGACAAAGGCGAAACAGTGGTGGTGTTTAGGGTTGTGTGTCAACATTTCTGCAGCTGTGTGAAATAGAGTGGCAGGTGTTTTAATGTTCAGCACAGTGTCACCTCATTACACCTAACACTTTATCTTTTTCTGCTGTCGCTGACCTGTGAACAGGGTAAGCTGTCACGACAACAAAGAGCCGGACAGGAAAAAAGACATTGACAATGATTCGACCTTCGCAGGTAATTGACACATTTGGTGAAAACAATGGGAAACTGAATGACGGTGAACTTCATAGTGCATTGTATTAAGCGCTTGCCACCATTAACAATGTTTACATTTTCACAGCACGCACCGATGGGTCAGCTGCAGTTGTGCTTTATGTACATGGCAGAGGGGCGGAGTCTGTCTGAATGCATCTGACTGGACCAAAATATCCAAAATGTGACCCCGTCTATGGCTAGACTGTGACATAATTGAAAGTGGGGTCATGGAAAGGACAATGCATGTTGCATTATGAAAAAAGAAAAAAATAAAAAATAAATAATAATAATAATAATAATAATAATAATAATAATAAAATGAAACAGCAGAATGGACTGGGAAAAGACTGAGGTTAACAAACCAATCTCTGTCGAGAATAATTTTACAGTGAATCTTACGAAAACTGGCAAGAAAATGTTCAGGTTATACTTCACAATAAAGTCAACCGAAAGAAATAAGAAATGTTATAACATTTCTGTAACTATTTTTAGGACCATTAAGACTTTTTTTGCATTGTCACATATTTTTTTTGTTTCATAAAAATTAAGAAATGACAATTTTATGCAATAATACAATGCATTAATTAATTAATTAAACTTGCATTATTTTAAAAGAAAAATATAATGGTATTGCAAATTATAAAATATTTATGTCAGGTAGTATTTGTTGTTCTGGCTTTATTTTGTGTTGTTTTTAATATACAATCTTATATTAAATAAATTAAATATAATAAAAATAAATATATTTATTATTATTATTATTATTATTATTATTATTATTATTATTATTATTATTAGTGAATTATATTATAGTTGATTAAGTTAAGTTTATTATCAAAATAATACTACAATAAAATTTGTAAGAATCTAAATGGTCCAAAAAATAAGCTTAATTCTCTGTATGTAAAATATTATTTATTTTACTTTTGATTTTGGTGTAAAACATGAACTGTGTGTGTGTGTGTGTGTTTTTCTTCAAGACAGAAATTTGTACACTGATTAAATGCATAAATTATATAAAAAAAAATTTCTAAGTTTTTTAAAATATCAATCTTTTTTAGTAGTTAATTGTTAGATTACTCAGTGGCACTGGAAAATACAAGTATGGTTTTTTTACTTGGAATATTAGAATGAGGTACATAAAATAAAATAAAGAAATATCTGAAGGAGAAATCACATAATATTCAATTTGAAAGAATTACTTAAATAAATTCAAAAAGTAGATGTTTTAATATCAAAATGAGCTATTCTATAAATATATATATTTTTTGCTCATACTCTCTCTCTCTTTTTTCATACCTTTCATCAGATGAGTTTTACTATTATGCATCTGCACACAGTTTACTGAAATCATAGTGTTTTTTTTTTGTTTGTTTGTGGTTTTTTTAAAAAAAATTTTTATTCTTTTTGCAAGTGTGTGTGTGTGTGTGTGTAATGGTTCAATTCTTTAATTAATATAAAACTATCAAACAGAATTAAACCGGTTGACAGAGTGTAACCGAAGGGGATCAAAATACTACTGCCCTGAAAACACACTTACCCCTTAACCATGGCCATTAACTGTCCATTACGCTGTCTACACTTTGAAAAGCAAACATGCAATACTTTAAGTGAGCAATGCAACTTGTCAAAACTTTACAGACCCTTCACATGATTCAAGTCAACATTCCCCAATGCACTGAACTCAATAGAGCAAACCATCAAGCTATAGCATTACCCCCAATGGCAGCTGCACACAGGTCAAGCTTTTTAATAAGACGCTCAAAACTCCATCTATAATTGACCCTGTTTGCTGTTCACCTTTCGAAGCACAGTTAATGATTAAAGCACAATTCACATGATGTTTCATTTCATGGGTGGCAAAAATCATAACAAGGTGGAAAAGAGGAAGTAGAAGTCCTGTCAGTAGACACATCTAGTTGTGCCAGTGTTATTGTGGGGAAAATAAACGAATAGATTTTTGTTAACTGAAATAAAATTAAAAACTTGAATTGGAAAAGAATAATAAAACTTGATTATCTGCTACAACACAAGACAGTAAATTTGGTAATCTGTTGTTTGCCATTTGAACTTTTATCAGTTCTAAGATGTTGCTACTAATTGTTCACCGATTGAGACCTGTTAGATAGACAGTTCATATTTCGTTGGCTTTTCTAGGACTTTTCTTTCTTGCTACCTAGAAACCATGTAAAATCGCCCTTCCATGACACTATCCACAACTGGATGTTGTGGATAGACGAGGTATAGCATCAAATGGTCTCAAGGAACTTCTAATGTTCAACGTCCTTTCAACCCCCATACACACACACACACACACACACACACACACACACCCCAGACCACTACATTCTCCCTGCACACTCAGGTAATGAGGTTTATGTGCCCAATTGAATTGATTTGTCGGTGGAGTCTGATGCCGATTATGGTAATGCCTATTTTTGCCATGGAAAATGGGGCCAGTTTAAGAGCCTAGCTGTTTTTTTATTTTTTTATTTTTTTATTGCCCCAACAGCTTTGTTCACATCTATGTTTGATCCACTGTGATGATAACAATTAATCCACACGGCCACCAGCACTGAATGAGAGGTCACAGATGGGTCATATTTTCCCCAAATAGTTTAACTGGTACGTAACAGTAATGCACTGTTTATCTGTGTATGTGTTTTTCTCTCTCATATCCTGTGGCTTTCCATGACTGGGGGAATCAAGCATGGCTATGTTCGAAATAGCATACAGACATCTTATGTTTTACTGTTTCTCCAGTTTATATCAAAATGTGATGGGCAACTTTACTTTTCAGTGAAGAGGACTATTTTTAACATCTCTCTCCTTTTTTTCTTTTTTCTTATTTTTTTTTTTTTTACTTATTATTTGATCAAACTGCAAAAAAGTTATAACATTTTTACACAAATTTAATTTCACACTTATTGTTGCATAATGTGTACTGTTTCACTTCTTGCATACTGTGCAGTGCACACAATACTGCCTACTATTTTTTTTTGTTTTGTTAAATAGTGAGTAGTAAGCTTGTATTCCATTCTGAACACAGCCCACATGTGCAGCAATTGCCTGCGATTGCATATTCCTTTATGTTGCATTCTTTTTTTCTGTCGCTCTCCAGAGCACATATTACATGTGTTCGGCAGTGAACTGGGGGTTGCATTTTATCTTGAGCTCTAGAGAGCTCGTTCATATCCTCTGATTCAGGGTCATAGATGTGGCTTATGCATCTCGCTGGCATCTGCTTTTAAAATCACATGTAAATTTCTGCCATCGTTATCTCCCTTGTGACATATTTGTGCATGTAAACAAAGAGATAGCTTCTAGGCTGTCTTTATGAACAAAACACTCCTGTTGACAACATACTGTACACTAATACATTATTTTTCAATAAAATACAAAAGTTTAATTCTATAGTACACACACACACACACACACACACACACACACACACACACAAACATAAATAAGTTGGCCAGTGCTTTTCAATTGAATTAATAAGAAGCATAAATTAGGGGTTGCCAACTGTCACGTGTTAGCCAGGATGTCACGTAATTTGTCCGAAATGAAGACGTCCTGTATTTTAGCTTATTCATGTCACGAAAAGTTAGCAACCGTTGTTGTGATTCACTGGAAGTATTTCCATCCACTACAGCGCTCAAATCCAATATGCCTTTAGTTCCCTATCTGTCACTTGCTCAACGTTGTGTCGATGTAGTGACACTGGGGTCACTCTTGGGAGCCCGAAACACCTCTGGTCTTTGATAAAAGGCCAATGAAAATTGGCGAGTGGTATTTGCATGCCACCGCAGGTGGTACCACCGCAGGTGGTAGACACGATCACTCAGGCTAGGGCCCCCTCTACGAGGCGCCTGTATGTCTTTAAGTGGCGTCTGTTCGCTAAGTGGTGTTTTTCCCGACGGGAAGACCCCCAGAGATGCGCAGTCGGATCGGTGCTTTCCTTCCTGCAGGAGAGGTTGAAAGGGCATCTCTGGGGCTGTCCCCTTCCACCTTGAAGGTGTACGTTACTGCTATAGCAGCACACCACGACACAGTGGATGGTAAGTCCTTAGGGAAGCACAACCTGATCATCAGGTTCCTGAGAGGCACCAGGAGGCTGAACCCCTCCAGACCATGCCTCGTTCCCTCATGGGACCTCTCTGTAGTTCTCCAGGGTCTACAGAGAGCCCCCTTTGAGCCTTTGCAGTCAGCTGAGCTTAAGACACTCTCCTTGAAGACTGCCCTCCTGACTGCGCTCACTTCCATCAAGAGGGTAGGAGACCTGCAAGCGTTCTCTGTCAGCGAAACTTGCCTGGAGTTCAGTCCGGGCTACTCTCACGTGATATTGAGACCCCGACTGGACTATGTGCCCAAGGTTCCCACGACCCCTTTTAGGGACCAGGTGGTGAACCTGCGAGCGCTGCCCCAGGAAGAAGCAGACCCAGCCCTGTCGTTGCTGTGTCCGGTGCATGCTTTACGCATCTATTTGGATCACACACAGATCTTTAGGATATCTGAGCAGCTCTTTGTCTGATTTGGTGCACAGCAGAAAGGAAGCACTGTCTCCAAGCAGAGGATTGCCCACTGGCTCATTGACGCCATAGCTATGGCATATCACGCCCAGGACATGCCGCCCCCCGGTAGGGCTACAAGCCCATTCTATAAGGGGTGTAGCAGCCTCCTGGACCCTGGCCAGGGGTGCCTCTCTAACAGACATTTGCAGAGCAGCGGGCTGGGCAACACCCAACACCTTTGCAAGGTTCTACAACCTCTGGGTGGAACCGGTTTTGTCCCAGGTAGTGGCACGTAATACAAGCGGATAAGCCTGGGATAGCCGGCCAGGTGTTTCGCTTGCACATAGTGCCTTTCACCTCCTCTGAGATGAAGACGTGTGCCATTAATTTCCAGTAGTGTTCACAAACTATGTTCCCTGGTTGACTTCCTCCAAGTTTGTGGCAGTCGAGTTTTCAGAGAGACTCGCTGCCAGCCCAGTACACATGCTAACTGTTCTGGGGTAGGTGCTCCACATGTGGCGGTTCCCTGTAAGGTAACCCCATGCGATGTATATCTTCCGCTAACTCGTTTCCCTGTTGGCAAACTGCGTCTTCCTTGGGCAGAGCCCCCTCTGCCACAGTCTCCATGTTTGTAGTAACTACTCTCCTGTTGGGTAGGATCTACCATGAGACTTTCCACATGATCGGCAAGATCATGTGATGTATTTTCCACTTAAATATCCCCCCCTCTCTCTGGGCGAGGTGTGGTCTCCACTGTGTCCTCCCCTTGGGAGGGACACCCCCCGACTAGACCTGTCGGCCCAGTCGGATAATCCCCCTTGTGTTTTAGGGAGTGGAAAAAAAGAAGGGGAAAAGAGGCCATGACTGGGTTAGCCTGTCTCTATCTTTTGGGTAGTCAACTTGTCCCCAAAGGGCCGTTCGACACTCATAACTATGTTGGGGAGGTTACGTGTCGGCCTGGTGTGCTGGCTACGAGGCACACAGTTGTCTGCCCGTCACACACCGCCAGTTCACGTAACACAGTTCAGCCAGTTGCGGCGTTTTGTATAGGGACCCATAGTGTAACTACATCGTCACAACGTCGAGTGAGTGACAGACAGGGAATGTCCTGGTTACTTGCGTAACCTCCGTTCCCTGATGGAGGGAACGAGACGTTGTGTCCTTCCTGCCACAATGCTGAACTACCCACTGAAATGGCCAGACCTTGTCTCAATTCCTCAGCATAAAATCTGAATGAGTGGTTGCATACCAGCTCCTTATACCTGTATGTCTGGGGGACTGGCATGCAAATAACATTCGCCAATTTTCATTGGCCTTTTATCAAAGACCAGAGGTGTTTCGGGCTCCCAAGAGTCACCCCAGTGTCACTACATCGACACAACGTCTCGTTCCCTCCATCAGGGAACAGAGGTTACGCAAGTAACCAGGACGACATGTCACGTCATGTTCCACCGTCGTTCCGTGTGGGCCATAAAATTTTCTGGCCATGATAATTACAACATTTTTATTTTTGGGTTAACTATTCCTTAAATGGTCTCAACTGTAGAAGAAGATTTGATATAGAGTGGACTATTATTCCAGAATATCAGTTGAATAAATTGTGCCATCATGAATAGAAACAAATCCTGTTATTTTAAAATGAGTTCTGTGGGCTGTAAGCACACCAACGAAAAAATAAATAAATAAATCCACTCAGTGCGGTGCACAGCTCTTGTGGTGATGAATGGTTTTCAGTCGAGAACGAAATGGGTTGGTCTCATAATTGCTCGATGGGAACCCCGGGCAGTTGTCTAAATGATTGGAAACTAAGAACTTCATTTGCATTAATAAGAAAATAATTTAACCTTGATTAAAGTGAATTTTATTTTCAGACTTGCGTACATTTAATCTGCATGTACTTAAAGGCGGCAGGTCGAGGGTGCGAGACTGTGTGTGGTGGGCTGCTCGCTCTGTTAGCCCTGCTGTTGAAGCCAGAACTTCAGTTGTTTATATAGTGAAGCAAAACTAAAATATTAATGACTAGGGAGACTAACTCTCAGAGCAACCTAGCTTTACATATCAAACACCTTAACTGGCCACCACAGTAAACAGATTTAACTGAAAACCATACAGTTTGGTCATTATATTAAAATTCTTTGTTGTTATTGCAACACAGTAACCAGTCCCAACACAAATGTCATTGTGCTAGTGCCGCCTACAGAAAGCAGCACCATAGAAATTGTGTTCAGCACAGATTTCACAGGCATGTTTGCGACATTACCTGATTTGCAGAATTCCTTTAGTGAACTGGCTTCTAAAGGAGCACAGATAGCATGTGCAAATAAGCAAAGCTTCCAGGGGCTGCAACTGATTTGTGGTGAAATTCCCCTTCAGAATAAAAAATAAATAAATTGAATAAATAAATAAATAAATTTGAGTGAAAAAAAAAAATGGTTAAATGTAAATAAAAAATAAAAAAAATTAATTTTCACCATGTAGAATTTAGGAATCAAATTAAAATGTTATTGCATTTGATCTAATTCATTATATATACATACATACACATATATATATATATATATATATATATATATATATATATATATATATATATATATATATATGACAATTTTTTTAATTTACATTCATGCATTTGGCAGATGCTTTTATCCAAAGCTACTTTGCCGATTTTTCCAATGATTTTCAGGTGTTAGCTTCATTAACATAATCACCTTCCAGGCAGAAGGAGACAGAGCACACATTACATTTACATTTACATTTATTCATTTGGCAGACGCTTTTATCCAAAGCGACTTACAAAAGAGGAGTAATTAGATATGTCATACAAAAATACTTGTTGACTCCAAAAAGCAATAAACTTCTCTCAGCGGGAGGTGTTAATCATTTGACTGTCCAGACTATATATATATATATACATATATATATACACACACACACACACACACACACACACACACCATGCTCTACCAGTTAAGCTACAGGAACCAATATAATATAATAAATGAATCTTTGCATAGCACAGACTCTTTAGAAAAAAAATATGGAACTGTTTTTAAAAAAACATTTTACTACACTACATATCACATATGTCCAACTTTCTTCTTTCAGGATGTATGCTATTAAATATTTATCATGCATTTTGACTTCTTCGTGGACACCAAAATGTCTACAACTTCATCATAGCAGGTGGAATTCTTGTTGAGGCTGAGAACTTAAATCAAAGACATTTATTTTTGTTAATGACGTCCTCAGTGGCTGAAAGGTCATCGATGGGTCATATTTTCCAAAATCGTTTTAATTGGTCAAAAATGTTAATATGTTTCAAGAGCCGTGCATGCATGAGTGTGTGTACTACACAATAAAATACATGACACATATTTACTCTACCAGTGAAAAGTTTGGAAACACTTGACTGAATACAGTATGCTTCTTATGATCATAAAAAAACATTTATTTATTTATTTATGTATTTATGTATGTATGTATGTATGTATGTATGTATTTATTTATTTCATATAAAGGCTTCTGTTTGAATGCTAAATTAGTTTTATAGACAAATATAAAGGAAAGAGTTTCTTCACAAAGCTAAAATATTCATTTTACATTTGTTTAAATTGATTATTTTGGCCAGAATCTGTAAGTTTCAATTGTTGCATTGAGCCACAGAGGACATGTTCACATCCTCTGCCACCATAAACACGTTTACGGCTCAAAGCAGCAGGCGGAAAGACAGAGGTCACAGCTGAACAGAGGCAGTGTCGGTCCAGGTCATCCTCAAGAGGACAACACTTTAACCTCCAATGAGCCGAGGGCGTTTGAATGGTGCTATCACCCTGCAGGACATCATGTTCTCTGTCTTGCTAACAGCAGAGCCCTGCTGTGGCCAACACAACCTCTGTCTGCTCTACTGACATGCACTAACACCCTGCTCAACACCACGCTCGCTGCATGTCGAGGCAAGATGTCCTTTATGTGTGCAGCTGCTCAGCGTGCTAGAAACAAAATCAACACGTACACTGCAAAGGAGTGTGTAATACTGTTCGGACGGTAGTTATTTCTCAGGTGACATCTGTATAAACAATTTGCATGGCTCTTTGATAAAACTCATGCATTTGGATGACACTTCATGGGTGATGAGCGAGTTCTGTCATCCTACGAACTCGGAAATTTCTCGCATGGTCATTCACATACACATATACAGTATATATATATATATATATATACACACACACACACATATATGTGTGGACGACTGTGCTGCTCTTGTTGGTTTGACGAGGCATGTTGTCTGTACAGGTGGAGTTGTGCTGACTGCCCCCTACTGCCACTGATTCAAATAAACATCAAGGTGCTACATAAAGCTTAAATTGCTAGGATGGTGAGAACATTCATTATTACGGAATGTACGTACGGGACAGAACATGATTTATCGCATTTTTTAAATGTTTTTATTAGCATGTTATTTTTCACATAATTAATCTCACTAAGTTAACGTGTTAAATGAACATCCCCAATAATGACATATCAATGCCATATTAATGCATATGACACATTATGGTGCTGCTCACTGAATAAGTAGCAAAAAAGGAAGAGAATATGCTTGCTAATTCAATAGCCTATAATATGACTGTAAACAACCCACCGACCTCGACACGAGTAAATCTCAAGGATACTCCAGGACACCCAAATCGTTCCAAATGAAGCAGACTTAGGTTAGCCACCACATGAAATAACATTTGATTAATGATTTAAATTACGCTGGACCCACTCACATTTACTGTCCTAAGGTTGCAACTGCGGCTATGCAGCAGAATTCATCAACTTTCAAGGACTTTTATGAAGGCAATGATTCAATGATACCATGGTTGAGTTATCTGTAGACTTAGATTATATTCACACAGCAGCAGACTATAGTTGTGAGTTAATCTTGTTTTAGAGTGTTAAATTCACACTCTGTTCAATTATAAACTAGTGATAAATGCATACTGTCAGTTAATAAAGACTGGACAGAACTTGTGCCTTGGTTGGACTCATTAATGAACCTTGTGCGACCCAACGTCCACATGTGTAGACGTTTTATTTTGGCTTCACCTTCTTTATTTTTGTCACTGTTACTATGGTTACAGGCGTTATACATGGCTATCACAGAAACAGAAAGTAGCTTGACTGCGGACATTCGTTCATACAGACAGTATTCAGTCTGCTCCTGTAAGCAGGTGTATAAACAGAACAATTCGAGAGGTAAAACTGCTAGTAAATATAGTAAATATTACTAAATTACTGTGTAAATGTAGCTGTAGATCAAGACAATAGACACATCTATCAGACTTATTTGAATTTAAAGTTGCTATAATAACCTATTTAATGTATAAAGTTCTCTGAAGAGCCTGCGTCAAAGGAAGCTTGTGTCAGAGCTTGTGCGGATGAAACTTTAATTGTCCTAAAGAAAGACTTTATTGTCTTGAAGTTAAATTTCATTTCTTATTTCTTTCTTTTGATTTAGGGTGAAATAGAACATGTATTTTTTAAAGATGTTGTGAGATTCACCCATGAAAGAGAGTGCAATTTTGCTTCCCCAACCAATTGTATTCAGTTGCCACTATCATACATCCTTTGCGTCATACTTCAATGTGTTTTATTCACATTTGAGGCTATTTGTATTCATATTCATGCTTTCATTTGCTCTGTGTTCTCTCAAAGAGAGCATTCCTCAGTTATGTTATTGATGACTGCCTTTGTTACTCCTTGTGCTTTTAAGTAAAGGTTTTTGTTTTGTCTTACCTGCCAATTCTTTCTTCACTTGAGTAGTTGGCGAATGACTAAGCATATTTGTATTGTCATTTCATTTCCAAAAGCAGGCTTGAATAGTTGGTATTGAACTTGAAATGTTGACGGTTGAAGAATAAAAACCTGTGTGGGTAAGTGTAGTTTGCCTTGCAGTCGCTTTGATGGTTAGTCACTAAAACCTTGCTGGATTTCAGCCTAAGTACAGTTGACTTTGCGACACAACGCCTCCACTCTATCATTCAGCGAGGGTTTAAACGTGGGCTGACCGCTCAGTCATTATGTCTGAAAAGCAGGTGTCTTGTATTATGTTTTACTTCAAAGTCCATAACCAGCCTTTAATGTGTAGGACGTTTTTGATAACATGTTCAATCGTACATTTGATGTTTTTTTCAAAATGAGAAAAATTCAAACGAGCAGGTGCATAATGCGAAAATGACTAATAATCTTTTAAGCCAGCAAAACAAATACAAAAATGTTTTGTAACTAGTTTTGAGGTGTATTTAATGGCACATAAATAGTGACACTACTAACTTAATACAATTTTTCAGTAGTGCGACAGTAGTTGGCTGTTTCCTAGATAGTGTAGCTTAGTAAAAACTAGACTTTGCAACAATTCGATTTGTAGCATGACGCTACATCACTGTTTTTTTTTTTTTTTGTCTACTTGAAACGTTTTCTCCTCTCCCTCTCTTATGTATGCTGGGAAGTCCAATTCGTTCAGTTCAAAAAATGATTCGCAGTTGAGTCACTGTGCAGCATTTTGCGATTTTTAACTAAATGTGTAGTTAAACTAATTGCTACGTTTTTAATTAGTCAAGTAAATTAGGGTGTTTTTGTTGTATTTAGTGTATGCATATGCTCAAATATAATGCAATCACTATAAAAGTCTTAACACTAGTCATGCTTCCATCCAAGTTTAATTTAAGTGCAAAATCAGAATATCGCAAAAAAAATTTCATGATGAAATTGTGTTTTGGAAATTGTCGCAACATAGACATGAATATTAAAGCTTTTATTAGTGTTTGGTAAATGTGTTT
Organism: Myxocyprinus asiaticus; assembly: GCF_019703515.2. Lineage (NCBI taxonomy): Eukaryota > Metazoa > Chordata > Actinopteri > Cypriniformes > Catostomidae > Myxocyprinus > Myxocyprinus asiaticus. Next base: position 4,107,752 of record NC_059393.1, read on the forward strand.
CCATCGTGGTTTATGCGCATTTCTTATTATTGACCTGTTAAATGTGACCACTCTATGACCGCGCCACCATGTTTGTGACCAATATTCCATATACCTTCATTGTGCTGCGCTGTGAAAAGCGACAAAAACCTTCTCCAGGAGTTAAAAGGAGCTCTTACATTCATACAGACGGGATCATCACTGATGTTTTTCAATACTGTGAATAAATCAGACCAGAAAACACACAAACATTTGTAACTTCTGAATGAGAGATGTTTACGATGATGTACCAGTGGGCGTGTACTCGCCGGTCACGCATCAGACTCGCCGGAGTACGGAGATGAATCGTGCATAAAATATCTTCAAATGTCTGCGAATGTTCAATTTGGCAATATTTGTGTTGTCTTTAGACCTGTGTGAACTTTTCCTGGGACTTGGATTAAAAGCCATTTTTGATGTTTTTCTTGATCTCGTTTTTCAGGTGTTTTTCCATTCACCGCCATTGTTTCCTCCCACTGATGGTCACAAATATGGCAGCTGTGGGGAAAAGTGACGTCACTGAAACAGGTCAATAGAAAAAATAAATAAATAAAAAAATCACCTAAAGCGAGTGTATAAATTTTTTTTTATGCACATTTTGGACATTTTATTCATATCTTGGTGTTTCCACCAAGCATGTTTTATGCGATATACCAAAATTTGCATATAAATATGTGGATAGAAACTTAGCTAATGACAGCGATTTGCAGAGACTGAAAGTGGTTAATTTTCAATGAGAATTAGCAATTTCTGTTTTTTTGTTTTGTTTTTTACTTTATGTAACTGAGCAGTGACGCAATATGGCAACTACCGAGCGCAAACCGAGAAGCGCTGCCTGATACATTTTGATACAGCAGTCGAGTAGGAACATATAACAACCAACAGCACAGGGACTTTAGCGAGTTTGGTGTTAGCATGTTGTTAACTCTTGTTAGCATACATATACGCAGTACACAAAAGCATTGTGTAATGTTCAATGCGGCCTTCAAGTGGATTCCGGAATATCTTATTTACGAGTTCTGAGCACATGAGTGTCTAAGCAAAGTAATATTTACAAGAAAGAAACTTATGAGTGAATTCAACATGATATCGAGTTGTGATGTTGGAAGGGGTGTGTCGACATGAAAGGTGATAGAAAGCAAAGATTTTCAGTGCTGTATTTCAATAATATTAATTTGTTATACATGACAGTTAACTGATGACTTACAGTTGTGGTTTGTTTTAAGCTAATTAATTACTAATTTCATCATATTGTGGATTGTGTAAAAGCACTGCAGGTGTACTCACTTAAAGGAATATTCCGGGTTCAATACAAGTTAAGCTCAATCGACAGCAGTTGTGGCACAATATTGATTACCAAAAAAATTATTTTGAAATGCCCCTCATTTTATTGAGAAAAAAAGAAATAAAAATCTGGGTTAAAATGAGGCACTTACAATGAAAGTGAATGTGGCCTATTTTATAACATTAAAATGCTCACTTTTTCAAAAGATTAGGAACAAGACGTAAACAGTATGAGTGTAAAAATTATTTAGTGTGATAAAATCGTTTACTAAACTTTTCTGTGTAAATTTATAGCCAATTTTACAACTTTCTTGCCACGATGATGTCATGTCAACAAACCCTAAAATGACAATTTAAACAATTTTACAGCTCAAATAATACACAAGTTTTAACAGAAGAATTAATATAAGTGCTTTTATAAAATTATAAGCTTAATATTTCTGCCTTTAAACCCTCCAAAAATTAGCTCCATTCTCTTCCATTGTAAGTGCCTTACTGGAACCTAGATTTGTATTATTATTATATATATATATAAAAAAATTTAAGAGAAGGAGGGACAACTCAAAAGATAGCTTTTGCTTCCATTCATTGAGTATTTAAGTTTGGCTTCTTCATTCTTTATATATTTTTTGTTGCTGTTTTTTTTTTCGACTTGAATGCATGACATTTTGTAATATCGAATGTCCAGCTTGGACATAGGAGCTTCCAAGGTGTGCTTGAAGACACCACTAATCCTCCTGGAAAGTTTGTACTCACGAGGTCGGAAGTATAAAATGTGATGTGCATTCAAATGATTTTAGTGAGAAAGATCTATGACATAGCAAAACAGCTACATTCATACCCTCTTTTTTTTCACTTACTGACAAAGACACCCTTTTTTGTCACCAATGAAATAAAATAAAGAGCAAAGCCGAGCATTAGGTGTGTAATTGATGATTTATTTATTGTACCATTCTGGTGTGGCCACTTATCTGGGAAATGTAGTTTTGTTGCACATGCCTGTCGCTCCATAAACCAGTGAAATTAGTTTTATTGTCTGTCTAGCTTTATGACTATTCTTTATCGACAGTACCAAAAATGCATATGCATACAAACTGAACTGTCCAGTCAAAATCCACAAGAAAAAGTTAATTATGACCATTACCAATTTGCTTCCAGCATGATTCTTTAATTGGCACGTCCCAATTTGGAAAGTCTGGGCTCAAAAAAAAATCCTCAGTTTTCACTCAATTCATAATACGATCATTTCGACATGATTTGAAATAACCTATAGTCCATGTGTTATTAGCTATAACTATTTTTTTTTATAAATATTTTTCACAATCCAGGATTGCCTTCTTCAAGATACAGGCAACACTGCCTTATAATTTCATCAAAAGAGCACATTAAAAGATGCTTAGAAGGCAGTATAATCATACCGCCTTCCTTTAGGAACATGTTGTGTATCAGGTCACTAGCTTATCGAACAGAACTCATGTGTCTTATGTAGTCATTTGCATTAGCAGAAATGCTAATGTCTCAAATAATTTCAAATAAAATAAATGTGGAGGAACTTTGATACTGGAAACAAAAGGAAGAACAAAGACAGTATGGGAATGTCACAAGCTGAATGATCCTGGTTTAACATTCCGCAGGGAACAGGCTGTGCTGGATTTGGACACCGTGGGAGTGTTTGTCACTCGGCTGCAAATCAAAGCAGATGCTTAGCAGACAGCTCTGTCTTCTGACAGCCGCTGAGTGCTTGTGGGAAAACAGTGACAGTGGATTTTGGATGAGAGGAGAAACAGATACGTTTAGGAATTTGAAAACATCAGCATTTAATTTAAGATATATATTTTTTTATTATTATTTATCATCTTTGAACTGAATTTGCCAACTACAAAAAGACATTTCACACAAGTTGTGATGGTGTTTTGATCCCACATACTTAAAATAGTAATAATAATAATAATAATAATAATAATAATAATAATAATAATGAAATACAGTTTTCCCACGTTAAAAGATAACTTGGAAATGAAAAGGAATTAAAAAATTGTGATTGCCAGGCCTGAAAATGTCATGAAAATGAATTAAATTCTAAAGTAATGGACAATTTCTAGCAGTGAAGATTAATTTAACTAGCAATGCTCAGTTCTAAAATATTTTATCGCTAAAAATTGATCTTCATTAGCGCAATCCCTGTAATATATATATATATATATATATATATATATATATATATATATATATATATATATATATATATAAACCATCAAACTTTTTATGAATTTTAATTATATTATAGGCTGTACTGCCCTACAAATGCAAACCACAGTAACTGTGCCAACACTGAAATTCAGAAATAATACCTTCAAACCTTTTTTGGTTTGGTTCGATTTTGTAGTTGCTGCATAGCTTAACATACAGTAGTTGAGCCAAACCCATCTATCAAATCACAGATAATAGTCTTAGGGCATTTTTAGACCTGTAATTAACCTGCTTTGTTCCAAAACAGTAAATAATTTGTTATCTTTTGGTAACAATTTTTGTTTCTTGGTTCGGTTTACTTTCACAAGGTAACATTTAAAAAACAAACCAACATATGACGTCCCATGTGATCTGTAACATGAAGTCACTGTACTCTCATTGGTCAGAATGTACGTGTGTGTGTGTGTGTTCAGGGTTAACACACAGTGGTGGGAGTTATACCGGTTAAAATGATATAGGCCTACTGGTTGAAATGTGTCAACCGAAATGTGAAGAAGTAGAAATGTGTTCATATTTTAGAGTATAATCTACATCAGTTACGCAAAAATAATGCTGCAATGTACAGAGTGGTCATTTCAATCAGAGGTAGCATTATACAAATAATCATTTTTCATGGTCTACTTTTATCTGTCATTAGTCCCTTTTATGTTATTTCTACTTTGAAAAGTGCCCTTTTCTCACTTTTCTCACAGATTTATGTATTGTGCACACAAGTCTCTTCTAAAGTTTAAATAATCTGAATAAATTTAAATTTATTCATTTAGTAGATGCTTATCCAAAAAGGAAGAATACAATTGTATTATTATTATTATTATTATTATTATTATTATTATTATTATTATTATTTTATTTTTTATGAGTGTATGGTCAAGTGATCATGGAAAAGATGTGTCTTTAGCCGTTTTGCACTAATTTGCAGACCGCTGGCTTCTGGTTGGAACGTAACTCTGCAGCAATGATTTTAGGGAAGCTGAAACAGACCCAGTGACTGTTCTGTATGCCAGCATCAGAGCCTTGAACTTAATACGTGCAGCAACCGGCAGCCACTGCAGAGAGACATGGAGGGGTGTTACATGCACTCTCTTGGGTTCGTTAAAAACAAAATGTGCTGCTCTATTCTGGATCATTTTCAAAGTAATTGTGCATGCAAGAAGGCCGGTTAAACGAGCATTACAGTAGTCCAGTCTAGATATGACAAGTGAAAGAAGGAGTTGTGTGGCATGTTCAGAGAGGAAGGGTCTTATTTTCCTGATGTTGTGGAGTACAAATCTAGGTCTCACTTTGTATTAGGTGTCTTTAACTACTATTTAATTAAGCATTTGATACAACATACTGATTATTTATATACATGTTGTTGCATTATACTTACATTTAAAGTACCTGCATTTAATTACATTTGTAGTTACACTGTTAACCCAACGCCTAACCCTAAACCTAACCCTACCACTACTCCTACCCATACCTCAACCTCAGTAGCAGCAAATGTGAATCTTGTGAGAATTTTGCAAGACAACATGTATTTATTTAAATGCTTGTACATAGAAGTTAAAGACACCTAATATAAAGTGTGACCCAAATCTACATGATTGGGCTGTTTTTGAGATGTGATTGGTGAAACTGACTTTGTTGTTGATGGTTGCCCCTAGATTACTGACCATTTTGGAAGGTGTTATTGTGGATTAACCCAGCAGAACAGTGATGCTCAACAGCAGGGTAGGCTGGAGAGAAGATGAGCTCAGTCTTCATTAGGTTGAGTTACAGCTGGTGTTCCTTCATCCATGCCAAGATGTCTGCCAAACAGGCAGAGATTCGAGCAGTCACCTTGGGGTCGTCGGGCTAAAAAGGCAAGTAGAGCTGTGTGTCATCAGCGTAGCAGTGGTAAGAGAACCCAACTGCTTAAATGATGGGTCCCAGTGATGTTGTGCATATAGAGAAGAGAAGTGGGCCAAGCACTGAGCCCTGAGGTACCCCAGTAATTAGCTGATGTGACTTGGACACCTCACCTCTCCAGGTTATCTTGAAAGACCTACCTGAAAGATAAGACTTGAACTAGCCAAGTGCAGTTCCTGTGAATAAATCTACTGAAGTGAAATATTTTGCAGTCGTGGTGAATTGCTCGTCGTCGGCACAGATTTGCAAGTATTAAATTGCTGATTGTTAAGTTAACTGTTGTTAAGTGAAGAGCACATTTACAATCTTAATGTGGCCTGGAAGTTTTTTGGTCACAAAGTTTCACAAACAAAATAATTTATTTTAAGTGTCATTTAAGTGACAAATTTCATTGTTTTAAATTAGTGTGGACATCGCCTCAGGGCTCCCACACTTGTTAACCAATGAATGTCCATGTCTTTTCCAGTCATTGGTGGTCCCTGGATCCAGGATTCCAATGAGAGGTTGTGCTACAAATAATCATAATTCATCATTTTAACTGATCTGAGTTTGCAAAAATGTTATTGTGGCCAAATCCACACTACTCCATTTTTCATTTGAAAGCTAGATTTTTAGTTTTCTATCTTCCTAACCTTTTTTATGTGGTAATGGAGAGGGTTTTTGGAATACTCAGTTTTTAGTGGAGGAGAGTTTTCAGCGTATTAGTGGATGTGGCCTCAGGGTTCCCACATCTGTTGACCAATGAATTGTCCATGTCTTTTCCAGTTATAGATAAGGATTAAAAAAACAAAACAATATATATATATATATATAAACAGAGATTGCACTAACGAAGAACAATTTGTAGAAATAAAATATTTTAGAACTGAGTATAACTAGTTAAATTAATGTTCACTGCTAGAAATTGTCCATGACTTTAGAATTTCATTCATTTTCATGACTTTTTCAGGCCTCACAATTTTTTAATTCCTTTTCATTTCCAAGTTATCTTTTAATGTGGGAAACCTGTATTTCATTATTATTATTATTATAATTATTATTATTATTATTATTATTATTTTAGGTGTGGTTTCTAGAAAGTTGAGCTGTGACAGAACCTAACTGTAACCATTATGCAACATTGTGAAATGTTGCAAAAAACTGTGCATTTGCTGGGTACTTAGCATAATCAACAATAAGGCCTAGTTGGGGCACGAACTCTCAGAAACTGAATAGATAAACCATAAGAACTGAAACCTAGTGAAGCATCTTCTCACCACCAATCAGTAGTTGCAAATAAAGGCTAAAGCATATCTCCTTTTAGGGCTATTTTAGATGGAAAAAACAAAAGAGCGGGAGGGGAAGGGGTGGAAAAGGCCATTCAGGCTGCGAAGAGTGTTGCTAAACAGGATTAAGAATTTACAAAATGAAATAAACACCATCTCAGTGAATGGTGGTGGGACGGAGGGGATGTGTGTTTGCCGAGTGAGGGGAGACAAAGGGCAGATTAGCCATCTGTGGGGTTTGGTGTGCGATTGCGATTAACAGGCTTAGGCTTCATTGGCGACTGTTTGCACAGAGTTAGGCCCACAGAGAGTGAATGCAGAGAGGGTGTGCTGGCAGAAGTGACCTGTCCAACCCTTGATCCCTTCTCCTGTGGTGGGACACTGTCCTTGCATACAAAACTCCCAATATTACAGTTCAAATCCATTTTTTCCCAACAAATATATCAGACAGAGAAATTCCTCACTTCACCTTTAAATACAAGCCCCCTACATATACAAAATTCCTTGTTTCAGTCAGTTTGACAGCAGAGCTGCCTAATTCTGATTCTCACTGCAGCTAATCTAAAAACAATTCCTTCATCTCAAACCATTTCCTGACACCCACGTAATGTGCAGAATGTCATCTTTTTATACTCCAACCATTCAATAAACATTCTACAAGAATTTTCCTTGTTACCTTAAATGAGTTAAATAATGACTAAGCTCATTTAAGCACATTGCAGTCAATTAACATTAAATGGATATGAAGTTTAAAACTGATTGTCGGTCTCAAGACTGTTCACACATTATCTAAGAAATAATAGTGATGAATGAAACAAGGCTAAAAAAAATTTCTTCCTCAATGGATGTTATGAAGAAGGGAATCAGGTCATAACATTGTCCTTATCCTCTTTTTATTTAGAATGAAACCTGAATTAAAACCTGGCCAGCAGGAGCCATCTCTGCTCTTCAGGGCTGTTTTGAGCACACTGACTGGCACATGTTCAGGGAGGCTGCCACCGATGGCGACTTCACCAACTTGGAGGAATACACGGCATCAGTGACCAGCTACATCAGCAAGTGCATCGATGACGTCACTCTCTCCAAGACCATCACCTCACGTTCCAACCAGAAGCCATGGATGACTGCTGAGGTGCGTGCACTGCTGAGGACCCGAGACTCCACCTTCAGAGCAGGTGACAAGGCGGCCCTAAGAACAGCGAAGGCCAAACTGTCCCGGGCCATCAGAGAGGCAAAGCGTGCACACACCCAGAGAATCCACAGCCACTTCCAGGACAGTGGTGACACGCGGCGCCTGTGGCAGGGCATCCAGGCCATCACCAATTACAGGACAACATCACCTGCCTGTGACAGTGATGCCTTCCTTCCAGATGCGCTGAACGACTTCTACGTTTGGTTTGAGGCGCAGAATGACGTGGCAGCAAGGAAGACCACCCCTCCTCCCAACGACCAGGTTCTATGTCTTACCATGGCTGATGTGAGGAAAACTTTATGCAGAGTCAACCCACAGAAGGCTGCTGGACCAGACAACATTCCTGGCAGAGTGCTCAGAGGACGTGCAGACCAGTTGGCAGATGTTCTTATTGACATCTTCAAAATCTCCCTGAGCAGTGCTGTTGTTCCAACGTGCTTCAAGGCCACCATCATCTTCCCCGTGCCGAAGAAGTCTTCAGTGTCCTGTCTCAATGACTACCTTCCCATTGCACTCACACCCATCATCATGAAGTGCTTTGAGAGGCTCGTCATGAGGCACATCAAGACCCAGCTGCCTCCCTAACTGGACCCCCAGCAGTTCGCGTATCGTCCCAACCGCTCAACAGATGACGCCATCGCCACCACCCTCCATCTGGCCCTCACCCACCTGGACAAAAAGGAAATGTACGTTCGAATGCTGTTCATAGACCTTAGTTCAGCATTCAACACAATCATTCCTCAGCACCTGATAGGAAAGCTGAACCTGCTGGGCCTGAACACCTCCCTCTGCAACTGGATCCTGGACTTCCTGATTTCAGTCAGTCCGGATCGGAAGCAGCATCTCCACCACCACCACACTGAGCACTGGGGCCCCCCAGGGCTGTGTGCTCAGTCCACTGCTGTTCACTCTGCTGAGTCACAACTGTGCAGCAATGCACAGCTCGAATCACATCATCAAGTTCGCCGATGACATGACTGTGGTGGGTCTCATCAGCAAGTCAGCATACAGAGAGAAGGTGCAGTGGCTAACGGACTGGTGCATAGCCAACAACCTGTCTCAGAATGTGGGCAAAACAAAAGAGATGGTTGTTGACTTCAGGAGAGCATGGAGAGACCACTCTCTGCTAAACATCGACGGCTCCTCTGTAGAGATTGTCAAGAGCACCAAATTCTTTGGTGTTCACCTGGCAGAGAACCTCACCTGGTCCCTCAACACCAGCTCCATAACCAAGAAAGCCCAGCAGCACCTCTAATTTCTGTGAAGTCTTAGAAAAGCTCATCTCCCACCCCCCATCCTCACCACATTGTACAGAGGGACTATCGAGTGCATCCTGAGCAGCTGCATCACTTCCTGGTTTGGAAATTGCACCGTTTCGGATCGCAAAACCCTGCAGAGGATATTGAGGACAGCTGAGAAGATCATCGGGGTCTCTCTTCCCTCCATCATAGACATTTACACCACACGCTGCATCCGCAAAGCCACCAGCACTGTGGATGACCCCACACACCCCTCACACAAACTTTTCACCCTCCTGTCATCTGGCAAAAGGTACCAAAGCATTCGGGCCCTCACAGCCAGACTTTGTAACAGTTTCTTCCCCCAAGCCATCAGACTCCTCAACACTCAGAGACTGGACTGACAACACACACACACACACACATCCGACTCCCTTTGCAATTCTGCACATTTCTGTATTATCTACCTGGAATTTTTTTGCTGCTACTGTATCCATAAAATATTGTACTTAATTTCTTGTCATTGCTACCTGGCTGCTACCCCAATAACTGCTATGTCCATATATAGTATAAGCTTATCTGCTGAATACTATGTCATAGTATGTTATGTTTACATTCACAGCATTTTCTATTATATTGTAATATCTTTTTGCACTGTCTGTTCATCTGACACTTTCACACTAGAACTGTGTACTGGTTGGCGCAGCACTGTCTCTTACTGTGCCTAATGTCCTGTTTCAGCAATTATTGTATGGCCTTGTGCTGTTTGCACATGTTTGCACATGCACTTTATGTAGAAATGTGTAGGTCTTTTAGTTCTGTGTTGTCTCATGTAGTTCTGTGTTTGTTTTATGTTGTTTCATGTTGTTTTTATGTAGCACCATGGTCCTGGAGGAACGTTGTTTCGTTTCACTGTGTACTGTACTAGCTGTATATGATTGAAATGACAATAAAAGCCACTTGACTTGACTTGACTTGAATGAATGTGGGTGGAATCACAGTTGACCTAATATATCTGACAATACGTTTTTGGGCACTTTTGAACACTTATATTTTCTCCCAAACAGATGAGGTTTCTAAGGTTAATGCTTTATTGAGATTTAAATCAACAAAACCTACTACCCTACCCTAAACCTTAAACCTAAACATAACCTATAGTGTCAGTAAAAGCAAATGAGACATGAAAAACTCAATTTCAACCATGTCATTTTGTGTTGCTTCTATATGTAACAGGAGCCAGCTGGTACATGAAAGCTGTGCAGTGCTTGTAAACCTCACTCACCTGGCCTCAAGACAAAGAGGCGTACTAGCAACTGACACTAGAGGCTGTAGCCTTTAGCCTCCTCGTTAGTGCACCTGCCTCCCATGCCTCAGAGCGGGTTGAGAAGGACCGGTTACATATGTCGACTTGTGTTCTCTCCTTTGCAATTTTATCTCACTTGAATAAGTTTGTATATGCAGTTAGTTATATAAAGCAAATGTTAAAATCTAATAATTAATATTATCAATTTTATTTATCACACATTTTGCACATATACAGTGAAATAGAAATAGACTGAAAAGTAAGTTTATGAAATGATAATCTGCCTTATTACATGTGATTTGTGTGAAAGTGAATAAGCGTCAAAGTTCTTGTAGAGCCTCTAGTGTGGGAAACTGACATGATGAGTACAGCGAGCGGTGTAAAAATAATTTTGCAACAAATTTGTTATAGTAACGGTATTCTATCAGAACAGGTTGAACAAAAATTGCTTTAAGAAAATAATATTGAATTAAGTTTACTTCTCTTATCAAACTGGCAAACTGCAAAAACTTTGCTAGATTTTTGCTTAAAAAATAAATAAATAAATGCCAGTGGGTTTAGAAAAATTCAATTAATTCTAGATATTTTCATTGAAAAGACTAAATGCCTTCAAGCTTCTTCAGTATATATATCTTGTTATAAAGATTTTAATGTAAAAAAATACTTATATGAAGTGTAACAAAATAACAAAATGTCAAAACCAAGTGGCATTTGCAAACATATGATGCTAAAGCTTTTATCACTTTAACTATAAACATGTTCCAACAACTGACATCCAGAAAGTATCCAAATACTTTTTGTCATATTTTTGAGCAATATCCCTATTGTTTTACTATTTGAAACCTTTCAGATTTTTTTTTATTTTAATTCTATTTTTCTTGCTAATTGTTTTGCTTGAAAAGTGTACTTGAGCTTTTTTTGTGGTTTGATATTTTGTTATGTAATCCAAAGAAGTAAATATGTATATTTCGAGGTCCAAAAACTTTCTAGGAGCCACTGTTATATTCTTCTCTCGGGCATTGACTGAATCAAGCTCCTTTACTGAACTAAACAAGCAAAACAGGTGCATGTCTGAGCCGTTCTGAACTCTAACATCTTTATTTAATCCTTTGATAAATTGAACTCAACAGTGTATGACAAACACTGAATGAATAACTTACATTCTGAAACCAAGGTCCCATGAGAAAAAAAAAAAAAAAAAAAAAAAAAAAACAGCCATATGTACATTTTTGTTATAGTCAAAAGCACCCATATTAACTGTGACACGCTGAAGAATTTTTATTTCATTTTAATTTATTTTAATTTATTTATTGATATTCTGCTCATTCATTTTATATTCATTATATATATATATATATATATATACGTGTGTATATATATATATATATATATATATATATATATATATATATATATATATATATATATATATTATTTATTTATTTACAAGCAATGTTTGCACAAAATAATCTAAATGAAGCAAATAGCAATTAAGTCCCTGCTGAAAAAAATAAAAATAAAAAAATAAATAAATAATAATTAAAATAAAAAAATAATGCTTAAAACAGCCTAATTTCACAGTGCTAGAGTGTTGTGGGTTGTTTCCAGGTTGTTACTATGTGGTAGCTATGGTGATATAAGTTGTATGCATTGCTATGCTGTTTCAAGGGTGTTTTCGGTGGTGGCTATGATGTTGCTTGGTGGTTGCTAGGGTGATTTGGTTGACCTAGTCAAAAAAAGTCCACCCCCATGTCTGATCTCTATTTTTTTTATTTTTATTTTTTATTTATTTATTTATTTTTTTTTTACTTGTCAACTTTGGGCATTTTCATGCCCCAGGAGTTGATTTGTATTAAAACAAACATAGAAAATAAATTTCAATGTAACCCCTTTTTCAATGTAAGTATATGGGAATACTTTCCCTTTATATTGTTCATCAAACAATATAATGACAGCAAATCAAAATCCTGCAAGCCACATGATTTGAAATATCTTTCATGTCCGTAGCTCAAACACTGTAGGAAAAGATATAGTTTAATTCTTATGATTATGGGTTTGATCAAATCCCTAACACCAAGTATGAGCAATAGTATTTTGTGATTTTGTTCATACCTCACTAACTATTCGGTTGTAAAACATTTCCACCTCTGCAGAATGCAGCACATGGGTGTTGTTTTGGAACAGGAAATCTTATTCTGATTCCACTAATCCTTTCAGGCTTATTTTCTTTGAGCAATGTTTGCACTAAAGACTCAAATGAGGTCTTTGGCAATTTTTCAGTTTCTTATTAGTTTGTTGAGCTTGTAAATTTGCCAATTGACTAAGTGTGGTTTGCTTAGACTGATTAGTTTTCTATTGCCATGAGGTGGATCAGTGTTACGCATGAGGAGATATTCTGGACTTGCCATTAGTGGATGCTGTCTCATTTAAATTTATAATCACAAAGGCACCAAAACAGTTAAACATAGCTGTGGACGTATTACAATATAGCAAACTAATCATATAGACTTATGTTTTTATATTTTTACATTTTACATGTGTATGCTGCTTTTTGTTACTTTGGAGACTGACAGCCTCAGATAGTCCTCATTCAAGGATTTTCTTTAAAAAATCACCTTTTGTGCGTTACGGAAGAAATTAAGTCAAATAAGTTTGGAAAAACAGGAGCTGTGAACGTATTACAGGGATTTTCAAAGCAAATTATGTGTGGCTTCAGTCTCTCCCATTGTCTGCACACGCTCGTGTGCATTTACAAAGAATTTATGAGGCAACTGCGGTTTGGACATTTAAAGGGTTCTGTTTCAGATTCAAGCAAAAATTCTTGTAAAGCGCCTTGAAACCAATCAAGAAAATGACAATAATGCACTATAGTTTAAATGGTTTTATTTCTTATATTTTGTCTGTACAAATGATGGACATCATTTGGAATTAGCCATCAATGTTAACGTGACTAGTAAAAATTAGTTGGGCAATTCATGCATGCCCTAGTACAGATGTACAATTTGTTGATTTAAAAATGGACAGCACATTAATCTTAAAAACCTCATCTGTTTGGGGGAATATTTAACTCACTTTAAGTGCCACACTGTGGACATTTCACATAAGAAATGCGGCGATACATGAAGGAACCAATTTATGTCATTTTGTAAAAATGTAACCATAGTTACATAATTTTCATAAGATCAGGCAGATATGTATTACAGTAAAGTAGGTAGCATTTTATTTTACTGTACTGTTCTACATTTACTTACTATATAATTACAACAACTACAGTAATTACTAGGTACTAACCCTAAATGTAACCCCAACCCTAACCAATATTAAATACTTGTAGTTACCTAATATTACTCAGTACTTGTAAGTATGTACATGTTCAGTAAAATAAAGTGCAACCGTAAAGTATTGTAAAGTAATATCTAACGATAATCACAATAGAGAATGAGAATTACAACAACAACAATCATATACACAGTATAGCTGTCATTCACATCATAGCTGTTACAATGTCATGTATTTAAAAACTGCTGGAACAATAAATATTGACCAATCAGCATCTAGGACCAGATTTATCTATATTCTAATATGTTTTTCCTAATTTTCAGCCAAGCATTTTTGGCTGTTGGCATTCTCTCAAGTCATAATGAACATTTTTTGAAGCATCTTTCTGATATAACAGTCTCTTTATTGCAGTGCCGTGCAGTTGAACAGCTCTGGTCTCCTCAGGCTGTGTTTTTGCTCTGTGTTTAGACTCCACAGGTGGTTAATGTGGCCTTAACCACAGTGTCTGAACTCACAGTCAGACAGACTTATCTCTCAAACACCAGAGGCATATCACACATTCACACACAATTACTTACCCCTCTAGCACATTCGAACATCTCTCTAGCACACACACACACACACACACACACACACACACACACACACACACACACACACACACACACACACAGCGTCCTGCTTAAATTATAGAGTGCATCACGCTTAAACGTCAGGGGAAGAACTCAACCCAAATCATTACATGGTGGGAAACTATTTTTGTAGTTTCAAAGGGGGTGTGACCTCACACAAAATGTAACATTCACGAACAAAACTTAATTATGACCAATATCAGTTAGCTTTTTTTAAAATTGTCATGCCCCCAAATCTGAAAATGGGAGCTTAAAGGGGTAGTTCACCCATAAATTGAAGTTCCATCATCATGTACTCATGGTCTTGAGTAGACGAAGGATCGTTCTGAACTTTTTGTCAACAGAACAAACAAACAGTTCCCTATCTGTCACTCACTCGACGTTGTGTCGATGTAGTGACACTAGGGGTCAAACTTGGGAGCCCCAATCACCTCTGATATTTGAGAAAAGGCCAATGAAAATTGGTGAGTGGAATTTGCATGCCACTTACCTGGACATACGGGTATAAAAGGAGCCGGCTTGCATTCACTCATTCAGATTTGTTCTTCGGAGCCAATCAGCATGAAAGCTAAATTCCACTGGCATTCCTTTCACCTCTACAAATGCTAGGCTGTTGGATATACAGCACATTTTACAGCGGGTTCTCCCTTCTCGCACAGATAAGTGCAGAGAACGCCCCTGGGTGCTTCGGCAGCCACACTAAAAGAGTTTACTTTCTCTAAAAGAGTAAGCACTGCGGAAAGAGTCTTTTTAAAGATGCCTTTCTGTTTATGTGCAGTTCCTGGGTGCGGTTGCTATCTTTCTGCTTCTGATGGCCATAGTGGACATCGCCTGCCCGAGAGCGCACGATGTGACCTTCGTCGACCGTAGGGCGAGGTCAGTCGCCGAGTGCAGCTCCTGCATCACTCCCGGGTCAGGACTACCCTTGTGCAGCTCTTTCAATGCCTTGGCCAGGTGGACCTGCAGGAGGGCCATGGACTTTGAGATTCCACCTACAGGCTGCCAAGATCCTGCACCCCGTCTGCTCGTCACTGAGGGCATCCACCTACAGCAGAAACACTGGCTCCACCACAGCCAGAGCCGACAGCTTGGCCCCAATGTAGAGACTCCTGCAGGAAGATGACGCCCCCCGTGTCTCGGCCCAGCGTCAAAAACCCCAGGAGGGCTTCAAAGCGTGTCTGAGATGGGCGACCCAGGGGTGAGGAGACCCGCTGTAAACCATGAGGTGGTACATAGACCATCGCGTGGTTATCACGCCAATCTGTCACCGCACTTTCAGCCCTTGGATGGACCTTGCATTTCTATGGGCAGGGGTTACCCTAGAACAAGTGTCCAGGCGTGTTGTTGTCACAACAGATGCGTCCAAGTCAGGCTGGGGTGCCGTTTGTAATGGGCACACAGCCTCAGGCTCCTGGACAGGACCTCGACTACGTTGGCATATCAACTACCTCGAGTTGCTGGTGGTATTGCTGGCTCTGCAGAGGTTTTGGCCATTGATCCAGGGCAAGCATGTGATAGTCTGGATGGACAACATGGCGATGGTAGCATATATAAAACACCAAGGTGGCATGTCGCAACTCGCCCGCCATCTCCTCCTTTGGAGTCATCAGCGACTGAAGTCGTTGCAGGCCACTCACATCCCAGGCGAACTCAATTGCACAGCGGACGTGCTGTTGCAATAGGTGATGCTCAGAAGAGAGTGGAGACTCCACCCCCAGGTGGTCCAGCTGATTTGGAGTCGATTCGGCGAAGCACGGGTAGACCTTTTTGCTTCCCAGGAATCCTCCCACTGCCGGCTATGGTACTCCCTGACCAAGGCCCCTGTCAGCACGGATGCGTTGGCACACAGCTGGCCCCAGGGCCTGCGCAAATATGCGTTTCTCCCAGTGAGCCTGCTTGCACAGACTCTGTGCAAAGTCAGGGAGGACAAAGAACAAGTTGTGTTGGTGGCACCATACTGGCCCACCCAGACTTGGTTCTCAGAACTCATGCTCCTCCCGACAGCCCCTCCCTGGCACAATTTGGCACCCACATCCAGACCTCTGCCCCAGGAGGAGCTGGCTGGGTGTACCACTTGCACTCAGTGCCTTTCCCCTCCCTGAGGGGATAATGTGTGCCTTTTTCGTCCATGTGAGTCCATGTGAACCCTGGATGTCTTTCCTCCCCCAGCACCCTGCAGCAGGCGAATTCGGCTGAGGAATTCGATGCCAGGCCCAGTACTCGTGAAATATGCCCTGTCATGTCAGCCCCTGTACTTGGGATAGGTTCCCTGATGGAAAACCGTGTCTTCCCTTGGGCAGAGCTGTGCTCTGCCACCAGTCGCTGCGCTTGTAGAGCTCCTCCCTTCCAGGTAGGACCTACCGCGGGACTCCTTTCCATGTGTGATACTTCCCAGTTGGTAAATCCATGTGATGTGTTCTCCACATGTTAACCTCCCTTCAGGCAGGATGTGGTCTCCGTGGTGTCCTTTTCTCCATGGGGAAAAGAACACCTTCCCCGGCGCGAATATATCTTGGTCCCAGCTAAGTGAATTTTCATTTTCCAAAAAAAGAGAGAAAAGGTAGAAACAGCTGATGCGACCTATTCCCATTATAAGTACGTCTCCCCCACCAACCCCCCCCCCCCCCCCTTGGGGTACGAGGGACTATGCGACTTATATGGGGCATTGGGAAGGTTATGATGGGGCTGTGTGCATTTGTTACCCGGCACGCGGTAGCCTGCCTGCATCTGCACCGCAGATCCATGTAACACAGTTCAGCTGGTTGTGGCATTTTGTATAGGGACCCCTAGTGTCACTACCTCGACACAACATTAAGTGAGTGACAGATAGGGAACGTCTCGGTTACTGTTACCTCTGTTCCCTGATGGAGGGATTGAGACGTTGTGTCCCTCCTGCCACAACACTGAACTACCTGCTAAAATGGCTGGGACTCTGTCTTGGCTCCTCAGCACAAACCTGAATGAGTGAATGCAAGCCGGCTCCTTTTATACCCGTATGTCCGGGGGAGTGGCATGCAAATTCCACTCTGCAATTTTCATTGGCCTTTTCTCAAATATCAGAGGTGATTGGGGCTTCATCGACACAACGTCTCATTCCCTCCATCAGGGAACATAGGTTATAACAGTAACCGAGACGATACTTTTAGCAGAATGTCTGAGCTGCACTTTTCCATAAAATGAGAGAAAAAAATGAAATAAAGGATAAGTATATTATTCCAGAGTTCCATATTTGGGTGGACTATCTCTTTAAGGAAAATCCAGAGTTTCTGGTAAATACAACATTGCAGTGACATTCAAATGCACTCATCTCATAAATATGATCATTTTTACTTGAAGAAAGCATATAGCCTTTCTTGTGTTTGCTTTCATTAGTGAACTCCTGATATGATAAAACAGCAGTACATACTTCCATTAAACTCAGTTTGAGACAGTGACTGGCAGATTGCTGGGATTATGCTGCAGGATGTCTGTGGAAAAGTGATTCCATGTGGATTTGTGTTGTTTCGGCACATCAATCTTTCTCATAACTAATTTCATTATCAATATTTATTTACAGCGCCAAGCCCTTTAATTCACCAGACAGAATGACAGCGGTCTCTCTTTGGCCATTTTTCTGCCAAAAATAAATAAATAAATAAATAATAATAATAATAAACATAATTTATAAGAACAGTATGAAAAGCACTGTTGGAAAGATTTATAATAATAATAATAAAAAAGTAGAATTTCACACAATGGGACTGATAAAGCAGAAACATTTTTGCAGCTGTTTTCTGTTAGGTACATTCTGGCTGTGTGAAGATATACAAATGTCTTTTTCTTCTGTTTCATACATCAGACTAAATGAGCCAATTAATTCAGAAAATTCTCAAAGACACATTGGGATTGGACCATTACAACACTCTTAACAACAAAAAACACATTAAACATTACACTCATCTCCATGAGTAATTAGATTCATTGAAAGAAAGAAAGAAAGAAAGAAAGAAAGAAAGAAAGAAAGAAAAAAAGAAAGAAATATAAACCCACTTTTATCTTTAAGATTGAGTCAACAATAAATACTGCTACTATTCAGAAATCCATGCAGCGCAAGGACAAATCATTAATGCCTCTCTTCTGCAGTGTACTGTGAGTTCTAATTTATTGTGATGCAATTAATCTGATTTTTGCCCATGCAAAAGTATGCTATAGGGTATTGTGGGTGGTCGTCAATGTGTAGCCGGAGTGGCTGCTTAATGGCCAAAGAGCCCACCTGCAAGTCTCTATGAAATTCTTTTCCCTAGATATGTCTCAGCTTTTTGTATGTATTTATTTATTTTGCAGGTTTTATAGTCTGCCAGGCAAAACTTTTAAGTATAATTGCTTAGAAAAGTAATTGCACACCTCTCCTCAACAAGCCGCATGATTCATTGTATCATACTTGTCCACAGCACAGACAGCGCAGAATGAGTTGTTTACTGAAATTTAGTACTTAATGGTTAGGGGTTTGTTGAAATCGCTAACCCTAAATATGAAGAATAGTAATAGCAATACCACTGAATTTAAACTGTGGTGTCTGCATTTCAGTCAAGACAACTCTCGGAATAAACTAGTAATAAGACAAGTTAGTAGGTTTGGTCTTGGCACACTAGATCTGCTTACGCAGCTGCTGTACAATTAGACACAATTAGACAATTAGCATGTGGTGCTGAGGAGGAGGAGGAGGTTTAAATAGAAAACTCATAGTCAACAACTGAGGCAATTTAAATGTTAGACAAATAGAGAGTACACAAATTGACAGGCTAACAGATTAGATGTTAAAGGCCATATCAGCTGGGGCCTTAGAATATGCAGACCGATTGGCTAAAAGATTATTGTACTTAGAATCATTGATTTTTTGTTTAATAAATGCGCTTTGGTTTCATAGATGGCTACATGTCTACTACTAGTGCACCTAAATTGGAAATACAATAGGCTAATTTAATTGCTAATGATAGCATGAACTTCCAAGTACTTCTGGCATAAACATTAGGAAAAAAAAAGAAAAAAAAATATGATTTCTTTTTTTTTTTTTTTTTTTTTTTTTTGTCAAAGCTGTGTTCAGATGTTTGGATTTGTTCTGATTATATTTGTATACTGTACATGACAGATACTTCCTTACCCACGTGCATCAGATTCAATCAACAAAAGCCCTTCAGAATATAGCCTCTTATTAGTTCTTATCTAATGATGTAGGTGTGTAATTTTTGCAATCAAACATTAAAGGAATGATTCACCCAAAAATTTAAATTCAGGTCATTCCTGTATGAAAAGTTTTTGTTTTTTCCACTCACTCCTCCATGTTTAATGTCACACCCCCTTTAGCTGTAAGAAACACAAACATATTAACATGTGAATATGAACCTATGAATGCATATTATAAATGTATTATACATAAGTTATGTTTTAGAAATGTGTAGCTGCAGTAATGTACTTATAAGTAACTACCTTAATTAAAAATAACTGTAACGTGATTACAAGAATTTAAAATGTAATGTTACATTACTCTTTAACTTTAAAGTAATCAGATTACAATATATAATTACTATGTAATCAAATTAATCACCTGACAAATCACTACCCATGTCACATGACCGATTTAGACACAAGCTTGAAAATGCAGTATATGACCACAAATGTGATTTGAAAGCTACAACGGAGAAGAAACCTTTCAGTAAATAATGACTTTAGTTTTGTTCTGTTCCTCTCACTAAGTAATTGTATGGCTTCAGAAGACTGAAAATTGTGCAAGGGATATTTCCACTTTCACTGAATAGAAAAAAAGCAACTCGGATGCCGAGCATCTCATTTTGTATTCCACAAAAAAATAATTAAAAAAATAAAATAATAATAATAATAATAATAATAATGTGGTTTGGAATGACATGTGTGTGAGTAAATGATTACAAAATGTAAAATTTTGGGTAACTATTCCTTTAATAATACATTTATTCAGTAAGGTACTGCAAAACATCTAGAAGAAGTACAACTTATTTCTCCATTCCTAAAGGATTGCACCTACACAAACACACACACACACACACACACACACACACACACAGAAGCATATCTGCTAGACAATCGATGAGAACTGCCGAGTGTGTGCTTCTATATGCCTGCACACCTGCCAGAACTCAGGCAAAAATACACAGTTCTCCAGGAACAAACGTGCAGTTCACCAGCCTCCTGGATAGCTCGCAGTACCGCTGTGAAGCCAATATCAAAGGTGTGCACATCTTTTTATAGAGACATTTATTTTGCGACCAACAGTGCTTCCTGGCAAAGGCAAGGAGTCAGCAGTCCTACAGCTCCTATAGTCTGCTCTCGGCCAGGAACTGAGGACAACACACAACAGATGCTTGCATCCCGACTTTATTGGTTAAACAGCATTGCGTTGTCTTGGAGTTTGTTTGTTTTTTTCCTCAGAGTCCTGGTGCTAAAAATAGTTTTGCAATGCTGAACATTGCAGCAGCATTCTGTAAACAGCTGTAGGAGTAGTTTTTTTTTTTAGTTGTTTCATATCATTTAAGGTATTGAGGATTGGTTAGATGTTTTGCTAATGGCATTGTTACATCCTGTGACGTATTATATTTATTTCAGTTTTATTTTTGCTATCCTGTTGTCCTTATTTGTTTCTCTCTTTTTCTCTCCTGTCTATTTACCTTTTAGGACAGCGGCCTCCCAATTGGTAACTGTATCTGATACATGACATCCAGGAGGCAGTGGATAAAAGAGACAACTGCAGCCTGAAGGGGGAGTTGTGTATCTGGTTTCCATTGTTTGAAATTGCGCTTTGGTGGCGTTAAGAACGCTTGACTTAATCTTTGAAAACTATTAAATAGTTTTTGAAATTTTTGAGTTTTTATCTATTGTAAATAGTGTATACAGAGACCGCATATTTAAGGAAGCTGTAGGGGGTAGAGTGCCCTTTATGTTAGTTAATTTTTTTTTTCTCTCCTGTTTTTGCATAGAAAGAGAGTTTGTTGTTGTTGTTGTTAGTAAATTTAGTTCTCTTTTTGGGAGTTAGTTTTGTTTTTGTTTATTGTGTTGGCCTTGCTCTCCCCTGAAGTCTTTTGCTTCCAAATTTTTTTTTTAAATAATAATAATAATAATAATAATTATTATTATTATTATTATTATTATATATATATATATATATATATATATATATATATATATATATATATATATATATATATATATATATATATATATTTTTTTTTTTTTTTTTTTTTTTATTTATTTTTTTTTCTTAACCACTCCACAGATTTCATATTAGCAAACTATAGTTTTGGCAAGTCGTTTACGACACCTACTTTGTGCATGACACGACTAATTTTTCCAACAATTGTTCACAGACAGATTGTTTCACTTTTAATTCACTATATCACAAATCCAGTGGGTCAGCAGCTTGAAAAATTCCAGAAAATGATGTCAAGCATTTAGACAATTAGCCAATCAGCTTCTGATAGGTAAATTGGCTAATTGTAGTCAATTGGAGGTGTACTTGTGGATGTTTTTTAAGGCCTACCTTCAAACTCAGTGCTTGACATCATAGGAAAATCAAAATAAATCAGCCAAGACCTCAGAAAAAGAAATTGTGGACCTCCACAAGTCTGGTTCATTCTTGGGAGCAATTTCCAAACCCTGAAGGTACCATGTTCATCTGTACAAACAATAGTACGCAAGTATAAACACCGTGGGACCACACAGCTATCATATGCTCAGGAAGGAGATGCATTCTGTCTCCTAGAAATGAACACAGTTTGGTGCGAAAAGTGCAAAACAATCCCAGAACAACAGCAAAGGACCTTGTGAAGATGCTGGAGGAAACAGGTAGACAAGTATCTATATCCACAGTAAAATGAGTCCTAAATCGACATAACCTGAAAGGCTGCTCAGCATGGAAGAAACCACTGCTCCAAAACCACCATAAAAAAGCCAGACTACAGTTTGCAAGTGAACATGGCGAAAAAGATCTTACTTTTTGGAGAAATGTCCTCTGGTGTGGTGAAACAAAAATTGAACTGTTTGGTCATAATGACCATCGTTATGTTTGGAGGAAAAAGGGTGAGGCTTGCAAGCTGAAGAACACCATCCCAACCGTGAAGCATGGGGGTGGCAGCATCATGTTGTGAGGGTGTTTTTCTGCAGGAGGGACTGGTTCCCTTCACAAAATAGATGGCATCATGAGGAAGGACAATTATGTGGATACATTGAAGCAACATCTCAAGACATCAGCCAGGAAGTTAAAGTATGGTCACAAATGGGTCTTCCAAATTGACAATGACCCCAAGCATACCACCAAAGTTGTAGCAAAATGTCTTGAGGACAACAAAGTCAAGGTATTGGAGTGGCCATCACAAAGCCCTGACCTCAATCCAATAGAAAATTTGTGGGCAGAACTGAAAAAGCGTGTTCGAGCAAGGAGGCCTACAAACCTGACTCAGTTACACCAGTTCTGTCTGGAGGAATGGGCCAAAATTCCAGCAACTTATTGCGAGAAGCTTGTGGAAGGCAACCCAAAACATCTGACCCAAGTTAAACAATTTAAAGGCAATGCTACCAAATATCAACAAAGTGTGTGTAAACTTCTGACTCACTGGGAATATGATGAAAGAACTAAAAGCTGAAATAAATCATTCTTTCTACAATTATTCTAACATTTCACATTCTTAAAATAAAGTAGTGATCCTAACTGATCTAAGACAGGGAACGTTTTCTACAATTAAATATCAGGAATTGTGAAAAACTGAGTTCAAATATATTTGGCTAAGGTGTATGTAAACTTCTGACTTCAACTATATACATATATCTATCTATCTATCTATCTATCTATCTATCTATCTATCTATCTATATATATATATATATATATGCGAAACGCACAACATGACCAGTATAGTGCATCTCCCGAGCACATGACTCTTAGTCGGTTCTTTTGAATCTACAGCATGCAACAGACAGCGCAACATATGTAGTCCAATCCCTGATTCTTTTAAATCTACAGTACGACCAGTGAAGTCTGATTCCGGAACGAAGGACTCTTCAGCTGGCACCACACTAGCCAATTTTTTCCAGTGATTTTCAGGTGTGAGCTTCATTGACATAAACACCGGCCTGGTGGAGAGAGACGAAGCGTGCATTAGCATCTGTCAGTGGGAGTTTGTTAATCACTTGACAGTCAGGACCTCCTGCTGTCAAAAAATCTAGAGTTGCCACAAACTTGCTGCAAACTTACCACAAATTCACCACTCATTATTTTCACATGCAAATGAGCTTTGCGGCAAATTCTTCATTGTCATCAATGGTTTGCTGCAGATTCCCCACTACCGGTGAAGAGTTGCAAACTTCAGAAAAAGATTTGTGGTGAATTTGCATGTGAAAATAGTTTGCCATACATTGACATTTTTTGTAAAGGAGTTACAAGGTATGATTGACTTCATGCAGCACTGCGCAGCCCGATCGGCACCGAACTTGAAGCAGTGCAAATTTTGTCTGACTTGAAACGGCGCCACTGACATGTTACCGTATGCCATTAAAGTACCGCAAGAGCTTTTCGAGAGCAGCTGATTGGCGCAGCCGCTGCAGTTGCTCCAGAGGAGCTGCACAAGCTCTGAATGATGACATCGCTCATTCACGATTGGCCAAGCTCACAACATGACAACGGTTACACGTTTCATGGGCTGCGTATGCAGTGGCATACTTCACATACTACTTATTCTGCTATGTCAGTCTATGGCATAAATAAGAGTAGTGTGGTAGTATGCCATTACTATGGTGTTTATTCTGACACCTCCAGTTCGGCAAAAACTCTTACAACTCATGTTCTTATAACAGTACATAATGTTTATATCATGCTATATTATGTTTGTCATAGTAATATCATGTTTATTCATAAAAAAAATCTAAATTATTGAAAATACTGACTCCTTTATTGGTATTAAAATAATACAGGCTTTTATTGGACTTTCTTCTTGTACACACAGCAGACACTATACTAAGCAGCACATAACTTTTTCAAATGAACAGTGTTTCTGATTATTTTATGTAAAATTCAAACATCTGTTTTTCTGAATTTCACTTCATCTGCAATAAAGAAAGCAAACATTGTGTGATCTTCCATGACTGGTGTGGATCCAGCATGCGACTGGAAGAGCAAAGGGATTCCCACATCGAGCTCCAAATTACTCACCAAGTGGGGGATCTCGATTATGAGGTAAAGCGAACCGATAGAGGGGGCGCACATCAAATATATCACCTCAATCTCCTGAAATTTTGGAGGGAGGCGGTCCCTGTGACATTGGCTACTGTAGTCCCGGAGAGGGTGGAGCTCGGGCCGGAGGTGAATACCAAACACAATCATTTCACCCCGGTCACTTGCGGAGACCACCTCTCACCGTATCAACTCGCAGAGGTTGCCAAGCTGCAAAAGGAGTTTGCAGATGTGTTTTCCCGTCTACCGGGTCGTACGAACCTCATCCAGCACCACATCGAGACTGAGCCGGAGGTTGTGGTACGTAGCCGTCCCTATCGATTGCCCGAGCACAAAAAGAAAAATGTCCTGGAAGAATTGGATGCAATGCTCGATATGGGGGTAATAGAGCACAACGATTGATGAGTTGCTCGATCGGTTGCGCACTGCTCGATTTTATTCGACACTGGATTTGACAAAGGGTTATTGGCAGATCCCCTTGACACCAATTTCCCGTGAAAAAATTTCCGCTTCCATTCGGTTTGTTTGGAGCCCTGGCTATGTTTCAGCATCTCATGGACCGGATCCTCAGACCACATTCGGCTTACACCGCTGCCTACTTAGATGACATCATCATTTACAGCAATGATTGGCAGCAGCACATGCAGCATCTAAGGGCAGTTCTGAGATTGCTGAGACAAGCGGGACTCACAGTAAACCCCAAGAAGTGCGCGATTGTGCGGGTAGAGGTATGGTATCTGGGGTTCCACTTGGGCCACGGGTAGGTGCGACCCCAAATTGACAAGACTGCGGTGATTGCGACCTGCCCGAGGCCCAAGACCAAAAAGTGGGTGAGACAGTTCCTGGGGCTGGCTGGCTATTATAGGAGATTTGTGCCTAATTATTCGGATGTCACCAGCTCGCTGACTGATCCTACTAAAAAGGGAGTTCCAGATCTGGTCTAGTGGACGGAGCAGTGTCAACAGGCATTCACGCACTTCGCAGGGGGCCGCGTTTACATTCAACCGATTTCTCTCTCCCTTTTGTCAAGCAGATGGACGCTTCAGATAGAGGGCTGGGGGCTGTGCTTTCACAGGTGGTGGAGGGGAAGGAGCGCCCGGTGCTGTACAATAGCCGCAAGGTCTCGCTGAGGGAGACTAAGTACAGCACTGTTGAAAAGGAGTGTCTCGCCATCAAGTGCGCAGTCCTCACTCTCCAGTACTATTTGTTGGGGCGGGCCTTCACCCTCTGCTCAGATCACGGCCCACTCCAATGGCTCCACCTCATGAAGGATACCAACACGCGGATCACCCGGTGGTATCTGACTCTCCAGCCCATTAAATTCAAGGTGGTCCACAGACCGGGAGCGCAGATGGCTGTTGCCGACTTCCTTTCCAGAAATGGGGGGGGAGTGGTAGACAGGCCAGATGCCTCCCCGGCCTGAGTCGGGCTGTGGGGATATGTGGCAGTGGGGGTGTGGTCAAGCGTCCGTCCGGAGAGAGAGAAAGTGGTAAGGGCACTTGCACCTGAGCTAGATTAAGTTTAACACATGTTTCTAATTCCAGTGAGCATGGGGAGAACAGCATATAGGCAGCCACACCACCAGCAGAGAGAGAGAGAGAGTCTGGCACAAGGAAGGCCACGGTGCTCCTGAAGCTGTTGCATTCATTCTGTTGTATTTGTTAAGCGGATGTGTTTAAGTAACTACGTGCCTGTCACAGCTAATGTGTTTAAGTGACTACGTGCCTGTGAAGCTGATGAGTTTGTGAAGTTGAAAAGCACTGAAGTGGTCGATTAAAAGTCTTACTTGAGCCTGGAAAAACCCGCTTCCCTGTGTTCTCCTTCACTTCTGCTGTGAAGTTTGTTACAATGTCACTGGGTCTCTCATATGTCATATGACAAATTGTGACAAATTGTGCAAGTTTGACTCTGTGGAAGTGCAAATGAGAGCTATGGCAGAGGGGACGATTTTCAGCATAAATTACGGAAATGTCATAAAATCTTTAGAGAGAAGGTGCACATGTTCTCAATTAGCTTTTGCTCAATGTCTAGTTGTCATTAGGTGATCCATCAATCTGTCACCCCCAAAGCCTGTGTTTCACCTTCCTCCTTAACGCTAACTTGCTTTCATCCCTCTTTAACTGATTATCTTCTTCTCCTGCTCTGTGCCTCACTCTCTGTCTCCTTTCATACCCTAACTTCATCCACTGTTCATTTTCTTCCTGGCCGTACAACTTCCCTGAATATGTCCAGCCCATTTTTCTACATTTAGAGCACTTGATGTCAATGTTTATTTGCTTCAAGTAACTTCATCCTCAGCCCAATTCCAACTGGCTCATACATCACTCATTAGAGTACAAAAACGGGGTGCTCATTAACTGTCCCTCAACATTATCGCTTGGCTTGCACTTTTAGCACTCCCTCAACTTCGGGCTGTTTGCAGATACACTGCAAATGAATAATGCTCCCCAGTGAGTGAAAGCCTGTGATGCTTGTATCGACTGTTAAACACTGCTCATCTGAAGCTAGCTCAAGTAAAATTAATGCTAATTAATGCTCTGCGAGTACAGGAGCATTTCATACAGCTTTCGGAGCAAATTCCAAAATGAACACTCGACCAAAGTGTAGAGCCAAATCCAAGTAAAAATTGTCCTTGGAATGTAAACCAACTGAGATACTGGTCAGTTAGCCAGCAACTTTTTTCTTTTCTTTTTTCTTCTTTTTAATAAATTACAACTAATCAATGAAAATGTGTGAACCTAGTGTATCTTCTTAGGGGGCTAGGAAGTGTAGGGTGCTGTAAATGTGGAATAGCACACCTAAAATGTCCCTACATGGTAGATATCACTGAAATAGGTGTGAGAAATCACACCTGTCTCTGTGACAGCCTTAAGCCCAAAGTAAACTTCGATTTTGATGCAAAGTCAACGTTTACCTTCTAGCACATCTTTGTGACAACAATGGCTCAAGTGTGAGTGTTGCCACCTTTTGGACCCACTAATTCATGCAAATAATTCCAGGCTCATGCATCTTGCACATTCAAAGACAGGCGGTTAGAAAATTGGGCTGCGCGTATTCAGTGCTCGAGCACTCTGCTGATTATGAGATTTGTGTCATGCGTCCTGTAAGCGGACGCTCAGCATTCACATCTGACCTAAATATACTTTTGGCTTTAGACTCATTAAACAGTAAAAAAAAGTGTCAGGGAGCTAGCCTGAAAACATTTGTGTGTTTGTTTGTTGATACTGCCATTCCAAAAATCAAATGTTCAAACTTAATTTGCCACATATTTGCCACTTATTATTTTCACATGCAAATGAGCTGTGCGGCAAACTCTTCATTGTGTTACCAATGGACACATAAGGATGCTTCGGAGGCTGAACTTGAGCTTCACACTCTTGTGGACAAAACATCTGCCACAAAAGTAGGTGCTGGGTGTGTCTGAGTAGGGGAGTAATAATCCACAATCCAATTGCATTTAGTTCTAGCTTGTTTATGATATTGAACACCCACTTTTCACCATCCAACCAATTCCTGACTTAAAATCAAGTCCCCATTCATTGTAATTGCATGGAAAAGAGTGACTAGAACATTCTTCTAAATGTCTAAATTTGTGTTCCATGAAGAAAAATAGTCATACTGGATTAAAATGACAAGAGGATGAGTACATATTGACAGAATGTTCATTTTTGGCTGAACTAATCCTTTAATGCATTGGAAGATAAACTTTGTGATTGTTCCTCCACTGCTGTGCATTGCTCATTAGTGAATCTGAACTGCAGATGAGGTCGCAGTGTTATGCGTTGTGGCTGTTTGATCACTTGACAGCTCCTCAACATTATCTTCATGGTCTCGGCAACAAACCAGACGGGGACACACAGTAGGGAGCTTTGCCATTCTCTTTTATCGTGTCTCTTTCAGCCAGCAACTGTAAAGTTACGAACAAGGAAATAATGAAACCAGAATGCACACAGTCACGTTCAGCGAATCTGAAAGGTGCTGGAGTTTCCTTTCACTTCCTCTGCCTTTTCCCAGTTTGCTGCATCCCCTTCATCTCGAGCTTTGATCACTGCCCCTTTTCTCGAATACATCCTCTTTTTCTTTCTTTCTTTCTTTCTTTCTTTCTTTCTTTTTCTCTCTCCTCCTTACTAATCTTGACTTTGATCAGAATCTGGCAGTCTTGTTCATCCCTGCCCCCATTCATTGGCTTCCATGTTAGCTTATTTTACACAGAGGCGATTCTAGGGACTCTGGGAGCCCTGGGCTGGTTTAGCACCCCATTCACTAAAGGGAATTATGCAGATCAGCCAACAGTGTAAATGGGCCCGCAGTGTGCAGAATGCGGATACACACATTGACCAGTTGCTCTACTTTTACGCGTGAAATTTCAGCGCAAAAACCTGCGTCTTATTCACTAGCCACCCTTAATCTATTTTAGCAGGTGCAGTCAGCACTGAAATTGCACTGTGTCTCGAGTATTTAAATTAAGTTATTGTTATTGCTTTCCACGCTAACATGTCTCCTTTCTATGTAAATTAGGCTCATTGATGCACTTCATTCACAAAAATTGCCTGCCGCAATTTAGATCGTATTACAACCAAATAAAAGTAGGCAGTAAAATTAATTTTTAGTTTGTGAACATTTTCAACTGATCATATCAAATGACAGAGAAGGGGTGGTTCGATCATTGTCATTCTAGTCTACTAAGCATTGTAAGTCATTGGTTTCAAGTGTCATTGCTGTGAACTACTGTAATTGCCTGCCTTGCCTGTCCTGTATGCCTGCCTCTGCTTTTACAGGCAGAATCTTTGCTGCATAACTGTACATTTACATGTACTGTAAATTCTTAGCAGATAAATCATTCCTTTTACTGAATTTGTCTGATACGTTAATTTAATAAAATACATAAATAAAAAAATTAAATTAAATTAAATAAATAAATAAATAAATAAATGGCTCCAATACACTCTGATCAATTACAGTATTTGTAATGAAAAAATAGTATAATCTTAAGATTTTTTCTTTTTTTTTTCTTTTTTTTTTTTTCTAAAAAGTACCAGACAAGGGTTCTTCAGACTGGAACAATAGCAGAACCATTTGTCTGGTTCTTAATAGAAGCCTTTTTTTTTCTTTTTCTTTCTTTTTTTTTTTTTTAAAAAGCTTCCATTAAAGGGATAGTTCACCCAAAAATGAAAATTATCTCATCATTTGCTCATGCCATCCCAGATGTTTATGACTTTCTTACTCTGCAGAACACAAATGAAGATTTTTAGAAGAATATTTTAGCTCTGTATTTCAATGTAAGTGAATGGTGACCAGACCTTTGTAGCTCCAAAAATCATACAAAGGAAACATAATAGTAATCCACAAGACTAAAGTGGTTTAATTCATATATTCAAAAGCGATATAATAGGAGTGGGTGAGAAACAGATCAAAATTTAAGTCCTTTTTTACCCTTAATCTACATCTGAAAGTCATATGTGGTGCCTGTTTAGTTCCACTTTCACATCTGAAAGTGAAAGTGAAAATGGAGATTTAAAGTAAAAAAAAAGGACTTAAATATTGATCTGTTTCTCAGCCACACCTATTATATTGCTCATGAAGATATAGATTTAAACACTGGAGTCTTATGGATTACTTTTATGTTTCCTTTATGTGATTTTTGGAGCTACATAGGTCTGATCACCATTCACTTGCATTGTATGGACCTTCAGATCTGAGAATTCTTATTTATTTATTTTTTCTAAAAATATTTGTTTGTGTTCTGTTGAAGAAAGAAAGTCATACATCTGGGATGGCATGAGGGTGAGTAAATTATAAGATCATTTTCATTTTTGGTGAACTATCCCTTTAAGAACAATCTTTTTTTGAGTGTAGCCTCAACAAATTTTTAAACTAACTACAACTGCCATTGTTAGGTAGAATCTTTTAGATCTAATTTTTATTACAACAGAGTATGCTATATGAAACTTAGGGCTGTTGATTTACCACATTATTTACTTAAAAATATATAATAATAATAATGTTAAAAATAAATTCATAAATTAATTAATCAAACCCCGACCTGTACGCAGATTTCGTAACAAAGAATGTTCCTATCACCGCAGTAATTCAAGCCTGTTGTACTACAATTTTTTCTTTTTTTTTTCTTCTTTTATTATGAATGTGGCAGTAGGGGGCAGTCAGCACAACTCCAGATGTGCAGAAAACACGCCTCTCATGCCAATGAGAGCAACAAGTATCATAGTCTTCCACAAATGATGTGCTCTTGCGCTCAGTGACAGCTGGACCAATCACTAGAGAATGCTGGGCTCTCTCAAGATGTTTTGCATTGTCTAATGCTTTACCTGTCTGTTACCACAATATATGTTTATGATGTATTATATGACTATTTGAATTATTTACTATATGTATATAATATATATATATATATATATATATATATATATATATATATATATATATATATATATTTTTTTTTTTTATTTTTATTTTTTTATTTATAATTATTTAAATACTAATTATTAAATTGTTACTAGTAATTAAAAACTAGTTAATTACTAAATTGTATTTATTGTCGGTAAATACTGATATTTTACTACTGAAAAATCATGATAAATGTTAGTAAGGGTGAAGTGTAATTAAAAAAAATAAAATCTTTATTTCAAAAATCTGTATTTTGGAGCATGGCACTTGGTTGTCTCTTTTCCTTCAGAAAGTTGTTTAGCATATCAGGACTGTTTACTGTTTGAGAGGTTTGACTTCCTCCATAGCGCTTTAAACTAGAAAGTGTTCACAAGAATTCAAATGGGTCACATCAGTTTTGTTGTCTGCACTGCAATATTAAGGGAAGCCTTGTTGAAGGCTACTCTCAAGAGATACAGTAGATTAGAGCAGAGCAGACCATTATATATTTACTTTAATTCTTTTAATCTGAAATGTGCAATTGCACCATGCGATTTAAGCCTGGTTTGAAAGCCTGGTTGAAATTCAGGCTTCACTCACTCTGCACAAATGTGCATTTCAGACGATGAGCATATTTAGCACGTAAAGCACCGAACATGAAAGGACATGGTTTTTCTGTGACCTGTGGCCCATTTTTGGGGTGTGACACACCAGCTTAGAAACACTGATGTAAAGTAATATATGTGTAGCCAGTGGGTTGCAAAGAAACAATATCTTTTGGGGTTTTATTCTGACGGCTGTTTTTAAAAGAATAAGAAAAAACAGCGGTCGATGGGGCTGTATTGTATTAAAAAAGTTAAAAATAAAGAATAAAGAAAATACAGAAAATGAAATACGGTAGGGGCTAATGTTAAATGAAAACACAAACAGGGCATTAGCCTACCCACATGCTTTAACACATACTTAATACATGCTTATATCATTTACAGTACCATATGCACTTTGGACTTGCTCAAATCACTCAAACATCTTTACTCATGCTAAAACACTCAAAGTATTTTATGCATTTAACACATGCTTAAATCACTCAAAGCATTTTATGCATTTATATCCAGCCTTTAAGTACATGTATACCAGTATAACAGTTTAAAACAGTACAATTCTCATTACACATATTTTCATATATAACACGTATTACACTTATTCACTAAACTGGAAAACACTCTGGGCTATAAATCATTAAATAAGATATGATAAATTCTACATTTACATTCCCAGTCCTCGCATGTGCACCAAAACATGGTCAAACTCCACACATGCAAACCATATGCATCCTTCAAAAATGTCCCATAACAAACAGTTGTTTTTAACATAAAACTCTTCTGAACACATATTAAATGCAATTTAACAACATTTTGTGTAAAATGTGATATTCACCCAAATAATTCTCAACCGATGAACAAAACTGGGAGCTCTCTTGCACAATGTATGTTCTCACGTCTCTAACCAGCACACATGCACAACACAAGAGAGTGCCGGAAAGCAGGTGTCACAAAACTCTGGTTCTTAAAGGGGCCATGTCAAATTTATGTCTAGAGTTTCATTTCATGAAATTTATCCACTTGGCTACATATGTGTTGTAAAACATTTGTACTTTGCCATGTTAACATTCTGAATTTATTGCGCTAACATGCTATATGTGGTCATGATATGCACTGGTTACCATCTGGTATTGTATTTTATGATGTTTTTTTTTTGTTTGTTTTTTTTTTTTTTTTACTTATTATTTTAGATTATGAAAAGATTTTTTAGATTTGTTTTACAAACAAGCATCAATAATACAGAAAAAATGGCTGTACAAAAGGGTGGCAATTCTGCACTCTACTGTGTCCATGTTGTCTGATCTCGACTGAGTGACAAAATTGACCGGGAAAAAGATGTTGGTGTGAAAGTAGGTGGTGCACCAGGTCACAACTACCTATCATGTGGAAATTTGCGCAGGCAAGCTGTTTTAAACCACAACAACTAACTTGAAAACACCTTTTTTTTTTCTTCACCAGATTTTGTTCAAAATGGAGTCACACCCATTCTTTCTTTGATTTTGCTAGAAAAATATTTTCACCTTTATACTATATAATTTAATGTACATCATTTTGCTGACAAATGCCCATTATAGTGGCTGTGATAATGAAACTCCCACTTTTCAGCCAATCTCCTTTTTTGTAAATGTGTTGCATTGCCTTTTTCTCAAGAAAGTACAGGACATTAGCTAGATCAACCTGAAAAAAATACCTTTTTTTTTTGATTGTTTCTTTTTTATTTTTGTCTTTTTTCAAGTCAATCTAGACATTTGCTGTGTATGGAATAGTATACTACCATACTACTCTGTTTTGTCTGTATATCAGCTGCAGAAGACAAAGATTATTATGGTAGTATGCTATTTGAAAGAAAATATCATAGAAAATAAATGCACAGAGGCATTGCAAATATGGCCACTGAGTGAACTGACTATTGTCTTAAATATATTTTAAGTCAAACCACTTCAAAATATATTTGTATATAATATTTTGCATTTTCTTTGTTTGACAATGTGCAGAATATTGCTGAACAGTGTGATCTGTTTGAAAAAAATAAAACAAAATAAAAAATAATATACAGGTGCATCTCAATAAATTAGAATGTCGTGGAAAAGTTCATTTATTTCAGTAATTCAACTCAAATTGTGAAACTCGTGTATTAAATAAATTCAATGCACACAGACTGAAGTAGTTTAAGTCTTTGGTTTTTTTAATTGTGATGATTTTGGCTCACATTTAAAAAAAACCCACCAATTCACTATCTCAAAAAATTAGAATATGGTGACATGCCAATCAGCTAATCAACTCAAAACACCTGCAAAGGTTTCCTGAGCCTTCAAAATGGTCTCTCAGTTTGGTTCACTAGGCTACACAATCATGGGGAAGACTGCTGATCTGACAGTTGTCCAGAAGACAATCATTGACACCCTTCACAAGGAGGGTAAGCCACAAACATTCATTGCCAAAGAAGCTGGCTGTTCACAGAGTGCTGTATCCAAGCATGTTAACAGAAAGTTGAGTGGAAGGAAAAAGTGTGGAAGAAAAAGATGCACAACCAACCGAGAGAACCGCAGCCTTATGAGTATTGTCAAGCAAAATCGATTCAAGAATTTGGGTGAACTTCACAAGGAATGGACTGAGGCTGGGGTCAAGGCATCAAGAGCCACCACACACAGACATGTCAAGGAATTTGGCTACAGTTGTCGTATTCCTCTTGTTAAGCCACTCCTGAACCACAGACAACGTCAGAGGCGTCTTACCTGGGCTAAGGAGAAGAAGAACTGGACTGTTGCCCAGTGTTCCAAAGTCCTCTTTTCAGATGAGAGCAAGTTTTGTATTTCATTTGGAAACCAAGGTCCTAGAGTCTGGAGGAAGGGTGGAGAAGCTCATAGCCCAAGTTGCTTGAAGTCCAGTGTTAAGTTTCCACAGTCTGTGATGATTTGGGGTGCAATGTCATCTGCTGGTGTTGGTCCATTGTGTTTTTTGAAAACCAAAGTCACTGCACCCGTTTACCAAGAAATTTTGGAGCACTTCATGCTTCCTTCTGCTGACCAGCTTTTTAAAGATGCTGATTTCATTTTCCAGCAGGATTTGGCACCTGCCCACACTGCCAAAAGCACCAAAAGTTGGTTAAATGACCATGGTGTTGGTGTGATTGACTGGCCAGCAAACTCACCAGACCTGAACCCCATAGAGAATCTATGGGGTATTGTCAAGAGGAAAATGAGAAACAAGAGACCAAAAAATGCAGATGAGCTGAAGGCCACTGTCAAAGAAACCTGGGCTTCCATACCACCTCAGCAGTGCCACAAACTGATCACCTCCATGCCACGCCGAATTGAGGCAGTAATTAAAGCAAAAGGAGCCCCTACCAAGTATTGAGTACATATACAGTAAATGAACATACTTTCCAGAAGGCCAACAATTCACTAAAAATGTTTTTTTTATTGGTCTTATGATGTATTCTAATTTTTTGAGATAGTGAATTGGTGGGTTTTTGTTAAATGTGAGCCAAAATCATCACAATTAAAAGAACCAAAGACTTAAACTACTTCAGTCTGTGTGCATTGAATTTATTTAATACACGAGTTTCACAATTTGAGTTGAATTACTGAAATAAATGAACTTTTCCACGACATTCTAATTTATTGAGATGCACCTGTATATATATATATATATATATATATATATATATATATATATATATAGTTAGTTAGTTAGTTATATAGTAATTGTAAAGAAATAGGAGGAATGTGTGAAATTTGTGAAAAAAAAAAAAAAACTTGCAAAATGTCACTAATATGAAGGCACCTTGGCTCTGAGAAGATGGTAGTCATAGAAACAGTGAGGAGAAAAAGAGACAAGGAAGGTAGACGCTGAATGACAGTGACAGGTCATTTCTTTGTAGTGCTAACCCTTAGTAAACGACAGCTCCATTCTGTTGACTAAAGACATTGCTCCCGTGGACAGACACATTTTCAGAAGCTAACTCTCAGAGGGAGACATTTCTTTGTAATGTGCAACACAGCGAGAACTTGTATTGGTTAAATTTGCTTGTAACACGTCTCTCCTGTTTCCACTTTTTTGTTTTTTGTTTAAATCTGACTATTTCTGAATCTGTGTAGCATGTTAAACCTGCTTCAAATACAGAAGTAGTTGCTACAAGATGCTTAGTAGCTAACCACATTGAAGCGAAATACTTTGAAGCTATGTACAGTAGTCGGCAATATTATCTCTTGGACTTCCCAAACCTTCTTGATAATTTAAGTGAGTGCATTGGATGAATGCCTTCATTTGGTCACATCTAAACAAATGTAGTGCTTTGTCATGCTACACTGCTACTTGTTGAGAAAAAAAAAAAAAAATGCTTGTAACTGATACTTACAGTACTTAAATATTTTTTATTTGAGTATTGTCTGTTTTGTTGTCTCAGATGCTTCTCCTAAAATTCTTAACAATAAATAAATATAGACACGAATGAGACAGTTTTATTAAATGATTGATTGATTGATTTGTGATTCTCATGAAACACTTTAAGAAAATGTCATATTTATTGCAAAATCAATACATAATAATAATAATAATAATAATAATAATAATAATAATAATGATAATGAAATTATATTTTGCAGAAACAAAATTAAGTATACATTTAGAACTTAAGCACATTTTACTCCCAATTCTCAGTACAGAACACATCAGGTTTAGCAGTGTGACAGATTTCTATTGTTTTCAGTGGTGATTCTCATTACCGTAACAGCATAACAGTAATGATTACCACTGTCCTATGTCTGCCAAATATGTTGAGTGGTCCAAACATCATCTGCAGCCTGAAACTGAGCACAGTAAAGCTATAGGATGCTCCCTTGCTCCCTTTCTTCCTATTTAGTGAATTACTTATTTTAGTGTGCTTTTTGTGTGCATTGTTTCAGAACAGTTCGAAATGCACCTTGTTTTCATCCTAACTTCATATAAAGCCTCTGTACGCTATTTTTTTTTTTCTCAATGTGATAATGCACAGTAAATATATGATTTCTGATGAAAAACTAGTGCTATAGTCCAGTATAGTGGTCACTGTGTGCAACAGCATGCTGTTTTGCGATAAATCGCTAAAATGTAAAAAAAAATTTAAAAAATATGGCATATCGGATGAAACTAGAGAGTCTAATATTTTGACTCAAACAGTTTTCAATGTTAAAACATAATTAGGTTTCTTACCAGATGTAGTTTTGCTGTTGTTTCTCCCAAAGTCAAACTCTGCTGTGATCAGCGGCATGTTGTTTTGTCACATGACTCTGTACATCAAATTTAGAGTTAAGTTTTACTTAAACTCATTTAATGTCAGCATGAAACACCATTCACAGCTCATTTTACATCCGTAATGTGGCACAATTCCGAAACAGGTTATTCAATGAAAAAATTCAATGAGAAAAATGAAAAAGCAAGGCGATATTATCCATCAGGAAATAAAAAGATAGGAAAGAGAAAGAGGAATCTGTTTGAGTGATCTTTTTTTTTATTTTATTTTTATTCAGTTCTATTCGATGACACTACTGACAAAAAAATAAATAAAAAATACTTCACATGCACTTGGCACACTGTAGTGACAGTGATAATAAAAAGGGAAAATAGGTCAGTTTTTCTGTTTACTTAAGATGAAAAAAAAAAAAAAAACAGCCTCCAATTCAAAACAAAGAAATGGAAAAGTTGTATTTTACTGGAGAGAAAACTACCAAAACAGAGGAGCACAGCACGACACAGATGAGCTCTGAGTGTTGCAGGGCATCTAACTAGCTGTCAGCTGAGGAATGCTTTGTGGTTTGTTCTCCAAATCCAGGCAGAAGTTGGGAAGCTTAGCGCATGGCCTTCATTATTTTCGGTTTACCTGAGCAATAGGGATTTACAGAAAACAACAGAATACTCTCGCTGTTGACACCAATTAATCTGAAGTCTTTCAAATGCCTGAAGTGAAAACTTTTCAGTAAATAATGATTATCAACAGACCAGAATGGCATGCTGCATTGTAATCCAAAATGAGTAAATGTAAATAATGAGTTAATACTCATTACATTATGTTATCTAAAAAGAAGAGTGTGTGTGTGTGTGTGTGTGTGTGTGCGCGTGTGCGTGTGCGTGTGCATGTTTCATACTTTTTTATACCTTTGGGGAAAAAATAGCTGAAAATATCCCAGGAGTTAGCTAAATCTGGAAATAAATAAATAAATAAAATTCTTGATGGATGGATGGATGGATGGATGGCAGTCTCATCATGATGGACGGACAGACAGATGAATGAATGAATGGCAGCCTCATCATCAGGATGGACGGACAGATGGATGGATGGATGGCAGTCTCATCATGACAGATGGATGGATTGTTTCTCATCATGATGAACGGACGGATGGATGGCAGTCTCATCATGATGGACAGACGGATGGATGGATGGCAGTCTCATCATGATGGATGGATGGATGGAATGATGGATGGTAGTCTCATCATGATGAACGGACGGATGGATGGCAGTCTCATCATGATGGACAGACGGATGGATGGATGGATGGCAGTCTCATCATGATGGATGGATGGATGGAATGATGGATGGCAGTCTCATCATGATGGACGGACAGATGGATGGATGGCAGTCTCATCATGACGAATGGATAGATGGATGGACTGATGGATTGCTGGCAGTCTCATCATGATGGATGGATGGATGGATGCAGTCTCATCATGATGGATGGATGGATGGAATGATGGATGGCAGTCTCATCATGATGGATGGATGGATGGATGGATGGCAGTCTCATTATGATGAACGGATGTATGGATGGCAGTCTCATGGATGGATGGATGGATGGATGGCAGTCTCATCAGGATGGGTGGATGGACAGACAGACTTATTGATGGATGGCAGTCCTCATCATGACAGACAGACAGATGGATGGATAGATGGATGGCAGTCTCATCGTGACAAATGGATGGATGGATGGCAGTCTCATCATGATGAATGGATAGATGGATGACTGTCTCATCATGACGGACGGACGGACAGATTAATGGAAATCTCATCATCAAGATGGACAGACGGATGGATGGATGCATGGATGGATGGATGACAGTCTCATCATGACAAGTGAAGGGAGGGATGGATGGCAGTCTCATCATGACGAACAGATGGATGGATCTCAGTTTCATCATGACGGACGGATGTCAGTCTCATCATGACGGACAGATGTATGGATGTATGGATGGCAGTCTCATCTTGGTGGATGGATGGATGGATGGATGGATGGCAGTCTCATCATGACGAATGGATGGATGGATGGATGGATGGCAGTCTCATCTGGACGGACGGAAGGACGGACTGATGGATGGATGGCAGTCTCATCATGACAGATAGATGGATGGATGGATGGATGGATGGATGGATGGCAGTCTCATTGAATTGAACAGATAGATGGATGGTTAGATGGATGGATGATGGATGGATGGATGGCAGTTTCATCAGGACGGGTGGACGGATGGATTTATGGATGGATGGCAGTCCTCATCATGACAGACAGACAGATGGATGGATAGATGGATGGATGGATGGCAGTCTCATCTTGATGGACGGATGTATGGATGGCAGTCTCATGGATGGATGGATGGATGGCAGTCTCATCAGGACGGGTGGACATATGGACAGACTTATGGATGGATGGCAGTCCTCATCATGACAGACAGACGGATGGATGGATAGATGGATGGCAGTCTCATCATGACAAATGGATGGATGGATGGCAGTCTCATCATGATGAATGGATAGATGGATGACTGTCTCATCATGACGGATGGACGGACAGATTGATGGCAATCTCATCATCAAGACGGACAGACGGATGGATGGATGAGTGTTCAATCCTTTAGTGAGCAAGGCTTCATGGGATTTGTAGTCTGTTTTGGACTCCCTTTGTTTGATTTTTGATTTTTATCAGTAAAATGTATGACTTGGATTGTGGGCCTGAGTTAGGTTTTATGACTGTGTTAGGCCTGCCTTTGTCTTCTATCTGAATACATGAGGCCCAACAGATGGATGGTTGGATGGCAGTCTCATCATGACAGATGGATGGATGGCAGTCTCATCATGATGAACAGATAGATGGATGGTGTAACAGTTCGTGGAAAAGAGGATGCTGGGGCCGGTTTGACAAAACACGTAGACATTTATTGTCGCATACAATGAGGTCGCTTTTCAACAGTACACAAAAGGTTTGCTTTTCAGCTTCACTACACATAAAATCTGTTGGCTTTTCAGCTCAACACACAAACACAAACAGCTTCACGCATCTCTCTCTCCTGTCTGCCGCTTTCTCCTCTCCTTAAGTACTCCTGCTGCCCCTCTCCTGTGAAAGCGAGACCGGTGTGGCACCCCTGTGAAAGTCATTCGCCACTTATCTTCCCAGCCTCATTCTGCTCACTTGGTTCTGCCCTGCTCACCACATAGCCCCATCACCGAACTCAGGTCGGAGATTCATCCAGCCTGTGACCTATTCCCTCCACCCCATTTCTAGGGAGGGAGTGTCGACGGGTCACACCGGTCTCCGGATCTGACCTGTGCATGCCTGGGAGGGGGAACAGAGTAAAAGAGAGGAGAAAGAGAAGGTGGGGGGGGAGTGGAAATAACAAAAGGGAGAGAGAAAGCAGAGATGGGAGAGAGAGGAGCACGTTGGCCCCAGATACGCCATCGAGTAGTCCTC
The DNA here is from genome assembly GCF_019703515.2 of Myxocyprinus asiaticus. Taxonomy (NCBI): domain Eukaryota; kingdom Metazoa; phylum Chordata; class Actinopteri; order Cypriniformes; family Catostomidae; genus Myxocyprinus; species Myxocyprinus asiaticus. Next base: position 4,148,036 of record NC_059393.1, read on the forward strand.
AGCCCTCTGTCCTGCTTCCATCTGCGATGCCGAGTGATGGAACTGGACCCCTTAGCCGTCCCTTCTGGTTGCCGGTTGATGCGGGGCTCCTGCGCCATCGGAATGAACACTCCCTCGGCGTCATGACCCCCAGTCAGCGGCGAGGACTCCTTGGACAGTGCATCCTTCCTTCCTGGGTTTTGGTACCAGAGTAACAGTTCATGGAAAGGAGGATGCTGGGGCCAACTTGACAAAACATGTAGACATTTATTGTTGCACTTTTCAGTCTCACACAATAAGGCCGCTTTTCAGCAGTACACAAAAGGTTTGCTTTTCAGCTTCACTACACATAAACTCTGTTGGCTTTTCAACTCAAAACACAAACACAAACAGATTCAGCCATCTCTCTCTCCCGTCTGCTGCTTTCTCCTCTCCTTAAGTACTCCCACCACACCCTTGCTGGAATGCGAGACCGGTGTGGCACACAGGTGAAAGTCATTCGCCACTTATCTTGCTGGCCTCGCTCTGCCCAGTCTCCGCTTGGCTCAGCCCTGCTCACCACAGACAGTTAGATGGATGGATGGATGGATGGATGGATGGCTGTCTCATCTTGACTAACGTACGGATGGATGGATGGCAATCTCCTCATCAGGACAGACAGACAGACGTACGGATGAATGGATGGATGGCAGTCTCATCATGATGAACGGACAGATGGACAGACGGATGAATGGATGGATGACAATCTCCTCATCAGGACGGACCGACGGACGGAAGGATGAATGGATGGATGGCAGTGTCATCATGATCAACGGACAGATGGATGGATGGATGGATGGATGTAGTCTCATCATGATGGACAGACGAATGGATGGCAGTCTCATCATAATGGACAAACAAATGGATTGATGGATGGATGGATGGATGGTAATCTGATTATGATGGATGGATAGACAGATGAATGGATGGCTCATAATGATGAACAGATGTATGGATGGATGGATGCAGTCTCATCGTGACAAACAGGCGGATGGATGGATGGATGGATAGATGGATGAATGCATGGCAGTCTCATCATGATGGACGGGTGGATGGATGGATGGATGTATGGTAGTCTCATCAGGATGGATGGACGAATGGATGGATGGATGAATGGCAGTCTCATCATGATGGACAGATGGATGGATGGCAGACTCATCATGATGGACAGATGGATGGATGGCAGTCTCATCATGATGGACAGACAGATAGATGGATGGCTGTCTTATCTGGATGGACGGACGGACAGATTGATGGATGGATGATGACAGACTCATCATGATGGACAGATGGATGGATGGCAGTCTCATCATGATGGATGGATGGCAGTCTCATCATGACGGATGGATAGATGGATGGATGGACAGACGTACAGATGGATGGATGGCAGTCTCATCATTATGGATGGATGGATGGATGGCAGTCTCATCATAAGGGACAGACGGATGGATGGATGGCAGTCTCATCATGATGACAAACAGATGGATGGATGGATGGCAGTCTCATCATGATGAACGGACAGATGGATGGATGGATGGATGGATGGCAGTCTTATCATGACAGAGGGACAGATGGATGGCAGTCTCATCAGCATGGATGGATGGATGGTTGGATGGATGCTTGGGTGGATGGATGAATGGATGGATGGATGGTAGTCTCATCACGATGAACAGACAGATGGATGGATGATGGATGGATGGATGATTAGATGGCAGTCTCATGATGACGGAAGGATGGATGAATGTTTGGGTGGCAGTCTCATCTTTACGGACAGATGGATGGATGAATGGCAGTCTCATCATGACAAACGGACAGATGGACGGACGGACGGATGGATGACAGTCTCATCATAATGGATGAATGGACGAATGGATTGATGGATGGATGGCAGTCTCATCAGGATGGAGAGAGAGACAGATGGATGGATGGATGGATGGATGAATGGATGGATGGATAGATGGCAGTCTCATCAGGACGGACAGACATACGGATGGACAGACAGACAGACAGACAGACAGATAGATAGATAGATAGATAGATAGATAGATAGATAGATCTGTCAAGGGCTCTATCGTAAACTACCATTTTTCACTCATCTGGCTTCAGTTATGACAGCATGGTTAATAACAAGGCATACTTTAAAATAGAGTCATTAACCTTCAGACAGGTTTCGGATTTGTTAATACTTGACTGGTTAGTGATCAGTATACCATAACAGGAAATGAACAGGTCAATGCTGAGGTAAATTTCCCTGTTCACATCTGGTACAGGGGGTCTGATCACAAGTGATCACAAGTAATTTTGTCACAAAAAAATTGCCAAAGATATCTCTTCCATGTTAATCAGAGTACAAAATAGTCCAAGCGATGATATACTGCATTCGAAGGGAACTCTTACATTAACAATAGCTTTGTGTGAGGTAGAGAGTTGAATTTCAGTTATTAATTGCTGAAAATTGTGTCCTGGTAGACTCTGTGAATGTGTCATATGGCATTTTAACAAATACATCACACAGAATGTGGCATGTTGTTGTAATCAGTCATAAGACACGTGAGAGCCAATACGCATTTGACATCATTGCCTAGTAAACTGTCCTAACACTTCTTGAGGCAGCAGTAACATTGAATACAGTAAAATTAGTGCAGGATTTGACTGTTACGGCCACTATGGTGGATGGAAATGAAGATAATTTAAGAAAATTTTAAATTTGGTCTATTCCTCACACAGAGCTATCATATGGCTTCTGAAGAATTGGATTTTAATATGCAAATTTAATGTATATTATTTGATCTATTACAACATTTTGACACACTTTTTTTTTGTTGCCATTTTCATATTATCATCAACTAAAATTTTATTTTTGTAGGCTAAAATTATATGCCATTTAAGTTAGAGTAAAACTGACTAAAATGAATGAATTTGAGATTATGAAATTTAAACTCAATTTAAAGGACATTTTCTTCAAAAGTCTAAAACCATGACTTGTGCAACACTGTAAAAATCCAACTTTAATTTTGTCAGATAAACTTTTAACAATTTTGATTGAACAAATGTTGAAAAAGTTGAGATTACTTAAATAGCATAAAAGTTGACTTTATTTATTTTTTAAGTTATATATGTATATATATTATATATAAATACCCCCCTCACCACCCCCCTTTGTCTGAGGGCAAAACGTTGCACGTTGAAGGGCTTGAAAAGTGCCCCATTTTCTTGTTAAGAAAAATTGGCAATCTTTAACATGACACATGCAAATTTATTATGATGAAAGAATTGTAATTTGTGGGTGAAACAAGACAGTAAACATTCAAAGGTGCATCAGGTTGACGTTTGAGTATCAGAATGACTGGTCACTTCATCATCCACTGTCAACTCACATCCCAGAGGGCTACCATGAAATATAATTTAATAGTTTGTGTGTCTGTGAAGTGCTTCATTCATTGAGAATTTAGTCACGAGCATCTGAAAGTAGTTTATTACAGTTTCAGTTTATGATGAAGTCGTTCAGGTTAGAGGTGAGTCACCACCGTGCTATCCTGTTGTTGACAAAACAAGAGCATAGTAATATTTGTATGAATCATTGGTATATTATACAATATGTAACTGAAATGTAAAACATGCAACCATTTAACTTTCCGGACAGGCCAGTACTTTAAGGATCTACAAATGGTATGTATATGATGCCACACACGTGTATTACAGATCTGTGATTCACCCATTATTTTTCTACAAGTTACAATGTAGTAAACTGACCATTATTTGTATTATTAGTATAATTATTATTTATCATACAGTAAGTCTAGACCTCTCCGGTGTGTGATTACTTTTCGACTTGTCTCCCAAACGCTTCTTTTCCCGTCTTTTTTGTTGTGAGTCTAGCAGGAGAGACGGGCCTCGGGGGGGATGTATTGCTTAAGGCCGCACAACAGCAAATTCACTCATTCTTCCTATCTCTCTCTCTCTCTCTCTCTCTCTCTCTCTCTCTCTCTCTCTCTCTCTCTCTCTCTTTCTCTCTCTCGCTCTCTCTCTCCCCATTCTTTCTTTAACAATTCCTTTCATCTCATCACCCACCTGTCTGTTTGACTGACAAACTTTCAAGTTTATTTCTGGTATGGAGTGTGCAGTCACGCACATAAAGTCCTTGAGTTAATATTTGATCAAACCGCTCTCCTACATGCTTGCAATGCTTCACTTATTACTTTTATGCCTAACTCTGTTATTGTGTAAACATCTTTTCTCATCATAACAGTAATTTTATCAGTCTGGCGGATATGACAGTAACATATTTAGCAATGACACTAACATACTGAAAATAGAATCACCTTTCTGTTATAAGAGAATTCCAAAACATTTCAGAAAAGATGCATATTATGTCCCTATATAAAAATGATAAAGTTAAATTAAAGAAAGAACACATCTGTAACATTTTCGAATAACATTAATAACATTAACACACATTATTACACTATATAAATGTGTTATAAAGTTGTAATATTGATACTCACTTTGAGACAACAGAATGAAACATTTAAAAGTAGAAACTTTCTTAAAAATGGACAAATCAGTTCAGATGAAAGAAAAATTTGGAGTGAAACTTCAAAGTACATTTAATAACATGATTTAACATTATTACAACATGTTATAGTGCAAAAAAAATTTAATAAAGTAAAAATTACTAAAACTTTTCAAAATAGTTTCAAACACTTACAAACACTTACAAACGAAAAAAAAAATCAGTTCAGATTAAAAGTAGAAAATATCAATAAAATGTCATAGTAACATTAATAAACATTAACAAACATTACTATAATTTATTAAAGTGTAATAAAGTCGTAATGATGATATTCACTTTGAGTGAACAATATTAAACATTTCAAAAGAAATTCATTCTTTCTTAAAAATGGACAAATCATTTCAGACTGAAGAGAGAATCTGAGAAACACTTCAAAGTAACATTTATAAACATTATTAAACAATGCAATAGTCTAATAATTTTGAAATAATATTTACTTTGACACAACAGAATGATACATTTCAAAAGAGATTCATATTCATTCTCTCTTAAATATGGAAAAATCAGCTCAAATTAAATGTTAAAAACATGATTGAAACTTCATAGTAACATCAATGTACTAGTAAACATTATCATACTATATAATAGTGTAATAATGCTGTAATAATAATAATCATATTTATTTTGAGATTACAGAATGAAACATTTCAAAAGATGTTCATATTTTTTCTCTCTTAAATATTGACAAATCAGTTCAGATTAAAATGGGAAAATATAAGTGACACTTCATAGTAACATCAATATCATGATTAAACATTATCACACCATGTAAATGTGTAATAATGTTGTAATAATAATTATGTTTACTTTGAGATAACAGAATGAAACATTTCAAAAGAGATTCATATTATTTCTCTCTTAAATATGGACAAATTCAGTTTAGATTAAATATTAAAAAAAACATCAGTAACACTTGATAATAACATTAATATGTTACATTAGTACAACATTAAAAATAGTGTTACATAATGTAATGCTTGACGGGATAGTTTACATCATTTACAATAGTATTTACACTATTTATACTAATACGTTTTTCAGAATGGGGATGGATTCTTTCGAGCACCAAAAAAAAAAAAAAAAAAAAAAAAAAAAGCATCATGAAAGCAATCAATAAACGTATTTTACTTATGCAGAGTGGTGAATGTGACAATGAGTCATCATACCTGCATACCAGAAGTCTCTTCTTCATGGGAAAACAACTCAAACATGTGACATTCACTGACCACAGAAAAAAGAAATGTGGTCTGATACAAAAATGAAACAGACATATCATACAGGTATGTTTCATATCACCTTGAATCAAATAAACAAGTCTGAGTTCAGGAGAACAAGGAGTTATGATGAAAAGAACTACTGCTGCCGGTTTAACGTCCTGGAACAGCCAATTCACCACCATAATTTATAGTCATTCATCTGAAATCAAACTGTCACATTGCTAGATAAGACCATAGCTGTTTTTTAATCATCTCAGATTAATTTATGGGTCATAAACAAAAACATGCTAGATCAACTATATCTATTGATTGTTTAAAGGTGTGGTTAAAGCTGAAGTGAGTCATTTCTTTGCCACTAGCATGAACAAACATATATGCAAAAAAAAACAAAAAAAAAACAACAACATTGTTTTCAAAATGCTTTCCAAATATTGTTGTTTGCACAAACAGATAATCCTGCCAAAAAATAATGTGGTAACACTTTACATCAATGTCCTCTTTGTTAAGGGATTTTAAAGGCATTCATCCATGACAAATAATTTATAAGTCTGAGAGTGACATTCAGGCAATATTTGCCAAATAGTGAGTGTTATAAATGCTCAATTACACTTGTTCAACATTAGTAACCTATGACAATTTATCTTAATGTAAATAGACGCATATGAAGCATTTATTAAGGAGTAATCAACAATATAAACATATGTACATAAAGTTAATTATGTTTAATGGTCATCAGGCTTTATTATATGATATATGCTGTGAATGAGCATGAAGAAGTCTTTAGGTAACTACGACTAGTTAAGTTGGGACAGCACTTGGAGACAGCACCATTCTTTTTACATCAATGTGACAAGGAAAGTAACAACACAACTGAGTCAAGACATTACAGTAATGAACATAAACACAAAGTGACTGTAGCAAAATGACATAATTCCTCCTTTTATTCTCACTATAATAGTCTGTTTTTTGCTAGGGCAAAAGTTTGTGTATTTCATGGGTAACACTTTATAAAAAGTATATGTTAATAAAGTATGTATAAATCATTAGTAAACAATTAGTTTATTGTTAATTCATCATTTATTAATGTTTGTATCTACATTGTTAATACATTAATAATCTACATACAAATAATATGTTTTTCATTTAGTGTCACGGTAATTAACTACTTATTATTGTTTAATTAGTTTATATGTAAGGGTTAGATTAGTTTTTTTTTTTTTTTTTTTTAGTTTTTAGTTTGTTTTTTTTTTTTATCCTTTGTGAACATCTTGTTAAACATACCTAACAGATGAATTTCAAACCAGTAGTAAAGGAGATGTTTTTAATAGTTAATAAATACATGTAAAGAAATGTTAATGTATATAGTAAATTAATATGCATTTATGCTTAATTAATGCTTAATTGTTTAATTTATGTATTTGTAAACATTTTAGGAACACATAATATTAATGCAATTAAAGGGGACATGAAATGGAGAATAAAATTTTCCTTGATATTTAGACATATAATAGGTAACTTAATTATAAAAACATACTGTTAGTTTCAGAACTCAAAACTTCCTCCCTGGTCTAAAAAAAAGCATTTATAGTTACCAACCTGCTGAAACGTTTTGTTTTGAAATCTGTGTGTTTGTGATGTCATGAGACATTTACATGCATCATCGTCATGGTGCTCACTGTTATCGCCCACTGGTGCTCAGAGAGAAAGAGAGAGAGAGAGAGAGAGAGAGAGAGAGAGAGAGCAGGACATACAGGCCTAGTGTAGTGTGGCCTAACTATTCCCAATTCCTGAACACCAAAGGGAACCCATCTGGAATATTTTAAAGTATTTGAAGTACATCTCTTGGTGTTTTGAGCACAAACAAGTTTTCGTGCAAATCTGCACTATTTTTAATTGATGGTGTATGTAAACCTGTAATAGATGGACATCGACTCTGACCATTTTGATACGTTTTCGGTGATGTGCGTGACGCAGGATGATATATGTGTGCGTCCTGTTTCACCACTTTGGACTATGTGTGTGTGTTTTGTTTTTCTCATCTCATATCATCGTGGATTGCTTGTGAAACTGTGATAATTCGATTCAAGCATTGCAAAGGAACTATTATTAAAGGATGGGACAGTTAAAAACAATTGGACCAGACGTAAGTAAACCGTTTCATTCATGAATATTTAAAATGTCATGACTGTTTGATAGTTTATGGTGCTTAGTGTTAACAGTTGTGCTAGAGATGAACAGCTGGCCATCAGATAACCTTCTTTGGTAAGGCTCAAAACACACAACACAAGTGATACAGAAAACAAAGCATACATTAACAAAAATGAAATTGTGTTGTGTGTTTTGAGCCTTACTAAAGAAGGTTATCTGATGGCCAACTTTTAAAGTAATGAGTCATTGGGTAAATAGTTCTTCTAGTCACTTTAGATTAGCTCATGCAAAATAGTGAATTGTCATTAATTAAGTGCTTTAATAATAATAATCTTTATTATGCATTAATTGTATTAATATTAAGTGTTCCTATTTTTATTTTATTTTTTTGTAGTGGAGTCAAATACGTTAATTAAGCATACAGTAAATGTGTATCAATTCAGTGCTGTGAAAAAGTATTTGCCCCTTCCTGATTTTTTATATTTTTGTGTATTTTTCTCACTAAATTGTTTCAGATCTTCAAACGAGATATAACAAAACAAAGGCAACCTAACTAAACATATATATATATATATATATATATATATATATATATATATATATATATATATATATATATATTATTGAAGCAAAAAAGTTATCCAACGTATATCACCCATGTGAAAAACGAACTGCTTCTTAACTTAATAGCTGGTTGTGCCACCTTTAGCAGCAACAACTGCAACCAAATGCTTCCGATAACTGGAGATCAGTCTTTCACAACGCTGTGGTGGAATTTTGGCCCACTCTTCTTTGCAGAACTGCTTTAGTTCAGCCACATTGGAGGGATTTTGAGCATGAACTGCCCATTTAAGGTCCTACCACAGCATCTCAAACAGGTTCAAGTCAGGACTTTGACTAGGCCACTCCAAAACTTTAATTTAGGTTCTTTTGAGCCATTCAGAGGTGGACTTACTCCTATGCTTTGGTCTTGCTGCATAATCCAGTTGTGCTTGAGCTTCAACTCACAGACTGATGACTGGATGTTCTCCTTTACGATTTTCCGGTAGAGAGCAGAATTCATGTTTCCCTCAATAATTGCAAGTCGCCCTGGCCCTAAAGCAGCAAAGCATCCCAACACCATCACACTACCACCACCATGCTTGACCGTAGGTATGATGTTCCTTTTGTGGAATTCTGTGTTTGATTTACAGTAGATGTAACGGGACCCCGTCTTCCAAACAGTTCCACTTTTGACTCATCAGTCCACAGAACATTCTCCCAAAAGCTTTGAGGATCATCAAGGTGTGTTTTGACAAAATTCAGATGAGCCTTAATGTTCTTCTGGGTTAGCAGTGGTTTTTACCTCGCCACTCTTCCATGGATGACATTTTTGGCCAGTATCTTTCTGATAGTGGAGTCATGAACAATGACCTTTATTGATGTGAGAGAGGTCTGCAGTTCCTTGGATGTTGTCCTGGGCTTTTTTGTGACTTCCTGGATGAGTCTTGGAGGAATTTTGGAAGGTCAGCCACTTTTGGGAAGGTTCACTACTGTGCTAAGTGTTCTCCATTTGGAGATAATGGCTCTCATTGTGGTTCTTTGGAGTCCCAGAGCTTTTGAAATAGCTTTTTAACCCTTCCCAGACTGATGTATTTCAATCACCTTTTACTCATCATTTCTGGAATTTCTTTCAACCTTGGCATAGTGTGCTACTGAGTGAGAACTTTTAGCCAACTTCATGCTGCTGAAAAAGTTCTATTTAGGTGTTGATTTGATTGAACAGGGCTGGCAGTAATCAGGTCTGGGTGTGTCTAGTCCAGCTGAACCCCATTATGAATGCAGTTTCATAGATTTGGGGATTTATTAACTAAGGGGCAAATACTTTTTCACACATGCACAGTTGGTATTTGATAACTTATTTGCTTCAATAAATAACATTATCATTTAAAAATTGTATTTTGTGTTTATTCAGATTGCCATTGTTTTATGTTAGATTTTGTTTGAATTTTTGAAACAATTTAGTATGAGATATACACAAAAAAAGAAGAAATCAATTTTACAACAATTTTACATATTTTTATTAACTATTAATGAATAACTTCTTAATGTTCTCATGAACCATTAGCAACACATTAACTACTGGTTTGAAATAAATGTGTTAGGTATGGTTAACAAGTTGTTAACAAAGAATAACACACACACACACACACACACACACACACACACACATATATATATATATATATATATATATATATATATATATATATATATATATATATCAGTCATATATATATATATATATATATATATATATATATATATATATATATATATATATATATATATATATCAGTATATCTAACCCTTTACATATTAACTAATTAAGCAATAATAATTTGTAAAGTACAGTAAAAATAAATGAATAACATACTGTACTATTTGTATATAGGCAATTAATGTATTAGCAGTGTAGAGACAACCATTTATAAATTATGAATGAACTATAAACTGATAGTCTACAAATGATTTATAAGTACTTTATTAACATATACTTATTATAAATTGTTACCATTTTATGTTTTTATTTCAAACAAGTGTTGATGAATGTATTTATTAAGCTATTTTAACATGTCAGTTAAAATGCTCACTATTTGGCAAGTATTGGATGAAAGTCGATATTTTAATTGTTAGAACAGCATATAAATGATTTATAATCCATTTGTAAATTACTTATTAGTCAATAATGAATGCCTTAATAAACCCTTAACAAAGTGAACATTCATGTAAAGTGTTACCAAGTATTTTAAAAAAGAAACATATTTTGACCCACTTTGTTTTAAGTGTCTTTAACTTCCATTCACTTAAGCATTTGATACAATGTACTTATAATGTACACATGCATTGTTGCATTGAGGTTACATTTAAAGCACCCGTATTTAAAGAACCTGCATTTAATTATATCTGTAGTTACAGTTAACCTTACCCCTTACCCTAAACCTAACCCTACTACATTCCTTACCTTACACCCTGACCCCTAACCCTTCCCTTACCCCTACTCCTAAACCTGCCTGTACCTCAGCCTCATAAATGTGAATCTTGTGAAATTTTTGCACAGAAGAACATGTTACACACAATAATAATAATAATAATAATAATAATAATAATAATAATAATAATAATAATAATGCATTGTGTTTTCTGTATTTTAAAGTTAGTACATAGTTGTTAAAGACACCTAATATAAAGTGGGTCCAACTATTTTTGTCCAATCAAATGCCTTGTAAATTGTTGTTTAATTTGGAAATATGCCAACACAAAGAAAACTGAACTCTTAAAGCGATTTCATGGAGGTTTTAATACATAGAATGTTTTCTGAAGATCTAGAGGAACTTAGAGGAACTTGAAAAGACTCTTCAATGACATCAGACTGTAAAACCCTTTGATTCTTATTTGAACCTTTCTTTATTTAGAGAGATGTTCAAACGTGTATGGAACCTGCCACATTATTATTGCTGCTGTGGATGGAAAATGTGTTTTGGTATTCTGATGATGGCAGGAGAGGTTTAACAGAGTAGCCTCTTCCAAATATAACACATAAATTGTTCCTGCTGGAACTCTTAATACAACTCCTAAACAAGATAGCTATTTGTCAGCGCATGAAAGAAGCAGTCTTTTACATGGCTAGCTCTTTGTAAGGTAACCTCTCACTTAGTAGGGAAATAAGCAGACATTATGGGCATATTTTAGATTTAGCAGTAGATATTGCCTTTTATCCTTGTTTAGGAGAAAGCAGTGGCATAAAATGACATCTTGACATTGCTCAGACCTCATCAAATGCTTTACAGACAGTCAGACTACTTCCCTCTGGAAAGGATGGATAGCTCATTGTAGCAACTGAGTGTTTGTGCTAAATGAACAACAAGGCATTTGGAATGGTGTCAAGGAAGGGACATGGTGTGATTAATACTTTATGTTGTTCTGGCACCATTTCTTCCAAAGAAGGCAACTCCAGCTGGAAATGTTTCGGATTCAAAGGGGAGCATTGCTTTATTTGCCAGCAGGGACACATAAATTAGTATCATAAAATACGTTTTGATTCACTTTCCACTGAGGAAAGACAAACTCTGCACAACCTTTTTACAAATTTGACCCATATATTACAATACAGTGTGAATGTATACACATTAGACGTGCATTGAGTCAGAATATTTGATTTATTTATTTATTTTTGCCTGCAGTTATTGATAACAGTTCTTTGTCTATTTTTTTATTTTCTGTTTTTTGTTTTTTTTACATCAACATGAAATCAAAATTGACACTATGTCCTCTCTTAATACACATTTTTGTCATTAATAATATATTTTTATTCATGTACAATGCATTTTTTTTATTTTTATTTTTTTATGAAAAGCATAGGTTGTTAAAGTTAGCTTATTTTTAACTTAATAAAACAAGAATAGTAATTGATGACGTTTTAAAGTCATTATAAGGGTGATGTAATGTTTGTGAATAAAATACAATTGTAACAGTATAAGGATGGGCAAGGAGGAGGCGGGAACCGGCTGAACGGTCAACATAAAGTTTAATGGTAAACATAAATTTGAACCAACATAAAACATAAGGACACACACACACACAACGCGGCCGCTTGCGTCTCTCTTTCTCTCTCTTGAACTGGTGCCTCCAGCTCCCCTTTATCTTGCTCTCCCGCTGATCAGCTGATTAGAGATGAAAGGAGGTGTGGGGAGAGGGAAAGGGCAAGCGGAGACACAGAGAGAGAGAGAGAGAGAGAGGAGAGAGAGAGAGAAGAACTTGCTCCCCCTGGCGGACAGCAGCGAGTCCTCCAGCCCCTGGAGGACGGAACTGTTCCTCCCCTTCTTTGGTGGACGGCAGCGGTTCCTCCAGTTCTCGGCGGCCAGCAGCGACCCCTCCATCCCCAGGCAGAGGGCCGCAGCTGCACCCCTGGAGGATGGTAGCGGCGAGGACTCCGCGACAGCGCATCCCTCCTCCCTCCCGGGTTTCAGCACCACTGTAACAGTATAAGGACAGGCAAGGAGGAGGCGGGAACCGGCTGAACATTCAACATAAAGTTTAATCAGAAACTCAACATAAAACAAACATAAACATAAGGACACACATGCAACGCGGCCACGTGCATCTCTATCTCTCTCGAACCGGCTCCCCTTTATCTCGCTCTCCCACTGATCAGCTGATTCAGCACCGGCAATGCACCCACACGGCCCGGCCATGCCCTCCTCCTCGTCACAACAATATACATTTTGTGCACACCATAGTCATTATTTTTAGTATAAAACACTTTTTTGTTTCTTTTTTTTTTTTTTTTTTTAGGAGAACTAAAAATTAATTTGTAGGGTATAAAATTACCTGAAATACCCATCCCTTGTTGTGATCCAATAGCATCAGAATTTATGAACATATTGCCCCTTCAGTAACACTGTATTTAGTGACTTTAGTGCGTAGCTACAAGCTGAATAACACTACATGACTTTAATGCTAATTTTAGCTCTGATTTTCAGTCGTGCCAAGTTTGTGCCCAAAGTCTGAGAAAAGAGTGTAGTGTATGATGGTTGCTGATTTCTATTATTTCATCTAGTTGGAGGATATCAGACATGTTTGATATTTTTGAGCCTATTATCCATTACTACAGAGGAAATCGTGTAGCGCATGTCTGAAATACGAAGTCATACGGTGAGCAGCCAATGGAAATCAAGTGTACAGGTCCAAGAAACCTCAAGAAATGTTGACAGTGAATAAGCACTCAAGTGGAGTTTAACTTTTACTGGACTCACCTCCAACCATACTGGCTTACCCAAGACTGCACCCAAGTGCATTTGGCCCATGTCTTTCGTGACTCAGAACACAGAGTAGCAGCAGCAACAACAGCAGCCAGCAGTTCCCGAATCCATGTTTGTTTACATTTGTCTCCTATAACGGGAGGGTGTGTGTTTTTTTGTATAAGTTTGTGATTGGATTGGACAGACTTGGGTAATGTGTGATCCCCAGGTGTTTGTATTTTGTGATCCCAGTCGTTTGGCCGAGTTTTTGTCTGAATTGATTTTCAAAGTCGGTAAGTGCATGCTGCCTTGTATTTTGAAATTTTTAAAGATGTAAATGTTGTGTATTGTGGTCCAGTCTTAACATGATTACTTAACTAAATTAAAACATTAGTTTAGTTAGTTAATAGTTTGACAAGTCACAGTTTAGCACTTCCCCAACACTGGTCTGCAGAATTTTAAAGCATAAACACTAATATTATATGTTTTAGCTCATGAAAAGCCTAACATTTGAGTTTTTATTTATTTATTTTTTCAAGTTCATATTCGATTGAAAGAATTTAAGACAGCATTCTTTTAAAAATCTGCAGAATGTGATGATTTTGTAATAGAATGTGTGAGATGTTTTTGACAGATACGGGGAGGCAGTCCACAGATGTACTTGTTGGCTTGAATGACTGAATTTAAGCCAGAGCCAAGTCAAACAGCCTCTAATAGGAATGAACCTTGTCTTTGGCAATGCTAAAGAACTCCTCCCTTGAATGATAGGACTCTCAATATCTCTCCTTATTCGGCTCTGAAAGGATTGGAAGAGGTTATCAATTTTAAACAAGGAGATAAACTCAAAACATACCAGACATGTTCTGGTCAGGATCTGTCAAGTAGTTTTCCAACAACCTCCATTAATGAACTAGTGTCTGGGTGATTCCTGGAGAACTTGTTGCAGGACACTTTGAGAAAGCAGGGGGTGGGGGGTTAGGATTAGGGTTACAGGATTTAAATGACAGGGTTATAGTTCTGGGATGTATATGTTGGATTTTAAGTTTGGGGTTCTGAGATTTAGATGCTGTATTTTAGGATTAGGGTTTTGGGATTTAAATGTAACATTTTGGGTTTAGGGTTCTTGGATTTTAATTTTTGATTTTAATGTAAAGGTTCTGGGATTTAAATGTCAGATTTTAGGATTAGGGGCTGATGGGTGCTTTTGGTGTCTAAATATTGATGCACAAGGCTCTTGCACATGCAGCATCATTTTGCACCCTAGAGTTAGAATGGGTTGAACCATATCAGGAGACCAGATTATCATAGAGATGTGGGGGTGTGCTCTTCTGGGGTTAGAAATCTTGGGTTACACTTGACTGAAGAATCATTGCACATAATGTTCTACTAAAAATATCAGTGACTTGCTTGTAAGTGTCATAGTGCTTTTCCAGAACCCAAAAACAAGGATCAAATGAGATTTGTCTCTTACTGCCTGCAAAACATCTATTAATCTGTCATGAAGACAATCCAGTCTTACATGCCCTGCCAACGTAAGCTTTGGCTTGAAGATGAATATGTTTTTTTGACACGTTAAGGGTCATTACAGTGCAGCTATAAGGTGAAGAAAACAGCTTTAAGACTGATACGCTGTTTAAGAATGATTAATTGGCCGTGTCTGAGAAATGTACACAGAAAGAACAACAGCTGTTTTCATTTCCATATGTAAGACAGGAATGTGTGCTTAATTTGACAGTTAGAGTCTCTGAAGAACTGCAAAAAAGCAAACAAGAATGATAACCATTATTTTTTTTAAACTCTTTTTTAATCATCACTGATTAGAACATGCCATTCATTTGGTCAGGGGGAAAAATTCAAATGAAACAGCATGATGATATCATACCAGTTGCAAATGTGTTTACATCTGGCATAAAACAATTTAATTACAAGCTTTTTGGTTGTTGCAATCACAATTAAAGTCATCGACTCGACATCAAGTGAAGGTTACCTTTGTGATACACAAATAAGCAGGTGTGGAGAGTTCCTTTTAATCTTGTTAGTGAAATAATTGTACTTTCAATGTTGGCATCTCTTGGGGCTGAGATGTCTGTTTGTGTTTTTAATTCACCTTGTTATTTAATTAACCACACTAAAAACCTTCTATATTTATTGGACTTCCAAAAACTGAAAACATGAACCCTATGACAAGTAAATAGCTTTTCTATTAATTGGTGTTGTTCACATCTGGTATGAAGGGAATGTGCTGTTGGGTCAATGATGTGTCACTCATTTTATTTATGTGTTATTATTATTATTATTATTATTTATATGGGCGAATGGGCTACAACAGTAGATGACCTCATTGGGTTCCACTTCTGTCAGCCAAGAACAGAAAGCTGAGGATGCAGTGGGCACAGGCTCATCAGAATTGGACAGCAAAAGTCTGGAAAAACATTGCCTGATCTGATGAATCTGGATTTCTGCTGAGGTACACAGATGAAAGGCCCACTCCAGCCTCAGTTTTCTGTTCTTGGATGACAGAATTGGAACCCAATGTGGTCTTCTGCTGTTGTTGCTGTAGCAGGGTTAGGATGGGCAAGGAGGAGGTGGGAACCGGCTGAACAGTCAAAGTGATATTTAATGTAAACTTAAACAAAAAGACACAAAACACAAATGCACACACGACAGCTGTGTGTGGCTCTTTCTCTCTTGAACTGCTGAATCTGGCTGCCCTTATCCCTCTCCTCGGCTGATTAGCCTGATTGGGGCCCGGGCATGCATAGTCACGGCCCGGCCCCGCCCCGCCCTCCTCCTCATCACAGTTGCCCATTCGCCTTGAGGTTTGACATGTTGTGCATTCTGAGATGCTGTTCTGCTCACTACAATTGTACAGAGGGGTTATCTGAGTTACCGTAGCCTTTATTTATATCCTTTTTTTTTTTTTGTACTCCATCTTGACATTGTTTTTAAATTTAGAAAAATAAATATATAAAACATGTTTAACATAGTAGATGAGTAATTAAACAATTGTATTGTGTGAATTGCATGATGATAATAATAATAATAACAATTATTATTATTATTATTATTATTATTATTATTATTATATGAAAGGAAAAACATGTCAAAAAACAAAAAAAATCCTTAAAAAATCTGTTTCAAAACTTTCCTCAAATCTCAATAACCTCATTACATTTACTTGATATGCCATTTTACATTTAAAATTGCATCAGAACCTTGTTTAAAAAGGGTGTCAAGGTTTTTCAAAAACTATTGAAACCAAAATGATTACAAAGATCTTGGAGTGTTTGGAAGTATTTCTAAGGGCTTGACCCATGCATTTTATACTGTACTTTAATTTGCAGCTATTGCTAAATTTATAATAAAACTTAATTAAGAGTAAAACAACTATTTTGTTCTGTCTAAAGCCACAAAGTTCATGTTCCATCTCAGTTTGCAAACTTATTTTCACCACAAAAACAGACCATCATTTTGCCACAGGAGACAGCATAGACTTGCAAGACAATGTCATCCATTTCCGTGTCATCCTGAGAGAAAAAAAAAATATCGACTTACTGCCTGGATATAAGACCAAGAGTGTTGTGAGAATTGATCTTGTGTCACTGTGTAAAGAACAAGGTTTACAATGTTACCATCTTTAGAGTTTCAGAAACACTTACATCATTACCACTGAAGCAACCATTCGACTCAAATTTTGGTATTAGAATGGCATACAAAGATCTTGAATTAATGAGAGTGTAAGAAGATTATAACAATTTCTTTAATTTTATTCTTAGTGCTTGTTTTTCTCTGAAATATGTCAAACAAAAATGGTCAGATTCACCTGATAGCTTCAGTACACAGCTTTGGGCATTCATTAATGGGCATGCATTAACTTTGAAAACACAAATGCTTTTTTAAAAAAAAGAAGAAGTCTGATAGTTGTTTTGCCTCTAGCAATAACAGATGATGCAAAGTAGTCTTTAATGACCCTTGAGATAAAAAAATAAATAAAAAATTCTTATCTCAAGGGTCATTTATATATATGCAGGTTGCCATTTTATTGTCTTGTGACAAAGATAAATAGAAGAAGACCCTTTTATACCACCCCCCCCCCCCCCCCTTATATTTTATATATATATATATATATTACATGTTTAGGAAAAGCCACAGTTTGTGCTGGTGAACTATATATGCATAATATATATTTAGACTAAAAGAATTAATGACATTTGCAAAAAAATCAATCACACACACACACACACACACACACACACACACACACGCACACACACACACGCACACACAAATCACTTTATATATATATATATATATATATATATATATATATATATATATATATATATATATATATATATATATATCCTTTTATTTTTTATTTTTTTCTGTTTCAAAAGTGGCTTTTTCTTTGCGATTCTTCCCATAAGGCCTGCACCCCTGAGTCTTCTCTTTACTGTTGTACATGAAACTGGTGTTGAGCAGGTAGAATTCAATGAAGCTGTCAGCTGAGGACATGTGAGGCATCTATTTCTCAAACTAGAGACTCTGATGTACTTATCCTCTTGTTTAGTTGTACATCTGGCCTTCCACATCTTTTTCTGTCCTTGTTAGAGCCAGCTGTGTAGTGTACACCTTTGCTTGAAATTGCCAAAAAACTGTAGATTTCATACATTGTTTAGCCTTCATTCCTCAACAGAATGTTTGACTGATGAGTTTCTAGAGGAAGCTGTTTCTTTTTTGCCATTTTTGACCTAATATTGACCTTAAGACATGCCAGTCTATTGCATACTTTGGCAACTCAAAAACAAACACAAAGACAATGTTAAGCTTCATTTAACAAACCAAATAGCTTTCAACTGTGTTTGAAATAATGGCAAGTGATTTTCTAGTACCAAATTAGCAATTTAGCATGATTACTCATGGATAAGGTGTTGGAGTGATGGCTGCTGGAAATGGGGCCTGTCTAGATTTGATCAAAAATGATCAGTAATGTCCTGACTATACTTTGTTATCAGCTGAATGCCACTTTGGTGAATTAAAGTACCAATTTCCTTCTGAAATAGCAAAATCCGTCCCATTATTCCAAACATTTTACCGCCACTGTATATATATATACTCCTAAAATTATGTAAGTATGCAATATCCCATTTACCACAGCAAAAAAAAAAAAAAAAAAAAAAAACTTCCTTACCTCCTTTTTCATACTTTTCATTTCATACATTCTTTTTTTTTTTTTTTTTTTCAGTTTTTGACAATTCTCTCACCTGTAATCCCTCTAAAGTCTACCACCTGGAAAAAAGGACAAGCAATGCTTGTACACAGCAGATGAGGTGAGAGGTGCGGTAAACTAGTTTATCCTGTGGCTGGTTGTTTTGTCATTTGTGTGCTGATATATGACAGAGCAACTGAAGCAAAATATTAATACATTCTGTGAGAGAGTTAAACCAGTAGACAGATATGCAGATCAAATCTGTGCATTCACATGGTTTAATCTCTGAGTTGCAATATTGAATTAATAAGTCTTGCAGTCTAGCGTGAGAACTGAACACTTCCATGTCTTAGCACGTTTGAATATGAGGGACTGTTTATGAATTCTCTATAATTACAGGCATGCGGTTGTGTTGTCTGGTTATGTCAGGAACCTCCCAATTGATGCATGTCCAAGTTCTTTATTTTTTTTTTTTTTTCTTTTGGTGTGGGAAAAGAGTGCTTTCTCCTATTCCAGCTTAATGTGCAGAGTCAACTTTATGCTACCTAGTCTAATTTAATCACGTTAATATATCTACATTTTTGCAAAATGATTTTTACGTGGCTAGTTGTACTCATTGCTTCAGTTTCTGGTGAAACTGACAGAGGCGCTGCAACAACATTTCCTTTTTTCACTTTCACCTAAATCACGACAAAAACGGCAGATTATCAGGTCATAAACAGTTACTTTTTACTCTGTTCATTACACAGTACTATCTTATGAAATAGCACTAGCACATGACTTGTAGGGCGATACATTTTAAAGTTTGCATTACATGACCAACTACATTTACAAGCTCATTCGTGTGCGATTCAAATTGTGCAGTAGCTCAACTGATAGATTGTTGCACTTGCGATGCAAAGGAAGCGATTTGACATGGGAGCTGAAAGTGATATAGAATAACCACAAAATGGTGTGGTTGCTTTAGCAATTGCAATTTTCATCTCACATTTGTTTTTCTGACACTATCGGTTAGGTTTACATTTAAGGTTTAAGGTTTAGGGTTTAGGGTTTAAAGTCTATATAACATTAATCTTAAAAAAAAAATTTGTTTAGAAAAACATTTAACTCGCATTTAGTGCCACACAGTAGACAGTTCCCCTCAGAACAGCTGCAATATGTGTACCATGTAAAATTATTTTGCAAAAATGTGGCCACAGTCACTTTTTTATGACACTAGGCGTACTATGTAAATTATTTGTCGATGATTCCCTTGAAAAGAGTAAACACTGTGTTTCTGTGGTGCTTTCAAAACATTTTTGCTTGAGCATCTTGACCAGACCAGTATTGGCTCAACCAATGGCATGAGTTTAACCAATAGCAGACAGTGGTGGGTTCGTTAAACCTGTTTTTTTTTTCTTCTTGCAATTCCGTTTGGTGCCATAAGCTGCACAGACATTACACATTTCACCTTTTAAGAGGTTGTAATAAATTGTATTTTTAACACCTCACATTAAAATGTCCCTATTATCACTAAAAAATATAATTCATACGTCTTATGCTGCATCAGACTGATTGCACTTTGAATTCGACATCAGTAGGTCGAACGTTCTGTGGCTGAAATTGGTCTGTGCTCACCGAAAATCACATCAGTTCCCCCAGTGGCCATAGGTGGAAGTGTTGTTGAATGTATGGGCACGTGTGAACTCCAGGTTCCGACTAAAATGTCTACAGAGTGGCGCCAAAATCGAGTTGTATTTTTAACTAAACTGTAAATGATGTAATGCAGTCAACAGAAAACTTTAGCCCCTTGCCCAAACCCCAACCCTAAATCTAACCGTCAGTCATGTAAAAATGTAATATTAAGGTTATGGTTAGCAGCATGTCAATATCCTGTGTGATCATGTTGGCTGAATTCATGTCATGTTGTCTCACTCAAAAATATTATATTCTCTTATTTTCCATCATACCGAATGTAAATGGAAACCTTCAAACTGATGGAGGGGGGTCTTGTGTTTTGCTTTTACTAGAAGCTCTTTGTGTCTATGCCTCGAAGCTGACTCAATAAATGTCATTATAACATGTTTGAAACGCTCGCAAACAACACTAAATTGTATCTTCATTTGAGTCTTTATGAGCTTGTTTACTCATGTCCTCTCTCAACCAGCAATAAATTCAGAACTTGTCTTATTAAAAACATGTCTGTATACCTGTAAGCAGTTTATAAAGCACTTAGGAGTTACACCACTCATATCTGTTCATTTGAGGTTAGACACTAATCTAGCCAACCACAAATGTAGATCTCGGCACCAAATCTCTATACAGCTGGGATGCTGGAGTTTGTTAATGCCCCTTACGTGACCATTCTTCACCTTTCTGGTATGGCTGCAAGTTTTAAATTCCACACATTGCATGACATCCCCTTTGCATGTTTCGAGGTAAAGCTAATTAGTCTGTGTGATAAATCACTAGCTCTCTACTGCAGGAGGAAGCGGGGGCCAGGTGAGCAGTCCATGTAATTCTTTAGTATGTACACTTTTCAGTCTGCAACAATACTTTTCAGCCACACACTGAACACACACACACACACACACACACACACACACACACACAGCTCTCTCTCCTTTTATCCCCCTCTATCTCTCACTGTAACACAGAACAGCTTTTAGAGATAATTTCCCACAGGTGTCAATCCTTACCGTTCTTCCTCTCCCAGCCTCGCTCTCCACAGACGTCGCTCAGCCATGCCCACATCGCCACAGTCTATAATTACTCCAAACGAGTGCTGGGAAAGCTTCCCCATGTAAAGATGAAGGTTTACATTGGGAGGAGTGAACAAAATATTTCAATTAAAGGTTGATGTGATTGCTTGGATATTTAGAAGCCAAACAAAGCAGCAACTTTATTCTTTTACTTTATTAAAAGACCAAAAACAATGTAATATGTAATATGTATATACATATATATATATATATATATATATATATATATATATATATATATATATATTATGTTATGTTATGTTATATTCTTTCCCCAAGAGATAATCATTTGATTAAATTCCAGGAAAATAAAAGCTGATTCAATTAATGTTAAGACACACTCACTCACAGTTGAAACTGGCTCCTAAACTATTATTGTACAGAAAAGAAAATAGACAAACTGTGAGACAAATGGCTCATTTATGAGAAACATAACATGGGATATCATTAGGGCCTTCAAGTAAAAGGACACTGAGTCAATTTATAGATTTTAAAACACCAAATAAAAGTTAAAAGCACATTTTAAAATAAATTGTGATTAATCATTGCTGATAAGATCATCTTGGATAAAATCTTTTGATCAAATATTTGTTTTTATCCTGTGTGACTTTCAGATGGTGTTGGCTTTGAAACATTGTGAAATGCCATCAACTCTGGCAAATGAGAGTTGCTTTATGAAAAAGGTGACTTTTCTAGTTTAATAACAAGATTTTTATAGTAGCTTTTGGTAACGCTTTACATTAATGTTCCCTTTGCTGAGCGTATATAAAGGGGTTCATTAATGACTAATATGTTACTAATGCATTACAAACCATTTATATGGATTTTTAGCAACATGCATAAAAAGGCCTCTTTCATCCAGTACTTGGTATTTTACCTTGCATGTTATATATGCTTGACTTATGTCACAATGCAGGAAAATGTACACTATTATAGTGAGATTAAAGAGAGGGATTGTGTCATTTTGCTACAGTCAGCTTTATGTTTATAATAATTACTGTAATGTCTTGACTCACTTGTGTTGTCACTTTTCTTGTCATGTTGATGTCAAAAGAATGGTGCTACTCCAAGTGCTGTCCCAACTTACCTAGTCCTAGTTACCTAAAATCCTCTACAAAAAGACTTTTCAGCTCTTCATTCTCATTCACAGCATATATAATATTATAAAGCCTGATGACCATTAACCATACTGAACTTTGTGTACATTGGTTTTTAATGTTGGAAACTCCTTAATAAACACTTAATATGTGTCCACTTTACATTAAGGTACATTTTATATATGTTTATAATGCTGAAAAAGTGTTATAGAGCATTTATAACATGTGATGTAAAATAACTTACTTTTTGGAAGGTATTGCATGAAATTTTCCTTTTAATGCATGTTGATATAACCGCATATTAATTATTTATAATGCATTCATAATTGACTTAGTTATTAAACTAAATGTATTTATTTATTTATTTATTCTGCCTTTAAAGTGTCTGGGCAAGACATTTTAGTCGGGAGGGTCTCTAGAGGATACGTCTAGTGGGAGTTTGAAAAATTAGAAAGTTTTCAGAAAAAAAATAAAATAAATGTGGATGGAAAACCTTACTAGAACTAGAATACTAAAATATTTAGTAATGAAATTACTTTGTCCCTGACAGATCTGTTATTTTAAATTTGGCATTTTTTTGTCATTTTCTCCACTTTTACAAAATGTTTGTATGCCGACAAAAAAATAAATAATACAAATAAATAAATAAATAAAGTACAGTTAAAATAAAGTAATTGGATTTTCTTTTTATGTAATGTGTGAGAAAAAAAAAAAATGTCTTTTTTAATGCATAGTAAAAGTTAACATCGGCTATCGGTTATTTTTTACACACACATGTATGTCCGAGACACAAATAGCTCGTATCCACTCGAATTCAAGCTCATTTTCCCATTTATGCCGCCCTAGTCTTTGGCTGGGCAAAATCTGAAGAGTGTCTAAATCGTAGTGTTTTTCATTAGAATTAAATAAATAAATAAATAAATAAATAAATAATAATAATAATAATAATAATAATAATAATACAATGATAATAATTTGAAAAAGAAAAAAAAAATGTTCTCCCCCAATTCCACCTTGTCTTTTTCACCCAGATGGATAACAAGGTAGGAAAAAAAATAAAAATACAATAATAATAATAATAATAATAAAATAAAATAATAATAAAAAACAAAAAAAAATTATTCAGACACTAATTTTATGTTGAAAGTGTTATTTCTCCACCAAGCAGCACCAAATAGAATAGCAAACATTATGACTGGCTATGTGCAGAATGGAATACTATGACTATACACAGTATTTACTTTACTGTGTATTGCCTACTATTTAAAAAAAAAAAAAAAAAAAAATTCATTTACAAACTTGAGCATTCCTTTTTCTATTTTAAATAGTGGAGTTTGGACATTAATTCAGAAACTCCTTGGATTGTATAAAACATGTTGGACAATGTATTTGCTTTCATAAATTGTATCTGTCTAAAATGTACATTTACCTCAAAAACTGCAGTACATATATATATATATATATATAAAAGCATAGACCATCACTGGTCATTTATCTTTTACCAAAACGGCTCCTTCAACACAACATTCTGTGATGTGAACTTGAGCAATGGAGGACTTTAAACATGAGAACGGGGCGACGCTTCCAAGACACACGCACTTCAGTGAAACATGGAGTATGGAATCATGGAAAAATCAACATTCACTATGATAATGAAAGAAACAGAGAGAATGAAATAAAAAAGACAAACACATGGACTTGGCAAGGAAAAAGGAATTCAATTTAACCTCATCAACTCTTGTGACACCTCAGTAAGGGACAGTATAGAGTTTTTTCCAGAATCATTTATCATAGGGGCAGTGAAATGTTTTGACGTACACCACAAAGAACTAATTTTTTACATTCTCTGAAAGACCTAATATGATCAACTGGAGTTATGCAGCTGCTAGAGTGTTCTAGGGTACGTTTCCCAAAAGCATCGTTAGCAAACTATGGTCGCAAGTTTCAATGGACATTCACAAACAGCATCACACACTTGTGTATGTCTTTGGGATTTTATTGTTTTGCTCATTTAGCTCTTCAAGAGGCAAAAATCTGATTGCTTATTAAAGTAATAGCACACCTCTCATCAGCAATCTGCATGATGTTCCTTACAAAAAATCTTGAGTTCTGGCAAACTAGCCAGAACCAGTAGCAAACCTTTGGCAGCAATTGACAAATTGCCGCAAGTTTGCAGCGAAGCTTATTGACGTGAAAATGAACAGTGGCGAATTTGCGGCAAGTTTGTGGCGAATTAGCCATAAACACTCGGTTTTTGTAAGAGGTGAGTTATCATTCATGTCCGTTGAACAAACAATAGGAGAATTTCTGTGCTGAAGCTTAATACACAGTGTTATGGATATTTCCAAATCTTTAAGCATAAGAATGAGCCATAACAACAATGCTACATACATGTTGAGCAAAACCAGGATTGAAGAGGGTATGGAAACATATACATATGCATGCCATCACAAAGAGTAATCAAATGTGCATTCTACTGATGGAAAAATAAACAAGGAAATACACTTATTTGTGCATACCCTTACAAAAATTTTAAACTAGACCCAAACTAGCTGCAAATTTGTGGCAAATGTGCAGCTCATTATTTTCAAATGCAAATAAGCTTGTCATGAGTTTGCAGCTCTTCACCGGTAGTGTTATCCTCCGGCAAACCTTTGGCAACAATAGAAAATTTGTAAAGGTATATACACACAACAACACATATGCTGACTGGGTCGGACTCACTGGCTGTCAGTGACAGAGCAGAGAGATGGACCCAGGTGCTTTTCACACATCACCCAGCATTACAAACCACCACTAAGTGCAGCCTCAAGCAATACATTCATTAACCCTCCACAGTCAAGCACGGTTCTCAATCCAGTGTCAAAGTTTGTATAAATGTAGAGTTTCCCATAGAAACAGAGTTCATTAGTGGTGTTTGTTAAGGCAAGCATTACCATTAATATTGCTCATGTTTAAGGTTAGTGATTTGAACAATCCCCTAACTCTGGGAATTAAACTTTGGCTCATATCTCGCATCGCTAGTGCCATTTATGCACATGAATTATACTTTAAATCACACAGCTTGTTGAGGAAAGGTGTACTATCACTTGTGGTGGCTAAGTCCTTGTGGTGGCGTAGTGACTCGCCTCAATCCGGGTGGCGGAGGATGAATCTCAGTTGCCTCCACGTCTGAGACTGTCAACCCGCTCATCTTATCATGTGGCTTGTTGAGCGTGTTACCGCAGAGACCTAGTGCGTGTGGAGGCTCACGCTAACAACTCACCACATGCCCCACCGAGAGCGAGAACCACATTATAGCGACCACGAGGAGGTTACCCCAACGTGACTCTACCCACCCTAGCAACCGGACCAATTGGTTGCTATGGAAGCCTGACTGGAATCACTCAGCACGCCCTGGATTCGAACTTGCGACTCCAGGTGTGGTAGTCAGCGTCTTTACTTGCAGAGCTACCCAGGCCCCACTTTTCGAATTGATTAAACAATTTAGTCTGAATTTTTATTTAATCAGACTCAATTTTCACTTGGCGGGTGATAGAAATCAAAAGGAAGACAATAGTAACTGGGGCTTCATATTGGCAATGACCCTGCAATAAAATGTACATCACAATACATATGTCATGATTCAAAACATTGTGATGTGTTATAATATAAAATTGCAATGCAAATTAAGCTGAAAATTGCACTTGCTTTCCACTTATTTAGACAACCTGTTTATTTATTAATTGAAATGTAAGATAGCATATAATTATAGTAAAAATTAGATGATACTCACATGCATTAAAAATATATTGATACAAGGGTTAATGCCTCATCATGTTGAAAAAATAAAAAAATAAAATAAATAAATAATAGGCAACCAGCCAGAAGACCTTTGCAACCTCCTAGCAACATACTATCAACAACTCAGAACACCCTAGCAACCACATAGCAATGCCCTGGGAAACACCAAAAACACCCTAGCATCATGCCAGTCAGTTTTGCACAAGCAAGCACCACTCACATTTACTTTACTCTAGTTTTAACGATCTGCACAAATGTATATAGCCTTGGAGTGCTGATATTTTATGTGTAACTATAGGATAACGTTACATTTGTGGTAAAAGGTCCAACAGCACCTAATATTCATTCTTAAAGCATGAGTGCCACAGCTTTCACATTGTTTATTTATTTATTTATTTATTATTATTATTATATATATATATATATAATGCGAAGGAGAGATGATATTAGGTTTGTCACCTAAAAAAATCTTCAACAGAAAACGTTGTTCTCGAAAAGCACTGTTTTTTTCAGTACTGTAGAACATGGCTATCTATTCAATAAATTTACAACTAAGTGAACAGAAGTTTAGTTAGTTCAGTTCACTCCAAGGCCCTTTATTGTCCAAGACATTATGTTAAAGGGGTCATAGCATGCCTTTTATTATTATTATTATTATTATTATTATTATTATTATTTTAATATTTTCCATGAGGTTCACTTATAATATTAGTAAAGTTGTTTTGCACACACACACACACACACACACACACACACACAAAGTAAGTAAGTAAATAAATAAATAAATAAAAGTAATATATTTAAAAAACATGATAATTTTCCACCCTCATTCTGACCCTCTGTCAGAAACATTCGGTTTTGGTGCTGCTTCTCCTTTAAGACTTGACAGTAAAAGCCCACTGTTCTGATTGGCTCTCTGCTCTTGACTGACCTGTTCTCTCCTTTCACTGCTCACCACTACTGGGTGGGGCTACAGAAGTGATAAGGTAAAGTAGGTGTTGATGTGTTGTTGTGAAGGCAGTCAAAATACCCACCCTAGCAACCAGGCCAATTGGTTGCTTAGGAAGCCTGACTGGAGTCACTCAGCATGCCCTGGATTTGAACTTGCAACTCCAGGTGTGGTAGTCAGCATCTTTACTTGCTGAGCTAACCAGGCCCCCTGAATGCCACTTTGGTGACTAAAAGTACCAATTACTTTCCATAAGAGCAAAATCTGTACACTATTCAAAACTTTTGGCCGCCAATGTATATAGTTATCTCTTAAAATAAAGTAGAATTTGTGGCAAATGAATATTCAATTTCAATTAATAAACATTACAATCAGGTAAAAGCAAAACCCTTTGAATTAACTTGTTTCGCTTGTTAGAAATTGCTTCTTGTGACTGCAATCTCACAAATGTTTTTTAAAAACCCTTATCTAGAAATCAGGAATGACTGAAAAATGCATCAGTCAAAAGGTGTGGGGAAACCTGAGGCCTGTGAGTTGTACATTATATCATCCATACAAGCCTTAACCCAGACTTTATGCATTCAATTTAATAAAACACAATAGAAAAGTACACACAACAACTATTTATTCTAAACCCCACAATGTATCGCAGTGTAAACTGGACAGTCATCAGCGTTTGCATCAGATTAATCAGCAGATCAGGCCGCCATGACGACAGACTGTCTGCGATAAGCGCTTTATGACAGTCTCGGACTCTGTCTTGCCTCCAGGTGTAAGCTAGTGTGAAGACAGCAGGCGATACTTTACATTCCTCCAGCATTGATCTTATCCTGTCTCACCCTATCTTTGTGTCTCAAACCCTCCAGATTACACAAACAGAGATCACCATTTCTGACAATTTCTGACATGCCTGTACCTGTTGCGTGATCTTCAAATGACAGACTGAGCCACAACCAACAGCCGGCTGTTATTTCTATGCACATTATTTCTATGCATTTTATTGTTCCTTGGGTCTGTACATGCCACATACGTAATATTCTCCCATCCGCAACAAAACTACATCAGTATACGGATGTTTTGGGACCTATATAATGTTGAAAAGGGAATACAAATAAATAAATAAATATTTTTTTTAAGGTGAAAAAGTCAACATCTTAGGAACAGAATCTTTGATCTTTTGACATGACGTTCCTAAAAAAATTAAAAAATAAAATAATAATAATAAAAAAAACTTTTTATTTCAGAGTAAATAATTGGGTAGTAATAAATGGTGCATAAATGCTTCCATTTACGTTCCCTTTGTTAACATAGGGATGTTATAGAATATAAACTTATATAAAATGTACATTAATGTGAAGTGGACATATATGAAGCATTTATTAAGGAGTTGCAAACATTATAAACCTATGTATGTGAAGTTCAATATGATTTAATGATCATCAGTCTGTATTATATATGCTGTGAATGAGCATGAAGAGCTGAAAAGTGTTTTTTGCTGAGGACTTTAGGTATGTCAGGACAGCACTTGGAGTAGCCCCATTTGTTTTTTTTTTTACATCAACGTGACAAGGAAAGTGACGACACAAGTGAGCCAAGACATTACAGTAATGAACATAAACACAAAGCAGCTCTTGTAAAATGACATAATCCCTCCTT
Source organism: Myxocyprinus asiaticus (assembly GCF_019703515.2). Taxonomy (NCBI): domain Eukaryota; kingdom Metazoa; phylum Chordata; class Actinopteri; order Cypriniformes; family Catostomidae; genus Myxocyprinus; species Myxocyprinus asiaticus. Next base: position 4,177,207 of record NC_059393.1, read on the forward strand.
TCAATCTCACCATAATAGTCTATTTTGGCTAAATTGTGACTTAAAGGAATGTTCTGGATTCAATACAAGTTAAGCTCAATTGCCAGAATTTGTGGCATAATGCTGATTACTACAAAATGTATTTCGACTCATCCCTCTTTTTCTTTAAAAAAAAAAGCAAAAATTGAGGTTCTGGTGAGGCACTTACAATGGAAGTGAATGGGGCCAATATTTTAATGTTAAAATACTCACTGTTTTAAACATATAGTGACAAGACATAAAATATATGGGTGCAGACATTATTTCAGTGTGATAAAATCACGTACTAACCTTTTCTGTGTAAAGTTATAGCCAATTTTACAACTTTGATACCATGACGATTTAATGTCAACAAACCATAACATGACTGTAAAAATTACAATTTAATCAATTTTACAGTTCAAATAATACACCAGTTTTAACAGAAGAATTAATGCAAGTGCTTTTATAAAATTTTAAGCTTCACATTTCTGTCTTTAAACCCTCCAAAAATTGGCCCCATTCACTTTTATTGTCCCCACTGTCTTCCACTGTACCCATGATTTTTGCTTTTTTTTTTTTTTTTTTTTTTTTAAGAAAAGGAGGAATGAGTCAAAATAATTTTTGTACTAATCAACATTATGCCACAAATGCTGCCAATTGATCTTAACTTGTATTGAACCCGGAATATTCCTTTAAGTCATGAATTGGGGCATTCTGATTAATATAAGCATGCATAAGTGGATTTATTAAGTATTAATAACATGTAAGATAAAATTATCAATATTTGGCAAGTATTGCATGAAAGATGCCTTATTCATATTGTTAGAACCACATATTAATTATATGTACTGCATTACTAAATGATTTATTAGTCATAAATGAACCCATTTATAAACCCTTAACAAAGGGGGCATTAAGCGTTATCAATAATTGATTGTGATGCAAAAACAATTGTTCACATTTACTTTTATTGGACATATTTTATTATTATAATCTATATATATATTTTTTATTTATTTATTTATTTATTTTTTATATTTTAGTTTATAGATGAATTTCTGATAAAATCCTGAAATGATGTGGGTGAAAATGGCACCCAAATGTCATTGTTATGCCTCATTTAGGTTGAGTTGTGGACTTTTTTTCAATAGGATATCTTAACTTAAAATGTGGTTTGGAGACCTGTAAAAAAGGTTTAAGACCCAGTTCCCTATCTGTCACTCACTCGATGTTGTGTCGATGTAGTGACACTAGGGGTCGCGCATGGGAGCCCCAAACACCTCTGATATTCGAGAAAAGGCCAGTGAGAATTGGCGAGTGGAATTTGCATGCCACTCCCCGGACATACGGGTATAAAAGGAGCTGGCTTGCAACCACTCATTCAGATTTGTTCTTCAGAGCCAGACGGTGTCAATGAAATCCACTGCCGTTCCATTCACCTCTGGTGTTATACGCTGTTGGATATACGGCGCATTACAGCAGGTTCTCCCCTCTTGCACAGATAAGTGCAGAGGATGCTGCTGTCCTGCGTGTGGAAATCGCAGTACTTCAACAGAAGGTGGGTTGCGGCCAATCTTGGATCTGCGAGTGCTAAATCGGGCCCTGCACAGGCTCCCATTCAAGATGCTGACACAGAAGCGCATTCTGTCTTGTGTCCGGCAACAAGATTGGTTCGCGGAGGTAGACCTGAAGGACACGTACTTTCATGTCTCGGTTTTGCCTCGACACAGACCGTTCCTTCAGTTTGCCTTCGAGGGCCGGGCATATCAGTACAAGGTCCTCCCCTTCGGACTGTCCCTGTAGCCTCGCGTCTTTACGAAAGTCGCAGAGGCAGCCCTTGTCCGCATCCTCAATTATCTTGATGACTGGCTGATTCTAGCTCACTCTCGAGATCTATTGTGTGCGCACAGGGACCTGGTGCTCAGACACCTCAGCTGATTGGGGCTTCAGGTCAACTGGGAAAAGAGCAAGCTCTCCCTGGTGCAGAGCATCTCTTTTCTCAGGATGAAGTTGGACTCGGTCGCTATGACAGCATGCCTCACGAACGAGCGCGCTCAGTCGGTGCTGAATTGCCTGAAGTCATTCAGGGGAAGAACCGCGGTCCCACTGAAACAATTTCAGAGGCTACTGGGGCATATGGAATCCTTGGCGGTGGTTACGCCGCTCGGGTTGATGCATATGAGACCGCTTCAGCACTGGCTTCAGACCCAAGTCCCGAGATGGGCATGGCACCACGGTACGCATCGTGTGCCCATCACGCCGATCTTTCACCGCACGTTCAGCCCTTGGATGGACCTTGCATTTCTGCGGGCAGAGGTTCCCCTAGAACAAGTGTCCAGGCATGTCGTCGTCACGACAGATGCCTGCAAGATAGGCTGGGCTGCCATTTGCAACGGGCACACAGCCTCGGGCTCCTGGACAGGACCTCAACTGCGTTGGCATATCAACTGCCTCGAGTTGATGGCAGTGTTGCTGGCTCTGCAGAGGCTTCGGCAGTTGACCAAGGGCAAGTCCGGACGGACAACATGGCAACAGTAGTGTACATAAACCACCAAGGAAGCTTATGCTCAGGTCGCATGTCGCAACTTGCCCGCCATCTCCTCCTTTGGAGTCGGCAGTGACTGAAGTCATTGTGGGCCATTCTCATCCCGGGCAAACTCAACCATGCAGTGGATGTGCTGTCGCAGCATGTGATGCTCAGGGGAGAGTGTTCAGCTGATTTGGATTCGATTCGCCGAAGCGCAGGTAGACCTATTTGCTTCCCGGGAATCCTCCCATAGCCCGCTGTGGTACTCCCTGGCGGAGGCCCCCCTCGGCACGGACGTGCTGGCACACAGCTGGCCCCATGGTCTGCGCAAGTAAGCGTTTCCCCCAGTGAGCCTGCTTGCACAGATTTTGTGCAAGGTCAGGGAGGACGAAGAACAGGTCGTTGGTAGCGCCGTACTGGCCCACCCAGACTTGAATCTCGGAGCTCACACTCCTCGTGACAGCCCCTCCCTGGTGAATTGGTGTTCTTCCCGAGGTGAAGACCCCCAGAGATGTGCAGTTGGGTCGTGCTTTCCTTCGTGCAGGAGAGGTTGGAGGGGTGGCTGTCCCCCTCCACCTTGAAGGTGTATGTGGCCGTTATAGCGGCACACCACAATGCGGTGGATGGTAAGTCCGTGGGGAAGTATGACCTGATCATCAGGTTCCTTAGAGGTGCCAGGAGATTGAATCCTCCTAGGCTGCACCTTGTTTCCCCATGGGATCACTCTGTGGTCCTGCTGGGTCTACAGAGAGCCCCGTTTGAGCCCCTGGAGTCAGTCGAGCTAAAGGACCTCTCATTGAAGACGGCCCTCCTGACTGCGCTCATTTCCATCAAGAGGGTTGGGGACCTGCAGACATTCTCTGTCAGCGATATATGCCTAGAGTTCGGTCCGGCATACTCTCATGTGATCCTGAGACCCCGGCCAGGACTATGTGCCCAAAGTTCCCACTACCACTTTTAGGGATTAGGTGGTGAACCTGCAAGTGCTGCCCCGGGAGGAGGCAGACCCAGCCTTGTCGTTGCTGTGTCCGGTACGTGCTTTGCGTGTTTACTTGGATCGCACGGAGAGCTTTAGGTGCTCTGAGCAGCTCTTTGTCTGTTTTGGGGGACAGCAGAAGGGGAAGGCTGTCTCCAAACAGAGGATTGCCCACTGGATCGTGGATGCCATCGCTTTGGCATACCAGGCCCAGGGCGTGCCGTCCTCCCTGGGAGTACAGGCACACTCCACTAGGAGTGTGGCATCCTCTTGGGCCTTGGAGAACAGCACCTCTCTAACAGACATCTGTAGAGCAGCGGGCTGGGTGACACCCAATACATTTGCGAGATTTTATAATCTCCGGGTTGAGCCAGTTTCGTCCCGTGTGTTAGCAGGTACGAACAGGTAAGTATGCGGGCAGCTGGCCAGGTGTACCACTTGCACACAGCGCCTTTCCCCTCCCCGAGGGGAAAACGTGCACTTTTTTGTGAGTTCCCGGGACCGGTGAACCCTGGATGTCTTTCCTCCTCAGCCCTGCGGCAGGCGAATTTGGCGGAGGTATTCGATTCCAGGCCCAGTAGTTGTGTTAGCATGCCCTGTCAGGTCAGCCCCTGTACTGGGATAGGAGCTCCATATGTGTTGGTTGCCTGTTGGTAACCCCATGTGACGTATTTTCTACGGTATGGTTTCCCTGATGGCAAATTCATGTCTTCCCTTGGGCAGAGCCTGCTCTGCCACCTGTTGCCAGTTCCTCCCCTCCGGGTAGGACCTACCGCGGGGGCTTCTTTCCATATGTGGTACTCCCCGGTTGGTAAATCCATGTGACATATTCTCCACATGTTAGCCTCCCCTTCAGGCAGGATGTGGTCTCCGCTGTGTCTTTTCCCCATGGGGAAAAGAACACCTTCCCCGACGCGAATACATCGGGCCCCAGCTGAATCCAATTCTCATTTTCGTGGGAGAAAAAGAAGAGAAAATGTTCCCATTGTAAGTACGTTTTGGGTAGGTTACGTTGGGGCCGAGTTCACTTGCTACTAGGCACGCAGTGGCCTGCCTGCACCTGCACCACTGATCCACGTAACACAGTTCAACTGGTTGTGGCGTTTTGTATAGGGAACCCTAGTGTCACTACATCGACACAACGTCGAGTGAGTGACAGACAGGGAACATCTTGGTTACTGTTGTAACCTCCGTTCCCTGATGGAGGGAACAAGACGTTGTGTCCCTCTTGCCAACACTGAACTACCCGCTGAAATGGCCGGGACTCTGTCTCGGCTCCTCAGCACAAACCTGAATGAGTGGTTGCAAGCCAGCTCCTTTTATACCCGTATGTCCGGGGGAGTGGCATGCAAATTCCACTCACCAATTCTCATTGGCCTTTTCTCAAATATCAGAGGTGTTTGGGGCTCCCAAGCACGATCCCTAGTGTCACTACATTGACACAACATCTCATTCCCTCCATCTGGGAATGTTTTGCACAAAAACAGAGGACGTCTTTTGTGATAAACAGGCATGAGTGACGAATGGGAAGAAGCAAAAATCGCCTCTGCGTAACAATCTATGACTAACATTACCAGAATCATTTTACCAGCCTTGCCTCAGGATACTCAATTAAAGCTGTCTAGATAAATACAAACAGGACATAGCTCAGACAGACTGGTCTAACATGACCTCTCTGCACTGTTAAAAAAAAATAAATAAATAAATTCTTAGATCAAGTAATTAATACAGAAAATAAAGACAGATGTACTTTATTGTTGTAGTTATTAGTGCAGTTATCATCCAAACAGGGTTTTAAGGCATTTCATGAATGTTATTTGTCTCATGAGAGTTTATGGTGTCATCAGTTTAAGACAGGCAGTGCTTTACTCTTCATGATATGTGCAGTTCTCAATATATATATACATATATAACAGGCAGACATTCAACCAGATGATTGAGTTGTTTTTGCATGCTGTATGTTTCACACTGTTTTTTTTTTTGTTTTTCAGCATAAAATCAAATTTGTGCAAACCACGAGCTGAAATCCATAAGTAAATGACAATTTTGCTGCTGTTCATCAGGATCAACCATTTGCATGTCTTATCAGACTGATCTTATCCGTCACATGGTAATGTAAGGGATAGACAAAATGCTCTCAAACAAAACACTTCCTGGGCCATTCCTGTTCTGCATTCTCTTTTGACCTCTGTAACAAAAAACAAAGAAAATGTTTGTGTTGTAATTAAAGGAAGTATTTACTAGGCTATGGTTTACAAAGCTTTCAGAAATATGCTCTGGTTAAGCTTGAGCACTTTATTAATTATAGATGTTAATGTCTTTGGTTGGAATTTTTTTTTAGAACATTGCTGGCAAAAGATAAATGCATTTGTAGATTTTGTTTAAGTGGATTGTACTCAAATATTACACTTCATCCAGTCATCTACTTTGTGTGTTTCTCTCTCTCTCTCTGTGTGTGTGTGTGTGTTTTAAAATATAACGTTACTGTGTCCAAGTGAATCGTGAACTGATTCAAACCATTTTGGCAATCCATTTGATTATTGAGCCCATGCACGTTCTTACACGATTATGTAAAATAAGTCGACAACGTATGTGGTCATGTAAACACAAACGACTTTCATTTTTCACTTTTGCCCATTACCATGATTTTTCTTTGCATGTAAACACCTTGACCGGTGTTCTTTCCGGCTTATCCAATGTATGCAAGCGTTGTACGTATGCATCTTCACAGTTTGATGTCAAAGCAAAAATTGCTTGATTATTTCAAATCTCATGTAAATGTTGTTTTCTTGCTTTGTCTGATTTCTTTAAAATAAGCTGTTTATTTATGTATTTATTTTTAAGTTATCAGCATACTGTTCTGCATGCTCATTAGAGGAAAAAAAAAAAATGACTCGAGCGATTCATTTGCAAATCAGGCATCGCTAGTCCTAACACCCTGTCTACACCAGACACGAGCGACGCTGCAAAAGCAAATCAGTTCCATTATAATCAATGATGCTGTCTACACTGGATGCGTATGTCGCGCCAACAGTAGATACCCATTTTGCGGTGCATGCACTGGCGCTACTCATGCCAACGAGACAAATAAATGGTTTAGAACGTTTATTTTGACACGTCCAGTGTAGACAGCTTCAAGCTGTTGTGGTGCGACACGACATTGCTCGCACCCCGTGTAGACAATTTTAAATATAGTCAACAGAATGTAAGATTTTAGCCTGTCAACAACCCTTTGTTATTGAAATAGCATTGAACTGATTAACAGTAACCATCACCTCAACACTTGTGCAGTTCCGAACAAAAATACATTCAGGGCTATACTAAAATGCCCTGGTGACACCCCTTTTGTTAATTTGCACAATGACTAGAAAAAAATTAACAGGATGGGACATAACAGGGTGGAGCTAAAGTTAGCCTTCAAAAGTTAGCTTAGCCTACATGAATGTGTCCACTTCAAGTTAACTTTAATTTTAACCATATTTTTAACAAATGTCCTGCAATTTTGTGTGTGTGTGTGTGTGTGTGTGTGTGTGTATGTGTGTTAGCTTAAATTGTGATAATATGATAAAATAAAAAGTACCATGATTTGCATGTTTATTTGCAAATAAATTGCAAGTTTAATACTTTATCTTATACAGTATATTAAGACATATACAGTTTGTTGGGAACATGAAAGTATCCTGCATAACAGGACTGACCCTCCTGGTTTGGGTGGCTGCTCTCCACAGATCTGGGGTCAGTGATCCATCATGGTTTGTGAGAAGAGGTCATTACTCAGGATATGTTGACCCAGGGCGGTGCTGATGGTGGGGGTTAAACTCAACTCAACACTTCTTATCAATCACCTCTCGCCCTCTGGAAGACCCTCAGGCCAAACTGGCTGCTCACTTTCCTGCCAGCCCAGACCACACTTCTACCCGACTGGAGGGACTACACATTATTCTTCTTATCAAAACACTTTTAGGAAACTAAGCACTGTTTAAAGAAAAGAGGGGAAGTAGTGACAATGGGAGAGGATAGAGACACTTACAAAAAAGTGCAGTGGTGGTACAGTGGTGCAGGAATGGTATCATGGTAATACTAATACCGTATTGAAAGTTTACCACATTTAGGAGATAGATTTATAATGCTTATTTTTTTAAAAATCTATAATGGGAAAAGAAGAAAAGGTTGCTATAATCAGAAATGGGAGCAGAATACATTGAAATTCAACAGAGCAGAGACCTTTAACATCTGGCCTGCAGTCTGAATTGGTAATGAGTGATAAAGACGACACTAGCTGTCTCCCAGGGATGTGATATATGTGGAGGTGCACTGAAAGTCCATTGCATGACTAACGTGAGTGAAGAAACAAAGGTTTGCTAGCTCTTTGTCTTTATAATGGCGATTTTTTTTTTTTTTTTTTTTTTTTTAAATTGCCCTCAAATTTATGGCCAACATGGAGAAAATATTAACTTGAATCAAATGGACTCCGGTAGGCATGTAACCGGGGATAGATTCATTTTGCTCACTGGGCGTAACAGTTTCATCATTCACGGTCTAACAGGGAGGGTATTTTTTTTTTTTTTTTTTTTTTAGTAGGGTATAATGTTTAAATGTTTGTTAGTTCCCTATCTCTTTGCACAAGATGGCCTTTTGAGGGGGGGGGGGGGGTGGGCATTCACAATTTATTTTACTTTAGTAATGTGACATATTTTTGAGAGAAAAAGAACATTTAACAAAGAAGTAAAATGAAGGGTTGGACTTTACACAACATTTACATAACGATAACAGTTCTTGGTTCGAGTTCCGGAATTTAGAACTTTCAGGTCAGTGAGAATGATTCAATGTTAGCCTTGACTGAACTGTTTTTGATTCACTAAAAATAATCAGCTCATAAGAGTCATACGTAAAGAATCCAGATTACAGTGGTTGGAGGGTGTGTCTCACACTTTAGATTGCAAATAAAAAATAAAAAAAACGCTCATAAGATTCATTCGTTTGACTTCATTGGTCACGATACCCGAACTGACTTATGTTGACTGTGTTTCACAGTGTAGATTGAAAAGAAAGCTTATAAAAGTTATTTGTTCAGGAATCAGACTACACAAGTCCTGTTGTCTATTTTACGCTGTAGATTCAAAAGAACTGGCTTATATGAGTCATTTGTTTGGGAATCGGACCACACTATTCGTGCTCAGTGTTCTGCGTAGTAGATTCGAGAATCAGGCTACACTGGTCATGCTAGGTATTTTGCACTTTAGATCCAAAAGAACAGGCACATAAGAGTTATTCGTTCGGGAATTGGACTTCACTGGTCGTGCTGTGTGTTTCACACTGTGGATTAAAAAGAACTGGCTAATGAAAGTCATTTGTTTGGGAATCGGACCACACTATTCGTGCTCAGTGTTTTGCATAGTAGATTCAAAAGAACCATCTCATAAGAGTTATTTGTTCCGGAATCAGACTACACTGGTCGCACTGTTTCACACTGTAGATTCAAAAGTTGTTTCTCACCAAAACATGGAATATGACAAGTGAGCCATATTGACAACTGATATGTTTATTTTGTTTGTTTGTGTGCTTGTTTGTTTTGTTGTTGTTGTTGTTGTTTTTTGGTTTGTTTTGTTTTTTTTTGGGTTGGTGGTCCTTTTCTAAGCTTTCACTGTCAACTGCCAGCGTTATAAAGATGGACCGTAATAAGCTTTATTTGTGCTCTGTATAAGAAAGTAATACTGGTTAAGAAATGACATGATGGTGAATACATTTGTACAGAATTTAAATTTTTGGGTGAACTACGCCTTTAAAAATGATGTGCACTGACAAACTTTGTACAGTAGGTCCATAAATGTATGTTAAGAAAGTAAATAGGGTTCATTTGATTTCTAGAATGAAGAACACTGTGTCCTTCCCAATGTTTGATCAAAGAAATAGGCCTGCACTTGTCTGGACTCCAACCCCCACAGCACAAAAAAACAATTACACATAATTCAACTGGGCTGTGTGAAATGAAAGCCTCTGTCCCAATGGTACGTAACAATTACCACACCTTTAAAGAGTTAAAATGGAACCAGCTCCTATCACTGTCTCCTGTCATTTCCTGCCCCGAGGGTTGGTGGATATGAGAATAGAGATCATGAGATCAAGCTTTTGGTGTTGTGGGGCTTGGAACGTGACCACTTGTGTGGCTGTGGGTCTTTAACACGAATACGGTAGCTCCCATTCAAACCATGCTTGTCTAATTGGACCCAGTTAGGATTTTTGTTCAGATGTGGAAGAAAATTGCTGTTGGGAATGTTTTTGGAAAATTAGGCATCTTTTGGGCTGTTCAAAAATGTCACATGTTGATTGCAGTTTTATATGCTTCTACACTTCACATGTGTCTGATAGCATTATAGAGATAATATGATACCGCGGTTGCCCTTTGTGACACATTTTATACACGTCAAAGCGTTGTTGCACCACTGATAGAAAAAAGCAGCAAAGTCAAAACAGCATGCCATAACTGACCTGAGTGAACAGATAAGGCATTTCAGAAGTTCTCATGTTACATCTTAGCTCATGTCTTTACATTGGCTGCCAGTAGCTGCTCGAACTGAAATCAAGACACTGTTCTTGTTCAGACTGCAGCCAGCGGCCCGGGTCTCTTTTACATAAAATCAACTGTGAAATTGTAAACCCCAGCTTGGCTGTTGCAGTTGGCTACATTTGCATTTACATAAGATTGTAGCCAGCTTGTCCAGGTCTAAAACTTCCAATTGCAAAAAAAAAAAAAAAAGAAAAAAGAAAAAGAAAAAAAGTCTAAAAGTAAAACAAATAAAAAATAAAGAAAAAGCTGCATTGAGACTGAAAGACAGACCACTAAAATGCCACTTGCAACCTAGCATTATTATACCTATCATCATTATACCAATCAGTATTGTTCTTATTGTTTTCCAGTAAAAAAAAAAAAAAACAAAAGTCCAAAATGTAAACACAAAACAGACTGTGGCTAAATTACACAATCTCTCCTTTTAATCTCATTAAAACTGCAATAAATAAATAAATAAATAAGTGTGTGAACAAGTGTTTTTGTCTTGTTTTCCAGTAAAAATATAAAAACATTCTTTGAACAAGATAGATGTACATACATGAGATATTGTGTCTTGTTGTCAGAGAAATCCAATATAATTTAGTAACATTTATGATTATAACAAGAAATAATTGTTTGCCAATAGGGTAAGAAAAGAAAATTTCATTCTAAGGGAAAACCTTATATTATATATAGAGATTTTTTTTTTTTTTTTTTTTAACCAGAAAATAAGACAAAAACAATCTTTATGTCGTGGTCCTGTCACCTTGTCAGGTTGGGTTCGGGACCCTGGCATTATCGTCCCCTGTCTATCTCGTGTTTCTTGTACGCTCTTTGTGTGAGTGCATGGGTCCGGTTGTTAGTGACTGCCGTGCGCAAGTTACTGCCGTGCGTGGCATCATCGTTCCCTGTTTGTTTTGTTCCAAGCGTGTTGACATTTTTGCCCACATGTGTTTCAGGTGCAGCTAGCACGCGGAATCAGCATTTCCATGGGAACGCTGATCATGCCAACTTTCAGCTGCGAGCGGCACCTGACCCTTATACGTTCTTGCCAATATTAATCCCCTCAAGTGTCATGTCCTTTGCTGGATTGTTAAAAGTAGTTTAATGTAGTTTGTTGCAGTTTGTAATGTTTACATTATAGATAGCTGTTTTATGCTGAGTACTAACCTCACTCTCTCTGCCCAGTTGGTCCTGTCTCTTGTGTATGTTGGTTGCCGGCGTGTCTGGAGAGTGGATGCTTTCCAGTGTGCTGCGTGTCAGCTGGTCTTACAAAGAAGATTCCACAACTTAATGACTGCTCTAAATTGCTGTTAAAAAATCCTTTGAACTGTTCCTCTGCTCTTGGGTCTGTTGTTCTCACTAACGATCGTTACACTTTAAGGAGGGAATATATATTTTTATTGCGACATGAATCATTAATTAGTGCATTTTTTTTTCCTTTTTTCTTTTTTTTTCATTAATAGAAGCAGGGGAAGTACATTTATTAGCATGTTATTATTAGTATTATTACATGTGATTACTATAACATGTAAGCAAAAATGGCTCACACTTTGGCAAGTATTGAATGAAGGTTGCCCTTTTAATTTAATGTAAGGTGCAAAATGCATCCTTTATTGGTTCTCATTACACTATGTGAATGTGAAACAAGTATAAAATAAATAAAGAAGGCAGAGACTTTCTTTGCACTAAGGGCGAATAGTGTTAGATGCTATTTGTACCCCTAATTAAATACTACTTTACAGTACAGGGGCATCATTGCAGCATGTTTATTGTGTTTATTTAGAGTCCCACAAACACCCTACACCAACTCCTACCCCTACACCTAACCCTAACCTTCCCTGCTTTGTTGAAATACTATATGCATTCTATATGTATACTGTGTTTTTCATTGGTACTGTGCAGTTTCAACCCAAATAGTAGACACATTGACTCATTTTAGTACTTGACTTCTAGCTCTAGCACAGAATTGGCACTATGTTTGCAACTGCTATAGTTTCAAGGCTTTGTGCCATAGTGTTCTTCTTGACACTTGAGATCTGGCCTTTCCTTCGCTAACCTGAGTTAATTACCATTTACACAATATATGTACTTCAGTGGAAGTCACTCTAAGAAAGTGTTTTTGAAGAACATAAGTGTAAAGTGTGAATTAGTGATGTCTCCACACATACTAACTTACCTACTGAATGTATCTTGATCTTATCTTGTTGATGCATTTATAGTGTATTACATTTTGCAGACATTTAGCAACAAAAGTTTCTAGAAGAAAAATTTACAAACACACATAGGGCTCTATTTTCTTGAGTGCGCAAAACGCAAAACGCAGAGCTACGCGCAACAACCATGCACTCTGTCACATCCCATTTTCGTGAGAGTGCCAATTCTAATTGCAATTTTTGTGCGAGTCCAAAGCACAAGTGGGTGTAGGTGGGAGTGTTTGCACTATCTGTCATGTGTGCACGCAAATTGTGGGTGTGCAGTATTGTATGTAAATGAAGTGCCGCAAAGTGCAATTTGCTATTTTCATGATAATAGGTAATTGCACTAAGATGTTACAGAAGCACGATTGTTTTCAGCACAAAATCTAAATTCAGTTCCAACATTTGCAGTTTGGAGATTCCACCAGCAGGTGGTCATAAAGTTCATGTCCAAACTCTGAAAATATAGTGGAACATCGAATTATGTCCCTGAAAATCACTGTTTTATGAAACAAAAATGTATGAGATTTGCATTAAACTATCTATAGGCCATGTTTTATTATTATTATTATTATTATTATTATTATTATTATTATTATTGTTGTTGTTATTATGTTTACATTTACAATTGTATTTATGATCTAATTTGTATTGGTATTTTTCCACCTTTTTTTTATAGAGTGATTTTTAAGTCAGTGCAAAAGGTGCCAGTGAAAGAAAATGGAGAGTATAAAATGTTTGCATTTGGTATGAATTTTTATTTATTTATTTATTTATTTTTTTTACCATTTAATTATTTTTATTATATTTTATTTTATTTTTGTGTGTGTGTTTCAATAAATGAATTAATTGTTCAATATCTAAATCGACCAGTAGAATTGCTTGCTGATACAGTCACTGTTAATTCTAGCCATGATTTGTGTGTCAGTAGATGAACATTAGGCTATTAATAATACTTCCTATATTATATTGTATATGATTTAATGAAATGTATCCAAATCCTGACACCAATCACATGTTCCTTGCTTATGAAAGGAGCGTGTTACTGTTATAGAATTTTTTTTTATTTTTCTAATTCATTGCATACAGTCCATTTACACTATCAACTTTTATGAATATGCTGTCTTTGTTTACAACACTGGTGCTTGACAGGGAATGGATTATAACTGGAGAAGAAACTCAGAATTAAATTGCACTTGAGTGCCCATTAGTGCTTTTTGCATGAAATTTCGCTAAACCCACTTGCACCCAAACTTTGCGCATGCTTGCATGAAAATACCAAAACTTCACGCCCACTGACTTTGCACTTTTGACTTAAAGCATAGTGCTGCACTTAGTGCTTTTAAAAATATAGTGTTTGTGGCATAATGTTGATTATCTAAAAAATTATTTCGATTTGTCCTTCCTTAAAAAAAAACAAAACAGTTAGACACTTACAATAAAAGTGAATGGGGCCAATCCATAAACGTTAAACTACTCAAGATGTAAACAATATATGCATTAACATGATTTTAGTGTAATAAAGTTAGTCACTAATCTTTTACATGAAAAGTTCTTTCCAATTTTACATCTTTGTCGCCATGATTACGTAACGTTGGTGAGAAATCATTTAAAGTGCATCCACACAGAATAGTAGTCTACTGCAAAAACAATAATTTAAATGACTAAGCTAAACCATTTTACAAGTTTTAACAAAAGCATTAATGTAAGTTTATTTATTTATTTTTATTAAAAGCTTCACATTTCTGGCTTTAAACCATCCAAAAAAACAAAACAAAAAAAAAATCACCTATTGTAAGTGCCTCAACTATAACCTCGATTTTTGCTTAAAATCATTACAATTAACTCGTAACTTGAATTGAACCCAGAACATTCCTTTAACCTCACGAGACCCCTGCATGACTGCTGTGTGCTGATTCCATTCCCGTTTTTGATTTGTAACTAGTAGCACCTAATAAACAAGCAAAAAAAGAAAAAAAAAATCTAGAGCAAATAGTTTTTCTAAAAATTTATGTCGACATTTGTGGACAGTGGGACTAAGTTGTGAAATTTTAAGTTATACCAATTTATAGAACATCAGATTTTTTTCATCAAATAGTTTATTATGTGTCCAGGAGTGTTGGTTTTTCATGTTTTTGAGATTCTGTTATTCTCCTCATAGAATGGGCTCGAATACTCAGGGGCGAAGGCAAACCACATGCCTCGTAAACACTCAAGATTTCATCCACAATCCAATGAGACAGTTTCTGCTTGAACACCGAAACACCACTGTTGCAGCCACCAAAGCACACAAACTGCACTGACTTACGCCATTGTTTAGTACAGTCAACATAAACCCACAGAGCCCATACTGGGTATAGCATATGTAGCCTCTCATGCTCCTTCGACTCAAATGGTGGAGGAGAAAAGGACTGCAAATTAATAATCTGCAAGCAAAAGGACGAAGAGATGACTTTAGGCAAATAGCCCAAACGAGGTCTCAGCATGACCTTAGATAACCCTGGTGTAAAATCCATGCACAAGGAATTGACTGACAGGGCATGCAAATCACCAACCCTCTTAAATGATGCCAATGCTAATAACATGGCCGTTTTAAGAGTCAGAAATTGATCAGATACTGATTATTCAAAAGAGTTGAGGGGCCAAACCCACAATTTCCATAACTCGGGTCGGGGGTGCCCAATGCTGCCCCGCACCTGAGATAACATGTCCATTCTGACTGGAATCTTCCAAGATATTCTCTCTAGGAAAGAGACCAGAGTTGAAAACCATACTTGAGATGGCCAGTACAGCGCCAATAACAGAAGCCGAACACGATCCTCCCGAACCCTCTGCAGAACCGAGTGCAGCAGGTTGATTGGTGAAAATGCGTAAAGATGCACTGTTGACCACTGATGTGCCAGCGCATCGATGCCTAGCGGTGCCGGGGGTAAAAGAGAAAACCAGAGGGGACAGTGTGACGTCTCGCTTGACGCAAACAGGTCCACTTCCGCTCTGCCGAACCTCATCCAGTTTTGTTCTACAATCTGCAGGTGTAATGTCTATTCTCCAGGCATCAGAACCTGTCTGGACAGGAGATCTGCCTGCAAATTCAACGAGCCCGGAACATGTACTGCTCAGTGGAGGGAAGCCCTTGCACCTCCACCATTGTGACTGATTGAATGGGGTTTAACAATGTTTGCCTTATTATATTAAGGCATAATGTCGCCCTGAAGTGTGCTTACAGCAGGAACATTTACAGAAAAAAAATCTTTTTTCTGGTGTTTTGAAAGGGAAATAGTGTATGAACATTGGGGAAGAGCACTTGTGCTTATTGCACATCGAATTATGTTATGCCTGTCCCTAAACCCTTGGCCATGGTGACAGAGGCCGAAATCGATCAGGCAATTATAAAAAGAGGTCACTCTGAATGTATTTAAAGCAGAGGACGCCAGATAAACCATCTTCCCTAGCATGAAACGGAGAAGAAGGTGCGAACATGGAGGGAATTGAGAGCAAGCAGGTTTGCCACAACGGCCCCAGCCTTATTATGGGGGGAACAGTGTGTGACATTTATGAGAGTGTGATTCGCTTTTTATGCTTTTTATACATTGAATTCTGATATGCCTGTCCTGAGACACTTGGCCACGGGGAAAGAGGCTGAATTCAATCAGGCAAATATAAAGAATGAGTCACTCTGAATGTATTTACAGCAGAGAACACCAGATAACCCATCTTCCCAGCAAAGAACAGGGAAGAATGTGTGAACATGGGAAAGAAATTAACAGAGGCTGAATTCGAAATCCCAGCATAAGTCATGGGGGAAAACTGAGCCATAACCTACCTTTAATAGGCGAAGTTTGATATCAGTTGGCCTTTATAAATAAATTTTGATACCAATTTGCCTCCATATCCATATTATGACCCAATGGTTTCTTATGACCTAATCGATCATCCATACACGCTAAATCACGAGTGTACGATGCTATCAAACGACGGACTCGCACGAGGGAAAGCAAGAGCGTGACTGATAGAGAAATCAAAACACAACTCAACAATGGAAAGACTGCAAAATCAGTGAGTAGAGAACTAACACATCATAAAAGGAGTATGTGCCACCATTGAACAGGGACAGAGATAGCACTTGTGTCTCTTAACCCATCAAAGAAAAGATGGCCGCACAACCATTTGAGTTTCACAGCCTCGCCATCTCCTGGGGCCCAAGGAGAATTGTAATGCCGATGAAGCATCCTGTGCATCGGTTCACAATACTGTATTGGATGAAATAAGTCCCTAGGCCTGAGCACCGATCACGTGGGAGCTTGCCCGCCGTGCAACAGCCCTCCAAAAACGGGAGAGAAAGAAAGATAGGCCGGGGCCACGCCCTGTGCCTCATTACGTTCCTTTGTGAACTCTCTAGGGTGACAAAATAGAAGAAATTATGTATTTTTAAACAAGTGCCTACATTCTCCATTGTTCCCTTGATGAAACACCTCCAAATCAGTGTTTATCGATGGAAAACGGCCTCTGTGACACGTAACGGTGGCGAACTAGGCCGCACGCCAGATAAAGGAGCATGTCTCAAAGGCGAGAACGGTGCACTCATCCGGAGGGAGAGAAACGCAAAGAAAAGTCTGGTGCCTGTCCTCAATCCTTCTTCTTATGACAAGAGCCAGATCCTCAAGGCTCATATGGCTCCTTTCAGAGACCGCATGATTTGACAAAGCCTTGATGAAGCACCATAGAGCCTGTTTAACAATGCGGTTGAATCCGCACACAAACTGCTCATTTCCAACGACCTCCTCAAGTATTGTCACTCAAAAGGGAGAACATAGTCCTTGCTTCAACAAATTTGTGCACTGAAGTAAGAAATTCTGGCGAGGTGGTGCCAAGGGCTCGTCTGTATAGAGCCCTTGACGTGGCTTCCTATGGGTGTCGCTTAAGCGGCATCAGCCAATAAATTGGTGCGATTGTATACAGGCTTCAGACCACGTGAGACCATTGACATAGTCCCAATTGCTTCATTATGCAATGTCGAAGTTTCCTTGAAAGGGAACTTTCTGTCAGTTGAGCTACAGGAGCACCTCACATCTGGGATGTCGGTGAACCTAAATTAATATCCAATTTAGCATCTACATCTACAAAACATCATATGACTGAATTAGACACCAGTTGACATCTTTGTTGTAAAGCCCAAAAACTGAGAATAATTTTCTCTTTTGAACAGATATGGAATGTTTTTCCTTGTCTTTTTTTGTCATCCACAGATGTCCATGAAAGCATTTAGCCAGTGCCAGACAAAGCAATCTTCCTTTTGTGCTTGTTTTCATACAGATGACTGAAACCACCATAGATTAAGAAACTAAAATATGAACCCATTAGTGTAACTTCAAAGGAATATTGTAAAAAATGTCATTAGCTAATAAAATATCAAATCAGGTCAGATTCAAATCAGATCAAACATCTCAATAAGAGTCATCCTGGTTATGAATTCCTCAACTTGTGTGGCATCTACCTTGAAAAAAAGGGAATCGTCGAAGGATAGGATAATAATAATAAAGTAAGGGTTACTAAATAATCACATATTTTGTATTTTCTATTTTTGTCTTTATGCTGAGCCATGCAGTAGCCACACAAATATTTGTCACACAAACAAGAGGAGTAGAAGAGGAGTATGTTACATTTTGTAGAGTCAAGAGGTCAGCTAGACGTCTTTGATGCAGTTTATTTGAAGATTATTGCCCTTCATTTAAGCCTAATTTGAATTCTATATGCTAATCAAATACTGTATGTCAAAGAGTCATGTTGTTTAAGATCTTACACAAGGGCAAATTTGAACTATGAAAATGAAAGTCATAAGAACGTCTTCCGAAATTGAATTATGTGATGCTTCTTGATTACAGTCTCTTTAATTTGATTTCTCCCTACCGTCTCTCTCTCTCCCTCATTATTTCTTTCCATCTTTTGCTAGTACAAAGCAGTAGATTGGAGAATGAAAAGAAATCAACATATTCATTCATGAATCTAAGAAATGTTGAAAGCAATGGATGCCATCAGCAAAAAGTCAAAAAGGAAGGTACATTGACAGTTCAGTTCAAGGTTAGCATGAATTTAGTCCATAACTTTGGGAAGATCCAGATCATTGCCATCTCATGCTTCTGAATATGCTAGTCAATCTGCATGTTTACATCATATTTCTGTCAAAATCTCTAAAAGACCAGTGGTTTCTACCTTAAACTTTTGGACAGTTTAGGAAGTTTTTCTTCGTATGATTGCCAAAAGAGAGCAATTAATTTGTCGCTCATTGCCAACAGTTGTTTTTAGAGAAGTTTGTCTTTCTTTCATGCTTTGAGCCAGTGAATGATTGGAATAACCAGATCATGGAAAAAAGCAGAAAATCAGTGCTTGGCCAAGAAAAGGGTTTTTCTTTATTCTTCATTTAAACTCAATTTTGCTCAGAGTACAATTATGGCACACTACAAAAGTGATGATGGGATAGGTAGTGGATGGAGAGACACATAACAAAGCTGCAGTAAGCATCTGTTGTCTGTGCCTACAGCATCCATAAGTTAACTCTTATGGACAACTCTTAAAGACAAATCCATGACAAGAAGACATGGATTTGGGTGAATATATAAAAAAATAATAATAATAAATAAACAAATAAATAATAATAACAACAATAATAATAATAATAATAATAATAATAATCATATACAGTATATATATATATATATATATATATATATATATATATATATATATATATATATATATAACAAATATTCAGATAATTAAAATGGATTACATTATTGTGGCAGCATTGATAGACAATATAAAAAGCGGCTTTAGAATCCAATGTATTGTTTATTTGCATATTTTGAACATATGCCAATCACTGGCATACAGTTCACAGCAATCCATTTTGCAAGTGAATTTGTCAATCAATCAGAGATTTATTATGTGGGCTTGTCTAAGGACCCATGAATGTACACCTGTGTCAAACGGATGCTTTTGGAGCATCTCACTTTGGTTGTGTCACGTCATAAACATACCATTTTTAGGTTGCTGTATCAAGTTAAACGTAGTTTAATACTTAGAAGAACACGTCTTGAGATCCCTTTCATTCGGATTTGAGCTCCATCAAGCTGTGTTTTGCAGAAGAATGCATCCTCATGTTGTGCTGTCTGCTGAAGGGTTGTTTTATTCTCTGTATAAGCTGTGCATTGCCTTTACAGCTGAAGTTTCGCTTCAGTGGCAGTTCTGGCTTACTTGGTGCCCTAGGCAAGATCCAACATGGTGCCCCCCTTAATATCAACAACAACAACATGAGAAACAGATCAACATTTAAGTCCTTTTTATACTCTAAATCTCCACTTTCACATCTGAAAGTCACATTTGATGCCTGTTTAGTTTCACTTTCATGTCTGAAAGTGTAAGTGGAGATTTAGAGTAAAAAGGGACTTAAATATTGATCTGTTTCTCACCCACATCTATCATGTTGCTTCTGAAGACGTATATTTAACCACTGGAGTCTTATGGATTACTTTTATGCTGCCTTTATGTGCTCTTTGGAGCTTCAAAGTTCTGGCCAACATTCACTTGCATTTTATGGAACTGCAGAGCTGAAATATTCTTCTAAAAATATTCATTTGTATTCTGCAAAAGAAAGAAAGCCTTGTTTTTGGAATGGCATGAGGGTGAGTAAATGATGAGAGAATTTGTATTTTTGGGTAAATTATCCCTTTAAATAAAAATAACTAGACAATGAATATAGAAATGAAGTAACACACACACACACACACACACACACACACACACACACACACACACACACACATATATATATATATATATATATATATATATATATATATATATATATATATATATATATATATATATATACAGTGCATCCGGAAAGTATTCACAGCGGTTCACTTTTTCCACATTTTGTTATGTTACAGCCTCATTCCAAAATGGATTAAATTCATTATTTTCCTCAAAATTCTACAAACAATACCCCATAATGACAACATGAAAGAAGTTTGTTTGAAATCTTTGCAAATTTATTTTAAAAAAAAAAAAAAAGAAAGAAAAAAAGAAAAAAAATCACATGTACATAAGTATTCACAGCCTTTGCTCAGTACTTTGTTGAAGCACGTTTGGCACCAATTACAGCCTCAAATCTTTTTGAGTATGATGCTACAAGCTTGGCACACCTATTTTGGGGCAGTTTCTCCCATTCTTCTTTGCAGGACCTCTCAAGCTCCATCAGGTTGGATGGGGAGTGTCGGTGCACAGTCATTTTCAGATCTCTCCAGAGATGTTCAATCGGGTTTAAGTCTGGGCTCTGGCTGGGCCTCTCAAGGACATTCACAGAGTTGTCCCGGAGCCACTCCTTTGTTATCTTGGCTGTGTGCTTAGGGTCATTGTCCTGTTGGAAGATGAACCTTCGCCCCAGTCTGAGGTCCAGAGCGCTCTGGAGCAGGTTTTCATCAAAGATGTCTCTGTACATTGCTGCATTCATCTTTCCCTTGATCCTGACTAGTCTCCCAGTTCCTGCCACTGAAAAACATCCCCACAGCATGATGCTGCCACCACCATGCTTCACTGTAGGGATGGTATTGGCCAGGTGATGAGCGGTGCCTGGTTTCCTGCAGGGTGGCACGATTTGGGGCACTTTTCTTCCATCGCGAGCCAAGGGAGGGGCGGCACAGTTCGGGGCAACTTTTCCCCATTGCGATCTTGCGAGCTCTGTGGGGGGGCGGCTTATCAGGTACCCTGTCGTGCTGCCCCAGAGAACTTTGCCGCACTTGGCGGCTACCTATATCACCTATGCCAAGATCCGCTACTGTTTCGCTTACTGCCCCCTGGAGAAAACTGGTGGTACTTCAAGCTTGAGTTTCTCAGGAATCTTCCTTATTGGTCCGGTGACATAATTAATTTATTTTTTAACACGTTATTTATTTTGACTTTTTTAATTAATTTCAGTAAATTAACGTGTTAAATCGACAGCCCTAATAAATATATACAGTATATACACTTACCAGCCACTTTATTAGGTACACCTGTGCATATACTTATTTATGTTATAAATAAGTAGATGTAGATGATATTTATTATCTAATCAGCCAATCATGTGCCAGCAGTGTACTGTATAAAATCAAGCAGATATGGGTCAGGAGCTTCAGTCAATTTTCACATTAACCATCAGAATGGGGAAAAAAATTTGATCTTAGTGATTTGGACCGTGGCATGATTGTTGGTGCCAGATGGTCTGGTTTGAGTATTTCTGTAACTGCTGATCTCCTGGAATTTTCACACACAGCAGTCTTTAGAATGTAAAGAGGATGGTCAAAAAACATAAAAAATATCCAGTGAGCGGTAGTTCTGTGGGCGAAAACGGCTTGTTAATGACAGAGGTCAGAGGAGAATGGCCTGACTGGTCCAAGCTGACAGGAAGGTGACAGTAACCCAAATAACCACACGTTACAACAGTGCTATGCAGTAAAAGCATTTTTGAATGTACAACACATTGAATATTGAGGTGGATGGGCTACAGCAGTAGAAGACCCTTCCAGATACCACTATTGTCAGCTTAGAACAGGGCACAGGCTAACCAAATCTGGACAGTAGACAATGGAAAAACATCACCTGGTCTGACAAATCTGGATTTCTGCTGAGGTACACAAATGGTAGGTCCACTGCAGCCTCAGTTTTCTGTTCTTGGCTGACAGAATTTGAACCCAACGTGGTCATCTGCTTTTGTAGACTATCCACCTTAAGGTTCAACATGTTGTGCATTCTGAGATGCTATTCTGCTTGTACAGAGTGGTTATCTGAGTTACCGTAGACTTTCTGTCAGCTCTGGCCATTCTACGTTGACCTCTCTCATTAACAAGCCATTTTTGCCCACAGAACTGCCGGTCATTGGTTGTTTTTTTTTTTTTTGTTTTTTGCAGCATTCTCTATACACTCTAAAGACTGTTTAGAAATACTCAAACCAACCCGTCTGGCACCAACAATCATGCCACGGTCGAAATCACTGAGATCACATTTTGTCCCCATTCTGATGGTTGATGTGAACGTTAACTGAAGCTCCTGACCCGTATCTGCATGATTTTATGCATTGCACTGCTGCCACACAATTGGCTGATTAGATAATCTCATTAATAAGTAGGTATACAGGTGTATCTAATAAAATGGTTGGTGAGTGTACATATGTAGAGAGAGAGAGAGAGAGAGAGAGAGAGACATATAGATATAGATATACAGTATTAAAGGGTATTTGAACATTTTAATATTATTCGTACTGGCTTTAATTCATGCTGATTTAAAATAAAAGAAATACAAAATTTCTTTCTTTTCTGTAAATAGCAATGCAAATTTAATGTGAATAATTCAAAAAATTATGAGGATCCTAAAAAAAATTAAATAAATACAATAAAATTAATTCAAAGTAAAAAGTGTAATGAACAAAAAAAATGTAATTAGTGTAATAAGATCTCTTTATATATATATATATATATATATATATATATATATATATATCCTGTGACTGGAAGATGACCGCTGTGTTCTTTTTTAATTTCCCTTTTAGATTTGTAACTAGTAACCCCAAATACATATGCATCGTTTTTTTTTTTTTTTTCATGTCTTCATATAGGGACAGTGGGACTGAGTTGTGAAATTTTAAATAATACCAAGCAATAGAAATTCAGATTTTTTTAATCAAAATGTTTATGTTTCCATGAGTGTTGGTTATTCAGGTTCCCTATCTGTCATTCACTCGAAGTTGTGTCGATGTAGTGACACTAGGGGTCACTCTTGGGAGCCTGAAACACCTCTGGTCTTTGATAAAAGGTATTTGCATACCACTCCCCTGGACATACGGGTATAAAAGGAGCTGGAATGCAACCACACATTCAGAATCTCTCTTCGGAGTCGAACGGTTGATGCTTACTGAGATGAATTCCCACGGCTGTTCATTCACCTCTGCTGGACCTGACGGCACTTTTCAGCAGCGTCTCCCCCCTCTGCACTGGTGCACTGAAGAGAACACCCCTGGGCGCTTCGGCAGAAATAAAAGTATATATTTCTCTAAAAGAGTGGCACACACGGAATGTATTTTTAAAGATGCGTCTTTTTAAAGATGCCATTCCGTTTGTGTGTTATTCCTGGTTGCGGTTGTTATCTCTTGCCTTCTGATGGCCACGATCACTGTCTTTCGTGTCTGGGCGCTGCCCACACGGAGACAGCGTTTGTGGATGGGTCATGAACTCATTGCGAGAACATGTCCATGTTAACGATGCGGTCACGGTTTGCTTTCGTAATACCCACGGTACCCACGGTATGAGGCCAGCGCGGCTAGCACTGGGGGCAACTTGGGGACCCCAATGGGACCACCCACATTTACATTTACATTTATTCATTTGGCAGACGCTTTTATCCAAAGCGACTTACAAAAGAGGAAAACATAAGCGAATCATCTTAGGAGACAGTGGTATGAAAAGTGCTGTATTACAAAGTATCACCAGCATCATAATAGTATTCAAAACAGAATAAAGTGCACCTCCACCTCTGCCGGGTATCCCCCCACGGACCTCCCATTCCCCAGTACGCTCGTCTGCCCCAATCGGGCTTCTGGATGAGTCCGCCGGCTCGTCTCATGGCAAATTCGACCTCTTATTCAGAGCCCGTGAAGGTGATGAGCTCTTGTGCGCAGCATCAGAGAGTGGGCTTGTCCAGTCGGACGCGGAAGCCTCAGCTGGGCTCCTCCCTTCGGGTGTGGTTGCCCAGTTACAGGCTGATGCGGAGATGACGGACATGCTTTCCCGGGCATCCGCGAGCGTCGGACTAGAGTGGAACCCTGCGCTCTCCCCTGAACCCTCACGGCTCAATGATTGGTTCCTGGGCCCGCGGCGCCGCTCACAGCCATGCCCTGCCCCAGTTCCTTTCTTCCCGGAAGTGCATGAGGAGCTGACAAGGTCGTGGGAGGCACCTTTTACTGCCCGGTCCCAATCTTTCAGCACCCCCACCCACACTACCCTCGATGGTGGAGAGGCCAAGGGCTATTCGGCAATCCCCCCAGTGGATAAGGCGCTCGCAGCGCACCTATGCCCGCAGAGCGCCGCCACCTTGCGCGAGCACCCAAAGCTCCCGTCCAAGGCCTGTAGGTTTACGTCATCCCTGACAGCCAAAAACCTCCGCCCTGCACGCCATGGCTCTCCTGCAAGTCCACCAAGCCAAGGCGCTAAAAAAACTGCACAAGCGTAGTTCCGCCCTGGGATTGATGCAGGAGCTGTGCTCAGTGACCAACCTCGCTCTCCGGGCGACGAAGGTCACGGCGTGGTCTCTTGGGTGGGCGATGTCCACCTTGGTGGTCCAGGACCACCACCTTTGGCTCAACCTGGTCAAGATGGGAGAGGCCGACAAGGCACGGTTCATTGCTACCCCCATTTCCCAGCTTGGCCTGTTCGGCGACACTGTCGAGGACTTTGCCCAGCAGTTCTCAGTGGTGAAGCAGCAGATGGAGGCTATCCGGCACATCCTGCCCCAGCGTGGCTCAGGATCCCGCACCCCATCTGCTCGTCGCCAAGGGCGTCCCCCTGCGGTGACTGCACCGGCTCCGCCGCAGCCTGTCCCTGCGGCCCAGCCCTGGCGTGCAGCCCACCGCAGGAAGCAGACGCCACCCGTCTCACGGTCGGCTGACAAGAACCCGCGAAAGGCTTCGAAGCGCCCCTGAGATGGGTGACCTAGGGACGACGAAACCCGCTGCTCTGGAGCTGGTAAGCAGACCACTCCATCCCCTGGTGGATGGCCGGGAGGAGAATCTTTTGTTACCTTTGCATTTAATTGCACGTACCCAAGAGTTCAGTAAGAGTGGTTTCCTTGTTCCCTGGGTCACATACCTGGTGTGCACGGCCATCATCATGACCACTGTCCACCATTCCATTTTTGCAGGTTTGGAGCTCCAGCGGCGGTCTTCCCACCCCTGCGCACCCAGCTATGGCACAAATCCGCCCCGATGTGACAGTCTCCATGGGTCACGAGGACAGGCCTCTTCCTCCCCCGTCCCAGGCTGTTCCACGGGTGGTCACAAGGAGCCAGGTAAGTGCTTTGATGTCCCTGAACTCAGCACGGCCACGACATGGCGTGGCACCTCAGGCTCCGCCCCGCCGCAAGGTCCCACCCAGCGGTACGTCCGACGAGATTGTCCCCTTGGTCCCCCTCACTCGGAGCTTGGACGAGTGGCTTGCACTTTCCAACCCGTCGCGATGGCTGGTCCGGACCGTCCGATTCAGTCCGCCCAGGTTCAGCAGTGTCCACTTCACCTCGGTGAAGGGTGAAAATGCCACTACTTTGCATGCAGAGATCACTACCCTCCTATGGAAGGATGCGATAGAGCCTGTCCCTCCGGCCAAGATGAAGAGGGGGTTTTACAGCCCCTACTTCATTGTACCGAAGAAAGGTGGTGGGTTGCGGCCAATCTTGGACCTGCGAATACTGAACCAGGCTTTACACAGACTCCCGTTCAGGATGCTGATGCAAAAATGCATTCTAGCGAGCGTCCGGCATCAAAATTGGTTCGCGGCAGTAGACCTGAAGGACACGTACTTCCACGTCTCGATTCTACCTCGACACAGACATTCGAGGGTCGGGCGTATCAGTACAAGTTCCTCCCTTTCGGCCTGTCCTTTTCCCCTCGCATCTTCACGAAGTTCGCAGAGCCAGCCCTTGTCCCGCTAACGGGAGTGGGCATTCGCATCCTCAACTATTTTGATGATTGGCTAATCCTAGCTCACTCTCGGGATGTGTTGTGTACACACAGGGACCTGGTGCTCTCACACCTTAGCCGACTAGGGCTTCGGGTCAACTGGGAAAAGAGCAAGCTCCTCCCAGTTCAGAGCATCTCTTTTCTTGGCTTGGAGTTGGACTCAGTCTCATTGATGGCGCGCCTCATGAGCGAGCGCACACAGTCGGTGCTGACCTGTTTGAAGGTGTTCAGTCAGAAGACAGCGCCCTCCTGACTGCGCTCACATCCATCAAGAGGGTAGGAGACCTGCAAGTGTTCTCTGTTAGCGAAAAGTGCCTGGAGTTCGGTCCGGACTACTCTCACGTGATCCTGAGACCCCGACCGGGCTATGTGCCCAAGGTTCTATGTGCTATGTGCTATGTGCCTGCAAGCGCTGCCCCAGGAGGCAGCAGACTCAGCCCTGACATTGCTGTGTCCGGTGCGCACTTTACTCATCTATTTGGATTGCAGGCAGACCTTTAGAGTCTCTGAGCAGCTCTCTGTCTGCTTTGGTGGACAGCGGAAAGGAAGCACTGTCTCCAAGCAGAGGATCGCCCACTGGCTCATTGACGCCATAACAATGGCATATCACGCCTAGGACATGCCGCCCCCAGCAGGGCTACGAGCCCACTCTACCAGGGTTGTAGCGGCCTCCTGGGCCTTGACCAGTGGCGCCTCTCTAACAGACATTTGCAGAGCAGCAGTCTGGGCAACACCCAACACCTTTGCGAGGTTCTACAATCTCTGGGTGGAACCGATTTCGTTCCGTGTAGTGGCACACACAAGCAGGTAAGTCCGGTACAGCTGGCCAGGTGTATCACTTGTGCATAGCGCCTTTCACCTCCCCTGAGCTGTAGATGTGTGCTGTTGACTCCCAGTAGTGTTCACAAACTGTGTTCCCTGGATGATTTCCTCCGAGTCCTGTGGCAGACGAGTTCGTGGAGAAACTCGCTGCCAGCTCAGTACATGTGCTAACTAAGCCCTGTACTTGGGTAGGTGCTCTGCATGTGGTGGTTCCCCATAGGTAACCCCATGCGACGTATATCTTCCGCTAATTCGTTTCCCTGTTGGTAAACTGCGTCTTCCTTGGGCAGAGGCCCCTCTGCCCCAGTCACCATGCTTGTAGAAACTCCTCCCTCATAGGGTAGGACCTACCATGGGACTTCTCCACATGACATACTTCCGCCAAAGTTCGGCAAGACCATGTGATGTATTTCCACTCAAAATACCCCTCCCCCCTTCTGGGTGGGGTGTAGTCTCCGCGGTGTCTTCCCCTTGGGAGGGACACCCCCCCCCCCAGGATAAGAGGCCACGACCGGGCTAGCCTGTCTCTGTCTTTTGGGCATTCAAATTGTCCCCAAAGGGCCGTTCGACACTCATAACAGTGTTGGGGGAGGTTATATGTCGGCCTGGTGCGCTGGCTTCGAGGCACACAGTGGTCTGTCCGTCACACACCGCCAGTTCACGTAACAAAGTTCAGCCAGTTGCGGCGTTTCGTATAGGGACCCCTAGTGTCACTACATCGACACAACGTCGAGTGAGTGACAGATAGGGAACGTCCTGGTTACTTGCGTAACCTCCGTTCCCTGATGGAGGGAACGAGACGTTGTGTCCCTCCTGCCACAATGCTGAAATACCCGCTGAAATGGCCGGGACCTTGTGTCAGCTCCTCAGCACAAAACCTGAATGAGTGTTTGCATACCAGCTCCTTTTATACCTGTATGTCCGGGGAAGTGGTATGCAAATGCCACTCACCAATTTTCATTGGATTTTATCAAAGACCAGAGGTGTTTCAGGCTCCCAAGAGTGACCCCTAGTGTCACTACATCGACACAACGTCTCGTTCCCTCCATCAGGGAATGGAGGTTACACAAGTAACTAGGACGTTTTTGAGACATTACAGACATTACAGATGATTTTCTGTAAAGCTGCTTTGGAACAATGTGTACTGGGAAAAGAACAAAGAAAAAAACTACACAAATACAATTACTGGTTTCAGATTTCAGATTTCACGATGCATTGTAATTGTTAGGTAGAGAATCATAATTGAATCGTTGTCAGACTGAATCGTCACACTCCTACTCTGAAAGCAACATTTCCAACTTTTAAATTAATTTTCAATGTGATAATGCACAATAAATATAGGATTTCTAAGGGAAAAATAGCTCTATAGTCCTTGTCTGCAGTCATTGTTTTACAGCGTGCCGTTTCACGATAAATCGATGACATTTTCTAAATGGCACATCGGCTAAAACTAGAGACTAGAGAAACTAGAGAGTCTTTTGACGCAAACAGGTTTCAATGTAAAGACTGAATAGTGTTTCTTATCAGATGTAGTTGAGCTGGCATTTCTCCCAAAAATAAACATTTTTACACTTTTATGCATTTTGGCAGATGCTTTTATCCAAAGCGACTTACAGTGCACTTATTACAGGGACAATTCCCCTGGGGCAACCTGGAGTTAAGTGCCTTGCTCAAGGACACAATGGTGGTGGCTGTGGGGAACGAACCAGCAACCTTCTGATTACAATTATGTGCTTTAGCCCACAACGCCACCACCACTCCAGTGGTGATAAACTCCGCTGTGATTTCCACAATGTTGTTTTGTCACATGACTTGGTGCGTCAAAAGTAAATTTAATGACAGCCCAGAGTGTCCTGAACTTCAGTTGGTTTAAAGGAAATTAAATTATGCATAGCATATAACAAAGACAAAACGTAATGTACGCACACACAAGGACACGGGGTCACATGAGGATATACATAGTGTATATATATATATATATATATATATATATATATATATATATATATATATATATATATATATATATATATATCTATAGTACTATATATCCCGTATATACTATATGTATGTATTATTTATTTTAATGTATTCATTCATTTGATCTTGGGGATAAATATGTCCTGGACATTTCTTTGTAAGATTAACTTTTTTTTTTATGTTTACATGTTGCACACAATAAATGTATTAACTGTAAATGTATTAACTGACATTAAGCAAACTTTTTACAATATAAGGTTATGCGTGCACATGCAACAATACATTCTAAGCTCTTCTCGCCATTGAATAGGATGAGCAAATCTCTGATAACTGTAGGCAAACACAAAGAGCTTTTTGCCTTGTGAAATCAGAGCTTGAAGACAGCATCTGGTAGCCTGAAGACCGGGGCATAATCGGAGCGGACGGGGGGTTGTACCAGCTTCTGAAATGTTTTTGTACTCAAACATCTCAAAGATGAAAAATGCCAATTATGTGACCTCTCCGCAGGGTTTTGGCAGGGGCAGGCAAACTCAATACACTCCTTCCCTTTCTCTCTCTATCAGAGAATGTGAAAAGAGATATGCTAGGTGTCCGACTGTCGAGTCATCCGGAGGGGTCGCTTTACTGTCAAGGTGTCAAACAAAGGGCTGTTTTGTAGAGGAACTGTAGGACAACCTGTAATTCTTATCCTTGTCTTGCACTCCATGGCACACAAGCGCTGAGTGAAATAGGAAACAAAGCAATAACTCGACACCACCGGCATTAACAAATTGGTTTCTTGTTTTCAGTCATGTCCCGGGGGAGAGGTGACAGGGGAATGGAGGGTGTAGAGAGCAAAAGAATATCTTCTTCTAGACAGCTTTTCAACATCTTTTGTGCTCCTGTCTGGCCAGTTGTTTGGGTTATAGGATCTTGTGAAGTCCGTCCATCATTCCAGAGTTCCTCTTCCTGTAAACAAGGAACGGCACACCGGTACATGAATGATATGATCCTGTAAAGGCAAAATAGAGACACACACTGTTATTAGTGTCTGGCATTCCCTTTAGATTACGCTTATCGTTTTGTTACGGTTTCAAGTTTTTTAAAGAACCACACCTGGAAAAGTTAAACCAAAGTGTCGATCTTTCACCGGTGACTATAGATACAGTGTGTGCGGGTGATTGCACTTGGTGACAACCCAAAAGCACAATTTAGTCACACCTTCATATCTGGCCTCAATCTACCATTTGAAATGCCTCATTGGTCGATTATTCAGATGCAAAGAGAATGATTCATCAACAGTGCAATGTTTTTGAATGTATCTAACTATGCTGAAGACAATTAAATCTATTTACTTTCCTTATAAATGTTGCTGGTTTAATTCTGCTTGATTCATTAGTGCATCTAAAAAACAAGAAAAAAAAACAAGTTTGTTTTCATAATATTTTTCTGCCCTTAACATGTCTGGGCAGCAAAAACATGTAAGACACCAAATTTGGCAGGATGGTCCCAAATCTCCCTCACTGCTCAGTTACACAAACACACCCATGCCTGTATGACCCTAGGCAGTGCTATAACACACACTTTTACATTGTTGCTAATAACTACGCACTAGTTTGGGCTACAATCAGAATATTCAGCCATTTGGAGTTTTCTGAAAAACATACTTTTTCAAACCCCTCCTAGACCGTTGATCCGTTTCGCCCACATTTTTGCACGTATTGTCTAAAGACACTCATGACTAAAACTTATCAAAATAATTATGATTTGTCAAATAGTTCAGAAGATATAGTTAAAAAGTGAATTGAAACAAACAAACAAAAACAATTAAAGAATAATAATTGGCTTATACAATTTATCTTCTAAACAGTTTTAAGGAATCCAAATTCTTCAGAATTTTTTTTTTTTTTTTTTGTCATGAGGGTCTCTAGAAGATACATGCAAAAAAAAAAAAAAAAAAAAAATGTGATTTGGACCAAGGGTCTAGGAGAAGTTTGATTTTTTAAGTATATATATATATATATATATATATATATATATATATATATATATATATATATATATACATATATATAATTTCTTTTTTTTTGCTTTTTTTTTTTTTAGAAAATGCAGATTGACCCACGCTATAACTACAAAGTAACTAGAGTACTTTAAATAACTTTGCCCCTGACATATCTGTTCCTTTAAAATTGTCAAGTTTGGTAATTTTTTACCGAGTTCGAATCCAGGGCGTGCTGAGTGACTCCAGTCAGGTCTCCTAAGCAACCAAATTGGCCCGGTTGCTAGGGAGGGTAGAGTCACATGGGGTAACCTCCTCGTGGTCGCTATAATGTGGTTCTCGCTCTTGGTGGGGCGCGTGGTGAGTTGTGCGTGCTACGTCTCAGCGGTAATGTGCTCAACAAGCCACGTGATAAGATGCGCGGATTGACTGTCTCAGACGCGGAGGCAACTGAGATTCGTCCTCCATCACCCGGATTGAGGCAAGTCACTACGCCACCATGAGGACTTAGAGCGCACTGGGAATTGGGCATTCCAAATTGTGGAGAAAAGGGGAGAAAAAAAAAAAAAAGTGTGGTAATTTTCTCCACTTTTCCAAATTGCGTGAACCCCGATATTTGCCACTTGCGGCTATATTTAAAAATCATGCGACATAGCAAAATTCTTGGTAACAACTACAGTACCCATGATCCTGAGGCAGAAAATCCACCAATTAGAGAATTCTGTCGAACAAAGCCCAGCAAAAAAGCTAAGCAGCGATACCCTAAAACTACTTATATATATTTGTATATATCTGAATATTTTGCAATATAATTTAAATATCTTGTTTCTATATTTATAATCAACAACTTTAAATCAATAGTTTTATATGTTTCCATTGTTTTTAATTCATATACGTCATTCACAATGCTCATGGAATTGTAGTTCATGCCCTCATGAAATACGTTAAGTACACAGTCTTGTATATTTGTCATTTTGTCTAATTGACGCTAGCATCAAATGCTAACAGCTGAGTCACAACAACTCACAGAACATAGACTACCAGTTAAATGCTTGAAATTAGTTTTATAGACAATTACAAATTAGTTGTTGTTAAATGAATTGTGTATACTTTTTTATGTTTATGATAGGAGCTGATGCTATAGATGAGCACTTATTTATATGTTTTTATCATGCTGGTTTTTTTTTATTTTTTTTTTTTAGATAAACATCTTAGTGAACTTCTTTGGGTTTTAAAGTATTCAACAACAAGATTAGGGCCATGCCCTGTCCAAAAACACAAGTCATCCCTTGCAGGAAGTACATTCATGCTGTTCAAAGAGGCCATGCACCGTCAACACAACAGATGGGTGTGATGAATTAGTAAAGGTTGAGCACAGTGGGGGTAAGATCTTCTCTTCTCTGAATCACTGTGACTCTCACCCTTCTGAAGCCCACTGCCTTTCACATAAAAGACTCAATCATATCCACAGGTCAAACTGTTACTAAATGTCTCTTCTATTTTACTTCAGAGTTTGTTTTTTTTTGTTGTTGTTGTTGTTTTTTTTTTTTTTTTGTTATAGTGCTTAGATGCTGTTTATGGTCAAAAGAAAAGCTTTTCAGAGGTGTTCTTTACAGTCACTGTCAATCTATTCAAGAGACCACTAACTGAACATAAGCTTATATTAAAAATAACCACAATCCAACAGAGTGAATCTCACAAACCTGTCAAGAACATTTTTTTTTTTTTTTGGATATACTTCACTTAAAAGATCAAAATAAATTAGTAAGAATGTATTATTTGTTTTTTCTTAAAGAAAATTAAGCCTGTGTTTAGAATCATTAAAGGTTTTAGCATTGCAAATTGATTTATTGACAATTAAGCACATTTCCCCCCAAATTATCAATACTGTAATAATAAATGCAATATTATCCAATTATATAAAGTTATTTCCATATAAAGTGTATACATGTAAATATATTAATTAATACACGCATTTAAGTAATAATAGTAATTATTATTATGCTACTTCATATTTAAACTTCTAAATTACAGTAATTAAGAAAATAATGCTATTCAGTTGTTTAAAGTATTTTAATATTAATTTTGCTTTCTTAAATGCTTGACTGATTAACTGATTTACTAAAATAAACTAAGTGTATTGTTTAATTACATTAAGCATATAAATAAAATATTGTTTTATCTAAATTTATATAATGAATACATTTACAATGAATCTGTATCAAAGCATTTAATAAAACTAATATATATATATATATATATATAATTTTTTTATGAAGAAATGTCAAATATCTTATGTTATAAAGTGTTATATTATGTAAATTATGCATTTAAATATAAAGATATCTTTAAAAATAGATATCATTATTATTATTATTATTAGTAGTAGTAGTAGTATTATTATTATCAGTAATATTTTATCTATTGCAATAATGATAATCTAATGATTAATCACAATTTAGAATAATGAGGATAAAAAATAAAAATAAATTAAACATTCATCACAGTAATGATAATTTGGGCATAAAATGTGTTTAACTGACATGACAATAATGGAAAAATGGAAAAATATTTATGGTCCTGAAACATTAGCATTGTTTCTTTTTATCACGTGGTGAAATGAAAAGAGTGGTGGTGGCAAAGTGGACTAAAGCACTGAACTGGTAAGCAGAAGGTTGCTGGTTCGATCCCCACAGCTACCACCATTGTGTCCTTGAGCAAGGCACTTAACTCCAGGTTGCTCCAGGGGGATTGTCCCTGTAATAAGTAAGTTGCTTTGGATAAAAGCATCTGCCAAATGTAAATGTGACTTCACATTTCTTCTTCAAATGTGACCACAAAAAAGTTGGCAAAAACATTTCTGTCCAGTACTGTTTAATACAGACTGAAAAATGAGAATTAGGTGGCCAGATTTCTTGGAGGAAGTTGTGGATTACTGGAGTGTGTGAGGAGAGAGTGGAGAGATTAACATTCCTCTGGGATTTTTTTTAACACTCTGGGTGACAAATTTGCAACACTGGCCCTCTGTATTCCCCGAGGGAGCCAAGAACTAATCTGCCACAGAGTCTGGGAGAGGTCAACTGGAAAAGAAGCCAGAAGTCGAAGGATCAACGAATGACTGTGCAGATAGGGGCAGCACTAGAGACAAGAGCTTTTTCTTTATCACTACATGAACTTTTTCGATTTTTATACAATGTTGATTAAGGGCAAAATGTGAATGGACTCTGATAGCTTCTACTAATATTAATGTTATTTTGAACATCATTAGATTGAGATAAAACTCTTCATCATTTGCTCTTGAGATACCTTCAGTTTACATGACCCTTATTAGACAAAAACAGCCCAGCTTGACACCTCATTTTCTATGCTAAGCACCACAGCCATGTAGGGGTGCCAAAGTGAATTAATGTGCTGACTAATTTGATTAATTAAATATAGTAAAGGTCAACATGAAGCAGCAATCATTACCCATTTTACCTCCATAATGGAATGCACTTCTGAGTAAAAAAAAATATATATATATATATATATATATATAGGGTAGTTTTATCCATTAAGAATTCACCCTGCTTTGAAGTCAAAATTCACCAAGTCCATATCTTGCATGGGTTATTACTTGCCTCCCAACACCCAGTGTCAGTGGTACATATGTCGAGCTGTTGTTAACATGATGCAGAGCTTGAATGGTACCTCTTGAGGGGTGTGTGTGATATGTTGTATGCTCAGGGGTGTTAACAACAGGAGGTTGTGTGTAGCAACAGCGTCTGCTTTCTATTTGAAGTCTGCCCTCCTTGTGTGCTCCAATGAATTAGATGGTAAAATAAAGCCTTTTTGACTTCGTATTAAAGGAATAGTTCAACCAAAAATAACTGACACACCCTCACGTCTGATTCTCCATCTTCCATAGAATATTAAAGGAGAAATTCTGAAGACTGTGCTAGTCCCTTTTTTTCATGCAGTTACAAATAATGGGGACTGAAGCTTCCAAGCTGGAAACAAAAGCATCATAAAAGTAATTTAAACTGTCCATACACTGCAGCAATTTTCTTAATCAGTATTTTTATCTTGTTTTCCAGTGAGATAATATATATATATATATATATATATATATATATTTTTTCTCCCCTTTTCTCCCCAATTTGGAATGCCCAATTCCCAATGCACTCTAAGTCCTTGTGGTGGTGTAGTGACTTGCCTCAATCCAGGTGGCAGAGGACAAATATCAGTTGTATCTGCATCTGAGACCATCATTCCATGCATCTTATCACATGGCTTGTTGAGGGTTTTACTGCAGAGACCTAGAACTTGTGGAGGCTTCATGCTATTCTCCGCGGCATCCACGCACAATTCACCACATGCCCCACTGAGAGTGAGAACCACATTATAGCTACCACAAGGAGGTTAACCCAACGTGACTCTACTCACCCTAGCAACCAGGCCAATTGGTTGCTTAGGAAGCCTCACTGGAGTCATTTAGCATGCCCTGGATTTGAACTTGCGACTCCAGGTGTGGTAGTCAGTGTC
Source organism: Myxocyprinus asiaticus (assembly GCF_019703515.2). Taxonomy (NCBI): domain Eukaryota; kingdom Metazoa; phylum Chordata; class Actinopteri; order Cypriniformes; family Catostomidae; genus Myxocyprinus; species Myxocyprinus asiaticus. The sequence goes on from NC_059393.1 coordinate 4,212,524, forward strand.
TTTACTTGCTGAGCTACCCAGGCTACCTTCCAGTAAGATAATGAAGATGTTAATATATAAAAGACTTGTTTTCAAATAATATTAAGTTTATAAATATATTAATTATACAATAAAGAGGTAAAGGGGTGCATATATGTTTTATATTTTGATTTTATATTTACATTTTCATATAATAATTAAATAACATTTGATTAGTAACAATAAAAATTCATTTATTTTATTTGTATTATCACAAATAATGCAAAAGTTTCCTTTTTGTAAGCATACTATAAACATAATTAATATGTGTTAAATTTATCTGAAAATCAGATTTAATATCATACATCATTTTAAGCATTAGTAAATGTACCTTGTTTTAAGAATGCTTGAATATGTTTACTTTAAAACATACTCCTATATATATATTTTTATTTTTTATTTTTTTTGCAGCCTTATGCTAAAATGCTTTAAATTATTTTATTTTTATTCACATCAATCTACACTCCATACCCCATAATGACAAAGCAAAAATCAGATTTTTGATAACTTTGCAAATTTATTAAAAAGAAAAAACTGAAATATTACATTGATAAGTGTTCAGACCCTTAACTCAGTACTTAGTTTAAGCACCTTTGGCAGCGATTACAGCCTATTTTAGTCTTTTTGGGTATGATGTGACAAGCTTTGCACACATGGATTTGGGGATTTTCTGCCATTCTTCTCTGCAGATCCTCTCAAGCTCTGTCAGGTTAGATGGGGACCATCGGTGGACAGCCATTTTCAGGTCTCTCCAGAGATGTTCGATTGGGTTCAGGTCAGGGCTCTGGCTGGGCCACTCAAGGACATTCACAGAGTTGTCCCCAAGCCACTCTTGCATTGTCTTGGCTGTGTGCTTAGGGTCATTGTCCTGTTGGAAGGTGAACCTTCGGCCCAGTCTGAGGTCCTGAGTGCTCTGAACCAGGTTTTCATAAAGGATATCACTGTATTGTGCTGCATTCAGCTTTCTTTCAACCCCGACCAGTCCCTGCCACCGAAAAACACGCTACACAGCATGATGATACCACCACCATGCTTCACCCTTGGGATGTTATTGTGCAGATGGTCAGCGGTGCCTGGTTTCCTCCAGACATGACACTTGGAATTGAGGCCAAATAGTTCAATCTTCATTTCATCAGACCAGAGAATCTTGTTTCTCATAGTCTGAAAGTCTTTTTTTTTTTTTTGCAAATTCCAAGCGAGCTTTCATGTGTCTTGCACTGAGGAGAGGCTTCTGTCTGGCCACTCTACCATAAAGACAGATCGATGGAGTGTTGCAGTGATGGTTGTCCTTCTGTAAGTTTCTCCCATCTCCACTCATGATCTCTGGAGCTCAACCAGAGTGACCATCGGGTTCTTGGTCACCTCTCTTACCTAAGCCCTTCTCCCCCGATTGCTCAGTTTGGTCGGGCAGCCAGCTCTAGGAAGAGTACTGGTTGTTCCAAACTTCTTCCATTTAAGAATTATGGATGCCACTGTGCTCTTGGGAACATTCAATGTATCCTACATTTTCCCCAGTTCTGTGCCTCAACACAATCCTGTCGCTGAGCTCTGCAGGCAGTTCCTTTGACCTCATGGCTTTTGCTCTGATATGCATTTTCAGCTGTGAGACCTTATATAGACAGGTTTGTGCCTTTCCAAATCATGTCCAATCAATGGAATTTGCCACAGGTGGACTCCAATCAAAGTGTAGAAACATCTCAAAGATGATCCAGAGAAATGGGATGTACCTGAGCTAAATTTCAAATGTCATAGCAAAGGGTCTGAATACTTATGTCAATGTGAAATTTCAGATTTATATATATATATATATATATATATATATATATATATATATATATATATATATATTATATATATATATATATATATAGGCATTTTAATTTCATAACAAATGACCATCAAATTGTAATGTGCAATCTTTAACAAAAAACAAACAAACAAACAAACAAAAAGCCTTCAAGTTGTATTTATGTAATTTAAAGATCACTCAATTAAATTTGATGGAAATGTGTTATGAAATTCAAATTTATATATCATTTTTTTGAGTGCATGACAAAAAAATTAAAAAGTTAAAACAATTGTGCAGTAGTATCAATTGTGAACTGTTAACCGAAGCAACCGGATCATTGTGTCAATGGAGAACCAAATCAGTCAGTTTTGTGAACGAATCGTTTAATCTGATTTAGTCCACTGATTCATTCAAAAAGATCAGACTCAAAAGAATGATTTATTTAAAAATCCAACATCAGATTTTAAGAGTTTTAAAACTCTGTGCTGCATTAGAATATGAGTTCACAAGAGTTGGAATAAACTGTAGTGCTCAAGTTAGATGGATCACTTTTATGGTACTTTTGTGTCCTTTTTGAAACTTGAAAGCTTCAGTTCCCATTAAATGAAATTGCATGGACAAGAGTGACCAGCACAGTGTTCAGACATTTTCATTTTGAGGGTGAGTAAATAATGACAGAAATTTAATTTAAAATATCCCATTAGGCCTTAAGACAGAGAGTACTGATGCACTTGTGAGTGGAGTGGGATGCACTTGTGAGTGCGATTATTACCTATTACCTACCTTTATGGTCAATCACATTGAATGAATGGACAAAACACTGACAATGGCTTTTAAAGAGGCTCTCAGCAATTATAAAAAAGAACTACAGCTGACTATTGCATTAAGCGACTCCCTACACCATTCCCTTAACTTCCCTTTTAAAAGGTCAAAGGGACGAAACCAACACAAACACACCTGTCCAAACAGGGACGCCACATCCGTGGGAGAAAGAGCACACAGTTCAGTGAGTGATGGGCTATTCATTCTCAGCCATAGACAGGGAAGTTCATGCAGAAAGCAGCGTGTTCCATTGAGATTCATTATGTTTGCCCACCCCATCAGGGAGTGCTGAGAGAACCGGTGTCATATAATTCATTCCCATTTCCTCCTCTCTCCACACACTTCATTGAAAACAGACACAACCATTTGGGTGATAAATCAAGGGTGGAGACAGGCATCAGCATTTCGTCATCAGCAGAGTGCTCCAGCACTGAACGCATGCGGCCTGATTTTCCTAACCGCATGTACTCTGAATGCGCAGTCTGTGGATGCACCTGAAATTGTTTGCACTAATTAGTGGGTCCACAAGGTGGCAACACTCACAACTGAGTCTTTGCTGTCACGAAGAAGTGCTACAGAAGATGTAATCCCCACCAAACTCCCCACATCAAGAGCGTGTGTGTGAGGAGGTCAGGAGATACCTGCAATTGTATAACTTGAGTATGAAGGAATATGAAGACATCTTTATGGGTTTAAACTCCTGAAGAGAAATAGTCCAGTATCTCATAGCAGTCTTAGTGCAAATGAGCCAACCGCTTGTATTTTCGCACAGTCAAATAAAGTATACTTCGAAGGTGTGTGTTCAACTGAATGCAGACACTAAGTGTTCATTTCAAAATCAAAGTAAACTTTTGGCTTCAGGGTGGGCAACTGTTTATCTCTTTGTCAGACCTGCTTGATAATTTTGCTTGGGTTGGTCCTCCTTGATCGTGTTTTGCTGTTGGACTGGGGGACATCAGATATTTTAGGGGAGGAGGGGATGGGGACACTGACCAACCATGTAGCAGCCATTCCCATCTGAGCGCTATCCATCCACAACTGTATCAGGTGGTTGTTAGATCATAATTTGCACTCCCATTGGTTGTTGCCACATCGTGTTGCTGCTTGTTTACACAAATTTGAAATCTGCTCAACTTTGTTGCGTTACGTCGCTCTGACTTGCTCATTTCGCTGTGTGAATGGCCCTTTAGACTGGTTTTGGCACCAAAGCCAAATTTTCGGTATGGATGTCCATTGCAAACAAGCTTTTGAATTGGAACATGAACTACTATGGTGCTATTCACACCAGGTCCAACAAATCGTCTGCCATTTTTTTTTTTTTTTTTTTACCATCAGACTGTGAAGAGACTGGCCAATGAGATAAGTGCTTTTAGGTGTGTGTACAGAGCCACAACAGCTACAATATCTAGCGTGTTATTAAGCAAATCAACATTAAACACCTGAAGAAAAACAACTAGGATCCGGGGTTGAAAATGGATGTGACCTCATCTTTGGGATCTGAGCACAAGGAATTTTTTGATAAATGCCACAGTGGCTACACAAAATGGCAATTATGGCATTTATTATGGCAAGGGATTGCAGAAAAAAAATAAATAAATAAAATCTGAATCAATGGTGATTTTTAATTAAATATATTTTATATTAAATCTACACTATGTAATATTTATTGGTTAGAAAAGGACAAAATTTAATTAATGTGCAAGTACACCAACACTCCATCTTCCAAACCATGTTTTTGCCTTACCCAGATTCACTATGGTAAGTCTATAATAATTATTTATATTTTAAAGCTGTATATATATATATATATATATATAATAAAATATTTCTACCAGTGTACTGCAGTTTTTAGTTTCACTAAAATTCACAAAAACGTTATATTCACATACCAAAGGTTGTGGAAAGTTCCCAGAGGATAGACTGACTTACTACAGGTGAGATTATTAAAGTAAGTTCAGTTATATGCATACAGTATTCAATTATTTTAGAAAAAAAAAAATCGTAAAAAATCACCAAAATGTTACTTTCACATTCCAGAGGTTGCAGTAGGCTCCAAGGATACACAACTTATCATATCATCATATTTTATGTATTTATAATATACACATTAGATTATATGTATACAGTATTACTTTATTTTAGAAGATTTCTTCAAAATGTTACTTTCGCATTCTGAAGGTTTTTGAAGGCTTCCGGTGGATAGACTAACCTTCTACAATTGATGTTTTTCCAGTATATACATTAACACAGGATTCAATTGTTTTAGAAAAAAAAAATTAAAATTTTTTTTTAAAAAAAATTCAGCAAAATGTTACTTAACGTTGATGAATTGTAGTGATTTTTTTTTTTTTTTTTTTTTTTTTTTTTGAGAGCTATTGGCAAAACTCTCACCTATAGTTAGTCATCCCACTATGAGCCTACTACAACCTTTTGAATGAGAAAGAAACACTTTGGTGACATTTTTTTTCTAAGATAATTGAATACTGTATTCATATAATTGGTCATACTGTTGTAATCTCACATGTAGTAAGTCAGTCTATCCACTGAGAACTAACCACAAGCCCTGGAATGTGAATTATTGTGTGTGTGTGTGTGTGTGTGTGTGTGTGTTTGTGTAAATGTTTATACTACATTGTGGGGACCAAATGTATAAGGATAGTAAAACCTGAGATCACCTACATTGTGGGGCTCAGCCAGCGGTCCCGACGAGGGAAATGGCTTATTAAACATACTAAACTATGTTTTTCTGAAAATATAAAAATGCAAAAAGGTTTCTGTGAGGGTTAGGTTTAGGGTTAGGGGATAGAAATTATCATTAGATCTGTATAAAATCCATAAAATGCATGGAAGTCAATGGAGAGTCCCCACAATGATATAAAAACAAGTTTGTGTGTGTGTGTGTGTGTGTGGGCAGGTTTAAGTGGTTTACGAGGACATTTGTTAGGTTACAAACTGGTAATTACAAGGGTATTATGCTATAAATGTGGTTTATGAGGACATTTTCTTATAAAACATACTAAACAATGTTTTTTTGAAAATTTAAAAATGCAGAAAGTTTTGTGTGAGGGTTAGGGGATAGAATCTATAGTTCGTACAGTATTAAAAAAATCATTGTGTCTATGGAGAGTCCTCATAAGTATAGCTGCACCAACAACATTTCATATGCATTTGTTTGAGCATTCCATAGTATACATGTACATGTTAGTAAATTTAACATGTGCGTAGTGTCTCATATATGTTTGTGTAAGTGAAGTTTGATTTACACACTATATGGCGCCTCATAAACCGAGAAGAGTCTGCAAGCAAAAAGGGAAAGCAACAGAGCCCGTAATAATAAAACATGAAACAACATCGGCTTGGATTTTTATAGGTTGCGACAACTCCAAGAAAGGATTAAAAACCAGCCAAGAGATGGAGTTTTTCTCGCTCGACTGGTAAGATATTTCACTGGACTGATAGTGAGCCAATAAGCTCTCTTAGCGTGGTAGTTCATTAGATAGCGTTAGCCACTCTAATGGGGCATTTTATTATGGATTGTGGTAATGCAGTGCTTTCAATTACATTTTTGAGTTAGGACAATGGGGGAAAAATCAACAACTTTATGCTGGTAACATCACAATCTATAAACCATTTACTACCTTAGTCTATTTGCCTGCTAGCTAAGTTATAATAGTTTCCACCGTTTGACTTTATCTGATATGACTAGCAATCATTATGTCATAGTTCCCAAACTTTTGTAACACGATTTATTTTAAAACAATTGTTTTCAGTAAGTCAAAACAACAGCAGAAGATATGCTACTTTCCTGCTAACAAGACATATTTTTCTGACATCCGTCTTTTTCTTCCATTCGCTATTATATATATATATATATATATATATATATATATATATATATATATATATATATATATATATATATAATTTATTTACTTTTTTATTGAGGGGAGGGGGAGAGTTTTGTTGTTGTTAGTAACATTTGACATTTGATAAGTTGATCACCTGTAACCATGGTTACACCGGTACACCTCAAAGCATCAGATTCATCCGCGCAGAAGAGCAGAGCCGAAGCCCGGCTCACATCATTACCAAAACAGTGTTCCTCCACAAGCAACTTGCATTTCTATGCTTCAACCACCAGAGGGCCAAAAGTTATATAGTGTAGCTTTAAGTAGTCTTGCGATTATGAAACTGTTAGCAGGCTTTGTACTAACGCTCCATTAATGTTTATGTGTTGTTCATTGGAGGAAAATACATTTAAATGGGCAACTAATGTACTGGAAAAAATGCTTTTTGTCAAGCGCCACCTATTGTTTTGAAGTGAATTTTCTTTTCAAATAGCCTAAAAAAAAAAATAATAAAAAAAAATTCTGTCTTGGTATAGACAGGGAAGTTCATGTAGAAAGCAGCGTGTTCCATTGAGATTCATTATGTTTGCCCACCCCATAGACCTTTCTTTGGCAGTGTGTCTCTCAAATTCATCTCGGATTTGTTGTGAATAGGCCTTTAGATTGATCCTTTCAGTAGGGCTTTGATTTGTTTATGGATTCAAGGCATGTTCCGGGTTCAGTTCTGGGTTGCCATGATGTTGATTACCACAGAAACCCGTTCCTCAGTTTTTTTTTTGTTTTTTTTACAAGTATTAACCTTTGATACAAGTATATGTATACATGCCATTCAATTAGTGGTCATTCTGTAAATAAAAGTTGGGCAAAATCTTTTCCAGTGAATTTCTTTTAATAATAGGATCAAATGGGCAGATTCAGTTCATATCAAGCTTTTTTAAATTTTTTGGCAAAAGAAACTTAAGTGTACATTGCTGATGCATTATTAGACACTATACATACAGATATACAACAAATTGAATGCTGAAGTTTAATTTGCTGAAGTTTAAAATCTCAAAACTATTATTTTCTCTGGCTGCGTTCAGAGAATACACGCTGACATATTCATGTCACATACATTTTTGATAGTGTGTGAGCGTTTTCGGGTGATGCAAAGAGAGACAGCAGCTTGTCTGTTTCTCTTCCACGCCTGGTTCACCTATTGCGGGTGAACTCCATTCTCCATACAGTAAATCCACTCCTGTGTTTATTATGCCCGGGACATATGTCACGTGTAATAAGCTTGCATTGCTCCACACAATCAGTTTCTATGCAGTTGAGTCAAGCATTTACCTTCTGGAAAATTATATATGTATATTGTAACCACAGAAAGTGGGGGAAAACATTGGTGAAGTTTCAGGAAGTGAAAAAAGAAACCAATACTGTTTTAATTGTGTTATTTATTTATTTATTTGTATACATTTGTATACATTAAACAGTCAACTATTAATCTAATTTTAAGTAATCCAACCTACAAATGGCTTATAATTGCATCTGCATATTAAGCTGGGATACTGTATGAGAAAGTATTTAAACATCCATAAGATTGCACATATCAGCTTTTAAGTTTTTGGCTATACTTTCAAAATTGTGTGTTTTCATATTTACTGCCTAGCCCTGTGCACTTTCATTGTAAGTGCCTTACTGTCTTTAGCAGTAATTTTTGCTTTTTGAGTCTAAACAGTATGCAGGCCTGATTCATGCATATCTCACAATTCATTGGTGCAAAAAAAATAAAAAAAAATAAAAAAATAAATAAAAAATAAAAATAAATGGCTTGAGCAAGAAAAAGACTTTATTAAGTGCTTACCTGAATGCAAAAAAGGCAAAAGCCTGCTGCGTAGCAAGCATAACTGCCTAGCTTTCAGTGTCAGCAAAATACATGACTGCAGTATGCATATACAAACAGTGAATTTTAAACACTGCCCATCAGAGCAGAGAGACGTGGTGGAGGGATATGAATTTCCCATGATCATAGAAGTAATTAGATTGGTGTGAGATAAAATTTCAGATGTACTTATTGAGTCATCAATAATGTTTTGAAGGGGAATCATTATCCAAACATTAATGCAGTAATTAATTAATCCTTCCTGTTTCTTTCAATTTATCATTGACTTTTTTTGGTCTGACAAATTACAGCACTCACATGCAGGAGGAGGAAATGCAAATTGTGATGGATTTGCACTGCCAATTCATGCTTTTCATCACAGATGCCAAAACTGATAGTCTACTGGTAAAAATGCAAAAACTAATTATAGTATTAAGGCAATATAACCAGAAGGTTTTCAGTGAAAAATCCAATTGCACAATAGTATTTTTTTATTTTTTTTTTTCTAGCAGTGGTTTTGTACTTTGGTTTCAAACAACTAGTTCAAAAATGATTAAAACTGAATTTCAACATTTAAACTAAAATTCTAATATCATTATATTTTAATATGATGATATTGCAACTATAGCTCTTATTGGGTAAACAAATGAAAACACTAAAACCACTCTGACATACATTTAGGCAAGAGTCATATACTGTATATAATAAAGGTAGATTTTACCTGAAATTTTAAATTGTGTCCTCAGGACAAGGGTATTTTCCATTAATGTCATGTTGGGGTAAGTTGTTACATGTGTTTTACTGCTTGTGCTGTAATTTTATAAAATTCATTAATCACAATTTCTGTTTGCCAAAACAATGGTTTGATATAGAGCTCAACAGTAGGGTTCTGGAAGTAAAAATACCATTCATTCTTTCCATAGGCAAATTGATTCTTAACAATAACTTTTAGGCTAAACCTCGAAAGACAGACCTACCATGAGTCCATAGGTTGTTAATCAGTGGTATATGCTTCTGCTAAACCCATCTGTTTATTTTATTTCAACGTAAAAAAAATAAATAAATAAATAATAATAATAATAATAATAATGTGTTTAATTGCGGAATTCCTGGTAAGGAACTACATTTCCCATGATCCTGAAAAGAAAGATCCACCAATCAGAGAATCACGGCAAACAAAGCATGCAAAAAGAGCTCTGCAGCAAACGGCCACTACTATGATGTAGTTTGAATGATGCAGTCAGGTCGGTCTCCCAATCTCAAACTAATCATACTATATATTTGAATATATCTGAATGTTTTGCAAATACACTTAAAATATACTGTTTCTTTACTTACAATTAACAACTTTAAACCAATAGGTTTATTTCTTTATTTTTTATTATGTCAGTCGCAATGCTTCATGGAATTGTAGTTCATGCCCTCATGAAAGACATAAAGTACTGTATATACACAGTCATGTTCTTCAAATTACATTTTGCAATGTTGTCATTTGCCTCAGAGCTTTTTGGTTTGGTTAATGGCTTAGAACTCTTTTATGAAGGATTTTATGAAATCCCTACAGAGAGAGAGAGAGAGAGAGAGAGAGAGAAAAGAATGAATTAATGAATGGGCAAAATACTTCTGGAATCAATACAGCTGAAAAGTGGCCCATCACTGTTGCGAGCTACTTTTGTACAGTATGTTGCATTTGACATTTTTGCTCTTTTATGAATTGTTTTGTGTTTCATATTTGTTTTAGCATTAATTATTACCATTAAACAGAAAATCATACATTTAAAAAGTATGTCATGGAAGACAGCTTTTTTAAATTAACATGACAGTATTTCATATTTCTAACAAAGGTATTCCTTCAAATCAGTGTCAATTACAGCAGGTTTCCATTGTGATAATTTACCTACTGTAGTGTGACAACATGCTCTGTGACAGGATCAACGTGTATTGCTTTCTGAACAATACTGGTGGAAATGTGTTTATTTTTTTTATTTTTATTTTTTATTTTTTTTTATTGAATAATGTATTTAATGACATTCAAAAATACTGGCCAGGGTAAAATGTGTGACAACTAACCCCAGTCTCCCTACATAGTTTATTGTTCTGTTCATACAGTATGTGTTAAACTGAAAATAATTGCATGTTCAACACAACATTGAATATTTAAGTTTTTACAAGATTTGAACTAATGGTACATTTCCCTGGGCCCAAAATCCACTGATACCGAGTATGCAGTCATAGTATATTAAATATACACTACCAGTCAAAAGTTTTAACACACCTATTTATCCTTTTATTATTACAATTTCCCATCAAAACTATGAAATAACACAAATGGGAGTATTAGAATTACATTATGACAAAACAGGAGTTTTGCTGGACACTTTCCATGCTTTTCCTTCACTATCCACTGTAATTGTTCCCTTTATTTATTTATTTATTTAAACTTACTTTTGCAGTGCAATTCATATGTAGACACAATTTATACAGTATTTGTCTACAAAACTAATTAAAGGCATTTAAGCATTAGCCTTTAGATCAAAAGATTTTTCAGATCAAGAAAAACATAAATTTAGTTAACTGTGTCCAAACTTGTATCTGTTAGTGTATAAATTGTATACAGTTTCAATTGATTGCTCACAAAGGAACAACACATCCCCCCAAAAAATAAAATATAATAATAATCATAATAATAATAATAATTCTCAAAAGTTAAAAATGAGCTAAGACCAATTCGTTCAACAAATCCAGCAGGCTTGACTATTGTGGACCTCCCGTGATGCAGTCATAATATGTTATGCTGAGCAACATTATAAAGCTGCACTGGGTTGTGGCTGTACAGATTTAATCAATGTTGATCATATCTGTAGGCACACAGTTTTTGCTTTGCTTTTGTTTTATATGTGTTGACATGCACTGAGGGACAAGTCAGCTATTATTTTGAGCTTTCAGATACTTTAATCTGTCCTTTTCAGCCAAAACACTTACATTCAAGCCATTTTGTCCTGAAATACATCACCGCAAAACAACTTTTTACCAGCTAAAGTTATTGCCCCATCCCTGCTGTGGGACTTGAAGCTGTTTCAAAAGCCCATAGAGCAGCTTTGAAATGTGACCCATCTTTGCCACCAAGTGGCAAAACATCAGTGGGACTAGCAAAGTCTTGCTGAAAGCTAAACCTGTCACTACGCATTACTGAACAATAATGTTCCGTGTAAAATGGCAAACAAACAAACAATATATATATTTAACATACCTTGTTTTGTTAATGTTCTGTCTTAAATGGAATTTTATTCAGATGATGTAGGCTGTAGTTCACTCTTATGGAAATACTATAAACATTCATCGACCAAATAAACAAATGTTCAGCTAACTTGGTAAAGGTATTGGCAAATTGTAAGCTCAAAACTTTCTCACAGGTTTATTAGGTATCCAGGTTCAGATGCAGTACAGCAGGAAAATAAAATGCCTTACTCACTCACTTTAACACATGTTACAGCACACTGTGTTTTTCCAGGTGCAGCCACAGAGTTGATATAAGCAGATTGCTGTGAAATACAGTGCATGAACTGAACAGAAGAACAGAGTTTATTAGTGGTGTTTGCTGAGGCAAGCATCAATATTATGTTGATTATATTTAAGGTTAGGCTATCCCTAAGTATAAAACTCTACTGTGTAACTCGTCCAACAACGTTTGTGACACAAACATGAATGATTCCTCAAATCATACGGCATTTTGAGTAGAGCTGTGCTATTACTTTACTAAATGATCAGACAATTTTCACCTGACAGACATTAAAAAAATAAATAAAATACAAAATCCATAGATGTTCCAAACACAGACTGTTTAATGCAGCACAGAGGTGCCACAATAAAATCCAATAATTTGGACCCAACTGTGAATTAAATAAAAGTACTAAAAATACATAATAATAAAAAGATGGGTAACATTTTGTTTTATTTATCTACATGTGAACAGCCATTCAGTATCTACACTGATGTAAGTGTCATTATGTCTTAAATACAACATAACACAGTAACAATTCTTGGTTCAAGTTGGACATGACAAAATCAATGACTTATTTGAGATTAACTGAGCAACTGCTCCAACTGATATATAGCCTATGTGTTTGTGATTCACTAAGAAGAACTGGCTCATGAGTCAATTGATCGGGAATCGGAAAATCCGGTCTCGGATATCATCCATTTGTTTTTCATAACTAAATATGGAACGAGCAGTGTTGGGTAAATTATTCAGAGAATATTCAACTACAAATTACTCATCAAAAAATGCTAATCAGAGTACTTTACTGATTATTTCATTGGAAAAGTAATCACATTACTAATGCATTTACTTTTAAGTTACTTTCTAAAACACTCCCCTCCACAAATTAATAGTCTACATTTCCTCCTTTATTGTCGCACACCCTTCAGCTTTCACATGAACACAAACAGACGTACATATAAACATATGAATTAATATATTAAATGTATTATACATAAATAATACTATTTAAAACATGTGTGTAACCCTAGTAATGTACTTACAGTACAAGTAATTACCTTTATTAAAAGTCAGTAACTACAATCTGATTACTAAAATTAAAAATATAATGCGTTACACTACTTTTTGACTAATAAAGTAATAAATTACAGTAATTGATTACTTTACAATCAGATTACAAACAACAATGTGGATGAGTAACCAAACTTTTTCACAGACGTTTCCATTCCTAAAATAAAGTGTTGGAATAGGAGGCTAGCGGAAATTTGATGCCTTTATTGTCTCGATTTGAAGTTCTGTTTGTTGATTGGTTGGTCTATATGGGAGGAAAAGTCATGTGAGCCAAGTTGTGCAATTTCTTAGGGTTTCGCAATCTCATACGAATTATTACGCATTGTAAAGAGACTGTGTTGGAATTGAATTACACAGGTTGAGTCAAAAGTTTTGCGCTGTGGATTTAGTAATGACACTGCTGAACATAGTGGAGAAAACACTAGTATTAAAGTACATGTTCATAGTATTTCGACTGGTTCTGTCCACATCAGTGGAAGAATGCCGATACAAGGACTGTTAACAGAATGAACGTAATGAAAATAATTTGTTCCAGTGTTTTATTATTATTATTATTATTATTATTATTTGTATTTATTTAGTTAGTTAGTTAGCTGTTTGTTTGTTTTTGTTTTTATAGAACCAGTTCTGAATAAGACCCTTGACCCGAGCCATATAGTGACCAGTGCACTGTTGCATAAAGCACCTTAAGTGTAATTTTCCGTTTAGTGTTAAACTTAAAATTATTTATGCAACTGGGCACATAATATCATAAAGAATTGGTCTAGACTTCGGCAAATGAGCAACCACCTAGAAATCACCCAAAACACTCTAGCAACATAATGAAACACTCTCATGACACCTTTGTAACCACACAGTACATCAATAACATGGCAACCATCCACAATTTCATTGCATTGTGGGGGCAGGTTTTGCACGGGCAAATACCACTCACATTTTACTCAGAAATTGTAAAAATCTAGTCTGCAGTTTTACTGTCATGGTGGGCAATTCACTGGTCTGGGTTAGTCCATCACTTTCCACTCTCAAGCACTTAGTTTCATGGTGTTTTTAGAAGCTCAAATGGAACATGCTTTTTCCTCTAAAATAAAGTGCTGACATCGTAGAAAGTATGTGCTTAAACTTTCTTGAGTTTTACTGTGCCTTTAAACATGTTTACATATCCTTTGATGCTTGGGCCCCCAAGGCCAGAGAGGGGAAAAGGTTATCACAAACATCCCATAATTACAACTTTCAAAGGGCCATCTCTCGTGAATCTGCAAAGTTAGGCAACTTTTATTGTCTCATGGGTTATTCTAAACTACATAGACATTAAAAATATATGTAAACTAGCAGGCCTCAAGAGGTGAACTCATTTGATAAAAATGATCTATTGAGGATAAAATTAGATTTTGTTTTCAAGATTTATTTTTTTTAATTTATTTATTTTTTGCATTTTTCTGAGTAAAGTTAATAATACCTCAGCATACCTAAGCAGAATGTCAAGTAGTTCAATTCCAAATGTCATTTCTTTGTAAACATATGGATGCATTTTACAAAGAATATGTGGGGGGTCACATTTCACCCCAAAATCAAAAGAATAATTTGCATAATTGCTTTGCATTGTGACATTTTCATGACAATAAAGCAAATTTTTCTCCCAAATTCCAAGTACTGTAATTATTTATTTATTATGTTTTTTATTTTTTTTATTATTTTTGGGCTGTCAATCGATTTAAAATTTTAATCGAATTAATTACGTTATGCCAACTAATTTGTCAAATAAATTACAATCAATCGCATATGACAATTTTTGCAAGGAAAGGCCACCTGAATAAAGAAAATTCCATATAAATAGCACATACTAATTCACATAGTTAGTAATACATCGCACATACTAATTCATATAGTTAATAAAATAATTCCGATATTTATATTTAAATGCATTGCATTATTGTGGCAGACGGAAAAATCATATATAGTATCATATATGTTTTATATGTATAAATATAGGCTAGCCAAAATTATATATATATATATATATATATATATATATATATATATATATATATATATATATATATATATATATATTTTTTATTTTTTTATTTTTATTATTATTTATTTATTTATTTATTTTTTAATTGTTGAACATAAGCTCATCACTGGCCTACAGTCCTAAATACAAAATTGTGTTAATTCTGAACACATAATTTATTTTATATATATTATATTATATATAACTGAGAACAGCACTTTTTTTTTATTTTATAATACCACAGAATTAATTTCATTGCAGTAAATACTACCATGCAGTATACTTTCAAATGCACTTTACAATTTAAATAATATCCCTTTTTTTCAGACCTACCTATCTATCTATCTATCTAAAGCTTACCATATACAGTAATTATTCAGTGCCACAATTTCTTTCTTTGCTTATTCTGCATGTATTTCTCTGAGTATCCATCTCCTTCTCGCTGTCAGTGGCGTTCAGTGGAGTTTGTGCAGTCAGTCAATGCAGTCATGTTGTCTTTAGCAGGGTTCATGGTCAAATGTTTGTCTGAGGGAGCAAAAGGGTCCGTCTGTTTCACTGACCCCATCTGTGGTGGAGCATAATGATTTTTTTCACGCTGCATTAAGTTAACACCACACTGCCAGCAAGGCAGGCCAAGACCTGGCCTTTAATTGGGGATTTGTGTGTGTGAGAGAGTTGTGTTTGGTGGGGTGCACTACAAAACTGTATTTAAATCTTTCATTTTCCATTATTTTCTGAGTTTCTTGGCTTTAACCCACCTTTTGTTTGCTCTCTGGATCATGTCATTTGCCACACATACAGTAATCCAGAAGGAAAGAAAAGAAGACTGTTCCCGCTTTGATTGTTTACATAGCAGATGATGATGATACCATATTTGCGGTTTAGAATTAGGTCATGTGAAAGTCAACTTGCGGATCAGTGATGTCATTGCTGAAAATTATATGCTTTCATAATGCTGTGATTCTACTTTTTATTCAACTCTTTATCACACTGCAGATATATGTTTCTTACTGTAATCAGTATTTTGCCTTGCTTTCCAGTAAAAATAGCTTTAAATATTGATTGGCCAACCCACCATCAGCAAATACAATTTTTGAGCATTATGGCAATTTTTTTTGAAAATCATCCACAAGGTGGCACTATAATAGGTTAATATATTGTCGCTATCTGATGGGAAACAAGTCTCTCCACTTTTGGCAATTTTGACTTTTTTACCAAAGACGGACTGTGGCAAATGACCTCTTCCTACTGTTTGAATTGTGCATCGAAATGACCAATGAAAAGATGTTAAATCTTTTAAACAAGTATCTCCATAGGCCTTGAGAAGTGTCCATCAAAACAAGTTATGTCCCGCCCTTATGTTTTGAAGAGCGTCATCTAATTTACCTCAGCTGTTTGGCTGAAGTGTAGCAGCCATATCACCTTGCAGCTCTTGCCTGGTTGCCCACTAAAGCTAAGCAGGGTTGATCATGGCCAGTACCTGGATGGGAGACCTCCTGGGGAAAACTAAGGTTGCTGCTGGAAGTGGTATTAGGGAGGCCAGCAGGGGGTGCTCACTCTGTGGTCTGTGTGGGTCCTAATACCCCAGTATAGTGACAGGGGCACTATACTGTAAAAAAGCACTGTCTTTCGGATGAGATGTTAACCTGAGGGCCTGACTCTCTGTGGTCATTAAAAATCCCAGGGCACTTCTTGTAAAGATTAGGGGTATAACCCTGGTGTCCTGACCAAAATCCCCTCCATTGGCCCATATCTATCATGGCCTCCTAATAATCTCTGTTCCTGAATTGGCTACATCACTCTCCTCTCCTCTCCACTAATAGCTAGTGTGAGGTGGGTGTTCTGGTGAACTATGGCTGCTGTTGTATTGTCCAGGGGGATGCTGCACACTGGTAGTGGATGAGGAGATTCCCCCTATACTATGTAAAGTGCTTTGAGTGCCTAGAAAAGTGCTATATAAATGTAAGGAATTATTATTAGTAGTAGTAAATAGATTGCCTACATCATGCTGGCTCTGTGTTTTCCCTGACAACCAAAGCCATTCATGCACGCACAATGACAGGTGACTTATAAAAAAGACTATACCAGCCATATATGTTTGCCAGATTTCCATCTTCGCAAGACCATGAGTGAAAGCTAATTCTGACAGGCAATTTATGCGTTGGACCTGGAAAATGTGTCTTGAAACTGAACTGTCCACTGGACAAAAAAACCCAGTCATAAAACTGATTTCTATCTAAAATAGTAAGTGAAAGCTCAGCTTATATGCAAAAATAAATTCTCTAGCAATCGATAACCTACCAACTGAGTTCTGGGAACACGAACAGTTAGACTCGAGTCTGTAACTGAACATGCGAACCCATGATAAGAACCCATGATAAGAAATCCAGGTATGTCCACATTCGCTAACAAAAATCCAAAAATCCAAAATTCCAATTAAAATATCGAACAGTTCACTAACAGATGTGTAATGATATAATTCTATTTATGGTGCTAAAGGTGACTAATGATGTTATTTTCTATTCATTTTGTAAGATTGTTTATTAGAAAAAGAGTTTTTCCATGCTATTGAAAAATAAATTTTTTGGAGATACGTGCCTTTCATCAGACGATATACTTTTGGTAAGACATGACACACAGTTGATCATGACATCTACCAGTAGAATTCAGACTCCAGTCAAGCGATACTTTTTAAGTCCTCCCTTTATTCATTCTCTCAGCTGCCTTTCCATTGCATGGATGCAAGCAACAATTAACACCCTCCTCCATCACCAGCTCCACTCTTGTATAATAGCTTAGCCTTTAGTTATCTCAACGCCTGTACTGTTATTCTGTGCTCTTTGTAATTCTAGACTGACTACCACTTGTTTATTCACTGCTCACCCGGGCGGGGAGTTTGCTCAGAATATAAACTGTAAAAAGGAATTATTGGTGACGTGCTGCTTTTGGAAGTCTTTCCTGTGACATATAAAGACAGTAAGGATTTATTGGCTTGTGATATTTTCGGATCCCAAAGGCTGTGTGCTTCAAATTGTGATGTACAATACAGAAATCACATTCTGAGGACAGCATCCGAATAAAGATAAATCTGAAATGCACACTTGACTCTGACTTATTTGGAAAGGCCTGGTAAAACAGATGGTATAATGCAGGACACTGCTGGACATTTTGAGAAGTCGAATAGAACATTGGAGAGACTGGTAGTCGAGTGTCTGTGTATGTATGGATAGGTCAGAAACACGGTACTGTAAATCCACACATAGCTGCACAATATGTGTATGAAATGTGTTGTCTGTCACTCTTCATCCTCACCCAAATTGCTTGAAAAACAGTTAAAAAATACCATTGTAATCCAGCTAGGTGGCTGGATTACACTACTTGACTTTTAAACTCTGTATATATATATATTTTTAAATATTTGGCATTATACTTTTACCCACTTTGAAAATGGCTACAGACAAAAACTGTGGATCATGCACAAAATGACTGGGGATCACACATTACCCGACTGTTGAGTCAATACAATGCAGTCACCAGTTTACGCAGAAACACATGCCCTCCCATTCTAGGAGACATATGACAGATGTAAATAAATAAATAATTGGGTGGGAAGACATGGTCAGTATGGCTCTTGGGACTGCAATACAAGGTGAGTGGCCTTAAAAGTTGAACTCCACTTAAGTGCTTGTTCACCATCTCCATTTCTTGAGCTTTGTGGCCTAGTGAGCTCGATTTCCAATAGCTGTTCACCGTATGACTTCAGATATGAGTCGTGGAGTCCATCCATCTTATAGCCGCCTATGCAGTGTCGCGGGCAGTGCTGGAGCCTATCCCAGCTGTCTTGGGCCAAAGGCAGGGAAACCCACACAAACACAGGGAGAACATGCAAACTCCACACAGAAAGGCCCAGTTGAGCCAGGACTCGAACCTTCTTTCTGTGAGGCGATAGTGCTACCCACTGAAACAACGTGCCGCCATAATACCTATCATACACTACTCACATTTCTCTGACTTTCCCAAAATCTGCAGACTGGAGCCAACTAGCAGCAAATCAGCCCATTAAAGTTGTATAGTGTAATCTAGCCATTATAAGCAAAAATTTTACTACATTTTGTTAGATTTCTCTAAAAACAAAAAATATATTTTGTATTTTGTTTTAACAGAAAATGTATCTTGTTTTAAGGATGTTTAGATATTTTTTAAGATAAACAAGACAAAAATACAAATTATCATTTTCCAATGTCCATGCATGCACTTTGAGTTATTTCTACTTGACTTCCCAATGTGTTCTCAATTTCAATGTGTGAAACACCCATTTAGAACTAAATGTCTCTTAGGCAAGATCCTCCCAGAGACAAGTCTAACTTCAGACACATTCCCTCATAATGCATTTCACATTGGAGTTCTGAGCAGACTCCGAGCAAAGACTCAAAGCTATAACTGAACAGAGAGGAATCTAATCCAAATAGGATTTAACATCATCTGGTTCCAAATAAATGGATCCCAAGCATAGGAATGGTGCAAGTCGCATGACAATTTGAAGGCTTAAACCTTGGACTTGGAATTTGGCATACAAATTTGTAGGGAGGTAGGGATACAATATACATTTCATTTTTTTTATTTTTTTATTTTTTATTTTTTTGCAATAGAACTACAGAAGTCAATGCAGTCACATGCTTAAAGCTATTTTGATAGTGTGAAAGGTTTGCTGTAGAAGAATTGCATGGCCAATGTTTATTTTGGCAATGACATCTCAAGGTGATTAGCTAAGCTTCCCTCTCAAAAGCTCTTTTGAGATAAAGGATACTCTGCTAAAGCAATGTCTGCTCATCAGCTCTCAGAAAACGTAGATTTAGCCAGACATAGATCTCATTCACACCTCAGCCACCTTAAAACACAAAAGACACACACATGTACACAGCACCATGACAATTTCCCATTTCTCCACCTGTGATGCTCATCCTTCTTTCCCCACCAGCACCAGTGTCTTGTCTTGGTGATAAATGTGTTTTTGTCTCTGGTAAGTCTGGCCGTGAATGACTAAATCATGTGGAAACGACCCCTTCTAACATCCATCGACAACACCGTCCGCCCACCTTGTACTCTGTCTTTAAACTGGTTATAGATGATTATTCTACAGACCCCTGTAACCCCTTTGCACCTCTCAAAGCCTTGGAGCTCTTCTTTGAAAAATGCCATCCCTGTGTCAGAATGAGGTCAGTAGTCAAACTTAGGGGCATATCGTGGAGTGGTGCTCTGCATTCGGAAAATGTGACATCAATAAAACATTCCAAGTGTGGGGGGCTTATCTACTTTTTAGGAATACTGTAGATAAAGGCATTGATGGTAGTAACAAGGTTCGAGGAATGAGGAAGCGGAAGATGGTGAATCCAACTCAAAGGTAAATTTATTACACACAAACACGTTCACTTTCCTGTGTAATGGTGAAGCTTCAGACATACACTCAAACTCAAAATGATGGCTGCACTGACGCCCACACGTGCAGGCTCGGCTCTCTCACTCTGAGGTCTGGCACCTTTTTCTTTCCCCCATCTCTCACTGTGAACATAGAAACAACAATTATCAGCAATTCATCTCAGGTGAAAACCCTTACAGCTTCTTCTCTCCCCAGACGAACACTCGACCATGGCCTCACCTCCACATACCCCCACCACCCGACTCAGGCTGTGAACTGTCTGGCCTGCCCACTCCCGCCCCCTCCCCCCTTCCTGGAGAGGAAGTCTGCAGCAGCCATCTGCGCCCCCAGTCTGTGGACCACCTTGAACTTAAATGGCTGTAGTGCTAGATACCAATGGGTGATCCGGACATTGGCATCCTTCATGCGGTGAAGCCATAGGAGAGGGGCATGGTCCGAACAGAGGATGAATGCTTGTCCCAACAAATAGTAGCGGAGAGTGAGGACCACCCACTTGATGGCCAAGCACTCCTTCTCCATGGTGCTGTACTTTGTCTCTCTCATGGAGAGCTTCCGACTAATGTACAGCACCGGGTGCTCCTCCCCCTCCACCACTTTGGACAGTACAGCACCCAGCCCCCTGTCCAATGCATCCGTCTGCAAAACAAAAGGGAGAGAGAAGTCAGGGGAATGCAGAAGCGGCCTGGCACAAAGTGCAACTTTTACCTGTGTGAGTACTTGTTGGCATGGCTCCGTCCACTGGACCAGGTCTGGAGCTCCCTTTTTAGTGAGATCAGTCAGTGGGCTGGTGACATCTGAATAATTAGGCACAAACCTTCGATAATAGCCAGCCAGCCCCTGGAACTGTCTCACCTCCTTTATGGTCCTAGGTCTCGGGCAGGTCGCAATTGCTGCGGTTTTATCAATTTGGGGCCACACCTGACGTGACCCAAGTGGAACCTCAGATACTGTACCTCCACCCACCCATTTGCACACTTCTTTGGGTTTGCCATAAGCCCCAGTCATCGCAGCGACCTCAGAACGGCCCCCAGATGCTGCATGCTGATGCAGCAGCATACGCAGTGTGTGGTCTGAGGACCCTGTCCATAAGACACTGAAACGTAGCCACTGCCCCAAACAAACTCGAATGGAAGGGTCAAAAATTGGTGTAAGCCAAATGGTGTGGAGAATGCCATTTTTTCACAGGACATCGGCATTAAGGGGATCTACTAATATCCCTTTTTTAAATCCAATGTTGAATAAAAGCGAGCAGCGCCCAACTGATCAAGCAGTTCATCAACACGAGGCATTGGATAAGCATCAAATTTTGACACTGCATTAACTTTTCTATAATCCACACAGAACCAGACAGAGCCATCGCTCTTAGGTACCAGAACCACCAGGCTGGCCCAATCACCGTGGAATTCTTCTATTACCCCCATATCCAGCATGGCCTTTAATTCTTCCCATACTACCTGTTTCTTGTGTTCGGGTAAGCGGTAGGGATGACTACGTACCACTATCCCTGGGGTTGTCTCGATGTGGTGTTTTATGAGATTAGTGCAGTCGGGGAGAGGTGAGAACACTTCAGAGAAATCATTTTGCAACCTGACAACCTCCGTACGTTGTGACGGTGAGAGGTGGTCTCCAAAATGGACTGGGGTGAACTGATTGGCTTTTAGATTCACCTCCAGTCTGAGCTCCTCCCTCTCCAGAACTACCGTCGCCAAGGATACGGGGACTGCCTCTCTCCATGGTTTTAGTTGAGGTGGTAAATCTGATGTGCCCTGCCTCTGTACGCACTACTTCATAGTCGACTTCCCCAACTCGCCGTGTGACCTCAAAGGGCCCTTGCCACATCATGAGTAATTTCGAGAATGATGTGGGCAGTACTACAAGTACTTTATCTCCCTGTGCAAATTCCAGAAGCTGAGCTCCCCTGTTATGCAACCGGGACTGATGTTCTTGCACCTGTAGCAAATTCTCCTGTGATAGATGCCTCAATGTCTGGAGTTTTGCTTTCAGGTCAAGAATGTATTGAATTTCATTTTTGCTCTGTGAAGGTCCCTCCTCCCAATTTTCCTTCATGACGTCTAACACGCCACGGGGTTTACACCCATATAACAATTAAAATGGGGAGAAACCCACGGAGGCTTGTGGGACCTCTCGCACTGCAAATAACAGGAGTTTGAGCCACTTATCCCAATTCTGAGCATCTTCGTGCACGAACTTACAAATCATAATCTTTAACCCTTTAAAGCCTGAGCCCAAAATTCCGAAAATTCCATTCTGTTCCAGAATATGACATTCATATCAATTTTCATATTACATTCATATTCATATAACATCACATACCTGAACTGTATATACCATATTGAAGAGAAGAACTAGGGCTTTCAAATGATATAAATATATGTATGATTATTTAAGGCTAATCATCCTATATCAATAAGATTTCACAAAGCAATTTTCACAAAAATCTTCTCCGGTCACCATACTTCATCAGACAACTGCATTTTCAACCATTTTAATTACAAGCTAGAGGGAAACTTAGAGTGTATGAAATATACATATTTTTGTGGGCAATGTAGATTAGAAAACAGATTAGAAATATAATCTATTGTTTAAAAGTTATGACCATTCTAGTGATTAGTGGAAAAACGGAATACAAAAAAACATTTAGAATGTTAAGATACATTTCACATAACCAATCCTCAAATCTCCTTTTGAGCACCTGTAATAATAAATTGAGATTGCATCTGAAATTGAAGGACACAAACACTGAAATATACATTTTATGTGTTCAATAAAACACACACTTTATTTAATTTGAGCATTAGAATTACACACAAATTACACAGCAAAACATACAAAATCAAACTTTCGAACTATCTACAATAAATACATTTTTAATAAAGAGTGCAGGAACAGAATATATATAAATTCATAATTACTCAACAACTGCAATACCTGTGGAGAGAAGAGAGGGAGAAAAGAGGGGAGGGGGAGGACAACACCAGTAAACACAGCCCAGCCTAGGCCTCTTCGTGAAACTGGTCACACTCAGCTAAGTGCCAAGACTGAAAACAGTTCCTATCGCGAACTAAGCAAAGTCTTTTTGCCATTACATTCTGGCATGCAACAAGCTACTTTAGTTTTATTTTCAGTCCTACTTTTCCGATAGCATAGCCAACATCTCTTAGAGGACTCTTCAAATTTAGGGACATGGGCTGTGTGGAGTGATGACGAAGGAGGGACTACAGGCTTTAGTGTATGCAAAGGGAAACTTGCGTGAATATCGATACCTCCCAGCTGACGAGCCAGGTTTTCTCTGAAATCTATCTGGGTTAAATTCACCGGTCTACGCTCATCACCTGGTGCTGCATGAATGTGTTGCCATTCCTTAAACAATATGAAACTATTGACAATGGCAATGTCTATGAAGTGGAATAAAAAGAGTCTTCCACCACTTCTGAGTTTTTTGTAGGACATCATAAGATTTTATCATTTGGTCTGACCTATCAACACTGCCCATGTTTTTGTTATAATCGCTGATGACAGTGGGGTGGAGGCTACTTGTTTTGTCCAGTCGCTATAATTTTTTACAAACCTAGTAATTTTGGTTGAGCCATTCGCATTGTGGAAATTGGAGAGGCATGTAACTTCCACTGAATTATATTCCCCTCAATCCTACACCACCTCATATCCCCACGAGCTGTCTTGCGTTCCCATCTTTTGATGTCTTTAAATACTGCAGGAACAGTTTACGAGTCACCCTGCATGTCCCACAGGCATTAGTTCCCATTTATAACAACTTAACCATAAGAGCTGGGGACGTGTAAAAGTTGTCAAACCAAACATTGTGGCCCTGGTCTTTGAATGGCTGCAGTAACGATTCAACTACTTTGGTGACCAAGTCAGTGACACACCCATCATGACTACCTGTGTAAACATTAAAGTCGAGAGTATACCCCGTGTCTGATGTTGCAATTACCCATAATTTAAAACCTCACCGAGTAGGCTTGCCCTTCATGTATTGTTTAAATCCTGACCGAGCTTTAGGCTTGACCATACGTTCATTTATTGTGAGATTTTGGTTAGGCTGAAAGAGCTGCTGGCATTTTTGTTTGAGGTGGTCCATAAAATAACGCAACTTCCTAAGGCAATCCTGATTATCCTCTGTGGTAGGGTCTACAACATGTAGAGCTGCTAAAAGAGCCTTGTAGCAGTCACGCGACATAAATCCCCTCGCCCACGAGCCCTGAAGTGACTTGGTTCCCCAATGACGATGGGAATCAGGGAGAATTGAAAACCCCATGTAAATGAGCAACCCAAGAAATTTGTACAATTAATCGGGGGTCACCTCCATCCAAGCTCCTTGGTAGCAGGAATATGTTGGACAGTTTTGGACGAGCTCCCACCCCTGACGGTTTGTAAAGCTGCGTATCTCAGCAACTACAGCCTGAGTAAAAAAACGGCATGAAAAAGTCAATTTCTCACAACATCATATTGGAGGTTGACCGCACAGCCTGACGCACGCTACCTAAGTGAATACCGAATGGATGGCTAGGCTTAAATGGGAGAGGTTTTGGTGCCTGTGAATCGATGTCAGAGTACGAGGGATAAGAATCAGAGTCAGGGAAGCATTTACACTTTCTAGCTGACTTGGGACCTGTGCGAGAATGGCTAGCCATACCCAAATATTAAGAGTAACAGTGTTAGTGTTACTGTGAGTATCAGTCATATGAGAAATGGAAACAAACAATACATACACATTCATATATATCCAGTTGATGGTCTTGGCTGGGGATCAGGTTTCATCTCATCCTCCATCTCCTCATGGTCCGGTTCTTCCTGCAGTATTTCCTGGTCCAGCAGATCTTCCTCCTGTGTTCTCATGCCCTCAGAAGCAGGGAACCATAGTCTTTCCGTCTCTACAACAGAAAAAAAAGTACACAATTGGTAGCCAGCAGTGTTCTTCACACATCCATACACTGAATAGTCACCAAAGGCTTGCAGACCAACCAGAATGTCCAACTGCAGACAGCCCTCTCGCATTTTCCTTGTGAACAGGAAGCTACACACAATCTAAAATCATGTCTGTGTGATGGATTGGTAAAGCTATCTGCTAAATTATAGAAATATATCTACCATTTTTTTTATTACATGTGAAAATCAACAAGCTAGATAACTTATCTAACTAGCAGGCCAGTTTCCAGGCAGGTCTGAACAGCGTCTGCTCTCTGCCTCACATTACTTCTGGTGGATTTTTCACAAGCGACAAAACTGGCAAAAAAAGTTATTGATATTTAGTTAGAAATGTACATAGTATTGCTAGTTAATGTTTATTTAGCAAGTTTCACAGAAACTGCCAAAAAAACATTTATATACAAAGAAAAGAGGCTCGCCGATGACGGTCACGTTTTTTCCAGAAAAAAAACAAAAAACAAAACTAGCTAGTGCAAATAAATGCTTCGTAACTAAAAAGGTTTGACTATCTTCCACAAGCAACAACACTGGCCAAAAAAGTTATTGATATTTAGCTAAAAATTTACATAGTATTGCTAGCTAATGTTTATTTAGAAAGTTTCACAGAAATTTGCTTAAAAATAGAGGCTAGCTGCCTGTCCGATGAACACCGATGGTCATGTCATTTTTTCCAGAAGTAACTAGCGTTACTCCTACAAATAAATGCTTCATAACTGAAACGTTTTGACTTTCAATAGACAATATTGACAACACATGTTAAATAACTTGTCTTACCTCAAAAGTTCGCCTCAGTTTTCAATTTTAAGCAGTAAGTCCAACACTGGAGGTAATCTCCTGGGATATCCTCTCTGGCTCCGCCCAGGCAAATGGAGGATGATGACGATACATTTATTATTCATGGCCAGTAACCCCTTAACCAATCAAATGTGCTTTCAGCTTATATTGTCATGAGTATCTGGCAGTTTTCAGAAATAAAATCGGTGATTAGACGGCGAAGATATTGAGACAGGAACCATGGGAATAATTGTTCCCAAATTTGAACGCTGGAAAGGGATAAGGTTTTATTAAATTGTTCGACCAAGCCGTCCATTTGTGGATGGTACATGCTTGTCCGAATCTATTTAATACCCAATCATTCGTACAGCTCACATAGTGTACGTGACATAAAAGCCGTGCCCTGATTAGTGAGGATTCTGTCGGAGTCCTCGCTTGGGAGATAATTTTGAAGAGTGAGATGTTGTGCAGCAGCACTGCTTCCAGATATCGCGTTGTGTAATCCAGCAGGACTAACACAAAGTGATGCCCGCATGCTGTCCATTCTAATGGCCTGACGAGGTCCATGCCAATTAGTTCGAAAGGAACCTCGATCAATGGAAGGGGGTGCAGTGACGCTTTTGGAGTGGCCGGCGGATTCACCAGCTGACATTCACGGCATGCTGCACACCACCGGCAAACATCCCGATGAATGCCCGGCTAACAGAAACAGGCCTTGAGACGGCTTAGTGTTTTCCCCTGTCCCAAGTGACCTGCCATTGGATTATGATGAGCTGCCTGAAATAACATTTCCTGACGGCTCTTTGGTATCAACAACTGGGTTGTTTTTTCGTTTGTCAGAGTGTCCTATGTCACTCTGTACAACCAATCTTTTATAATTGATAAATATGGATAAGTGAATGCGATGATCAGCTGGAGAAATTGACCATCAATCCCTTTCACTTGGTCAAACGCGTACCTCAGGGTTTCGTCTTGCGACTGCTCTTGCTGGAAATACCCTACCGGGAAATCCCTAAGGGCGGTGGAGGATGACACCTCCCCTTCCCCAGCATAAGTCCAACACAGAGCAGCCACAGACGGTCCAGGCCACACCTCCCCAGCCAGCACTTCACACATCCCACACTGATTTACTTTATCACAGGACCCATCCACACACAACCCCTTCAATAATGATCAAAAAGCTGGCCAATTAGTTCCCAAAATTACTGGATGGGTGAGTCGAGGACTAACCACCACCTCAATATTATGCTTTTGTCCCTGGACTATTACAGTGACGGTCACTATAGGATAATCATGAATATCCCCATGCACACACCTCACCTTCACCCGATTATTTGCCTCCAATGCCCCATTTTGAACCAAGCACTGATGAATGGAAATTTGATTACAACCTGAATCCACCAAGGCTTGGTATGTACCCCCTTAATACTCACGGGTATTTGGTATGTCCCTACTTGCTCAGGGGTGGTCTGTGGTGTGTCGGGGATCCAGATCAAGGCCCCCACCTCCATTATCGGTCACTGCTCTCGAACATGACCAGGCTCCCCACAACACCAGCAGACCGGCCCAAGCCTCCCGCCCACATTCGTGTTAGCGGACTCCTTCAACTAAGATGAAGAGAGGGAAGAGATGGGGTTTGGTGAAGCAGTGAACCCCCATGATCGGGGAGCCGGTCTTGGGGAATGTTCCGCCATTTCTGGAGAAACAGAACAGGACAGAAGTAAGGAGGGGGAGAGTACAGGGAAGGAGATATTAGAGGGGGAAGGGCATGGGGTGCGCCAGCCCCCAGATATGGCATTAGATGGTTTTCCACCAGCTGGATCACTTCCTCCAGCGATGCCATTCGGCCATCCCCTTCGGCAACCGGGAGACGAACTGCTCCAGCACCACCAGGTTGATGACATCCTCATCATTGCTGTCCTCCTTGGCCAGCACCCACTGCCGGCAGGCGTCATGGAGCTGCTGGGCAAAGGCAAACGGGCGGCTGACCTCACTCAGCATTAAGGAGTGTAAATGCTGGTGGTGCTCTTCTGGACTGCGGCCAACCTGTTGCAAGATAGACTTCTTCAGCACCGAATAGTCCAGAAGGTTGGTGACCAGAAGCTGTTGTGCCGTGATCTGGGCTTCCCTGGTCAGCAGCGGTAGAAATGGAACACCCACTGTTCCGATGGCCATTTCAGAGCTTCGGCTGTGTGCTTGAAAGCTCAAGGTAAGCCTCCGGATCATCTTGAGGCCCCATCTTGGTGAGCAACATGTGGGAGTGTGCTGCTGCCGGGGAACTAAGATTTAGATTTAACTTTATTGTCATTGTGCAGAGTACAGGTGCAGAGCCAATGAAATGCAGTTGTTTTCACATATCCCAGCTAAGCTGGGGTCAGAATGCAGGGTCAGCCATGATAGGGCGCCCCTGGAGCAGATGGGGTCAAGGGCCTTGCTCATGGGCCCAACAGTGGCATCATGGCGGTGTTGGGGCTTCTGGTCAGTAACCCAGGGCCTTAACCGCCAAGCCACCACTGCCCCACCCACCACTAAGCTCCGCAGCACCCGCCGGTCCTCCTCCTGGGCCCGAAGGAGCACCTCAAAGTGCTGTTTCTGCTCTCTCCAAAGCTTCATGGGGGTCTGGTGTTGACCCTGGTGGATGCTGGCAAGGGACCTGAAGACTTCCTCCAGTGGCGATGACTCCATGACAGCGTATCCTTCCTGTATTCCCGGGTTTCGGCACCAGTGTAACAAGGTTTGAGGAATGAGGAAATGGGAGACAGTGAATCCAACTCAAAGGTAAATTTATTACACAGAAACATGTTCGCTTTACTGCGTAACGGTGAAGCTTCAGACATACACTCAAACTCAAAACGATGGCTGCACTGACACCCACACGTGCAGGCTTGGCTCTCTCTCACTCTGAGGTCTGGCCCCTTTTTATTTCCCCCGTCTCTCACTTCGAACATAGAAACATCAATTATCAGCAGTTCATCTCAGGTGAAAACCCTTACCACTTCCTCTCTCCCCAGATGAACACTCAACCACGCCCTCACCTCCACAATGGTGTTGATAGGTAGGTTTTTACAAATCTCATTCTGCGAATGATATTTAGAAAGCCAAACAAGTACAAACAGGATTTTTAAATTTAAATTATCTGGGTACCTCTAACTAGGTGATATTCTCAATTGGGGACCAGCTGCAAAAACAAAAAATTAATGAGTTTCTTTTATTGTTTTCCAGTGAAAATCTCTAGATATACTTAAATCAAGATAAGTTTACCTGATAAGCAAAACTACATTAGATATTAAGGCTTGTCTTCACAGAATGTATGTGCAATGTGATTTCATTAATTTCTGTATGTATTTTTACCTAAACTGTGGTTCTTGCACACATGCATTTGCTTTTGCATAGACTCTGATAGGTACATCTCTAAAGTTGTAGATTATTGACATACTGTATTGACAGCATCTTGAATGTAAAGCATTATACGTATAACTTCAGAGATGTGTAAATGTTTACTAATCCTTATTGAATTCATGAATATTAAATTCATGGAAGTAATTATTGATTTTATATTATTTGTAATCAATGAGATTAAGTGTTCAATGGTAAAATGTTTATTTAACACAGATGATGCATTTACGGAACCTGACATTATGACAGATTAATTCTCTTGTGTAAGTTATGGTGTCAAATTCAACTATATTGTATAGTAAATGCAATACATCTTACAGCAATAATAGCAAATAACAATTGCAGGAGAACAAACAGCAGTTATTATTGGGTACATTGATATGGAACACCTATTTTTCACAATCCAATCAGTTCCTGATGGATAAAATGAAGTCCCACCTCATTTTTTATTTATTTGTTTTAATTTTTTTAATACTCTTTTTCTCTCAGAAATATGCCAAATTACAGAAGTAAAATTGGTTGTGTATGTCGTTTCATGTTCAATTTAAATGTATAGATGGTTTCATGACCTGTGTTTGTTCTGAGCAGTAATACTTCAGATTGTACACTCGGTCATGAACCAAACCCTGTACAGTGTTTCACAAATGGTTATTTCTTCAATTAAAGTATTGGAAAACTCATTGCATTTCTGTGCGCCATTTGAACACACATTGAACACATTCCTGCACACAAGCTTTAAAATTTGTCGTCAAAGTTCCTTTTCAGCCAATAGAGCAGCAGTTAACCTCCAACCCCTCACCCACTATGCCCTTTCGGAAGTGGGTGCCCTTAATTTCTGGATCCTGACAGCTTTTTGTGAAGGAAGTCCTTCAGAGGGATTGCTACGGAAGGAGGCAAAGCCATCGTGAAGAGAAAAGGGTGATTTGAAAGAGCCTTAATTTGCAGCATCTCTCTTAAAGCACTCCTATCAATCTTCTTTTACTTGTCAGACCTTCAATATTTGCCAACAATTCATTCTCAGGCTCTGTGTCTGCACACTTGCTGGTAATTAGAGTAGTAAATTCTTCCCCAGCATTTCTTATATGCATTATGCTGCTTTGCTCTACTCTCCTTCCATTGGTCAAAACCACTTTGTTTAATAAAACGAGATTTGGGGGTGAAATATGCAGAGGTCTGGAGAATGGATTTAAACAGAGCTGGGAGAATGACATACTTATCGGTAATTTAAAGTATTATTACTTTATTATTAATAATAATATTCATGCTGGGGCCATAGGGCAGTCCATTATTATTATTATTTATTTTTGTATTTATTTTTTTCTGTTGTTGATGCTGTGGTTTTTTCGTTGCTTTTTTATAATATTTCATTCAGATACCCTTATAATTGCCCACATATATATGATCCTACACATACACATATACGCACACGCTCACACACGCACAAATAATTTTTTTTTTGTATGGGGTCGCACAAGGTTAAGAATGGTCAAAGTGTTGACAGAATGAAAAATATATATGGAATGAAAGATAAAGATGCCTCAGCAATGTGAAATGATGTCCACACAGCAAACTAACAAGAAACTATCCTTCTAACCACAGGTGGAGAGCTACTCGTTGGAACTACAATTTCGGGAAACACCAAATCGTTAAACTTTGTTGGTAATGATGGAACTTGTGACTATAGTTGGCTGACGATGCATTTGGGAAACGCACCCCTGGTTGACCAGCTTCACTGGCTATAATTTGCTGGATAACAACATGCCGTTGCTGGTGCATAGTGCAAAACAGTACTAACCAGCATAAACTAGCCTTTACCAGCATGGAAACTGCATGCTGGTAAAGCTGGTCTTTTCATCAGGGATATACAATATTCACTTCATACGACGGCAGAAAATATTTCCCAAAGCATGGGGGGCTAAACTCATGCCCCTGCCTTTAACTTTAGCTGCAATACCATCGACCAGGGAGAATTTCTGAAAAGCAGGCTTGGTTGTGCTTTTAAAAATCCAATTTGCTGTATTCTCGCTTCATTTCAAAGAGACTTGGCTCTTTCCACACCTTCTTATCCGTCAAACGCTCCATCAGAGCTTTCATTAGTACTGTATTTACTGTATATGCCCTTACCTGTTAAAGGTGCACTCAGTAAATTTTTCCCCATTAAAAAAGTTTTACTCCTAAAGAAATTAATTGCAATTTTGAAAAATATGTATAAAATATTAACCACTCACATGAGATGAGGTCTCTAGTCATATCAGTAACCTTATAAAAGCTGTTTTAATTCTACATAGGGGAGGGGCGCCCTCATGGGGGCTGCCATTTAAGAATCACATGACCAGCTGAATACTACTTGCTTAATATCAGTAGCTGTCTTGTTATTGGACACTTTCACTCTTGGATTAAATTAATCATGGCTGATTGTGATTAGTGAATTTATACAATGGGATCTGTAACTGAAAACTATTGATTTTGAATGATGCTGCCTCCACACCACTAGGTGTCACTGTAAGTCTAAGATGACACAAGTAAAAAGTTACTGAGTGCACCTTTAAGAGGCAAAATACTGAAATGAGGTATGGTGGCCTATGTTCTCAAAAACGTTTGTTGTCCATGTAAATTTGATGTCACTACAAGGTCAGGCTCTTCTGTTTCCCCCAGTGGATATAAGCCTGTTAATGCATTTTTTTATTGTATTTTTCTTTATTTCTTTTAGATGCTAATCAGCTAAATGTAAGGTGCTGGAGTTGGTCTTACTGGTTGAAGTGGTCGTTTACCTCAAAATGAGGCTGTGGAAATCAAAAAGAGCTTGAGTCATCAATAAAGTGGTTTGACTGCTACTGGCTGATTCGCCTCTGAATACCCTGTTTTTTCTTTTTTTTTTTTTTTTGCAGTGTGACGGCAAAACACTACATTTTCATGTCACATTAAATTGCATGCCGCAGCTGTGGAAAGTCTGATTCATTTTAGTGAATCACTTTGTTCGGACATAGTGAAATATTTAGTTAAATGCTGTTGTCCATAATTGTGTTGTAAGCATATTACCTTAGAGTTGAGCTACTTTTTTGATACTGCTCCCTTAAGAAGTTTCAAAGTAAGTAGCAACTGTTTTGCTTATTAGCTTGTTGCACGATGGCACACTTATATCACTCAGATGTCCATTTGATGTGTCTGTTTACATATGGAAGACATCTTTTTTGCTCATCTGCAATACATCCTCTCGGATGTTAAAAGGACATTCAGCAGTTGTCTTTAAGACGTTTATGATTTAGAATGTTTGTAAATGTGATCTTTTAAAGATGTTTATCAGATGCTAACTAGAATGCAAAACTTTCCAGATCAAACGCTCTTAAACAGACATTTTGGAGATGTATGGGTGCTATCGGGGTGGTGTAGCTATTTATATTTTACTACTTAAAATTTTTAGTAGCTTGTAGCTTGGGAAGCTACACTTTCAAAGTATCCTCCCCAAAACTGCATGACAAACATTTAAAATAAGGTGCATTTATAAAAGACATACTGTTAATATTTCTCTCAGTTTCCCTTTTATTAATCTTTTCTCAGAGCACTGTCCATAAAGCATGATTTACAGAGCAATACATTTTTTCTCCAACAAGGGTTAAAGGTAACCAAGCATGAGGACAGATGGTACTCAACGGCCATGTGGTCTCGATTTTCGTTGAACTGACATTATTTACTGGCTTTGCAGTCAGGAAATAATGTGTCCAGGAGAGGAAACTCCATTCTGTTGAAATGCAGCTGTTTTAATGGTACGAAGAGGTAAAGCTTACAATGAACGCTGTCAAGCACACCTTCTTTATTCTTGACAGGATTATTACCTCCAAGTGCTCGACCTCATCAAAAGCAAAACATTGCAGTTAGATGGATTCCCTCCTTTGAAGACTTTGAAGTGCACTAGGACAGTTAATGCTGAAATGTTTGTGTCTTGTTAGTTTCTCTTTCTTTAAACCCCAGGAAAGTCTTGTTAACTGGAGTACTCAGGAATGTATTCACAAAACAGTTGTGGCTTGTTGCGCACTGTACTTTAGCGCAAAAACTTGCATCTTATTCACTAACCACTTGCAATCAGGTTAAACTGGTGCTATCTGCACTGTGCCAGTGGTATTTAAGTAAGTGTCATTCATTTCAGTGCAAACACTCCTTCTTTCTATGCAAATTAGGTTTTATAGATTGCACTATATTCAAAGTGAGCATTATTTGCCTGCCACAATTTACGTCTTGCTATCACCGCCTGCAACATTCTGCTTAAAAGAGAAGTTTGTGTACATTACTGCACCTTGTGTTAAGGTAGTGTGTGGCATTAACTGATGTGTTATTCCTTAAGTGAATCGGGTGCTACAACAATGCAGACAGCATTGCAAATAAACAAGTGTCAGCAAGCACAAATCATTCAAGTGATTTCCCGCCTCAATGTGTTTTAGGGAGGAGAAGGTAGGTTTTTGTATGTGCTAGCCAAAGGTAGATACAAAAGTATCTGTTAAAATATACCACTTATGGATTAAACTTCTCTTTGTAGTGGAGTGCAGTAACATAGCCTATGTTTTGGTTGGTTACATCACAATCACATTAAGAACATATGGCCTATGGGCTACCGCTATTAGGGTATTTAAACCCTTCTGACATGCCACCTGGTATGCATCATAGTCAAGAACCCGCCCCCTTCTCCCTGTTCAGTGCTAATGTTTAGGTATGTTTGTAGCAGTGTAGCTCGGTGCAGCTCAGTATCTCTTTTTTTGAGTAGTAATATTCCTTTTATTGGATTTGTAGTGTGATTTCCACAGAGGCTGCACAATTCAGTTGCAACAACCTGCTCATGATAGGCTGCTTGCTTCCAGGTAGGTTTTGTTTTGGTGTGAACCACTGGAATCCATGCAGGGTTGGTTAGTGTGCTGGCTAAACTTGGCCATATTTGTGTTTTCAGCAAGTTTGTATCTTTTGCACACCTGCTGTTTGCTGCACCAAATCAGTTAAATTGTCGGTATGTGATTTTTTTTATTTTTGTTTCGTTTGTGAGTGGGGAAAGCTTTAAATTGTTGTAACAATCATTTGTTTTTAAGCAGGCTCCAATATCCATCCGGCTGTGTACTGATTGCCTGAGTAACGAAGCATAATGCCAGCTCTCCCCCGCCCTTCTTCGAGCAGCGCTGCTGTTTTGTTCTTATTGTTTTGTCTTTGTTATTTATTTTTCTATTTAATTCTTTATTATATAGATATCTTTTTGGGTTACTTTGTTTGAGTGGCTTTTTGACTTTGTCTTGTTAATTGTTTTTTTTTATTTGTTTGTACAATTTGGTTTCCAGTATGAGCTTCATGGTTCCAGTGCTCTTTCCCTCATTGAAGACTGTTGGTTGTATTGATGCCACAGTTGTTGATGCTATTGTCCCTGGTCGCTTTTAAATATTGGCGACTGTCTATTTGGTCTTACACACTTATGCACCTGGCTGTGTGAATTTGCGGGGGGGGTTCGAGTAAAAGAAAATGTTTTGTTATTTGAGTTTTTGTATGGTTTATAATTGATTTGTCTTTGTCATTTTGCAGGTGCTTAGTGCCACAATGAGGTGGGCTATATTTTTTTTTTTTTTCTTGTGCTGTTTGCGGTGGTGTCCCCCCTCAAACAGCATTCAGTGTATCATCTACATTCAATTTTATGGTGTTTAGAGTGTGCGTGTAAGCTTGATTGGTGTGGGTTTTCCCTGTGCCTAGTGTCATAATTATTAGCCCACTCTTCCCTTACTGGGAAGCCTCAGCCCTGCATTATCTGGTGTGGGGTGGGGGGGGGTTTGTCTGATCATCTTACGATTTAAAATTTCATTGTCAATAAAATAGTTTTTGTATTTAAACCCACGTCTCTTGCCTCATTCATTGTAGAATGAACTTGTAACCTTTTGGGTTATAACTTGTGCGATCAGGAAGATCCTGGGTGCAATTCCCAGGGTGGCATAGTCTATCCATTTCCATCTAATATCTTGATTCTAGTAGTCTGCTTTAACACCCCCTTAGCTCTGCCACATCTTCATGAAACACATTTGTCTGTCTCTTGGGCTTGAAATGTACTCTACAAAAGTATGTGAACTTAAATGCTTAAGTACATGACACTTTTTATGCATTGTTGCATTGCAAAATATGTTAGAACATGTCAAGTTATGACAATGGGACTGCAAGCTTGCAGTGCGTTGGCTAAGTATTTGCCTCTGCTTTTGCATACTTGCATAGAGTATGTGAATGGCCTTTAAGAGAAATTATATTTTGCTGTTTTACCCTACCTAAATGTCACTCCAGTGGGTTTACACCTCCTCTTCTCCTGTATTTACATTCTGCTCACTTCATTTCTATATAATACGGGAACTGTTTTCTCATTTCATATATGAGGGCAAAGCTTTGTGCCCTTGTGAAAGAATTCCTTTCAAGAAAATAAGGCTGTCATATTCGGCAATGATCGTTGCAGGCTATGTTAGTGCGCATTGTCTTTGGGACATTTAGCAGGTTCTGAAAGGGTCTTGGACCGCAGGAAAAAGCAACACTACTGTAACAAGGTTTAAAATGGGCAAGGAGGAGGTGGGGACTGGATGAACTGTCAAAATGTTTCATAAAAACTTAGACACAAACACACACGGCAGCTGCGTGTGGCAGTCTCTTTCCTGAACTGCCGCATCCGGCTCGGTTCCATCCCCCTCCTCGGATGATTAGCCTGATTGGGGGCCGTCCGTGCACACTCACGGCCCGGCCCCGCACTCCTCCTCATCACAGCTACATACAAATAAGTTGCAACTAACTAGGGATGCATCGATACTACTATTTCTCTTCCGATTACGATATCAGAAATCTCAGTATCGACCGATCCGATACCACTGTTATTTTTTTGCATAATCAGTTTAGAATATCTTTACATTATTGTGTGGAACTAATTGGGAGTACTCTTTAATATCTAAAGAGACACACCCCTTTAACTGCACATTAGTTCAGTATACATGTATAGCTTATTAAGAAAAACTTTAACTAGTATACTGGATAATGTAGCAGCAAAATTAACAGTAATTCCAGTATATGTCTTTTTTTTTTCCCAACTTGTATCTGGACATTAAAGGACTCAGATCTCTTTTTTGTCAAATTTAGTTGTAAGAAATCAGCTCACTTTTCATTCACACAGTTATTTTTTGGAACCCATTCAAGTTAAATATTATAATTTGTAAACAAATGATAATAATAATAATAATAATATATTATAGTAATATATCTCAATCGTGCACCTTTTGTCACGGATCCACTGGTCTCTTTCTTTCTTCCGTCACAGCGCTCACTCTCCCCTGAGTTCTGATTACACGCACCTGCATATCATTAGTGGCTAATCAAGGACTGCATATTTACCCCGCTTTCACACACACTCTTCGTTTGTTCTCATTGATAGTATCTTTGAGACTCCACACCTTTCTACTATAGCAAACATACCTGTGTCTTCATTATTGCCTGCAAGTATCATAAGACTGTTGTGAGTTATCTCTTGCATCTGTTCATTGTGTCTATACCCTGTCTGGATATTACTCACCTGCTGTTTGCCACTCTGCTCAACTGGATTTACATTACTGTTTCAATCATCTGTTCAATAAACCCTGCTACTGAGTTCATATCTCTGCCTCCGAGTCTCTCCGTGACACCGTTAACTTTTAAACCCTCATACTTTGACATTCTGAACTCTCCAAGAAGTCCTCCTATGTGTCTGTTTGTAGGCAAGTTCACAGTAGTTTAATTTGCTTCTTATTCAAATTTTGGTAAAAAAAAAAAAAAAAAAAAAGCACCTCCAGTGCCATTCTAAATGTGTATTATAAGTAAACTGAACTATTGAAAATCTACATCTGAGATGTTGTTCGTGAGTAGTGGCCAAATATTGCGCACCGCACGATGGCTAAAAATAGGCGCGCATGTGTGTAAACAGAGCAGCGCCATTCAATAATGCGCTGGAGCTGCGCATGCATTTTATATATTTACTTATTAAACAGCCTTTTGTGATTCACAGAGCTATGCACGTCTTCAACTGGCTTTGAATAAAATGCACGAGTCATACGAACTACTTTGTGTTTTAATGGTTCTTTCATTTTTTGAGCTTGACAGTAATGAACATGACTAACACACAGTATCGGATTTGGATCGGGCTCGTCGGACCGATACCCGATCCGTTTAAAAATGTCAATATAGGAGCCGATACCGATCCAGGTATTTGATTGGTGCATCCCTACAACTAACCATATAATTTTGCATGGTTATGATAGCAAAATAAATGGGCTTATCAACATTTAAAGTGAGGTATTAATATTTTACATATAGTTTGCTGTTGACGTGTGTCTAATGTATTTTGGTGCAAAGTCACTTAGTTGAAGCTAGCCAAATTAGGCATATGCCAATCTTCGAACACAAAAAACAAATCTAAAAAAAATAAAAATAAAAAATAGAACCCAGATGACAATAAATATGGGTTCACTTGCAGTTAGGGTAAACATGGTTTGTGCCGACCACAATTTGGTTGGTGCAGCAAATTATTGAGGTGAAATTCAAGAGACATTTAGAAACCAAAATTGTTGGTTTTCCTATTCAGCTTATGTTATGGTAATAATTTTGCTATTAATTGGGCATATGCAGTTCATGGTAATATTACTCAATTTCAGTGTTTGGTTGGTGACATTTATGTTTACTTTTATAATGCTACTGATGTCCAACCAACCTGAAGTAAAACCACCTGAAAATCATGGTCTAAGCAAAAATAAAAGAATGCAAAGCTGAATGCAAAGTAATGCATATTATCTTTTCTCACATCTTACTTAAATTACACTAATACATTTCCAGCATGTTTGCAGGCAACACCAATGCTCCATTACCTGGCACAGCCCTACCCTGTTTACTAAGTGTCCAGCAAACCATTTGGGGCCCATGTCTTTCTGACCACGTCTGGCAAAATCAGCATGGTATGTTCCAATGGAGGGCCAGCCCCCACCCCCCCCCAAATAAAAAGACCAGGCCATCCCATTTACCATTTGCTTGGCACAGAACAGCTGAAGTGCCATTGTGACTTAATGTGGTTCGTGGCAGTGTCCCCTTGATCCAAACGCTGGCCCTTGACATGGGCTCTCAGGTACTTACAGCCCACAGCACAGATGGGGAGGAGTATGTGACAGAGACACTGTTCCCAGGTCAATTATTTCAATGTGGTGTTCCCTGTTTCGCTCAAAACAATTACAGAAATGTATTAGAGAGGCAAAAAAATCCAGACATGCCTTAAAAGACAATACCCTGTGAATCTGAGCACTTTATATTGGAGGTGACACACACACACACACTGCAAAGTCTTGAGAGCCACAACTTAAGGCAGTTTAAATGCAGTTAAGACCCAGAAAATGAGTCACAAGCGTATTGCTGCAGTGCATACAGTACGTGGCCTAAATGACTTAAAAGTTTTAGCCTTGACTGCAAGATTCCAAAGTTTCTCAAGGGTCTTGTTGGTTTCAGGGTTTTAAACAAAGAATCCCTTTTATATACATTCAGCAAGCAGTCAGGAACGCAATGCAAAAACCAGCTTAGACTACACAGATAAAAGGTCACTCAATCGCTGTCAAAACACTGCATTTGTGTAGAGTGTTCTTTCTTCACTTCATTACGCTTCATTGATTTACTTTCTTTGTTGTCTTGCATTCGGACACGCCAATTTGCTGTCATTTTTCCTGTTGACATGTTTTTTGTTGCCCACCTTTCCCCCCTGTTTCTGTCACCACTGCATGCAATTATACATAAAATAAATAAATAAATAAATAAAAACATACAGCTAGTTTCAGGTAATTTGTTGTTCATTTATATATATATATATATATATATATATATATATATATATATATATCTATTGAATACACACATATTTTAAATGACATATTATGCTACATATTTACATAATTATAAGTACATTTAAGTATATACTACATATTTGTAAGTATATATTATCTTTACACTAGTGGTCGACTGATATATTGCCATGGCCAATAAATCGGACAATATTCAGAATTTTTTTAATTATCAGCATCAGCCGATAAATGTTTCTGTTTGGCCAATTTGTTTCTTATGCCACGAGGGCACAGAGAATTGCCTGCTTGCACGTGAAGGAGCTGCCTGAGACATGTAAATGACCAATCACAGTTAGTTTTTATTGTTATGTGCCATTGTGCTACCACAGCAATAGACCGGTGTGCAACAGTCTCATTTAAATGGTCTACAGATCAGAGCTGCGAAAGACGCGTATGAAAATATGCAGATACTTTCACGAACCTCATGAAAATCCAGCGTCAGGATCAAAACTCAGTTCCTCTGATTTACAAGACGGTCGGTCTGTGCGTGAGAGCAACTTCAGAGTAAAATTGCTTCATGTGCACTATAAGTAAATGTCATTTTCACTGTGTACTGTATGTACAATTGATTTGATTCAGTCTTTTCAGAGAAAATGCTATTGCTAATGTGCAAGTGCAATCCATGGTTGCTAGACTACTGTGTGCAAGTTAAAGTTTTGTGTGACATTTTGAGTAAATACAGTGCTAAATAATAGTTTATTATTATTTTTATTTTTATTATTATTATTATTATTATATGCAATTGTATGTATATGTTATTTACAATATTAAATTGTGTGATATATCGGCATTATAATGGCCACCCTGCTCTCTGAATAATTGCATCAGCCATTAAAAACCCATTTCGGTCAACCACTACTTTAAACATCCAGACAGCTTCTTTCAGGTACTTTGTTGGGGGAAAATAGACAAGTTCTTTCCGAAACAGTAGAAGTGAAGTGTGTTCCTATAAAATCACTATTAATACTAGCAATGATTTGTGTGTCAGTAGATGAAAATTATTAATAGTAATTAACTCAGTAATTTAACGGAGCAAACATCCAAATCCTGACAAGAATCACATTTTCCATGCATATAGAAGGAACGTGTCACTGTCATCTAAATATGCTTGACATTCAACAAGGACACAGTTAATGCACAAACCAAGTCCATATTTCTGTTCTTCTAATTCATTGCATACTGTCCATTTACAACTTCTTATGAATGTCCTTTCTTTGTTTATATCGCTGGTGCTTGACAGGGAATGCATTATATAATAGGACGCAGAAATATTCAATTGCCGGATAAGAACCTCAGAATTAAATTGCACTTGACCCAGCCTATTATCACTTTGTGTGCACGATAAAAATACATACATTAAAAGCCCACTGTCCAATCAACATTCAGATAATTTCCCTCTTGCATATAGTGCTCATAAAGCTCCCGTAGACTCCCAAAGAGGCAAGGCGTCAGAGTGATACACAAAATTATGTGTTTAGAGCCCCTTGTCCAATCAACATCGATCTTTTGCTCCACTGAACTCAATGGGACAAAAATCTGCCATAGACTCCTATTGAAGCACTGCTTCAACTGGGTTCCATGCGCCATGTGTCCACCAACACTGATGGACATAATCATGCAGGTAACATCAACGAACATTGCACACTTTCGTTACCTAAAATATTGAACTGAGACAATAATTATCTGAATTAAAGAGAGACTATATGCAATTTGATAAACGTCATTGTGCAATTTTAATTATTTTATTTTTTATTTTTATTGAAGCTCTGCTTCCCATGTAGTCTTAAATCAATCATCACTGATATATAGCCTGGTAAATATTGGTATAATATTGACTGTAAAAATTATACATATACTACATCCTACTTTTAACAGCTCACATTTGACTATAAGCGATCCGCCATTGCTTATGTCACAGTGCCAAAAGCACTACAGAACTGTGCGCCCCATCCTGCATAAATCCATTGCAAATAAAGATTGAATGCATCTATAATGCACTTATATACAGTTAGCAAGATTACATCAATCAAATTGCTCATGAAGACATTGAAAAGGCAATTGAGATGACACCATAATGGTGGGTTCTGGTGCCCGGCGGGATGCAGGCCAGCCAACTGCTGCCACTGATGGAGTCGCTGTTCTGTCGCCATAACATGACAGAAAACTCAATTACCACTCCACCCCCACCCAACAGAATGGCCTTGTTTACTGCAGATTGATGCTGGCCAGCTCAGGCCAGGGACCAGCTGTCTAACCTCCATAATGGGCTCTGAGGGACCCAACCCTTGACATCCTGTTAGGCAAATCGTGGCAATATTCATGGCGCCAATCGCTTATCAAATTATTTTTCAAAATTGAAAATAGGAAATGGATTAATGTTGGAGTAGGATAATTACACATACTTAACCATGCACCTTTGCTTGTTATTTATTCTCTCTGAACATTAATACATTTGTAGCTGGATTGTTTTGGCAGTAATGGGTTTTAAGTCATTGAGATTGATCATTAGAGGGTACTCATAAACTAACATCATAAACTAACATCATAATTGTGTGTCAGATGGCTGTTATGTGCACCGAACATCCTTTCTGTATCATTTCCCAATGCATACAGATGTTTCTCAAGTCATTTTCCTCAATTAAAATCCATTTAAAATTCCAAATGTTCATAATCATTTGTAAGAGCACAGAGATATTTCCAATCAAATCAGAGAGCATTTAGATGAATTAGATTTTGATCAGAAAATGCTTATCTTAATTTAGATTGACTAGACTGGTCCATTCAGTGTGCATCCAAATGTAACCTTAAGTTGGGCTGTTTATTTATTTATAGGCTGTTTGTTCTCTTTTAGAGGCATGTTGATGGAAAATTAGTATTCTTCACATATATTCTAACTTTAACAGGGGTCATATCACATCAGGAATCTAATTTTCCTTGATCTTTTGAGATAAAAGTGCTTGA
The DNA here is from genome assembly GCF_019703515.2 of Myxocyprinus asiaticus. Lineage (NCBI taxonomy): Eukaryota > Metazoa > Chordata > Actinopteri > Cypriniformes > Catostomidae > Myxocyprinus > Myxocyprinus asiaticus. Next base: position 4,254,884 of record NC_059393.1, read on the forward strand.
TGTATGATGAAAACAGTGCATGTAAACAAGTGTATTTTGGATAATGAAGTCACACTACTATTGTAACTCATATTACTTTTTCCCCATGGAACACAAAAAGAGTTATGAAAATGTCAAAGCTGTTGTTTTCTATTCAACAAAACTGCACGGTGATCAGTGGCTGTCAAGTTCGGTTTCCATTTTTCTTGGTTATTATAAAAATGGATGTCCCTGCTTCTCTTCCATGTGCATTCAAGGGTTATTTGTTCTCTTTTTCGAAGCATACTGAGGGAAAATTTGTATGCCTCACATATATTTCAACTTTCATGTGGAATAAAATTTTCATTGATCTTTAGAGCTTGATGTACCATGAAAACATACTGTAACTTTCAAAACTCAAAACTTCCTTCCAAGTACAAAAAGAGCATTAACTGAAACTAAGCTGCAAAAATGACTCATTTCAGAGTCAATAAACAGTATAATCTTCACGTATCAAACTTAACATTGATAAATGTGTCAACACATGACTGTCCATGTTTACACATCTACAGTGCCAACATAAGAAACTTGGCCCACCCAGTCACAGTAAAATAATTAAGAGAAAGCAGGTTATTATTTCTAAACACATAGAATTAAAGAAAACATGTTGGAAAATTTGTCAAACCTAGTGTTGTTCCCAACATGATCACATGGGAGATTGACATGGTACTTACGAAAGTTAATTTATCCTAAAATCGACCCCATTCTGCTAACTTACTGACATGCACCATCCCCCATTAGACACTTTTGCAATTGTTTTTGAATGTGTTTACATTTCCATCTGGCGCTAACCATATGGGTTCTGTGGAAACCAAGAAGAAATCACGAACACATAAACAATAACGAGCATGATTACATTACATATACATTACATAAGATTACATTTTTACTCCATTTACGGTTAGGTTTAGGTTGGAGTTTTGGTTTCATTGTAGGGTTAATAAAATAGGCTCTCCTGTTTAATGCATTACATAATTTACAGCTAAAAATACAACTTACTATTAGCGCCACTCTGTGGACATTTCATCCACAAGCTGGAGCTCACACGTGCCCATATTCTTAATAACACTTCCATCTTCGGCCACTGGGGGCAATGATTTGATTTTGGTAAGCACAGACCGATTTCAGCTGTAAAACATTCGACCTATTGTTGCCAAATTCACAGTGTGATTATGCTGCCTTCAGATGCTATCGGGTTTATCATAAATACGAGTTTTCCACTAGGAAGTTGCACATGAATGACCCCTCAAGTTGTAATTACGACTGGGAAACTCAGAGATAATTTTGATACCCGAGTTTCAGAGATGGGAGGAGTCCTAAACTTTCAACATGGCGGAGGAGAGTACAGTTTCTATAGTGAATGACAGGTTTTGTTCATTTTTCTAAATACAGCTAATTGTTAGCGCTTGCTGTTTTGGGCATATTAATTTATGTATATCAGCAATCTTTATCTGCATGTTGTACATTTTTACACCATGTAAAAAGCTTGTATTTGACCAAAATTCCATTATTGTCAGCAAGCTTACTGCGTAATGTTTTGTGGTGTCAAAATAAATGTCCTCAAGAAATATGTATGAATGAACCAGGCTTTGTCCATGTTTCCTGTTTTTTTCCAACAACAAAGCACATGAACAGGACGTACTCTTAATTACCACTTCAGAAGTGGGAAGTAGGATAATTTCGATAGCACATGAAGGCAGCATTAGTCTGGATGTTCCCGGCTGTGTGTAGCACCTGCAGCTCAGCACATTCTTCTAAAGCAAGCCAACCCAACTCCTGGAGAGCTACTTTTCTCTAGATTAGATCCAGCTCTAATCAAAGACACCTGAACCAGCTAATCAGTGTTTTCAAGATGACCTGAAAATTACAATCAGTTGTGTTGGAGCAGAGATGGAGCTGAACTCTGCAGGAAGTTAGCTCAATGAGATGACCGGGTTTTTTTCTAATTTGTCCAGTAAACTTTATAATTCCCGGACATGTTGACCAGCACCAGAATTTCTTAGAAAACATATACAATTTGCACTTTTGTGGAATACGTTTCCAAAGATATATGCAGATATGTAATTTATTTTATTTATTTATTTTATTTTTTTGCTTTATCTTACTTGTAGTGTTTTAAGTAGCTTGGAAGTCTTAGCCTGGAGGAAAACGAACTGATCTCACTTTGAAACCAACAGAGTTTGGCTCACTCAACAGGACTGGATGCACCTCATTTACTACTAACGGCTCTTTGATGTTCTGAAAGTTTAAACTGTCGGAAGTCTGTGCAGTGTGGGGTTGACAGCCTAATTGTCCAAACAGAAAACAGCCGCCTTATTGCAAAACATCCACAAGCAAGCGTGTCTCAACATGTTGCATAATATAATATTTGTTTCAAATCACTATTTGTTAGTGATTTTATGATATCTCTCTTACGTCCTTTGCATTTATTCCAGTCATGTAAGAGAACATTTTCATTCATCCATAGTACATACAGGGGAACATACTTATAGACAGTAAAATTTTGCCCTGCTTGGTGAACGCTTCGTAGTCAGATGATGATGTTGGGGACTCTTCTTGAAACAAGCAAGCAATTCAAATTAAACTGCAAAAACTTGAGTGTTTCCAAAGTTTTCCTGAACAATTCCCTATCTGCCATTGATGAGTCAATCAGATACACCCACCCCACGCTCAGGCAATTGGTTGAGCCGGTGTTGGGCTGGTCTGGATGGAAATGAGGCACTCCCTAACTCTGTTAGGGTGAGGCAATGAACGTTTTTAGCTAAATATGTTTCACCTTTGTGGGCCTACAGTGGCTATTCGGTCAGACCGATGTAGGTTTTGACATATCACATATCAACCCCTGCACCTTATAAGCAAACGATTCAGTAATAATAAATAGAGGAGGATGACAAGGAAGATGTGGATGGAGGCCCTTGATGAAGATGATAAAAGGGGAGATGTCAGGGACAGTTGGTGGAGGTCCCTCTCGCTCGCCTTGGGAGCTCTTGGCGTAAAATCTCTGACAGGTTTACACATATCGGCCTCTCATGCACAAATAAACATGCAGACGTTGGACAGCTTGGGGCTTTGGACGTGCACTGTGGGGAATTTCAGGCTAATGCTATTGCCAGTTCATCACTTTAGCAATGGACCGAACAGCCGTGGATCTGCAGAGGCTGCATCTGGTCCAAGGTTAAAGAGTTACTGGCCTGAAAGTGCATATGAATTGACTCTGGCTGTGATTTCATGTTTGCTGTACATATTTGAGCACAACAGCAGTGACCTTTACAGTCAAGTGGACATATGTGTGATGAACAAGGGGTTAGAGACGATATATCTATCTTTATCAACAGAGATTGTGTCCAGCAAAGATAGACAAGAAATACAGTCAAACATAAGTGTAGCTTGTCATTACAGTGGCAAAGTAGCAGACCGGAACATTGTTATCTGGGAGTATTGATGTTGCGCGTATGATAAATATAGAATTATAGTATAAAGTATCTGTCTTTGGGCATTTATTTTCCATATGGGTAGACATTTTTTTTTTTTCCTTCAATATTTTACATTAAAATGTACACTACAGGAGATGTATTGTTACATTTTTCATTAGAGATTAACAAAATACCATTATTGAGTCAGTACATAAACAAATGATCAAAATTGTGTTTTTGCCTTACCCCAAGTAATTATGGCATGCTTATAATAATGTTTTGACATTCAGAGCTGTCAAGTCAGATTTGCCGAGAAATGTCAGACTTCCGTCATTTGTGGTTGCGTTTTATGTCATGTCCGTAAACAAAGAAAAGAAGGTCCGGTGGCAGATATGCTACCTGACTGAGTTAGAGGTCTTTTTCTTTCTTTTTTCTTTTTTTTTCAAACCCCCCACCCCCAGATCAAATAAATTAGATAAATAATAATAATAATAATAATAATAACAAAAATAAAACAATGCAATTAATTGAATACACCTCTACTATGATGAACATGTTTTTAGTTTATAATTTTCAAGTCATTTTGATGCTTTTTTGAAAAATTTCTAATTGGTGTAACCATCTGGAGAAAGAAAAAAATAAAAGTGTCATTACAAGCTAATAAATAAATAAACAAATAAAATGTTGGCAGAAGTAGTTTGGAGTAATCTTGTATTATTATTTCTGGAAAAAAATAAAATAAAAATAATAATAAGCACTGAAACAATTTGTTCTACTATATATATATATATATATATATATATATATATATATATATATATATATATATATATGTATTAGTTGAGCTCATAGGACTTGTTGTTACTATCCCTTACACTAATCAGCATTCCATTGATTTCTTGAGTAATTTCTTGGCAGTAAGGGGTAATCACTTCATTGGGGTCATCAGGTGGGCACCCTCCTTCACTGGTGTTTCATTGATATGCCCACAACACCTCCAGAGGGCTCAAATGCGACATCTGGCGTCCCAGATATGCCCCCCTCAACTTTTACCCCTTCCTATTAGTCACCTTAAAGCCCAAATCTGGTCCTTTCTCTTCAGCCAAAGCCAGTTACTACTACACTCGGCGGCCTCCGACAATGACCTGGTGGCTTGCCGTAGGGCCCTCCCTCGAACTCCCATCTCTTTCAGGAGCCCAGTAGATCTGGCCACAAAACCTCCGCAACCAACCTCCACTGGTAGCACTCTTGCTCTCCAAACCCACTGCCCTGCTTCAGCTGCTATATGTGCGTATTTCAACCTTTTACGTTCGTATGCTTCACCTACTGTAGCCTCTCAGGGCACCGTTAACTCTATGATGCATAGGGACCTTTGTGAAGTAGACCACAAGACCAGGTCTGGCCTCAGATTTGTTGTCATGATCTCTGGTGGAAATATGAGCTACTGGTCTAGATCCACCTGCATCTTCCAGTCACAAGCTCTGTCCAGCAGGCTTGATTCCCTCCTTGTAGGTGTAAGCAGTTTTCCTACTGGTGCGAGTAAACAGATAAATTAATTTAAAAAAATAATAATAATAATAATTGAAGACACCTCTACTATGATGTTTTTAGTTTGTAATTTTTAAGTCATTTTGATACTGTTTTGAAAAATGTCTAATTGGTGTAACCATCTGGAGAAAGAAAAAATAAATAAAAATAAGTGTCATTACAAGCTGACAATAAATAAATAAATAAACAAATAAATGTTGGCAGAAGCAGTTTGGAGTAATCTTGTGTTATTATTTCTTTAAAAAAACAATAAGCACTGAAAAATGTTTTCAACTATGTATTTCTAATATATCTCATAACTGTTTATGAAGTAAAAAAAAACGTCAGGGGAATCGTCCCCTGGAGGACTATGTGGAGGACTTTTGCAATCTGGCCAAAGACTGTTTCCGGTTTGGACTGAGCGAGCCAATCTCCATTCTGATGACAGGTGGTAAGAGTACCCTTACCCTCACTCAGTATATCGTCCTCGTCCTGCAGATCATTGGTTCCATGTTCACTGTGGGGGAGGCGGATGCCGAGCCAGAGGTCCACGACATGGACCTAACCGCTAAGCCAGAGTTTCACGTTATGGCTGCCAAGCCAGAGTTTCACGTCATGGCCGCCAAGCCTGAGTTCCTCATCATGGTCGCTGAGCTAGCGCCATCTTTTGCTCCATGCCACATCACAGCAACGCCTCAGCCTGCTCCATGCCACGTCACAGCAATGCCTCAGCCTGCTCCATGCCACGTCACAGCAATGCCTCAGCATGCTCCATGCCACGTCACAGCCACACCTGAGCAGTTGGACCTGGAGATGGTTCCCACCCTTATACCCACCCTTAGTTTTCCTGAGCAGGCAAGTGGAACTTTCGACCCTCTGACCCTGCCTGGACCCTCCGAGCCCTGGACATTGCCTTGGCCTGTCGATCCCTCGACATTGTCTCAGCTCTGCGTTCCCTCGGCTCCACTGCGGTCCTTCAGCCTGTCGGCTTTGCCGGGGTCCCTCCGGCTCCTCCTTGGTCTTTCGGTCACCTGGCTCCGCTTTGGCTCTCCGATCCTCTGGCTGCGCCTCGTCCCTCCGATCTGTCAGCTCCACTGGGAACCTCCTTCCCTACAGCTCCACCTTGGTCCTCAGTCCCACTGGCTCCACCTCAGTCTTCCGATCCCCCAGCTCCACCTTGCTCCTCCGAGCCTCCAGCACCGCCTTGGTCCTCCCTGCCATCGTCTCCACCCTGGCCCTTTGAGTCTTCCACTACTCTCTGGGCACCAAATTCCATGGCTCCACCCCTCGAGCCTCTCATGGCTCCACCCCCCACGGACTCTGCCCTGGTCCCATGCCCCTCACCCTTTATCGCCACGCCACGACCCATGCCTCAAGTTTTAAGTCTAGTCAAGTTCATGTTTCACGTTTATAGTTAGGGTTTTGATTTCACTTTTGTAAATAAACTGCACTTGGGTTCTCTTCACTCCTTCGTCATCGTCTTCATCATTGCCAGTGCCAGCATCATTACATCAGCTACAAGAGGCCAAAAGTGTGCAAGGGATGGATGTTATATGAAGAAGGTATGAGAAATCACAAAACATAATGTAACCAAATGTTTCAATTTACTTAATAATAATATCTCAATATGTTAAATAACCATAACGTTAATTAAGACTTAATTACAAATGTAATACAATAATACATATACAGAACAACCACTTTTAGTGTTTAAATCAATCATATCTTGATAACACTTTGCTTAATAATCTCATTCCATATCTTGATAATTGCTGTAATATCATAGAGGATACATTTCCTCCTCTATGATATTGCATTATATTAGTTTTGTACAGTATGTTTGTAACATCCAAGGTTGTTACCCCTCCTACCAACCACCAGAGGGAGCCCTCTCCTGAAAAACTTACTCTGTACCGTTTCTTTATTGGTGATTTCCTGTTTGAACAATATAAATACAATGCTGTTCCATTCTGACTCTGTATTGCCAGTTTACCCTGTTTTACCAAGCGTTTTTCCATTGTCATTGCTGATTGTTCTCTTGTTATGACCATTGGCTGTTTTCCTGGATTTGCTGCATTTGGATACCCCTTAGTTTTGTTTGCTTTGTTGGACTGTCTTTTTGGTTTATTGGATTATACCGCCTGCTTAACAACTACCTCTATTTGCCTGCCGATTTGGATTGTTTGCTTGTGTACTTTAATAAACTTCCTGCACATGGATCCTAACACTGTCTCCATGGCTAGTTCGTTACAGAATACTTTGTCTAACATGGATCCAGCGGAAGTTTCACAGCTCCAGGCCGCATTCGCACACCAGTGCGAGGTATTAAGGGGTTACTAAGACCAGCTGAACAACCTACGACCTGCCAATGAATGTTTGACACAATACGTTCACTCACTGTCAGCTCCCCATGCTAAACCGGTAAGCTTTGCTTTACCTGATAAGTTTGATGGTTCTGCTGAAAAATGCTGTTTTTTTTTTTTTTTTTTGACAATGCAAGGTATTTTTCTCAAATCAGCCTGAATCATTTGATCAAGACACCAGGAAATGTTCTTTTTTGATGTCACTGCATACCGGCAAAGCTCTCGATTGGGCCGCCGCTGTTTGGGATAAAGATAATCCAGGTTTCATTTGATTACTTCGTTCAAAAATTCCACGAAGTCTTCGAGTATCCAGCGGGCGGCCAAGATATCTCTGTTCAGCTACTTCATCTACGCCAGGGTCATTGATCAGCAGCGGATTATGCAGTTCTGTTCAGGACACTAGCGGCTCAGAGTGGGTGGAATGATGTCGCTCTGAAGACTGTTTTCCGCGAAGGGCTTAACCTGAAACTCAGGACAGAACTGACCTGCAAGGGTGAAGGTACGAATCTTTCTGAATACATAACTATGGCCATCAAGATTGATAACCTGTTTCAGAATGCTTCACGGCCTCAGTTTTGCTTCACCTCAAATTGTACAGTCTCAGGACAGGCCCAGGCATCCACTGTATCACCCGAACCCATGCAAGTTGCATACAACCGTGTTTCCATGGAGGAACGGCAATGTCGAAGCAATGAAAACTTTTGCTTTTACTGTGGTTGACCAAGTTATTTCAATGCTGCATGTCCACACAAGAAATCAAGTTCCCCTGAGTCAAGGCAGCATGTGAGTACCATGAACATTATATCACCCATCTCACATAATTTTCTGTTGCCTGTAGAGATCTCCACTGGTGATCATGTAAGATGTGTTTCAGCATTAGTGGATTCTGGGGCTGCTGTTAATCTAATTAATCAGAAGATTGTTCAAGAACTCAACATACCCACCATTGAATGCTTTCCTAAGATTAACATCACCACTGTTGACAACGCACCAATTGGTACTGGCATAACACAACAGACTGTTCCTATAACCATCAAGATTGGACTTTTTCATGTAGAGAATATCTCACTACATGTCATCAACTCACCCAAGTATTGCTCTTATCCTGGGTCATCCCTGGCTGGCCATCCACGACCCATCGATATCCTGGAACTAAGGTGAGCTCACACATTGGTCAAGTTTCTGTCATAAACATTGTCTCCATGTTGCTGTTTCCAGGCCTTGCCTTATCACCAGTATTGAGAGTTCTGAATCACAGAAGGAGACCATGATTCCCAAGGAGTATGCAGAGTTCAGTGAAGTGTTTAGTAAGATTAAAGATACACAACTTCCTCCTCATCGTCCATGGGACTGTGCTATTGAACTTCTGTCCAATACAGCTCCACCGAGAAGCAAGGCCTATGCATTGTCACGCCCAGAAACCCTCGCAATGGAGAATTACATTGAGGAAGCCCTTTCCTCCGGTTACATCCGTCCGTCCACCTCCCCAGCTGCTGCAGGATTCTTTTTCGTAGAGAAGAAGGATAGAGGTCTACGTCCCTGTATCGACTATCGAGGCCTGAACTGTGTCACCATAAAGTAACGTTACCCAATTACCACTTATCCCCTCAGCCCTTGAACAACTCCGTGAAGCCAAGATCTATACCAAACTTGATCTAAGGAGTGCTTATAACCTCGTCACGATTTGAGAAGGGGATGAGTGGAAGACTGCTTTCATCACCACCAGGGGGCACTATGAATATTTGGTCATGCCGTATGGACTTGCTAACGGCCCTTCAGTTTTCCAGTCCTTTATCAATGAAATATTCAGAGACTTACTGAATCATTGTGTGGTGGCCTACATTGACGACATCCTCATCTACTCACAAAACATGGAACAACATATCCAGCAGGTCAAGACAGTCTTATCACATATCCAGGAACATAAACTATTTGTCAAGGTAGAAAAGTGTGAGTTCCATACCTCTCATACCACTTTCCTGGGTTACAATATAAGCCATCAAGGTGTAGAGATGGATGTCTCAAAGGTAATAGCAGTCACTGAATGGCCTCGACCTTCTAAAATTAAGGAACTACAGCGGCTCCTGGGCTTTGCTAACTTCTATCACCGTTTCATTAGGAATTACAGTACCATTGCAGCACCACTCATGCCGTTGCTCAACGGAAAGCCAAGCAAGTTGCCATGGAAAGATGCCGCATACAAAGCCTTCATCTCCCTCAAGTCAAGCTTCATGACCACTCCGATACTGAAACATCCAGACCCCAATCTTCCCTGTGTCATTGAGGTAGACGCTTCAGATTGTGAGATTGGAGCGGTCCTGTCACATCGTCAATGAACACCAGGCAAGCTTTACCCTTGTGCCTTTTTCTCCAGGAAGTTGAACTCTGAATTTAACTATGATGTGGAGCATAAAGAATTACTTTCCATGAAAGCAGCACTTGAGGAATGGTGTTGGGGGGGGCAGTCCACCCATTCTAAGTTATCACCAATCACAAGAATCTTGAATATATCAAGGCAGCCAAGAGATTGAACCCACGTCAAGCACAATGGTCATTGTTTTTCACCAGGTTCAATTTTACAGTCACTTACCGTCCTGGCAGCAAGAACAGCAAGGCAGATGCACTATCATGCAGACATGATCCACCTCACCTCCAACCTCACCCTGGGTCCATCCTGCCACCATCTGTCATCATAGCACCGATTAGCTGGGACATCATGGAGGAGATACAACAAGCACAACAGCATGAACCGTCACCACCTAACTGCCCCCCTACCAAGCACTACGTAACCCAAGCTCTACGTCAGAGGACTATCCAATGGGTCCACACTTCCCTGAGCACAGGACACCCTGGTATCCAAAGAACTGTTACCCTGGTACATAATTCTTTCTGGTGGCCATCGTTGATTCATGATGTGACTAACTATGTGAAGTCTTGTCAGGTGTGTGCCCAATCCAAGACCCCCAGAGAACTGCCCACGGGGTTGCTTCAACCACTGCCCATACCACAAAGACCATGGTCTCACCTGCCATCGACTTCATCACAGACCTGCCAAACTCCCATGGATATTCTACCATTCTGGTAGTAATTGATAAATTTTCTAAATCATGTAGACTTGTCCCTCTCAAGGGTTTACCCACTGCCTTAGAAACTGCTAATTCTTTGTTCCAAGTGTTTAGGATCTATGGATTACCAGAGGACATCGTGTCCGATCGAGGTCCACAGTTCACGTCCCGAGTTTAGCAGGCGTTCTGCAAACAACTGGACATTAATGTGAGTCTCACCTCTGGTTATCACCCTCGGGCCAATGGACAGGTGGAACGTCTAAACCAAGAGATTGGCAGATAGCTTCGGAGCTATTGTAGCCGTGAACAGGAGAAGTGGAGCGACTTCTGCCCTGGGCCGAATATGCACAGAAATCCCTCATACCTCTACGGGTTTAACCTCCTTCCAATGCGTGCTGGGCTACCAACCCCCGATGTTCCCTTGGTCAGGAGAACCTTCTATGGTGCCAGTGGTGGACGATTGGATTAGGCAAAGTGAGAGGGTGTGGGACAGCACACATGTCCATCTAAAGCAAGCGGTCTGAGCACAACGCTTCCAGGCTGACCGACAGAGGCGCCCCTATCCCGACTATCAGCCATGACAGAGGGTCTGGTTGTCCACAAGGGATCTCAAGTTGCGGCTACCCTGCAGGAAGCTCAGTCCAAGGTATGTGGGTCCTTTCAGAATTATCCGTCAAATAAACCCAGTTAATTACCGTTTAGAGCTTCCTGCTAATTACCGCATTTCTCCTTCCTTCCATGTGTCCTTGCTGAAACCCGTCCACCTGGCGTCTGGCTCTGGAACCACGGATTCTGAGCCTCAAATGGAGGTGGGAGGTAGATGGAGCTCCAGCATATATGGTCAGAGAGATCTTGAGACTCAAGACGATGAGGGAGCCAGATGCAATACTTGGTGGACTGGGAGGGCTACGGACCAGAGGAGAGATCATGGGTAGCCGCCAAGGACATATTGGACCCATCCCTGATCCAAGAATTTCATCATGCCCATCCTAATTGTCCAGTAGCACGACCAAGGGGATGTACCAGTAGAAGAACACCAGGAGTTGTTCGTAGGGGGGGGGTTCCGTAACATCCGAGGTTGTTACCCCTCCTACCATCCACCAGAGGGAGCCCTCTCCCAAATACTAACTCTGTACCGTTTCTTCTTTGGTGATTTCCAGTTTGAACTATATAAATACCATGCTGTTCCATTTTGACTCTAAGTATTGCCAGTTTACCCTGCCTTACCAAGCGTTTTTCCATTGCCACTGCTGATTGTTCTCTTGTTATGACCATTGCCTGGATTTACTGCCTTTGGATACCCCTTTGTTTTGTTTGCCTTGTTGGACTGTCTTTTTGGTTTATTGCATTATACCGCCTGCTTAACAACTACCTCTATTTGCCTGCCAATTTGGATTGTTTGCTTGTGTACTTTAATAAACTTCCTGCACATGGATCCTAACACCGTCTCCATGGCCAGTTCGTTACAATGTTAACTTAATAGCCAAAATACTTGGACATACGTGAATGAGAATAAACCTGACATAGGAATGTGTTTCAGTCACAATGCACATTATGTTGTTTAGAGATGATTTAGGGACATTTAGAATGTAACAAATGGCTATTTCTATCTAAATGTTGTATTCTTAAAATTTTCTGTTTGTCCAAGAATCCTCTTGCAGCAGTGCAGGTCTTTGGCATTTAGAAGCTGCTAGTTTATGACCTGTGAGGACTCCGTTTCTCAAACTAGAGACTTTGATTTACTTGTCTTTTTGTTGTGCATCTGGCCATCCACTTCCCTCTCTATCCTGGTTAGAGATTTTTTTGTTTTTTTTTTTCAAAACAGTAATGCATGGAATAGCCTTCATCTCTTTATAACAATAGAATTTCAAGAGAAATGGGTTTCTTTTTGCCTATTTTTAAAACCAAAATTTGACTTGCAAGTGTAAAGCAACTTGTTAGAACACAATACCTCAGCAAATGAAAAAAACAAAACAAAACAAAAAAAACCTGTATTGTGATTTCCGCATGGTAGCGCAACCATTTTCAATTGTTCTAATAATAAGACAATTTTCTTGAGTACCAAATTAGCACTTTAGAATGCTTTTGAAAGGAATAGGTGACATTATATGTTTGCCATCATGGGTAAAGAAAAACTTCTTTCAAACAGTAATTTAAATTAGCAATTAATTATTTTGACAGTATTTTTGAACAATTTAATCCTTGAAATTTCTTGAGTCGCTTGAGTAGTTTTTCGGCAAGGTACTTATTTACTCTTGCTTGACTCATAATATTTCTTTGTACTTTTACTTGTACCCAAGTTAATTATTTCTTCAGTAGCAGTACTTAAGTTAAAAAAATAAATAAATAAATAAAAATCAGTACTCTTTCCAACACTAAGTTACATGTGCTTCCAAGTATAGAGCATTTTAAAACATTCTAATGAAATTATTTTAAAAATATAAGTAATAAATGCCCTGAGTATACACATTTCCTTAAGATTGAACTTTTCCAGTATTTTTTATTATTATAAATTTCTTGATTTTTAACATAAATATAAATTTTGTATGTAAGACATGTTTTGTCCCTTATCTCAAGAATCAGTGATATATATATAGATAGATATAGATAGGTGTGTGTGTGTGTAAATATAACCTTAAGTTATGTACACTTGTGTATTTAAGGTGCGAGCAAAGTATTTTAATACCGTATACCTAAAATGCTATTCAAAAAAATTTAGCAAATCAACCGTTGCTTGCTATTATTGTTTTTGACTCTATGAAATTAAATTACTGTATTAGCTATTGGCAAGAATATAGAAAGGCTGCATTACTCACAACAGTAGCCTAAATCAATGCATAAATATCTATTGGTTAACCAATAACCCATATGGCCTACTGTAGGTAACAAAAGCAGAAAAATAAAGTTGTTTCAGAGGTGGATCATGTTGACAAATATAACGAAGACAAATGTTTCTTTCTATGAAATAGTGTGCACTGATGAATCATTCACAGTAGGTGTAGCATGTTAAGATAGTACTGTGAGTAGGGTTAGTTTTGATTTCATGTTGACTTTAAACTGATCGAATGTCACAGTCAAACATGCCAGCATCTGCAATCCAAGATTGTGTTCACTCACAAAGTGCATTTGCTTTGTGCGACAGGGAGAAACTGTTTACGATGCACAGACTTTGGGCAGTGAAGAGGTAAAAGTCAGATTGTGAAACAAGCGTCATTGTTATTGCTATATCTTGATTTTTGATTGCTGTATATGGAGAATATCATGAATAGTAAACAGACTGGACGTAACTTATTCAATGTATTGCAATTTTTCACTGTCAAATAAAGCACATTTCACATTGCTCAGTGAAACAAGATCATCCTCTATTGCACCTGTCTTTACAAATCATGTGTGCATACTAACTGAGAGAGTGTGGTTTGTGGAGATATATATATAGAGAGAGAGAGAGAAAGAGAGAGAGATGTAACGTTACCAGTGTTTCTGCAGTACTGGTAGTACCGAGCACCGACTCAATCCGGTAGCAGCACCCAATGTGACTGACACACGACAGCTTTCAAATGCTCACAGGCTTAATTTGAACGTGTGCTCTGTTACTCCTTTCACACTGAAATGAACAATTAATCCAAGTGACATGTCCTAGTGTGATTTATTAAACCGCTGAAGGCTGCTATCTTAGCATGGATGTTCTGCGTACCTTAAATGAATGTATAAATCCGCTCATACTCTTGAAACTCCACAGACATTGAGAATAATTCACGTTGTTTGAGATGAAAAAGCAGAGCATTAATCCACTGTGAACTATACACATGTAAACTATATATTTATATAATTAAATCACAGCATTTGCACTTTAATCTCAACTCAACTTTATTTAAATACAGGAGCGTAGCAGTCATTTTAAAAATGGGGGTGGGGTGGGGGGGGGGTTTGACACAGCTGTCAGTAGGTGGCCCAACACTTACAGTACAGTATTAATATATTACAGTATATATTAATATATACTTATAAGTATGATATAAGTATTATATATATATATATATATATATATATATATATATATATATATATATATATATTATTTACTTCTAATATTTGTAGTATTTTAAAGATTCAAGTATTGCAAATTAATTGCAAAATTTTGCAGAATTAGCTGGAAAAATAAATGGCATCTTGTGGAGCACTTCCTTCTGTTTCACACATGACAATAAAACACTGAGCACAAGCTGGTCCTTGAATAAATTATTTAATCAATTACAATAATGACAATTGTGCATGTGCACAATTTTATTTTTTACTCTGTGCTTGTGCATTGTGCGAGATTTGTGGGAATGTATCCAAGTGGCTCGAATGTTTTGATTACATTCACCAAAATTCATTCAGATCCATTTAATGATTCAGTGACCATTTCTGGTGATGCCAGAAGGTGGTGACAAATGAGTGCCTTATGTGAAATTAGTTAGTCACTGAATCAAGTCAAGTCAAGTCATTTTTATTTGTATAGCGACTTTCACAACACACATCTTTTCAAAGCAGCTTTACAGAAGATCAGGCATTAACAGAAGATAAAACTGTAATATCTATAATGTCTTAGAGTCATTATTGTGTAGTTTGATAAAATATGATTGTGAATTGTGTTTAAAAATAAGTAATTAAATAATAATTGTATTTATAACCCCAAGTGAGCAGTGACTGTGGCAAGGAACACCAAACTCCATAAGATGTTGGTTAACAGAGAAAAATAACCTTAGGAGAAACCAGGCCCACTGTGGGGGCCAGTTCCCCTCTGACTAACATCATGAATATAATGGCAATATTACTTATGTACAGTGCAAGTCATGGTTTAAAATGAGTAAACTAAGTTAAGGTCAGTGTTTAAAACAAAGATCAAAAGAAAATTGCAATCTTTAAAATTTGTATGTCTAAAGACTAGGGCTGTCACAATTATGAAATTTGGCTGACGATTAACTGTCAAACAAATAATTGTGATTATGACGTTTAATTGTCTGTTTTAGGGCTGTGACAATTAATTGTCTCGTTAAGGGCGTTTACGATTAATTGTCATATAAACTGACATTTTTTAAGGTGTGCTTTTACTGATTGTTTGCTTTATACACCTTAAGAAGTAATTTTTACATATTTACCTTCATATATATAAATCAAATAATAAAATAGTGATAAACTATGATTTTATTTTAAGGCTTTAAAAACTTATGAATCACATGAAAAATAAAATAAGTTTCAAAATATTTCTAAATTTAAATATGTCTCTTTTTGGTCAACTTTAGTTTTGGTCAATTTTACATTTACACTTGTTTTTGAACTCATATTTTATAATAAAATATCTATTATAAATATATATTATTCTATTTATATTATATTATGCAATAGTAAAATATTTTTTCCTAATTCATTCACCTTCACAGATTATTTTAATGCTCTAATTAAACCCACAAGTCTTTATTTGTCATGAAATAAAACCTTTTAGAGTTTGTTTCATCATTTTATCACTCCACAGAAATAGTGTTAGTGTGTGTCTCTTCCTCTTTGTCACTGCCATTCATTAACACAGCGTGTATAAACCAAGAACATTTGCCATTACACGATCATTTAAAGTGAAACCGGAGCACTTTGCGTTCATTATCAAAGTTTATATTGTTTGTTTATATTTTCGTGGGAGTTTGGCACAATCCTCTGCTGACAGCATGCGCATCATAGCGCTTCATGCACTCTTCAGGACAGGAGCTGGCTGACCTCAGTGGTGTGGCTTAGTGATGCTCGAACACAGAGTTCAACTGAATGACACACAAACATGTCACACACAAACATGTCGTTCAAGTAATTTATACAATATATTACCGGTAGCTTAAAATTCCCTTATTTGGGCATTAAAATGTGATTGGAATTTGAATGCCCAATAATCGCGGTTGTCTCAAATAACTCAAAATGATGTGGCAATTAATTGATCTAACGGTGGTTATTTGCGCATTACCGGTCAAAAGTTATGAAACACTTGACTGAAATGTTTCTCATGATCTTAAAAATCTTTTGATCTGAAGGCGTATGCTTAAATGTTTGAAATTAGTTTTGTAGACAAAAATATAATTGTGCAACCATAATAATTTATTTCATTATAAAATAAAATGTAATAAAAAAATAAAATAAAAATAAAAGTTTTTGAAATTGATGACTTGGACCAAATAATAAAGAAAAGCAGCCAATAAGTGCCCAGCATACAGATGGGAACTCCTTCAATACTGTTTAAAAAGCATCCCAGGGTGATACCTCAAGAAGTTGGTTGAGAAAATGTCACGAGTACATGTCTGCAAATTCTAGGCAAAGGGTGACTACTTTGATGATGCTAAAATATAACACAGTTTTGATTTATTTTGGATTTTGTTTAGTCAATTCCCATAGTTCCATTTATGTTATTCCATAGTTTTGATGACTTTACTATTATTCTAAAATGTAAAGAAAAAAAAAGAAAAATAAGAAAAAAAGAAAAAAAAATATAAAAAGAATGAGTAAGTGTTTCATATACATATATATATATATATATATATATATATATATATATATATATATATATATATACAGGGTTGGGAGGGTTACTTTTGAAATGTATTCCACTACAGATTACAGAATACATGCTGTAAAATGTAATTTGTAATGTATTCCGTTAGATTACTCAAGGTCAGTAACGTATTCTAAATACTTTGGATTACTTCTTCAGCACTGGTAGATTTTTTTCACTTGTTTTGACTATAAAAACTCTGCCAGTACAGTAAGACAAAATACACATGTTAAAAATACATTCTCTGAAAAACCTAAATATCTTATGTAGTGTTGTTTCTAAAACAAGATAAATCAAATTGATCTTATTTTAAGGATTTTTAGATATTTTTACAGGAAAACAATACAAAAATTATTATCAAGAATACAATTTTTGCCCTAATATCAAAGGTCTTACTAGAAAAAAAATATGATCCAACCTGAATTTTCTTGATTAAAAAAATATGATCGTGCCTGGAAACATGTGCATGTAAAATGGCTTGAAATAGCATTTTAGCTTAGCATAAAGCTGACAATTTACACAAGATTTATTTCTATTTCTTCTGCACCAAACTTACTTCAGACTTACTTCTCTGTCTGCTCGTATGAATGTAACACATCATAAGAAAGTGTTTCACCGCTGTTCAAATGCACTTTGGATCGAATCATTTATATGTATAAATGTTTTTCATCTGAAAGGACTAAATATTAAATGAAACAAATGACAATAAAATGCAAAGTAATCTCTCCAGTAATTAAAATACTTTTTAACTGTAGTGGAATTCAGTTACTTATATTTTGTATTTTAAATACGTAATCCCGTTACATGTATTCCGTTACTCCCCAACCCTGTATATACAGTTGCAATCAAAATTATTCAACCCCCCCAAGACGGTAAGGTTTACAAAGGTAAGCTTTTCTGATGACCCAGAATTTTTAAATTTTACATCTATATCAGTTGAGTGACATATTCAAAGTCATAGTGTGAATATATAATCATAATCATAATCAGAATGAGCTTTATTGCCAAGTATGCTTACACATACAAGGAATTTGTCTTGGTGACAGGAGCTTCCAGTACACAACAATACAAAAACAGCAACAAGACTTTTAAAAAATAATTAAAATTGAATAAAAAATAGATAAATATTGAAAAGAAAAAAGTATATATAGAATACACAATAGACTAATACATATATATATATATATATATATATATACACACACACACACACACACACACACACACACACATACATACACATATACATACATATACACATATATACACATACACACATACATACACACACACATAAACATACATACACACACATACACATTCGTAGTGCAAATCTAAATACAAATGAGTTATGTACAGTGCAAGGGAATGTAATGGCAGAAGAGGTAGGATGTGTTGGATAATATAAATAGACTAAGCTGTGTATTGCACATTAATTATTGCTCAAAGGAACATTTTTAACTGTTCCTGTGCCTGACGGTTCTGGTGCTCAGAGCTCTGAAGAGTCGGCCAGAAGGCAACAGTTCAAAAAGGTAGTGGGCAGGGTGAGTGGGGTCCAGAGTGATTTTTCCAGCCTTTTTCCTTACTCTGGAAGTGTATAGTTCTTGAAGGGGGGCAGGGGGCAACCAGTAATCCTCTCAGCAGTCCAAACTGTCCTTTGTAGTCTTCTGATGTCTGATTTCGTAGACGAACCAAACCAGACAGATATTGAAGTGCAGAGGACAGACTCAGTGACCGCTGAGTAGAACTGTATCAGCAGCGCCTGTGGCAGGTTGAACTTCTCAGCTGGTGAAGGAAGTACAACCTCTGCTGAGCCTTTTCCACAATGGAATCAATGTGTGTCTCCCACTTCAGGTCCTGTTTGATGGTAGTGCCCAGGAACCTGAATGACTTCACTGCTGCCACAGTGCTGTTTAGAATGGTGAGGGGGTACAGTTTTGGTGTGTTCCTCCTAAAGTCCACAATCATCTCCACCGTTTTGAGCGTGTTCAGCTCCAGGTTGTTTTGACTGCACCAGACAGCCAGCTGTTTAACCTCCCTTCTGTATGCAGACTCATCGTCATCTCGGATGAGGCCAATGACAGTGATGTCATCTACAAATTTCAGGAGCTTGACAGAGGGGTCTTTGGCGATGCAGTCGTTGGTGTAGAGGGAGAAGAGTAGTGGGGAGAGCACACATCCCTGGGGGGCACCAGTGCTGATTGTACAGGTGCTGGAAGTGAATTTCCCCTGTCTCACAAGCTGCTGCCTGTCTGTCAGAAAGCTGGTAATCCACTGACAGATAGACGTGGGAACAGAGGGTTGGTGTAATTTAGTCCAGAGAATAGCTGGGATGATGGTGTTGAAAGCCAAACTGAAGTCCACAAAAAGGATCCTTGCATATGTCCCTGGTCTGTCCAGATGTTGCAGGATATGATGCAATCCTATGTTGACTGCATCATCCACAGACCTGTTTGCTTGATAAGCAAATTGAAGGGGATCTAGAAAGGGTCCAGTGATGTCCTTCAGGTGGGCCAACACCAGTCTCTCAAATGACTTCATGACCACAGACGTCAGGGCGACAGGTCTGTAGTCATTAAGTCCTGTGATTTTTGGTTTCTTTGGGATGGGGATGATAGTGGAACGTTTGAAGCAGCATGGGACTTCACACTGCTCCAGTGATCTATTGAAGATCTGTGTGAAGATGGGGGCCAGCTGGTTAGCACAGGATCTAAGACGTGCAGGTGAAACGCCATCTGGGCCCTGTGCTTTCCTTGTCCATTGTTTTTAAAAGACGTGGCTCACATCATCTTCACAGATCTTAAGTGCAGGTTGAGTAGCAGGAGGGGGGAGGAGGGGGGTTGCAGGAGGTGTTGGTTTTTGTGTGAAGTGAAGGTCAGAGTGGGTGTGGGGTGTGAGGGCCTTTCAAATCTACAGTAGAACACATTCAGGTCATCAGCCAGTTGTTGGTCCACCACAGGGTTGGGGGTAGGAGTCCTGCAATTCGTAAGTTGTTTCATGCCACTCCACACTGATGCAGGGTCATTAGCTGAAAACTTGTTTTTCAGCTTCTCAGAGTATCTTCTTTTAGCCACTCTGATTCCCTTATTCAGTGTGTTCCTGGCCTGATTGTACAAGACTTTATCCCCAACTCTGTAAGCATCCTCTTTGGCCTGACGAAGCTGCCTGATTTCTGCTGTTAACCATGGTTTGTTGTTGTTAAATGTTAAATAAGTCCTAATAAGAATGCACATAACCTCACAGAAACTGATATATGATGTAACATTATCTGTGAGCTCGTCCAGGTCTGTGGCTGCAGCCTCAAAAACACTCCAATCAGTGCAGTCAAAGCAGGTTTGTAGTTCCAGCTCTGCATCGTTGGTCCATCTCTTTACAGTCCTTACTACAGGCTTAGCAGATTTTAATTTCAGTCTGTAGGTTGGAAGAAGATGAACCAGACAGTGATCAGATAGTCCCAAAGCTGCTCTAGGATCAGAGCAATATGCATCCTTTATTGTTGTGTAACAATGATCCAGTATATTTCTGTCTCTGGTTGGACATGTAATGTGCTGTTTGTATTTGGGCAGTTCACGTGTGAGGTTTTCTTTGTTAAAATTCCCAAGAATAATAATAACTGAGTCCGGGTATTGTTGTTCCGTGTCTGTGATTTGATCAGCCAGCTGTTGCAGTGCGGCATTCAAACACACGTTTGGCGTGATATACACACTCACCAGAATAAACGAGGAAAACTCCCGCGGTGAGTAGAAAGGCTTACAGTTAATAAAGAGCGCTTCCAAATTAGGACAGCACATCTTCTTTAATGTTGTTACACCTGTACACCAACTTTCATTGATGTAAAAGCATATATAACCTAATATTTGTACAGCCATGTCATAATTATTCAACCCCTATTGCATATAGCTGTTTCTTAAATATGTAAGGCTACACAAGTAATTGTTTTAAAACAAAATTAAGTCATCAATCTGCAATGG
Organism: Myxocyprinus asiaticus; assembly: GCF_019703515.2. Lineage (NCBI taxonomy): Eukaryota > Metazoa > Chordata > Actinopteri > Cypriniformes > Catostomidae > Myxocyprinus > Myxocyprinus asiaticus. The sequence continues at coordinate 4,275,812 of NC_059393.1, forward strand.
CACTTATTTAAGTTTTAAAATTTAAGTTTAGCGTTTTAAGCAAAAATGTATTTCTATGCAAAAAATGAAATTTTTCAATAAAAAATAAGCTGTCTCAAAAGCTAATAGAGGAGATTATTTCATTACACAAGAAAGGTCATGGCTAAAAGTACATTTCCAAGGCACTTCAATTTCCAATAGACAAAGTTGGCAGCACCATTCATATTTTTTTTTTTAAATATGGTACAACAGCAACCTTCTTTGGGTGTGGAAGAAAGCAAAACTTCACCAAGGGAAATGTTGAACTGAATATTCAAGAATTAATAGGAAAGAAGTTGGAAAGACCTGTGGAGTCCTGGAAGAAGGTTTTATAGATGTATGATACTAAACTGAAAATGAGTTTTAGACCCATGGGTCAGCAGTACATCTGGAGTAAGATGACAAGGTGATGACAAGAACGGCACCATCCCCACAGTCAAGCATGGAGTTGGGTCAGTCCTGTTAAGGGGGTGTTTTGTGGCTGCAGGAAACAGCTATCCTGACTATGTGACTGACACCATGGATTCTTTCAGGTATCAGGCCATTTTGGCATGAAAAATGTGATGTCTTCAGTGTGTAAATTGAAGCTTGTGATCACTGGACTTTCCAGCAAGACAATAACACCAAGGATACATCCAAGTTGTCCAAAATCTGGTTCAGGGATAGGTCGTGGAATGTCCTTAAATGGCCCTTTCAGTCCATCATTAAAATCCCATTGCAAACATTTTTTGGGATTTCAAGGAAGCAGTGGCAGTGCAGAAACCAAAGAATGTCAATGAGCCGGAAGCTTTTGCTCATGAGAAATGTGTAAAAATTCTAATAGAGAGGTGTCCAAAGCCTGAGAACACTTACATGAAACATTTATTTGCTGTTATTTTTGACTTTGGGGGTTGAATATTTTTGACATGAAATTTGGGTAAACTGAACTGTTTGTTCTCAAAATCACTCATGTGTATTAAAAACTTACTTTGACTGTTTACTGAGGTTTTAGTTGATGTGTTTTAATTCACATCACCAGAATGTATTGCTGGTGAGGGGGGTTGAATTATTTTGATTGCAACTATATATATATATATATATATATATATATATATATATATATATATATATATATATATATATATACTGTATATACTTGACACAGATTTTATTTTCTTACATGTGTGGAAATGGCAATATGAGATTTATTAAGCCACTTTTAAATATGGATCTTAATCCACTCTGGCCAAAACAATTTTTGGTAACACTACACTTTTTATTTATATACTGTACATGTAGCCGGTTGAAAATAATCACCACAGGATACAAATATATATTTTGGAGTTTTATTCTGACGGCTATCTGTTAAACCAAAAAAAAAAAAAAAAATAGCAGTTGATGGGGCCGTATATATATATAAAAATGGAAATTAAATACAAAAATTAAGTACAAAAATGGAATACGGAAACGAAATACGGAAAATGAAATATGGTTCAACAAAATACGGTAGAGGCTAATGTCAAAAGAAAAAAATAAGGGGCATTAGCCTACCCATATGCTTCAGCACGCATCACCTTAACACACTCTAATATCAGTCACTGCATTTTATGAATTTAAATACATGCTTAAATCACTCAACGCATTTTGTGTATTTTTTAACCAGGCTTTAAGGACATGTATAACAGTTTAAAACAATAGAATTCTCATTACACATGTTTCCTATCGATTCGGTTCACTCGACATAGTGGTAAACACTTTTGGGGAATTCCTTCTCCAAAAACCTAGTAGAAGTCCTTCTTTAATAATGCCAATCTTATGATTGGCAATGGTGTTTGAGCCCTGCCCATTTAGGCATGCAGTTGGCCTATATATGTGGGTTCGCGGACACCATTTCTTCAGAATTTTCTTCCTTTAAGACCGACATTGTCTCATCTTGACTATGACAATATAAAAGTGGTTCACGGAAGATGTCGCTATCCCTTCCCCCAATGAGGGTGAGGAGCGTGCGCATGCCTCACCACTCTATTTCAGATCAGCACCGAGCGGAGTACCCCGTACCCGCTGCTCCACCAAAGACAGCCAAGCCATCGAATAGTTTCTGTGTTGTGTTCAAATGGAGAATGATCTCACAAGAATCAGAAATGCACTCTCTACAATACACATTTACATGCTATTCTCCTCGCCAGAGTTCGCTGGGAGATTGCATGTGTGTTGTTTCTGTGTGGTGATATTCTCACACAAAAGACAAAGCACTGGTTGCATCTGCTCATGCTGCACATGCTCAACACACACGCATTTACATGCTGTTCACTTCCCATCCTCGGCGGAGTTCACTGGGAGATCACAGGTGTGTTGTTTCTGTGTTGTGATTTTCTCACACAATAAAGAAAGCACTGGTTGTGTCTGCTCGCGCTGCACATGCTCGGCACACACGCACATTCACTCGCTGTTCACTTCCCCTCCTCGCCAGAGTTCTCTGGAAGATTGCACGTGTTGTTTCTGTGTGATGATATGATTTTCACATTAACAATCTTCTCACACAATAGAGAAAGTGCTTGTTGTGGCTGCCCGTGCTGCACATGCTCGACACACACACGCATTTATACACTGTTCACTTCCCCTCCCCACTGATGTTCGCCGGGAGTAGTGATGTCCAGCTCGTGAACGAATCGTTCTTTTGAACAGATTCTTTTTAGTGAACGAGTTGAACTAGTTCACCAAACCGGACTGTATCATTTGAAACAGTTTGTTCCTCGAGTCAACACTAATCCACAAGTTACTCTATATTAACCTGTCTCTCGGATGTGCCTGACACTCCAAATCAAAATGAGCCGAAATGATCCTAGAACTGGTGATATCTTCTTTTGCCAACTCTTCTTTGCAACCACTCCAACTAGTTCACAAATCGGACTGAACGCTCGGGTCGCAATAGTTCTCGAGTCACTGATCCGAGGACAGCAGCTCTTGAGTCAACAGTACACTGAGTCGATCACAGCAGTTCTCGAGTCAAGAGTACACTGATCCAAGGCAGCTTTCGTGTCAGCAGTATATTGAGTCGATCACAGCATTTTGCGACTCACCAGTACACTGAACTGAGAATCTCCTCTTTCGGACATAATACTGAGAACTGTTAATCAGTGAGCAGCTGATGAGCATGTGTGAACCGAGGACTTGAATGAGGGGGCGAAACATTGCAGTCGAGAGATGTAAACAAATTTTACTATTGAGTATTGTGCATGCAGATTATATCTGAAGTTGTGATGAGCTGGATCATGGTTTCTGTAAAAAAGGTGAGTTGATTAAGACTAGTTTAATCACTTTTTATGCTTTAAACGTGTAGAACATCCACGTTTGTATATCAGTGTCAGTATTGGAGGATTTAGGTGCAAAACCTTAACATAGGATGTATTGTAAGATCACTGAATGAAACACTGATGACAATAAACACCCTTATTATTATAACTTAATTAAATAAAATGTTATAATCAGCAATATGCCCTTACATATGGCTTTATTGTGTTTGTTCGTGTATTCTACGGTGTATTAGAATTATATATAGTGACGCCATTACCTGAAGACGTAAATGAACTGGTGAATCAGTTTTTTTAACCAGTCCATTGAAACGAACCGTCCGATAGAACCGGACTTCCCATCACTAGCCGGGAGGCTTTGTTTTCATAAAAAGTCAGAAATGTGCTAGTCGCAAATATTGAGACACATACATTCATACGCTGCTCATTCCCCGCCGTAGGTTGCCAGGATGATACACAAATGTGTTTCTGTGTGTTGTGTTCACACAACCAATGTTCTCACACAAAAGTTGCGATAGATGCAAACACACATTCACACGCTGTCCATTCCCCACCAGAGTTCAACAGGATGATACACAAATATGTTTCTGGTGTGGTGTTCACATAAGAATGTTCTCACATAAAACAGAAAGCATTCACTGTATGAGATGCACACACATCACACGCTGTTCATTCCCAGCCAGAGTTTGCCAGGATGTTACACAAATATGTATCTGTGTGTGATGTGTTAAATAAAGAATGATTCTTACAAAAAAATAGTAAAGTGCTCGAGATGCCTTAACGAGACACACAAACATTCTCATTTCTCTCCCCTTCCCCGCCAGAGTTCGTTGGGACTGGGACATTACACAGACTGTTGTTTTTGTGTGTTGTGTTTAAATAAAGGATGTTCTCATAAGAGAAAATCACTTGTTGCACCGCACACACTCGAAGAAGCTGTCACGCTTCTTTTCCCACACACTCTGTGCACAACCACTTCCCGGTGAGCAGCAATCTATATCCTCTAGCAAGCGAGCCGATGCACCCGTTATCTCGCTTACTACGTTCGGTCATCTATGGTCCTGGCTCAGGATGCGCCTATGTTATGCACAAGAACTCACAATCTCCTTGCAGAGAACACAATAGAGATTGGTCTGAACTGCGGCACACACAAAGGTTCTACAGCCGATGTCTTCCGCTCCAGAGTGAAATAGCAGGCTTCGGCCCAATTTAGATCTGAGATGCTTGAATTGCACACTTGCAAATGCCCATTCAGAACAGTATCTCAGAAAACGGATCTTACTGCTCATCTGCCCTTGGGCTGATTTGCTTCAATAGATCTAAAGGATGCACACGTACTTTCATGAGTTGCACCTCGTCTCATGCTGTTTTGAGATTCGCATTTGAAGGAACAGCTTAATAAATTCAGAGTCCTTTGCTTGGCTCCCCACACTCTATCGATGTATCGATGCAGCGCACGCTCCTTTGAAGCTAAGCGGCATGCACATTTTGAACTACCTCTATGATGGGCTATTATTAGCCCAATAAGAGGCTCTGTTGTGAGAGCATGGGAATTTACTACTCTGAGGCCCAGGCTGTATGGGCAAAAAGCATCCACCATCGCACTGTTAGGTCCTTTACATGAGACCTCTCCAATGCTGGCGCATGCGCATTGGCATAACACACCGCTGTCTGGCTGCTCTAGCATCTTGGACAGCTCCAACCTTTTAATAGCATCATGCTGGGTCAGATCTTCTGGCAAAATGTGGTAATCATGGATGTGTTCAGCGCAGGCTGAGGCGCACTGTGCTGCGGGCACCCAGCCTTTGGCACCTAGCACTTCAGTCATCTGGAAAAACCAGCTGTCTCTTAGTCTTGAAGGCTTTGCATTCCAAGGTAGCGAAATACAAAGTTCTGATTTGATTGGACAACATGACAGGAGGAGCACTTAACGCATTTATTATGCCCCGTGTGGGCATTACACATGTATGTGGAGTGCACCCGCCAGTTTAGACTGTCCGATCAGTTCTTCGTTTGTTATGGAGGATGCACAACTGGCATGTCCATCTCTAAGCAAAGGCTCTCTCACTGGATCGTTGATACAGGACGTGAGATGCCCTATTGGTGTGAAAGTGCATTCAACCAGAGGCATAGCTTCTTCATGGGCATGGACAAACGGTGTCTCCCTACAGGATATACTGTATGCCTTGCATCAGGTTGGCCTTCGCAGAACACATTTGCGAGGTTTTATAACCTAGGCGTGGCATCCATCGTTTTGCGAGTCCTCTCTGTCTAGAGAGCTTGCTATTTCAACACCAATGGGTGAACCCAAGCTCCTTATTACAGGTGGGCTACCTATTATAATTTTAATACAGCTGCCTGTGTAGGCTGCTATCCAATTAACTCCCACTAGAAGTCACAAGCACTTCCAAAAAGAATAAACCTCCCTTCCTACCTCTATTTATGAAAGGTTTACATTTATACTGTGTGTATCATATGACTCATATATATTCCCAGCATAAGTTTAACTTTCTGTCTGGTTGTCACGATGTGGGGTTATTCGTTATTCTATATACTTGCAATATGATTCTAATAAGTCACCGCCTGATGGGCCCGTGACCTCATATACACACCCCGTGACCCGTATACATATTCTTTTACAAGTGTTTATACCCTGGTGTATCTCTCGGGGTATGATATCATGTAGTGTGGCGTGATGGGACCACATGGTTTACCACAATGTCGAGTGAACTGAATCGATAGGGAACGTCTCCGGTTAAACATGTAACCTCGGTTCCCTGAGATGAAGGGAACGAGACATGTGAAACCTGGCCGCACTACTACTTCAGAGTTTCTAGGTACGAGCGATGAGTTCTTGTCCTTCAGTCAGAAAATTCTGAAGAAATTGTGTTCGCACACCAGCTTATATAGGCCAACTGTGCACCTAAAGGGGCGGGGATCAAACACCATTGACAGTCATAAGATTGGCGTTATTATACAAGGGCTTCAACTAGGTTGTCGGAGAAGGAGTTCCCCAAAAACGTTTACCGCAATGTCTCATACCTTTCATCTCAGAGAACTGAGGATACATGTGTAACCAGAGACGTTTTCACATGTAACACGTATTACACTTATTCACTACACTGAAAAGCACTCTGGGCTATAAATCATTAAATAAGATATGATTCATTCTAAATTTACATACCCAGTTCTTGCAAGTGTAAAACATGGTCAAACTCTACACATGCAATCCACATGCATCTTTCAAAAATGATCCACAACAAACACTCAGTTCCAACATATGACTCATGTGAACACATATTTAATGACATTTTTAAGCATTTTGTGTAAAATTTTACATTTACCCAAAGAATTATCAACCGATGAACAAAACCGGGAGCTCTCTTGCACAATTTATGCTCTGATGTTTCTAACACGAGAGAGTGTCAGAAAGCAGGTCTTGCAAAACTCTGGTGTCGCAAAACTCCGGCCTTAAAGGGGCCACGTCCAATTTATGATGAGTTAAATTATTTCTCCACTTGCTACATATATATATACATACTTGCTATACATATACACACACACACACACACACACACACTCACACACACACACACACACACACATGTTATTAGTATAGTATAGTGTTACCAATTTATATATATATATATATATATATATGATATATCTATATACTGTATCTATATATCTATATATACATATATACAGTACAGTACAGTAGATCCGGACAGATGGGCAGGTGCACAGATGGATGAATGGATGGATATTAATACTTCCTTTGATAAATGTTTTTTGGAGGGCCTGGGCCTGGGTAGCTCAGCGAGTAAAGGCGCTGACTACCACCCCTGGAGTCGCGAGTTCAAATCCAGGGCAAGCTGAGTGACTCCAGCCAGGTCTCCTAAGCAACCAATTGGCCTGGCTGTTAGGGAGGGTAGAGTCACATATTATAGTCACTATAATGTGGTTGTCACTCTCAGTGGGGCATGTGATGAATTGTTCATGGACGCCATGGAGAATAACGTGAAGCCTCCACATGCACTACATCTCTGCGGTAACTCGCTCAACAAGCCACGTGATAAGATGAGCAGATTGACAGTCTCAGACGTGGAGGCAACTGAGATTCGTCCTCCGCCACCCGGAATGAGGCGAGTCACTATGCTACCACGAGGACTTAGAGCGCATTGGGCATTCCAAATTGGGGAGAAAAAGGGGAGAAAAAAATAATGAAGGTGGTCATTAATGGCCAACAAGTCATTTACAAATACATTTTAAATAATGAATATGCACTTATAGCAACATGAATAAAAAGGGCGTCTTTCATGCAATACTTGTCAAATAGTGAGCATTTTAACTTACATGTTACAAATGCTTAATAAAATGCCTTAATTATTAGGTCACAATGTAGTAAACATAGACTATTATAGTGAGATAGAAAGGATATATTTGTCATGTTTATGTGTTTTGTTCTTGTTTTCATGTCTTTTATTTTCAAGTTTAGTTCCTGTTCCTGTCATGTCATATGATTTCCTGTTCCCTCATGATCTTGTCATGTGTTTCCCCTGTTCATGTGTCTTGTTTTCATTGGTTCATTGTTTGATTACTTTGTTATTAGTCTTGTCTTTTCATTGGTTTAAGTTCATTATGTTGGCTTGAGAAAGCCAACATACTGATATTCTATTTAAACTTATTATTATTCTTCCGAGACTAAAATTTCTGACTCTAACTCCTCCTAGAGCTTTTAAGCTACATGCACTAAACTCGGCACAGACCTTCAGACTGGTCTGACTCGGATGGATCTATCTTTTCTAACTGATCGGACTTCCAGTATTCCCGTATTGGACTTCCGAACAGGACTGATTTTAAATTGACTCCCATTCAAGATGTGAAAACTTTTCCCTGTAATATCTCCTTTAGAGGATTCAATCTACTTACTATCACTCCACCACTCATACTTTCTATCTATCACTCCATCACTTTCTTTTTCTGTCTTTACATCACTCTTTTTATTCTTTCTTTCACTCTAACCATTTAGTGCAACCTAGCAACCAAACCCCTTTGACTTCCATTCAAAAAGGCTGAGTGTGATATCTTCTGATCAGAATGTCCTACAGTCATGAGAGTTGGCTTGTTTGAATTGGGTGAGCAATCAGTTTTCAGGTATCATAATGGAAACTACTTAGCCACACCCTAGCAACCATTTAGAGCACCCTAGCAAACAAACACCATTGACTTCCATTCAAAATCACTAAGATGGGTATCTCAGGATCAGAATGTCATAGAGACTTCTGGGTTCACTTTTTTCACTCAGGATAGCAAGGAGCAATGTTTAGTATCACCTTGGTAACTGCCTAGCAACCACATGGGCTTACCCTAGCAACCAAGTAACAAAACACATATCTCTGCACCAGAACATCATAGAGATTTCCGGGTTGACTTATTTCACTCAGGATGGCAAGTAGCCATGTTAAGTATAACCTTGGTAACTGCCTAGCAACCAAATGGGGTTACCCTAGCAACCAAGTAACAAATCACATATCTCTGCACCAGAACATCATAGAGACTTCCGGGTTGACTTATTTCATTCAGCATGGCAAGTAACCATGTTAAGTATCACCTTGGTAACTGCCTAGCAACCAGATGGGGTTACCCTAGCAACCAAGTAACAAATCACATATCTCTGTACCAGAAAATCATAGAAACTTCAGAGTTGAATTATTTCACTCAGGATAGCAAGTAGCCATGTTAAGTATAACCTTGGTAACTGCCTAGCAACCAGATGGGGTTACCCTAGCAACCAAGTAACAAATCACATATCTCTGCACCAGAACATCATAGAGACTTCCGGGTTGACTTATTTCACTCAGCATGGCAAGTAACCATGTTAAGTATCACCTTGGTAACTGCCTAGCAACCAGATGGGGTTACCCTAGCAACCAAGTAACAAATCACATATCTCTGTACCAGAAAATCATAGAGACTTCAGAGTTGAATTATTTCACTCAGGATAGCAAGTAGCCATGTTAAGTATCACCTTGGTAACTGCCTAGCAACCAGATGGGGTTACCTTAGCAACCAAGTAACAAATCACATATCTCTGCACCAGAACATCATAGAGAATTCCGGGTTGACTTATTTCACTCAGGATGGCAAATAGCCATGTTAAGTATCACCTTGGTAACTGCCTAGCAACCAGATGGGGTTACCCTAGCAACCAAGTAACAAATCACATATTTCTGCACCAGAACATCATAGACATTTCCGGGTTCGTTCATTGGACTCAGGGTAGCAAGGAGCCTTTTGAGTATCACCTTGGTAACTGCCTAGCAACCAGATGGGGTTACCCTAGCAACCAAGTAATAAATCACATATCTCTGCACCAGAACATCATAGACATTTCCGGGTTCGTTCATTGGACTCAGGGTAGCAAGAAGCCTATTGAGAATCACCTTGTTAACTGCCTAGCAACCAAATGATCTATCTATCTATCTATCTATCTATCTGATAGACTGAATGGTCTTATAATCTTTAAACTTTGAACTTTTAAAACTACTACTTAAACTTGTAACTACTTCAAACTTTAAACCTTCCAACTACAAGCTTTTACAACTACTTCAAACTTTCAGGCCAGGCTTTCTCAAGCCAACATCAAAGTTTGTCTTGACGAACATTTTTATCTAGTTTAGTCTTGTTATCTTGTTTATAGTTTGTCTTGTGATTGGTTGTCTTGTTTACCTGTTACCCATGTCCTTGTATTTAAGCCCTCATGTTTGCCATTGTCTAGTGTCAGGTATTGTGAATGTAACTTTGTTGTTTTGTTTTGTTAAGTCAAGCCAAGTCAAGTCAAGCCAAGCCAAGCCAAGCCAAGCCAAGCTGAGCCAAGTCAAGTTTAAGTCAAGTCATGTTCCCTATCTGTCACTCACTCGACGTTGTGTCGATGTAGTGACACTAGGGGTCACTCTTGGGAGCCCGAGACACCTCTGGTCTTTGATAAAAGGCCAAAGAAAATTGGCGAGTGGTATTTGCATGCCACTCCCCCGGACATACGGGTATAAAAGGAGCTGGTATGCAACCACTCATTCAGATTTTCTCTTCGGAGCCGAACGGTCATGCTCACTGAGCTGAATACTACTGTTCATTCACCTCTGCTGGATCTGACAGAGCATTTCAGCGGCTTCTCTCCCCTCTGCACTGGTGCACTGCAGAGAATGCCCCTGGGCACTTCGGCAGAAATAAAAGAGTATATTTCTCTAAAAGAGTATATTTCTCTAAAAGAGCGGCACACACGGAACGTCTTTTTAAAGACGCGTCTTTTTAAAGATGCTTTTCCGATTGTGTGTTATTCCTGGTTGAGCTTGTTATCTCTTGCCTTCTGACGGTCACGATCACTGTCTTTCGTGTCTGGGCACTGCTCACGCAGAGACAGCGTTTGTGGATGGTCATGTTCTCATTGCGAGAATATGTCCATGGCAACATTGCGGTCGTGGCTCGCCTTCGTTAGAAAGCGAGCCACCCCAGAGGCTCCCGCCTCGGTCCTTTTACCCGCGGGTATGAGGCCAGCGCGGCTAGCACTGGGGGCGATTTGGGGACCCCAATGGGACCGCCTCTGCCGGGTATCCCCCCGCGGACCTCCCATTCCCCAGCACGCTTGTCTGCCCCGATCGGGCTTCCGGATGTGTCCGCCGGCTCGTCTCACGGCGAGTTCGACCTCTTATTCGGAGCCCGTGAAAGTGATGAGCTCTCGAGCGCAGCATCGGAGAGCGGGCTCGTCCAGTCGGAAGCCTCAGCTGGGCTCCTCCCTTCGGGTCAATTGCCCAGTCACAGGCTGACGCGGAGATGACGACATGCTTTCCCGGGCAGCTGCGAGCGTCGGCTAGAGTGGAACTCACTGCTCTTCTCTGAACCCTCGCGGCTTGGTGATTGGTTCCTGGGCTCACGGCGCCGCTCAATGCCACGCCCCACCCCGTTCCTTTCTTCCCGGAAGTGCATGAAGAGCTGACAAGGTCGTGGGAGGCACTTTTTACTGCCTGGTCCCGATCTTTTCAGCTTCCCCGCCCTCACTACCCTCGATGGTGGGGTGGCCAAGGGCTATTCGGCAATCCCCCGGTGGATAAAGGCGCTTGCGGTGCACCTATGCCCGCAGAGCACCGCCACCTGGCACGGGTGCCCAAAGCCCCCATCCAAGGCCTGTAGGTTTACGTCGTCTCTGACGGCCAAGGCCTACGGTGCCGGTGGACAAGCCGCCTCTGCCTTGCACGCCATGACTCTCCTGCAAGTCCGACAAGGTGCTAAAGGAACTGCACGAGGGTAGTTCCACCCCAGGATTAATGCAAAAACTGCGCTTGGTGACCGACCTCGCTCTCCGAGCGACGGAGGTCGTGGCGCGGTCTCTCGGGCGGACGATGGCCACACTAGTGGTCCAGGAGCGCCACCTTTGGCTCAACCTGTTCGAGATGGGTGAGGCCGACAAGACACGAATCCTTGCTGCCCCCATTTCCCAGGCGGGCCTATTCGGCGACACCGTCGAGGACTTTGCCCAGCAGTTTTCGATGGTAGAGCAGTAGATGGATGCTAGCCGGCATATCCTGCCCCGGCACAGCTCAAGATCCTGCACCCCATCTACTCATCGCCAAGGGCGTCCCCCTGTGGTGACTGCACCGGCTCAACCCCAGGCTGCCCCTTCGGCCCGGCCCTGGCATGGAGCCCACCACAGGAAGCAGACGCCACCCATCTCGCGGCCGCCCAGAACCCGTGAAAGGCTTCAAAGTGCCCTTGAGACGGGCGACCCAGGGACAACGAAACCCGCTGCTCTGGAGCTGGTAAGCAGATCTCCATCTTTTTGTTACCTTTTCATTTAATTGCGCTGCATGCCCAAATGGCTGCAGTACTCAAGAGCTCAGCAAGAGTGGTTTCCTTGTTCCCTGGTTCACGTATCCGGTGTGCACGGCCGTCATCACGACCACCGTCCACCACTCTATTTGGCAGGTTTGGCGCTCCAGCGGTGGTCTCCCGCCCCTGAGCGCCCAGCTGTGGCACAAATCTGCCCCCGATGTGACAGTCTCCACGGGTCACGAGGACAGGCCTCTTCCTCCCCCGTCCCAGGCTGTTCCAGGGGTGGTCACAAGGAGCCAGGTAAGTGCTTCGATGTCCTTAGACTCAGCATGGCCACAACGTGGTGTGGCACCTCAAGCTCCACCCAGCCGTGAGGCCCCACCTGCCGGTACGTCCGATGATGTTGTCCCTTTGGTCTCCCTTGCGCAGAACTTGGACGCATGGCTTGCGCTTTCCAAACCGTCGCGAGGGCTGGTCTTGACCGTCCGACTCGGCCACGCGATTCACTTCGCCGGGCATCACCTTGGTGAAAGACGAAAACGCTGCTACCTTGCGCGGAGATTGCTATCCTCATACGGAAGGGTGTGATAGAACCTGTCCCTCCAGCCGAGATGAAGAAGGGGTTTTCAGCCCCTACTTCATCGTACCGAAAAAAGACGGTGGGTTGAGGCCAATCTTGGACATGTGAGTTCTGAACTAGGCTTTACACAGACTCCTGTTCAAGATGCTGACGCAAAAACGCATTCTGGTGAGCATCCGGCATCAAGATTGGTTCGTGGCGGTAGACCTGAAGGATGCATACTTCCACGTCTCGATCCTTCCTCGACACAGACCCTTTCTGTGGTTTGCGTCCAAGAGTCCCTGTCTCCTCGCGTCTTTACGAAGGTCGCAGAGGCTGCCTTTGCCCCGTTAAGGGAGGTGGGCATTCGCGTTCTCAACTATCTCGACGACTGGCTAATCCTAGCTCATTCTCGAGACATGTTGTGCGCACACAGGGACCTGGTGCTCTCACACCTCAGCCGACTAGGGCTTCGGGTCAACTAGGAAAAGAGCAAGCTCCTTCCGGTTCAGAGCATCTCTTTTCTCGGTTTGGATTTGGATGCGCCCAGTCTGTGCTGGCCTGTTTGAAGGTGTTCAAACAGAAAACAGTGGTTCCACTGAAACTTTTTCAGAGGCTCCTGGGGCATATGGCATCCTCGGTGGTGGCCACCCTGCTCGGGTTGATGCATATGAGGCTGCTTCAGCACTGGCTCCAGACTCGAGTCCTGAGATGGGCATGGTGCCACGGGACACATCGTGTGGTCATCACGCCGGTCTGTCACCATCTTTTCAGCCCTGGGACCGACCTCTCATTTCTACGGGCAGGTGTTCCTCTAGAACTGGTCCCCAGGCGTGTCGTGGTCACGATAGACGCCTCCAAAATGGGCTGGGGTGCTGTTTGCAATGGGAACGCAGCCACCGGCCTCTGGACGGGTCCGCGACTGCATTGGCACATCACTTCCTAGAGTTGTTGGCAATTCTGCTCGACCTGCGGAGGTTTTGGCTGTTGATCCAGGGCAAGCACGTGTTAGTTCAGACAGACAACATGACAATGGTAGCATATGTCAACCGCCAAGGCGGTTTGCGATCTCGTTGTATATCACAACTCGCCCGCCGTCTCCTCCTCTGGAGTCAGCAGCACTTCAAGTCGCTGCAAGCCACTCACATCCCGGGCAACCCCAACACTACAGCGGATGTGCTGTCACGACAGGTTACCCTCAGGGGAGAGTGGAGACTCCACCCTCAGGTGGTCCAGCTGATTTGGAGTCGATTCAACAGGCACAGGTGCACCTGTTCGCCTCCCAAGAATCCTCCCACTGCCCGCTCTGGTACGCCCTGACCGAGGCCCCCCTCGGCATAGACGCGCTGGCACACAGCTGGCCCCCTGGCATGCGCAGATATGCGTTTCAGACACTGTGCAAGGTCAGGGAGGATGAGGAGCAGGTCGTCCTGGTAGCACCCTACTGGCCCGCCCAGATTTGGTGCTCGGACGTCACGCTCCTCGCGACAGCTTCACCCTGGCGAATTCCCCTGAGGAAGGACCTTCTTTCTCAGGGACGGGGCACAATCTGGCACCTGCACCCAGACATCTGGAATCTCCATGTCTGGCCCCTGGACAGGACCTGCGGTGGTAGACACAATCACTCAGGCTAGGGCCCCCTCTACGATGTGCCTGTATGCCTTTAAGTGGCGTCTGTTCACTAAATGGTGTTCTTCCTGTCGGGAAGACCGCAGAGATGTTCAGTCAGATCAGTGCTTTCCTTCCTGCAGGAGAGGTTGGAAGGGAGGCTGTCCCCTTCCACCTTGAAGGTGTACATTGCCGCCATAGCAGCACACCACGACGCAGTCGACGGTAAGTCCTTAGGGAAGCACGACCTGATCATCAGGTTTCTAAGAGGCGCCAGGAGGATGAATCCCTCCAGACCGTGCCTCGTTCCCTCATCGGACCTCTGTAGTTCTTCAGGGTCTACAGAGAGCCCCCTTTGAGCCTTTGCAGTCAGCCGAGCTTAAGGCACTCTCCTTGAAGACTGCCCTCCTGACTGCGCTCACTTCCATCGTTCTCTGTCAGCGAAACGTGCCTGGAGTTCGGTCCAGGTTACTCTCACATGATCCTGAGATCCTGACCGGGCTATGTGCCCAAGGTTCCCACCACCCCTTTAGGGACCAGGTGGTGAACCTGCAAGCGCTGCCCCAGGAGGAGGCAGACCCAGCCCTGTCATTGCTGTGTCCGGTGCATGCTTTACGCATCTATTTGGATCGCACGCAGAGCTTTAGAATCTCTGAGCAGCTCTTTGTCTGCTTTGGTGCACAGCGGAAAGGAAGCGCTGTCTCCAAGCATAGGATCGCCCACTGGCTCATTGATGCCATAACTATGGCATATGTCACCTAGGACATGCCGCCCCCGGTAGGGCTACCAGCCCATTCTACCAGGGGTGTAGCGGCTCCCTGGGCCCTGGCCAGGGGTGCCTCTCTAACATTTGCAGAGCAGCAGGCTGGACAACACCCAACACCTGTGCAAGGTTCTACAACCTCCGGGTGGAACCGGTTTCGTCCCAGGTGGATAAGCCCGGGATAGCTGGCTGGGTGTATCGCTTGCACATAGTGCCTTCCACCTCCCTTGAAACTGAAGACATGCGCCATTAATTCCCAGTAGTGTTCACAAACTTTGTTCCCTGGTTGACTTCCTCCGAGCCCTGTGGCAGTCGAGTTTTCTGAGAGACTCACTGCCGGCCCAGTACACGCACTAACTAAGAGCACTGTTCTGGGGTAGGTGCTCCGCATGTGGCGGTTCCCTGTAAGGCTAACCCCATGTGATCTATATCTTCCACTAGTTCTATTCCCTGCTGGCAAACTGCATCTTCCTTGGGCATAGCCCCTCTGCCCCAGTCTCCATGTCTGTAGTAACTCCTCCCCCATTGGGCAGGATCTACCTTGAAGAATCTCCACATGGTTGGAAAGACCGTGTGATGTATTCTTCCACTTAAATATTCCCCCCTCTCTTTGGGCGAGGTGTGGTCTCCTTGATGTCTTCCCCTTGGGAGGGACACCCCCCGACTAGACCTGGCGGCCCAGTCAGATAATCCCCCTTCTTTTTTAGGGAGTGGAAAAAGGGAAGGGGAAAAGAGGCCACGACTGGGTTAAGCCTGTCTCTATCTTTAGGTAGTCGACTTGTCCCCAAAAAGGGCCGTTCGACACTCATAACTATGTTGGGGGAGGTTACGTGTCGACCTGGTGTGCTGGCTATGAGGCACATAGCAGTCTGCCCACCACACACCGCCAGTTCACGTAACACAGTTCAGCCTGTTGTGGCATTTCGTATAGGGACCCCTAGTGCCACTACATCGACACAACGTCGAGTGAGTGACAGATAGAGAACGTCATGGTTACTGGTGTAACCTCCATCCCTGATGGAGGGAACGAGACGTTGTGTCCCTCCTGCCACAACGCTGAACTACCCGCTGAAATGGCCGGACCTTATATCAGCTCCTCAGCATAAAACCTGAATGAGTGGCTGCATACCAGCTCCTTTTATACCCATATGTCCGGGGGAGTGGCATGCAAATACCACTCGCCAATTTTCATTGGCCTTTTATCAAAGACCAGAGGTGTCTCGGGCTCCCAAGTGTGACCCCTAATGTCACTACATCGACACAACGTCTCGTTCCCTCCATCAGGGAATGGAGGTTACACCAGTAACCATGACGTTTTGTTTAGGTCAAGTCTATAGTCAAGTCATGTCGTCAAGTCTAGTCTAGTCAAGTCATTCATGTTTATGTTTTGTTCATGTTTGTAGTCAGGGTTTTTGGATATCACGTTTGGAAATAAACTGCACTTGGGTTCGTCACTTCATCGTCATCATCTTCATTGTCTTTGCCAGCATTGTTACAGAATACCTGACCTACTCAAGATGAACCCAGTAGTTCAGCTCCTTTGTCTATGCCAGGGGAGTCATCCCCTGGAGAATTATGTGGAGGAATTCTGCACTCTGGCCTGCAGGGTGGATATTAATGAGGTGGCCCTCAAAGACTGTTTCTGTTTTGAGCTTAATGAGCTGATTTCCTCTTTGATACCTGACGGTCGGTGTGCCGACGGCATTGCTTGGTATATCAACCTTGCCCTACTGATGGGTGGTTCACCATTCACCGTAGGGGAGACGGCCAACGAGCAAATGCCCACGCCTGCCACGGCCAACGAGCCAATGCCCACGCTTGCCACGGCCAACGAGCTGGAAGCCTCGTCCGTCCCAGAGCCGGCATGGCCAGCCTCGTCTGTCCCAGAGCCAGCATTTCCAACTTCAGCCATCCGGAGGTGGAGAGGAAGACAGACTTTCGTTCCCGAGTCTTTCCATGTACATGACCACAGAGGTCGTTTCCGAGTCTCTGCCCACGTACATGACCACGGAGGTCGTTTCTGAGTCTCTGCCCATGTACACGACCACAGAGGTCATTTCCAAGTCTCTTCCCATGTTACATGACCACGGAGGTCATTTCCAAGTCTCAGCCCATGTTCACGACCACAGAGGTCGTCTACGTGTCTTTGCCCATGTACACAACCACGGAGGCCATTTCCAAGTCTCTGCCCATGTTCATGACCACAAAGGTCGTCTCAGAGTCTCTGCCCATGTACACAACCACGGATGTCGTTTCCGAGTCTCTGCCCATGCTCACGGCCACAGAGGTTGTCTCTGAGTCTCTGCCCATGTACACGACCACGGAGGTCATTTCCAAGTCTCTGTCTATGCCTATGACCACAGAGGTCGTCCCTGAGTCTCTGTCTACACCCACGACCACAGAGGTCGTTCCCGAGTCTCAGTCCATGCCCACGACCACACAGGTCATTCCCGAGTCTCTGTCTATGCCCATGACCCCAGAGGTCCTTCCCAAGTCTCAGTCCATGCCTACGACCACAGAGGTCGCTCCCAAGACTCGGCTCATGTTCACGACCACTGAGGTCTTTTCCCAGTTATCCAGGACTCTTAGTCTCGAGCCTACCATGGCTCTGCAATCTATGGCCTCGCTCCACAGGCCTACCATGGCTCCACCTGCCACGGCTTCGTCCCTTGAGTCTCCCATGGCTCCACCTTCCATGACTTTGCTCCATGTCATGGCTGCCAAGCCCGAGTTCCACGTCATGGCAGCCATGACAGAGTCAGCTCCAGGCCATGTCACAGCCATGCCAGAGTCAGCTCCAGGCCATGTCACAGCCATGCCAGATTCTGCTTCATGCCATGTCACGCCTCAGACTGCTCCATGCCATGTCACAGCCATGCTTGAGTCTGCTCCATGCCATGTCACAGCCAAGCCCCAGATTGCTCCCTGCCATGTCACAGCTGAACCTCAGTCTGCTCAATGCCATGTCTCAGCCAAGCCCCAGACTGCTCCATGCCATGTCACAAGCAAGCCTCTGCTCCACGGTCCAGGCCTGCCTCTGCTCTGCGGTCCAGGCCCGCCTCTGCTCCGTGGTCCAGGCCCGCCCCTGCTCCATGGTCTAGGCCCGCCTCCGTTCCACAGTCCAGGCCCACCTCTGCTCCTCCGGGGACCTCCATCCCTGCAGCTCCGCCTTGGTCCTCATCCCCATTGGCTCTGCCCCTCGAGCCTCTCAGGGCCCCACATTCCATTGGCTTTGCCCTATTCCCATGCCCCACACCCTGTCTCACCAGGCCACGCCCCACGCCCTGTCTCGCAAGGCCACACCCCACACCCTGTCTCACCAGGCCATGCCCCACACCCTGTCTCGACAGGCCACGTCTTTGCCAGCATCGTTACAATATTATGTCATGTAACATTTGTGTTTATATTCATTAATGTCTTGACTCTCTTGTGTTGTCACTTTCCTTATCACATTAATGTCAAAAGAATAGTGCTACTCTGAGTGCTGTCCCAACTTACCTAAAGTCCTCTACAAAAACACTTTTCAGCTCTTCATGCTCATTCGAAGCATAGATCATATATTAAAGCCTGATGACCATTAAACCATATCAAACTTTGTGTACATAAGTTTCTAATGTTGGCACAACGTTGGCTCCTTAAATGCTTAATATGTGTGCACTTTACATAAAGGTACATTTTCATTGGTTATGAATGCTAAATAAATATTATTAAGCATTAATAACATGTGAGGTAAAATGGCTCACTATATGGCAGGCATTGCACAAAAGTCATCCATTTTATTAATTTTGCTATAAATGCATATCATTGAGTTATAATGCATTTGTAAATTAATGTTTAGTCATTAATGAACCCTTTATAGACCCTTAAGAAGAGAAAAATTTGTGTTACCCACCTTTTCTCTGATTTTCTTAAAGGGATAGTTCACCCAAAAATGAATATTGGGTGAGAAACAGATTATATATATATATATATATATATATATATATATACACACACACACACACACACCTTTGACCAGCCCTAACCAGTAGGTGGCTGAATGTTAATGTGAAAGTCACTTCCACACCAGAATGTTGAAATGAAAGTGAAAGTGGAGATTGATTGTAAAAAAAAGGACTTAAATATTGATCTGTTTCTCACCCATATCTATTATATCACTTAAGAAGAAATGTATTTAAACACTGAAGTCTTATGGATTACTTTCATGCTGCCTTTATGTCCTTTTTGGACCTTCTCAAATCAAAATCAAATCCCTTTATTGTCACTCAACCATATACACAAGTGCAACATTGGGTGAAAGTCTTGGGTACAGTTCCGAGCAACATAGCAGTCATGACAGTGATGAGACATATACCAATTTACAATTAACATCACATTCTGAGTTTTGGTCACCATTCACTTGCACTGTGAGGACCTACAGAGTTTAAATATTATTCTAAAAATCATCTGTCTGCACAAAAAAAAGTCATTTGTGTTCTGCAGAAGAAATAAAGTCATACACATCTGAGATGGTATGAGGGTGAGCAAATGATGAGAGAATTTTCATTTTTGGGTGAACTAACCCTTTAATAAAGGAATACTTCAAGATGAACCTTTGCTGGTATTCTAGACCTGATATTCAACTTGCAGACAATTTATTTTCAAGAGATTCTTGTTAAGTGTTACCTGTCTGTTTGAGGAAAGCTGCAAGGATACACAGTTGTTAGGCAGGATCTGGAACACTTGGCTCCAAAACACAAGCGACAGGCAATAGGAAACTAATGACTAAAGTTGATGAATAATTTACAAAGCTGCAGACTTAGAACTGATGTAATGTGACAGTACACTCAAATTCACATCAAGGCAAGCCTCTTCCTCTTAACCTCCAATCAGAAGCGGAGATCCCATTTGTTCAGGGAGCAAAAAGTCTAAAAGCAAGAACACTAATCAAAACGAACACTCAGCAATTCTACACAAATGGCATTGAGCAGTGTGAGGCCATTGGCAGATGTTTCCAGGAGTACACACTGCTAGCTGAGGGACTGTTGAGGTAATGAGTATTGATTGGGATTTGTCACGCTGGAGCTTTGGGAGGCAGGCCTGGACTTGATCAGAGGAGTTAGCGGAACCGTGAAACGGATGTATGACAGATTTTCATAACCATCAGAGCTCCTCTGCAAAAATCTGGAGCATGACTGCAGTGAATTTATGGGATTTAGTTAATAAAATCCTGTCAGGATTTGGTATTCTCTTCCATTGGGCTGGGAATATTAACCCTTCATTTGAGAATAAGGCTGTAACAAGGTTAAAATGGGCAAGGAGGAGGCGGGAACTGGCTGAACAGTCAAAATAATGTTTAATGAAAACTTAAAAAGACATAAATATAAACACACATGGCAGCTGCGTAGGCTTTCCCCACCTCTCGAGACCTGGGAGAGAGACAAGGGGAGGGAAAAGGGGAGAGGGAAAGAGCGAGGCAGAGTGACAGTGAGAGAAAGAGAGGAGAGAGAGAAAAAAAATTGCTCGCCGGTTCCCAGACACGCTGTCGCCTGGTCCTTGACCCGGGTGGACAGCAGTGAGTCCTCCGACCCCTGGCGGATGGAACACCCCTCCACATTCTGGCAGCCGGTTGCGAGCCCCTCCAACCCTGGCAGCAGCTCCACCACTCCAGGCTTCCGGTAGCGAGCCCCTCCTCCCCTCACGGATGGCGGACGTTCCTCCAACCCCTCCACTTTCTGGCGGCTGGTAGCAAGCCCCTCCGCCCCTGGCAGCAACTTCACCGCTCCAGCCGGCCAGCAGCGACACCTCCAACCCCCGGCGGACGGCCACGGCTGCTCCTTTTGGTGGACGGCAGTGGCGAGGACTCCACGACAGCGCATCACTCCTCCTTCCTGGGTTTCGGCACCAATGAAACAAGGTTAAAATGAGCAAGGAGGAGGCAGGAACCAGCTGAGGAGTTAAAATAATGTTTAATGAAAACTTAAAAAGACAAACACTCACGACAGCTGCGTGTGGCTCTCTCTCTCTCTCAAACTGCTGCATCCGGCTCGGCCTTATCCCTCTCCTCGGCTGATTAGCCTGATTGGGGGCCGGCCTGGCCCCGCCCTCCTCCTCATCACAAAGGCCTACCACACAGTTTAAAGGAATAGTTCACTGAGAGAAAAATAATAAAAATCTGGTCATTATTATCACCCTCATGTTCTAAACATGATTGATTTTCTTTTCTGTTGAATAATAATAATAAAAAATGTTATATACTTGTTGGCATTAAATAAAACATTATATAACATGGTAATAGTTCTTTGTTCATTTCGAGTTGGACATGACGAAAGTTATTACTTCCAGGTCAGTGAGATTAATTTATTAATTAAATTAATTCATGCCAACTAATGTATAAGCACTGTGTGTTTCACGCTGTTGATTCAAATGAACTGACTCGGTGCAAGATTCACCTGGACAACTTTTATTTTACATTTTTGAAGCTCCTTCTTATGTAAAGCATTGTTTTAAATATGTTTAGGTAATTTTACTTGAAAATCAGACAGAATATGAAAGTGATTTTTTTTTTTTTTTTTTTTTTATTGCAGCGTGTGACTAACAATTGGTTGGATGTTTATTTGTTTTGATGGAGGAGAGCTCGGGAAGACTTGCTGACAAACATGGGAGAGGAAGATACATGTCTGGGAAATGGTTGGCCTGCCAGCCGGGTGGAGTAACGACATGAGATGATGGCAAGCAAACACGGTATTCCCCCTCAGGGAGACAGCAGATGTGTTTAATTCATCACCTGGATCTCTGAGATGCAAGTGATGTCAAGTAGAATGGTTCAGGCTCCATTCTGTGTTAATGGCGACCAACAGATTCGTTTGAACAAAAGGATGAGAAGCATAGAGGAGAGGGTATATGAGCAGAAAAAAATAATCAAATGGAATGTTTTCAGTAAAGAGTAAAGTATTTAAGAACCTGGTGTATTCAGGAAACCTGTTTGAAAACAGTCCACACAACCAAAAGCAATCATGCACATTGCATATAATGTCCTTTGATATAACATGTTACGATATCCATGTTCACCAAAAACCCAATGGTGTCTCCGTGCACCTCCCATTCATGAAATATCAGGAAAATCATGCTCGATTCTCTTGAACTTGAATGACATGTCAGCATCAACCACATCTTTTTTGGGCCTGCAAATACAATTAGAAAAACTAATATAATATAAAAGAGTATCATATATGATGCAATAAATAAAGAATAAGGGATACTGATAATTCACCATTATTGCACAGAAAATCAATACGACAGTAATAATTTGTGTGAAAATGGCACTCATTTGCCTAGTAATAATGATAGTAATAAAGATATAAAATAATTATAAAAATATGATTTATGGAAGCACAACTATATACAGTATAGCAACACTATTACATATCTAATATCACTAATAGCCACATGCACTTTTGGTAACCAAGCAATTCATATTTATTTATTTATTTAGTTAGTTAGTTAGTTAGTTAGTTAGTTAGTTAGTTAGTTAGTAAGTAAGTAAGTAAGTATAAAGGTTGAGGAATACAAAAGAGGTCGGGGCATAACTCCAAAAAACTGAATGAGGTAAAGGTGGTGGAATGAGATTCCAGGTCACTAAAGACCTGAGGAATGCATTTCAGGGTTAAATAACCACTTTGACATTTCACTGCATTCATTGCATTATCCAGTGCATGGAAAAATAGATGAGAAAATAGATCAACCACTCATGCTACAACTATCAACATTTGTCTTGGATAATGCACCTTTCTTTAACCACCATAGACACAATTGTGCATTTGAACACAATATAATTATGTAGTGAGCTAAGCCACAAATATGTGTGCTGTGTGCATTGTTGTGATATTAAACTCAAGTGCATACATGTATGTGCAGTCCAGCCACCCGTGAATAAAGTGATAAGATGACTAAATAGATGAATAAACAGATCATTTACTAAGCAGTACAGTATGTTATTAAACACTGTAGAAATGTGCATAGCATGATCTATGTACTGCACACAGCACACTTTATCTCAACTATTTTGTGAAATCTCAATAGACAACAAGGGAAGAACTGTACAAATGTGCTTAATTTTCATTTCATATAATATTGCAATTATGTTATTTCACGCATGAGAAAGATTCTTCTGTTAACATTAAATAGTCCTAATAAGAATCAAAGATATTGTGTGATTGTACAGATTTGGCTGTGTCATCCCAATTTTTTTGCACTGTCATTTGGCAGACCACACAAAGTGCTTTTACTCACAGAACAATGCTGTGATTTTTCAAGGAATAAAAAGAGAAATCTGTAAATAAATAAATAAGTTCGGACTATTGGAACTTTTGTCTGGGCAGCTCTTGAAAGCGACTGTTAAAATCAAAAACAAATGGAAATTTGAGTATTTTTCTCTCTATATTCTTCTCTGAATTTTACCAAAGAGACAAAAATTGTCACCTGCCCCCTTTTTATCAACTCTGATTATTTATTTTATTTTTTTCTTAGAAAACTGTTTGATTATGTTGGCTTGACAAAGCCAACATACTGATCTACTACATAAGCTTATTATTATTATTATTATTATTATTCTGGGACCCAAAAATTTCCAAGAGTATCTCCTCCTAGAGCTTTCAAGCTACAAACACCAAACTCGCCACAGACCTTTAGACTGGTCTGACTCGGATTGCTGTATCTTTTCTAACTGATCAGACTTCCGGTATTCCCTTAACGGACAGGACAGGTTTTAAACTGACTCCCACTCAGGGTGTGAAAACGTTTCCCTGTAATAATTCTACTTCCTATCACTCCACCACTCATATTTTCTATCACTCCATCACTCTCTTTTCTATCTTTCCATCACTCCACTCTTTTTATTCTTTCTTTCACTCCATCACTTTAACACCCTAGCAACTGCATACAACCTAGCAACCATTTAGTGCACCCTAGCAACCAAAACCCATTGACTGCCATTCAAAATGGCTTAGATGGATATCTCCTGATTAGAATGTCCTACAGACATGACAGTTGGCTTGTTTGAATTGGGTGAGCAATCAGTCTTCAAGTATCATCATGTAAACTACTTAGCCATGCCCTAGCAACCATTTAGAGCACCCTAGCAACCAAACCCCTTTGACTTCCATTCAAAAAGGCTGAGTGTGATATCTTCAGATCAAAATGTCCTACAGACATGAGAGTTGGCTTATTTGAATTGGGTGAGCAATCAGTATTCAAGTATCATCATGTAAACTACTTAGCCACGCCCTAGCAACCATTTAGAGCACCCTAGCAACCAAACCCCACTGACTTCCATTTAAAATCGGTTAGATGGGTATCTCAGGATCAGAATGTCATAAAGACTTCATTGTTGGCTTGTATGACTCAGAACAGCAAGCAGCCTTCTTGGTATCACACTAGCAACTGCCTAGCAACCACATGGGCTTACCCTAGCAACCAAGTAACATCACATATCTCTGCACCAGAACATCATAGAGATTTCCGGGTTGACTTATTTCACTCAGGATGGCAAGGAGCCTTGATGAGTATCACCCTGGTAACTGCTTAGCAACCAGATGGGGTCACCCTAGCAACCAAGTAACAAATCACATATCTCTGCACCAGAACATCATAGAGACTTCTGGGTTGACTTATTTCACTCAGGATGGAAAGGAGGCTTGATAAGTATCACCCTGGTAACTGCATAGCAACCAAATGGAGTTACCCTAGAAACCAATTTGCCATTCAGAAAAACAAGCAAGGGGTAGGGTTGCATAGGACTTCTTGCAGCTGGCTGTCTATCTGTATGATGTTCCTTCTATCTGTCTGACTGTAAGACCTTCAAACTTCCAACTCTTCAATCTATTTTAAACTTTCAGACAAGGCTTTGTCAAGCCAACATAAAGTTTGTCTTCAAACTTTACTATCTATTTATTATTATTATTATTATTATTATTATTATTATTATTATTTTTATTATTATCGCTTCACAACTAGCTTTTGGCAACCTCTCCTGGACATAAATGGAGCTCACACATGTCTATATGCCCTACAACACTTCACGCTTTGACCACTAGGGGTAGTGTTTTAAATTTCGGTCAGCATACAGTATACCAGTTATATATATTTGGTAAAGAAAAGTCAACCTACTCTTTCCTATTTCACTGTGAGATCAGGCTGATTCAGAACTATAGCATGATAGTGAGTGTGATTTTGCTTTTGAAACAAGTCTAAAGACAAGAATTTATTATCTACCAACATAAGTTTTAGACTAAATGTGGCCAGACAGTTTGTATATATTTTTCCTCTGCTAATGGAAAAATAGTGCTTGTATATCAAACTTTGTGTGGAATGCAGCAACAGCAATTTCCCCTCCTCGCACAAACTGTAATGTACTGTAGTTACTCCACAGTAACTTCACTCTGGGTTTTCCATTTCCCACACTGGTGTGTGTTTCCCAAAAGCATTGTTAGCCAACTATGGTCGTAAGTTCCATCGTTATCAACATAGTTCAAAGATTTGGTGTTTCCCGAAACCGTAGTTCCAACAAACATTCCCAAACAGCATCGCACAGATATGTGGTTGGAACTACAGCTCTTTATATATGGTTAGAAGCATAGTTCCTTGTTAGTGTGAACATCATTTCACTTCGCTGAGGCTTCTATATCTTTTATTCCATATATATCTTTCTTTATGTCAAGACTTTGATCACGTTCACATGCACGTAAAAAAATAAATAAAAAAATATTCAGGGTTTTGCAGTGGTGTTCTGAAATGTAATATAAATGAGAATGCAGCCGTTTAACCACTTAAAAGCTGTTAAGAGAAAGTGCTTTAACACAAGCAGTTTCTGTTGAAGAACACAGGTTCTTTTTTTCCATGTTAACGCACAAGTGCCATTTTTGGCTGCATTCCAAACGAGATAATTCAGTCTCCAAAGGGCACTTCAAATGGAGAACAATCATACTAGATAGCTTCAAACTGAATTTTCAATAAAATGACTTAAAAAGTGAGTTCCAAATGACTGTTATTTTGGAGCCCCATATCTTTCATCCCTCCACTGCTCTCACATGGATGGTAAAGACTTTGAAGGGAATAGGGCATAGGGATGATCTCTTCTGAATAGCACATGCCCATTTGGAGAGTGCACATGCTCTTATGTGCTCAAGCGTGTCAGGGGAACTCCGAAGTCTGCTGTAGAGGGAAACCCATCAATTGCAGAGCAATGCATCTGTCTCATTACACAGTGCACGTCAATTTCGTGTCTTCAGCAGCTTTCTTGCATTAAACGTCTTTCTGGTGTACATGTAAATGACCTATTACAATTATTTTTTCCTGGAAGTTATTACTCCTGTCCCTGTATAATTTCATTAATGCCAGCTTTATGTTGTTGAACCAACATGGTTCGAACAAAGGATGAGCGACAGTTACAACGGTTTCGGGAAACAGTCGTGACTAGCTAGTTAATTTCCCCAACGATGCATCGGATAGTACTATGGTGGTTAAGCAGTAAGTTGTAGCTGTTGTAGAGCATACAACATTTTATTGGCAATAATAAGAGTAGTTTTTGTAATCAAAATATTTGTCACATTTTTTTAAATCATGATGTAAATGTAGTTCAGCATTTATAATCTTGATATTAATGTAGTAGGAAATGTATCGTTTTCAACATTTGTACTTTTTTTTCTTTTTAAGTTGACAATGTATTGACAATTACGCAAATCAACGTGAAATCAAAACTTACCCTGTTTACTTTCTTAATACATCTTCCTGGTCTAATCTTAAACAATTCTGAAACAACTTTTCTTTTCCGCTGACATTACATAGGCTGCTGCATTCTAATGCTCACTTTTCACTATCCAGTCAATTTCAGATGGATCAAATCAAGTGTCCTACATTATACCCCTACAGATTCATTCCGAGTAGGTCACATTATGGTAGTACAATGGGTTGTAAATGCTATTTTGTGTTGACTTTGAGGTTATCAATGTGCCTAACTATCCCTGCTGTAATGTTTTGAACTTTTTTACTTTGAAAAGTTCTTTCTGGAAAACAGTTGTCAGATGCTTGTTTCTACAAGCCCAAGGGTGTCCAGGTTAAATCCTAACTGGATTATATCTGTTCAAATGTGGATTTACATTTAGTTAATTTAGGGATTTTCAAAAATGAAGAGATAATATGACAGCAGACAGTCCCTATAGAATTCTTGTAATGTTACATTTTAAATCCTGCATTAAAACTTTGATATTTTGACTTAAGGGCATCTAATTTGCATTTGCTAATCCTATTGTTCTCATTTTAATTCTTTAATCGTTCTAGAAACTCATTGGTGGTCTAGTCGTTGAGGATCTGGGCTGGTAACACAAAGACTTCATCTTCAGCCCCAGATAAGTCTCTCTGAGGTTTACTCTGGAAAGGGTAATATGTGAACTAAGGAATAAGGCAATTTCAAGGGAGATAAAAAGTACAGATAGGCCGGTAATTTGATTGATCAATATTTTTTTACTGATATTCACACTTTTCTCTTTGATCACTTAAATTTTACATTTTGATGTGATAGGTATTATTATTATTATTGTTATAATTTTTTTTTTTTTTTTTTTTATTGTTATAGTGTGTTATTATTATAGAATATTATATATATTATATAATATTATATGTGTTGGAAAAATAAAATTAAAATGTAAAATAATCAATGTGTGTTGAAAAAAAATATTGGATGATCTATAATGAAAAGGACCTTCTATACCATAAATAAATCAAATAATTGTAATTTTCTCAACAGTTCTGTCACATATTCACTAATTCCTTACTGTGTGCTATCAGAGTAACACAGGGATAAATTGTTGTGATATATTTGACCTTTTATAAGATGGGGAAAGTCTTGGATTTTGTTGTGATATTAATTTTTTGCTTGTCATATGGTAACTGTCATAAAATGTATTAACTGTTTGCTTAAATTTAACAAATGAAATGTCACATGATATTTCAAGGGCATGTTAATCTTTTTACAGCTAACAGAGAAAAAGATCATTGCCAACACTTGATTTTTATGTGTTAGTTTAAAGTACAGTACTTCTGTAAAATTGCAATAAGCACACATACATTTCTGAGATGTCTAGGACCCTATTCGGATGGGATTCGATTTTTCCGACACATTTCTATAAATTAATTGTTACTGCGGCCTGTAGTGTTTATTGTCAATTTGCACGGGTTAATTCTATAAGAATTGCCGAGATGGACGTGTCTACGTCATTTACGCGTTGTTGTCATGTCGAGACAGCCCCGTACGTCGTACATAATCAGAATCAGAATGAGCTTTATTGCCAAATATGCTTACACATACAAGGAATTTGTCTTGGTGACAGGAGCTTCCAGTACACAACAATACAAAACAGCAACAAGACTTTTAAAAAATAATTCGAAATTGTTAAAAAAAAAATAAAAATAAATAAATATTGAAAAGAAAATAAAGTATATATATAATACACAACAGACTATATATATACAGTATATATATATATATATATATATATATATATATATATATATATATATATATATATATATACATACATATACATATACATACACTACTACTGGTCAAAAGTTTTGAAACACTTACTCATTCTTTATTATTATTATTTTTCACATATTAGAATAATAGTTAAGTCAGCACAACTATGGAATAACATAAATGGAACTATGGGAATTATGTTGTGACTAACCAAAATAAATCAAAACTGTGTTATATTTTAGCATCATCAAAGTAGTCACCCTTTGCCTAGAATTTGCAGACATGTACTCTTGACATTTTCTCAACCAACTTCTTGAGGTATCACCCTGGGATGCTTTTTAAACATTATTGAAGGAGTTCCCATCTATGTTGGGCACTTATTGGCTGCTTTTCTTTATTATTTGGTCCAAGTCATCAATTTCAAAAACGTTTATTTTAATTTTATTTTTTTTATTACATTTTCTTTTATAATTAAATAAATTAATATGGTTGCACAATTATATTTTTGTCTACAAAACTAATTTCAAACATTTAAGCATACGCCTTCAGATCAAAAGATTTTTAAGATCATGAGAAACATTTCAGTCAAGTGTTTCGAAACTTTTGACCGGTAGTGTACACACACACACACACACACACACACACACACACACACACACACACACACATATATATATATATATATATATGTATATATATATATATATATATATATATATATATATATATATATATATATATATACATACAAACACATACATATATATACACATACATATATATACATATGCACACACATACACACATACGTAGTGCAAATCTAAATATAAATCGGTTATATACAATGCAAGGGAATGTAATGGCAGAAGAGGTTGGATGTGTTGGATAATATAAAAAGACTAAGCTGTGTATTGCACATTGATTATTGCTCAATGGGGCAGTTTTAACTGTTCATGAGATGGATAGCCTGAGGGAAAAAAATGTTCCTGTGCCTGACGGTTCTGGTGCTCAGAGCTCTGAAGCGTTGGCCAGAAGGCAACAGTTCAAAAAGGTAGTAGGCAGGGTGAGTGGGGTCCAGAGTGATTTTTCCAGCCTTTTTCCTCACTCTGGAAGTGTATAGTTCTTGAAGGGAGGGCAGGGGGCAACCAATAATCCTCTCAGCAGTCCGAACTGTCCTTTGTAGTCTTCTGATATCTGATTTTGTAGCTGAACCAAACCAGACAGATATTGAAGTGCAGAGGACAGACTCAATGACTGCTGAGTAAAACTGTATCAGCAGCAGCTGTGGCAGTTTGAACTTCCTCAACTGGTGAAGGAAGTACAATTTCTGCTGGGCCTTTTTCACAATGGAGTCAATGTGGGTCTCCCACTTCAGGTCCTGTGAGATGATAGTGCCCAGGAACCTGAATGACTCCACTGCTGCCACAGTGCTGTTTAGAATGGTGAGGGGGGACAGTGTTGGTGTGTACCTCCTAAAGTCCACAATCATCTCCACCGTTTTGAGCGTGTTCAGCTCAAGGTTGTTTTGACTGCACTAGACAGCCAGCTGTTTAACCTCCCTTCTGTATGCAGACTCATCTTCATCTCGGATGAGGCCAATGACAGTGGTGTCATCTGCAAACTTCAGGAGCTTGACAGGGAGGGAGAAGAGTAGTGGGGAGAGCACACATCCCTGGGGGGCACCAGTGCTGATTGTACAGGTGCTGGAAGTGAATTTCCCCTGTCTCACAAGCTGCTGCCTGTATGTCAGGAAGCTGGAAATCCATTGACAGATAGACATGGCAACAGAGAGTTGGTGTTTTAGTCCGGAGAATAGCTGGGATGATGGTGTTGAAAGCTGAACTGAAGTCCACAAAAAGGATCCTTGCATATGTCCCTGGTCTGTCCAGATGTTGCAGGATATGATGCAATCCCATGTTGACTGCATCATCCACAGACCTGTTTGCTTGATAAGCAAATTGAAGGGGATCTAGAAAGGGTCCAGTGATGTCCTTCAGGTGGGCCAACACCAGTCTCTCAAATGACTTCATGACCACAGACATGAGGGTGACAGGTCTGTAGTAATTAAGTCCTGTGATTTTTGGTTTCTTTGGGATGGGGATGATAGTGGAGTATTTGAAGAAGCATGGGACTTCACACTGCTCCAGTGATCTATTGAAGATCTGTGTGAAGATGGGGGCCAGCTGGTTAGTACAGGATCTAAGACATGCAGGTGAAACGCCATCTGGGCTCTGTGCTTTCCTTATCCTTTGTTTTCCAAAGACACGGCACACATCATTTTCACAGATCTTAAGTGCAGGTTGAGTAGCAGAAGGGTGGAGGAGGGGGGTCGCAGGAGGTGTTGGAGTTTGTGTGAAGTGAAGGTCTGAGCGGGTGTGGGGTGTGAGATTGGGCCTTTCAAATATACAGGTGCATCTCAATAAATTAGTCGTGGAAAAGTTCATTTATTTCAGTAATTCAACACAAATTGTGAAACTCGTGTATTAAATAAATTCAATGCACACAGATTGAAGTAGTTTAAGTCTTTGGTTCTTTTAATTGTGATGATTTTGGCTCACATTTAACAAAAACGCACCAATTCACTATCTCAAAAAATTAGAATATGGTGACATGCCAATCCGCTAATCAACTCAAAACACCTGCAAAGGTTTCCTGAGCCTTCAAAATGGTCTCTCAGTTTGGTTCACTAGGCTACACAATCATGGGGAAGACTGCTGATCTGACAGTTGTCCAGAAGACAATCATTGACACCCTTCACAAGGAGGGTAAGCCACAAACATTCATTGCCAAAGAAGCTGGCTGTTCACAGAGTGCTGTATCCAAGCATGTTAACAGAAAGTTGAGTGGAAGGAAAAAGTGTGGAAGAAAAAGATGCACAACCAACCGAGAGAACCGCAGCCTTATGAGGATTGTCAAGCAAAATCGATTCAAGAATTTGGGTGAACTTCACAAGGAATGGACTGAGGCTGGGGTCAAGGCATCAAGAGCCACCACACACAGACATGTCAAGGAATTTGGCTACAGTTGTCATATTCCTCTTGTTAAGCCACTCCTGAACCACAGACAACGTCAGAGGCATCTTACCTGGGCTAAGGAGAAGAAGAACTGGACTGTTGCCCAGTGGTCCAAAGTCCTCTTTCAGATGAGAGCAAGTTTTGTATTTCATTTGGAAACCAAGGTCCTAGAGTCTGGAGGAAGGGTGGAGAAGCTCATAGCCCAAGTTGCTTGAAGTCCAGTGTTAAGTTTCCACAGTCTGTGATGATTTGGGGTGCAATGTCATCTGCTGGTGTTGGTCCGTTGTGTTTTTTGAAAACCAAAGTCACTGCACCCATTTACCAAGATATTTTGGAGTACTTCATGCTTCCTTCTGCTGACCAGCTTTTTAAAGATGCTGATTTCATTTTCCAGCAGGATTTGGCACCTGCCCACACTGCCAAAAGCACCAAAAGTTGGTTAAATGACCATGGTGTTGGTGTGCTTGACTGGCCAGCAAACTCACCAGACCTGAACCCCATAGAGAATCTATGGGGTATTGTCAAGAGGAAAATGAGAAACAAGAGACCAAAAAATGCAGATGAGCTGAAGGCCACTGTCAAAGAAACCTGGGCTTCCATACCACCTCAGCAGTGCCACAAACTGATCACCTCCATGCCACGCTGAATTGAGGCAGTAATTAAAGCAAAAGGAGCCCCTACCAAGTATTGAGTACATATACAGTAAATGAACATACTTTCCAGAAGGCCAACAATTCACTAAAAATGTTTTTTTTTATTGGTCTTATGATGTATTCTAATTTTTTGAGATAGTGAATTGGTGGGTTTTTGTTAAATGTGAGACAAAATCATCACAATTAAAAGAACCAAAGACTTAAACTACTTCTGTCTGTGTGCATTGAATTTATTTAATACACGAGTTTCACAATTTGAGTTGAATTACTGAAATAAATGAACTTTTCCACGACATTCTAATTTATTGAGATGCACCTGTACAGTAGAACACATTCAGGTCGTCAGCCAGTTGTTGGTCCACCACAGGGTTGGGGGTAGGAGTCCTGTAATTTGTAAGTTGTTTCATGCCACTCCACACTGATGCAGGGCCGTTAGCTGAAAACTTGTTTTTCAGCTTCTCAGATTATCTTCTTTTAGCCACTCTGATTTCCTTATTCAGTGTGTTCCTGGCCTGATTGTACAAGACTTTATCCCCACCACTGTAAGCATCCTCTTTGGCCTGACGAACCTGCCTGGGGGACAATGATCAGAGAGTCCCAAAGCTGCTCTAGGGACAGAGCGATATGAATCCTTTGTTGTGTAGCAGTGATCCAGTATATTTCTCTGGTTGGTCATGTAATGTGCTGTTTGTATTTGGGCAGTTCGCGTGTGAGGTTTGCTTTGTTAAAATCCCCAAGAATAATAATTACTGAGTCCGGGTATTGTTGTTCCGTGTCTGTGATTTTATCAGCCAGCTGTTGCAGCGCGGCATTCAAACACACGTTTGGCAAGATGTCAACACTCACCAGAATAAACGAGAAAACTCCTGCGGCGAGTAGAAAGGCTTACAGTTAATAAAGAGCGCTTCCAAATTAGGACAGCACACCTTCTTTAACGTTGTTACATCTGTACACCAACATTCATTGATGTAAAAGCATGTTCCACCGCCTCTTGTTTTCCCCATTAACTCCGCGATGCGATCCGCTCAGAACAGCTGAAAGCCCGGCAGATGTAACGTGCTGTCCGGAATGACTTCACTCAGCCAGGTTTCTGTGAAGCACAAGGCAGCAGAGGTTGAAAAGTCCTTGTTCGTGCGGGTGAGGAGATGTAGTTCATCCATTTTTTTAGGAAGAGAGCAGAGATTCGCTAGATAAATGCTCGGCAGTGTTGTTCGAAAGCCGCGCCGATGGAGTTTGACCAGCGCGCCTGCTCGTCTGCCTCGCCTGCGTCTCCCGAACAACACAGATATACATCATGATGGCGCCATTGGTGTGGAGCGCTCCTATTGTTTTGTTGTTTTTGTTTGTTTGTCCTGTGTTTAGTAATCTTTTTCCAGTCAGTTTTACCAGAGACGAACTGCTGAACATTCAACAGCATATACCAGTCAATCTTTTCCCAGTTTTTGAATATTCAGATGTTTTGCTGGACATTTTGGTTGGAGGTGCTAGATTCATGATGTCTGAATCTATTTCAGACACTGTTCCTCATGCAATAAAGCATGGTGTCGAAGTTAAAAAAAAAATTAATAATAATAATAATAAAAAAGCTGCAACTGACTAGTGCTAACTTATTGTGTATACTTTCAGTTTGGGGCAAAAGACGCTTTCAAAAATTATTCAAACAGATGGTTCACCATTATTACGTTTTGGAAACAATAATTCGGAAGGTTTGCAGTAAATGTATATCCGTTAAGACTTCGTTCAATGGCTGGACGAAATGCAGGAAATGCAGGTTATTAAATGTTAACATTACGGGTTATTAATGTATTGGGAGATGCATCTGCTAGGCTAGGCTAGTTACTGCTGAATAAATTTAATGTCGCCACATTCCTAAATCCTCTGATTAGTAGTTAGCATTTTCTTGATGTTTTCAAAATGTATCTTCAAGCTCTGCGTGACTGCACAATCCTATCACAGAACGAACTTCAGGAACAAGGTAAAAAAAAAAATAATCTAGGTGCACCTCAATACTTAAAACAGTGTGAAAAAAATACCAGGACATTTTTTATTTTTTTTATTTGAGATTGTATCAATTCGCACAGGATTATTGTAACCTGGGGTAATTTTTACTGGGCAATTTATAGAAGGTGGAAGAAGCTCTAATCTAATATTTATCTGTGCTGGAACGCACAGTCCATATAACGTCCAGAAAAATTACTGATATGACTGATTAGCACCGAATTAAGGGTACAGTAAGGGTACATCATTTGGAAAGTAAAGAATTCCACCTTAAATGTCATTTGTATGTTTATATCTGATAGAGATCTTAAAAAGAACAGTTACACGCATATTCTGAATCATAAACATTGCGATAACATATTAGGGTTTGGGTTACCTGTCTGATCACTACTCTTTTTTGGTGTTAATAAGATGTCCGACCTAACCAATGTAACCATGGTAAAGTATGGTGTGCCACAAGGCTCCGTCTTAGGCCTTTTGATGTTCTCCTTGTACATGCTCCAGTTAGGTCAATGTTTCCTGTCCCTGTTCCTGGAGGCACAAAAAAGCACACATTTTCGAAATACACATTCATCAACTTGTTAGCAGACACTCCAGAACCTGAAATGGATTCAGTACATCAGTTCAGAGAGACATACACATGGCCTGGTTTGAATAAGTCCATAGGAATCCATTGTTTCTGTTCAAAATCTTGTTCACAATGGACATTCGCAACAAACATTAATTCTTGGTGTGAAAAGGCCTTAAAACACCTTTGCTGCAAGACAACAGTCAGCATTTATCACATAGTATGTATCAGTCTGTTGACACTAGAAGGGTTTCAGAGTGGCTGAAGCTTTAGAATAGAAATCAAGGTCTAACTGATGCATATGAGCACATTGTCTAAGTCCAAGCTCTCTGTTAACCAGAGTCCCCACAAGCTCAGGCACGACACTGCCCAGGTAGATGTGGCCCAGGGTAGGATCATCCCCCTGCTTTGGGTTCTTCTGTCGTAGGATTAGCCAGTGTCTGTGATCATAGACACTACAGCACATTTCCCTTGCCAGCACCAACATACACTATATTTCTTTGTAGCCATTTGATGCTCAAGTAAATAACTTCAAATGTGGGGCAGTGCCCCTCATCCTTCCTCTCTCTTCCTCCCCACATCCTCTATTTTCCATCTCAGTGTGGATGAGCATGAGCACTGTCTTTTCAGAGGTGGGGCGAGGGATTATGTTAAGCCTAAACTCAGAGAGACCAGCCCTTATCTTGCCGGCAGCAGCTCAGTGCACCAGAGAGAGAGTGAAAGATAGAGAGGGAGAAAGGGAGAGAAAACTGGAGGTTTGGAATAGACAACAGAGTTTTAGGCAAAAGACAAAAGCCAGTAAGCATAGCTAATAGGAATACACTATATGGGGGAAACTCATGGAAACATGCTTGGGTCACATTTTACTCCAAAATTAAAACTAAATAAATACTAAAGTTCTGTTTTGTATAAAGACAATGAATGTGTTTTTTTTTTTTTTTTTCATTATCATTACTGTGCATGTTATACTATATGTAATTCCCATTATTCTCAAAGATGATTCTCATTAGATTCTAATTACTGTAATCCACTACTATACAAATCATTCAGTGTTTAAAAGAGCATAAATTAAGTTAACATTTATATATGTAAATCATTATAAATTAAAGGTAGTACAACAAATACTGCAATGATGTGTACAGCAGTGATATTTCTTAATACATAAATCGTTATTGCACAATTTGCATTGCATATCTATGCATATTATAAGATGAATATTCTCTTAATATCATGATATGGCTTTGACGGTGTATTACAACCTGATATATAACATTTTCATTTTGATACATAACATCTTCCAACCTAGTCACCCAGAATGAACATTGCAATAACTGGGTCATTCCTAGGATTCGGTAAAATGTCAGTCCCCCAGACGTTATAAAGTGATGGTTCAATAAAATGAAATTTTGAAAGCTTTTTTACAAGATGTTGTTATGTCCATTATAATGAATTAAAAGATTTATTGCATTAAAATAATCTTTATCATAAAAGAATGTCTTCTTTCTATCTTAAACCAAGCAATTTATCATGTCTGAGGCACTTCACTGAATTAGCACCTTTAAAAAAGAAATGTCCATAATTTTTGTCATTAATGTTAAGATTTATTTATGTTCATTTGCTGAGAGATATTCTACCTCTGAAGACATTAGCAGCAGATCTTTATGACTTTATAAAACACATATTTTTTTTCACACTACTACTCTCACACTGCTATGTTATGATATCGAGACACTTTTACTAGGTATCATTTGAAAAAAAAAAATAAATAAATAAATAAATTAACGCTTGTATTACAGTCTCACCTACATTTACACACTTTTTCCAATGTGATTAGCTTCCGTGGTAGCTCACCTCATAGTGTTGGACTTTGGATCCTGCAGTACATGGTTTGAGACCAATCAAAAACGCAATCTGCCTTAGAAGTGTCTTGGAAGTGACACGAGATGACGTGGTTGCTTCAGAAAATGTGCTTTTCATTTCTCAGTTTTATTTTAGATTACTATTGGTTAGGTTTAGGTCAGAGTTTTAGGTTAGGGAGATATCTTTTACTCATTAAAACCTCCATTTAATATTCATCTAAAAACCTAGTCTGACAAACATATGAGATTTAAAATCAACAAAACCAACCTCCCTAGCCTAAACCTTAAACCTAAACCTAACCAATAGTATGGTTCATAAAAAGCAAATGTGAGATCATGCTCGAACAAGCTTGTAAATGCAATGGGTTATGTAATGCAAACATTAAACTGTATTGTCTTACAGTATAAGTCATGCGCTTTAGTAAAAATGATTAGATGTCATAAGATAGCATTGAGTGAAGAACACAACGCCTCCGTGTAAAAAATATTTGTGCAAAGATTTTGGTATAGTAATGTGATTCTATGAGACCAGGTTACAACTATAGGTTCAATCAGAGTGTATTAGATCTTTACCTGGGACACATAGCCACTCTGTCCTTTCGCCAATAGATTCTACTATTGGCATGTGCTACATTGTGTCTGAATTATTTAGAATCATCAAGCAATAATTACAGCCCATCCACTTCCTCCTGTTTTTCTCGATGAAATCATCCCAATGGTTGTCCCAGACAATAGGCAGACAGCAGCAGGAACAAGGCCCTTCTATATCAGGCAGCCACCCCTTTCACCTGGCCTAATTACCTTGGTCCTTTGGGGGCTGCAATCCTGAGAGGGGCCCAGGCCCCTGGGGTCTTCAAGGAACTCAGATTTCCACACTGCTTTTATACAAGTAACTGCTTTTTGAGGGACCCCTTTAAACAGCAGTACCTCAATGTATCTCAATGAACCCAAGACAAGTACTTTCGGGACTAGTTAGCTCCTAGCAAGTGGTCATGCATTCTTACTGTAAGAAGTGATTTACGATTTAAAAAACATATAAAAAAAATAACATCTCACTGGGAGGTCAGTTCAATGTGGCGTAGTGCACTGTTACAGGATTGTTAGTATTTGTTGTTAAGCCTCATTAACTTCAGTGTTGCTTAAAGCTCAACTATGAACTCCATAAAATATGACCCTTGATTTATGGGGGACTCACTGCAGTGAAAATGAGCCACAGTCACCTAACATTGTGAAGCTTAGAAAGAGACTTTTTTTCTATAATTGGGCCGTACATGGAGGCATCACAGAAGCGTTATGCTGGCCTTTTTGTTTTTAGGGAAGCAACAGTCTCCAAAACATTCTTACAAAATCTCAGACTCCTCTCTCAACTCCTTCAAAGAGTGAGTTACATAAGAAATGAACTGCTAAAACTTATCCTATTTATTTTTCTTCAAAGACCAAGTTGTTTTCCTGTACCAGGAGCGACCTTTGGTCCAACATGTAATAAAGGCCCCAAATGTAATACAGTTGGGTTCTAGATGTAATTAAGCCCCTAAATGTAAGAACATTTGGTCCAATATATATATATATAAATATAAAAGTCCCTAAATGTAAAAAGTTCCAAGATGTAATAAAATAAGGTCCTTAATTTAATAAAGGCCTCTCTTACAAAAATCGAGAGTTCATGGCAAATTTGCTGCAAATTCGCCACCGAAAATGTTCACATGCAAATGAGCTTTGCCTCAAACTTGCGGTAAATTGTCCATTGTTGCCAAAGATTTGCCGAAGGTTCACCATTACCGGTGAAGAGCTGCAAACTTCTGGCAAACATTTGCAGTGAATCACAAGCTCATTTGCATATGAAAATAATGAGCGGCAAATTTGCCGTAAGTTTGCGGCTAGTTTATATTTTTTGTAAGGATGTAAAAACATTTGGTCCAAAATGTAATGAAGACCCTAAATGTAATTAAAACTAGGTCCTACCTGTAATACAAGTGTAATAAAATGCAAACACTTTTGGTCCTGAACAGGGTACTTTCTGTCCAGAATGTTATAACCTTTGGTCATAAATGTAATAAAGTCCCTGAATGTAATAACTTTGGGTCCTAAGTGTAATAATGGCCCTAAACATAATAACCTTTATAACAATCTAACATCATTATTCTAACTATCATACGTAGCTATTAAAATGAGTATGTAAACATAATATCTACGTATATATTAATATACAAACTAAAATCTATCAAACACCCTTACAGCACATCGGTATACATAAGGACCAAAAGTTATTGCATTTCAGGCCTTTGTTACATATAGGACAAATTATTACGTTTGTGCCCTGTATTACACAGCCCCGTATTGGCAGGTGAATAGTTGGCAACAAGAACATTCTGCTAAATGTCTCCTTTTGTGTTCCATTGAAGAGTCATATGGGTTTGGAACGACATGCACATGAGTGCATGACAACAACTTTCAATCTTGGGTGAACTATTCCTTTAACCCTGCAGTAAAACAAGGAGGTGGCATGGGTTCCATGATAGATGTACAGCACAATGGCTCTTTCTTCAACTATCCTGATCATATCAGCTCATTCCTAACCATGCACATGAAAGTGTGTCCATAATTGGAGGCAGGAGGGGGGCTTGTGGACATAACAAAAGCAACGAAGAAAGTAAGAGAAGAAGTGGAAGAGAAATGCCTTCAATTCCTTTAAAGAAGGCAGATGAAAACAGCCAGCCTCCCCCACCCATTTAAACTAAATATGACTTGACTGACAATACAGCGCTCCCATGCTAATAACATCTCATTGAGCAGGAACTGGATGCTTTGGCTTGGTTATAGAGTTTTTTATTTATAATATTATTAAGCAGAACTCCCCTTACAAACAATCTTGAGTTCTGGCAAACTTGCCTCAAATTTGCCACTCATTATTTTCACGTGCAAATAAGCTTGTGATTCTCCACAAACATTTACCAGAAGTTTACAGCTCTTCACCAGCAGTGGTGAACCTGCAACAAACCTTTGGCAACAATGGACAATCTGCCACAAGTTTGCCGCAAAGCTCATTTGCATGTGAAAATGATCAGTGGCGAATTTGCCATGAACTCTCGATTTTTTCCTTGTGGTAATTTTGATAACATTAGTCATTCATAGTCATTCATAGAACTAGTAACCTGTTTTAAACTCTGCCGTTAAGGTCAAAGTAGATTCCAGTCGATTCCATCTCCGAAAAGGTTAGCAGGGCTTGCGTTAATTTACAGTT
Source organism: Myxocyprinus asiaticus (assembly GCF_019703515.2). Lineage (NCBI taxonomy): Eukaryota > Metazoa > Chordata > Actinopteri > Cypriniformes > Catostomidae > Myxocyprinus > Myxocyprinus asiaticus. Next base: position 4,315,725 of record NC_059393.1, read on the forward strand.
TCATTTGTAAAACTACAGTCTCTCCATCTTGTAGATTATCCCCTCTTGTGCATGTCAAGCACCTAACCAAGAACAAAATATCTCTCAGTATCCAAACTTCTGCAGCGGAAGACGTATACATCCAATTTTCTTCCTCTAGAGTCCATAAAGCAAATGTCCTCCATTATCCACTGGAATTTCAAGGAGTAACGCAAACAGTTACTCTTTCTCTAATCTCCAAAACTCAGTATCTTGTTTCCTTGGCCCTTGCCTCATAAAACTGTGTAATAAAAGGGCTTTTAACCCCAGTTCCAAGTGCTACACCTGGCTCTTCCTGAGCTATAAATCTAAAGGAGACGGCAAATCAAAGAAGCCATAATGTGAATACAGCTAATTTAATATCACAGAGAAGAGAGAAAAAGAGAGAGAGAGAGAGGAAGGACACAGTATAGGAAGGCCGGCCAGGTAGAAAATTAAGGATCTTTTACATTGACATTCGGCTTGAGTGGCTATGGACATATCACATGTCTTGTCTTCAAATGTTACATTGTCCCTGGTAGAGAGATCATCCTTGTCTCTCTACAAACATTTACTATCCTGTTAACAGAACTCTCTCTCATTTATCTGTCTACCTTATTCCAAATTTTGACTCTACTTTTTATAAAATTTGGGCTGTTTCAAGAAGTTTAACTTTAAAAAAAAAATATTTCTTTATTTATATTTTATTATTTATTTTTTTTTTTTTGGCAATTGAGCCAACAGAAATGGTTTCAGACATTTTGTAGTTGGGACTTCAAACCATAAAGATTACCATTAAACTAGAGGTGTGTCCTAAATCAAATACTTCTGCACTATTCTACGTCATTTTATAGTGTAAGTAGTGCGAGTAGTATGTTGGCACTTAAAATTCCACAAAAAGAAGTATAACACGAGTACTCAGATGAAGCACTTGTTCATTCAAAATAATGGAGTGTGTAATGGATATTTCATGCACTCAGCAATCGTGGCTTGCCCTATGTAGAATAAAGGTTACATGGCCGTGACGCTGGACTGACAAAACGAATGGTAAATGTGGCAACTAGTAATTAATGGTAAATGTGGCAACTAGCGAAAGATCCATGAAAACAGGATTACATATGTGATTTAAATGCTTTACCATCACCACACTCTGTGTAAATATATGAATTATTTGAGATATAAGTGTTGAATCGAGTTTGGCTTATGTGCTAAAGCTAATGGCAACACATTACATGTGTCACTTCATGCAAAGTCACTTCACAGAGCTGAAAAAACAGCCAATACTACACTTTGCGAAACACTCAAAGGGGCAACCTGCATGTAATAAAAGGCCCTAAATGTAATGAAATTAGGTCCTAAATGTAAAACTGTTGGTTCTAAATGTACTAAAGGCCCAACATGTTATAAAATGTGTTTGTAAATGTTATGAAGGTCCTACATGTAGTAACATTTAGTCTTAAATTAATAAAGGCTCTAAATATATCTTAACTTTTTGACCTAAATGTAATTAAAGGCCCTAACTGTAATACAATTAGGTCCTAAATGTAATTAAAGTCATTGATTGTAATAAAATTAGGTTCTAAATGCAATTAAAGTTCTTAATTGTACTAAAAAAAAAGAAAACAAAAAAAAAAAAAAAAAACATTAAAAATAGTTTGTAACATTTCGTCCTAAATGCAATTAAAAGTCCCATTTGTAATACAGTAAAATTAGGTCCTACATGTAATTAAAGTCCTAAATTGTAATAAAATAATAATTCAAATAAAATTAGGCCCTAAATGTAGAAACATTTAGTCCATAATGTAATAAAGGCTCTACATGTTACAGAATTTGGTTTTAAATGTAAAAAAGTCTCTAAATGTAATAAAAATGTTGTCCTAAATGTGATTAAGGTCCTAGATAGTAACCTTTAGTCCTAAATGTAACAAAAGCTCTCAATATAATATCTTTCTGTCCTAGATGTAATTTAAGGCCCTAACTGTAAATGCAATAAAGCCTCTCAATGCAATACAATTTGTTCCTAAATTCAATAAAGGCCCTAAATGAATAACTTTTGGTCCTAAATGTAACAAAGGCTCTAAATATAATAAAATTAGGTCCTAAATCTAATTGTCTAATAAATCTAAAAGGTCTTCTTTGGTAGCCCCCTTGAGCATTTTTTGCCTTCCATAAAGGACACGGTGCCTTTAATATGAAATGTTTAGAAACATTTCACCATCCAAATGTTGGACAAAACTATTTTGCTGCTTAAATACAGGAGAACAGGCTTCCCATACAATTTTGGGACAGTTGGCAACCCTATTTTCCACCCATTTTATTGTCCGCCAGGTGAAAATCATACATCTGAATAAGTAATGGCACACCTCTCCTCCTCAAGCTGAATTATTTGATGTATCATTTATGGGCACAGTACAAATGGTGCAGGATGTGTTATGTTCCAAAGTTTAATACTTTAGTGTAAGGTTTGTTCAAATCCTTGTTAAGCACCACCAATTAATGAAAAGTAAAGCAATTTAAGAGTAATGCAGAGAGAACGCAATGCAAGGTGAAAATACATCTTTATAAGTGATTCCAAGTGTCATGTCTTTGTCTGTTATCTCCAATAATCAAATCCCATTGCAAACACAGAGGTAATTTATCTTGCAGCAACAAAATCTTTACAGTGTTGAACAAGGCAGACTGTGATAATTATTCTGAGGCTCCTTCACCTGTGACAGGCAGCTTAAGAGGGCCCCAGATATCCGCAAAGGAATCGCCTCAAAATGCTTCTTGTCTCCAGGCTAACATAACGGCTGCTCGCTACAATCTGCCCCCTTAATCCCCAGCCCTGTTCGCTTGAGAGATCTCTGATGCTGATGCCTTGGCAAGAAGCTTCATTTCCATCCCTACAAATAACTAGCAAGCACCCTCCATCCAAATGAACTCCTTTTCCATGCTTGTAGGATCCCTCCCTTTCCCCCTTCCTCCCTAAAACCAGTACATCTTGCTCGCTCAAGGGTGAAAATTAAACTCCTATTGTAGACTGCTTATTATAAATTGTATAAGCCCCTTCAGTCTTCTTGGTAAGTCAGGTGCCAGTGACTACATTTGCATTTTCTAAAGCAAGGGAAAGAGGAAAGGTTTTTCAGAAACTGTCAAAGATCTGAAATGTTTTTTTTTTTTTCGAATGCAACTATTACCATTTTCGGGCTTGAGGAAGATAATATATGGTTAGTTGTATGAAATACCAATGTTATTTATGACACCAAGGATTTATTCAAGGTTTTACTTGAGGTTTGAGAAATGTATCCTCTTTCAATAACAATGAAACGTTCAACTGTTCCACTAAGTACAAGCTTATTGGGGCACTTTCAATAAAAGCGTAACTCCTCAAGGGGATGTAAAGCAGTGATTGAGTAGTATGTGGGGAAGAAGTTCAGCACCGAGATCCTTTCAATGCATGTTGAGGGTAAAAGTTTGGTTTGATTTGTTCCGTGTAATGTGTGTCCAAGGACGAGATCCACACAATCCATGGCCAGTTAAGGCCATGGTTGGGGCTCCTTGTCCCTTGTCTTTTTGTAATTCTGCTAGGTGCTGGTAGTGGCTCAGAAATTACACACTTCGGCTTTAAAAGAATAAAACGACACCCAATGATGATGTGTGGCAATGGTAGCCATGCTGATATTCAACAGTGTCGCCCTAAAAATGTATATAACACTTCAGTCAGCGGTTAGTACAGACATATTAGCCCAGCCATGCACATACAGACAACGAGTGATTGAACTGTGATCCAAGAGAGCCTTCGAAAGTAGGACAGATGAAACCCAAACCCCTATTAAAAGACAACGGCGCTTCTTAGTTTAGGGAAAAAATATGATCGCATAAAATGAGAGCATCACTGCTACTCTAAGTCACGTGATTTTTATTTTCTTTTTTTTTTTTTTTTTTTTGCTTTTATTTTCTGCTAATCTTGGAGAGGGTTCCAGGAATCTGTGAGTTTCATCCTGAAAAAGCCACTTTTTGTGTTCATGGTGCCCTAAATTTCAACAAAGGTCAATAGGAGAGTGAGCCAGATATACAGGAGTCTAGCTCCTCTGTTTTATTATTATTATTATTATTATTTTAACTTTTAACAGTCACAAAAAGGCTCTATGGTTTAATGTGGTATATTTGATTGGTTAGTTGAGGCTGGATTTGATATGATGTAAGCCATGCTTATTAATCATATGTACTGTTTGGCTTTCCTTGTAGGAAATACAAAGTGCAAATGGAGACTATTGAATATATCAGCTGAGCAATGAGTTTAAATGGAGATTAGCATAATCTCAATCAATTTTGTTCAGTTTACTGCATGAAAAAAATAAAAATAAAAAATGCAGTAACACTTTGAAATAAGGCTCTGTTTGTTAACATTAGTTAACAATATTAGTTAAAATGATCTAACAATGAACAATACTTTTATGACATTAAGTACCAGGGTTCTTGGTTAATGTTAATTTCAACATATACTAAAACATTTTTAAATCAAAAGTTGTATTTGTTAAGTTAGTGAATGCACTATTAACTAACATGAACTAACAATGAACAATTGTATTTTTATCAACTAACATTAACTAAGATTAATAAATGCTGCAAAACATATATTGTTCATTGTTTGTTCAAGATACATAATTCATTAACTAATGTTAATGAACGGAACGTTATTGTAGAAGTTATTCAAAATTCATTACAAATGCAATTCACACACAATTTTCTTTTTTTGTTCTTTTTTGTTCTTTTTTTTTTTTTTTTTTTTTTTCTGGGGCTTAAAGCAGAAAAAAAAAAAAAAAGTGCTGCAAACATCTGGAGAAAAATAAAGAAAAAGCTGAAATTCTTGAAAAAAAGAAATGTTTGCATAAAAGGCTTGGAATAATCTTTTATTTTTATTTCTTAAACACTGATCAATAAAATGTTTTGTTTAAAAAATATTATTAATATTTGAAAAACTTCCAAATCAAAGTCAGGTGGTGTAACCAACATACAGGTAGCCAATTTGTTGTAAATAAATACTTTTTCTCTTGAACAATTTGTCTGATTTTTTTATTTTTTATTTTTTATTTTATTTCTTAATTATTATTACTGATGTATTCAAGGAGCAAGAAATGTTTTTAAAAACTTTTACTTGATTACATCACTTGACATTGACAAGCCATTAAATTTATAATAATAATAATAATAATAATAATAATAATAATTATTATTATTATTATTATTATTATTATTATTATTATTAGTTTTAGTAGTAGTGAAGTGAAGTCCAACATCCGTCATTTCAAAGCAGTTGTACATTAAATAATGCTATTACAGGAAATAAAGCTGTTATATCTTAGTCATCAAATATAATTGTAGATTGTGCTATAATAAGTAAATAATATTTGTTTTAGACCCCCAAGTGAGCAAGCCAAAGGTGACCGTGGAAAGGAACAAAAAACTCCATAAGAAGTTAATGGAGAAAAACAACCCTGGAAGAGTCAAGGCTCATTTTGGGGGCCAGTAAAATTCTGGCTAAACAGCATGAATATAATTCCAATAGTAGTTATTTATGTTTAGAACAAGTCATAGTTTAAATTAGTAAACTAAGTAAATGTTAGGGGCCACTGTTTTAGCAAAATTATGTTGTATGAACTGTAAGATTAGTGACAAAGTCTTTAAAGTCCATCCTGTTTTAACTGTGGAAGTGGAGGTAGATGCAGTGTCCTTTGTTGTTGTTGTTGTTGTTGTTGTTGTTTTGTTTTTTGGCTGATAAAGGCTTAATTTGCCAGCTATTTCATTGTCTATGTATTCCATTTTAAGAGAGTGTAGTCCATTCTTTGACCAAGACAATAACGGAAACAGTCAGTGAGGGGCATCGCAGTCTGGTTGGAAGCTTATGACAGGTCATTTTGATGAAGTCCATCCTGAGTCCAGGGTTCAGGCAGTGGCACATGAAGAATCTCATGTCTTGGAGTTAACATCAGTTCATCATCTGTGAAGTCCATCGTAATAGATGGAAGTGAAGTCTGGCTGGCACAGGCTGCAGTAAGTTGTCATCACTCAGCGACACATAGCAAAGGGAGTCAGATATCAGACAGGACCATGCTGGATCTGGCAGACTCTGGTAACCTCGGGATAGGGATAGTAGTAGAATTGTAATTGTTATTAGGGGCCAAGCACCGAAGGTGCTGTGACACCTATTATTTTCGTTGGTTGTCTTCTTATTAGAGGCCAAGCACTGAAGGTGCAAGCACCTATTGTATCCGTTAGTATTATTAGGGGCCAAGCACTGAAGTGGCTATAGCCCCTATTGAATCTGTAAGTTTTCTTCTTATTAGTATTATTCTGACTGGGAGTCAATGGCAGCCCTATGAACCGTACATAGGAAAATTATTAAATTTGGCACATTAATAGGAGTGGACATGAATAGTCCCCATAGCAAATTTGGGGTCTCTAGGTCAAACACTATAGCTCCACCACAATGTCAAATATTCACTTTTCTATTGTATATATCTTTTAAACTGTTTATCCAAGAGACAACGTTCTTTTTTTGTCTGATCACTCTCCTCCTGGGGCCTGTTGCACCAGCTATATGTACGTTACAACTTAGCCTAGTTGTGGCGTAAATGGGCACTAAGTCACAATTTACGCACTACTAAATACAGTATTTGAGCGTTGCACAATTAATCAATAAAATGTAACCCTACGTTTAAACTAAATATTTACAGAAGCCTCCGACGAGGAGTAACGGTTGGAATAAAGAAGCAGACTCACTAAATGACATCAATAAGCTCATGTTTTGGTTGACAAGCTTCAGTACTTTCAACATATGTGATGATGTTGGCATTTACACTCGTTTACCTTCACAGGAGAAAACATTATGTAAAAAACATACCTCTTCAGAATGAAACTGATCTAACTGTGCACTTTCCTGTGCACACCGCCCTGTGTTAAGTTTCAAAATATACAAAATATATAAGATATTAAAATGAATAAATGTCTATTTTTCCAGCCTGTTGTATAAGTAATTATTTATTTATTGTCCCTTATTCGTTTTAGATACAGTTATTAAATATTGTTATTTATGTAGGCTAAATATACCATTAATGAAATCTTGTTTTATTACATATCATATTTTAACGGGGATATCATTTATTACAGCTGACAGTTACGTGAGCAAACAAGATTTGAACATCAATCATAACAAGATAAAATTTAAATTCATGGCTTTTTAACACTTCTGTGCACAAATTTGAAGGCTGCTTATTGGATCAGTACAGGTAAACGTCATATTATGTGACTACGCATTACTTTACGGAGAGCTTACGACCTACTAGTTAAGTCTTAAGAACAGGTGGTGCAACCAAATTAAGCACTGACTTAGTTAAAAACTAACTAGTAGTTACTAAGCCCTTAGTGTGGGCTAACTTTACGTTCTAACTTACATGAGAACTTATGCACAGCTGGGGCAACCCTACCCTGATGATTCAAATGCACCCCTTACATTGAGACTCCACCCATTCCAGTGGCCACCATCTTGTATTATAATGTTTACAGTTTAAAAGTTTCACACCCTTTAAATTTTGTCCGATTTGTCCAAACAATGTCTTGATACATTCTCCAGACCGAGCCGCACAGAAATGACTGTAAGGAATTTAGATTTTTGCTTTTGTTTAAAAGTTTTGGCATCGCAAATTTTACGTGGTTGACGTGAAGATGTGAGGATGTATCTCGGCAACAATTTGTCCTATAGAAACAAAACTTGCTGTGCTTCATTAAATCAAAATCAAATCAAATCAAATCACTTTTATTGTCACACAGCCATATACACAAGTGCAATGGTGTGTGAAATTCTTGGGTGCAGTTCCGATCAATATAGCAGTCGTGACAGTGATGAGACATATACCAATTTACAATAACATCAAATTAACACAGCACAATTTAAAGTCTAATATACACATTATTACACACAACACAATATACAAATAATAACATACACTGTATAGTATACAATACACACAATATAGATACACATTATTCAATAAAAATAAAATAAAAGTAAATATAGTAGTATATATAGAATTTACAGTAGGTTGTATTGTACTGTATTGACATTCAGGCTGTCGGTTGATAGTAAGTTGTTAAGAGAGAATATAATATAATAATAATATAATTTATGACAGTCCGGTGTGAGATATAAGAGTAATAAAGTGCAGTGCTGATGTATTTTGATCGTGGGAGATCAAGAGTTCAAAAGTCTGATTGCTTGGGGGAAGAAGCTATCATGGAGTCGGCTGGTGTGGTTCCTGATGCTGCGATACCGCCTGCCTGATGGTAGCAGTGAGAACAGCCCATGGCTCGGGTGGCTGGAGTCTCTGATGATCCTCCGAGCATTAGGACCATTATCTGAGGGTACATGCACAGTTTGGAGGCAGCGCCACCTATGGATCAAGAAATATGAAAAACCTGTAACTTTTGAACCGTATGTCCTAAAATCATGAAGTTTCTGTCTTTGGAGTCTGTGGCTCATGAGGATTCCAATGATACCAATTGTCCCCATATCAGCCATACTGCCTCTCCACCATATTTAATTTTATTAAAATGTTAAACATCTTCTGAATGCTTGTTGGATTAGAATAAAAATTTGTATGCGTCTTTGACATCATGTCCTGAGCAGTTTGGAGATAGCACCACCTAGTGTTCAAAATACTTAGTAAATTTAGACAAAACATTTGATATATCATTGCTACCTTATTCTAAGTTTTCAGAAAATTAAGAGAGAAATTGGGAAGAGGCTATGTAGTGGAGTGGTCCATGTTCCATACTTGTTAACCATGGAAATCAAAAGGGTACTGGTTCAGACCCTTTTCCACACAAGTTATCTGTTTTGAAGATGCAATGAACATTGTATCTGGACTGTTCTTTCCTTTAGTTGTATTTGATATCAACCATATCGGCTCTCCGCCATTTTGAATTTTATAATAAATTATTGTTTCTTTTGAAGGCTTTTTTGGATTTGAATGAAAATTGGTATACATTATCGACGTCATGTCCTGAGGATACCTGAACAGTTTGGAGACAGTGCCACCTATATTTAAAAAGATAATCCACACATTTGAACTCACTCTAAACTCAGCTTGTCTCTTTACCACTGTTTGCACATGCCAACTGAGTTGCTCAGTGTGTTAATGCACTGGCACACACAGACCTGTAAAATGGAAAGGTGTAAGTTCAAGACCATCCTGAGGTGTATGTGGTGCATTTGAATCATCAATATGTGTGTGTATATATTTATCCTTTGAACACTTTGTCAGATTAAGTTTTTAGAAAATGCAGAGAACTTTCTAAAATAATTGTTTGTTTTATTTTTAATTTAACTCTTGCTGAGTCTCATCTTGGTATGACTCTTTAACACCTGTACAGTTTGTGGTTAAGTAGCATATTGGTCTATGTGGCGATAGCGGTGGAGCTTGAAAGAGTTCTAGTTTGAGCCCAGCTCTGGACAATTTGTTGTTATTATTCTTCCTCCTCCCAGTGGTAGTCTATGGCAATAGGCTATTTAGGGGGGCTTGGCCCATTGTTGTATTGTTCTTCTGAAATACAGTATATAGGAGTGATATCTTATGAAATGATTGACCTGTAGTTCAAAAGAACATGGTCTGTTTAGCATGGTTATCATGTTACATGCTATGATAGCTTGGCCTGCTAATTGGTTAATATGATAACTGTAGGGTTTTCTGTCTTATAAGGCTATTTGATCACAATGCTATCCATAGGCAACATTAGCTTAGCATACAAATCGGTGAGCATGCTAATTGGTTAGCATGCTAACCAGCACATTTATAAAGTTATTTGATAACAATGCTATCTGTAGGCAACATTAGCTTAGCTTGCCAATCAGCTAGCATGCTAATCAGTTAGCATGCGAACAAACACATTTGTTTGCTCGTTCTAAACTTGTCAAGTCTCTTTGTCATTTAGGTATTTCAACAGAACGGAGTGGTGGTGGTGAAGTGGGCTAAAGCAAAAAACTGATAAACAGAATGTTGTCAGTTTGATCACCAGATCCACCACCACCACTGATTTGTTGAACAAGTCATTTAACTCCAAGCTGTTCTGGGGGGGAGATTATCCCTGTAATAAGTCCACTGTAAGTCACTTTGGATAAAAGTGTCTGCTGAAAGCATAAATGTAAAATGCAAAGCATACATGTAATGCTTTGGACCATTGCTCAAAAGGTTCTGAGTTTTATTCTAGCTAAGTATGGTTTTTAATTTTATACGTCTGTTGACCTCTGAGTCTTCATGTTGAGCTTACTACTATGCAAGCTTTACTACAGTACATTCCATAATTCCTGCTTGAATTCATAACCAAATATCTCTAAAAATAAAAACATAATAGCAATTGTTTTGTACTTGTAGCATGGAATGTGTCTTTGGCAACATTTGGCTCTGTAAGATGATTGGCCTAGTGGTTAAAGTATTGTACTTTGGTTCAAAATATTGTGAGTTCAGTTCCTGCTGGTGATGGTTTAAAAAAATTACCTTTTTGTCTTCTGAGTCTTGATATTGTACTTATTACTATGTATGCTGTACTATTTTGAAGAATTCCTGTTTCAATTCAAAATTGCTTTGCTTTAACAAGACTTTATAAGCTATATTTTCATACTCTTAGCTTGGAAATTTTCTTTGGAATAATCATGCTTCATCATCTCTGTGGCCTAGTGATTAGAGCATTGGACTATGGCTTGAAAGGGTATAAGTTCAAATCTGAAAAGAATGCTTTTAAAATTTTTACTTCTGTTGACATTGAGTCTTCACGTTTTGCTTACTCTAATGCAAGGTTGCCAAATTCCTGCTTCAATTCAAACCCCTTTTATGTATCAAAAAATTATCTCAGAAATAATTTTGTACTCTTCATTTTGAATGCAAATACAATGCTGACCCTGGCAACTGCGATTGTGCTAATTCTCAGCCTGGTATGTCCCATTGGTGACTGTCTGTGATGTTCCTCTGTAGTACAGTGGATTGTCAATTGGAATGTTGAACAGAAAGTTGCTGGTTGAAACCCATCCTTGGGTGACTTAATATATATATATATATATATATATATATATATATATATATATATATATATATATATATATATATATTTTTTTTTTTTTTTCTTTATGCCATTTGATCTCTGTGTTCTTTGGGTTGTGCTTAGTGTTTTGCAGTAGTTGCCATGCTGGTGCTTGGCCCCATGACTGCTGTTTGCAGCTATATTTTTTACAATTGTTATTGCAATTATTTACAATTGTAATTGCAGTTGTGCTCAAAAGTTTGCATACCCTGGCAGAAATGGTGAAATTTTGGCATTGATTTTGAAAATATCATGCAAAAAAAAAAAAAAAAGACAATGACCATTTTTTTATCACATAGTTGTTTGGCTCCTTTTTAAATCATAATGATTACAGAAATCACCCAAATGGCCCTGATCAAAAGTTGCATACCCTTGAATGTTTGGCCTTGTTACAAACACACAAGGTGACACACACAGGTTTAAATAGCAATTAAAGTTTAATTTCCCGCACCTGTGATTTTTTAAATTGCAATTATAAAATGTTCCTCCATTGGTTCACAGACTTGTGCACCAGTGACTTGTGGCCGACATTTCTTTGGGTTTTTAAATCCAACGAAAATACATGTTCCATTTGACGTTTACCCAGTTAAAGGCTTATTTACCATACTGTTAACATCATCCAATCCTACAGTTTTTTTTTTTTATGTTTATGTTTATATTAGCGTTAGCATGCTATTTGCTAAAACCAAGACACATCAAATCTCATCAAGTTTATACATTGTTATTTTTATATATATATTCCTCAGAATGTATAATTTTTATAAAATTGAGAAAAGTATGACAACCAGGTATTCAGGAGTATAAATGCTGTCTGTGTATAAATATTCACTGAGTTTGTTAGCTCTCACGTGGATACACTGAGCAGGCTAGATACTGAGCCATGGGGAGCAGAAAAAAACTGTTAAAAGACCTGCATAACAAGGTAATGGAACTTTATAAAGATGGAAAAGGATATAAAAAGATATCCAAAGCCTTGAAAATGCCAGTCAGTACTGTTCAATCACTTATTAAGAAGTGGAAAATTTCGGGATCTCTTGATACCAAGCCAAGGTCAGGTAGACCAAGAAAGATTTCAGCCACAACTGCCAGAAGAATTGTTCGGGATACAAAGAAAAACCACAGGTAACCTCAGGAGAAATACAGGCTGCTCTGGAAAAAGACGGTGTGGTTGTTTCAAGGAGCACAATACTTGAACAAATGAGCTGCATGATCGAGTTGCCAGAAAGAAGCCTTTACTGCGCCAATGCCACAAAAAAGCCCGGTTACAATATGCCCGACAACACATTGACACACCTCACAGCTTCTGGCACACTGTAATTTGGAGTGACAAGACCAAAATAGAGCTTTATGGTCACAACCATAAGCGCTATGTTTTGAGAGGGGTCAACAAGGCCTATAGTGAAAAGAATACCATCCCCAATGTGAAGCATGGTGGTGGCTCACTGATATTTTCGGGGTGTGTGAGCTCTAAAGGCACGGGGAATCTTGTGAAAATTGATGGCAAGATGAATGCAGCATGTTATCAGAAAATACTGGCAGACAATTTGCATTCTTCTGCACGAAAGCTGCGCATGGGACGCTCTTGGACTTTCCAGCATGACAATGACCCTAAGCACAAGGCCAAGTTGACCCTCCAGTGGTTACAGCAGAAAAAGGTGAAGGTTTTGGAGTGGCCATCACAGTCTCCTGACCTTAATAACATCAAGCCACTCTGGGGAGATCTCAGACGTGAGGTTCATGCAAGACGACCAAAGATTTGCATGACCTGGAGGCATTTTGCCAAGACGAATGGGCAGCTATACCACCTGCAAGAATTTGGGGCCTCATAGACAACTATTACAAAAGAGCATGCTGTCATTGATGCTAAAGGGGGCAATACACAGTATTAAGAACTAAGGGTATGCAGACTTTTGAAAAGGGGTTATTTTATTTTTTTTCTTTGTTGCCATGTTTTGTTTTATGATTGTGCCATTCTGTTATAACCTACAGTTGAATATGAATCCCATAAGTAATAAAAAAAAAAAAAAATGTGTTTTGCCTGCTCACTCATGTTTTCTTTAAAAATGGTACATATATTACCAATTCTCCAAGGGTATGCAAACTTTTGAGCACAACTGTATATATATATATATATATATATATATATATATATATATATATATATATATATATATATATCATGCTAGAAATGTTTATATTATAATTATATTAAACCAAATTGAACACCATATTGGACATCCTTATTTGTCAACGACACAAAAAACAGAAACCCATTTATTTTCATGAGCTGTGAAAAAGCAACCTCTGAGCAAACCATTTTTCTCTGGGCACCCCTAATGAATTATTATTATTTTTATTTATGTATTTATTTTTAACACACATATATGTTCAGAGTCTTGATGCTATATAAACTGAAGGAGAGCCCAGAAATAATTCATGACAGCAGAACAAGTGTGTGTATATATGCATTTGTATGTGTTTGCAAACTCAAGCCATCGTGAGTGTGGGAACATGAGCTTTAAAGGTAATGTACACTTCTTTTTACACTGGGCGAAAAGGCTCTGTAATGAACCTCCTGTCTCCAACTGAAATTTCAAACAACCTTGAACTGCACAAAAGAGTGCCTGCCAACCTCTCCACCAGCCTACTGCCATGTGGCAGAGTAGAGACAACATTCCCCGCACTCTTTCTGTCCTCTCCAACTCTTGTCCACCCCCATGTAACACTTTTTTTCGCACTGAACACTTTAGTGTAGTGCACTTAATCCACTGCTGTGTCTACTTTTTCCTGCTCGCCAACACATCCTCTGTTCTCTTTATTTTACGAAGGCTACTCCGGATGCATGCAGTTTGTCGCAACAAAACTTGATGAAACTAGAAATCTCCCCTTATACTCAACGAAGTCATCTAAACTGTATTCCTCTCTTCCCATTTATACTGTATCCACACAGATGTTTAAATTAAACCTGTCAACCTCCTTTCATCGCAAGCTTTCACTCTAGCCCTGATAAACAATTTCATATCATAACATTGGCATGCAAATATGGGTTGTTTTCTTTGCTTGTTTGTACGCCCTAACAATTCAATTACAATTCAATTCACTATATTAGCAGATTTGCATAAAAGTTAACCTTCCTGGAGTCTTGCCAAAGCAGAGAGCGGCTCTTGCCTGTTCTGTGTTGCTAACACTGGAGCAGGTGTTCCTCCATTGGTTCACAGACTTGTGCACCAGTGACTTGTGGCCGACATTTCTTTGGGTTTTTAAATCCAATGAAAATACATGTTCCATTTGACGTTTACCTAGTTAAAGGCTTATTTACCATACTGTTAACATCATCCAATCCTACATTTTTTTTTTTTTTTTTTTTATGTTTATATTAGCGTTAGCATGCTATTTGCTAAAACCAAGACACATCAAATCTCATCAAGTTTATACATTGTTATTTTTATATATATATTCCTCAGAATGTATAACTTTTATAAAATTGAGAAAAGCATGACAACCAGGTATTCAGGAGTGCATTAATGCACAGATTTACATGGGCTGAAGCCCAGTGGCACTCATCTCCCAGGGGGCCACATTTGTGTCATCCACCACCCTATTCTCCCTTGGCAACGTTCTCTTAAGGAAACGCAAAACGTATTGTGAGGGAGCACAAAACTATTGCGAGTGAATGCTAAACTTATTGTGAGTGAAAATAATGTTATTGTGAGAGAGTGCAAAACAATTGCGATGGATTAAAAAACTACTGCAAGGGAATGCAAAACTTATTGTGAGAGAAAACAAAACTTTTACGAAAACGTATTGCGATTGAGCACAAAACTATTGTGAGGTAACGCAAAACTTACTGCAAGGGAATGCAAAACTTATTGTGAGGAAACACAAAACTATTGATACAGAATGCAAAATTGTTTAAGATTAACAGGATACACTGTCTCCCCTGCCCCCTCAAAGAAAACACCCCTGACACACATGGGGCTGCGTAAAGTGTGCCCAGTGATCAATACCAAGCCACATCAACCAGCACCATTCATTTTTAATTTTGATTTACCACAAATGAGAGAATATTTCAAAGAAAAAAAAACAAAAACATGCAGAGATAGTGCATATCACCCAGCTGTGGCAGTCATGAGATGGTGTATGAGTGTGTGTAATTGTACGACAGGCAGATTATTCCATACACTCTTAAGAGGTCTGGTTTATATCCTTATGTCTTTCATCTTCCCCTCGGTCTTTTTTCTCAACATGAATATGTGGATTTTTTCTCAGGTCATCCATCACGCAGTGGTGAATATGTGAGAACAGACATGATGTTGAGCATAACACAAGAGTGTGCCAAGTCGCTTAAAAGGGGAAGGACAAGCAAGATATGAAATATGAAGCACGTGGATGATAATCAAGCCTAAAGAATAAACTGTATTGAGACATGAATTCAATGCATTTTTATGGCCCAATCTAACAAATAAAAACACAATGAATGATTTGTTACAACTATTGTTGGACAGCTATAATTATTTTACTAGCTGATAACAATGCCAATATCTAGAGCAAGGTGGCCGATAATGCTAATTTATAAAACAGTTGGTTTTTGGTTTTCTTATCTGATTAGACAATTGGTGTCCCAAAAGTGCTAATAATCAGTATAACAGCACTGGGACGTCTCACTCTTTGGTGATACATACATATGCACTTTTCAGTAATTCATAATAATTGGATTCATTTCCGTGTACATTTATGTTGATTTCTCATGTGGTCATATTGACTGGTTACCCCTTCAGTAGGCTATTATGGAACTGACACAAGGGCAGACAACTGCTGTTATTGACCAGAGGTACGTTCCCTGTACAACGACGTGACTCACTGCTTAACCACAATTGTACGATGCATCGTTGGAGAAATTAACAAGCTAGTCACAACTGTTTCCTGAAACCTTAGAACCATGTTGGTTCAACAATATAGAGTTGTCATTAATGACGTTACTCAGGGGGTGGAGTAATAACTTCTGCAGATATCATATGTTTACCAAATTATAAAAGCTTATTTATACCAGAAAGACATTTAATGCGAGAAAGCTGCTGAAGACATGAAAGTGGTATGCACTGTGTAATGAGACAGATGCATTGTGCTGCAATAGTGACGTTTCCTTCTGCATCAGACTTTGGAGTTCATATGTGCACACTTCAATGGGCATGTACATAAATGATTATCCCTATGCCCTATTCCCTTCAAAGTCTTTACCATCCACTGTGAGAGCATTGGAGGGCTGAAAGATGAGGGGCATAACAAAAAAATTGTAATTTGAAACTTACTTTTTAAGCATTTAAAAAAAAAAAAATTATTCAGTTTGAAGTGATCTTACAGCATGCCGAGTATGATCCCTTTGAAGTGCCCTTCGGTGGCTAATTTAGCATGTTTGGAACACAGCCAAGACTTAAAGCCATGTTCTCTGACGGAAACAGTGTGTAGTGTTTTCTCTTAACAGCTTTTAATCCCTTAAACTGCATTAGGAAGTTTCCATGATGTTTCAGAATGACGCTTTTTGCAAACTTTAAAACGTGTGTAAAGTATTACATAATGAATGATAAAAAATTGAATAAAAGACATAGAAGCCTCAGCGAAGTCAAGTGATGCCCACAAAGCAAAATAATAAGTATCTATGCATCTAGCCACAAGTAAAGAGCTGTAGTTCCAACCACACAACTTTGTGATGCAGTTTGCAAATGTTAATTTTGCAAATGTTCGTTTTACTATGTCGGTAACAATGGACCTTGCGACCATAGTTGGCTTACGATGCTTTTGGTAAATGCAACCCAGATGCAGGGCCGTAGCTAGTGGGGTGAAAAATGGTAACGATTCTAGGAGCCCAAAGGTCCAGGGGGGCCCCACAACAAATTTGAAACTGTATTAATTTAATAGGAAAGTGGCCCAGAACAATACATTGTCATGGGGCCCAGAATTCCCTTCTACGGCCCTGCCCAGGTGAGTATAGTTATCGACTGATGCTGATAATCTCAAAATGGCCAGATATCGATCTAATTATTAATTGGTCTAATTATCATTCGCTTTAGCATAAATGTTATCCTCTGGTATACTGTATAGTTGCAAGGTATAATCACTATATAGGGAATCTATAATGTTTACTGCAATCAAAATGCTAAGTAATAAACTGCAGACATAACAGGTATATTTGGGAAGATATACATACTGTATATTTCCTGTATTTTTATTTTATTTTATTTTTATTTGATGATATTTGATGGGTTTGTATGATAATGTTTTGAAAGGTATTTTATTGTGATATCATATTTAATGCAATTTAATATGCAGGGTTGCTGCTCCCTGTGCGCAGATTATGTCTGTGTAGGGCTCCATCCCCCTAGGGGGACAACAAAAAGTCAACTGGCTGTCCCTCCTCGCAAATTATACGTTACTAAAGGAACCGATAGCAGTCGCAGAACACTCTTCCTGTCAGACGATCGCCTCACGCACTGCCCTTATTTTATTACAGTGATAATGTATAGTCTATGTGCTCAGCAACCTTGAGTCCAAGATGTTGAAATATAAAAAATATATTTACATTTCAATAAACTTAAAACAACAACAATAACAAAAAGTCTTACAACACGATGACATGCACAATTATGATGCATTTCCTACAAAGACAAATCTCAGTGTGATCTGAATGTTTTCACACAGAATTGTGCTTAGCCCCAGTCACCTGTCACTGATAACTGCAGTCTGATGTGTTTAGCACAGCTCTAGGAGTCTATTGAATTTTAGAATGTATTTGAGGGTCAGACAGAGTGGACGATCGAGCTATCAGTGCCTTGTTGAGTCTGGAGCCGTTTCCACAGATCCGCTGCTTTGTTAGTACAATTTGTCATAGGGTGTGAGACATCGTGTCTCTGTGAGAGAGCCCAGCCGTCTGGCCACACTCAACCACACAACGATTTCTGAAGTGCATAGAAAGCAGAAAGCAGACCAGTGACTTTGTTATCTTTCTTGGAGGGACACTTCGTTTATAAGCCTAGGAATTCTTAGTCATTCCGAGAGGTTGACATTGTCAGAGTGATATTGAGAGACTTGAAGTCAGACAAGTGAAAAAAGAAAAGGAAAAAAAAAAAAACACTATAATTTTACTTCACTAATATTTGCTACAACTGTTGTCACATACAGTATGTGCACAGAAAAGGTTCTCACTCATATCTCGAAATGATATTCACAACAGGTGTGTGTGCATTTATATTTGTTCTTTCCCTTGTTCTAATGTTGATGGATCTGGATTTTTCTAAAGGTGTGGTAGGATGTTTCTAGGGCTGTCGATTCAACGTGATAATTCAGTGTTAAAATACACTGCAGTGTTGCTTGCAGCAGAATTCAGCGGCAGCACCCTCTACTGAATCTACAGTGCGAAACACAGCGCTGTCAGTGTAATCCAAGTCCCGAAGTATTGATTCCTATGAACCGGTTCTGTTATATCTTTTCCGCGGATCACACGGTGTGCCAGTGTAGTCCGATTCCCAAAAGAATGAATCTTATGAGCCGGTTCTTTTAAATCTACAGCATGAAAAATGCTAAACTAGTGTAATTCGATTCAGAATTAATGACTCCTGTGAACCGGTTCTTTTGAATCTACAGCACAAAACACACAGCACAGCCAGTGTAGTCCGATTCCAGAACAAATAACTCTTATGAGCCAGTTCTTTTGAATCTACATCATGAAACATAGAGTGTGACCAGTGTAATCTGATTCCCAAACGAATGACTCTTGTGAACCAGTTCTTTTGAATCTGGATTGTGAAACATACAGCGCAACCACTGTAATCTAATTCCCAAACAAATTACTCTTATGAGCCAGTTCTTTTGAATCTATAGGGCGAAACACAATGGTTTGCCACTGTAGTCGGATTCCCGAATGAATGACACTTTTGAATTGGTTATATTTTTGTAAATCAGTAAATAAACACTTCAGTCAGAAAAGTTACTGAATTAATTTCACTAACCTGGAAATTATGATTCTGTCAGGTTCAACTTGAAATTAACCAAAAACTGTTTCAATGTTTTGCAATGTTTATGTCACTTAGTGTATGAAACCCAAGGTGTGTGTCTTTATTCTTTGAAAGTTGGCATTTGGTTCAGTTCAGATACTGTCCATTAAACATCTTTATTTGCCCATTCTCATCTGTTTATATATTGAGCTGTAAATGAGTGTCATTAAGCAATTAAAAAGCGTGAGATTAATTATGACAACCTATTATAATTTTTTTTTCCAAAGAAAATATAACACAATGTGTGGAGATTCCCAGAGTGAACTACTGATAAAAAATAATTAATGAGACCAATTTATCAGAGGATTGTCAGTGAAAACGCAAAAAAATATCGGCTCCCGTCCTCCAATCATATCTGTAGCATTTTCATTAAACCTTAATTAGCCTGATTTTACTCATGACTAAAAGTGCCACTAAATTCACAATGGAAACAAAGAAATTCAGGCTTGCTATTCAAAATAGAAATGTCATGGTGTCACAAAAGCTGTCTAATATTTTGCAGGCATGGATTATGTGTACGCTCCACTCTGTTTATTGAAGAAAGTTTTATTCGGATTAATATCGTTATAATGATTCAGTTGTAGTTTTTGTATATTGCTGATACTGAAGAAAATGTGAGTGTAATTTACAAAACTTAAACTAGGGGGTTCTGGTTGGTATGTAATATTATGCTGCTATGAATTACTATAGTTTATTGAGTGTGTGTTTTTTGTTTTTGTTTTTTTAACATTACATGTGAAGGAAATGTAAGTGGTGCTTGCCATAATGCTATATTGTTGTAGGTAGTTGCCAGGGTGTTGCTAAGTTTTTCTGACTTTACTGTATTGTTGCTATTGCATAATATGTGGTTAATTATTGTCAGATCAAAAGAGTCCACCCCCAAGGAGGGATCCCCCCCGTTTTATCTTCTGCTAGGTAATAATAGTACATCTGGCTGTTTCAAAAAGTATTAGCACATCACTCTTCAAGAAGCCACATGATTTGAGGTATCATCCATATCCATAGTACAAATGGTTATGCAGAGTCAATACATAGGGCTAAGAGTTTAGAACAAACCCAGTTCTATAAGGAATAGCAATAGTAGTATTGATACTTGCCTTAGCAAATACCAACAATGACACTGTCCAATGCCAATGCATAATAATAACAGTGTAAAGATTTTATGTTATGTTGGTTTTTGTGACAATTGCAATTTTCAGTCCTATCAAAATGTACACTGGGAAACCAATGGCATGTCATGGCAAATTCACATTTTGTGTGAATGAGGAGTGTTATTTTCACTATATCTGGACTGTCCTAAATTATATGACTGTTTTTCTTGTACAGTTTGATGGAAATTGTCAGAACTCTCTGCCTCCCCCTCCTGTGTGACATGATGGCAATCAGTAATTTCATTTTTAAAGAAAATGTTTTTTGTATGTTTTTTTTTTCCTTTTTATGCCCGTTGTGCAGTGAAATCTTCCACTGACTTCCCTAAAATTACCTGCAATTTTCTCAGACCAGTGGCGTTAAAAATAAGCAATATCTTTGACAGCTTATATATAAGTATAATTAATAGAAGTATAAAAGTAACTTCTTTAAACTTGCATTATTGTTTATTGAATTAATTAGTTTTTTTATATATAAAAAAATAGTAAATACTTTTAATATTAAATATTATATACACACAATATATTTATACATGCATTATGGTGTAAAACCAGTGTGTAAATATCCATGATTTGATTATCACAATATTAGCCCTGGAAAAAAATCACTGGAAAAATTATATTGGTCAACTTACCCCCAGATGACTCTTCTTACCCACTGACCAGGAGCAACTTACCCCTAACCTAGGGCAAGTTGACCCAATAGATCACCTTTTTTATTTATTTTTCAAGGCCATATGTTTATGGCTTTCTGTCACAGGGTCATTTTTTATAATATCAAGTGATAGCAGTCACCTTGAAATAAAGGTAGCTCCAGTAGCGGATTTAGGCATGGGTGACGTGCAGTTGCCCACGGCTGCATCTTGCGGGAGGGCGGCACGAGGCACCCACACAGGTGTGGGTTTTTTTATGCTTTGGCAATATTGTTAATGTGAACAATTGTGACAAAAAAAAAAAAAAAAAAAAAAAGCTTTGTTGACTGGGTGGCTTGTACATCCAGTACACACTAGCAAACGTTCCTCACTTTATAACTTTATTTCCACAGAGTATTGAAAATGGCTACAGTTTAACTGCATAAAGATCTAACCGTGCTGTTAATGAAAGTATGAGGCGCTCCTTTGACCTGACAGGTTCTGACATGAACTGGCAGCTGACCAACAGCTTTTTAAACTTCCCTCTGTGTAGAACTGCAGCAGTGGAAACTTCTGGAACAGATTTGAGGCTTTGCAGTACAGATCTGGTCTTTGTCCAGCAGTCTAGGAGAAGCCATGTTGGACCATCCAAACTCCCAGGTAACAAGCAAGCATGACAAGCTCACCATGGTACACTAATGAAAAGTCAGAGACATTTTGTTATTCTGTGCCCCGGGATGCGTGCATAGTGTAATTTGGTGACAGCCGAGAGGTCAAGACATTGTGTTTGAGTGTCAGCTCGAGTTAATGTGCCGTAATGATCATTTGAACTGAGTGGCGTATCCTGCTGTTTCACTGAAAGTCCGTTTGGAGTGGCATAGCTAATTATGTGGCGCGCATGAGTCATATGTTTGATTCGCGTCCAACTAGCATCACCATCCTGTTGATATCACAACATCAAAACACTACCGAGCCTCCCACGGTTAACTGTCAGCCTCAACGGTTTAGTCATTGTGTTGTAGGCATGCCGATATATAAAGTGTTCTTAGAGCAGACAATGCTCTACAATTTCTCATTTGGCCCCTCAGGTCTCCTGCAGAAGTACTGAATATTGCAAGAGGTCTCCACAACTAACTTAGTGATTAAAACAACGTTTCTCACGAGCTGTCGTCAACTTTCCCCCATTGTGAACAGTCTGACCACCAATAACCAAGCGTTTTTGCTCGTAAAGCAGCTTTCAATGGTTTGGTCTCCCCGAGTGATTTTTCTTTAATGTCTTCCCAAGGCTATATTGAATTAAGTGTCTGTCAGCTGTATAAGCCTTGCCATATTTCCTTTTCACTGCGAGACCCCAGAGTTCAGTATCAGATTCCCTGCATGCTGGCATTTAATGCGTGCTCTTGCCCCTGTGTAGTTCACCAATCAAATTCCCTGGGCTGTGGACTACATAAATTGAGTGTCAAATGTTTTCACTTTCCATTTTTATTTGTTCAGGAGAGCATAATTATGTCCGAAGTACAATCAACCAAGCGGTTAGCACTGGGAAAGTATCTTCCAAGCATTTCAAAACAAAGCCACTTAATTTCCCCAGAGGAAATTAAGAGACAGACAGACTGTCTGTCTGTCTGTCTTTTCAATTTATTTTTCTGTCCGTCCATTGGTCTGTCTGTCTGAATGTTTACCTATCTGTCTACCTTTCTTTCTGTCTATCCATCTTTTCTTTCAAGCTTTCGGTCTGTGCATCCATCATCCATCTATTGTGCCAGTCAGTCGTTCTGTCTATCTATCTATCTATCTTTCTATCCATCTTTCGTCTGTCATCCATCTATCAGTCCTGTCTGTCTGCTGTCTAGAATTTTTGTCTATATGTCTGTCTGTCCATCATCCATTCATCCTGTCTGTCTGTCTGTCTCTCTGTCTGTCTGTCTATCTATACATCCATCTTTTCTATCTATCTGTCTAGCTGTCATCCATCCATCTCTCCATCCCTCCATCCATACATCCATCCTGTCTGTCTGTCTGTCCATCCGTCAGTCTGTCCATCTTTTTATCTATTTGTCCATCTTTTTGTCTATTTGTCCATTTGTCAGACATCCATCCATCATGTCTGTCTTTCTGTCAGTTCATCCATCCATCCATTCATCTTTCTATCTGTCCATCCATCCATCATCCATTCATCCTGTCTGACTCTCTGTCTGCTGTCTGTCTGTCTGTCTCACCGTCTTTCTTTTCTATCTGTTCATTCATTTGTCGATCCATCCATCATCCCTCCATCCATCCATTCTTCCATCCTATCTGTTCGTCTGTCACAGCATTGAATTTCATAACAAAGAATGATTTCTCAAATCCAGCAACCAAAAAATCTAAATCCATGTTATTCCACTTTCATGGCAGCTAAGCATTAGACAGTAGGTTGTCTCTTCAAAAGATCAAATAAGTGGTTTGCATTTATCCTGCCATCATCCTCGCATGCCTCATAGATTTCTGTCTGAGTCATCAGCACTGAAAGAGCAAGGGAAATGGGGCTGATCGAGACTATTTTGCAAATTTGCCAATTATAAGTGAAGCTTGAACTGAGATCAGCCATAGATATCGGCATGTCAATGAAACAGACAGAAAATATGAGGTCAAACAGCCAATTCTTTTCCTCATAGTTTGTCACATCGACACCTTGAACACTTGCCTCCTGTTGTAATTGATTAAATATAGGAGCTGAGTTTGATTATGACAGTGTGATATGGATACCTCCCTTGATGCAAAATATTGATACATAGGAGCAAATGTCTGAATCTTTTGCCATTGTTTAGTGTCGGTCTTGTTTAAAACATGTGCTTATAGTATCATGTCAAGACACCAAATCTGAAATTAAGGCCACACTAAGAACTATTCACTGTTCATAGATTTTGACCACAGAGGAAAAAAAAAGTTGAATAATTTTCAGAAAATTGAGCCTCTTTTAATAATAAATTATGTTAATTTCAAATACGTCTTTTGAAGCCTTTCAATAGCTTTGTGTGAGGAACCTGACATTTAAGACAGTTGCTGGTAATCTTCCCCTTTACCAAAGCTAGCATCTAGTCCACGTTCAGGTCAAGAATAAACATTTTTAAATAAATATATTTTAAAAAACCTGCATCGTGTTTTGTCACCAGATCATCATAAGTGAATAACAACTTCAATTTTGGCTTGTCCCTCACACAAAAATATTATATTATATGAACTCTCATTGTATGGCAAGAGCTGCATAAAGATTCTTCGAAAGAATTTTACTTTTGTGTTCCACAGGAAAATAAATAAATAAATAGATAGATGAATTGATTAATTAATTAATTAATTAAGAACTTTTCCTTTAAATTCCACATCAGGTTTTCATCTTATTGGTGAGTAATATCAAGCAGAAGGAAACTCTTAGCATCAGACACTTCATCCAAAAAGATATTCATTTGGCTACAAGTTGAATGTGTTTTAATTACATTCGCATTTATTAGTTTTATCTTTTCTATCAGCAGATGCTATCTGGTGCACATCAGGAGTCAACTATCCCACCATGGTAAATCAAACACCTACTGCTAACTTGACATATGTCTTTATCCAGATGCCAACCACCTGGGCCAAGGCAAAATAATCTGAGCTCCCAAAACTGCACATTTTGTGCAGGGCGTTTTACAATGTTTTCACATTGTTTTTTATTATCCATTCTACACTTAGATTACTTAAAACTACAGTAAGAGGGAAGAGGCTATAACCTAACATTGGCCCCATTTATACCTTGTATTAACAGCCATCTTGGGTGGGATCCAATCGCAAGTTGACAGCTCTAAATACAGGTGTATTTGCAGGTGTGTAAAAAAAAAAGGTCCAGAATGTTTTGTGATTTGATCACTCAATCCACATTCAGAGGTTGTCAGAAACTCATGTGCCCACAAGGACAGCCTACCTAAAACATAATCCAGGAATTTTGCTGCATATGGGACCAAATTACATTATGTTCAACATGCTCACACAGGAAATCGGCATGCTACTTCTGAATGTATAGGTAACTTGAAATCGCCCATTTCTGTCGAATTACTGAGAAGCTCTGAGACACAGGTTCTAGACCTATGGAAACCAGGAAGTAATTGTGTTAACATAAACAAAAGTGAGCATGATTCGGTAGTTGCATTTTCACTCTAAAATTACATTTTTACTCCATTGACGGTTAGGTTTGGGGTTGGGGTTTGGTTTGGTTTAGGGGGTAGGGTTAGTAAAATATGCATTATGTTGACTGTATTACATAATCTACAACTAAAATACGACTCCCTTTTGGTGCCACCCTGTGGACATTCTACCTGAAACTGGTCAACAGCACTTCCAGGTTCGGCCACTGGGGGAAGCAGTTCAAATATCGGTAAGCACAGATCGATATCTGCAGCAGAACTTTTGACCTCCTGTCACCAAATTCACATTGTGATCACTTTTATTTGGTTTCTTTCTTTCTTTCTTTCTTTCTTTCTTTCTTTCTTTCTTTCTTTCTTTATTCAGATCCACATTAGCTTCCAGAAGTGGTTGCTAGTCTTCCTGGGGTCCACACAAAAATTACACAGTAAAAATAGCATGCATACAATGCAAAACATAAAAATCTCTGTAGTCAAATCACCACATTATGGTCTTATGGTGAATATTATATTAGGCTGCACATGAAATATGGAACAGAATAAAATAAATCACCAAACATAATAACAACAATAATGAATTGAAAACTAAAATAAATCTGAAAAGCACATAAATTAACCTATGCCATTTTAAGCATATCTTTACATATTCTTTTTGAACAAATATGTACTTTTACTTTGTCTTATATTGATGTGAAGTGTATTCCAGGCAGCTGAACCTCGATACAAAACAGTTCTCTTCATTGAGTTTGTTTGTGGACATGGCAAAAGAAGCTTAGCCATGTTCACTTGATGAGTCTTATACTTGTAACCACAAGTATACTTCAAGCTTTTCAAAAAAATAAACATGGTATGTGATACCTGATGACTTTATAAAAGTATACCATGATTCTTAGATCCAACTTAGCCTGCACAGAGAGCCATGTTAATTTTCTGTGCATTTCACAAATATTGGTATCAAAAGGACAATGAAGCACTAGTCTTGCTGCTCTATTCTGTACAATCTGAAGTTTTTTAAGATATTTCTCAGATGCACTCGACCACTGTATTGGGCAGTACTCAAGGTGTGATAAAACTAGTTACTGCACCACTACCTATAAAACAGAAGATGAAACAAATGGAGAGCACTTCCTAGAGACAGCAATGCTTTTTTCCAACATGCTTACAATGTGATTTACATGTATATGATCAGATCAAGACAACAAATTATTAAGTTTCACCCCTAGTAAATTTACTTTTGTAACCTGCTCCACTGGAATCCCATCAATAGATACATTTAAATCCGTAGCCTTGATGAGGATATTCCTGTTACCAAAGACAATACATTTTGTTTTTGCTATATTCAGTATCAGTTTATTAGTTCTAACCCAGTTTGTAATTGTTTGCAACTCAACACTTAGATTACTTTGAAGTTTGTCTGATCTTGATGCTACAGAGAACATTGTGGAAACATCTGCTCATTTACACAAAATTATCTTCTCCAGAAACTTTTGTCATACCAAATGAGCATTACAACCACTGTCAGCATTATGTAAAGAGTAAAATCACTGAAAGTTGATACATCTTTGAAAACCTTTCTGGGAAATGTATTAAAAGTGTACACATTCCAATCTATATTAAGTGTACGTTACACTTTCCTGAACAATAAATCATGATTAATTGGCCTAGCGAAGTAGTAAAACATGGCGTTTTGACCAGCAGAGGAAGATGTGTTGTTGTACTTCCAGATGAGTCTTGGCAATTATCTTGGACTGGATCCTTTGGACAACAAAAAAGCATTTTCGTTGGACTATTCTTCTTTGTCTTCACCCTTTTTTATGCCCACAGACATACATACGTTAACGCTACATTTTTCAGCAGCAAATAAATCTCCTCTCCTTTGGGAGTTGTTTATTATCAAGCTAGCATGTTGCCACTTTGTAGGAATTTTTGACAACTCCTCTGGAACAGAGGTTATGACTTCTCAGTATAGCTTCTTCTGAAGGGCATGCCATCAACATACAGTACTGTGCAAAAGTTTTAGGCACTTGTGAAAAATGTTGCATGTGAGGATGTCTTCAAAAATAATGACATAAATAGTTTTCATTTATCACTTAATGTCATACAAAGTCCAGTAAAACATAAAAAAAGCTAAATCAATATTCGGTGTGACCACCTTTGCCTTTAAAACAGCACCAATTCCCCTAGAGACACCTGGACACAGTTTTTCTTGGTTGTTGGCAGATAGGATGTTCCAAGCTTCTTGGAGAATTCACCACAGTTCTTCTATCTGTTTAGGCTGTCTCAATTGCTTCTGTCTCTTTATGTAATGTTTATGTAAACAACTTTTGGGAACCTCTTCCAACATCCCAAAGAATTATGGAAGTAATCTTCTGCTCTATCTTTGCAGAACTGCAAAGTATAATTACATTACAATTTATTTTGACACTATTTCGGCCTACCCTCAAGGTCCATGAGAGGAGATAAAACAAAAGAAACGATAAGCTGAAACAAGCATCAGCAAGGATGAAAAAAGAATGCAACTTTTGCATTCACCATTTGAGTGTTTAGGTTAGTGCTTTGCTATGCATTGCAGCTGCAGTTTGTAAGCTGACAATGCTTCTGTTCAACTATTTTCCCTCTTCATGCCTTAAAAACAGCTTCCCCAGCAAGATGTTCTGCTTGAGTTTCCTCTTTCCGGTAGCACTAATGATCAGAGATACTTATTTCAGAAGAAAATTTGGAGTCAGTAATAATTCATTTTGTTGAACAGCATTTAAATCTTACTCATCCAAGCGTAATGATGAGCAGCCCCTTAAAGAAACAGTTGAACCAAAACTGAAAATTCTGTCATTATTTGCTCATTTTTGAGGAACCATTACGCAACGCTTGCCATACAATAACAGTTCATAATGATATCTGTCTAGCTCCAATAAGCACTAAAATCACCAAATACTGCTAATTTTTCTCTCAGCCAAAACTTTCATATTCAAAAATGGTGCGTCGCCATCCTTGACAGAAAAAATGGTATTGGCTCTTGTGCGTGTAATCAGTGTTGGTGATTAATACGATTTCAAAATTTAAGTACTTGTAATTGCATCACATTTTTAAATGTTCATACAGTTACTTTTTTAATGGATTACATGTTTACATATCGGTTACATTACTGCAAGTAATGAGTTTGATGAAAGTGTGTAAAGAAGTGTAAATTCCTATTTGATACAATTAAAGTTAGATTTTCATTAAAGCATGCAATAAGTAATCCAAAAGTAATTCATATGTAATCAGATTATATTACCAACAAATAGTAATTTAAAAGATTACGTTACCAATTACAGTTTTAGTTATGTAATTTGTAATCTGTACCAGATTACATCGGTGGCGTTTCACAAAAACCTAGAGTATGGCAACCCGCCCCCCCCCCACACACACAAAAAATATCTTCCCAAAAAGATGCCAGCAGAGCGAGGCAAAGAGTGGCGCAACTCGATAAAACAGGCGAATATAGCGATAACGATCATATCAGCTCTTAAAGGGAATCTCTACGTGCAAAGTTGCGAACGTTCTTTCCTTTATCACATGCATTTCCTTTATGAAATTTACATGTAATTTACCAAACAGGGAAAAGTTTAAAGCAATTATCTTAAACAAACTAATTAACTACACATATGTTTGTTATTATTACTATACGATCAGTACAGTATGATCTATTATTTTTACACAATCAATGCTTTGTTCATCATATGTTTTCAGTGTTTCGTTTACACAAATATGTTCGGCATGTTGTCAGTGGGCCTATTGCAAGTGCACAATATAAAACAACTCAATTCCCTCTGAATTTAATTTGTAATTCAATCATGTGACCACTTTGGTCCTGCACACAAATGTGTCAGTAATTTATTGATTTATGCTATTTAATTATTTTATCAAACATAATTTTTTTCTTCTTTTTTTCTTTCATTTATCTATTTTATGCCCTAATTTTAAAATATATATTATTATATATTAGATAAAAAATACAAATAAAATAAATAAAAAAAAAACAGGCTTATGTAGGTATATAGATATAAATAGACCTTTATAATTAGTCTATATTCTATTAAAATATAAATAAAATGAAACATTTAATTATCATGATCACATTGAATACGTCTGAATAAAGTGCATAAAGTGTAAGACATTAACTGTTAAATTGTGTAATTTCATGATTGTCCTGCAGGTGTCTGGATAAGTCAGATATGTCCTTACTCCAGAACACTAGATCTATGATCAATTTCAAGTACTTTATTTACAATGCCTTTGGGAAACAGTCCATAATTCTAGATAATTCGTACAGTCGTTTCTATGATATAATAGGGCTTATAATGCTTTGGGGATACGAGGCCGACACAGACTGAAGTGACGTGCAAACTGCATCTTAATGAGGCATATATTTTCCCAGTTTTATCTGCATGCTAGGGTATGGCAGCTGCCATACTCTGCCATATGCAAACACCACCCCTGCCAGATTATATTTCAGAAATAATCAACCCAAACCTCACGTCGTAGAAACGTGATAGACCATTTTCTGAACCCGAACAAAGGCTAGACTCGAGCTTAGGCAAATAAGAAGATAATCAGTGGATGATGACATGTTTAAATAAAAATCAAATTGCATTATGTTGTATTGAGTCTAGAGGAAAATTTGCAGTGAATTATGTCTTAAATTTCAGACTTTCAGAAGATTTCAGAAGACTCGGAATGTAGTCACATGGACTACTTTTCTGATACTGTGTGTTTTTTGTATTTTTTGTAGCTTGACAGCCATGGACACTATGAATTTCTATTAACTTGAAAAGGCTGCATTTATTATTGTGTTCCACAGAAAAAAATAATAATAACAGCATAAAGGTTTGGAACAATATTAGTAAATAATGTCAGGATTTTTGGTGAACTATTCCTTTAGGCAAGCATTAGTAAGTCAACCTCACATTCATGGTGATCCAGCCTTTGAAATGGCCTTGCTGATCATTTTGAGGCCTGGTGGAAGGATCTTTGGACTGGATGAGTGGACAGCATGCAGAGCTTTCTCACACCCCAGGGCCTCTGGGGGCCTCTCTGGCCCAGAGCTCTTGGCAGGCAGAGAAGCTCCGGTGGTGGTGTCTCCTTGTGGTGTTGTCTGTAGTGCATCCAGCGCTGGAGCTGTGCTCTGTCAGGGAGAAAGCTGCCTGCAATTTGAAGAGAGGCAGAAAGCAACATAATGTGTATGTGTGTGTGTGTGTGTGTGTGTGTGTGTGTGTGTGGACCACATGTCCCCACAAGGATAGTAAAACCTGAGATCACCTACCTTGTGGGGCCCAGCCAGCCCTTGTGGGGACCACCCGTTTTTTATCAGGCTGTTTTAGTGAGTATAATCAGGCAGGGCCGTTTCAGACCATTCTGGCGCCCTAGGCGAGATGCCTATTGGCGCCCATGTTCTGGGGGGGTGAGGGGGTGTTTGGGGAGCGTGGCAGTGGCCTCCTCTTTGGCGCCCTATCTGTTTGTCTTGTGCATCATTCGACACCATCCCCCAGTACTACAGTATATTGCAAACTGAGGTAAGCCTACTGATAAAACAATGCATTCTGTGCATTAGATGCACTATAAGTTGCTTTGGATAAAAAGTGTCAGCCAAATACAAAAAAGTATACATCAATGTCAGAATTATATTGAAGTAATTGTTTTGACATAGGCAATTGTTTTGGAAAAGACAAATGTGTCAGTATTACAGTACACAAAAAAAGTAAATAATTAGTCATTTAGAAGTCAGTTGAAACCAATGTGATTTAACAGTGCACTCACTAGGAAAGTCCTTTCTGTAGAGTCATGGTTTTAAGTCTTGTTGAACGGCACAATTGTGACAATGGAAATCTCTAATTACTATATAATATAATGTTATATTGATATAATATACAACAGTTAGTTCCGGTCCTCGAATCTGATTGGACAAGAGACGTTCCATGAGCACTGATGGTCTCACACCATCAGCACTCGGATGCTTCACTGTGTGCATCACTCCGCTTGTGTTCGTGCCATTCTAAACTAAAGTGTAAGAGCAGTGCATATCTGTTAAGAGCTACTGTTTGTGTCTCTTTTTACATGTTTTTTTTTTTTTTTTTTTACATTACATATGTTAGCCAGCAGGTCAAATCAAATCAAAATCACTTTTATTGTCACACAGCCATATACACAAGTGCAATAGTGTGTGAAATTTTTGGGTGCAGTTCCGAGCAACATAGTAGTCATGACAGTGATGAGACATACACCAATTTACAATAAACATCAAATTAACACAAAACAATTTAAAATCTAATATACACATAATTACACACAACACAATATACAAATAATAACATACACTGTACAGTATACAATACACACAATATAGAATACACATTATACAATAAAAAAATATGTTTAGTATATATAAAATGTACAGTAGGTTGTATTGTACTGTATTGACATTCAGGCTGTCGGTTGATAGTAAGCTGCCAGTGTGTTGTTAAGATAAATTATATTATTATTATATTATATTCTATGACAGTCCGGTGTGAGATATAAGAGTAATAAAGTGCAGTGCTGATGTATTTTGATCGTGGGAGATCAAGATTTCAAAAGTCTGATTGCTTGGGGGAAGAAGCTGTCATCAAGTCGGCTGGTGCGGGTCTTGATGCTGCGATACCACCTGCCTGATGGTAGCAGTGAGAACAGCCCATGGCCTGGATGGCTGGAGTCTCTGATGATCCTCCGAGCTTTTTTCACACACCGCCTGGTATATATGTCCTGGAGGGAGGGAAGCTCACCTCCGATGATGTGTCTGGCAGTTCGCACCACCCTTTGCAGGGCTTTGCGGTTGTGGGTGGTGCTATTGCCGTACCAGGCGGAGATGCAGCCAGTCAGGATGCTCTCTACAGTGCTGGTGTAGAACCTTGTGTGGATGTGGCGGTTCATTCCAAACTTCCTCAGCCGTCTCAGGAAGAAGAGGCACTGATGAGCCTTCTTCACAACGGCTTCAGTGTGGATGGACCATGTGAGGTCCTCAGTGATGTGGACACCCAGGAACTTGAAGCTGCTGACTCTCTCCACTGGTGCATTGATGGTGATGGTGATGTCCCCGGTCACAATGAATGCAGCCTCAGGGTGCGTGGTTTCCTGCTTGCTTATAATCCCATACAGTTCCTTGAGTGCCCGGTCTGTGTTGGCTTGTGGGGGGATGTACACAGTTGTGATAATGACCGCTGTGAATTCCCTCGATAGCCAGAATGGTCAACACAGAAGCATGAGAAATTCCAGATCAGGAGAGCAGAAAGACTTGATAGAATGTATGTTCCTCTGATCACACCAGGATTTGTTGATCATAAAACATACACCACCACCTCTGCTTTTACCTGAGAGGTCTTTCGCTCTGTCCGCTCGGTGTACGGAGAACCCCGCGGGTTCAATGGCTGAATTTGGCATCTCAGCAGACATCCAAGTTTCTGTAAGGCAGATAATGCAGCAGTTCCTCGTCTCTCGTTGGAAAGAGATCCGCGCTCTCATCTCACAGAGCTTGTTGTCCAGAGACTGAACATTTGCCAGTAGAATACTGGGTAGCGGGGGTCGATTTGCGTGACGTCTTACTCTGATGAGAACGCCGGCTCTGTTTCCCCTTTTCCTTTTGCGTTTACTTGGCCGGGCAGCCCAGACAAAGGGCTCAGCTGGTGTGTTTGTAAACAGCGGGTTTGCATTGAGGAATTTGAAGTCCGGTTTACGTTGTGTAATTGCAGAACCAATGTCCAGAAGTGTTTGTCTGTCGTAGACAATAAGGCAGACAACATCCAAGACAAAAAACATAAAAACTGTAAACAAAACAAACAAAACACTACAATGTTGTCTCGGAGCTCGCAATGCAGCAGCCATACTCGGCACCATCTTGAGTCCCTTTTGAGGTGGTGGCAAAAGATAATTTTTGTGTGTAATATGAGCCAGTTAGGTGACGTGAAGTGAATCCGCGTCAGCCATTGTTTACATACAACAGCTCTTCATGATTGCTTGTATTACTACTACACTACTAAAGCTAGGAAATAGCTTTAAACGGCTTTAAACGAACAACTTCAGCATTACGGCTCATCACAGATCAGAGACACAACAGAGTGATTAATTACACAACTCAAGGCACTTACCTCTTACCGATCTTTCCACATTGGAGAGGACATACTGTTTAAAATGGCGGAGAACATTGTGGTTTCTATAGTGAAAGACTCTTGCGCACCGGCTACCACAAAATAGGGAGAAATACCTCCGCTTGGACGCTATTTTTCCACTGAGAAAGCTGATCTTCAGAAAGCTGACAGCATCTCTGCTTGGGAGTGGCAACAGGTGATCGCACATGCTCCATCTCTCTCTCTCTCTCTCTCTCTCTCTCTCTCTCTCTCTCTCATCACACACACACACACACACACACACCCATCCTTGTTTATCCAATAACTTGTTAGAAACAGCACAAGCCATGATACTATTTCTGAAGTGACATTTTTTAATTACTAACGAAGGCTTGGATGCATCATTTGCGTTTTTATGACCGTACTCGGTTTTTCCTAATTTTTTTGCATTTACTTGTCATTGAACCGTTGTATATAAGCAATATCACACTCACGCTATATGGCCCAAAATCAGCACTGCTGTGGTTACCTACGGCACTCAGCCTGTGGCCGAATCACAGCAGTGCTGATGAAGGGCCATATCGCACTCTTGCTTATGTGATATTGCTTAAATATACTTTGAATGCAATGCAAGTAGTTCTGCCAGATGCTTTATACCAATTTAAATAAAAACGTATATTGCACTACAGTGTATTACTGGAATACAGTAAAAAATGCTGTATTACATTAATGAGAATCTATTGGGAATCAGCAGTGACAATGATGAGAATTACAATTAAAACAATAAATAAAAATAGAATAAGAATACAAAAAATCAGAGAGAGAGAGAGAGAGAGAGAGAGAGAGAGAGAGAGAGTCATAAACAGTCCTAAACATAGGCTTAATTATACTTCTTTAATACCAAATGTATTTTTAACATTCCTAAATATAAGCTTCATTATATTTATGCCATTGTTTTTTTTTTTTTGGGGGGGGGGGGGGGTTGATATATTTTAATGGGATTCACCCATAAATAATTTCCTATGGCATAAGTGCAAATGATCTTGGTGCATGCAAAAGACAGTAAATATTAGCATTAGCCTAGATGATCATTTAAATAATGCCTGGACAGTGGTGATACTTTACCACCATTTTTGACTTTGTGATCTGTGCCACTTGAGCTTTGCCCTTCTAATATTTTTTGCCAGCTTTCTAACCCCCTGCCAGCATGTCTTTGCCTCCACCCATCCTTTCTCAACTCCATTCCAAGTGCACACAGGGTGAGGCTACAGCACGTGAAGGCAAGGACAGAGACTGCTGCTGCATTAGGAGTCACTAGACTCATTCAAATTCCCCCTCATCTGGCGGGGGTCGGCGGGGCCGCACACCAATTTTAATCAAGCCCCAGCCGTGTGTGAGAGTGGCTTTTAGCGCCACAGCATTAGCATTTACGAGTACATTAGCCATGTAGAATTTCTAACCTCATTATAATGGGACTAGATGTGTCCCTGCTTTCCTGAAATATGCTGAAATATTCCCGCCATTTACTAGTTCTCAACTTTTAAAAATCATGAGATGCGTGAATATTCATGCCTATATTTAATCTTAATGCCATCTGGGTCATTCCTGTTATACAGTACCTTTTGAACTCTGATTTTTTATTATTATTATTATTTAATAAATATGCTTGTGTTGTAATTTATGGAAGTATTTCTATAAAAGGGTATTCCAGACTTTCAGAAGTATGCATAACAGGATGAAAAAACTAAACAAAAAACAAAAATAAAACATGGTAAATAACAGGATGGAAGGAAGAGCTAAAGTCAGTCATTGCTAAGTGAGGGATTGGGAGATAGCTTGTTTGAGGGTGTCAAATTGATGATTGTTATATATACACTGTATATACAGTATATACAGATATCAGCCATCTTTTCAAATTTTGATATATTAATTTATGTAATTTCAGCAAAAAGGATGAAATGATTTAGAGGGATATAAAACAGCTAAAATCACAAAAGTAAACTTTGACAAGGTCTCTGAATTTGAGTTCTCTTGGAATGAGGAAACGGGTGCCGGTTGAACATTCCAACATAACAACACTTGGTGAGTAATTTAGAGCTCGATGTGGGGAGTAATACAAGGACTTTATCTCCCTGTGCAAATTCCCGTAGCCGAGAACCCCAATTATACAGCTATGATGTTCTTGAGCCTGGAGCAAATTCTCCTGTGTTACCCCAGTGTGTGGAGTTTTGCTCTCAGATCAAGAATGTATTGAATTTTGTTTTTGCTGTTTGAAGGTCTCTCCTCCCAATTTTTCCATAGAACGTCAAGCACACTGCGCGGTCGACGCCTGTACAATAATGCAAATGGGGAGAACCCCATGGAGGCTTGCGGGGCCTCTCGTATTGCAAATAATAGGGGCTTGAGCCATTTGTCCCAATTTTGAGCGTCCTCGTGCACAAACTTATGAATCATATTCTTTAGTGTCTCAATAAATCGTTCGACCAAGCCGTCCATTTGGGGGTGGTAAAAACTGGTCCGAATCAATTTAATCCCCAATAATTCATACAGTTTGCGCAGTGTATGTGACATAAATGTCGTGCCTTGCTCAGTGAGGATTTCAATCATTGGATTATAATATTCTATCTCTGCCCAGACGTAAACCTCTTACTTGAATCGCATGAGGATGCAGAATGTGTGTTCATCCGTCCTTTAATTCCGACCCGGTTTCTTGAGGCTCGGGTGATGACGGGAGGCCGTTTCCTCGCTCTGTCGGCGGGCGGTATGGCTGACTGTTTCTCGGTGGGCTGGCGGAAAAATCAGAAATGTCGACTTGATTGAAGATGGAAGAGAAATCTTTAATCTCTTCACTTCTGCAGGCAAACGGATGAAGATGCGAATTGCTCAGCGGTCTCCTTCAGATCCGTTAGAGTGTTCGGTTGAACACAGAGTAATCTCAACTCGTCCAGCGAGATGGAGATTGTATGGCCACAGTTTCAAGTCGGACGTTACTTCCTTGTGCCATGAGGTTGCACCTGAGAGCAGTGATGAGCTACGTCTATACTCGGCGAACAAAGTTGCTGGAAGCAAATCCCGGAAGCATTTCAGAGGTATTTCTACTCCTGATGATGTCATGGTTTGAGGGACGTTCTGTTGTGTGCCTCATCCAATAGGAGTTGAGAGTTCGATCCTTTAGTGAGCAAGGCTTCATGAGATTTGTAGTCTGTTTTGGACTCCCTTTGTTTGATTTTGGCGCGATTTTTATCAGTAAGATTTACGACTTGGTGTGTGGGAGCTTGAGTTAGGTTTTTACGACTGTGTTAGGCCTGCCTTTGTCTTCTATCTGAATACATGAGGCCCAACATATTTAATGTCCTTTTGGGACATTTTCACATTTTCACCGTAATAATTACTAGAAATGTTTCAAAACCTCTCTTCTTATTGACAAATTCATCCAGATCTGACAAGAGCCCTTAAAGGGATATTTCACCCAAAAATTTTAATTCTCATTATTTACTCACCCTCATGTCACCCCAGATGTGTATGACTTTCTTTTTTTAGAAGAATTTCTCAGCTCTGTAGGTCCATACAATGCAAGTGAATGGGTGGCAACATTTTAAAGCTTAACAAAATCACATAAATCAGCATAAAAGTAATCCATAAGACTCCAGTGGTTAAATCAGTATCTTCAGAAGCGATGTGACAGGTGTGGATGAGAAACAGAGAAACAGATCACATTAACATTCTTCTTGTGTTTTTGGTGATTCACATTCTTCTCTGCATATTTCCCCCTGATGGGCAGGGAGAAGAATGTCTAGCAAAAAATGACAAATATTGATGTTTCTCACCCACACCTGTCATATCACTTCGGAAGATATGGATTTACCTACTGGAGTCTTATGGATTACTTTTATGCTGCTTTTATGTGCTTTTTGGAGCATCAACATGTTGGCCAACAGAGCTAAAATATTCTTCTAAAAATCTTAATTTGTGTTCTGCAGAAGAAAGGAAGTCATACACATCTGGGATGGCATGAGGGTGAGTAAATGATGAGAGAATTTTCATTTTTTGGTGATCTATCCCTTTAAAGTGATAGCTCAGCCATTATTTAATAATCTGTCATCATTTCCCTACCCTCATGTTGTTCCAAACCAGTGTGACCCTTTGAATTATGTGGAACACAAAAAATATGTTAGACAGAATGTTAGCGACTGACAGTCTCAGTCACGATTCACTTTCAAAATATGGAGAAAAACAAAAACATTCACTGAAAGTAAATAGCGACTCAGGCAAACATTCTGTCTAATATCTCCTTATTGCTTGGAAGAAAGAAAGTCATATGGGTTTTGAACAACATGATGGTGAATGATGACAGAATTTCCATTAATAATAATTATTATTATGTAATACATGTTAAAAGTGTATTATGTAATGGAATATAGGGGAGTTAACATCTATTATGTCATTTGTGAAAGTAACGAGTTACTACTTGAGTATTCTTTTAATTGGATACTTTCTTACTCTTACTCAAGTAATTATATAAGTTAGTACTTTTACTTCTACTTGAGTAATTATTTTTTAAAGTAATTGTACTTTTACCTGAGTATAGTTCTTTTGCTACACTACCCACCTCTGATAGTAATAAAACAAAATTTTGGGGAGGCCTAAACCTCCTTTGTCAATTGGTCTATGTAAATTACTGAAATGTAACCGAGGTCGTTTACCATTCCAAATAAAATACTTTGATATTCTATCAAATTGTTTAAAATAAGAAAGAGAAACTTCTAAAGGGAGATACTGTAGTAGATAATTTAATTTGGGGATACAATTCATATTTATAACATTGACCTTCCCTGCTATAGGCAAATGTAGTGAAGCCCACCTATCCACATCACACGAGAAACTTGTCATTAATGGGTCAAAATTTAAGGGTTTAACTTTAAATCTCTCAAATTTGCTGGAAAATAAAATACCTTAATACCTAATGTTTTGCTTGGGCCATTGAAAGGTGCCAAGTTGGAAAACCGTACTCTGCGTAATCGATTAGCCATAATTTTAGACAATATTTTTACATCTATCTGGATCAGGGAAAGTGGACGATAACTTTTACATTCATTTGTGTCCTTATCTTTTTTTTAAGAATGAGACTGATCGGGGGCCTGGGTATCTCAGCAAGTAACCAACCAGGTCTCCTAAGCAGCCAAATTGGCCCAGTTGCTAGGGAGGGTAGAGTCACATGGGGTAACCTCCTCGTGGTCACTATAATGTGGTTCTCGCTCTTGGTGGGGCATGTGGTGAGTTGTGTGTGGATACCACGGAGAATAGGGTGAAGCCTCCACACGCGCTATGTCTCCGTGGTAATGTACTCAACAAGCCACGTGATAAGATGCTTGAGTTGACAGTCTCCGACGCGGAGGCAACTGAGATTCATCCTCCGCCACCCAGATTGAGGCGAGTCACTACACCACCACGAGGACTTAGAGCGCACTGGGAATTGGGCATTCCAAATTGCCGGAGATAAAGGGGAGAAAAAAAAAAAGAATGAGACTGATCAGGGCATGCATCATGGTTGCCGGTAGTTCACCTTTCTTTAATGACTCTTTGTAAACTAACATAAGTGGAGCCAGTTCTGTGACATAAGACCTAAAAAAATCTGCGGCAAATCCATCTGGCCCCGGTGCCTTCCTGTTGGAAAGGCTTTAATTACCTCAACAAGCTCATCCAAAGTAATATCTGAGTCAAGAAAGTATTTTTGATCACTTGTCAGTTTAGGAGTTCTAATGGCTCTACGAAGATGCTAATACCCTTATCGGTAGATGAAGACGTGGAGCAATAAAGATCAAAATAGAATTCTTTAAAGGCCTTATTAACATCTGTGGCAGAAGTAAATATATTGCCTTCAGAAGACTTCACTGAAGGATGGTAAAAAACTCTTTCTGTTTTATGTATCTGGTAAGATGTTTCCCTGCTTTGTCCCCCGACCTAAAATATGTATGTCTTGCCCTGAATAACCAAAACTCTACCCTCTGTGACAGAATAGTATTGACCTATATTTTAGCTGAGTCAACTCTCTAAGACCATTGGATGACATTTGGCACTTCAGCTCTGTTTCAGCACTTTTAATAGTCTTTTCCAACTCTATAAATTCTTGTGCTTTGATCTTTTTAATGAATGAGGCATATTGTATGATCCACCCCCAAAGAACTGCCTTAAGCTCCTCCCATTCCACACCCACAGAGGACACTGAGGACCAGGATTTTCTTTTCTCTATAGTGTCTATTATAACATCTGTAAACACACCAAAGCATGATCTGAGACTGAAATGTCCTCAATTGAGCAGTCAGTGGCAGATGGTATAAGTGACTTAGATAAAAAAAAAAAAAAAAAAAAATCTTATGAACTGATGAATAAAGGTGCAGTCCCTCTCAGAGGGATTCAAATGTCTCTAAATGTCTGTAAGACCAAGATAGTTACACATCTTCTGTAGTGTCAACTTTGCTCTAAAGGGTCTACACACTTTTGCATCACTATGATCAAGGATCGGATCCATTAAAAGATTTAAATCTCCCCCCAAAACCAGATCATGGAGGATCCCAGCTGCTTGTAACTTCCCCTCAAGATCTATAAAAAAAAGGTTCTGATCATCAGCATTGGGTACATAAATATTAGCCAAAATAAGATTTTGCCCCTGTACTTCAGCCAAAACAATAATGACTCTTCCTAAATGATCTTTTATCTGTTTGAGACATTTAAACGGTAAATGCTTACTTATCAGTGTGGTTACTCTCCTGCTCTTACTTGAACCAGCACTGCAAAACACATGCCCACCCCATGCTCTACCAAGTTTTTCAGCTTCATGTGAAGAAAGGTGCATTTCATGAAGGAACACTATATTCTTTTTTTTACGCTTAAGAAAAAATACAACCTTCCTTTTATAGGGTGCCCAAGCCTATTAATATTCCATGTGGAGAGAAATATTTTACCTATATGAAAGTGTGACATATTGACATGAAAAGAAAAACTGTGTACCCAAGGCTAAATTATATACGTAGACCACAATTCAACAGTGATGTAACCATAAAATCCTTAAGAACCCACAGAACAAAAAGATTACAAAAATTAGCTTCAACCTTGCACATAACAATCCCAACTGGTGTCCATCCCCCGGAAATTCGATGGTCCATGCATGCACACGAGATTTTCCGCAACACTATTGCTACCAAATTGCTCACGTCCAGTGTTTTTTTTTTTTCCCCACCAATTATTTCATAAAGTCCATAGCTTATTGTGGGCATGTAAAAGTATTGCGCCCATCCTTGCCGTTAATTTTCAGCTTAGCCAGATAAAGCAGAGCGAAGCTTACCTTCTGTTGGTGCAGCAACTTTTTACACTCTTTGAATCTGTCTCGCTTCGCTTGAGTCTCTCTAGGAAAGTCCATAAAAACCATGATGTTGTGGTCCTCCTAGCACAACTGGTCTTTATTTCTTGTGTCTCTAAGAACAAAGTCTTTGTCAGCCGACCACAAGAATCTTGCCAGAATAGATCAGGGTCTGTCACCTGCCCCGGATGCTGACCGAAAACTTTGTGGGTGTGCTCAATTTCGAGCTGGTGGTCCTCTTTGTCAATCAAATTTGGAATAAGCCCATCCAAAAACTTCTTTCCCTAGGGGATTCCAATTAAACAAACATTATTACACCTGCTCCAATTTTCCATGTCCTCTAGTTTTTCCCACACCCATTCCACATCAGCTTTGGTAGCAGGCGGGTTAGCCTGTAGCTCTCTTTCAGCCGACTCCAGAAACTTGTCCTCTTTTTCAACATCATCCATTCTTCTGATAAGGGTGGAAAGTTTCGCCTTCATAGATGTGATCGCTCAACGTATTTCTGCGAGGCCCTCCGTGTCAGTCGAGATTTTCATCAGCGCTGCATAAATGTTCGTGATATCCCAACCTATGTCATGAAGCTCATTTCTGCTATTGACTGGACCTCTGCCATCTTGATCCTGCAAGGTGTCTGATGCGTGAGAACATAAGGGAACCTAGGTGGTTCGTGGAAATTTTCCCATTCGTTTAAGCTGCCATTGGTCAAATAGTAGGTGCGATGGATTGTAGGTTGAATTCGGATCCCCCATACATGCTATATAAGTTATGAGTTGGCATCTTCCCCCTTACTCTTGGAAGGCAGGGCCAAGAGGACAAAGCACTGTATGGACACCACTAGAGGTGCTCTGGGGTTAGAACGGGCATACGGGGGGTTGTCCACCAGTCTCCTAGTGTCCACTCCTCATTAGCTCCATTATAAGTGTCCACAGAGTGTCATTTTGTCCCCTTACCTACTAGTCTTCCCAATGGTCTTCATCACGTCCATGAAGTGTCTACGGTGCCCCCTTGCCACCTAAACTTCACCATAGTCTTCCTCATGTCCACAGAATGCCTATTTGTCCCCTTACCTACTAAATAACACTTTTGCATGCCAGAGCCCCTGGGATGCCCACCGATGCCCATCGTCGCCACAGTTCATGACGGGCGGTGCCTGGACATCCACCAGAGCCATAATATAAGTGCATTTTTGGTCGTTTATGGCACTTCATATTTTTTGGCTGGTTTTCACTCGGTTTTGCCCCAGACCATACGGTGGGTGCCTGCTATGCCCACCCAGTGCCCTTTAAACCCATTTCATTGACTTTCGGCCAAAACGGCACTGAAAAGGCCACCCCCCTTAGTATGTTGTCAAGGGGTTCTTGAGGTGTCACCGTGTAAAATTTGGGGTCTGTATGACCCCCACCGATGCGATCCCAGGGTAAATTTTTAATTCAAATAGGCTTTCTGTGGACAGATTGGTTTTGTTTGCAAATCATGCACTTTATTGAACTGCAAGTTTGATAAATACCACTTTTTGACTGTTCTGGGTGTAAAACAAGTGGTTTAGTTGAGAAAAGACAGCTAGTTAGCTCAGAAGAGGGCACTTCCTGTGTTTTTGCCATAAGTGCCCACCTGCAACTTAATTGACAAGCTCCACGTAGGTCCATATGTTTTTATAAAAAATATAAATGTTTATGAATTGTAAATTGCATAAACGTGTTCAATGGGAAGCCCTGAGCGCCTTGCATGTGGTGTAATCCCAAAACTCATCCAAATAACTATAAATTATCTGATGAATGTACTGGTGCATTTAGGCCTCTCAGGCAGTCTGTCTCATAGGCTTCTATGACAGGCAGAGAGATCTATTGAAAATAATGAAAAATACTTTTTTGCATCCTAGGCCTTAGTCCTTTTAGTATGACGATAAGAGGCACTCGACATATCAGCATGTGATATTTGGGGATCGTGGGACCCCTGGGCACTCTGCCAGGGTGCATCCCACAAGCAACTTATTCCATTCATTTCTATAGGTAATTCGTGTACACCCCTCAGAAAGCTCCAAATGACTCCAATTTGAAATCTATAGCTTCTGGGGTAACTATAAATTGTCTGATGAATGTACTGGTGCATTTAGGCCTCTCAGGCAGTCTGTCTCATAGACTTCTATGACAGGCAGAGAGACCTATTGAAAATAATGAAAAATACTTTTTTGCGTCCTAGGCCTTAGTCCTCTTAGTATGTCGATAAGGGGCACTCAGCGTGTCAGCATGTGCAATCTGGGGTCCGTAGGACCTCAAGGAGCGATGCTACAGTGCATCCCGTGAGCAAATTGTTCCATTCATTTCCATAGGCTTTTCGTGTACAGCACTCCGATCATCCCAAAATTGACATATATGTCTCGTCACGGTGCCCTGTGTCGGTGTCCAGAGTTCTGCAGTCCTGTGACCTTTTTTAATACTTAATTGGCCCAAAAAGGGACAGCGTCCATGGTCTGCTTATGGATTTTGCATTGTTTAAGTTGCAAGTGGGTTGTCTAGAATAGGGGGTTCCATAGGTCACAGGACCTTGACATTTGAGATCCTCGACTGTCAGGGGCCCCCGAATCGGGGGTCTCTAGAACCTTCCTGAGTATAAATCCCAACCCTACCCTAGTTGTCTCTAATCTAATTCAAGAGGCTCTGTTAAGCTGTGAGTGCAAGAGGCCTGTGTGAGAGAATCTTGCATAAACTCTAAAAAAGACTTTTCCTCTTTTCTAGAGCCTCGTGCTCTTGATATCCCAGACCCGCCCCCGTGTTCAGCCAATCGAAGTCCTTGGAGGGGTGGCCAATCCCAAAAATAGGCAGTCAGGGGGCATCAAAGGGGGTCTGTGGACACTGGGGGGCTGCCCCCCAACATTGGGGGCATCAAATAGGTGGCAGGGGGGAAGGATAGGCTGTCCGGGTAGGAAGACACCACCATGTGGAAAGCCAACGAACTGCGAGGAAACAGGCTTTAGAAAGGCAAATTTTGGTGATTTTTAGCCCTGCCCCCAGAGGCCGGGCAGCGCCTCAGGCCAGGTCGGGGGGCCACCCTGAAGGCCGCGGGGCTATCCGGCACTTCGGGAAAAATCATCTAGGGTGCGTCACGCAGCGTCCACAAAGTGTGTCCACAGACTGCACTTTAGGCTGTTCAGATACCCCCTGTTGGACTTCCTTCCCTTAGTACCGTAAGTGCTTTTTAATGTCCCCACAGGCCAAGGATTTCAAATTTTTCAACAACCTGCCCTCCCAGCAGTTTAGCAAACAAAACTATTACAGTTATCACCAGTTAATTATTTTTAAGAGGATAATTATAGCAAAGTTTAAGCAGAGCTCACCTCAAAGCAACCAACCCTTGCATAGCATCACTTGACTTCCCGGTGCTGTTGGCATTGAGATTTTTCCTTCGTGAGATTCAGGACAGTCATTTCCTCATCCGGTTGGAAAACAGGATGGTGGTGTCCTGCATCACTTGACTTCCTGGTGCTGTTGGCATTGAGATTTTTCCTTCCTGAGATTCAGGACTGTCATTTCCTCATCCGGTTGGAAAACAGGATGGTGGTGTCCTACATCAACCTTCAGGGAGGGGTGCGCTCTCGCACCATGCTGAGGCTGGCACACTGCATTGGCACAGGACAATGCTCTGTTTCTCCGAGCTGTGCACGTCCCAT
Source organism: Myxocyprinus asiaticus (assembly GCF_019703515.2). Lineage (NCBI taxonomy): Eukaryota > Metazoa > Chordata > Actinopteri > Cypriniformes > Catostomidae > Myxocyprinus > Myxocyprinus asiaticus. Next base: position 4,359,981 of record NC_059393.1, read on the forward strand.
GTCACTTAAATTTGGTGGTGGATCACCTATCCAGACAGGGTTAGACACCCAGAGAATGGACATTCCATCCTCAGATTAAAGAACAGATTCCAGTCAGAATGGACATGTTGTCTCAGCCGCTGGGCAGCATTTGGCATCCCCGGCCAGACTTACAGAAGTTATGGGTTTGGCCCCTCAATGGGGTGCTCTTATGAATGATAGTTTATCCCTCGCTCTGGTTGATACCATTCTAAATGCTAGAACTCCATCTATGAGAAGGCTTTGTACATTGAATTGGCATATTTTCGCCTCCTGGTGTTCAGTGCGAAGTGAAGATCCGGTTCAGTGCTGGAATTTTAGCGACTGAGCACACACTTTTGAATGGGAAGTTTCTATTGATAAACATTCTCTTGTCTCTCGTTTTATGCGCAGAGTGCGCAGGCATAGACCTTTTCACCCTGTCCGCATCCCTTTATGGGATTTATCAGTGATGATAGAGGTGCTCTCGAGTGCTCTGTTTTAGCCCTTAGCATCAGTTTCGGTCTCTAAGCAAAGGCTGTCTCATTGGTTTGTTTATGCAATTTCGAGTGCTTATGAGGCGCATGGTTTGCCTTCGCCTTTGAGTATCCGGGCTCATTCTATGAGGAGTATGGCATCCTGTGGGCTTTGGCTAGAGCTGTATCCTTGGAGGACATTTGTATGACTGCAGGGTGGTCCTCTCTGCATACATTTGTCAGATTTTATAATCTGGACTAGAGTTTGACTTCTGCTTCCCAGGTTCTCTCTGTTGGAACAGAAGTCATAGTATTTTTAACTTGTTGTGCGGCACTGTATGCTTTCCACACATGCTTAAACAGCTATTGTTCACATGGCTACTGTTCTATGGTATATCGTTCCCCATTGTGTCATCATGTAGCGTGGAGTTCCTGAGAAATGGAATGTCTCAGTTACATATGTAATCTTGGTTCCCTGAGTGGGAATGAGATTCTGCGTAGCTAGCCATACTCTCTAGTAACTGCATAGGCTTGTGCCTCTTGCAGAAAATCTGAGGGATGCCATTATGTGCTGACGCTTAATAAGAGCCCATGATGTAGCTCCTTAGGGGTGCCCCTTAAGCACCATCAGCCAATGAATTGGCATGATTGTATAAGGGCTTCAGACCACGTGAACACTGACATTATCCCCATTGTGTCATCATGAAGCATATTATTCCCACTTAGGGAACCAAGGTTACGTATGTAACAGTGACGATCTTCAATTATCTCAGTTAAATGAAAAAATGTATTTATCTGTATAATAAAGGTGAAGTGTGTAACTTTTTTATGTCAAAATATGTTCTCCTATCCCAGTTTATTTTGCATTGACAATTATAAGTAAGCCATTCATGGGTTTACCTCCCCATAAATATAAACACTGAGCCTCCCAAGCACTATCAAAACATTGATGTTTATATTTTGAGCGGCCTGCTCAGTCCCACCCATCCTTTTCTAGCTCAACTTATAGGGTGAGTTCGGGGGCGTGGCTACATTTAGAAGGCTGTTCAGCCAGAGCTGATGGGGAAATATGAACAACCATGGCAGAGGTGTTACAGAGGAAAATAAATTTAGCTTTGCCTGCAGGTGTTAAAGCCAAAATTCAAAGACATGCTAAAAGACAGCGATAGAGAACGGAGTAAAAGTCGAGGACTTTGAGAATATTTTTGGGGTTCGATGGAGACACAGAACTTGCGGAATTTCTTCTCGACAGGTAAGCTCAAGTTTGCTCAATACTCTCAAGCTTCAGATACATTTGCAACAGCCTGTATATCTGTGGCAGCGGGGGCGTGGTTGAGCATCCGTCTGGAGAGAGAGAAAGCGATAAGGGCGCTTGCTCCTGAGCTAGATTATGTGTAACACCTGTCTCTAATTCCAGTGAGCATGGGGAGAGCGGCATATAAGCAGCCACACCATCAGCAGAGAGAGAGAGAGTGAGAGAGTCTGGCACAAGGAAGGCCATGGTGCTCCTGAAGCTGCTACGTTTAATCTGTTATGTTTGTGAAGCTGATGTGTTTAAATTACTAGTGCTTGTGAAGCTAATGAGTTTAAGTTTATGTGCCTGTGAAGCTGACGAGTTTGTGAAGTTGTAAAGCATCGAAGTGGCCGATTAAAAGTCCTACCTGAGCCTGGAAAAACCTGCTTCCCTGTGTTCTCCTTCCCTTCTGTTTGTGAGCTGTTACGGTATCGTTCCGCTTACTAGTTACCAAAAGAACCATCCTACCTAATGTGCTAGATCCCCCACACCCAGCTGCCGTTTAATCTGCCGATGTCATCGGACGACCTGATTCCTCTGCAACGCTTTCTGTCCAGTGTTTATATGTTATAGGTGTCTTGTTCATTACAATGTTAAACGTTTACCACCTTTTATATAGTATGGCCTATTTGTTCATGGGCAATCAGAGAGTGCAAAAGGGTGTGATGAGTCTATGGGGTGTTTGCAAAACTTGTATGAAAACAGACTTTATTTTGTAATTCCATTTGGTGCCACTAGTAGCACAGAAATGACAGAATTCACCTTTAAGTATTAAGTATATTAAAACAACAACTACTGAAACGGTGATAATAATTCACTTAGCCTTACATCTTCGAAAGCTATACACTGTATCTAACACACCTACTATGTCACATTAGCATTCCATATGTAAATAATTGTACGTGTTTCAATTTAGGCAGATCTTCTGATAAAACCTTTCTGCATAAAACATGAATCAATATTATAAATATTAAATATTAAATATTATTACTCCAGGTAGACAGCAGTGTATATTTTGTCTTGGAAATATGTGACAACCAAAGTGGTGCTATGTTCCTGTATTCTTTCTATACAGTATACAGCCATACTAAAGAAATAAGCAAAAAAAAAAAAAAAAAAAAAAACTGTGATGCAGAGTGGCTTATTGCTTTAAATAAAACCAAAGCAAAAGCTATGTGATCAAACACATCAATGTTCAACGTTTATCTTTATTTCTAATAATAATAATAATAATAATAATAGTAATAATAATAATAATAATAATAAATCCACTAGTTTGTTATACTAACTTGCCAAGCAACATAGCACATTAAAATAGACTGGGTCACAGGTACTGTCATTATAATTAATGAAAACTAAAAACATAAACTGTAAGACAACTTTTAGACAGAAAGAAAGTGAACTAAAATAAAAATAAAAACTAACATTATTGTAAAATTTGGAACTATACTAAAAAACATTTTCATGAGAACTGACAAAAATAATAATAATAATAATAATAATAATAATTTAATTGGAAACATTTACATCCAGCCATCACTAATCATGAAAAATCCACTAGATAGTGCTAACACTATTTTATATAAATTACATTTATAATATATTTAAAAAAGTGCATGGACTTTGGCAGCCCTAAAATACTATCGAAAACAGAACCGAAGTTAAGAACAACACAGAAATGAAAACTAAATAAAAATAAGAAAACTGTAATAACCCTGGTCACAGGTCTGCATTTATAGTCATTTATAACAACTTCAAATGCAGTACATCCAATCAGAAATATTTTAATTTTCCAGACGTCATTGTTTTCTAAAGTATAAGGTTATTGAGAGCAGTTTTCGGTGGAGGAAAACACCGTCGGATGAAAAGCATAAAAGTAGCAAAATCAATCTGTTTTTATGTGGCCTGCATATAGTATGATAATGTCAAAGAATGTTTTTGGCAAACATTGAGGAGTTCCATCTGTGTGCATAGTGTGCCACTATGGAAAAAGTCACTTTAACAACAAGTGACAGAAACCCAATTGAAGCAAAAATGTATATATTGGATCTGCTGTTTTTAAATTGTACCCTGTTGACTTTGAGAACGGTGTCTCATATTGCCCTGTGTGTAAAGCCTTTTTGATGTACAGCCTTGATATCCAGCATTAGGATATCACATTAGTCTCAGCTATCCAAGTGGAAATGAACCCAAGCTTTGGTAGTTGGCTGATGTTGAGAGACCACAGCCAAGGGTGACAGTTATGAGGGTGGGTGCCATTTATCTTTGGGCCGAGGTTATGTCAGGCACTGGTGGCAGGGCTTGTGAAATCATGTCCTGTGTGTCTGGGGACACTGGTGTTGGACCAAAGGGCAGTGGAACAGCAAGGTCCAGATGGCACTCAGTCTTCACACCCACATGCTTGAGCCTGGCAACCCCGACAGTGCATGCCACAACTGTGCCCAGTGCATGACAGCTGTCAAGCCAGGCATGTCTTCTAGCTCTTAGTTGCCTTGACCAGAAACAGCTTGATGGCAGATACTACCTATTAACACCATAAAAATTATAAATATTTAAGCCATTTAACAGAATTCAAAGGTAATGTGTGTAATTATATCAATGGAAAAATGTGTCTTTCCCCAGCTTAATTTGCAGAGGCAACTACATGCAAGGCACGTAGCTTGATTCCCCAGAAAATATTTTGGTTCTGTGGCACTTTCGAAACATGTCCCTGTTTGTTTGAGGATACCATACAGACAAAAACAGCAACAGTGTTAGGACAAAATCTTTGCTAACATGAAAGATAAACCTGTTGGTTTCTTGTGTCATGTCTGTTAACAACATTGTTTGAATTGGAAATATGTCAATATATGACAGTAGATGTTTTACCATTTTTTTTTCTTTTTTTCAGGACTTAAAATGATGAAATGGACTTATCTGCCATTGAGATTAAAGAAATAGTTTCTGTCTCCACGCTTTTGCATGGACCAAAAGAAGGACTCAAGGAATCCTCTTAATCCAGGTGTCAGGTGTTAGGTGGTGGGAGCAGGGATGCAAAAAAAAAAAAAAAAAAGAAAACGTATAAATGCAATGCATATGAAAGTTTTAGGAGGAGATTAAGAGTCCTGAATCAACTCCAAGGGGGCTGTCAGATAGCAAAAAAAAAAAAAAAAAAAAAAAAAAAAGGGGTATCCTTCCTTGGTTGGAGGTTTCACCATCTGACCACCTCCCATGGGGTTGATTTGGCACTCAAAATCCAGTTTACCACAAGAGACAATTTCTATAGCAAAATGACAAGAGGGGCTGACCTGTCCTGGGGTTTTGCCTCTACGCTGCAGACTTGAATCAAGCAGTATTTTCACTGCTAATCCTCTTGCTGCTCCTGGCCAAAGAAACCCTGATTTGATCTGTAAGAAACAGTCTGCCAATGCATTAGCGTTACTTTGTTGTGACTCACCCTGGACAAGCACAGGTTTGCTTAATTTCTCCAGCAATTTTCAACAGGAAAAAGTCCTACTGTCATGGTCCTGTCACACAAGAACCCAGACTGACAGAGTGACATCATCGTCCTATGTCTGTCTTGTGTTTCGTTGTCTGTCTATGTGTGAGTGCACGGCTTTGGTTTTTATTTCCCTGCCGTGCGCTCTTCAGTCTGTCTTATGTTTCATGTCCGGAGCATTAAGAGGAGGATATTAAGAGTCTTGAATCAACTCTAAGGGTGTGGTCAGATAGCAAACAAAAAAAAGGGGTATCCTTCCTTGGTTGGATGTTTCGCCATCTGACCATCTCCCATGGGGTTGATTTGGCATTCCATATTGTGCGTCAACATTGATAGTGGGTAAATGGATAGTTGTGTCCTTGGGTGGCGGTGTGTCTAAACAATCACTGTCTGCATTACCTCGCAAGGAACCACCAAAATCTCATTCTCACCACACCAGTTTACCACAAGAGAAAATTTCTATAGCAAAATGAGAAGAGGGGGCTGACCTATCCTGGGGTTTTGCCTCTATGCTGCAGACTTGAATCAAGCAGTATTTTCACTGCTAATCCTCTTGCTGCTCCTGGTCAAAGAAACCCTGATTTGATCTGCATTAGCGTTACTTTGTTGTGACTCACCATGGACAAGCACAGGTTTGCTTAATTTCTCCAGCAATTTTCCACAGCAAAAAGTCCTACTGTCATGGTCCTGTCACACAAGAAATTGTGACTGACAGAGTGACATCATCATACTATGTCTGTCTTGTGTTTCATTGTCTGTCTATGTGAGCGCATGGCTTCGGTTTTTATTTCCCTGCCATGCGATCTTCAGTATGTCTTGTGTTTCATGTCCGAAGCATGGTGTCTGGATCCTGACTTCCCTGTCTGGTTCGGTCTTTGTTGGGATCCAGACACTCATGCTTCATTTTCTGTCTGTTATTGACATGAGTACATTGTGCTTATGTCATCATGGTGGCATGCACTTGCATCAATAGTTTATGTCTGTCTCTCGCGAACACGGATGCGCCTCGCGTTACGCTGTGTGCCCAGGTCGCGAGCTGCCTTCATGTTGTGCTGAGGTTCGGTCACTTCAGTCTGAGGTGTCGGGTTTGTGTGTGGCCGAACTCTCGCACATGTGTCCCGTCTCGTTTTCTCGCATGTTGCGTGCATTGCATGGCGTTTGCCTCATGATGTACACTCAGGCTTTGTTTAGTGTGTGAATGCATGGCATTGCTTTGTTTGCCATTGCTACGCATTCTCTCGTTTTGTCTGTCGGTTGGCATGAGCGTATATTGCCTTATTGTTTTGGCGATGTGCACTCATGCCATTCGGGTGTTTGTGTCTTGTGAGAGCATGTGGCTTTGTTTTGTTTCTGTATTGCCACTTGTCTCTCAGTCTTGCGTTATACCCCGCCTCCTTGTTTGTATATTATTAGTTCATTAGTCACACCTGCCCTGTCTGTTAGCCTGTTTGATTTCTCTTCCTATTTTAGTCTGCTTGTGTGTGCTGTCCATTGACAGTTCATCTCATTTCGATCCTGTTTGTGATTCCGGTCAGTCCTGTACCCAGCTTGTCTGCCCCAGCCCAGCTTCAGTGGGCTCCAAGCCTGGATTGTGTTTTCCCCCTATGGGGTAGTTTTTTTTTTTTTTGGTTTAATAAATCCTTTCATGTTTCTTTCACTCTGCGTTTGGGTTCTGATTCTCTGCAACCGTGACATTAACAGCATCTCAAATGATTGCCAGCCCTCACATAATCTTGTGCCAGTGGACCTTGTAGATGGTGCAGGAAAAGTGTATGGTGTCTGAACTGAAGAAAATTTCTTGATTTGGCTGTTGGTTTGTCTTGCCAAAGACCCCTACAGAATTGGACTGAAGGGGTTTTGACACATAGAGGAGTAGTGTGTGTATGAAAGTGTCACAGGGGCAAGTGGTGACAACTGATGGCAAATTGGATTGAAGGCCCCCTGCTGTTTCTTCACCATGCCCAGAGGGTTCAGTCACAGATAGCATGAGACAAAGTTGCCAAACACACACACATATACACACACAAACTCAGATAGTTGAAGTAACTCATAACGTATGGCAAAAATTGTTGGAGTAAAGGCAACCTAAAGGAGACAACACTGTCTGCAATCCATCTGTTTAAAACGTGATTCCATAGACCTTCAAGCCGTTCAGAGCAGCCTCATCTCATGAAAATTATGTAACTGTGGCAACTTTTTTATTATTATTATTACATTATGTGGTTCATTGCAGATTTTTAAAACTGTAAAGTTTTTGTCAAACCAACTTGTAGATGATGTTTAGATGAATGATGGTCACTACATTCTGAGACAAAACAACAGCAACAACAACAGACTTATTTGTGTAGGTTGAGAACATTGTATTTCTCATTTGTTTAAAAATCCCACCTCAGGAGTCTGGCATTACCACTGATTTTGCTTGAGGTAAAACAGTCATTGTATCCAAATCCAAAAGGTTTGGATGAACATTGAAAACACACATTGCATATGCTCTGTAAAGTCTGTAAGGACCACAGTGCTACAAGAACCCAGAGGATAAATCATCTGTCACCAGTAAGGGCATAGAGCAATTAGTTAAAGGGAGAAGCTATATTTCTCTTACCGCCTGAAGGTGAATGGACTAGACAAAGATAAACCAGTCTATTCTTGTGTCCTAATGATGGAAAAGAAGCACAGCCTTTTCACTCACACTAAACGCTAACTCTGGCTAGCCAGCTCAGCTTATAGACAATGCAGGTAGTGTGTGTAGTTTTGTCATGCAAACTCTTCTCCAAACAGGATTAGAGCAACCACCCCCATACATATTTATGGGTGTTTCTTCAAATATGTGCACTTTTGGTCCTGTGGACTTTTAGAAACTTCCTTAGCACACTTTTCACATTCTCACTAGTTTATTTGATTTGTATACTAACAATGTCCAGCAGTGGATATTCATGCATTACAGAAGAATTGTCTTTTTGTCTGAAATTTGGTCTTTCATGTCTCATGCCAACCAGCAAAAAAATTAATAAAAAAAGAAGAATAATTTATATATATATATATATATATATATATATATATATATATATATATATATATATATATTCTGTTCACATGTGATTTTTATGTTGATTTGTCTTTGTTTTTATCACACATCACATGCCACTTATTCTGCCTTCATATGCTTTCAGAATTATCATAATATGAGTTTACTACTCAGAAGTTGCACACAAACACACACTTAAATTGTAATTGTGACTAGGAAACTCTGAGATTATTCTGCCTTCACGTGGTATTCAAATTATCCTACTTCCCACTTCTGTTGTCTTGGTTGTAATTATGTGAGCATCATATTCAAGTGCTTTGTTGTTGGAGAGAATAGGAAATGAGGAGGACGACAGGTTCGTTCTAGCATATGTTTTTGTGTAACTCTTTATTTTGACACCATGATTTATGTTACTCAGCTTGCTGAAGATAATGGAATTTTGGTCAAGTACATGCTATTTTCTCTATGTAAAAATGTATAAGTATAAAATGCTTACTGATGTACGTAAATATAAAATACAGAAACGGCGCATCTACACTGTTTAAACACTAACCGCTAAAAGGGCAATGGAAAATTATTAAACAACTTGTTCATTTTCTGACAGGGATAAAATAAATAAGAAAACAGTGGCACACACACACACACACACACACAAAGGACACACACGCAATGTTATAAAATACCCAGAAGTCATGAGTATTATTAAACATGTTACAGTAACTTCACCAGAAAACGTCCCTGATAGCACACGTATAAAACACCCAGACGTATATTTTATGTGTGTGTTTATATCTGGGAAACATATTTCTTAAGTTGTTTGCTCTTCTGCATTATGAATGGCGTAAGCCTGTGATTTAGCTCAAAATGAGAATCATTACTGCAGGCTTACAGCAATGAATCGAGGCAAAGCAAGGACAGGGTTTTGAACACATACTGTATTTTACATGTGCTCACTCGATTAAACTTTTGTCAATTTTAATAAAATGAATAAATAAATAAATGTCATAGTGCATCTTTAATTACTTTATGTTATGAGTAGCTTGTAGCTTGGTAAGACTTAACATGTTAAATCTGCTAGCTTCAATAAAAATTAACCACTTGGACATAAAATGGACCTAAGTTAAAAAATATACTTATACATTGATATCAAACATTTGAAAATAAATAAATATAAATAAATATAAATAAATAAATAAAATAATAATAATAATAATATTCATCATCATAAAAATATATATGTGTTCTGCTTTAGAACCACTAGAGTGGAGACAGATGTTTGATTTAACTTCAGTGACAAGAATATTTCAGTGTAATATGTGGTGTACCACACATGGTGCTCTGTTTTGTTGTCTCTTATATTGACTGATTGATCGCTACCCACAAAAATTGAATTATTATGTCACAGTAATGATTATTGTGCACTCCAGTGGGCTTTAGGGTTTGAGGTCTTTTCTCCGTACCACAGGGCAACATTGCCAAGGTTTCATCTATTCACAAGTGACATCCTTAAACTCTTTCAGAGAACAGGGCAAATAGCATGACAGATTAAATAGCATTTGGATCAATTCTTGCAGGGAACTAAACAAAGTGAACAGCTCAGTGTCTGTGCACTGAGAATCAACCAGTACACATCACACAACCACAGCTGTAGAAATCAATAGCTGTAACTTAACAGCACTTTATTTTGTTCAGAGCTTTTGAAAGTTTCTTAGAATGAGTTTGTCCCACAAATTCACAGTTCTTTCCAAAACAGCCATTATATACTATCTAAAGCAATTCTAAATGTTACATGTTGAGATATTTCCATGAAATTGAAAACAAAAGGAGACATGTTCAATGCACCCCCTAAAAAAAAAAAGTAATTTGTGATTTTATATTTTATGATACATGGCTTTACAAGAAAATTCAATTTGTGGTAAGTGTAAATACAACTATACATTTTAATTAATTTTATTTTCAAAATAATTTTAAACAAGGAAGAATTAAACAGTTCCCTTGTCATCTCGTCTTTGAATCTAAGCATGGCTTTGCATTCTTAATTTGCTAGTTGAAGGGTGGTGCTCTACTGTTCCTGACCAGAAGCCTCTTTGAAATTGAACTCCGTGTTCTTCCCTCTGCAGCTAATTCCTGTGAGATGTCAGACACATCGTGGCTTAATGAGAGATGGCATATCAAAGGCATTAATTGAGAGCACTGGTGAAGTCTGCTCCGACAGCAACCTACTTTCGAAATGTGTCGAGGCTTTGTGTTGATTCAGAGGGAGCCCGTATTTTGATTTAATACCTCCCTGAGGGCTGACGAGTAAACTCGCTGCTGCTTGTCAAGAGGATCTGGTACGATTCATCGAAGGAGGTCATCCAAGAGTTATTTACATGCTGATGAATGACGGAGCCTTTGTTTTGAAGTCCTCTTACAAAACTCTGAAAATATAATGGTTTTCAACTGGTGGGTCGCAACCCAGCAATGGAAAAGACAATGCCAGATGCAAATAATAAAATGCAACTAACCGTAGAATCATGCATCGTTATGATAGCAATAGAAATTATCAAATTTTAAAAGGGAGGAAAAAAAAACAAACATATTTGTTGACGCTAAATGCCGTGCATCCAATCAAACTCTACAGAAAGTTGTACAATCATGTCATTTGGTATTACCTTGTCAAATGAGGCAGATGCCTCAAATACTATTAACTGAAATGTACATGTTAACTTGCAATGAAACAACTGACCACAATGTGTTGTGTGCAATTAATTATTAGCTGCTGAGAGCATTAAACCATCGAAGTTCAAAAGACAATTTTGAAACCAAACACTATAAGACACTATATATAACTAAGACAATCCTGATGAATTTTTTAATTAATGAATTATAAGAAATTATATTAAAAAAGGAATACATTTCAATTAAAGATGACAACTGATTACAATTTTAAATGCTGACATGCCAGTTAATTAATCACATTAATCACATATAATCAGCATTTGCTGAGAAAGGCCCCCAAATAAAAATAATTCAATAGAAATATATAATACATCATTTAAATAGTTTTATTTTATACCCATATCATATATTTTATTCTCATTTTTTTTTTTTTTTATTCCCATATCATTTAACATAAGCCAACAGTGGACAGCAATCCATTTTGCAATTAATTTCATTTAATTTCAATTGATCTGCCCTATTCTCACAAGACTTGTTCTTACGTTTAGTCTGCACTATTTTTATATAATTGGTCTGTGAACATGTGTGTCAGACGGATGCTTTTGGAGCATCTAACTGGTTTTCAGCGCCATAAACGCCACATATGTGTCAGGTTAAAAGTATGTTTTTCTCGAGATCCCTGTGTTCTGTTGTGCTTCTTCAGGCTTTCAAGAGCTATTCCTGTGTGACCAACTCCAAAGGATTTTTAAAGTCAAGTCAGTCCATGTGGCGGCCATCTTTGGAACGCTCCTAGGCAGCTATTTCCATGGATGCAAGCGACTATCTACTTGAATGGGGAAAGACAGAAATCTTCAAAACTTTTTGTCAAAATTACAACAAAGAACATATTTCAAATCAGCAGTACAATCTAACAACAATGGTATCATAAATTGTGCTTCTTTAGATCAGATCATGCTAAAAAAAAAAAACAGGCTGGCACTGCTAATGTGCATGCAGTTTCAAGTTGACTGACAGGCAGTGTCTGTATATAAAAGGTGATTAGCTCTTTAACCTGTGAGACGGGACTTCCTTTTCTATATCTGTCGGCTGTTGGGCATTCCAATTTCTCCCATTCAAGTTAATACCAGTGCTCCATCTCTGCTAAACTGTCTCAGCTTTTATTCTTTGGCTGCACTGCTTGTGAGGTTTTTTGAGGCACTGACTGCCCCCTGCTGACGCGACTCATAAAAACTTAAAGTTACACATACTTCAATCTTAAATTGCTCCAATTGTAGGAAAATAATTCTGTTGTGGAATTTACATACAGGTCAGGAGCCATGATTACTTGTTCTTTTTTATGTTAATTATTATTATTATTAGTAGTAGTAGTAGTAGTAGTAGTATTAGTAGTAGTAGTAGTAGTAGTATAATATATAATTAATTGCAGTCAATTAACAACCTACAATACAAATGTTTGATTTTAAGGACATTTTCATAAATTTTCTTATATGATAAAAACAATTTGATACAGTGCTGGGTTGCCACTTGATGTCCAATGTAAAATCTGGGTCCTGAAACAAAACCAGCTGAGAAGCACTGCTCAACACTGAGTATTACATCAGATTTACAGTTTACCTATGGACCTTTACAACTTTAATCAATTTCATGGTAAACATAACAGGATACAGATTTTACATTTGTTTGTACTCCAATGCATTAAATGCTGCACATACAGGGATCTGAATGAAGGTCATTTTCTAGATGGTATTGGCCCTTTAGATCACACTTTTAACCAGTCGCAGTGGGATACCACACACTACCTGCTAAAATTCCCCTGTAGTGCGCCCTGGAGTGAGTTATTTTTGCACGTGACACTGGACAAACGGTAGAGGTGGGCAGAGTGCTGTTTTATTTATTTTATTTTAATTTCTGATTTCTTGTCATAATAAAATAAAAAAAACTGTATATAATATAGTAAGCATGTGAACAAATGGGTTATGTCTGCTGTACTGAATTTGTTTTATTTTTTGCTTGTTTTTATAGCTGTAAAAAACAAATGAACAAATAATATCAGCTGTCCGGTTTGCCTATGTTTGCCTATGCACTGTTTGTGTGTGTGTGTGTTTGTGTGTGTGTGTGACAAGTGCTAATGTAAACAGACTTGGCTGCATGCATCGGATAATCACGCTTGATCAGCATGTTTTCACTGGGAGTATATGAGTTTTAAACTGTTATCGTGGTGCTTTTGTGATAGTTTGGCTGTCTGTTTCAGAAAACAAACATTTTATATGCATGAAAAGACTGTATGAGTTGCTGTTTGTGTGAATGAAAACCGCATCTGCACCTAATAAGTAGATGTGGCTGTGTGTATGGGAAGAACACGTTTAGATATGATGGCTGTGCGTATACATGCTGTGAACTGTTATCGTGGTACTTTGGTGATAATTAGGTTGTTTTGTTCATAAAATAAACATATGTGCTTGAAAAGACTTTTTCAGTAACTGTTTGTTTGACGAATGACAACCGCTGCTCATGTAAACAAATGGCTGCATGCATTTGAGGAACATCGCATTTGATGTATTGACTCTGCGTATAAGAGCTGTAAACTTTTTATCATGGTACTTTGGTGTCAAGTTGGATGCCTGTGCATAAAATAAACTTATTCTGTGACTTAAAAGACTGTATGAGTCACTGTTTGTGCAAATATAAATTACAGATGCTTGACCAGCGCACACTGTGTCGATGCAAAAGCCGATTTGAATCTGGCAGCTTGTAACGTAACTGGCTGATGCAGAAACACATATGTGTGAAGCCATTAATTTGTGTCTTGAGCAATCATGTGTGCAAGAGCATTAAAGTTCCTCTGTGACAGATGGCATATACATCGGTTGTAACAACCACTTGAGCTGCAACAACAGCTTCCTGATCTTGGCTCTAAAGCAATGGGTAGTCGAAATCATTTAGATCAGATTACCTTTTATGTTAAACCAGGCTTAAAAGTATTTTTTTCATGGGCTGATAACTACTTGACTGTGTCAGAGATGTGTGTAGCAGTATATATTATATATTATAACTTGTCTTGAAATGTTTGAAAGCTCAGTTTCAGCTCATTGGCACAACACACAAGTGTCTGTTTTTAAAATACTTTATCAAACTCAATGACGACCTAAAGGCACGGATTGTTTCCTTTGCTCCTTTAGCAATTTGGAAAAGCATGAGCAGTCGGCAAGTGACACAATGACAGATGTTTTGAAGTAACCTGAATTACTTCAGCTCAAGTGTGACAATGAATGTTGCACATACATGTTAATGCACCTGGCATATGGTTCAGTGCACCTGTGAAAACTAAACCTCAGAGAACATAGAGTGTGTTTGTTATGCTACAGTGATCAGATCAAAATGTCTGCCCCATGTGGCCACCAGGTGAGGTAAGACTGATAAATGCCTTCAGAGACATGGTGATGAGAGGGGCTTGCATGGGTGAGGATTAGGTGCAGTTGGGGACTAATGAAGGAATGATACACCCTGGGGCGGCTGCTTTGGGTAAAGGTCTTTTTTTATGCATGAAAGAATGTTAACAAAATCTGTGATTCTCCCAGAATTACTGTGTTGTCAAATAATTTAACAGATGTTCTTTTACATCAAAAAGTATTGGTAGTACCATGGTACAGTGATGGTATTATAAAGTAATGCAGTGGTAGAGTGCATCAATATATGGATGATGTTTCAATTAGTGGAACAGTGAGAGTGTGAAAACTGTTTAACAAGACGTTACTTTCTAAAAATCCACATTGCAAAAAGTGCCCAAATTTGAAGAAACAACCATATATAATAATTAAATTATTTACACAAGTAAATATAATTTGTACTTTTGCATATTCAAACGTGGCACGCTCGATTACAAGACAAACCGGAACCGATGTGTTTGGTTGCGCTGACGTCAAACAGTGGCCTATACCATGGAGCTCTTTGAACAAAGTCAGGGTTACATGATTGATTTTGAGTAGACAAAACAAAACCAATCCAATCAAGCTGAAATGGTACCATGACGCTGCTCATCATTTCAGCAAATTTCCTTTTGCACAGCTTTGGCCCAAATAAGCAGCTGAAATGTGGCCCAGCTCAGAAAGTGAATAATGACCCAAATCTGGTACAGATAATTTTAGCCAGAACTGAACCAAAACAGTGCCATAACTCCACTAGTAGAAAGCCAAATTAGGCTATATGTAATTATTGTTTGGCTGAGTTCTGTTAAGGCCTGACGATCCTTATGTGGCCCATATCTGGCTGATAGATTAAATGCCAGTATTCTCCCAGAATTTAACCAGAAGGACACCAAGCCTACTCAATACTTTAATTTACTGCACAATAAATCAAACATAAACCACAAAATTAAATCACAATTTTTTTAATTTGATATATTTTAATGTTAAACATTACAGAAGTGTGTTGATGTTGGTAGTAACATTGAAAGTGATTAGAATTGTCTAATGCGTGATGTGAGGGTACTTGCAATATATATATATATTCATTTAAAATAATGTTAAACATGTTATGTCCTCAGACGTAATATGCAGCAGGTGTGCTGCGTTGTTGTCTTTCCCACTTTGTGTTTTCTCTCTTCCTCTCTTACTCTCATTCCCTTTCACAGGATTGGGCCGTGTTGGAATCAGCTACTCCCTGTGATTGGTGTGTCAGAGAGTCTGGACTACTTAAATGGAACGTGCCGCCCAGAAGGAGACTGCTCCCGAGGCCGGGGTGTAGCCCAGATCGTCATGGCCATCTGTCCAGCTTTTCCCTCTGTGTGTACTGGTGCTGTTGATAGAGTTTAAAACCCATTTTGAGTTTATTGTCGTTCAGGTGTGAGCTAACGTGTTCTAGAGTTAAATTGTCTGTTAACTTTGATTGACAATTGTGATGGCTAGTGAGCCATAGCTCTTTACCAGACTCATTGTGTGAGTCTAGTTAATCTTAAATAGGAAGCTGTAGGAGGTAAGGGCCCTTTTCCTTATTCCTGTAATGATTTTCTCTTGTTAATATTTAGTTAAGGAGATAGGGAATTTGTCTGTATTTTTTATTTATTTATTTTTTTGTTTTTTTGTTTTTTTTGTTTTTTGTTTCTTGATTAGGAAATTTATATCTTATTTGGGGGAGTTAGAAACTTTTTTTTGTTTATTGTTTTGGCCATTCTCATCTCCGAAGCTTATTTTTCTGGTTTGTTTGGCTGTTTTTTTTTTTTTTTGGTGTGGGAGGGGAAGTATTAGTGTAGGGTTAAATGGAGTTTGATCCGGAAACCTCAGGACTCCAGATAGCTCGATTCTTTAAAATTGCAATTTCACGGTCTGGCGCTAAACATGTCATTAAAAACGAGCTTTTGAATAAACTTGTTCAAATGAATGTTTTACCAGCACAGTCTGAGGATGGTGTCGGTCGAGGCCAGTGTGAAGCTCCTTTCTGACACCAAGCCTGCGGTGTTGGGCTATGACCCTTTATTAGCGATTCAATTAAAAGAGTTAGAGTTGCGAGTAAAAAGACAAGAACATGAGAATCAACTCCTTCATCTACGTGAGTTAAAAATAGTTTCAAGGTGTGTCGTAAGTTTGTGTAGTGTTGATACTCCTCCTTCGATCTTTCCCCCTACTGGGTTTGTGCAGGATTCTGCTAGGAGTGGAGGTGTGCCAGTGGATGGAACTTCTAACTCGGATGGAGCTTTGGCAATACCTGCAGCAGAGTTTGATGTTAGCAGATATATCAAACTGGTACCTCCCTTTAGAGAGAGCGAAGTTTATTAATATTTTATTGCATTTAAGCGAGTTGCTACGATACTTAGATGGCCTCAGAAAATGTGGGCGCTTTTATTACAATGCAAACTGGTGGGTAAAGCACAGGAAGTGTGTTCCGTGTTGCCTGTCAAGGAGAGTTTAGATTATGATTTAGTTAAAAAGGCTGTTCTAAGGGCTTACGAATTAGTGCCTGAGGCTTATCGCCTGAAATGTAGTGCCCATGGGAAAACAGCAGAACAAACCATTGTAAAATTTGCAAAGGAAAGGGAGTTTTGTTTGACAAGTGGTGTGTGGCCAGTAAAGTCACACATTTTTCCCAACTACGTGAGTAGTTGCTTTTGGAAGACTTTAAGAGCTGCTTATCAGAGAGGGTATTAGTGTATTTAAACGAGCAGAAAGTAACATCATTAGTAAATGCTGCTGTTGTGGCTGACGAATATTATCTGATCCATAAAACAGTTTTATGATATACGAGTGATATACATGAGAACAATTCTTGTAATCCTTCCCAAACCCATTCGACTGATAAGAAGGCATGTTTTTATTGTCATGATCCGTCTCACCTTATTGCTGATTGCAAAGTGTGGAAGCAGGCAAATTCGTTGTTATAGTCGACTTCGCTCCACCTATCACAGAACATGTACCGAGACGTAACCTGTGTTTAGTCAGAAAATTAAAGCGGGTTCTGTACGAATTTTGCTGATATTGCATGCCTTTTAACTTATCTTATCTTATCAGCCCTTCTTGAGAGTGTGTGATCTGGAGTATGTTGACGTGTTTAATGCAGCCTTAAGATTTTTGTGAAGTGCTCCAGTGTTTTCCACTTCATATTTTGGGAAGGTAGACGCAAGAGCAGCTGGGGCTAGAGCCGTGTTGGCAAAGGAAGATATCCTAGCCGATGTTGTTGTTGATTTATTAAGGTGTAACCTTTTTGTCAAATGGTGGTTTGACACATGAAAAGTGTATTCAAGCTGGTAGTCATATTAGAAAAATCTCACCCACGGGCAATATCTTTTTCACTCGCAACCTGTTAGAAAGAAAATAAAATTAGATTAATAGAATTAGTCACATGTCCGACACTTTTTATAACCTGAAAAACACTATACACATCATCTATGCCTAACACTTTTGATCCTAAGCTATAAAGAAAAAAAAGAAAAAATAGATAATTTTCTTTTTTTAATTTTCTTAATATATCAGTAATAGGAATTTAAAAAGCCAAAACTTCTTTTACTTGAAGCTACTTAAGTGTGTGTCAGGATACGCAGTTGTGAGGAGAGGAAATAGTAGGGAAAATGTCCACTGTCCAGTATTTAAGTTGCTGCTGCAGTGAAAATTTAAATCCTCCACCAACAGGAATTCAAAAAAGATGCTACAACAACGAGACCAACAAATGGCATTTTTGAACAGGCTGAGGTGTGGACCTCCACACCTGCCTACGTTTTTTTTTTCCAAGTATAAACCAAATGTTAACCACAAGTTAACATTTTCAATGGCTTGCCATAGCCAAGCCATGGCTCTCAGCTATGTGTTGCCATCTGTGCCATATACCTCAGTGTCAGCTGAGACCCAAGAGAAAAGTCCCTCCAATTCTAAAGCTTTAGTAAAACATATTTGGTGAAAGTTTGGCCCACATGTGTTTAGCCATGCCAGATCTAGGCCAGATGTGACAGATAACTTCCACATTAGCCCAAAGGTTCTTGCTATCTGGGCAACTTTCTCTATCTTTGATCCTGAGTTTAGAGGTGTGTTCGACATAAATTGTATCTCGGTTTACAGATCAGCGAGATTTGCCGTTTGCAGTCATAGGAGGAGTTGAAAAGAGAGCTGTCAAGCTGCAATTTTGCACTTCCCTTCATGTGCTGATCCAACATTGGTCACTGCTGATCACGTGATGTTGGCTTTTTTTTATTGCAGACAATGTGGAATTCAGATAGACAGATGCTTAAATTTGATATAAATATAAACATCATGCACTGTAATAAGAACACAGATTTTTGAAAGTTTAGAGGAACTGAAGGTGTCAGAATAAACACCTTGGTACTGGCATACTACTCTTATTATTTCTGTCATAGATTGATACAGCAGAAGTAGTAAGAGTAGGAAGTGTAAAATGCCATTACGATCTAAGCCCATGAAACATGTCACTGTTGTCACGTTTTGAGTCTAACCAATCTCGAATAAGCTGTGTTGCGTCAAGGTGATGCAAAATTTCTAACTGACATGCACTGCTTCAAGTTCGCCGCCAATTAGTCTGCGCAGTGCTGCATAAAGTCGAACACACCCTAGGATTAGTTCAAGCATGTGCACAAATGAGTGATGTTTGCAGTGAACAGCTAATCGCGTGAAACACAGAGAGAGAGATTCAGATTAATTTCTCACGAGAGAGTCAGTGGTATTTACCTCTCCGCTGAAGGCCGATCATTAGGAAAATTTAAAGAATTGAAATGCATTTTTAAACAGCACAAGAGATTTGTTATAAAAAAATATGAAAAAGTGAAAACAGATTTTATACTGCACAAGACATTAACATGAAAAAAAAATGACAAAGCAAGAAGTAACACTGTGGCTGCTGTGAGAGCTGAAGAGGACTGCTGGAAAGAAATTCTGAATTTGATAAAAATATAAAACATATAAGTGAATTCATATACAGTATGTCCTCAAAAAGGACAAATCACACATGCTTATTAATTTTAAAAGCCTAAAAACATTATTTAAAATGTAAATGCTTTTATCTATTTAAATTTAAGCTTAATATCATTAATACTTTTACAAATTAATATAGGCTACTTTAAAATAATTAAAAAGTGAGCACTCTGAATAGCCTACTGTATGCAATAATTGGCATGCAATAACAAGACGTATTTGTTCTTTTTTTAAGACGTACACTATATGGCCAAAAGTTTGTGGACACCATATGTGCTTGATGAACATTTGATTTCAAAATCGTAGGCATCAATTTCCCCCTTTGCTGTAATAACAGCTTCCTCTCTTTTGGGAAGACTTTCCACTATACTGTATGTAGTAACATGGCTGCAGGGATTTGCTGTCATTCAGACACAAGGCTATCAGTGAGGTCAGGAACTGATGTTGGTCGATGGGGCCTGACTTACAGTTGCTGTTCCAGTTCACCCCAAAAGTGATCAGTGGGGTTCAGGTCTGGGCTTTGTGCAGCCAGTCAATGTCTTCCACGCCAGACACAGTAAACCATTCCTTATGGACCTCACTTTGTTCACAGGGGCATTGTCATGCTGGAACAGAAAAGGGCTATCCCCAAACAGTTGCCACACATTTGGAAGCACACAAAGCCCAAGCCATTACATAAAGAAACATTAAGATTTTTCTTTACTGGATTTAATGGAGTAACCAAATTCATTAATTAGAAGGGTGTGTCCACAAACTTTTGGCCATATAGTGTATTTTGTGTACGGCTTATATTTAACTTCATGCGCAACACTGTACAGTATGTTCATTTCTAGCCTATGAAAGAATGGGTTTTGGTGGCATTCATCCCTTTCACCATCTTGTAGAATGATTAAGCTTTTATATTTTATAATCGATCACTATTGGCAGGTATCATATTCATCCACTTCACTGTATTTTATTTTATATTTTATGGTTAGAGTTGGTAAATAAATATAAATTATAGTGTATTTAAATAAAATACAAGACTCCATCTACTGAAATGTTATATTTAGACTTTCAAATAATTAATTTATAATGAAAGGTCGATTTTGTGGATTTCTAATTTTTTTTCTTGTAAAGTGCGCCTTAAGAGAGAAGAGGCTTCATTGTGTCAGAGATGCCACTTTACCTACAGCTGATTGGTTCAGCATCTGTTAGCGATCTGTTACCCAGAACGAAACCTGTTCAGGGGCAGGGCCAGAAGGGTAGCATGGGGTGGCAGCTGCCACCCTAAAAATTAGCTTTGCCACCCCAACTTGCCACCCCAAATCAGACCCCACTCAAATCATGGAGACGGTGCGCAATGGCTTAACCCGTCCGTGTCACGCATGGTCTATAACAACGTTCCACCCTCTCCCGCACCTAAAATTTACCTGGCTAGCAAACTAAACAAGCTTAATGGAACAGGCCTCTGGAGTGTCTTGATGCACCAGATTTTAATATGTGTATACATAGAGGGGAAGATTAACAATGAACCAAAAAAAGACTTATATTTCAGTGTGTTCTTCACAAAAAGCTATCGTATGACTTCAGTAGACTTGAAATACAGCAAACTATTTAAATGGTGTTTTGGTCATTTTAGGTCATTGGATGCTTAAACTTTTTTTGCATCATGGACATTTTTCGTTTTTCTGAAAAAAAAGGGAAACGATTTAATTATAGCTGCTGCAGTGTGATCAGAGCATGTGAGTGGAGCGGGGAGCACGGAGCGGTGATAATTCAACCTGAGCGGAGAGTGCCTTTTTGAAAATTCTGCTCCACTCTCTTTGGCCGCTCAGTGCCGCTCGCTCAACCCAGAATGCGCTTCGTGATATGCTGGTTTGGGAAGCTGCTAAATAAGCAATAGGCCTGAGGTTATGGGGCTCTGACATTGTTTTAGTGAAGTTGCAAACCTTATAACTTCAATAAATGCAAAGTATTAATCAAAGCTAAGAATGAGGAAATCGAAAGGTAGTGTGGAGAGACCGTGAGAATTAGCAAATATTCCTTTTGGAGTCCTACGTGTCACATTGCCAGAGAACACGAGGATGTGCTACATGAACATAGTAGCGCAGCAAAAGTTGAGCTAGTAGACTACACTACTATTCGATAATAAATTAATAGATAATTAAGGTATCTTGTTGTTTTGCCATCATGTCAGTGCAGCTGCCAGCTAGATGCAGGCCCGGTTCTGCGGGGCTGCGAATGTTAGAGCACCCTCAATTAAATATGTAAGCTTAATAATATTGTATATTGGCAAAGCATTTTGCCTTGAATCCTGGCGAACACACACACAAAACCAATAAACATGTATGATCTTGCAGATCAGTGTGTCCTAATTTGCAGGCGGAGCATTCTGCTTTCATGCCTCTATTGTACAATTGAGCATTTGATTAGTAAAGATTTCCGCTCTCACCTAGAGAATTTCATAGCGGAATTATCTCACTTAATCGACCAGCTTTCGATTTCTGCTTCAGGATAAAGTGGCTCAAAACTGCTGGTAAGTTTCCCAAAGCCAAATCCACACCTTAACGATAAGTGAAACGTAAAAAAATGACTCTAGATTAGTGGTTGCAGATAACATCTTCGACATCGCTTGCTGCATTCATGCGCAGAGAAAAAATCTATAAATGATTGTACATTAGAAAAAAAAAACTTTTCTTAAACGAGTTTTAGGATCTTTAAACTTGATTTCATCTAATATATATATATATATATATATATATATATATATATATTGGACAAAATCTCACTTTATGCAGGACAAATATTT
Source organism: Myxocyprinus asiaticus (assembly GCF_019703515.2). NCBI lineage: Eukaryota > Metazoa > Chordata > Actinopteri > Cypriniformes > Catostomidae > Myxocyprinus > Myxocyprinus asiaticus. The sequence goes on from NC_059393.1 coordinate 4,382,111, forward strand.
TTTATTTGTTAAATTCATGGTTAAACCTTGCTGTACATATAAAGAGCGCATGTACAACACATGATCGTTTGACACATATAAAGTCCAGATTCACTTTATAATGCTTTAAAAATATCAAGAAAAAACAAAGGGGGCACACGCGTCTACTAATATAATAATGATTATATAAAATAACCACAGTCCTTTAGATTGCATATGATTCGTACATATAAAATTGTAGGGAATATTAATAAAGCATCAACACTGAAAAAGAGAAAAACATTCACTGCTGTTTTCTGGATGAATTAATACACCCTTTAAAACTGAACAAAAAATTAGGATGAGAAATTGCTCATTTTAATTTACAGACCCAAAGTCTGTTAGCATTAAATCAGCAACATATTAATGTATCAAATCTATAATCATTCAGTGGAGACAACTGAAAAAAACAATTATGAATTTCACTTTTACCTGCAGTATTTTTCCTGGTATCAGTCCATGTCATTATTGCCATAAAGGACTCGAACAAACTTTAAAGTTGAAAAGATTGTGGTTTTCTGGATCGGTTGTATCACTTGGGTCCAGTTTAAACTGAAATCGCAAATTTGCACATATGCGAGTTTCCGTGCCAACACACACATATATTTTATCACTTGTAGAGGCATGTTTGTTGGCTTGTTTAAAGTAAATAATGGTATTTTAGAACTGGAATATTTTTAAGGCACTATTTGAAGATGTTCAATGAAATACAGTATTTGTTAACAGAGAAATATTTGACTGATTACAAATGATAAGGAAGGTCTGGTTCACCCGATAAACAGCGAGATTTTATATACAAAAACACAACAATACAATCACATAATTTCAGATGTGTACATTACTAATCATTTGATAATTTAATAAATGTTGGCCTATAGTCTATATATTTCACCCAGAGGAGCACCTCAGCCCATGTGGGCAAAGGGGCAGTTGCTTGGGTCACTGTAGCTACCCCCTGTGTACGTGTTTGGAACAAGTATACTACAGAGAAATTTTATGTCGGAGCGGGATTTGAGCGAACGCTTTTTTACCGGTGAGCACGAGCGGTATTTGAGCGGAGTGTCCACTTGGGCCGTGAGCGCCTGAGTGGAGTGCACGTGCATGGAGCAGGTTATTGAGCGGAGTGTCACATCGCTCCGCTTCGCTCACATGCTCTGAATGTGATATGCATATTTAATATAATTGCAAACAACTGCATCAACAAATCCACAGCAAAAAGAGAAAGAATGTGAGGGTTGTGGACAGACACACAGGTTATATACATGATATATGCTGCATATGGGGAGGGGGAATGTTCATTTGGGGTTAACATTGCAACAATTAAAACGCTTTCAAGATTTGGTCTGCAGTAAATCTTGAAAGGCTACCTTGAAAAAAAAAATAAAGTGCTATAAACGTTGCAGGAGATGAACATTCCTGTTCCTTACCCTGTATCTGTCCCATAGGCCCCAGCTGCACACATGAAGCCCTGTAGCAGACAGTAAAACACATTCAAGTAAGGAATGATTCATAAAATGACTCAAGACAATGAAATAAGTCTGGTCACATACTCTGAATGGTACTTTTTTCAGTTGAACTTCAATTTCAATGACTCTGTTTCATTGTTTATGTTAAACAAATCATTTGAACTCTTACCTCTTGATGTAACATCTTGATTTAATTATTTCCTGAGCTTCAAGCCTTCCATATTCACATTTATAGATAGACAGACAGATAGATTGTCTAGTTTCAGTTTCATTTTTACATTTTCAGTATTTGTTTTAGTATTTTAAAGCTGCCAAAGTTTACGTGCTAACATGTTTATCATTTAAAAATATAAACACTGTTAAATTGATCAAGGCCATCTTGAGTTATTGCTATCTAGTGGCATTTTCATGTTTAATTGATGTAGGTTTTAAAGGTTTTACATTTGATAGTGTACTGTGTAAAATAGGTATATTATAGCTAGAAAAACTACAGCTAAAATTATTATTATTCATATTAATTTATATGTTAGTTTGCATTATTTCAATTAAGGTTTTCATTTTTTCATTAGGCCATTTTGACCATGTTTAATCTCAAAAGTTCTTTTGAATTTATATTTTAATGTTACTACACATTTTTTTTATATTTTTTATGTATTTTGTTATTTTACAATTCATTGCATCCTAATAATTTCTAACTTCATGACCATTTGTTATCTAATATAACCTAGCCTTGTTAACAAAGATGTTTTAATATAATTTTCATTTGGCAGTTTTGGCTTCAAATGGATATTTTATTGTTCCTGCAAAAGAAAATGTTTAACTTTTTACTTATCATCATTGCAATTTAATGATTCTAATTATATACTAATTAATTGTTATTGTGTATTATGTGCCTTGTTTTGAGTGTTTTTTTTATATGTGTTTAAGCCCAGGCTACTTGCGACCACCCAGTGCTGTCAACAATGTAGGACTTTGAAATAAGTTACAGGAAAACAAAGAGGCCTCTCAGGGCAAACCTTTCCCCTCTGGTCTTTACGAAGTGTGAGGTGCTGTTTGGAGCTGCTTGTTCAACTCAATCAAAGCTCTGGACAGTGTTTCAGGCTCTTTCAGCGGCTGTCACCCCTTTGCTTGTGCTGGTGGTCTGGACAATCATTGCACACATGCAGGAACTACTTAGCCCTCCATGAGGGCCAAATGAATTCACAACCTTCATATTTGTTATGGAAGTGACTTGCATGTACTGAACTCACAAGTGCATTATGTATGTGAGCACCAATGTGTTATGGTTTGTCCTTTAAAGATGACCATCACGTGTGTGTGTGTGTGTGTGTGTGTGTGTGTGTGTGTGTGTGTGTGTGTGTGCAGGTGCATTCCTATGTGTAAATACAAGAATATGTTTCAAGTTTGCTTTGCGAGCCCGCATTTATATTATATAGACACTGAAGTAATTAATATGCACATGTGCGCACTGAATATACTATGTATATATATGTGTGTGTGTGTATGTATACATATATATATATATATATATATATCAGTCGCGGCCCGTGCATTTTAAGTCTAGGCCTTCAGTGTGATTCATGCCATTAAGAAAACACAGTTTCACAATGAATAAGACACCGTATTCCTATTATACATTACATGGCAATCAACTAATAATACCAACTGACATGGTTTAAAAACATGCACAAAAGCCAGAACCAAGGAGGTCTAATACCAAGAAAAAGCTCTCTAATAATATTTGTGATTTAAATTTTGCTTGCAATACATTTTGTTTCATCAGGGTACACGGTTACTTTTCGAAACTTGATCCGACAGCGGCTGCTTCGGCTAAGGAGCAAAACAGTTGTCACACTTTGCTTTTAAGCATCGAGGAATAAATTCTGATTGGATAAACTTTTTGATTTTTGCTATTCGTTTGTAGATGAATTAGGAGTGGAAAGCGATTGTAAATGCATAGAAAAAAAGGTCAATAAGAATGAAAGGATGAAAAAATATTTAAATATTAGGCATGTTACGCCAGCAGAGAAGGCTTTGCTGGCCCTGAGAAATCGCGACTGATATATATATATATATATATATATAGTGGCATGCAAATGTTACTGTGAATAGTTAAGTGAGTAGAAGATGAACTGATCTCCAAAACGCATAAAGTTAAAGATGAAACATTATAAGCAAGATTATTTTATTATTTTTGTTTTGTAAAATTTTAGAGTGAAAAAAAAAAGGAAAGGAGCACCATGCAAAAGTTTGGGCACCCCATAAGATTTGAGCTCTCATATAACTTTTACAAAGGTCTCAGACCTTAATCAGCTTGTTAGGGCTATGGCTTGTTCACAGTCATCGTTTGGAAAGGCCAGGTGAAACAAATTTCAAAGATTTATAAATACTCTGACTCCTCAAACCTTGTCCCAACAATCAGCAGTCATGGGCTCCTCTAAGCAGCTGCCTAGCACTCTGCCTATGCCCACAAAGCAAGAGAAGGCTATAAGAAGATAGCAAAGTGTTTTCAGATAGCCCTTTCCTCAGTTTGTAATGAAATGAAGAAATGGCAGTTAACAGGCACGGTGGATGTCAAGTTGAGATCTGGAAGACATAGAAAACTTTAAAAAAAACAAACTACAGTACATGATGTACATAATATGGTACATGATGTTGGACTGTTATAAAACACAATACAAACAATACCTAACATGTAAACAGCAGAAAACATCATTGGGTAAAGCTATTGAAAAAAGATACTATGTTTTCAGCTTTGATTTAAACTCATACAGTTGTGGCTGTTCTAATAAAAAGAGGCAGGCTATTCCAAAGCTGCGGCGTAGCTTAAGCAAATGCACGGTCAGCTTTTAATTTTAGTCTAGTTCTTGGGACTGTTAATAACCTCTGGTTTGATGACCTCAGAGATCTAGCTGAGTGATGCTCAGACAGGAGATCAGTGAAGTAAGATGGTGCTAGACCATTTACAGATTTATAAATGAGGAGTAGGACTTTGAAATCAATTCTGTAGCGAACTGGAAGCCAGTATAATAAGACTAAAACAGGGGTGATATGTTCACGTTTTCTGACACCAATCAGAAGCCTAGCAGCTGCATTCAGTACAGTTTGCAACCAGGAAAGAGATAATTGACTAATACCCATATAAAGTGCATTGCAATAGTCAAGCCGTGAAGTAATAAAAGCACAAATTGGCCTTTCAAAATTCTTAATAGAAAGAAAGGTCTTCACCTTGGCCAATGCTCTTAAATGGAAAAACTAGATTTGACAACGGAGTCGACTTTATGAGCATTATCAAAGAACACACCCACATTTTTCACACACGATTTAACATGCGAAGACAGAGAGTCGAAATTAAGATCAGAGGTTCTAAGGGCTTCACTGGGCCCAAACACAATAATCTCAGTCTTGCTTTCATTCAAGTTTAAACAATTTAAGGACATCCAAGCCTTTAAGTCAGAGAGGCAGGCCAGAAGCGAGTCAATACAATTCTTATGTTTCAAAGGCAGATAGATTTGGGTGTCATCTGCGTAGCAGTGAAAAGAGATATCGTATTTCTTAAAAATAAAACCTAAAGGAAGCATATAGAGAGAAAATAAAATAGGAGCAAGAACAGAGCCTTGGAGGACACCACAGATAAGTGGAGCCGAATCAGAGGAAAATTCACGAAAATTCCAATATTAACTGAGAAACTCCTATTATTAAAATAGGGCTGAAACCACTTCAGAGCTTTTCCTTGAATACCTACACATTGCTCTAAATGGGAGATCAGGACAGCATGGTCAGCTGTATCAAAGACAACACTTAAATCTAAAAGCACAAGCACTACAGAATTACCAGAATCAGTAGATAAAAAATAAATAAAAATATTTTTTTAACTATAATAAAACTTTTACTAGTGCCATCTCAGTAGAGTGGTATTTTCTAAAACCTGACTGAAAAACTTCAAAGATTTTATTTTCTTCTAAGAAACCGTGTAGCTGCTGAAGAAATGGAGAGATTAGAAATGGGTCTAAAATTAGATAAAACTGTAGGATCTATATTTGGCTTTTTAAGAAGGTGTTTAACAGAGGCATGCTTCAAGTAATTCGGTACAATTCCCATTTCAAAGCACTTATTTATAAAAATTAAAAGATTGGGCCCAATCACATCAAAAACTTGTTTAAAAAGATGTTGGGGAATAAGATCGAAAGAGGAACCAGTGGGCTTCAGCTTATTCACAATTTCTTGTAAAAGAGGAAGTGAAATAGTCTCAAATATTTTAAGCAGTGCAAGTAGAGGGGACAGAGGGATCATAAGTAGAAGGGATAATGTTCGAACTGATGTTACTATTATCTTGTCAACAAAAATTTGCAAAAAACTTTCACACATAGCTGAAGACTGGATATATACTGACAGAAGGATTTACAACAGCGTTCAGGCTTCTACAACAGGATAATGATCCTAAACACACCTCAAAATTCACAATGGACAACCTCAAGAAGCACAAGCTGAAGGTTTTGCCATGTCCCTTACAGTCCCCTGACCTAAACAAAAATCTGTGGATGGACCTCAAAAGAGCAGTGCATGCAAGACGGCCCAATAATCTCACAGAATTAGAAGGCTTTTGCAAGGAAGAATGGGCGAAAATCCCTCAAACAAGAACTGAAAGACACTTAGCTGGCTACAAAAAGCTTTTACATGCTGTGATACTTACCAAAGGGGGTGTTACTAAATACTGACTATGCAGGGTCCCCAAACTTTTGCTTCGGGCCCTTTTTTGTTATTTTGAAACTGTAAAATTTGGAAATAAAAAAGTAATATTGCTTAAAATATTAAATAAATATGTCATCTTTAACTTTATGCCTTTTGGAAATCAAGTCGTCTTTTACTCGCTTACCTATTCACGTCAACAGACATTTTGACCAGGGGTGCCCAAACTTTTGCATATCACTGTATATGTGTAACTCTCTCTCTTTCTCTCTCTCTCTCCCTCTCTCTCTCTCTCTCTCTCTCTCTCTCTCTCTCTCTCTCTCTCAGAGAGAGAGAGAGAGAGAGAGAGAGAGAGATAGTATATACATACTGTACATACATACATATTATGGAGGGCCAAACAGTAAATAATTATATAAAATCTGAACATATAAATGTAAATCCTGAATATATAGTTGTGTTTTCAAATATATAAATATAAATCTGAATATATACTTGTAATTCTGAATATATAGATATAAATCCGAATATATACAGTAGTTATAACTTTATGAACAGGCATGATCATAGACAGATGTTCTTGAATAAAAAGTGTAATTAAAAGAAGATCCTATGTCTAAATAATTCAGTTTTGTACACTGATGATACAAATCAGTTATCCAGAGCAATTCGAGTCTTTTTCTGCTTTACAAAACTGAAGGCAGGCCGCAAGACTTTGGGGTCCTTATAAATCAGTGTACAGAAATTCTGAAACACTGAAACCCTGGCCAGCAAGAAACTGATGAAGCAGAATAAATAAATAATGATAAAAAATAAATAAATAAATAAAAAAAAATTTAAAAAAAAACAGTAATTAAATACATGAATAAATAAAATAAAAACACTCGTTATTTGTGGAAAGTTGGCTGATTATGACAATCACGATGTATAACAAATAATTATATTAAGCATGTTAACTGTTTTAGTCAGATATGAAAAATTAGAGCTTGTCTATCAGTAAGCCTGAACACAAAGTGAATTTATAAAAAATATATTCAGACTAACAAGTATATATTCAGATTTCTATTTATACATTCAAACCAATGACTAAATATTCAGACTTACAAATATATATTCAGATTTCTATTTATATACTCAGACTTACAAGTATATATTCAGATTTTATATCATTATTTCCTGTTTGGCCCCCATAATATATATATATATTATATATATATATATATATATATATATATATATATATATATATATATATATATATATATATATATATATATATACGCTTAGGTAGAAAGGAAGGTCTCAGATTTCTAATGATATAATTTTCATTTTTATAATTTACAAAGTCTCAAAATGTGATTTTGGGTCAAAATTATGCCACTGGTCACATATAATTTTTTAAACCTTAGGTTTTCAATCCTTCATGTCTGCTGAACCATATGATTTATGTGGTTTACTTGAAGTTATCCATGTCATTTTAAGTAGGCCCAATGTTCTAAACCTAAAAATATAATACATTTAAGGACTATTATATATATAAAATCAGATTAAGGTATTATATTTAGATTTTTTAATTAATTTGGACCATTTTATTTCAGTTCCATTATGAACTCTTGGGTGTTTGCAACCCACCAAGAGCAAACTGGTTCTAGAAGTATACATTTTATTTATTGGGTTGGTTAGTTGCTTGCTTGCTTGCTTCATTGAAATTGACTTGCCTTAAATTGAATATGCCTAATTTCTGATTTGTGAACTACACTACCAATGAATCATAAAGAGAAAGATACACCAATCAGATCCAACAAAGCGCACCAAAAGAGCTTTGCAGTGCAACCGGGTCCGCCTCCCTACACTCTCACACTACTTATAGTTTTGTATATACTGTACTTGAATATTTTGCATCAGATTTGAAATATATTAAATCTATACTTTTAACCAACAACTTAAATCAATTGTTTTATATTTTCCCATTATTATTATTTTTTAATTTATTTATGTAATTTGCAATGCTTCATGGGATTGCAGTCCATTCCCTAATTAAAACTGTTAAGTACACTTGTCTTGTATCTTTGTATTTTTATCTGATTATCAAATACTGTGTTTGCTTCAAATCAAAGTTTGTAATGTGATTTACCTCAGAGCTGATTGGTCATTGGATAACCTCCCAACTGGACTGAAACATTCTTTATATGGCTGCACTGACAAAAGACTCAGGCATAAATGAGGGTGTCTTTGGACTTTCTGTATTAACATACACATCTAGTCTTTGCTTTTGAGCTTGGTTGGAGCTCCATTCCTGCTCAGACTTAACCACTATCTTCCATTAACATCCCTAGAATGTTAATCTGAGTTTTGCTCATGGAGCACAGGAGGGTCATCTTGCTTAAAATCTGGAAGACACGTCTGACGATGGGGATCATGGATAAATTCGTCTTTGTTTTTGGTTCACCCCTCCTTTCTCGTTTCTTTCTCTAGTTCTCAAGCCCTTCCTATAGTAATCCCAGCATGCCTTTCTTCAAGTTACACCCTGCAGGAGTTTGGGGCAATGCATAAGCTATTGTAATCATCAGCTGTCATTATCTCGCCCATTGATAAATTGTTGGGTTTGTCTGCGATGAAAGTATGAAAATACACTGGCTTCGCCTTACCAGATGCATTGTGTCCGAGGCAACAAATAATCAGATATTCGCTCTTATCTCGTTTTGCAGAGGAGTGGAAAGCAAATTTCTTGCACATTTTACTGGCAAGTGATTCTCTCCAAGGAGATAACATGGTGCATTTCTGTGTATTGCTGTGTAAAATAAATGCACCAAAACGCTTAGACTGAAAAAGATGGTCTGCATGATGTTATTTTATTTAAAAGTCCACTGAATGGCTGATTTATGTTTCAAGACACTATGGAGCTGTAGTTCCCTATCTGTCACTAACTCGATGTTGTGTCGATGTAGTGAAACTATGGGTCACTCTTGGGAGCCCGAGACACCTCAAGTCTTTGATAAAAGGCCAGTGAAAATTGGCGAGTGGTATTTGCATACAACTCCCCCGGACATACGGGTATATTAGGAGCTGGTATGCAACCACTCATTCAGATTTTCTCTTCGGAGCCGAACATTCATTCACCTCTGCTGGATCTGACGGCGCATTTCAGCGGCTTCTCCCTCCTCTGCACTGGTGCACTGCAGAGAACACCCCTGGGCACTTCGGCAGAAAAAAGAGAGTATATTTTCCTAAAAGAGTATATTTCTCTAAAAGAGCGGCACACACAGAACGTCTTTTTTCCGTTTGTGTGTTATTCCTGGTTGCGGTCGTTACCTCTCAACTTCTGATGGTCATGATCACTGTCTTTCGTGTCTGGGCACGACCCACACGGGGACAGCATTCGTGGATGGATCATGTACTCACTGCAAGAACATGACCATGGCAACATTGCGGTCACGGCTGCCCGCCTCGGTCCTTCTGCCTACGGGTATGAGGCCAGTGCGGCTAGCACTGGGGGCGATTTGGGGACCCCAATGGGACCACCTCCGCCGGGTATCCCCCCACGGACCTCCCATTCCCCAGCACACTCATCTAACCCCGATCGAGCTTCCGGATGAGTCTGCCAGCTTGTCTCATAGTGAGTTTGACCTCTTGTTCGGAGCCCGCAAAGCTGATGAGCTCTCAAGCGCAGCATCAAAGAGCAGGCTCGTCCAGTCGGACAGAGAAGCCTCAGCTAGGCTCCCCCCTCTCGGGTGCGGTTGCCCAGTCACAAGCTGATGTGGAAATGACGGACATGCTTTCCCAGGTAGCCACGAGCATTGGGCTAGAGTGGAACCCTCCGCTCTCCCCTGAACCCTCACGGCTCGATGATTGGTTCCTGGGCTCGAGGAAAGAAGTGCATGAGGAGTTGACAAGATCGTGGAAGGCACCTTTTACTGCCCGGTCCCAATCCTTCAGCTCCCCTGCCCTCACTACCCTCGATGGCGGGGCAACCAGGGACTATTCGGTGATTCCCCCGGTGGATAAGGCGCTCGTGGTGCACCTATGCCCGCAGAGTGCCGCCACTTGGCATGGACGCCCAAAGCTCCTGTAGTCACGTTGTCCCTGACGGCCAAAGCCTAAAGTGCCGCTGGACAAGCCGCCTCTGCCCTGCATGCCATGGCTCTCCTGCAAGTCCACCAAGCCAAGACGCTAAAGGAACTGCACGAGGGTAGTTCCGCCCCAGATTTGATGCAGGAGCTGCGCTCGGCGACCGACCTTGCACTCCGGGCAATGAAGGTCACGGCACGGTCTCTCGGGCGGGCGATGTCCACCTTAATGGTCCAGGAGTGCCACCTTTGGCTCAACCTGGTCGAGATGGGTGAGGCCGACAAGGCACGGTTCCTTGCTGCCCCATTTCCCAGGTTGGCCTATTCGGCGACACTGTCGAGGCCCAACAGTTCTCGACGGTGAAGCAGCAGATGGAGGCTATCCAGCACATCCTGCCCGGCTCGGCTCAAGATCCCGCACCCCGCCTGCTCATCACCAAGGCCGTCCCCCTGCAGTGACTGCACCAGCTCCGCTGCAGCCCGCCCCTTTGGCCCAGCCCCGGCGTGGAGCCCACCGCAGGAAGCAGATGCCACCTGTCTCACGGCCGGCTGCCAAGAACCCTCAGAAGGGTTAAATACCTCCTCCCTCTCTGGGCGGGGTGTGGTCTCTGTGGTGTCTTCTCCTTGGGATGGACACCCCCCCGACTAGACCAGGTGGGCCCAGTTGGTTAATCCCCCTTTTTTTAGGGAGTGGGAAAAAAAGGGGATAAGAGGCCACGACTGGGCTAGCCTGTCTCTATCTTTTGGGTAGTCAACTTGTCCGCAAAGGGACGTTCGACACTCATAACTGTGTTGGGGTAGGTTACGTGTCAGCCTGGTGCGCTGGCTACGAGGCACACAGTGGTCTGCCCATCACACACTGCCAGTTCGCGTAAACCAGTTCAGCCAGTTGTGGCGTTTTTGTATAGGGAACCCTAGTGTCACTACATCGACACAACATCGAGTGAGTGACAGATAGGGAACATCCTGGTTACTTACGTAACCTCCGTTCCCTGATGGAGGGAATGAGGCATTGTGTCCCTCCTGCCACAATGCTGAACTACCCGCTGAAATGGCTGGGACCTTGTCTTGGCTCCTCAGCATAAAACCTTAATAAGTGGTTGCATACCAGCTCCTTTTATACCCGTATGTCCAGGGGAGTGGTATGCAAATACAACTCGCCAATTTTTATTGGCCTTTTATCAAAGACTAGAGGTGTCTTGGGCTCCCAAGAGTGACCCCTAGTGTCACTACATCGACACAGCGTCTTGTTCCCGCCATCAGGGAACGGAGGTTATGCAAGTAACCAGGACGTTCTCAACCGGTTTTGCGTCAGGACCCAAATTGCATAGTGGTGACCCAACAAAACTAAAATGACCCACCAATGAACTACTGCTGTGAATAAGCTAGCTGTGTCCTCACAAGACCATAAATAGATATTCTCCAGGGGTTATAAACTCAAAATGTAGCATTGGTAGATATATAGACAGCAACAGCCATGCAATATTCATAGTGGAACCTTAAGCAATAAAATATGTGTAAAAGTAAGACTTAGATGGATAACATTAAAATGTGAATACCTGTTGTCATATGGACCATATGAACCCGAAAGTGTACAGAACCTCAGTGATTTACTTAGAGTCTTAGAGGCATTAAGAAACTTTCTTCCAATTGTTGTAGACTTTTTATAGTATTCATTTTGAGCTGACAGCTTTTTTGTAAGTGTTTTTCACAGTATTTTAATATTTTGCGATGTGCTGAGTAGAGGTCTTCATGGGTCCCAAAATTTGTGCCCAAACCCAAAGAGACCCGGAAGTGTACTGTCCGGACCCGGACCGGACCCATCTATTATTTGAAAGCTTGGACCTGTACCCATGCAGAACCGAGCAATGCCGGACTCGGACCCAAACCGGACCCATCTATTATTTGAAAGCTGGGACCCGGACCCGGTCATGAGACACAGACCCGATCAACACCGATTTCACAGCTGATTGCTATTAACAAGTTAATTTACAAGTTGTGAAAACAAAACTTTGTGTATTGCCTAATGTAACGTTAGGAGCCTTCTCCCCTGTGCCTGGCCATGACGCATATAATCCATCCTCCGTGCCAAGAAAGTTGGTAAAAAACATCCAGGTTTTCTGTGATTCCTCTCTTGCTGATTGAAACAGCATAGCTAATCCACTCATTATTTCATCTTCAAAAGTTAATTTGCTGTCACGGTGATGGATTACAAATGTGACTTTAGAATCAGCTTTGCAGTTTTTTTGTGTCTCCCATAAGATAACTTCGACTGTTTGCCTTTTGAACTATAATAACGATTGCTCGTTCATTGCCACGGCTGCTACCGTTAGAATTGCTCATTTGTTATCATGTGCCTTAACTCCACTCTGCCTCTGACGTCCATCATCATCAGCACTGTCTGATCATGGCCGGGTCTTCTTGGATCGACTCGGGTATTACACATAATGCTAAAAAGACCCAGGACCCGCAGCAATAGAATGGGACCCGACCCCAAATATAAAACAATTGATTTAAAGTTGTTGGTTAAAATTATATATCAAATATATTTTAAATCTGATGCAAAAAATTCAAGGAAATAGGTACTTCAATTCACCAAAGTGGCATTCAACTGATCACAAAGTGTAATCAGGACATTATTTAAAAAATGTCATTTTTGAACAAATCTAGACAGGCCCCATTTCCAGCAGCCATCACTCCAACACCTTATCCTTGAGTAATCACGCTAAATTACTTATTTGGTACTAGAAAATCACTTGCCATTATATCAAACACAGTTGAAAGCTATTTGGTTTGTTAACTGAAGCTTAACATTATCTTTGTGTTTGTTTTTGACTTGCCACAGTATGCAATAGACTGGCATGTCTTAAGGTCAATATTAGGTCAAAAATGGCAAAAAAGAAACTCATAAGGCAATCACTGTTTTGAGGAATGAAGGCTATACAATGCTTGAAATTGACTGACAGCTTCATTGAATTCTACCTGCTCAACACCAATTTAATGTACAACAGTAAAGAGAAGACTTAGATGTGCAGGTCTTATGGGAAAAACTGCAAAGAAAAATCTACTTTTGAAACAAAAAACAAAAAGAAAATATTAGAGTGGGCAAAGAAGCACAGACATTGGACAACAGATAACTGGAAAAGAGCGTTAAGGATCTCAACCCCATTGAGCATTTGTGGGATCAGCTAGACTGTAAGGTGCGTGAGAAGTGCCCGAAAGACAGTCACATCTATGGCAAGTGCTACAGGAAACGTGGGGTGAAATGTCACCTGAGTATCTGGACAAACTGACAGCTAGAATGTCACAGATCTGCAAAGCTGTCATTGCTGCACTGGGAGGATTTTTTGATGAGAAGTTTTTTCAAATTGTAATAGAAATTTTTCACATTACTAATGTCCTTACTATACATTGTGATCAGTTGAATGTCACTTTGTTGAATAAAAGTACCAATTTCTTTCCATAAGAGCAAAATCTGTACATTATTCCAAACAGTGTGTGTGTGTGTGTGTGTGTGTGTGTGTGTGTGTGTGTGTGTGTATATATATATATATATATATATATATATATATATATATATATATATATATAAACTCTGCAAAAAAAAAGAAACATCCTCTCACTTTCAACTGCTTTTATTTTCAGCAAACTTAACATGTGTAAATATTTGTATGAACATAAAAAGATTCAACAACTAAGACATAAACTGAACAAGTTTCACAGACATGTGACTAACAGAAATGGAATAATGTGTCCTTGAACAAAGGGGGGATCAAAAAGATGTTTCCCCACTCTTCCACCAAGACATTTCTCGGGGGAATGGCCCTAGCCCTCACCCTCCGATTCAATAGGTCCCAGACGTGCTCAATAGGATTGAGATCCAGGCTCTTTGCTGGCCATGGCAGAACACTGACATTCCTGTCTTTCAGGAAATCACGCACAGAACGAGCAGTATGGCTGGTGGCATTTTCATGCTGGAGGATCATGTCAGGATGAGCCTGCAGGAAGGGTACCACAAGAGAGAGGAGGATGTCTTCCCTGTAACGCACAGTGTTGAGATTGCCTGCAATGACAACAAGCTCAGTCCGATGATGCTGTGTCACACTGCCCCAGACCATGATGGACACTTCACCTCCAAATCGATCCCACTCCAGAGTACAGGCCTTGGTGTAACACTCATTCCTTTGATGATAAACATGAGTCCGACCATCACCCTGGTGAGACAAAACCGCGACTTGTCAGTGAAGAGCACTTTTTGCCAGTGCTGTCTGGTCCAGCGAAGGTGGGTTTGTGCCCATAGGTGACGTTGTTGCCGGTGATGTCTGGTAAGGGCCTGCCTTCCAACAGGCCTACAAGCCCTCAGTCCAGCCTCTTTCAGCCTATTGTGGACAGTCTGAGCACTGATGGAGGGATTGTACGTTCCTGGTGTAACTCTGGTTTTCCTGGTTTTTTTTTTTTTTTTTTTTTTTGCAAATGTATTAAAAAGAAAAAAAAAATGAAATATCACATTGACATAAGTATTCAGACCCTTTGCTATGACACTTGAAATTTAACTCAGGTGCATCCCATTTCTCTGGATCATCTTTGAGATGTGTCTTCACTTTGATCGGAGTCCACCTGTGGCAAATTCAACTGACTGAACATGATTCGGAAAGGCACACAATTGTTTATATAAGGTCTCACAGCTGAAAATGCATTTCTGATCAAAAACCAAGCCATGAGGTCAAAGGAACTGCCTGCAGAGCTCCGATACAGGATTGTGTTGAGGCATAGATCTGCGGAATGCTACAATAAATAAATAAATAAATAAATATATTGGCTGCATTGAAGTTTCCCAAGAACACAGTGGCCTCCATAATTCTTAAATGGAAGAAGTTTTGAACAACCAGGACTCTTTCTACAGCTGGCCGCCCTTCCAAACTGAGCAATCGGGGGAGAAGGGCCTTGGTAAGAGAGGTGACCAAGAACCCGATGATCACTCTGGTTGACCTCCAGAGATCATGTGTGGAAGAAACTTGCAGAAGGACAACCATCACTGCAACACTCCATCGATCTGGGCTTTATGGCAGAGTGGCCAGAAGGAAGCCTCTCTTCATTGCATGACACATGAAAGCCCACTTGGAATTTACAAAAAAGCACTTAAAGGACTCTCTTACTGTGAGAAACAAGATTCACTTGTCTGATGAAACGAAGATTGAACTGTTTGGCCTCAATTCCAAGCATCATGTCTGAAGGAAACCAGGCACCGCTCATCATCTGTGCAATACCATCCCAACGGTGAAGCATGATGGTTGTAGCATCATGATGTGGAGGTGTTTTTCAGCAACAGGGACTTGGGGACTGGTCAGGGTTGAAAGAAAGCTGAATGCAGCAAAATACAGAGATATCCTTAATGAAAACCTGGTTCAGAGCGCTCAGGACCTAAAACTGGGCTGACAGTTCACCTTCCAACAGGACGAGTGAAAATTAAGAACCTATCTGTCGCTCCTTGAGAGCCAGTGAAGAGAGCTAACAAACGTATCTATATCTGAGGCTAAAAATAGTGTGTTCCTGTGGTGTTGTGTCTATTAGCTGCATATTCACTTCACCACACACTTCAGCACTTGTAAAACACCTAGAGTGGTTTCAGCTCCCTGTGTCTGTGTTAGTCCAACTTCTAAGAAACAAGTCCTCCATGCAAGCTTTTATTTGTGGGAGACACCAGGGGCAATTGTACAAAAAATAAATAAATAAAATAAGACAGTAAGGATTTACAAAGGTAAGCTTTTCTGAAGACCCAGAATTTTTAAAGATTACATCAGTTGAGTGGCATATTCAAAGTCATAGTGTGAATATACAGTATAGCCTAATATTTCTAAATAGCAGGATTTTTTTTTTTTTTTTTTTTAAATACACCCATGTCATAATTATTCAACCCCTATTGCCTGTAGCTGTTTCTTAAATATGAAAGAATTAATGGCGTCAGTCACATAGTCAGGATAGCCATTTCCTGCAGCCACAAAACACCCCCATAACAGGACTGACCCACTTCCATGCTTGACCGTGGGGATGGTGTCTTTCTTGTAATCACCTTGCCTTTCTTACTCCAGACGTACTGCTGACCCATGGGTCTAAAACTAATTTTCAGTTTAGTGTCAAACATCCATAAAACCTTCTTCCAGGACTCCACAGGTCTTTCCAAATCCCTTCTTGAATATTAAAGTCAACATTTCCCTTGGTGAAGTTTTGATTTCTTCCACACCCCAAGAAGGTTGCTGTTGTACCATATTTAAAAAAAAAAAAAAAAAAAATATGAATGGTGCTGCCACCTTTGTCTACTGGAAATTTAAGTGTCTTGGAAATGTACTTTTAGCCATGACCTTTCTTGTGTAATGAAATAATCTCCTCTATTATCTTTTGTGACAGCTTATTTTGAATTGCATTTTTTGCACAGAGATAAAATTTTGTTTATGACACTAAACTTACATTTTAAAACTTAAATAAGTGCCATTGTAGAGTGATGGCTTAATTTTGTCATAAAACAATTACTTGTGTAGCCTTACAGGTATCAGGCCATTTTGGCAAAAATGTGATTCCTTCAGTGTGTAAATTGAAGCTCGGTGATCACTGGACTTTCTAGCAAGACAATAACAACAAGGATACATCCAAGTTGTCCAAAATCTGGTTCAGGGTTGGGTTGTGTAATGCACTTGAATGGCCCTTTCAGTCCATCATTAAAATCCCATTGAAAATATTTGTTGGGATTTCAAGGAAGCAGTGGCAGCACAGAAAGATTGTCAATGAGCTGGAAGATTTTGCTCATGAGAAATGTGTAAAGATTCCAATAGAGAGGTGTCTGAAGCCTGAGAACATACCTGAAACATTTATTTTATGTTATTAAGGGTAAAGGGATAATTGGTAATTTCTATTTATTTATTTATTTATTTTATAAACTCTTTGTTCTCAAAATCACTCAAATGTGTATTAAAAACTTACTTTGACTGTTTACTGAGGTTTTAGTTGATGTGTTTTAATTCACATCACCACAACATATTGCTGGTCAGGGGGGTTGAATAATTTTGATTGCAACGGTATATTGTGTATATATACAGCTCTGGAACAAATTAAGAGACCACTGCAAAATTATCAGTTTCTCTCGATTTTCTATTTATAGGTATATGTTTGAGTAAAATGAAAATTTTTGTTTAATTCTATAAACTACTGACAACATTTCTCCCAAATTCCCAAAAAATATATTGTCATTTAGAGCATTTATTTGCAGAAAATGACAACTGGTCAAAATAACAAAAAAACATGCAGTGTTTTCAGACCTCGAATAATGCAAAGAAAACAAGTTCATATTCATTTTTAAACAAGACAATACTAATGTTTTAACTTAGGAAGAGTTCAGAAATCAATATTTGGTGGAATAACCCTGTTTTTCAGTCACAGCTTTCATGTGTCTTGGCATGCTCTCAACCAGTCTTTCACATTGCTGTTGGGTGACTTTATACCACACCTGGCGCAAAAATTCAAGCAGCTCGGCTTTGTTTAATGGCTTGTGGCCATCCACCTTCCTCTTGATCACATTCCAGAGGTTTTCAATGGGGTTCAGGTCTGGAGATTTGGCTGGCCATGACAGGGTCTTGATCCAGTGGTCCTCCATCCACACCTTGATTGGCCTGGCTGTGTGGCATGGAGCATTGTGGGGAACATTGTCGGAGCAGAAGGAATGTTTTTTTTTCAACCTTGTATGTGGCTTGATTCATGCATCCTTCACAAAGACGAATCTGCCCGAATCCAGCCTTGCTGAAGCACCCCCAGATCATCACCGATCCTCCGCCTGGTCATTTAATGGTTAGACGGAGACCTGGAGAGGCCTTCAAGCCACAGTGTCTTGCACAAACTGTGAAATTTGGTGGAGGATCGGTGATCAGTGAAATGTTGTCAGTACTTTATAGGATAAAACAAAAATTTTAATTTTACTCAACACACATACCTATAAATAGTAAATCCAGAGAAACTTAACATTTTGCAGTGGTCTCTTAATTTGTTCCTGAGCTGTATATACAGTGCATTCAGAAAGTATTCAGACCTCTTCATTTTTTTTTTCTTTTCACATTTTGTTGTGCTGCAGCCTTATGCTAAAATACTTTATTTTTATTTTTTTCACATCAATCTACATTACATACTCCATCATGACAAAGCAAAAAACATATTTTTGAAAACTTTTTCTTTATCAAAAAGAAAAAAAAAAAGTATTGACACATTGACATAAGTATTCAGACCCTTAACTCAGTACTTAGTAGAAGCACCTTTGGCAGCGATTATAGCCTCAAATCTTTTTGGGTATGATGCGACAAGATTTGAACACCTGAATTTGGGGAATTTCTGCCATTCTTCTCAGCAGATCTTCTCAAGCTCTGTCAGGTTGGATGGGACTGTCGGTGGACAGCCATTTTCAGATCTCTTCAGAGATGTTCAATTGGGTTCAAGTCCGGGCTCTGGCTGGGCCACACAAGGACATTCACAGAGTTGTCCCTAAGCCATTCTTGCACTGTTTTGGCTGTGTGCTTAGGGTAATTGTCCTGTTGGAAGGTGAAACTTCAGCCCAGTCTGAGGTCCTAAGCGCTCTGTACCAGTTTTTCATTGAGGATATCTCTGTATTTTGCTGCGTTCAGCTATTCTTCAACCCTGACCAGTCCCCCAGTCCCTGCTGCTGAAAAACACCCCACAGCATGATGCTACCACCATCATGCTTCACCGTCGGGATGGTATTGCACAGGTGATGAGCGGTGCCTGGTTTCCTACAGAAATGTTCCTTGGAACCAGTGAATCATAGTATTAGAGTCCTTTAGGTGCTTCTTTGCAAATTCCAAGCAGGCTTTATGTGTCTTGCACTGAGGAAAGTCTTCCATCTGGACACTGCCATAAAGCCCAGATTGGTGGAGTGTTATAGTGATGGTTGTCCTTCTGCAGGTTTCTCCTATCTCCACACATGATCTCTGGAGCTCAACCAGAGTGACCATCGGGTTCTTGGTCACCTCTCTTACCAAGGCCCTTCTCTGATTGCTCAGTTCGGCCGGGCGGCCAGCTCTAGGAAGAATCCTGGTTGTTCCAAACTTCTTCCATTTAAGTATTATGAAGGCCACTGTGCTTTTGGGAACCTTCAACGCAGCCATATTATTTTTATTTTTATTTAATTTTTTTGGTTATTTTTTATTTTTTGTAGCCTTCCCCGGATCTGCGCCTCAACACAATCCTGTCTCTGAGCTCTGCAGACAGTTCCTTTGACCTCCTAGCTTGGTTTTTGCTCTGATATGCATTTTTAGTTGTGAGACCTTATATAGACAGGTGTGTGCCTTTCCAAATCATGTCCAATCAATTGAATTTGCCACAGGTGGACTCCAATCAAAATTGTGGTGTCAGAAGTATACAGTGTTTAACAATGTGGTGTTCGAATATTTCAGAAAGTTTATCAACAGACAACCAATAATATAAAGCCTCATTATATATTAATGCGCTTTGTACTGTCACTGAAACATTCATGCTCTCTTTATGTTCTCCATCTGAGGGAAACCGTTAAAGTATCGAACAGTGGTGGCAAACACGCTAACTTCCATGATAAAGAGAGAGTATTCCAAGTTTTTGTGGCATATTTCAGAAGAAAAAAGACAAATAGAGATGCTTGCCGACATTTCCAAAGAAGAGTAGAGCAGCTCCATTGGCAGGTTACATGTCCGTCGCCAGCTGTATTCGTCCAGTCATTGTTATCATCACCATAAATATGCAAATAAGAACATTAGCCTACATTGCTGTGATTTTGGTGTGAATTTTGGTTGCCTCTGCACACCCTTAAAAATTCTGTGTAAACACATAGCATATATGTCACTTTCATGTGGAGCAAACTCACTCAGTGTAAGGGTCAATGACGTGACACTTTTTTGTACGAAACATGATGCGTTTTGTTTGTCAGAAACAATTAAGTCATTAAAATTACATTAAATAAAAATGCAACTCAGACAAAACAAATACTCGGAAACCCTTCTATGATGAACATGTTCAAAGTCATTTTGTTTATTTATTTATTTTCTGGGGCTTACAAAAAAAAAAAAAAAAAGAGGTGTTACTGTCCGGAGACAAATAAATAAATAAACAAATACATACATAAATAAATAAGTCTCATTAAAAGCTGAAATTCTTGAGGAACAAAAAAATCTTTCACAAGTTGTTTGGAATAATAATAAGTATATATATATATATATATATATATATATATATATATATATATATATATATATATATATATATATATATATACATTGTTAAAAATAAAACCATTTTGTTTTGAAATATTATTAATATTGGGAAAATGTCTGTCAATCATATCAAAGTAAGGTGGTGTAACCAATACACAGGAAGTAAATAAATCTATTGCATATTATGACATTTTTATAAAAATGCTAATTTCTTCAGGTTCAAAGGGTGTAGTCCAAATAAAACTTCTTGATATGTGTGGCTCAAAAATTGTTTGTTTGAAAACCCCCTAGAGTGAGTTATTTCCACACGTGACACTACACAACCAGTAGAGGGGGGAAGAGTGTAGACGAGTATTTATTTATTTATTTTTATTACTTGTCATTTAAAAATGTTATGGGGAATTACAAGGGATTTCTTTTTTTTTTAGGTTACAAACTGGTAATTACAAGGGTATTATGCTATAAATGTGGTTTATGAGGACATTTCTAGTATCCTCATAATTTAAATCGCTTAAAAAACATACTAAACGATGTTTTATTGAAAATGTAAAAATGCAGAAAGTTTTTTGGTGAGGGTTAGGTTTAGGGGTAGGATTAGGGGATAGAATCTATAGTTTGTACAGGATAAAAATCATTATATCTACGGAGAATCCTCATAATGATAGCTGCACCAACATGTGTGTGTGTGTGTGTGCGCGCGCACGTGTGTGAATGTATTTGTGTTTGTGTTGAGGTTTCACTATATTTGTGAGTGCCAAATTTTTGAAAATGTCCCTACTAATATAGTGAAACTTGTTGAAAACCCACTAGTGAGGATATATTAGGCAGTCCTCTCTACTAAAAAAGGCTCATAAATCTGCCAAATGATGTTTATCTTTGAATCTACTGATGTGCACAAGTTTCTGTGAGGGTTAGGTTTAGCGGTAGGGTTAGAATTAGGGGATAGAAAATATCATTAACCTGCTATGAAATTAATGGAAATCTATGAGATGTCCTCACTTATATAGTGTAACAAAATTGTGTGTGTGTGTGTGTGTAGGTGTGTGCGTGCGTGCGTGCGTGCGTGCATGCGTGTGTGACAAGCGCTAATTTAAACAGACGTGGCTGCGTGCATCGGATAATCACGCTCGATCAGCATGTGTTCACTGGGAATATATGAGTTTTAAACTGTTATCATGGTGCTTTTTGATAGTTTGACTGTCTGTTTCAGAAATCAAACGTGTCATATGCCTGAAAAGACTGTTTGAGTTGCTGTTTTTGCAAATGAATACCGCATCTGCACCTAATAAGCAGAAGTGACTGCGTGCAAGGGAAGATCACTTTTAGAAATGATGGCTGTGCATATACAAGCTATGAACTGTTATCATTGTACTTTGATGACAATTTGGCTGTTTGTTACATAAAATAAACATATTATGTGCTTGAAAAGACTTTGAGTAGCTGTTTGTTTGACGAATGACATCCGCTACTTATGTAAACAATGGCTGCACGCATTGAAGATCGCTTTTGATGTACTGACTGTGAGTATATGAGCTGTAAACTTTTTTATCGTGGTACTTTGGTGATGAGTTGGATGCCTGTACATAAAATAAACTTATTCTGTGGCTTAAAAGACTGTATGAGTAACTGTTTGAGCAAATATAAATTACAGACGCTTGACCAGCGTAGCCTGTGTTGGCGCGAAAGCCAATTTGAATCTGGCAGCTTGTCACGTAACTGGCTGTTGCAGAAACACATATGTGTGATGCTACTCTGCGGGGCCCAGTTATTAACCATCACATATTTGTGATGGTATGTATGAAAGGGTTAAACTAGATTTGTATAGGATTTCTCATTTTCATTACCTCAGACAAGCATACCAATAACCCATTAGCAAATCTAATCCTAATGAAATGTGCTCATGCAATTCAAATTTAAAACGTCCAGTTCAGCATCCCGTTTAGTGTGCCCAATTCAATTGAAATGTCTGCTTATTAATTAAAAGGGAGTTGAATCTAAATAACATTTTGACCAACCCTTGCCACTGCTTGACTTGATTCATAAGCAGGATCAAGCATTAATACAAGCAAAGATTCATTAAGCATTCTTTCCCTCTGCGAAGCATTTGAAATGAATAATGTTCTTTATGTATAAGACTGCTGTTTAAAGCCTCTACAGACTAAAGCTTTGTGTATATGTGTGTGGCATTCCTAACATATTGAATATCGAGGAGGTCAGGCCTTAGAAAGCAAAATCCAGGGGCCTGGGTAGATCAGTGAGTAAAGATGCTGACTACCACCACTGGAGTTCACAAGTTCAAATCCCAGGGCGTGCTGAGTGACTCCAGCCAGGTCTCCTAAGCAACCAAATTGGCCCGTGTTGCTAGGGAGGGTAGAGTCACATGGGGTAACCTCCTCATGGTCGCTAAAATGTGTGATTCGCTCTCAGTGGGTGCTATGTCTCCAGGGCAACGCGTTCAATAAGCCACGTGATAAGATGCACGGGTTGACGTTCTCAGACGCGGAGGCAACAGAGATTCATCCTCTGCCACCGGACTGAGGCGAGTCACTACGCCACCACAAGGATTTTGAGTGCATTGGGGATTGGGCATTCCAAAAAAGGGAGAGAAAAATCAGAAAAAAAAAAGACAAAAAAAAGAAAGCAAAATCCATGACTTGAAAAACATTATCACTGTTGGCAAATTCAGCTTTCAGCAATGCAGATAATACAGTGAGAGCAATTGAAACAGGGGTGGGCATGGAAATGACAAGGCTAATTTAACCCACAACTGATTGCAGAATGAGGAAGGCACCTTCAAAATAAAAAAAAAAGAATAAAATAAATGAGTGCAATTTACAGGTACTTGAGAGGGAATGCAAGGTGTTCAAGCATGAGACACTTTCACGCTAAAGGCCTTTCCAGCCCAGCAAAAACAAGCAGGGAAACAGGAGAGAGAGAGAGAGAGAGAGAGAGAGAGAGAGAGAGAGAGAGAGAGAGTAATAATCTGCCAACAACACATGTGGAAAAGTGTTAGTGTAATTGTCTGTATAAAGTGCAGTCGAAATAAAAGCCAGTCTAAAATCGAATGCTCATGGGCATCAGTATCAATCAATAATTTCAGCCTTGCTTCATTTGCAATTCTCAACTCAGCACAAATCTGTAATCATATGCCTCAATACAATAACTCCAAACTTTTTATTCGACACAACCTTGTATTCCTTCTTCTACAGCAGCCTGCCAAGAGATGCCCTCCAGAGAGCATGAATTTAGTAAAAGTGAAATTAACATCTGGCTAGGAGGATGCCGCCCATTAGCCACAGACATATTGGCACATTCTACGAAAAGGGTACATTTTGCGGTCCTATAACTCCTTTAAAGCATTATAGCAGCCTGATCTCATTATAATTCATAAGTATTTGTACATAACATTTAAATGTATATTTTTGTACATTTGGAGAGATGCTGAAATGAACAGTATGGACGTATTGACAGCGTATAAAACCTATTATTTTTTTTATTTTTTTATGTATTTACAGCTTCATAAATTAAAATAAATAAATAAACAAACAAAAAATACATATTTATATTGTAAATATATTTGTTAAGTTATATGTTTACTATTTTAGATGTATTTTAGATCACATAACTGTACCTGTTAAACCTTTAAGCAACTTTCAACAATAAAAAAAAAAGAAAATGGGTAACTCTTTATTTGACGTGTCTGTTTTACACAGATTGCATGCTACTGTTATTAATAACTATAGTACCAACAATAACAATACGTAAGTACAAGTAGCTCTACAAAGTCATTACGCAGTAAATACATGTACTTCAATATTATTACTCAGTAATTACCCATGTAATTACATTGTAACATAAACAATGTAAAATAAAGTGTGACCAAAAAAGGTAGATTTCAGAAAAGTGTAAAGCAGACAAATTTACAAATTCCATTATTTTTTGTAGTGTGAAAAAATAAACAATATATATATATTTTTTTATTTTATTTTTTTTTATTTTTTTTTAATCCATGATTCTGTATTTGGATCCAACAGATACAGGGCCCTATTTTAAGGGTGCTAAGCATAGCACCACGTAATATGTCATACGCACAAAGTCAGTGGTGTTTTGGTGCAAGCATGCACTAAGTCTTGGCGCAAGTGGGTTTGTCGAAATTGCATGCTTAAAGTATTAATGGGCTGGGTCAAGTGCAATTTAATTCTGAGGTTTTCTCAGGTTATTGCACCATTTGTGTCCTATCATATAGTCCATCACTCAAGCACCAGCGATATAAACAAAGACAGTGACACGCTCCTTTTATACGCATGTAAAATGTTGTTCTTGTCAGGACTTGGATGTAACTTCCATTAAATGAAAGAGAATGTAAGTATTATTAAACATTTTCATCTACTGACACACAAGTCATGGCTAGTATTAACAGTGATTGTATCTGCCTTCCAGGTTAGGCTGTGGATTGAGTTATTTTATTTTATTTTATTTTTAAATTTTTGCACGCACTTCACTTTTTCCAGTCATTTTTGCTACTTTCATTTATTGAAACAAGAAAAACGTAAACCAAAAATATTTCTAAATTCAAATTGCATTACAAACTTAATGAACATAGAATTCAAATAGCAAAGTCGGTTCAAATTCAAACATATTACCCACTCCAAACTACTTCCACTGGCCCCTTTTGCAATGACTTAAAAATCACAAAAAATATATTTTCAGAGATTGGACATAAACTTTACTACAACCTGCTGGTGGAATCACCAAACTGCAAATGGGGGAATTGATTTTAGATTTTGTCCTGAGAATAGTGGTGCTTCTGAAATGTCTTAGCGTAATGACCTATTTCTCAGCAAAATACTTTAATAACTTCATTTAACTTCCTTAACATACAATAAACCCACAGTCTGGCCGCATACACCCACAGATAGCACAACACCAATGCCCACTTGCGCTTTGCACTGCCATGAAAATTGCCCTTAGAATAAACGCCCTCATGAAAATGAGATAAGGCGTTGAACACGGTTGTTGCGCTGGGCCTAGCGTGGTCACGAAAATAGAGGCCACAATGTATAAGTATTTTCAGTATTTACGATTTTCAGGTTTTTTTCACTTAAATGAAGGTTTAATTATTGTAAAAAGTAATGCAACTGACATATGGGTGGCACTCGTTCAAAATGAAATGCTACTTTAAAAGCTTGTGATCAATGTGAAAAACAAGCCTATGGCAATGTTCATGTTTATGATGACAAGGGAGGTGCTTTATTTCTAGTGTACTCTACTGGGCCTTTTATGACTCAAACAAAATTGTTGTTTAGAATTTTCTCACAAAACAGAAGGGTTAAACTTTATGTAACAAGGTTGAAAAATTGCAAACCTCATATTAAAGGTGCAGTATGTAAGATTCAGAAACCCTTGTTATTAATGATACCTGTGGCCGTTAAGTGAACTGCAGCCAGCTACCTGTTGCTCATGCTCGTACACACACTCCATACCGATGTGAGCGAGCAAGCATTGACCAAAACAATGACGTAACATACAAAGAGGCTGAAAGTGATTCACAGACATCATGCTGACAGATGAGGTAGCAAAATTAATATTACACAGTTATGATCGTTTTACTACAAACTTTGAGACTGCATATTATATTTGACTCTTCAGTGCTGGAACAGGGCTGAAACAAAGTGTGGATATAGGTCTGGCTATGCAAGACTGTAGTTTGAAGTAATCACTTTTCTTTGCATGATACATTGACTGCATTTATACGATAGCCTATGTCGGCGTTAGCTAGCTAGCCAGCTTTATCAATAGCTGTTTGCTAAATTTGGTGGATGATGACAGTAGCTGTTTATAAAATAGACTGTACATTATAAATATGTTGACACAATTCAGAATTGATGTGATTCCATCACAACTGACATTTTGATATTGATGCACTATTGTTTTATAATAATAGAATTAATATATTTTCTGCATAACCAAGCTATGTTACACTAATGAATTGAGCTTTTTGCATGATCTTGAACATTGTTAGCATTCATTTCATGTGTTATTGTAGTTTACCTTGCTGAATAATTACAGATTAACATTGACTTTAACCTGACTATTAGTATAAAGGGAAGATCGTTGAAATTATTTGAAAGTTACGAAGCAAGGTAGCTTGCAATTCACCAGCGTTAGCAGGCAAGATCAAGTTAGCTAAAATTACACAGATCAATCCTTATGGCACTATATTTCACATGTTTTGCAGTTATGTAAGCTTACCTGTCCAGTAAGAAGAATGCCAGTTCAGGGTCGGTTTTGATTCCCAAAACCGAATGAAGGTCCCTCCAAGAATCAAATGCCCTGCCAATGTTCACACTAGTTATCGCTCGACCACAATCATGTTTCCGCTTAGCCAGATGGGATTCAGTAGATAAATGTTTTTATTTTTTATTTGTAATTTTTTTTTGCTTACTCGAAGTTTGTGTAGAGTCGGTGTTGTGCTGGGAGCCGGACATTTGCTGGATTCCATCTCTAAGATAACGTTACCTAGTGTTTCAGTTTGTTATCACTGTTGAATAGCAGAAGATAAGCTACTGTCTGAAGCAAGGCTCTCGAGAGCGCGCATAAATGTCACATCCTTTGTATTTTCCCGGCAAAAGCGACCTGCTCCCTTCGCATGAAAATCAGTCTACAGGCTTTAATAGGCAACTTAGGAAGTCTGGGATGGGCTCATTTTTTTAAGTTGCATTACAAGCTGTTCACACATTGGCAAAAAAAAAAAAAAAAAAAAAAAAATATATATATATATATATATATATATATATATATATATATATATATATATATATATATATTACATGAAAATGTTTACATATTGCACCTTTAAATAATTGTAAAATAGCTCATTTAATATTTAATTTGAGCTCTTGAGTTTGACAATCAACTTTTTACGGAGATTAAGAACCTTCTTTCATTGTACATTTGCATTTTTTATTTACATTTTCAGGCCCTATTTTGTACTCTGCTCATTGAAAATGTCTTGTAGACACCGCCCATTAGCCGCATACATATTTGCTTGTTGTTTGCTCACTATTTAACATGTCAGAGAGATCTTAAGTTGTTAATTTGCCTCCTGCATGCCTTCTAACATTACTGTAATGAGCTCACTGCCCCACGCAGATAATTAGGCAGCTGCCTGTGGAGCCGCTAAGTGAAGAGGGTGTCGGGAGACTGACTAACAGATTCAGAACAGGCTGAGAAATAAGAGGTGACAATAAATTCAACAAATATGCCAAATATTTAAGAGTCTGCCATTCCGCTAGGAATCATATGGACCTTAATAAAATCAATAGCCCCCCTATGTAAACAGTGTTCATCAACAGTGTTGATCTCCAATCAATTCAAATGTGTTTACCTTTTCCTTTGGCACTATTGACAGCATGTTCTGGTCCCATGAAAACCAGGAAGTAATCACATTGACATAAACAATGATGAGGATGTTTCAAGGGTTGCATTTTACTTCTAAGATTACATTTTAACTGCACTGATAGCTAGGTTTAGGGTTGAGGTTGGGGTGTATGATGAATAAAATTGTCACTCCTGCTGACTATTACATAATTTACTACTAAAAACAACTCACTTTTGATGCCACTCTGTGGACAATTCACTGGAATACTGGGGCTCATACGCATCCATACAACACTTCCAATTGTGGTAAGTGCAGACTGAGTTTAGCCGAAGAACTTTCAACCTACTGATGTTGAATTCACAATGTGATCATTCTTGCATTTCCCCCTGAAACTGGAGCTCATACATGACCATATGTCCCTAACACTTCCAGCTACGGCCACTGGGGGCAGTGGCTGGAATTTTGTAAGCAGAGACTGATTTCAGCTTAAAAATGTTTTACTATAAATTGCTATCAAATTCACATTGAGATCAGTCTGTGAAAGGTCCAGTCTCCATTCATTGTAATGAATCATTCAATAACAAGCCTGGAATTACATTAATAAAATTATGTTTAAACTCTTGCAGCACTGGGTTTTAGATTGAGGGACATGCCTCTATCTCACAGCAAATCTTACACCAAACATTGCTAAGCTGTACATATACAGTTGTTGTGGTTCCTCTAGTGGCCTCCAGACCTCTGTAGGACACAAGGGGATTAGGCCTAAGTGCACCTCCACCTCAGGACCACGTCTGCTGGGTTTGTTGATCCCCTAATTAACATGTCACTCAGCCCCCAGTGTTCAAACCAGACTCTGTGACTCCAATTGAGAAAAAGCCATTCATTAATGGCTTAAGACCTTTGAGAGAGGTGCCCCATGTTTTTTGTATCTACAGGGTGATACCAGGAAATTCTCATTCAAAATGGAATGCAACAATAACACACACTATAGGAATGTTAGTGTAGGTGTATTAGGTCATCAACACAAATAAAGTAGCAAGCTATTCTAAGCTTTTTGCAGGTGTTGCCATATCTCATCTGTTGGTGCTTTGAGGTGGTCAGTTCTTTGCTTTAAGTAGGTCCTAGATGTGTTTACCTGCATTTTTGGAGTAGGTACGACATGATGTATTGAAATCTGTTTATATTCTCGCCATACATCATTCCATGAATGTTAATCAGATCCCCTGAAGCATTTATTGAACTAATTCCATGCATCTCTCGAGGACTGCAAATTACCATCAATATACTATTCACCAAATCTTTTCTGATATACTGTATGAACTTGCACTTCATGTTTTATGAACTTTTTAATGTACCATCCAACATGCTCTCATGACAAGTTATAAATAGTATGATATGGGGAAAACTTGAGAAATTTAGTGAGTTGGCTCATACAAAAAGGAAACAACGAACATTATGATTTTTCCTAAGTTAAACCTAAGTCAAAAGTCAAACCTCTTAACAAAAGCCATGGGAATGTGTTGTACTAATTGTTTGTTGGCTTTCTTAACTGCAAGGTGTCCAATAAGAGACATTGACCTTATTTACATCTGGTATTAAAGTCCCCATGAACTGGTTTGACAAGTGCAATTTTCTTTCCTGTTTTGACATATGCCCCATTGAAACAGGTAGTTGGGGAATGACATATAAGAGGGATCATCCTTTAAAGAGACTTTAGTTTACATCACAACAATAAACATGATATGCTACTTGCTAATGCTAATCTAAAGTAGGTGGTGTAATTAAAATTTTTTCATCAATATGAGGAGAAATTTTGATTTCATGGGGTCTTTAGTAACTATCTCAAGAGAACCAATCACAAGCTAATGAATTACTGGCATGCATCTCAACTTAACTTGAATACTTCAAAAAGTAATTTATTTAAATTAATAAAGGCAGCAATAGTAAAACAAAATAAATTGAGCTGCATATGTGTCACATTTCATAAATAGTTGATGCCCACACTGTATGAGTCACAAAAACAGCAAAAAGTCCAGGTTGAGCAGTCCCAGAAATAATAAGAGCATATGGTAAATAAACAACATAAATTCAAATACCTTCCATGCTCTTTCCGCAAACACCAGATTTAATAATGGCTAAAGTTTTATTGAAAATTCTGGAGCGCTGAGTGAATTTCCATCTCCCTCCACTAAAACATTTTTAAAAGGCATTACTGTGGTCTTTGGTCAGGGTAGCATGGTATTCTAAAGAGTGCCACATAAATACCATGGTGCATGAATATTGATTTCACTAGGCCCTTTCCCATCAACAGTCCCGGTACTTTTCCCTCAGTAACTTTCTAGATGAGAACTCTTAAGAGGAACGGGACACCTGAGGAGACTTTCACCAAAGTAACCCCCGCAGTGACATCATGTAGTATCGATCATTTTTGTTGTAACATTATTTGCACGTGCGATTCAATAGCAGCAGCAGCAACATCAACAACACCGACAGAGGATGCCGTGATCAGAGCTACACTTTTGTTAGGGCTGTTTTATATGAACTTTGGCTGCACTGGAAAACATAGGTAGCTGCATAATCAGTTAATGGTTTAAACAACTGCAGTTTTAAATGACTCTCCGAACATTTTAAAAAGCACCATATTTCATCCTACCTTCATCCATCCTTATACATCCTCCGATGGCAGCATTTTCAGTTTTCGGACACAGCCTATGTCTTCATGTTTAAATTGGGTGTGTGAGCTGCGCTCCGTGCTGCAGCCAGAGTGAGAGATGAGACGAGGCAGCGAAAGCGTTGTTTAGCCACACAGCACATGCTGAACTCTGCCGACAACATGTTGAAAATGCACTATTAAACCTTTTTTTTCAACACAATCTTTCACAATAAATGTTCTTATGACTCAGTTTAAATTAATATACCGAAATGCTCACTCATTGACTTAAAAAAGACGTCTTGATGCAAGTTAACCACACAGTTACAGGCACGCAATACTTCCCTCCTGTAAACTAGATTTCATGATGGATTAGTGGATAATAAAGTTCAATCACCCACTCTCGATAAACATCAGATTATTTATATCTGTCATCCCAGGAAAAAATGTTATGTAGTAATCCAGAATTCTCTTTATTTGCTGTATAGTCACACAGTACAGATTTGATGAAAACACACAGTCACACACACACCGTATGTAAAACGGGTGATTCTGTTTGGATACTTTGTTTGTTGTATGTTATTTGTGTTATGGGAATTGCAAAATTAGCACAATCCTCTGAATAGCAGGCTAGCAGCTAGTTTGTTTACTAATAGCAGCTGTGGAGCTCCTCTCCTTTCTCAATGCAGGTTTTTGACCAATCACAGGCTGCAGCACATCCCACAGTCCCTATACGCCCCAAAAGTACCTACCCTGGAGTAGGAGTTAAAATTGTCCCCTAAAAATTATTTGATGACCTATAGTTCCACAGGTGCCAAAGCGAAGAAAAGCACTAGTCCCGAGGAAAAGTACATAAAACAGGCTTTAGTACCGCCAGTGGGAAAGGGCCTACTCAGTGCCATGGTGTAACGTTAACGTAAGACTAGTGAGAAAAGTCAGTTCCACTTTATATTACAGTACCTGTACTTTCAGTATACTTACAGTGTACTAAAGGTGCTACCCGAGTTATTAAAAAATTACATATTTTTACTATATATATATATATATATATATATATAATAAAAATAAAATAAAAAATAGCAAAAATTAAGTTTTTTTTTTTTTTTTTTTTTTTTACTTTGAGATAACTTTTAGTATGTAAAGTGTACCATAGTATTATCACCTGATATGTCATTACTCATGCCATGGTACCACAGCAGTGCTTTTTTTTTTTTATCTTGAAAGATCTTGAGACATTTTTTTTTTGTTCTTTGCCTTTAAATTCTTACTATATTCTCCTCAGGACAATCAAAAACAGTAGTGTATTCCCATTGCACTTCTTTTGTAAACTTTAAAGGATATTATATTTTAGAGCCATTTATGCTTTTGTTTTCAAATGAAAATTAAAAATGTGTAAACAATAAATAAATAAATAAAACGTCACCGATACATTGCGGCAAAATATCCCAGTGTAATACATTGTATATTTCTCTGTACAGTGCTGTTCAGATTATGCGGTGTCAGTTTTCTCTTTTGCTCTGATTGAAACAAACACTGTTCCATTATTTATCAAGTTGTATAGAGCACAA
Source organism: Myxocyprinus asiaticus (assembly GCF_019703515.2). Classification (NCBI taxonomy): domain Eukaryota; kingdom Metazoa; phylum Chordata; class Actinopteri; order Cypriniformes; family Catostomidae; genus Myxocyprinus; species Myxocyprinus asiaticus. The sequence continues at coordinate 4,414,188 of NC_059393.1, forward strand.
ATCTGCTTCTTTGTAATGTGAATTGGAGGCTTTAAATAAATCATGAAGTTTGGTATACAGCAATAAAAGTATTTCTGCCCTAGTGAATAGCAAGTCTATTGCAAACTGACATGCAGGCATTTTTTACTGACTAAAAATAGTTAGTTGGATGAATCTCTTGAAAACATCCATTTAACCCCCCAAAATAAAAAAATAAAAAATAAATAAATAAATAAATAGATAAACATCACTAAAGTTAATTATTGCAATTGTTAAGATGAACTGAAAAAAGAACTGTTTCTACAATAATAATTTATCTTGGTTAAAGGGATAGTTCACCCAAAAAATGGAAATTATCTCATTATTTACTCACCCTCATGATATGCAAGGTGTGTATGACCTTCTTTCTTCATTAGAACACATTTGATGAAAAACAGAAAAATATCTTAGCTCAGTAGTTCCTTAAAATGCAAGTGAATAGCAATTTCTCTTTTGAAGCTCCAAACATCACAGACAGTCAGCATAAACGTCATCGATACGACTCCAGTGGTTAAATTAATGTCTTCTAAATTGATACGATTGCTTTTGGTGCGAACAAGATAAATATTTAAGTACTTTTTTAAAATCTAAATCATGCTTCCGGTCGGCAGCGGTACACACGTGTGACGTAATCGCACTGGCACTAAAACATGTGAGTACTGACAAACGTGCAGCCGGGAGAGAAGCGCCTTTGTTACATTAAGGACCAACATTTTTATAACAGTTATGGCTGTTGTTACATTAACAGTGATAGTTCACCCAAAAATGAAAATTATCTGTTATTATCTGTTTCTCACCCACACCCATTATATCGCTTCTGAAGACATGGGTTTAACCACTGGAGTCTTATGATTACTTTTCTGCTGGCTTTATGTGATGTTTGGAGATTCAAACTTCTGGTCACCATTCACTCACATTGTGGGACCTACAGAGATTAAATATTCTTCTAAAAATCTGTATCTGTGTTCTGCAGAAGAAAGAAAGTCATACACATCTGGGATGGCATGAGGGTGAGTAAATGATGAGAGAATTTTCATTTTTGGGTGACCTATATTGGGTGACCTTTATTACATTTAGGACCAAATGCTGTTACATTTTGGCCTTTATTATATTTTGGATCAAATAGTGTAACATTTAGGACCAATTGACTTTACAGGTGTGCCTGACTGTCATGTAAATGATGATTCAATGCAAATAATAATAATAATAACAATTATTATACATTTATCTATATATATATATATATATATATATATATATATATATATATACACACACACACACGTAGTCCTAAAAAAAAAATTCATTTAATTTCAATCTTATGATTTTGCAACAATATGAAACCTTTCATAAGATTTCTTTTCTTTTTTTTTTCTTTTTTTTTCAGTAAACAGCATCAATAAACACCACTCCATTGTCCAGTCTCAACCCAATGTAATAAGCAACTGATATAGATACATTTAATCCTTTTTTGACCTTTGAAAGGCCCAGGGGAAAAGATCCCTCCTTATAAGTCTCTGTGGTACACTCATGAACACAAGCTATAACGTATTTTTTTTATTGATTTGTTGTTGACTTACTATGAAGTAGTTATCATCCAATATTACACTCCACACATTCCCTAATAGAATCAATGGCCCTCGCTGAGCACTGTTGAAATAGTACCCATGGATCTTTGTATCATTAAAAAAAACCTTCAAAATCAATGATAGAATGTTGTTTTGTACTTTTGATGAAATTGACAGAAGCAAAACTAAATGCTGATTCATATTTCAGACTTAATAAAAGAAGCGCTGCACCAAAGCAGTTTACACACTTTATACCTTTTCAGTTTAAGTAATTTTTCCAATGTAAAAAAAAAAAAAAAAAAAAAACATGCATAGGTTAATTTCCCTGAAAAGTGTTCATCATTTTCACAGTACAGATATCTAAACATCAAGAGAATTAACAAGAACAATTTACTTGAGAAGCTAAATTATCAAAATAAAACCATACAGTCATGTAAATTCTGACCAGGTGACAGGATACTGGTGCTTGTACCAATTGCTGATTGTAGATTTTTAGCTTCTTGGCAAGTTGCTTAGGGTTGGAGGGTGGGGTTAAGAAATGTGCAGCTTTATCAATTTCACCCAGTAGAAATGTGCACTGAGCCCCAACAGCAGGGTATGTGAAGACATTTGGATGAGCAACTCCATGTTAATGACAGAGCGTTTGTACACTGTGGAGGGGGACGTGGTCGTGTGTCTGTCAGTGGGGAGAGAGGAAGCGGTAAGAGCCATCACCTGGTGATTATTAACTCTAAACACCTGTGTCTCATTTCAGTGACGGCAGAGACGGGCTTTAAAAGGCCGGCAGAACGCCAGACCAGGAGAGAGAGTCCGAGATGCGCACACATACACCCAGTCCGAAGCTGTACGCTAAAAAGCCCCTTGAATAATATAACTATTGAATTTAGGTTGTCTGTTATCAGTGAAGCTGTGTGTGCAAACTGAAAGTCTTGCTGGAAAGCATATTTTGAGTTAAAGCCTGAGAATAAAAGAACACTCGTCTGGACTGCAACGCCGGCTCCCGCTTCCTTCTTGCCTCCTACTCATAGAACCTCTACATACACCAAAATTACATATAAGAAACGTGTAATTTTCATGACATTATGACATCACCTGGAGTCATTGTGTTGGGGCCATATTACAGTATGTGCCAGAAAGCAGGAATTATAGAGGCATTTCAGAACACCAGGGTCATTCTCCAGAAATGGTGCCATTTGTGTCTGATTAAAAAGATAACAACAACATCAACAACAACAACAACAATAATAATAAAAATTTCATTTGAGGTTATTGATTAAGTTAAAAAAAAAAATAATAATTCCCCCACATCAGGCCCAAAGTTCCAGGGACGTAACCGCCACAGACCCTTTGTCACATCTCCGCTTCTGGGAACGTGGAAGTAAACTAGAGTGGGGTAAACTTCTGTAGTGAATTAGCAACATGATCACATGGACAGTCTACATGTTGCTACTGAATATTCCAGTACTCTGACATTGACCTCATTCAACAAAGTTACTGACCAACGCCATCTCCTGTCAGACATCTTTGCATCAATTCAAGAGTATTTACCTTTTCATGTGGTGCCAGTGCTGTAGGTTAAAGTGTAGAGTTCATATCATATCTATTCCTCTTCTCTGTATTACATAATTTACAACTAAAACAACTCACATTACAACTCGCTTTTGGCACCCTTCTGTGGGCATTTCACCCAGAAACTAGAACTCAAACGTGCTCATATGTTCAAAGAACTTAAGACCTACTGTTGCTAAATTTACAGTGAGATCAATCTGGTTGCTACCAAATGATCCAGTACCTTGACATCGACCTCATTCAGGCGAGTTACTGACAAGCGGCATCTACCATCAGACATTTTTGCAAGAATTAAAATGTGAAGACATTTCCCTCTGGCTCTACCGATTGCGTGTTGTGTGAGCAATGTCCAGGGAATGGGTTCTGGTCCTGTGGAAACCAGGAAGTAATCACATTCTCATAAACAAGCATCATTTGGTAGTTGCATTTTTGCTCTAAGATTAAATATTTACTCCACTGATGGTTAGGTTTAGGGTTGAAGTTTGGGTTAGGTTGTACAGTTCATAAAATATGCCTTTCTGTTGACTGTATTACATCATTTAAAAATTAAAACACAACTCAATTTTACCGCAATTCTTTGGACATTTCACCTAGAAACTGGAGCTCATACGTATCCATATGTTCAACATCACTTCCAGCATCAGCCTTTTCAATAAGCACAGACCAAACGTTTGACCTGCTGTTGCCAAATTCACAATGATATCATCGCTGATCTGAGACTACAGATCAGCGATCTGTCATATAAACCAATTATATCTATCTATCTATCTATCTATCTATCTATCTATATATATATATATATATATATATATATATATATATATATATATATATATATATACACACTGGCGGACAAAAGTCTGGAATAATGTACAGATTTTGCTGTTTCGGATGGAAATTGGTACTTTAAAATTGGTACTTTAATTCACCAAAGTGGCATTCAGCTGATCACAAAGTATAGTCAGGACATTACTGATGTAAAAAACAGCACCATCACTATTTGAATGAAGTCATTTTTGATCAAATCTAGACAGGCCCCATTTCCATCAGCCATCACTCTAACACCTTATTCGTGAATAATCATGCTAAATTGCTAATTTGGTACTAGAAAATCACTTGCTATTATATCAAACACAGTTGAAAGATATTTGATTCATTAAATGAAGCTTAACATTGTGTTTGTTTTTGACTTGCCACAGTATGCAATAGACTGGCATGTCTTAAGGTCAATATTAGGTCAAAAATGGCAAAAAAGAAACAGCTTTCTCATGAAACTCGTCAGTCAAACATTCTTTTGAGGAATGAAGGCTAAACAATGTATGAAATCTTCAGTTTTTTGGCAATTTCAAGCAAAGGTGTACACTACACAGCTGGCTCTAACAAGGACAGAAAAAGATGTGGAAGGCCAGATGTACAACTAAACAAGAGGATAAGTACATCAGAGTCTCTAGTTTGAGAAATAGACACCTCACATGTCCTCAGCTGACAGCTTCATTGAATTCTACCCGCTCAACACCAGTTTCATGTACAACAGTAAAGAGAAGACTCAGGGGTGCAGGCATTATGGGAAGAATTGCAAAGAAAAACCCACTTTTGAAAAAGAAAATCAAAAAGAAAAGGTTAGAGTGGGCAAAGAAACACAGACATTGGACAACAGATAATTGGAAAAGAGTGTTATGGATCTTAACCCCATTGAGATTTTGTGGGATCAGCTAGACTGTAAGGTGCGTGAGAAGTCCCCGACAAGACAGCCACATCTATGGCAAGTGTACAGGAAGCGTGGGGTGAAATGTCACCTGAGTATCTGGACAAACTGACAGCTAGAATGTCACAGATCTGCAAAGCTGTAATTGCTGCACGTGGAGGATTTATTGATGAGAACTCTGTGAAGTAGATTAAGAAGTTCTGAACATTTTTTTTTTTTTTTCAAATTGTAATAGTAATTTTTCACGTCATTAATGTCCTGACTATTCATTGTGATCAGTTGAATGCCACCAATTCAAAAAAGTACCAACTTCGATACGAAAAAAGTACCAATTTCTTTCCATAAGAGCAAAATCTATACATTATTCCAAACTTTTGGCCGCCAGTGTATTTTATATATATATACAGTTTTCTACATTTTTTTTGCTAAATAAGATGGAAATGCATCATCACAGTTTGTGAAAAGGGTCCATTGAGATTGATGAGGACAGTGTACACTGATAAAGTGACCAAATGAGACAAAAATACTGACTTTACAAGAAATGCACCTATTTGTAACAAAAATGTCAGACGGATCAATGCATTATTTTAAAAGTTGGAAATGTCATAACATAAAGGGGTGGTCACATTAGACTCTGAGCATGCAAAATAATTCCAGACACCACAGCCGTTAGGCTATTTTGTCACACGTGAGTGATTCTGGTTTTAGCAAATAATAAATAAAAAAAAAAGCAAATAATTTTACATTAAAAATGGTAAAATATACTGTCTACTCACTTTGCTGTAAAAAAAATAAAATAGAAAATTCATAGATAATGATATACATTTTTTAATTATATATACCTGTATATATATACACTGTTCAGCCACAACATTAAAACCACCTGCCTAATATCATGTAGTTCCCCCTTGTGCCACCAAAACAGCTCTGACCCATAGAGGCATGGACTCCACAGGACCTCTGAAGGTGACCTGTGGTATCTGGCACCAAGATGTAAGCAGCAGATCCTTTAAGTCCTGTAAGTTGCAAGGTGGGACCTCCATGGATCTGACTTGTTGGTCCAGCACATTCCATAAATTCTCAGTCGGACTGAGATCTGGGGAATTTGGAGGCCAAGTCAACACCTTGAACTCGTTGTCATGTTCCTCAAACCATTTGTAAACATTCTTTGCAGTGTGGCAGGGCGCATTACCCTGCTGAAAGAGGCCACTGCCATCAGGGAATACCATTGCCCAGAGCATCACATTGCATCTGCCGGCCTGCCTTCTTCCCACAGTGCATCCTGCTGCCAACTCTTCCCCAGGAAAATGACGCACACGTACCTGGCCATCCACATGATCTACAATATAACGTGATTCATCAGACCAGGCCACCTTCTTCCACTGCTCCATTGTCCATTGTATGCTTTTTCGGCTTTGGACTGTGGTCAGCATGGGCACTCTGACCAGTCTGCAGCTACGCAGCCCCATATGCAGCAAGCTGCGATGCATTGTGTGAACTGTGTGTTGACACCTTTCAATCATGGCCAGCATTAAGTTTTTAGTGAATTTGTGCTACAGTAGCTCTTCTGTGGGATTGGACCAGACGGGCTAGCCTTCACTCCCCATGTGCATCAATGAGTCTTGGGCGCACATGGCCCTGTCGCCGGTTCACTGGTTGTCCTTCCTTGTACCACTTTTGGTAGGTACTAACCACTGCATACTGAGAACACCCCACAAGACCTGCTGTTTTGGAGATGCTCTGACCCAGTCATCTCACCATCACAATTTGGCCCTTGACAAAGTAGCTCAGATCCGAACACTTGCCCAATTTTCCTGCTTCCAACATATGAAATTCAAGAACTGACTGTTTGTTCACTTGCTGCCTATTATATCCCTCACCTTGACAAGTGCCATTGTAATGAGATAATAAATGTAATAAATATATACATATACGCACAGTGCTATGGAAAAGTATTTGCCCCATCCTAATTTCTTCTGTTCTTCTATTTTTCATACTAAATTGTTTTAGATTGTCAAATGAGATATAACATAAAACAAAGGCAAACTGAGTAAACACAAAATACAGTTTTCAAATATATATATATATATATATATATATATATATATATTTTTTTTTTTTTTTATTAAAGCAAAAAAGTTATCCAACACCTATATCACACAATGTGAAAAACTTTGCCCCGTTAAACTTAATAGCTGGTTGTGCCACCTTTAGCAGCAACAACTGTGATCAAAAGCTTCCAATAAAAGGAGATCAGTCTTTCACAACGCTGTGATGGAATTTTGGCCCACTCTTCATTGCAGAACTGCTTCAGTTCAGCCACATTGGAGGGTTTTGGAGCCTGTTTAAGGTGCTACCACAGCATCTCAATCTGGACTTTGACTAGGCCACTCCAAAACCTTAATTTTGCTTCTTTTGAGCCATTCAGAGGTGGACTTACTCCTATGCTTTGGATCACTGTCTGGCTGCATAATCCAGTTGCATTTGAGCTTCAACTCATGGACTGATGACCTGATGTTCTCTTTTAGGATTTTCTGGTAGAGAGCAGAATTCATGTTTCCCACAATTCTTGCAAGTCGCCCTGGCCCTGAAGCAGCAAAGCATCCCCACACCATCACACTACTTTTTGTGGAATTCTGTGTTTGATTTACACCAGATGTAACGAGTCCCCTGTCTTCCAAACAGTTCCACTTTTGACTCAGTCCACAGAACATTCTCCCAAAAGCTTTGTGGATCATCAAGGTGTGTTTTGGCACAATTCAGATGAGCCTTAATGTTGTTCTGGGCTGGGGGGGGGGGGGGGTGGGCAAATACTTTTTCCACACATGCCCAGTTGATATTGGATAAATATTTTGCTTCGATAAACAATTTTATCTTTTAAAATCTGTATTTTGTGTTTACTCAGATTGCCTTTGTTTTATGTTAGATTTTGTTTGAATATTTGAAACAATTTAGTATGATATATATATATATATATATGTATATATCATACTAAATTGTTTCAAATATTCAAACAAAATCTAAAATATATATATATATTAAACCCATTAAATTGTAATGGTGATGAATGGGGACATGCAAATTGGCTGAAATTCCAACATTTAAAAATACAGTTAATGCATTATTATCATATGTTTTTTGCATTACACATTATGCTGATAAATCTGTCAAATAATGTCACTAAGTTCAGCATCATGTTCATATTATCAGTGAGAAACAAATGGGACACTGACAAACTCTTAAAATTGTGAGTCACATTTTTATCAAGTAATGCTAAAGTTACTATTGATTTCAAATGATATCAAGAGGTGCTTCATAAACAAGACATTGTTGATATGGGGGAACAAATCACCTCAACACAGCCACACTTTAATTTAACAAACATGCTTGTTTTTCGAGGTTGTTTTACAGCAAAAGCAAAAGTATGCTAATGTGCTCAGTCGAGAAACCAAATTACTTATACAGATATATTAAAATCCCTTTCCAAACACACAGAAAATCTCTCCAGTCAACTTGGGAGTACGGTTTGTGTGTATTGGAGGTAAATCACCAGTCTTTGTTGATCCAGTGTGAGGGGATAACTTTTGGGGAATAGTAGAAGTAGCGTACAGCGTAGAGTACATTTGAGATTTGACCAACAGGGAAAGAGTGAGACTAAAAAAATAAACAACTGTGCAAAGAGAGACAATATACATGGAGAGAGTGTCTGTTTATTTCCATACCAGCGGCAGGAGCTGAAGTCAAGGCTGTCCAATCACAGAGCTCCGTGCTCTGCACATTAAATCCAAATTGAATTTTGAATGAATCAACATCTGTATTGTTGGACCAGCAGTCAAGGTGACTTTGGCGGTTGTTATGGAGCTAGTACTGTGCCATTGTTGACACAAGTACTTTTCATGAAAAATACCCCCTCCCAAATGCCAGTTGGCTTCCAACCAAGATATACAAGAGCCAATAGGCTTAAATTGAAAATGTGGAGGTTATGCGATAAGTCTTCAGTTAGTTGAGTTTCACTAAGTGTGATTGACACAAAGATGGTGTGACTCTTAGATTGCAGTGCAAACACATCATGATATATCGGCGAGACGTAGTGTAAAAAGCGAGGTGTTCGTAAAACTTAAATAAATGAAAAGGCGGCAATTTGAGTTGAAGTCAAATTTATTTGTACAGCTTTACATGAAATTATGCTATAACTATATGAATATAATGCCAATATTAGTTATTTATGTTGAGAAATATTAGTGGTTAAAATTGGTCAACTAAGTAAGTGTTGTGGGTCAATGGTTAAACAAAATGATTTTATATGAACTATAAGTTTTAATGTTAAAGTCCTTGAAGTCATCCCGAATTAACTGAGGAAATACGTGTAGATGCATTGTCCTTTGATTTTGGCCGATGAAGGCTTTTGTTAGTGGTTAATTCATTTTCTATGTAGTTATTTTTATTTTATTTATTTTATTTATTTATTTATTTTTTTTAAGAGGGTGTTGTCCCTCCTTTGACCAAGTTGATATAGGTATCATTCAGTGAGGAGCATCGCAGTCTTGCTGGAAGCTTAAGGCAGGTAATTTTGTGAACTCAATCCTGAGCCCATGCTTCAGACAGTGGATCATGAAGAATCCCATGTCTTTGAGTTTGCATCAATTCATCCTCTGTGAAGTCCGTCTTAGTAGACTGAAGTGAAGTCTGGCTGGAGATGGATCTGGCAGGCTCTGGTAACCTCGGGATTATATCCTGAGGTACAAGAGCCTGTTTAGTCAGGGGAAGAAATGAATTTATAAACTTATTTTAAAAACATTAAATGTGTAGAAAGGTAAAACAAATCTGTGATCACTGAAAAAAAAAAAAGAAAAAAGAAAACTACCTATTTAGATAAGGTAACTTTAAGAAGATTGATATATACTGTACACACACACACACACACACACACACACACACACACACACACACATATATATATATTCATTTACAATCAAAATTATTCAACCCCCCATACCAGCAGTACATTCTGGTGATGTGAATTAAAACACATCAACTAAAACCTCAGTAAACAGTCAAAGTAAGTTTTTAATACACATGAGTGATTTTGAGAACAAACAGTTCAGTTTACCCACATTTTAAAATAAAAAATAACTAATTCTCTCCACAAATATCATGTCAAATATATTCAACCCCCAAAGTCAGTCATTTGTGGAGCATCCTTTATCCTTAATAACAGCAAATAAATGTTTCAGGTAAGTGTTCTCAGGCTTCGGACACCTCTCATGAGCAAAAAGCTTCCAGCTCATTGACAATCTTTCTGTGCTGCCACTGCTTCCTTGAAATCCCAACAAATGTTTGCAATGGGATTTTAATGATGGACTGAAAGGGCCATTTAAGGACATTCCACGACCTATCCCTGAACCAGATTTTGGACAACTTGGATGTATCCTTGGTGTTATTGTCTTGCTGGAAAGTCCAGTGATCACCGAGCTTCAATTTACACACTGAAGACATCACATTTTTCATGCCAAAATGGCCTGATACCTGAAAGAATCCATGGTGTCAGTCACATAGTCAGGATAGCCGTTTCCTGCAGCCACAAAACACCCCCATAACAGGACTGACATAACTCCAGACGTACTGCTGACCCAAGGGTCTAAAACTCATTTTCAGTTTAGTGTCATACATCTATAAAACCTTCTTCCAGGACTCCACAGATATTTCCTACTTCTTTCCTATTACTTCTTGAATATTCAAGTCAACATTTCCCTTGGTGAAGTTTTGCTTTCTTCCACACCCAAAGAAGGTTGCTGCTGTACCATATTTAAAAAAAAAAAAAAAAAAAAAAATATGAATGGTGCTGCCACCTTTGTCTACTGGAAATTGAAGTGCCTTGGAAATGTACTTTTAGCCATGACCTTTCTTGTGTAATGAAATAATCTCCTCTATTAGCTTTTGAGACAGCTTATTTTTTATTGCATTTTTTGCATAGAAATACATTTTTGCTTACAACGCTAAACTTAAATTTTAAAACTTAAATAAGTGCCATTGCAGACTGATGACTTAATTTTGTTTTAAAACATATATATATATATATATATACACTACCGGTCAAAAGTTTTGAAACACACTCATTCTTTATTATAATTTTTTTTCACATTTTAGAATAATAGTAAAGTCATCAGAACTATGGAATAACATAAATGGAACTATGGGAATTATGTTGTGACTAAACAAAATCCAAAATAAATCAAAACTGTGTTATATTTTAGCATCTTCAAAGTAGTCACCCTTTGCCTAGAATTTGCAGACATGTACTCTTGACATTTTCTCATCCAACTTCTTGAGGTATCACCCTGGGATGCTTTTTAAACAGTATTGAAGGAGTTCCCATCTATGTTGGGCACTTATTGGCTACTTTTCTTTATTATTTGGTCCAAGTCATCAATTTCAAAAAACGTTTTTTATTTTTTATTTATTTTTTTATTTATTTTTTTATAATGAAATAAATTAATATGGTGGCACAATTATACTTTTGTCTACAAAACTAATTTCAAACATTTAAGCATACGCATTCAGATCAAAAGATTTTTAAGATCATGAGAAACATTTCAGTCAAGTGTTTCAAAACTTTTGACAAGTAGTGTATATATATATATATATATATATATATATACAGGGTTGGGAGGGTTACTTTTGAAATGTATTCCACTACAGATTACAGAATACATGCTGTAAAATGTCATTTGTAATGTATTCCGTTAGATTACTCAAGGTCAGTAACGTATTCTAAATACTTTGGATTACTTCTTCAGCACTGGTAGATTTTTTCACTTGTTTTGACTATAAAAACTCTGCCAGTACAGTAAGACAAAATACACATGTTAAAAATACATTATCTGAAAAACCTAAATATCTTATGCAGTGTTGTTTCTACAATTTTTAGATATTTTTACAGGAAAACAATACAAAAATTATAATCAAGAATACGATTTCTGCCCTAATATCAAAGGTCTTACTAGAAAAAAAAAGAAATTATGATCCAACGTGAATTTTATTGATAAAAAATATTTGATCATGCCTGGTAACGTGCATGTAAAATGGCTAGAAATAGCATTTTAGCTTAGTGTAAATCTGACAATTTACACAAGGTTTATTTCTATTTCTTCTGCTCCAAATTTTCTTCAAACTTACTTCTCTGTCTGCTCATATGAATGTAACACATCATAAGAAAGTGTTTCACCGCTGTTCAAATGCACTTTGGATCGCATCATTTATATGGATAAATGTTTTCCATCTGAAAGGACTAAATATTAAATGCAACAAATGACAATAAAATGCAAAGTAATCTCTTCAGTAATCAAAATACTTTTTGAATGTAACTGTATTCTAATTACCAATGATTTAAATTGTAACTGTTGTGGAATTCAGTTACTTATATTTTGCATTATAAATACGTAATCCCTTTACATGTATTCCGTGCACAATTATTAGGCAAGTGAGTATTCTGATCGTATCATTATTTCCATGCACATTTTCCAACTCCAAACCATATAAACTTGAATGCTTATTGGATTCAATTATTTTCAGGTGGTATGTATTTGTGTAATGAAGGAGGGTGTGGCGAAAGTGACTAACACCTTATATCAAGGTGTGCATAATTATTAGGCAGCTTCATTACCTCAGGTAAAATGGGCCAAAAAAGCGATTTAACTGACACTGAAAAGTCAAAAATTGTAAAATGCCTTTCAGATGGATGCAACACTCTTGAAATAGCTAAACTATTGAGGCGTGACCACCAGAACATCAAACGTTTTGTTGCGAATAGTCAGCTGGGGCCCAAAAAAATGCATGGAGAAGAAAAGGTGCAAATTAACTGCAAAAGACTTGATAAGAATTAAATGTGAAGCTACCAGGAACCCATTATCCTCCAGTGCCACCATACTCCAGAACTGCAACCTACCTGGAGTGTCCAGAAGTACAAGGTGTCATGTGCTCAGAGACATGGCCAAGGTAAAGAAGGCTGAAACATGACCGCCACTGAATATATTCACAACCTGAAGCGTCAAGATTGTGCAAAGAAATACCTGAAGACAGATTTTTCAAAGGTTTTATGGACAGATGAAATGAGAGTGACTCTTGATAGACCAGATGGATGGTGCCATGGCTGGATCACTAATGGACACAGGGCACCACTTCGAGTCAGGCACCAGCAAGGTGGAGGAGGGGTACTGGTATGGGCTGCTAACATTAAGGATGAGGTAGTTGGACCTTTTCGAGTTGAAGATGGACTGAAACTCAACTCCCAAAAATACTGCCAGTTTCTGGAAAGTACTTTCTTCAAGCAGTGGTACAGGGAGAAGTCCTCAGCATTCAAGAAGGCCATGATCTTTATGCAGGACAATGCTCCATCACATGCATCCAAGTACTCCACTGCTTGGCTAGCCAGCAAGGGCCTCAAAGATGCCCAAATAATGACCTGGCCCCCTTCCTCACCTGACTTAAATCCTACTGAGAACTTCTGGGCCCTTTACAGCGAGGGAAGACAATACACCTCTTTGAACAGCATTTGGGAGGCTGTGGTTGCTGCTTCAGCGAAAGTTGATCTTGAACAGATCAAGAAACTGACAGACTCCATGGATGGAAGGCTCATGGCAGTTATTGAAAAGAAGGGTGGCTATATTGGTCACTGAATATTTTTGAAAGGCCAAACATTTTATTGAATTGTCATTTTGTGTTACTTATTTGTTTCACCTACTCTATAAATTGAGAATAAACAACTGAGTTGGGAGAAATTCGTTTAGTAATTTAGTTGCCTAATAATTGTGCACACTAATAGTTGCCTAATAATTGTGTACACTTATATATCCCCCTGAGAAAGACAAAACTCACTTTTCCTTAGTTAAACATTCAGGTTTGAGGTTCAATAACATTTTGGATTGACTGAGAGCTTTTTTTGTTCAACATTAAAATTAATCCTGAGGAATACAATTTACCTAATAATTGTGCATGCAGTGTGTGTGTGTGTGTGTGTATATATATATATATATATATATATATATATATATATATATATATATATATATATATATACTGTATATATAGACAGCATTGTTTGGTGTAATACTGTAAAGAAATAAAGAAGTAAAGTAGGGGATATCTGGGCTAGTTGTCACAAGCACTATATCTCAGTAACTATAACACCTCAAAAATAATTCTTTAGTAAAAATCTGAACATCCTTGAAAAGTAGAATGGTTTAAATAAGAACAAAAATAAAAACAATGGGGTGAGAAAAATAATCTTGTTTTCCCTTTTAATGACTATTATTATTATTTATGTATTTTTTCTCCTCATTGGGAATAGTTTTTTTTTTTTCTTGTTACAAGGTACTCCACGTTACTGAATTTATCTTGATTTCTTTGAAAAGAAGACAAAATATCTTATGCTATTTTTCTTTTCAAGCGAATGTATAGTATTTTAAGAATGCTCAAATATGTTTGAAGGAAAACCAGACCATAAAAAATAAATATAAAACTAGTTATTTTTTTGCAGTGCAGGTTTTGAGTCAAAAGTTCAGTTTGCAGTTTTCAAAACACATTTGAAGCACATTTTCTTGTTTTAGATACCTTTCCCATTTTTTCAGTTTCATGAACTGTTTTGTTTATTTATTTTCTCTCTTAAAATTTAGCTGAAGAGCCTATAATAGGCTGTTTAGTGGCAAATCCCAATTGTGACAACTTACCCCACAGAGTGACAACAAGCCCTCTATTGGGCTGTACTGACGTGGAACACAAAATGGCTTATGTGCAAGTTAAGGAGAGAGAGACGATTTCGCTGACAGGCCGATGACAAGCAACTTATTATCAGATAAAGCAAGTCCCTGTCCCACAGCTACTCTGATCCCAACATATAGACTCATGAATGTGCTGAAGTCTTATGAACGGGCCCTTTTTAGTAGAAGGGGTCAGAAGATCGCAGATGTTATTCAGATGCAGTTCAAGGCACAAAGTGAATTTCTGTTTTATACAGAGTGGATATTTACAATACCAATAAGTAGCGTGGTTCTTTGAAATACATCTCAAAGACAGACAATATGTCTCTCGATTTCAAAACGTCTGGTTCAGAACTGATGCAAGAAACAGACTGTCTGGGGTACTGTGATACCAAACACCACCAGACTAGAACATTTTCAGAGGAGTTTAAATTATGTTGTTCTAGAAATTTTGCATTGCGCCTTAAAGGAACAGTTCACCCAAAAAGTTCACCTTAATGTTGTTTCATATAACTTCATTTTGGACTTTCGCATATTCAGACTTGCAGTGGCACAATTGGTTACAACCCCGATGATCTGTAATACCTGGAAAGACCTGTCCATTAGCGTTCCATTCATCTCAATGGCAGTTGCTTGCCAAATATTTTATAATAAATAACAAAAGATTTTGTCAAACATACACAGCTACAGCCAGTGATTCTGATACTGATATCAGTATACTCCGATACTGATACTGATACCGATACTGTGCTCATCTACTTATGTACATGCTCGTAAAAATGCTCTGATTACAAAAAACAATACCATCTGACGGACGAATGTCATTGCATAAACATTAGTAAACACAAATTAAAATCACGTTATGTCCTTTTGTGATCATTAAACTGCAAAAGCTTTGATTTAATGAGATAAATATGTAGTCTGCATTTGCTGCATGCTTCAAACTTAATGTGTTATATCTACAGTATACAGTATCTATATGGAAAACACAATCTTGAGCATCAAGTGCTCTGTTTGTAGTAGATATCAGCGAGCAGAGCACTAATTCACTTTGTAGTATGCAGCACATACAGACTGCATAATTATTTAATTAAACAGCAGCCTTTTGTGGTTTAATAATCACATTGGCCCTGCAATCAAAACAGGATAAATCAGCCTTCGAAGGGCACTTAGAGGGGAGAACAGAGATTGTCATGCTGTAAGATTGAGTCAAACAACATCTGCAATAAAAATGATTAAAAAACTGAGTTCTGAATGAACGCTATTTTTGAACAACACACATTTCAGCCCTCCAAAGCTCTCAGTGTGGATGATAATGTCTTTGAAGGGAATTGGGCACAGGGATGAATGGAACTTCTGAATGGAACACACATCAGCAACCAGTAGCAACCTGATTTTCCAGATGTGAGAACCTACTTTAAAAGACACATAGAAATGGAAAGGGCTTTACTCCAATATATATATATATATATATATCATGACTGTGAAGTACTACAACTAATAATAATAATAATAATAATAATAATAATAATAATAATAATACGAAGAAGAAGTAGAAGAAAAAGAATATATCACTCTAATATCTCACATATGCAAACTTTTGGCAGCCAGTGTATATTTTTTTTTAATTTAATAAATTAATTTTCAAAACAAAATTGTATTAATTTTTTTTATTATAAAAGTAATACAAAACCTCACAGAACAATCCAAAAAAAAAAAAAACATTGGGGTTATTTTTAGTCAAATAAAGTGCTACACAACACAGCACTTTATTTGACTAAAAATAACTCCAGTGTTTTATTTTGGATTGTTCTGTGAGGTTTTGTAATACTTTTATAATAAAAAAAAAATTAATACAATTTTGTTTTGAAAATTAATTTATTAAATGAAAAAAATATGCACTGGCTGCCAAAAGTTTGGAATAATGTACATATTTTGCTGTTTCGGAAGGAAATTGGTACTTTAATTCACAAAAGTGGCATTCAGCTGTTCACAAAGTATAGTCAGGACATTACTGATGTAAAAAACAGCACCATCACTATTTGAATGAAGTCATTTTTGATCAAATCTAGACAGGCCCCATTTCCATCAGCCATCACTCCAACACCTTATCCTTGAGTAATCATGCTAAATTGCTAATTTGGTACTAGTCACTTGCCATTATATCAAACACAGTTGAAAGCTATTTGGTTTGTTAAATGAAGCTTAACATTGTCTTTGTGTTTGTTTTTGAGTTGCCACAGTATGCAACAGACTGACACGTCTTAAGGTCAATATTAGGTCAAAAATGGCAAAAAAAGAAATAACTTTCTCTAGAAACTCATTAGGCAATCATTGTTTTGAGGAATGAAGGCTATGCAATGCTTGAAATTGGCAAAAAAAAAAAAAAAAAAATCATTCAAAGGTGTACACTACAGTCTTCAAAGACAAAGGACAACTGGTTCTAACAAGGACAGAAAAAGATGTGGATGTCCAGATGTACAACTAAACAAGAGGATAAGTACATCAGAGTCTCGCCTCACATGTCCTCAGCTGACAGTAAAGACAAGACTCAGGGGTGCAGGCCTAAAGGGAAGAATTTGCCAAGAAAAAGCCACTTTTGAAACAGAAATACAAAAAGAAAAGGTTAGAGTCAGCAAAGAAACACAGACATTGGACAACAGATAATTGGAAAAGAGTGTTATGGATCTTAACCCCATTGAGATTTTGTGGGATCAACTAGACTGTAAGGTGTGTGAGAAGTGCCAGACAAGACAGCCACATCTATGGCAAGTGCTACAGGACGAATGGGGTGAAATGTCACCTGAGTATCTGGACAAACTGACAGCTAGAATGTCAAGGATCTGCAAAGATGTCATTGCTGCACGTGGAGGATTTTTTGATGAGAACACTTTGAGGTAGTTTAAGAAGTTCTGAATTTTTTTTTCAAATTGTAATAGTAATTTTTCATGTTATTAATGTCCTGACTGTACATTGTGATCAGCTGAATGCCAGTTTGGTAAATAACAATACCAATTTCGTCCCATAACAGCAAATTCTGTACATTATTCCAAACTTTTGGCCGCCAATGTATACATTTTCATTTGATTAAAATTGTAAAGGATTTATTTATTTAAACAACATTTTGATAATAACCTTTTAATAAACTGTTTAATATGGAATAAAAAAAACAAAGTACCAGTATTGCTGAGAACCAAAAAGGAAGTATCGGTACTCATACTCGTTTGCTAAAAAAAAGGTATCTGGACATCCCTAGCTACAATCAATACCATTCGGCATCACAGACATGAACCAGGCACGACACGTCTTAATGCAGTATATTTCAATCAGTGTTAATCTGGTCAACAAAATTACTGATAAAAATGCCTGTTGATAACGGATATTTTGATTTTGTCAATGATAACGATGATGAAACATAGAAAGAAACATCATGATGATGCTACAAGATATTAACTATGATATATATATATATATATATATATATATATATATATATATATATATATATATATATATATATATATAAATATCTAGTAAGATAAATCTAGTAAGAATTTATAGAAATAATCCAGTAATCATATATAGGGATTTAGCTGGACATAAATAAATGAGTTGAACATCAGTATAATGAACTTTACTACAGGTTAATTATTTCACTATTGTAAGGCTTTACAAAAACGTAGAAAATATTGCAAGATTCATAAGCACTACTTTAACAGATGTTCGTATTTCAAACAGAAGGAGAAAGAGGAAGACGGTGATTCCCATATAGGAATGTCTTTTATTAAACTCAAAATTTTGTTTGCTATATAGCGCAACGGTACAGATTCACACACACACAAACTAAAGGTACTTCATTATAAAAGAACAACGGCAGTGGCCAACACACATGCAGCTTCTCAGCTGGGCTCTCTCCCTTTCGGTGGACTGGGCTGTCTTTTATCTCCCCCGACTCTCACTGTGAACATGGAAATGGTAAGTAGTCACACTTCATCTCATCCCAGATAGGCGCTCGACCACACCCTCACCTCCACATACCCACACCGCCCGACTCAGGCCAGGGGAACTGACCGTCTTGTCCACCCCCCCCTTTTCTGGAGAGGAATGCCGTGACAACCATCTGTGCCCCCGGTCTGTGGACCACCTTCAACTTAAATGGCTGGAGTGCCAGATACCAATGGGTGATCCAGGCATTGGCATCCTTCATGTAGTGGAGCCATTGGAACGGATTGGAACGGCCACTGGTCCCAACAAATAGTAGCGGAGAATGAGGACCGCCCACTTGATGGCCAAACACTCCTTCTCTGTGGTGATGTACTTCGTCTCTCTTATAGAGAACTTTTGACTAATGTACAGCACCAGGTGCTCCTCCACCTCCACCACTTGGGACAGAACAACACCCAGTCCCCTGCCCGATGCATCCCTCTGTAAAAAAAAAAGGGAGAGAGAAATCAGGGGAATGCAGAAGCGGCCTTCCACAAAGTGCAGCTTTTACCTGCGTGAAAGCTTGTTGGCACTACTCCGTCCACTGAACCGGGTCTGGGGCTCCCTTTTAAGTGAGATCAGTCAACGGGCTGGTGACATCGAAAAAATTAGGCACAAGCCTTCGATAGTAGTCGGCCAGCCCCAGAAACTGTCTCACCTCCTTTTTGGTCTTGGGTCTCGGGCAGGTCATGTTTGGTGCAGTTTTATCAATTTGGGGTTGCACCTACCCATGACCCAAGTGGAACCCCAGATACCGTACCTCCACCCACCCAATTGCGCACTTCTCTGGGTTTGCTGTGAGCTCTGCTCATCGCAGCAACCTCAGAACCGCCCTCAGATGCTGCATATGCCGTCGCCAATCATTACTGTAAACAATGATATCATCCAAATAAGCAGCTGCATATGCAGCGTGCGGTCTGAGGATTCGGTCCATAAGATGCTAAAACGCAGCTGGAGCCCAAACAAAGTGAACAGAAGGGTCTCAAATTGGTGTAAGCCAAACGGTGTGGAGAAGGCCATTTTCTCATAGGACATCGGCGTCAAGATGATCTGCCAATATCCCTTTGTCAAATCCAGTGTCGAATAAAAGCAAGTCGAGCCCAACCGATCGAGCAGTTCGTCAATATGAGGCATTGGATATGCATCAAATTTTGACACCACATTGACCTTTCTATAATCCACACAGAACCGGACCGAGCCATTGCTCTTAGGCACCAGAACCACCGGTCTGGCCCAATCGCTGTGGGATTCTTCTATTACGGCCATATCGATCATGGCCTTTATTCTTCCCGTACCACTTATTTCTTGTGTTCGGGTAAGCGGTAGGGACGACTACGTACCAATACCCCTGGGGTTGTCTCGATATGGTGTTTTATGAGATTAGTGTGGCCAGGAAGAGGTGAGAACACATCAGATAAATGATTTTGCAACCTGGCATTGTGACAGTGAGAGGTGGTCTCCACAAGGGACCTCCCTCTCTGGAACTACCATCAACAAGGATATGGGGACCGCCTCTCTCCTTGGTTTTAGTAGGTTGAGGTGGTAAATTTGATGAGCCCTGCCTCTATCCTTACACACTACATCATAATCGACTTCCCCAACTCGCCATGTGACCTCAAAGGGCCCTTGTCACTTTGTGAGTAATTTAGAGCTCGATGTGGGTAGTAATACAAGTACTTTATTTCCCTGTGCAAACTCCTGTAGCCGAGCTCCCCTGTTATACAACCAGGACTGATGTTCTTGCACCTGTAGCAAATTCTCCTGTGATAGTCCGGGGCACCGGTCTCGGGGGATTGTTCCACCATTTCCGGTGGAATGAGCTAGGTCAGAAAGAAGGAGGGGATGGGGCGGGGGAGGGACCACAGAGAGTGAGAGAGCGGGCCACGCTGGCCCCCGGGTACACCGCTAAATGGTCCTCTGCCAACTGCACTGCTTCATCCAGCGACGCCGGTCGGAGGCACTGGACCCACTCCACAGTTCCTTTCAGTTGTTGTGAGATTAATTGTTCCAGTACCATGAGATCGATGACACCCTGATGTCGCTGGGCTCCTCAGCCAGCACCCACCGCCGGCAGATGTCATGGAGCTGTTGTACGAAGGGTGGCCGAATTTGCTCAGTGTCAGGGATCAGAACGACTGACGATGCTGTTCGGGACTGAGGCCGACCCGCTGCATGATGGCTTTCTTCAGCTCAGGGTACCTCAGGAGGTTGTCGACCAGGAGTTGTTGGGCCGTGAGTTGGGCCTCCCCGGTCAGCAGCGGTAGGAGGTGAACTGCCCATTGCACCCATGGCCATTCCAGAGCTTGGGCCATGTGCTCAAAGAGCTTCAGGAAGGCCTGCGGGTCATCTTGCGCCCTTATCTTCACCAGCATCACATGTGGATTCGCTGCTGCCTGGTGCACCCCCCTTTGCAATGCCTGTCGGTCCTCTTCTTGGCCTCGAAGGAGCACCTCGAAGCGCTGTTGCTGCTCTGCTTTCAGATCCATGAGGGCCTGGTGTTGAGCCTGGTGGATGCTGGCGAGGGATCAGAACACTTCCCCCAGTAGCAAAGACGACTCCATAGCAGTGTACGCTTCCTCCTTGTTCCGGGTTTCAGCACCAGTGTAACAGATGTTCGTATTTGGATCAAAAGGAGGAAGCGGAAGATGGCGATCCCCACATAGGAATGTCTTTTATTAAACTCAAAAACATGTCTACTTTACAGCGCAACGGTACAGCTTCACATGCATACAAACTCAAGGTGCTTCAATATAAAAGAACAATAGCAGCGGCCAACACACATGCAACTTTTCAGCTGGGCCTTTCGGTGGACTGGGCCATCTTTTATGTCCCCGGACTCTCACTGTGAACATGAAAATGGTAATTAGTCACAATTCATCTCAGGTGGATGTTCTTACCGCTTTCTCTCTCCCCATACGGGTGCTCGACCACGCCCTCACCTCCACATCCACTTTTAGGGATCTCTTTTGTCGTTTTTGGAGTCCGTCAGCATTACTCCCCATTCGCATTTATTGGAAAAGTGCCGCCAGGACATTCTGCTAAGTTTACCTTACGGTCATAAGGACTGAAATGACATGAAGGTGAATAAATGATTACAGAATTTAAATTTAAGTAAACTATTGCTTCAACGTACTGCATCCTAAATGCTAAGGTAATTAAAATATTGAGAAACTACATTGAGTTATGGAGGGGAGATGCAATTTATTCTATTCTTCCACTGTGACAAAGTCAAGCATAATCTGTCTGTTTCCAGTTAAGCAAAACACCAACATAATATTTCTCGCCCAGCTACGAGAAACAAATCTGTTTTCCTCCAATTATGCAAGAATGCTGTGAAATTACACTCTTTTGAGGCAACTTCAACTATAGCAAAGAAGGCGAGAAATGAGAGAAAAAAAAAATGAAGTGAGACAAGGCGGTGGAAAGGCAAGGTAGAAAGTCTATAAAAGTGAATGCGTGAAAATGACTGCATCGTCGATGAGTTCTCCCAAAAAAACAAAAACAACAACTGCCCTTCAAAGAGAGAAAAGAAAGTGGGATAGCACGAAGTGCCATAAGGAATCAATTTTTATCTGTCTTTTTTCTTTTTCTTTTGCACCAACAAAAAGCAATTATTACAGCACCGGCAAATTGGGCGGCAGCCAGATATCTCTAGCTCACCAGAGAGAAGGGGAGGAGGAGGAATAGGAGGGGAGATGAACTAGACCCTTGGTAACGTGGAGAGGAGGAGAAGCACATGTAGGAAAGAACAATAGAGCGAGAGGAATGTAGTGATAGATACTCCAAACACACACACAGGAATTCGCCAACACAATAAAGCAACTGTAAAATGTTGCACAATGTGATCATTTTATTGATGAATATTGATAGAAGTGATCTGTAACTAAGCAATAGTTCACTCAAAAATGAACTTTTTGTCATCATTTATTCAATACATTGCCACTCCAATAAGGCTGTCAAATTAAAATTCGAAATTCGAAATATTTGTCGAATTTAGAATAAAAAATGAACAAATGCAAAAACAGTGCATTCAGATTTGAGATCTGTGCCAAGCCATGACAATGACTTTGGTCATTGTGTCTTGCTCTCTTATCAGCGTCTTGCAGCCCAAGGAGCCATTCACACAGAACCGTTTTTTTGTGTCTGTCTGAGCTCTTTCCCTATTGTTTTTTCTACGTATGTAAACATGGGCTAGATAGATGTCTTTGACTGTTTTCTCTGTGTTTCAGCCAGAAGTATAACATTATTAGACGCTGTGTAAGGTAAAAATAACTTCAACTTTTAAAAGCGTGTCTCAAGACACCTTTGTTCTGTTATATGTGTTACGCCACACCCAGCTTCGTTAGCGCAAGAACACGGCCAATCTGATCAGCCCCTAAGCAGTGTGTTTTAAAACACTGCGTCCAACTGAAAGGAGTTCAATATTGGAAAACATGTCTCAAAATCCCTGCGTTCTGTTACTGTTGCACTCCATCTAGTGTCCTGCAGCACTGGACTAAGATACTGAACTGTTACAGATGAGTCAGAGTCTGGGCAGCAAATAAAGCTTTACAACTGAGTTTAACTGAATACCACTACTATCTGGGAATGTTGCTACCGCACATACCAATGTAATTACAGATACAGATCAATATTTAAGTCCTTAATATAAATTCTCCTCCCTGCCCACTAAAGGGCGATATGCACAAATAATGTAAAAAAAAAAAAAAAAAAAAAAAAAAACAGAAGGAGAAAGGGAGAGTGAAGGAAAAGGGACTTAAATATTGATCTGTTTCTCACCCACACCTATCATATTGCTTCTGAAGTAATGGATTTAACCAACAGAGTCATCTGGAGTATTTTTATGATGCCTTTATGTGGATTTTGGAGCTTCAAAATTTTGGCACCCATTCACATACATTGCATTTTTTTACTTTACATTTTATTTTCGTACTTACAGAGCTAAAATATTCTTCATTTGTGTTCAGCAGAAAAAAAGAAAGTCATACACATATGGGATGGCATGAGGGTGGAATTCAAGAGGTCTTTCGAATCAGGTGTTTGAAACGACCTTACAAAACCTCTGTTAAAGTAAAAAACACTTTTGCACAATTGAACTTTTGAGTCCACACCTTATAATTATGGAGATATTGCCATTTTGACAACTATCACTATGTGATAGTAAGCCCTGGTATCCCCTATACTCTTATGATGATGTAAAATTACTCATGTTGCAAAGATTTCGGTCACACATTTTCGGTCCCCTAAAATGAGCTAATTTAAGAATTAGATATCATCAACCAGTATAAAGACTAGATCAGAAGTCATGTGAGTGTGTAGAACATGATTTGTGTGCTCTGTTCAGCACTGAGGGTCTCTTTATGGATCCACCCACACCGCCACCATCTTAACCCAGTAATCCACATCTACTTCATTTAAATCTACACATACCAGCCCAGAAACATGCTGCATTCGCCAAATGTGTCCTTTTGAAACCGGTTTCGGCAGTGTATAAATCAACAACACAAAGTGCCTTGTAACCAGCTAAAATTGAAGAAGGGGATTTGAGATAGAGCCCAGGCGATTTTTCAAAGTGTAAATGGTGCATAAACTCCCCCACACGAGCCTGTGCTCTAGAGGAGGTGGAGGAAACACAGAGAGAGAATTACAGTTGCACCATCATCGCAGTGTGTATTAGATTTTAAAAATACCTCTCAGTTAACCAGGCTAGATAGTTGATAAAGCAGTTTTCTACACTTATAATGAGCTGTGCAGAGGACAGAGCTCAGCACAGATAATTACACACTGGCATGGTTGGATTAATATTGCATTTTTAAATTACATTAGATGTTCAGTCCATAAATGTTTACAAGACCCTCTTGTATAAAAATGTGTGTACATTGTACAGTGCTCTTTACACACCGTTTAGGAAAAGTAAATATGTAAGTGTTGAACTTTGTATAAGATATATGTACAGGTTTATATTGGCAAACTTTTAAAACATTCAGGCCTGGTACCCTATCTGTCACTCACTCGATGTTGTGTCGATGTAGTGACACTAGGGGTCACTCTTGGGAGCCCCAAACACCTCTGCTTTTTTTTAAAAAGGCCAATGAGAATTGGTGAGAGGAATTTGCATGCCACTCTCCCAGACATATGGGTATAAAAGGAGCTGGTATGCAACCACTCATTCAGATTTTCTCTTCGGAGCCGAGCGGTTGTATTCAGTGCACTGAATTCAATTCCCTCCAAAGATGCACCTCAAAACTGCTGGATTTATGGTGCATTTCAGCGGCTTCTCCCCCTCTGCACCCGTGGAGTGCAGAGAATGCCCCTGGGTGCTTCGGTAGAGCGAAAATAAGAGAGTATATTCTAAAAGAGTATATTTTCATTCACAAAAAGAGCAGCACACACATGGAACGTCTTTTTAAAGACGCCTTTCCGTTTGTGTGTTATTCCTGGTTGCGGTTCTTATCTCTCCGCTTCTGACAGCCACAATCGCTGTCTTACGTGTCTGGGCACTGCCCATGTGGAGACATCATTCGTGGATGAGTCATGTCCTTATTGCGAGAACATGACCATGGCAACGTTGTGGTTGCGGCTTGCTGTCGTAAGAAAAAGCTCCCCGCACCGGTCCTTCTACCTACGGGTTTGAGGCTGAGTCGGTTAGCACTGGGGGCGATTTGGAGACATCAATGGGACCACCTCTGCCAGGTATCCCCCCATGGACCTCCCATTCCCCAGCACGCTCGCTTGACCTAATCGGGCTCTCGCACAAGACCGCCGGCTCATCTCAGCGCGAGTTTGACTTCTCGTTCGGAGCTCGGGAAGACGATGAATTATCGAGCGCAGCATCGGACAGCGAGCTCATCCAGTCTGATGCAGAGGCTTCGGCTGGGCTTCCTCCTTTGGGAACAGTCACCCAGTCTCACGCCGATGCAGAAATGACGGACATGATTTCCCGGGCGGCCGCGAGCATCGGGCTAGAGTGGAACTCTCCACTCTCCCCTGAACCCTCGCAGCTCGACAATTGGTTCCTGGGCTCCATTCCTTTCTTCCCGGAAGTGCATGAGGAGCTAATAAGATTGTGGGAGGCACTGCCCGGTCCCGGTCTTTACTGCCCGGTCCCAGTCTTCCAGCTCCCCCGCTCTCACTACCCTCGATGGTTAATCCTAGCTCACTCTCGAGAGTTGCTGTGCGCACACAGGGACCTCGTGCTCCGGCACCTCAGCCGACTGGGGCTTCGGGTCAACTGGGAGAAGAGCAAGCTCTCCCCGGTTCAGAGCATCTCTTTTTTGGAGTTGGACTCAGTCTCGATGACAGCGCGCCTCACGAACTAGATGCGCAGTCAGTGCTAAACTGTCTGAAGGCATTCAGACGGAGGACAGCGGATCCACAGAAAATTTTTCAGAGGCTCCTGGGGCGTATGGCATCCTCAGTGGCGACCACACCGCTCGGGTTGATGCATATGAGACCGCTTCAGCACTGGCTTCAGACTTGAGTCCCGAGATGGGCATGGCGCCGCGGGACACATCGCGTGACCATCACGCTGATCTTTCGCCGCCTCTTCAGCCCTTGGACTGACCTTGCATTTCTATGGGCAGGGGTTCCCCTAGAGCAGGTCTCCAGGCGCGTTGTGGTTACAACAGATGCCTCCAAGACGGGCTGGGGCGCCGGATGCAATGGGCACACAGCCATCAGCTCCTGGACTGGCCAGTGGCTGCGTTGGCACATCAACTGCCTAGAGTTGTTGGCAGTACTGCTCACCCTGCGGAGGTTCCGACCATTGATCCAGGGCAAGCACGTGTTGGTCCGGACGGACAACCTCTATGAGGCGCCTGTATGCCTTGAAGTGGCCTCTGTTCGCTATGTGGTGTTCTTCCCAACACGAAGACCCCCAGAGATGCACAGTTGGATCGGTGCTTTCCTTCCTGCAGGAGAGACTGGAGGGGCGGCTGTCCCCATCCACCTTGAAGGTGTATGTAGCTGCTATTTTGGCTCATCACGATGCAGTAGATGGTAAGTACTTGGGGAAGCACGACTTGATCATCAGGTTCCTGAGAGGCACAAGAGGTTGAATCCCTCCAGACCACGCCTCATCCCCTTGTGGGACCTCTCTGTAGTACTTTGGGGTCTACAGGGAGCTCACTTTAAGCCATTGGAGTCAGCTGAGCTTAAGGCACTCTCTTTGAAGACTGCCCTCCTGACTGTGCTCACTTCCATCAAAAGGGTAGGGGACCTGCAGGCGTTCTCTGTCAGCTAATTGTGCCTGGAGTTCGGTCCGGGTTACTCTCACATGATCCTGAGACCCCGACCGGGCTATGTGCCCAAGGTTCCCACGACCCCTTTTAGGGATCAGGTGGTGAACCTACAAGCGCTGCCCCAGGAGGAGGCAGACCCAGCCTTGGCGTTGCTGTGTCCGGTGCGAGCTTTACGCATCTATTTTGATCGCACGCAGAGCCTTAGAAGCTCCGAGCAGCTCTTTGTCTGCTTTGGTGGACAGTGGAATGTAAGCACTGTCTCCAAACAGAGGATCGCCCACTGGGTTACGAGCCCACTCTACCAGGAGTGTGGCGGCCTCCTGGGCCCTGGCCAGTGGCACCTCTTTGGCAGACATAACAGAGCAGCAGGCTGGGCAGCACCCAACACCTTTGCAAGGTTCTACAATCTCCGGGTTGAGCCAGTCTCGTACCGTGTATTGGCAGGCACGAGCAGGTAAGTTCCGGGACAGCTGGCCAGGTGTACCGCTTGCGCATAGCACCTTTCCCCTCCCTTGAGGTGAAGACGTGAGCTCTTGACTCCCAGTCATTTTCACAGACTGAGATCCCTGGATGACTTTCCTCCTTAGCCCTCTGGTAGTTGAGTTTGCAGAGAAACTCGCTGACCGGCCCAGTATATGCACTAATGAGCCCCTGTACTGAGGTAGGTACTCCACATTTGCTGGTTCCCCTAAGACAGTCGCCATGCTCTGTAGAAACACCCCCCCCTTCGGGTAGGACCTACCATTGGACCTCTCCACATGACATACTTCCGACAATACTCGGTAAGACCGTGTGATGTATTCCACTCAAAATACCCCCCCCCCTTTTTGGGAGGGGTGTTGTCTCTGCGGTGTCTTCCCCTTGGGAGGGACACCCCCGACGCAGACACTTATGGCTCCCAGTCAGTTAACAAATTCCACTCTTTTTGGGGAGAAAAGAGAGGGAAAGAGGCCTCAGCTGGGCTAGCCTGTCCCCATAGTTGGGCAGTCAACTTGTTCCTGATGGACCGTTCGACGCTCATAAGAGTGTTGGGGGAGGTTACATGAAGGCCTGGTGTGCTGGCTACGAGGCACACAGCGGTCTGCCCGTCACACACCACCAGTTCACGTAACACAGTTCAGATAGTTGTGCCGTTTTGTATAGGACCCCTAGTGTCACTATATCGACACAACGTTGAGTGAGTGACAGATAGGGAACGTCCTGGTTACTTTCGTAACCTCCGTTCCCTGATGGAGGGAACGAGACGTTGTGTCCCTCTTGCCACAATGCTGATCTACCCGCTGAAATTGGCGGGACCTGGTCTCAGCTCCTCAGTACAAAACCTGAATGAGTGGTTGCATACCAGCTCCTTTTATACCCGTATGTCTGGGGAAGTGGCATGCAAATTCCACTTTGGGGCTCCCAAGAGTGACCCCTAGTTTCACTACATCGACACAACGTCTCATTCCCTCCATCAGGGAATGGAGGTTACAAAAGTAACCAGGACGTTTTCCAACTCATTTAGCGATTTAGTGTCAAAAGAAAGTGTTCAGTTTATGTTCAGTCTGAAATTAAATGAGTCAAAGCTTGAGTCATGTTAGGGTTAGGAGTTAGGGTTAGGCTAGGTTAGGTTTAGGCACATGTATTTCTTGTATTTTGACTATGTTTAAATGTCTGAAACAATCTTTGACCTGTTGGATAGTGGCAAATTAATCACCCTTAGCTTGTTAATTTGCAGCAAATTCAACGTTCAATGCACATAATACATTTGTGAATATGATTGTTAAATTAATGCAGGACAGCAGTTATTTTATATTCAGTTTAAAATTGTATTAACTCTGTGCCATATACAGTATGCCATTCATTCATGTGCAATATTTATTTTACCAAAAATATTCAATAATATTCAATATAACAAATCCTAACAAGTTAGTTGACAGTCTATTACCTCAAGTGGGCAAAAATAAATACCACAGCTAAAAGTCATTGTGTTACTGTTGCTTCAGCTGACCTTGGTGGTTGTCGAGACTTCATGCCTCAATGTGCATTTAACCTCAGGCGGTGTGGGTTCAAGGGTACAATAGACCCTTAGAAAGAGTTTTTTCTCCAGATGGCCATGCTCAGTCCTCAAAATAAAAGTCGCATAGCTAAAGATCTTTTAATGTTTTTTTTTTTTTGTTTGTTTTTTTAAGGCTGACCTGACCTTATACCCCCTAAACATAAGACGTGTCATTGTCGCATGTGTTGTGTGGTGCACTCTATATACTTTATCTTAGACAACAGCAAGATCTGCACAAGTTTAATTCTAGTTTTTAGGCCTCTAAGATATGAGCTCTGTCCCAAAAAACCTAGTGAGATGTCTTTAGAATAAGGCACCATTTTTAAGGCACTACGGGTGTGTCACTGATGTGAGGGCTGTTACAAAAGTTAGGAAACTTAATTATGTTTTCTTAAACTACTTACTTTTGTAAGTGACCATTTAAACCAAACAAGGTTTTTATTTTTTATTTAGATTTTTTTTTTTTTTTTTTTTTGTAGTAAAAAAAAAATAAATGCTAGGTGCAATGCAATAAATGAAACAAAATGCAGGTGTCTTGAGACATATTTTTTTTTCAATGTGACACAGCATCTTAATAACAACACTTCTGTGTGAAACGCTGAAATAAAGAGAGATGCATTGCAATGGTCTAAGATGTCCGCCCCAGCTCAGGTTTATAACAACAAAAGAAAAAAACCTTATTGGTGTGATCGACCCCCAATGGTCACAATTTTACTTTGTCAAATCTACCAAAGGCGGGTGAATTGAGATCATTTACAGGCTATACAAATTTCTTAAGAGCTATAAAATGATACTTTGCATTATAGGTAGATAGATAGATAGATAGATAGATAGATAGATGTTTTTCTTTCTTCTTTTTTAATTTTTTTATTTTTATTTGAAGGTCTTATTTAAACTGAATTAGATTTTTTTTTTTTTTTTTTTTTTACCAGGCCTTCATATTTTATTTTTGGTACTATTCAAATGCCTTTTATAGATACTGTACATTTTACTATTTTATTGTTGTCCCAGACCCAGTCTTTCAATATTAAACTATGATAATCCACCATACACGTATACATTTTTACACGTTTAAAACGATAATGATATATATCATTATCGCACAATAAATATTAAAAATGTTTTGTGTTTATTTCACTCTTTGCTTAGATTAACAGTTTTAAACGTGTAAAAATGTATATGTGTAAAGTGGTCTGGGACAAAGATAAAATAGTAAAATGCAAAAAGTGTGACATTTTTATTAAGTTGTATGTATTTGGGATACATGAAATGTTGGCTAGAAAATTAGCCTGAACAGGACAAAGGAATTGGACATTTTATTTCAAAATCATCTCCATCAGGGTCATTTCCACAACATAATTGTATTAAACACAATCCAGAATTTGTTATGTTTTGGAATTGACACTCTGGTTGGATTTTTTATTTTAATTTTTTTAATTACTTTTAGAAGAAGAAAAAAAAAACAATTATGGTGCATGTGCATACACTGTTGGTCATTGTTAGCAGACTTATTATATATTATTTTGAAGTTTATTCCAGTCATTTTAGTGACAAACAGCACAAGTTGGCATATAATAGGTAAGTCAGATATGTTCTTCATATTTTTACCTTGGTGATTTAATGTGAGGAATATTCCACATATGTGTGGTTCCTCTCATAGGCCAAAAGATTTACAACCGCCTTCAGAAGACTGTCAGGGAACTCTTTGAGAAAATACTGAAAGTATTCAAACACTATGCAGGAGTCAAATAACAGAGACCTGCTAGTTCCTTAATATTGTTCCACATCAAAAACTGCAGGTCAGGTGAAATTTCCACCCTGTTCTTCTTCCATAATTCCATACCGCTTATAAACCTGCTGTCTCCTTTCTTTTAACAAACACAAACTAACTACCAGACTAATTGACCCAAGGGAGCAGCAAACTTTTAACCTATGGAAGGTCAACCTTCAAGACCACAGTCTTTTTGTCCTGCGTCAACTATTGCTCTCTTTTTCCTTTTTCCTTTGCTCTTTGTATTTTTTTTTTCTTTTTTCTCAAAAAATTGTAGGGCTTTACTGGTTGTTTAGATCAGTGTTACTATCAGAAATAATTAATAATTATTTCTTTAGTTATTAATTAATATTTCAATTAATTAATTGAATCTAACTCATTAAAACCTCATATGGGGCTCCAGTAAATGTAGTGCGCTACGTTTAGGAGCGGGTTTGGTTATTAGCAATAATCAATAATTATCAAACATAATTACTAATTATTAAAATCAATAGAACATTGATGAGAATCAATGTTAGCTTTTTTTAATCCTTTAAATCAACAATTATCAAAGATAATCACTAATCATTAACATCGATGAAACATTAATTAAAATTAACACTAGCTTATTAATCATTCAAATTCAACAATCATCAAAGATAATTATCAATTATCAAAAATCAATAGAATATTAATAAGGATTAACATTGACGGGGCACCACCCTGGAATCAGGGACTAATAACCAGATAGTATAACAGTCTCAATATTAGATTGTTTTCTTAGGAAAATCGACATCCGAAGAATATCGATTTTCGGGAAAAAAAAAACAATGAATGAAGGCTTGAATCCGAGCACTGACATCCCGTCAGCATGACACAGGTGTATGCAAAACAAACCAAAACACTTCTCTTTGTAATATAACAAAGTTTATTTATGCAGTAATATCAATTAATAATTAATACAATGCAGTCAATAAACTTCCGACTTACAACTACAAACTAAACAGTGATATGATTAGATATGGAAAACAAAATAATCCTATAACACATGAGGGTGTGTGTGAGTGTGAGTGTGTGTGTGTGTGTGTGTGTGTGTGTGTGTGTGTGTGTGTGTGTGTGTAAGGAAGGACACGCACAAAATAGCGGACGTGACTCTCGTGGAGAGTATGTCACGCGAGACTCCCGGCCAGAGAATATGGCTGCGAATGTGGGCGGAGAGAAACCAGTCAATGGTAGCTTAGGGACAAAGCTGAGTTTTATCATGAAGCTATCTACTAGCCAAAAATGTGTGCGAGAATGTTTGTGAGGGATCGCGCGTGTGTGTGTGTGTGTGGTTAGTACGAGAGAGAGAGAGAGAATTAAGTGACGGCCCCAAAGCCGATTTCGCGATCGTGGGAGAGAAAGCAGCTGTTAGTTTATCACTCAGAGATGCTGTGGACAGCTCGTAAACCATCCCGCGGTCTTTGATTCTTTAATGGATAAACTCAGTTTGCCGGTCTCACCCGTGATGGCGGAAATGCACAACAGTCCAATGTGGTTGGACTACAATACAACAAATCAAATTCGTGATAATTAATACCCTGAGTATTAATAATGAGCGGACACGGCGGTCCGTAATCTGTACAAGCAATAACCTTGATACACAAGAATAACACACTATAATATTCTATCTCTGCCCAGACGTAAACCTCTTACTTGAATCGCATGAGGATGCAGAATGTGTGTTCATCCATCCTTTAACTCAGACTCGGTTCCTTGAGGCTCGGGTGATGACGGGAGGCTGTTTCCTTGCTCTGTCGGCGGGCGGTACGGCTGCTGATTCTCGGCAGGCTGGCAGAGAAATCAGCGACGTCGACTTGATTGAAGATGGAAAATAAATCTTTTATCTCTTCACTTCTGCAGGCAAAACGGATGAAGATGCGGATTGCTCGGCAGTCTCCTTCGGATCCATTAGAGTGTTCGGTGGAACACAGAGTAATCTCAACTCTTCCAGCGAGATGGAGATTGTATGGCCACAGTTTCAAGTCAGATGTTACTTCCTTGTGCCACGAGGCTGCACCTGAGAGCAGCGATGAGCTGCGTCTACACACGGCGAGCAAAGTTGCTGGAAGCAAATCCCGGAAGCATTTCAGAGGTATTTCTACTCCTGATGATGTCATGGTTGAGGAGCGTTCTGTCGTGTGCCTCATCCAATAGGAGTTGAGAGTTCGATCCTTTAGTGAGCAAGGCTTCATGGGATTTGTAGTCTGTTTTGGACTCCCTTTGTTTGATTTTGACGCGGTTATTATCAATAAGATTTATGACTTTTTATGTGGTGGCCTGAGTTAGGTTTTTATGACTGTGTTAGGCCTGCCTTTGTCTTCTATCTGAATACATGAGGCCCAACAAAATTATCTGGTATCTCCCAAGAGAAAAGAGGATTCTTTGACAGATAATCCCATAAAACATGCTTGAATGCTGCATATTTTGAGAGTATTCTGGGTTAAAGGCAATGGATAGAGTGCACCCATGCTCAGCCAATCACATGCAGGATAAAAACCCAGAATATTCAACCTGCATTGTTCATGAAATGGTTTCACTGTCTTCAAAAGATGCTAGGTAGGTCATTCCTGTTATGCAGTACTTTTTGAACTCTGTAACTTAAAAAAAGCAGTTTGAGGAAGTATTTATGTAACACTTTACAATAAGGTTACATGAATTAGTTAACATGACCAATGGACAACACTTCTTTGTAGCATTTATTAAACTTGGTTAATGTTAAATTGTATATATATATATATATATATATATATATATATATATATATATATATATATATATATAGTTAGTTCATGTTATTTCATAATGCATTATGTAGTGTTAAATATGCATCTTTTAATAAAAAAACATGTAAAAATAAATGATATGATGATATTGAAATTAACCAAAACTAATAAATGCTGTAAATATATTGTTCATTGTTAGTTCATACTAACCAATGTAGTCAGCTGATGTTAACAAATACAATCTTGTTGTAAAGTGTTATCAGTATTTCTATAAAACAAATGTACCAGACTTTCAGAAATATGATGTGTTCAAGCTCAGTTATTTAAAATTTATGAATTTTAACTTAAATGTCTTGTTGTTTTAAAAATAATAACAGGATGGAAGGTAACAGGAGGCAAATAAAGAGTTTGTCATACTTAGCCAAGAGCTAGCCAAAGTTTATAGCTCTGTGAGAGTGAGTTAGCTTGCATGAGGGCATTAACATAAATTGTATTACTTTAACCTTTATCTTTTGACATTTTGATGTTATCATACCTTATTATGTCATGTAATCACACAGAATAGAATGTTTATGAATGAGACAAACATTGCATTATTCATCAAATCCATTGGTAAAACTTTGCGTTGCTGTTTTCATACCAAAAACTTTTTTTTGGGGGGGGGACTGGCCAATTACACTACTAAATGACGTATTACATTAGCCAAAATGTACAGTATACCACCAACCCAGACTGCTTGGAAAACTAAATTCAGGGGGGAATTCACTAAGAAGGAATTGCGCCCGTTAAAATCACCGGCTATTTGCATGTACTGTCTGCAGTGGTTTAGCGCCAGATTCACTTAAGGAATTATGCAGATAAGGTAACGTTGCAATTGTGCCCACAAAATCACTGCTGAACGCAATTTGCATGAGCAATTTCAATCTTGCTGGCTGATTCAGTGCTAAATAGCGGAGGATAAAGCAGACCACTGTGACCTGCCACACACTCTGCCAGGACTGTACAGACTGTGATTCAGACACCTGAATCATCTCTTTAACATGCCGGAAGAGCACTTGACTACACCGTACATCTGGATATATATGCCAGGTTATAAAACTCCCCTCCATTGTTTGATCATTATTTGATGAATTACTGCTGACATGATCGATAGACAATGTACACAAATATTAGTTTAAATAAAAAAATCAATTAACCACCTGCATTCTGTAAGCGTTCAATAATAATCTATAATAAGTATGTTTGCACTGAAAAAAATGACGACTTTATTTAAATACTCAAAAACACAGCCTAATTTCAGCGCTGATTGCACCTGCTTAAAATAGATTGTGAGTGGTTAGTGAAAACAATACAAGTTTTTTGCTGAGAAAAATCATGCCCAAAAGTGCCGCAACTGTTTAGTGAATTCGCCCCTCAGTGTTTTGCAGTGGTTGAATCTTCTGTAGCTGGTGGTTGTAAATAATAAACACTGGAAACAAAAATATATTTTGGGGGTTTTATTCTGACAGCTGCTTAAATAAGAAAAAAATAGCAGTCGATGGGGCTGTTTATATACATACGTATATAATAAAGAAAATACAAAAAACTGAAATATGGTACAACGAAATATGGTAGATGTTAATGTCAAAAGAAAACACAAACAGGCATTAGCCCACCCATATGCTTCAGCACACATCACCCCAATACGTGCCCATATCATCCACAGAATTATATACATTTAAGTACTTGCTCAAAGCAGCTTATGCATTTAACACATGCTTAAATCACTCAAAGCATTTTTTGAATTTTTAACCAGGCTTCAAGGACATAGATCACAGTTTAAAACAATGGAATTCTTATTACACATGTTCTCATTACACATGTTTTTACATATAACACGTTTTACAATTATTCACTAAACTGGAAAACACTCCGGGCTATAAATCATTAAATAAGATATGATTCATACTAAATTTACATACCCAGTCATCACGTGTGCCAAAATGTGGTCAAACTCCACACATGCAATCTACTGTATATGCGTCCTTCAAAAATAACCCATGACAAACACTCAGTTTTAACATTCAACTCTTCTGAACACTTTTAATGCAATTTATCAGCATTTTGTGTAAAATTTGACATTTACCCAAAGAATCCTCAACTGATGAACAAAACTGGGAGCTCTCTTGCACAACGCATGTTCTCAAGTTCTAACCAGCTCACATGTGTGTAACATAGCAGGTGTCAAAACTCTTAAAGGGCCATATCCAATTTATGACCAGAG
This sequence comes from Myxocyprinus asiaticus, assembly GCF_019703515.2. Lineage (NCBI taxonomy): Eukaryota > Metazoa > Chordata > Actinopteri > Cypriniformes > Catostomidae > Myxocyprinus > Myxocyprinus asiaticus. Next base: position 4,449,843 of record NC_059393.1, read on the forward strand.
TTAAATTACATGAAATTTCTCTACTTGGCTACACTTCTATATTGGAATGTTCTTGTTTTGTTGGATTGCTCATTTGCAGTTTATTTACCGCCAACAATGCAAGTGATCAGTGCAACGTAACAAATCCGAAATACTTCCAAATTACCGACTATGCTTTTCGCTTTAGTTCTAAAGCTTCTTAGTGTTAGGTGATGTTTCTAAAGCAGTACATTTTTGAGTACATCTGGGAACAGAGGTGAAACAAAGTTTTAAACATTAAAAAAAATATTAGATATTGACCAATATTAGGATTGATTTTCATTACTGATAGGACTATACTGTAGATTAATTTCAGTGTTTCTAACTTGCCATTAAAATTTCAGTTTGCTCAATGGACATGTCTGGGATTGGTTAAAATATTCAACCACTGTAAAAGTAAATTGTAAATAGAAACGTTTTTACACAAGAGGAGTTGTGTAATTGCCAGTTTTCACGATTTGTTAATTGTGGCAGACATAAACGTAATTTCAATTCCTTTTTTCATTAATTGTGCAGGCTTAATTTGTACAAGCAATGGGGAAATTTCTGTGAATATGAATTGATTGGGGGGGAATTCCAGTTGGTGATGCTAGTGGTGCAGAAATGACACACATTAGCTTTATAGAGTATGCAGTAATCAGTGCACTAGTATTCTTGTCCAAACATAACCAGTATCTATGAGAGCAAAGCAATGGCGAAGGGCACCATTTGAGGATAAAGTTGAACTTACTACTTTTAAATGCTTATAAAGGGTGGCACAGAATGGTATATACATATCAATCAAAGTGCAGACGATGCTGCTGTGCTCTGTGTCTTCAGTGCCTAATCTGAACTGGACTCACTGAGCACTGGCGAGTCGGCAGAAATATAAATAATGCCAATTGATTTAGCCGAAATCTTGACACTGGAGGGGCACAAACACAGTGTGTGATTATAAACTTTTCTCATATGATGAAAAAGAGGAAGTATGAAATTTCTCGAAATATAGCAGAGGATGTACAGCTTTATACTGTAGTCTGTTATTTATTTGTTTGTTTATTTTAGTTTAACACTTTCAGAAATACAGTCAAGTATGGAATTAGTCATTGCAGAAAAAGCTCACTACTTTTCCATTTGCACATACATTAAAACATCCTACACTGCAATAATAATCAAATCTGCATATACTTACTTTATAAGAATAAGGTTGATTACAATTATCTGCATGTCTAGCCAATGTGACCTCTTTAGATTATCTTTCCCTCTGGTGCTATGCTTCCAACTTTAGGCACAGGGGGTAGTGATTTAAATTTCCGTTAACAAGACCAGTTTTAGCAGCAAAACTTTCGACCTACTGTCAAATTCATAGTGAGATCAGTCTTGATAATGTACAAAAAGAAAAGGGGATTGAAGCTGTGGCTTTGGTGTTAGCCTTTTACGGTGCATAAACAGGTGATGCACATTTCAACCTGGTTCGCAAAAAATTTCTGTCCACTCTACTGTGCATCTACTCCAATGAGGCAAAAATATAGGGTATACTGTACCCCTGCGGTACTCTCCGTCATAGCAGTTTAGATGGTCGAAATCCATCTAACAAAATGATCCTTCAAGTTCACAATACTTGAAAATATGTTTTTGTAAAGGAATACGCATGAACAGCCACTTTTTGACCTTATGAATGCCAAATAGACATTTTCAGCAACATAAGTTTATGTCGTTCTGCCAGTGATAGTTGGGCAAGAGTCTACAGTCAATATCTACAGTAGGTGTTGCTAAAATGCACTGGAATGCCTTGGTTTTGGATACAGTATTCTAATGGTGTTCAAAATGGTTCCTTTTAAGAGAGTCAGTTACACCTCTACTGTTTCTGTTCCAGTAATCTGTTTTGATTTTAGAGACAGTGGGGCATCAGTGAAACAGACGGGTGAATTAGACAACACTGAGTGATAATTACGTGAGGCCAGTCCTGATCCAGAGCCCTGATCTCCTAAAGACCTGCTGTTGGCTTTCCTGTTCCTCTGCAGTATGGAGGAACCCTAACCCATTCCAGATGCTCCTGGAAAGAGCAACTTGAGGAGCAAGAAGAGGAGATGATGAGCTCATTTTTCACTCTTGTTGGTGATAAATAAATAACACATGCTAACCATTCAATTGATTTTCTCCCTTCGTTCACATGTCCATTAATCAGTGTGGTCTGTTACACCGAAGAAAAAAAAAATGCTTTTGTTAATCTGTATTTTTGCTTTACATCAATAATTTTACTTAAGAAGCAAAATTGCGCAAGATAATAAGACTTGTTGTCAGAGAATATATCTCAAATTAATTAGTTGTTTTTAATTTCTGTTCCATTAGACTCACCAAGCTGAAGAGCAATTTTTTTTCAGACATGTTTCCCTGAACAACTCCCTAGTCTTCCATTGGTCAGGCCACAGATTGTTCCGTCCCAAACTCATGGCACTGGTTAAGCCAATATTGCTGTGTCGGGCCACAGAGCCACAGTGTTTACACTTTTTACATATAAATGGCTTACAGCTGTCTATGCATATTAAGCTTGGATATAAGAAAATTACACACTTCAGCTTTATTTCAATATAGATTCTTAGAATTAAAATAATGTTTAGTTATTTTGCTTGTCAAGTAAATGTATCTTGTTTTATGGATGTTTAGATATTTTGTACTAGAAAGCAAGTCAAAATTACTGTTCAAGAAAAATATTTTTTGGAGTGTACTTCTCATCTGCCGAAGTGGGAGTGGAACTGAATAGAAGCAGCTGATCTCTGCTTAGAGGGTTTGGAGATGGAAGAGAAAGTTCACCACTTCTGCTATAGCTGTGCCGCAACCCTCTGCAGGGAAATCAACAATCGCTTCCCAGTTGTTTAATGCAGATGTGGAAGCATCCATCATAGAAGTTTAGATGGTTGCTAAATTGGTGTCAGTTTAGGATACTTGGAAACAGATGCTGTGTCTGTGTTATGTCTGTGAAATAGTCGGTACTTACTTTCTATATAAGGACTTATCAAAGGGGGGTTCCGGAAATCATCGGTGTTCGTGAGATAGAAAAGAGGTTGTGTACAGAAACATTTATATTATTTACAACAACAACAACAACAAAAAAGGACGATTTCAAATGCTGTCCACCATTTGACATATTAAAAACAGAACACAACTTTAACCAAGTGTGTCAATTTTGATGGTGAGAAAATGGCACTTTTTAATGCAAAAATAAATTGCACATTACTATCTGCACAAAGTCACTGGCATTATTATTTTCATTATCAGCATCGCAATTATGTTTTACAAGTAACGTTGGAGTCATAAACCTGACATTTTTCGCCTTGTAGTCCTGAAAAGTAGTGGACTTTAGACTACTGTTTACCTCTTGTGTGCTGGTTTTGTTTACTGCTAAATCGTTTACTGCTAAACTGAAAGCCATTGTTTTCTGCGATCAGCTAAAATTTCCTTGCATGGTGGCCAAAACTTAAAATGTTTTAAATAATTTCCTAAAAAAATAGATGTTTAATTTTTTAAAAGAATTTTCCAGGAGTAGGGGGCACATAATCAGGGAAACGGAAACAAAAATTAGATTTTCATTGAAATTTTGTAAAGTACAACCCCTTAATGAGATAGAAATGCCACAGGTGAATTAAATGAAATAAAATGTTTAATTATTCTAAGATAAGAACAATGAATCAAATAAATGTTTTATAAAATATAATAAGAATAAGAAAAAACTTAACTTCTTACACTTCAGAAATAAAAGAAATAATATTTTGTAATGTTAACATTACTTAAAAAAAGAGGGCACTTCAAGTAAATAATTGAGAAGTGTATGGGGTAAAGCTAATCACAAACTGTGATTAATCACTTTATTTGTCAGTCAGATGGCTCTTCCTGTCTAAGTGTTCAGTTCTTGGCCAAACATTTTGTTGATCCAGACATTTTGTTGTTTAGACAAAAGTTTGGCCTTTAAGAGACCACCCCAACCCCAAACTTTAACTACCCCTAAATTCAGAGGGAAATTAAAGGTTCATAAGAATATTGTTCTAACCCTACCCTCAGCACTAACCCTAACCCTCGCCCTAGAATCTGACTGATTGATAGGAATGTACTTTTTGACTTTATTTCCAAGCTTAAACCAATCTTTGCTGGTTTGGCGGTCCTAGCTGCAATCTCAACCTGGGATGCATTTCCCCAAAAACATTGTAAGCTTAAATTGTTCATAGAGACCATTGGCGCCAGTGGTTTCTACAATCTACTTAGGCTTACGATGCTTTTGGGAAATGCAGCCCTAGTCAATTGACTAGTTGAAGGGTGGTTTTGGGCATTTCATCTGTTCAGACTGGGAGACCAGCTTGTAGACCATCTTAACCATCTGATCACTAGCTTGGCTAGGCTGGACACGACCACATTAAACCAGCTAAGACCAGTAAACCATCTTCTGGTTTAAAATGTTCTTTAGAGCAGAGTTGTTTGTGATAAATTGAAAACACCTGCTGACCATTCTTTCACATGCCCACAAATCAGTTCTCATATTTTCTCATCTGAATGCAAAGGTGTTAGTGGAACTGCATGACAGCATCTGATCTTTGCCTGGAGGAAATTTCACCATTGGCGCTGAAGTTGTGCTGCAGACCCTCTGCGGGAAAATCAACAATCCCTTCCCCTTGTTTCAGCCAGATCTGTGGAAGTATCAAACATTTCCTATACAGAGCAAACCAGAGCCATTTTAGAGCTGGGCGGGGATGCAAGCAGTCTGAAGCAAACATTCAAAGAAAACAGTCAGTGTCAGAGATGAGATTTACACAGTACGCCTGATTCAGGATGTCAGATTCCTATGGATTTGGGGCAGAGATGAAGTGGATGGCCTGAGGCAATGTCAATACTGGGGCTTTGGCCCCTTTTGACCCACTCATGCAAGGAGGAGAGACCTTGACTAAGTCCAGGAAACAGCAGTGGAAAACAGTGTAACCAAGGGCTCGGAGGTAAACCTAAGCCATACATAAGGAAGCTTTGAGATGGCATTTTGTCTGGGTCTTCAATTTCTAGATTTGCCAAGGTAGGCCACTCCAGAAGTTTTTGCTCACTAATTTCCTGCATAGATTATTGGGCAATTTTTGTGGTGAGGCTTGAGATGAGTCATACTATATTTTATGGAGGATATGTGTAAAAAATGAATAAATAAATAAATAAATAAATACTTATTAATTAATTATCATAGCTGCTGCTACCTTTTACTCCCTAGACATTTTTCTAAACACATCAACAAAACTCCTGTAACTTTATTTTATTTTGTCATGAGGGTGCCAGAACTACTTTATATTTAGGTGTCTTTAACTACTATGTACTTAAGTATTTGATACAATGTACTTAATATGTACATGCAGTATAAGTTGTTACATTGTACTTACATTTGAATTGCTTGCATTTAATTACAACTGTTACAATGTTAACCTTACCCCTTAACCTAAACGCTAACCCTACCCTAAACATATCCATTCAGTACCTCAACCTCAGTGGCAGCAAATGTGTATATTGTGAGACTTTTTAAGAACATAATGCAGTTACACAATAAACACATCGTATTGTATGCATTTCAATTTTGGTAAATCGTAGTTAAAGACACCTAATATAAAAAGGGACCAGTGTATCTGTTTGGCCTGTCCTGAAACTAATGTTTCCATCTTTTTGCTGGATTGCCAAATATGCACATGTAAACAAAATACACTGAAAAAAGCTATAATTTTCTCTCTCTCTCTCTCTCTGATATATATATATATATATATATATATATATATATATATATATATATATATATATATATATATATATATATAGAAAACCTTTTGACATGAGGGTCTCTAGATAACTCATGCACAATATTGTATCTGGGGTGACGTATGACAATAAATGCCATTAGAAACAAAGATGCATGTTTGAAGAAACACACTTGATTTTAAAGAACAGACGGAAGAAAAAGCCATCGATAGGTGTGTCTGATTTGCTGTGTGTTCAGAGGTTCAGTAGTGATCTACCACTCATGAGCGCAGCACAAACACTTCTCACGAAAAATGCACATGCATATAATTATCACTCTTTCTCCTCGGGTTTCAGTTATCTGAAAACAAGAAGTGCAAGAATTGTGTTGTCTATGAAAACACTGCTAATGGTCTCAGACAATCTTAGCAAACTAAACTCAGAGCTCTGAGTTTAACAGCAGGTTCACTTTGCTTTTTGTGTATGTTACCATAAAAAGAAAATGACATGGAATGGCTTCAGGTGAATTGTCATATGTGGCTTCATATTTCAGTACAACCTCAGAAATGGTGCTTGAACAAGAAGTTTCTCTTCTGTACCTGTCTACTCTTTAGTCTCCATTTGTTGTTCTACTACAAAATAATATAGTCAACATGCAGAACATGCAAAAAGTCTGATTAAACAAGAAACACATGTTAGAAAAACAAGACAGAGCACAACAAGGCAAAAAAAAAAAAAAAATGAATGGCTAGATGCTAAGCAACATGCAAAACAATCTGGCTACAAACAAAGTGAACACAAGGTAAATATAGAGCAAGGGAAATGAGGAACAGGTCTCTCTGATAATCAGTGAGTGGCATGAATCACTGTTGCCTAGATATGCAAACCGTGAAAGCCTGGCGACACCTGTGACACAAAGGAAAAAATAAACAGACAGCATGTGGACACAAAAAACAAACCAGATCAGCGATCTAGACAATGAAAGTACCCACCCCCTAGGAGCGTCTCCTGGAGCTCCCAGGTGGTTCAACCCGACGATGATGGAACTCATCAATGAGGGTGTGATCTAGAATATTCTGAACCAGAACCCAGGGTTTCTTCTACGGACCGTAGCCCTCCCAGTCCACCAAATATTGGAATCCACTTCTCCTCTGCCTGACATCCAGAAGTTGCTTGACAGTGAACGCAGGGGCCTCCACAATGAGACGTGGCAGTGGGGGAACTGGAGCGAGAGGATTAAGTACGGAACAGATGATGTGTTTGATTTTAGAAACATGGAAAACCGTGTGGACCCTCCTGTGCGCAGATGGAGTTTGAGGCAGATGGCCACAGGCTAATGGCCTTTGTGATGATGAAGGGGCCAGTAAATTTAGAACACTGGCGGGTGTCGCTTGCCATAGAGGACCACCAGAACCATTGCCTGACAAGAGCAAGCATACGACTCACCCCTGGGTGACAGGCTACATTGGAACAATGACTCCACTGGAGGACACTGAACCAAACATTCTCGGGCACAATCAGATGACTCGGTGGGCAATTGAAAGGAGGCATGTAATCACGTGAAGTGGACAACTGCTGCTACCACCACATGTGTGGGGACAATGATCCCGAGGAGTCTGAGTGATCGGAACCAGCAAATATGCGAGACAACGCATTAGGGTTAATGTTCTTTGACCATGGGCAGTACAAAATGGTTAATTTATTTGCCCAAAAATGAGAGACCACCGGGCCTGCCTAAAAATGAAATGCTTGGCGGTACGGATGCATTAAAGATTCTTATGATCGGTCCAGATGAGGAAAGGTACCCCCGAACCCTCCAACCAGCGGTGCCATTCCCCCAATGCCAACTTGACTGCCAAGCACTCTCTGTTTTGCCTATGTTGTAGTTACATTCTGTGGGATATAAGCAGTGTGGAAAAATGCCAGGGGTGCTTCTTCCCATCCTTGGGGGACCGTTGGGAGAGAATCACCTCTACACCAATCTCTGAAGCATCGACCTCCACCACAAACTGGCAGGATGGGTCAAGAGAGACAAGAATAGGAGCCAAACATAGCAGCTTTGAAGTTTGATAAATGCAGCCTGGGCCTTCAGAGTCCAACAAAACTCAGTCCTAGTGGAGGTAAGATCCATCAGAAGAGCAGCAAGTTGGCTAGCGTTTCTAATGAAACACCTATGAAAATTGGCGAAAACCAGAAACCTCATCAGAGCCTTGCAGGAATCTGTGGTTGAGCCAAGACAGCTCTCTCTTGGCTGGATCAACCTGGATACCCCCGGATGAGTGAAAGTGGAAGACACACTTCTCCGCATTGATGAAAACCCAATTCTCTAGTGGCCATTGGAGCTCTTGCCTGTTGTGTTCCTGGAGAGACTGGAAGAAGATCAGAATATGGTCTTCCACACATCTACCTCCCAGATATGCATGAGATGGCAGGTGTTGTGGAGGTCCAGATTTGTAAAATGGACACCCCCTGCAGAAGCTCGAAGACATCAGAAGCAACAGGTAGGTGTTTTTAACTGTGATATCATTCAGCCCACAGTAGTCAATGCATGGGCAAAATGATTCATCTTTCTTCACAAAGAAGAACACGCACCCAATAAGAATGACTGTCAAAGATGCACTGATGTATTTGTCCATGGCCTCCCTCTCCGGGGTTGAGAGCAAATAGAGTTGACCTGTCGGTAGAGAAATGCCTGGTAACAAATCTATCACGCAGTTGTGAGGACGCCTCCCTCAGGTCATGGTACTCCTCTGGCACACCAGATATGTCCACCGGAACGTCCTGCAACACAGAAAAAGAAACAGGGGAGGACGTAGAACTAAGACAACTGGCAAGACAGAATGAACCCCAAGACAATACAGAACTCTCTGCCCAGGGATGGCCAAAAACCACCATGGTAGATGAAGAATCCCTAAGGAGGAACTTGATCACCTCCTTTTGATTGTCATAAATTATAACACTCAGTGGGGCAGTAGTGTGGGTGATGCTGGTCAGAGATAGGTCGCTGAGAGTAATGGCCACTAGTGGCTCCGGGAGTGGAATGGAAGCTGTTCCCAATTTGGAGGCCAATCTAGGATCCAATAAATTGCCCTCATCCCCAGAATTCACCAAAGCATCACCTGCATGATCCAATGAGCAATACTGCAGTCTGGCCAGGAGCAGTCACATGACAAAGGGTTTTCCCAGTAGTAGTTCCTATTACCAGTAACTCCCCAATCCACTGGTGAATGTTGGCTTTTCCCAGACACTTGTCAGAAGTGACATGGCCCAACGAGGATGTTTATTCTCCCAAACCACAGTTCCTCATTCACAGGCTCGGCCAGAAAGTAGCGTGATGAAGTAGCCTTCGATGAACTTCGACTGTTCGGTGGGGAATGATGACAGCTGGAGAGCAATAACCAGATAACAATGAGAAATAAATTAGTGGCATGTCGTGGGCTCACCCGAATACAGGGCAGGAGGATTGAGGAGTGGTTCTGGTTGCCAGGGTACCATGGGAGCTGTCGATGCTCTAGATGCATTGGACTGGGGTTCGGAGGTACAGCTGTTGGATACGGGCAGATAACTTATCCACCTGAGTCACCATGGCATTGATGGCTTGTAAAGATGCCACAATCTCTTCCTACTGTTGACTGATAAGAATCAGTTGCTGATAGTGCAGATCTTAGCTTGGAGTCCTCTGCTGGGTCCATCTTGGCCAGACTGTAATATCAGGGAGTCTGTAATGAGAACCTAAGAGCACAGATGAAGAAAATATCGGGGAAAAATTATGTTAATGAAGGTGGTCAGCTGCAGTGAAGATGAGTATGGCCATATAAGTCCAAAGACCAAAAGTATGCACAACGAGTTCAGGAATGAGATAGTAGTCCATGCAATGGATATCCAGGGTGGAATAATTCCAGTAAATTGAGGAAAAATCTAGAGATAGAGAGCTGCAGCAAATGGTAGTTAAAGGGTAGAGAGTCAGATTAAACCCAAGAAACTTGTTATAAAAACAAGACAAGGCAAAACTAAAAATGGCTGGATGCTGAGCAACACACAAGATGATCTGGCGGCAAGACAAAGCGAACACGAGGTAAAAATAGGACAAAGGGAAATGAGGAACAGGTTTTGCTAATAATCAGCAGGTGGTGCGAATCACTGTTCCCTAGTGACACCACCCGTGAAAGCCATGCGACACATGTGACACAAGGAAAAAATAGTCAGACAGCACATGGACACATAAAAAAAAAACAGATCGGCAAACTGGACCATGACAGTAACATCATATTAAAACTGAATCTAGCATAAAACATTACTTCCAGACCTGTTTAATCAAATCAGTACCTAAATAGAACTTTTTCAGCAGCATGAAGTTGGTTAAAAGGTCTCACCCAGTAGCACACTATGCCAAAGTCAAATGAAATCCCAGAAATTATGAGGAAAAAGGTGAGTGAAATACATCAGTCTGGGAAGAGTTACAAAGCTATTTCAAAGGCTCTGGGACTCCAAATACCACAGTGAGAGCCATTATTTCCAAATTGAGAAAACTTGGCACAGTAGTGAACCTTCCCAGAAGTGGCCGATCTTCCTAAATTCCTCCAAGAGCACAGGGACGACTCATCCAGGAAGTCACAAAAAAGCCAAGGACAACATCCAAGGAACTGTAGGCCTCTCTCACATCAACAAAGGTCACTGTTCATGACTCCTCTATCAGAAAGACACTGGCCAAAAATGTCATCCATGGAAGTGGCGAGGTGAAAACCACTGCTAACACAGAAGAACATTAAGGCTCATTTGAATTTTGCCAAAACACACCTTGATGGTCTTCAAACCTTTTGAGAGAATGTTCTGTGGACTGATGAGTCGAAAGTGGAACTCTCTGGAAGACAGGTGTCCCGTTACATCTGCCATAAATCAAACACAGAATTCCACAAAAAGAACATCATACCTACGGTCAAGCATGGTGGTGGTAGTGTGATGGTGTTGGGATGCTTTGCTGCTTCAGTGCCAGGGTGACTTGCAATAATTGAGGGAAACATGAATTCTGCTCTCTATCAGAAAATCCTAAAGGAGAATGTCCAGTCATCAATCTGTGAGATGAAGCTCAAGCGCAATGTGATTATGCAGCAAGACAATGATCCAAAGCATAGGAGTAAGTCCACCTCTGAATGGCTCAAAAGAAGCTAAATTAAAGTTTTTTAGTGGCCTAGTCAAAGTCCAGACTTAAACCCGATTGTGATGTTGTAGCAGGACCTTAAATGGGCAGTTCATGCTCGAAAACCCTCCAATGTGGCTAAACTAAAGCAGTTCTGCAAAGAAGAGTGGGTTAAAATTCCACCACAGCATTGTGAAAGACCGGTCTCCAGTTATTGGAATCATTTGGCTACAGTTGTTGCAGCTAAAAGTGGCATAACCAGCTATTAAGTTTATAATTATTTCTCACACATTATACATTTGCACATATACAGTGAAGTTCTTTTTTTCACATATCCCAGCTAAGCTGGGGTCAGAGTGCAGGGTCAGCCATGATACAGCACCCCTGGAGCAGATAGGGTCAAGGGCCTTGCTCAAGGGCCCAACAGTGGCATCTTGGCAGTGCTGGGGCTTGAACCCCCACCCTTCTGATCAGTAACCCAGAGCCTTAACCGCTGAGCCGTTTTTCACATGGGTGATATAGGTTTTGGATAACTTTTTTGCTTCAATAAAAAAAAATAGAAAACTGTATTTTGTGTTTACTCAGGTTGCCTTCTCGTTTGAAGATCTAAAATAATTTAGTATGGAAAATAAACAAAAATAGAAGAAATGATAATGGTGGCAAATACTTTTCCACAGCACTCTGTGTGTGTGTGTGTGTGTGTGTGTGTGTGTGTGTGTGTGTGTGTGTGTGTGTGTGTGTGTGTGTGTGTGTGTGTGTGTGTGTGTGTGTGTGTGTGTATATATATATATATATATATATTGGCTGGTAACTAATCAAATGCCATATCACCCTGTAGCTCAAGACCAGTTGCCCACTGAAGCTAAGCAGGGTTGAATCTGGTCAGTACCTGGGTGGGAGACCTCCTGGGAAAACTAAGGTTGTTGCTATTATGTAGGTCAGCACGGGGTGCTCACCCTGTAGTCTGTGTGGGTCCCTAATGCACTAGCATAGTGATTGGGACACTATACTGTAAAATGGCACTGTCCTTCAGATGAAATGTTAAACTGAGGTCCTGATTGTCTGTGGTCATTAAAAAATCCCAGGACACTTCTTGAAAAGAGTATGGGTGTAACCCTGGTGTCCTGGCCACATTCCCCCCATTGGCCCTTATCAATCAATGCCTCCTAATAATCCTCATCCATTAATTGGCTTTATAACTCTACTCTCTCCTCTCCACCAAAAGCTGGTGTGTGGTGAGTGTTCTGGCACACTATGGCTGCCCATGCATTATCCAGGTGGATGCTGCACACTGGTGGTGGTTGAGGAGAGTCCCCTGTTCACTATGTAAAGCACTTTGAGTGTAGTGTCAGAAAAGCACTATATAAATGTAATGTTAATTCATTCATTCATTATTAACACCTTATTAAACTGCAAATTAAACTGAAAAATGTGTAACCCTGTTACGTCAATCATGTTACCTTTTGGAAGGTATAATTAGGTTCCTACATATACAGCATATACAGTATACAGTGCAATTAATTAACTATTAAAACAATTATATGTCTAATAGAATTTGTAGAATCTTACAAAAATTTACTTTAAACATCACTTTGAATATAAAACTGAAAAAGGCGTTTTAAAAAATGATCCCAAATCAGTTTTGCACTGTTATGCAAGTTGTACGGTGAGGAAGGGCAAAGAAAACTAGATCAGAGAGGAAAAAAAGCAAATAAGATGTAATATAAAAATTATGACAATTCAAGTTGCAAGGTACAATTGAAGTGGCAAATGCACAGCATAAAGGATGAGAGCATCAGAAAAGCATGCAACAAATCCTACCACTGCATGCTCAGAGTGCATGTGTAACATTTCCCAGGTACAAAGGATACCCTCCAGCTGTTTATCTTTCTATCACTATGGCAGTGAAGAAAAAGGTAAGACAGGATTTATTATTTCACTGCCCTCACAGGTTCCTCCTGTACAAACATGACTACTAATAGAAAGAGAGAGACTTGTAGAGAAAATGAAGCTTAAATCTAATTAACTCAACAAAGTGGAACTGCCCTATAGACAAACATGTTTGTTGTGAACTATATTCTATGAATACCTTTACTTTTAAAAGAAGTTTAACTTTTCCTCCCATGACATTCTATTGATGGTTATTAGTGGTTGTCCATGTCAAAAGATAACCATGTTTGGTTGTTTCATTGGAACAAAACCAAATATTGTAAAGATTATAAAAAGGTGAAATTGACACCATCATGAACAGATTGATCACACTGTCAATTCTGTGACAGTGGGTCGAAAGTTATGCTGCTGAAATAGGTCTGTGCTTACCAAAATTTAAGTCACTGTCCCCATTCTAGGGGCAGTGTGGCTCAGTGGTTAAGGCTCTAGGTTACTGACTAGAAGGTCAGGGCTTCAAGCCCCAGCACTACCAAGCTTCCACTGTTGGGCCCATGAGCAAGGCCCTTGACCCTATCTGCACCAGGGGTGCTGTATCATGGCTGACCCTGCACTCTGACACCAGCTTAGCTGGAATATACAAAAAAAAAAAAAAAAAAAAATGTGGGCATATTTAAGCTCATGTTTCCAGGTGAGATGTCCACAGAATGATGGCAAAAGCAAGTTAAATTTATGTAATAAAGTCAACAGGAATGCATATTTTATTTACCCTACACCCTAAATAAACCCCCACCCTAAATCAGCCGTTAGTGAAGTGAAATGTAATTTTTGAGCGAAAATGCAACCTTTGAATAGCACTTACCTTTGTCTATGTGAACGCAATCACTTCCTTCTTTCCATGGGACCAGTTTTGGAGGCTACTCCCTTGGGAGATCACAGGCCCTAAATTACCCAGACATGTTCTCTTTCTTGGATGTGAAGAAAAAAAAAATTAACATTTCCAGCCAGGATTTCAAAATTGTCTAGAATGTCAGGGATTTAGCTTGTCCTCATACTGATGTGCTTTCTGCAGTTAGGCATTCATTCTGTGTATTTGATATTTGCATCAGTTTTTAACAATCTTGACTTTGTCCTTATGTTATTTTTTCTAGCTGAGAGCGGCAGAGCGAGCGCTTTATTTCGCTCACTCTCTACCCATGCAGTGTGTGTGAGAAAGAGAGAGAGAGAGAGAGAGAGAGAGAGAGAGAGAGAGAGAGAGAGATCACCAGAGCCCTCTGCCACTCTCACCTAGAAAAATCATCTAAGGACAAAATTAAGATGCTTAAAAACACATCAGTTTGAAGACAAGGCTAAATCCCAGTCATTTTACTATTTTGAAATCCTGGTTGGACACTTACTTCACGTCCGAAAAAGAGTTAATGTCTGGGTAAAAGAGGACGTATGGTCACCCTAGGCTAGGGAGTAGGCTCCAAGATAGGGGTTCTGGTGCCATGGAAATTAGTGCAATTCAGATGTTGCATTTACACTCAAAACTTACATTTTTCTCCACTGATGGTTAGGTTTAGCATTGGGGTTGGGGTTAGGGTGCAGAGTTAATAAAATATGCATTTCTGTTAACTGCATTATATCATTTACAACTAAAAGTACAACTCACTTTTGGCTCCACTCTGTGCACATTTCACATGAAAACAGTAGCTCAAAAGTGCCCATTTGTTCAACAACACTTCCTATTTCAGATACTGGGGGCAGTGATTAAAATTTTGGTAAACAGACCGATTTCAGCTGCAGCATTTTTTTATCTATTGCCACCGAATTCACAGTGTGATCAGTTTGTTCATGATGGTGTCAGTTTAACCTTTCTATAATCATTTGCTCCAATAAAACAAAACCTAACTGGGTCATCTTTTGAAATGGATGATCCCTCAAAGCCATCAATAGAGTGTCATTGGGGGGAAAGTTAAACTTCTTTTAAAAGTAAAGGTATGCCATCTAATGGTCTTAGAGAGTTGACTCAGCTAAAATATAGGTACAATACTGTTCTGTCACAGAAGGTAGAGTTTTGCTTATTCAGGGCAAGACAAACATACTTTGAGATGGGAGAAAAGGCAGGGAAACCTCTTACCAGATACATAAAACAGAGAGAGAGAGAGTTGTTTTCCACCATTCCTTCAGTGAAGTCTTCTGGAGGCAATATATTTACCTCTTCCACAGATATTAATTAGGCCTTTAAAAAATAATATTTTGATCTTTATAGTTCTACGTCTTTTTCCACCCATAAGGATATTAGCAACTTCGTAGAACTTTTAGACCTTTCTAAATTGACAAATAATCAAAAAGACATTCTTGACTCTGATATTTCTTTGGAGGAGCTTGTTGAGGTAATTAAAGCCTTGCCAACAGTTAAGGCACCGGGGCCAGATGGTTTTGCCGCATAATTTTTTAGATTTTCACAGAACTGGCTCCACTTATGTTAGAAGTTTACACAGAGTCATTAAAGAAAGGTGAACTACCACCAACCATGACACAAGTCCTAATCAGTCTCATTCTTTAAAAAAGATAAAGACCTAAATGAATGTAAAAGTTATCATCCAATTTCCCTGATCCAGTTAGATGTAAAAAATATAGTTTAAAATTCTGGCTAATCGATTAAGCAGAGTAATTACATCTTTCATACATATAGATCAAGTGGGGTTTATTCGTGGGTGTAGTTCTTCTGGTAATATTAGACGTTTTATATTATTTTATATAATATTATGTGGTCAGTAGAGAATGATCAGATGCCGATTACTGCCATCTCACTTGTCGCTGAGAAGGTGTTTGATAGGGTGGAATGGGACTATCTTTTTAAGATTTTGGAAATTTACGGGTTTGGGAACACTTTTATTGGGTGGATTAAGTTACTCTATAAACATCCGTCAGTGGCAGTGAAAACTAATGGATTCATTTCAGATTATTTTTGTCTTGGTAAGGGAACCCGGCAAGGCTGTCCTCTCTCCCCTTTGCTGTTCTGTCTTGCCTTGGAACCATTAGCAGCTGTAATAAGAAAAGAGGACGATTTCCTTGTATTGTAGCATGAGGTGTGGTGCATAAACGTTTACTCTATGCAGATGTAATATTATTATTTGTCTCCGACCCTAGAAGATCTATGCCTAGACTTCACAGAATTATTCATTATTTCTCAACATTTTCGGGATACATGGTGAATTGGTCTAAACCGGAAGCTCTTGCTGTGGCAGCATATTGCTCAACCACAGCTTTCCAACCTGGTGACTTTCAATGGCCCAAGCAAGGCATTAGGTATTTAGGAATTTTATTTCCAGCAAATTAATAAAGAGAGATTTAGTTAGAATTAATTTTGACCCATTAATGAAAAAAGTTCCCTTGTGATGTTGATAGGTGGGCTTCACTACATTTGACTATGGCTGGGAAGGTCAATGTTATAAAAATGAACTGTATCCCCAAATTCAATTAGTTACTGCAGTCTCTCCCTCTAGAAGTTCCTCTTTCTTATTTTACACAATTTGATAGAATATCTAAGTATTTTATTTGGAATGGTAAACGACCTCGGTTACATTTCAGTAAGTTACATAGTAATGAAACAACATTTTGGGGAGGCCTAAACCTCCTTTGTCAATTGGTCTATGCTTTTAATCTTAGACACTTGGCCCATTGGTCTCTTCCACCTGAGAGAGCACATCCCTGGTACAACACTGAACAAGTGGTCTTTGCCCCAATTTCACCATTGCAAAGTCTTTCTATTAAATTGCTTAGAGAAGTAGAAATGCATCATATTATTTCACACTTACATTCAGTATGGACAAAGATTTATTGTATGTTCAATTTTGATACTTACCTAAATGTTTCCTCAACCATATACCCCAAATTATATATTAACAAGTGCCCCTTTTGCTGGAAAGAATGGAGAGTAGTGTTGCTACACTTTGTGACCTTTATGAAAACTGAGCTTTGAGATCATTTAAAATATTAACACAGCAATTTGGGATTTCTGGGTCTCAATTTTTCAGGTATTAATAGTTGCGCCATTTACTTTGCACTATTTTTGGCCCCCTAGAGATTCAGACATCCTCTGTATGGTGCTCACAGCCTTTGGAAAGGGGCATGAAGCATCAGTGTATTATTACTCGTTGATTCAGAGTCTTGGTGATGGAGCCTTAACAGTTCTTAAGAGGTTATGGGAAAGAGATTTGAACTCGGTATTGGAGGATGGGGAGTGAGAAATATATATATATTTTTTTTAAATGTTAAAACTATGTCTAGGGATGTGTGTCTGTAACAAGGCCAAACATTCAAGGGTATGTAAACTTTTGATCAGGGCCATTTGGGTGATTGATGTTATCATTCTGTTAAGGAGCCAAACAACTATGTGATAATAAATGGCTTAATATGATCACTATCCTTAAATAAAAGACATTTGCATGATCAGTCATATTTTCAAAATCAATGCCAAAATTTCACAATTTCTGCCAGGGTATGCAAGCTTTTGAGCACAACTCTAGTTAGAAAATACAATGAACAAGAACACAGGTCAGGCCATGAGATGGGAGAAACAAACCCTGCATCTCTATTCACAAACTAGACACACTAAATATTATGTGAAAAGCACAATACGTAAGTCAAAGAAGATTTTGTCATATACTTAGGCACAGCTCAGGACTGAAAAGTGTGAAGCTTAGTAGTGCAACAGTGATCAATAATCTTGTATGTTGTACTTTTAAACGTATTATATATTTATCTATGGGCATTTTTAAATAAAGTTGCTATGCATTAAATGTATTAAAGTTTTGGAAGCAATTACCTTAGCAACAGCAAACTCATAAAAAGTTCACAACAAAGCAACAATGAAAGGGTAGCCATTCAAAGAATATTTTGTTTTTTATCAAATAAGTCTGTGAGTCACTTAATTGGAGGCCGCTGTCAGTTGGAACATAATTGTGCCATTCGTTGACAACATGTGCTTATTGTTGCCTGAACTGTGACTCAACTCATGGTGACTACAAGATTGACATGGACTTTGACATAAAGAGACAGTCTTGAAACAGGTCAGACCAACGTCTGCTTTGTTGTGCCTTCTGGCAGTGGACCTATCACACACCTAATCCATGTTTACACTGCACTTCCTGTCATTGCTGAATGATGATTAATGAGTGCAAGTGAAGAACAGACAATTCGAGGAAGAAAAATTGATTACAATCTGGAATGCAAAGAAATTATAATAACAAATGAAAAGGCTGCAAGATGTACACTACTTGCTGAAAGCTTTTTTGGATGTTAAGTTAACTTGTAAGTAAAACCCTTTGTATGAAACTACAAATGTTTTACTGTCCCAAAAATCCACTAAATAAACACCCCAAGCATAATTCTGATGTGTTGAATATAGATAACATCTATTAGAAAATATGTTCTGCTTTTTTAATAAAAACCGCAAGTGTTAACATGAGGGAAATAATCAGTCATCGTTGGTAAGACCAAGAGGTCAAATGGCAGGTTAGCATGGTTTAATTAGCCTTTGCTAGTAGAAGGAACTACCTTTATATGCAGGCAAAAAGCTTCTTTCTCCATTGATGCCAAAATTGAATGCCCTGCAGCTGAGTGAATTTGTCATTTGTACTATGCAGATGACTTCCTATTTCTCCACGCAAATACCAGATGCTTGAGCATTTTTATACCACTTCAGTATGGAATGATTCGCCATCCAACAAGAGGATACCCCCCTCGAGGTTTTGCTGTCCGACCTTGAGCATTTTGTGGCTTCAGTATGGGACTCGATGCCTTTGATACGGGAAATTTGTACTATGTTTCACTGTCCAGTTGGGTACAAATCTCAATTAAACAGGTCTTCATAGATTGGCTAAAATATTACACTCGATACTTGAACATAGGGGTTTACTTGAATTTTAAATAATTTTACAGCTTTGGTTTGAACAGATGTTCCCATATATGACATGTCCCCACCCCCACTCCCCAGTTACTAAAATGAAAAGCTGTCCCTTTATTAAGAAATATTAATATGCTTCTTCCATTTGTTTTCCTTTCTCTAATCAAAATGTTTCCAACAAACAGGATTTCTGGAAATAATATTTTACTTGGTAATTCATTTATAGGTTTTTCAAATGTCATTAATATCACTTTCCATCTGGTTTGTATTTTGTAATGTCATCTTCAACTAACATATCCTTAAAGACATTAAATTAACTTCAGCATTTAACATTATGTAATCAAATTATACTTCCTTAAATAAAATTTTTTTAAAAAAAATACATAACATGTGCTAGCCAAGCAACACCAAATGAGATAAATGGGAATGCTAACCTGCTTTTTCCAGGTATTATACATGTAATTGAGTGAGATTATTTTGGGTTCTCCATCGTTTCTTCCGCAGGAACACCCTCAAGTCTCATTCGAAAAGCTCAAATTTAGGACTTCCTGCCCCCTCTGTATCTGTTTTGTTTCAAAAGACAGGTTATTTGATTCATATTGTAAGCATTAGCGGAAAGTTAGCAAAGATCTCTTTTTAATTTTCCTCCTCCACAGATTTGTTTAAAAGAAAAATTCTGACAAAATGACTCTAAAAGTGACCCACTTTTTCTCACAAGAGGCAAATTGCCAGTTCATTCCATTTGGAATGGAGCAGCTTTTATGCTAGCAGTGTGGAGCTAATCACACAGACACTTACACAAGCTCACAGCCTCGCATTTGAAGACACTTAACCAAAAATGGCTTGGAAAATATGGTCTGTGACCATAACCAGCGTACTCAAATGTTTCAGCAAGTTCGGGTTTGTACAGTAGGGTAAATGGAATGCCTGTTTGTGGTATCTGCACACCAATTTCCTTTAAAAGCCCATTAATTGTGCTTGTAATCACATTGACAACAGCAATTAGTTATAATTGAAAACATTTCTTTGGGGTCTTCTGGAAGACTTTGGAAGCACTGAAGTGAGGGACTTTTGGTGCCAACATTTGATATTTATTAGTGGCTATTAGTACTGTAGCTATTGCTCATAATTAGAGTTAAGAATTTAAACAAACCCTTAACCATAATGTACATACTAGATTTTCGTCTAACAGATTTGAATGATACCTCATAAAGTGTGACTTCAGGTGACCTATTACTTTTCTAAGCAATTGGATTTATGATTTTCACCTGATGCCTAATTAATATTTAGGGATCAGAATATCAAAGATACTTGACTTGGTCCAATAAGTGCCCATAAAACCTTAGCATCATGGTGGTAATTTTTGCATGGGCAACCTTAAATCAGTGTAAGCTGATATTCTGGTTGGAGCTGGTCTCCCAGCCTGATCTGGCTAGTGTGTTTGCTGGTTTTACAGGGTTTTGAGCACTTGACAGCAGGTCAGGCTGGGAGGCAAGCTGGCTCGCCAGGCTGGGACCAGCTTGACAAGCTAAGACCAGTAAACCAGCTTTTAAAACAGGGGAGCACCATTCATATGCCAGAAAATGTAAAAAATTGGTTAAAGACTCTGATATTTCCAAAATGATCAAAGTCAAAAGCTTGTCCTTTAATGCATTGCATCTAATTTTGCTCAAAGTGCAACTCCTTGAAGATCTGTCATTCCAGTTCCACTGACTCATGTGAAGGTCATTGGCTAACAATATTAGCGCTTCAATGCAAACACAAAGCAAAACATCAGTGGGCAAGCGCATAACAAATTCGATTTGATCCCATTAGTTGACCAAGATGAGAGCAGGAAATTATAAATTATAAAGATTAATGGGGAATTACAGGGACATCCATTTATTTCAAATGGATTACTGATTTTCAGTGGCATTTATAGCAAAGATTCAGATACGATTCTGATGTTTAAATTTATGGTATTAGCAGATTCTCATTGTAAACTGGTCATTTGCAAGCATAGGGGTCAGCCACAGGGTGTTTACGAATCTCTTCAAACAATCAGACTCAAGTTTATTTGGCAAGTTATAAGACACTAGTGGCCTCTAATTATCCAAATGCAAATGTCATGTGTCTTAAGAAGATGTGAGGAGTTGAAAAAGAGAGATTACTGGAGTGCCGTCAAGGCAGTGGAAGAGTGGATATAACACATTGCCTTCACATGCTGCACTGGGTCGATGTGCTTGAAGAGTGCCTTTTCAGCATCACAAACCATTTCTTGCCAGTGAGAAAGTCAGTTATGAGAGATCAGTCAGCTATGGAAGCTTTGAATGTAGCATTTTTGGTGGTGTTTGAATCTACAAAAGCAGTGCCGCTCTGTAAGGGATTTTTTTTTCCCGAAGAGCCTAACATGTAAACCAATATTGATCAAACTAAAAGAAAACTTTACTTTATGAATCAGAATTGGATCAAACAGACAGTAATTAATGACTAATAATTGGACTTATAAGGGACTAGTTACGGACTTGTTTGGGATTATAAGGTATTTATTATACCTTTGTTTGTTGATTTCTTACCTTTGCCTATTAGCCTCTTATTTACATTTGTTTTTGTTTGTATTTTTCCTAAAAATTAACTTATTAGGTAAAAACAAAAGATCCCAATAGCCAGTAAGGTGCAAAATACATCCTTTATAGGTTCCCATTACACTATGTGAATGTGCAACTTATAAGTATAAAATAAATATAGAGGGCAGAGACTTTTGTGGCTTAGTGTAAATAGCAAACAAAAAAAAAACAACAACAACAAAAAAAAAACATCCTCTTTGCACTAAGGGTGAGTGTTAGATGCTATTGTACCCCTAATTAAATACTACCATACAGTACAGGGGCAGCATCATCACTGCAGCATGTTTATTGTGTTTATTTAGAGTCCCACCAACCCCTACCCCTAAACCTAACCCTAACATTCCCTGCTTTGTTGAAATACTACATGCATTCTACATGTATTTCGTACTGAGTACTGAGAACCGATAAAGGATGAATTAAGCATCATACTAGCTATTGATATGTTTTGTTTTTAGCTAAGAAATTCATTGTCATGACAAAAACAAATATAAAGGGGCTATAAAGCAAGATTAAGAAATCAGCCAATAAAGGCTTAATAAATACTTTATAATGTCAAACAAGTCCATAACTAGTCCATACAAGTGCAATTATTAGTCATGAATTATTGTCTAATTTCTGATCCCTAAACTAAAGTACTACTGAAGATTGCTGTAAATTTTATTTATTGAATCTTGCTGATAATTATGCTGGTAATTAAATATGCTAATAATTTCTGTCCTAAACCCTTAACCTAACCCTCAAATTACTTTCACTTACTTCTTTTAACTAATGTGACATGATAAGCACAGCAAGTCCAGTTTTTTAAAACATTTGAGTAGAAGGTGCTTGCAAGGAATCTGGCACTTGGGGTCCTAATTTAGGTAGAAAAACATTTGGAATGTGTGTTTTTGTGTGTGTGTCTGTGTGTGTGTGTGATCCTGCTGAAATGAAAGTGGAAGGTGATGTTTTACTGTAAAGCTCCAAAAAGGACAAAAAAGCACCATACAAAGAGTCCATACCACATATGCGCTGCATAGCAAGTATTATGAAGCTGTAAAATAGCTATGTGTGGGTAATAGACAGAAGTCTATGTATTTAATTTTTTTGTGACAAACTGCTTATTTACTGTTAATAAGCATACCGCATATGCGCTACATAGCAAGTATTCTGAAGCTGTAACATAGCTATGTGTGAGTAATAGACAGAAGTCTATGCATTTAAAAAAAAAAATTTACAAACTGCTTATTTATGGTTTTATTTCAATAACTGAATTGAATTTGCAAATTTGGTCTGGGTTTCTTGTGTTACCATATTGTTAGCATCCCATGACTAGCTATCACCTGTATGAAGTTTGAAGTCAATGTGCACAGTATCAAGGCCAGATAAAATAGATAATCTACTTTAGTACAGAGGACTGCATGACCATTTTAGTGGTATATAGAGGTTGTGGGGTGAAGTATTCAGTGTATCCCCCTCGGCTCAGGGATAGTGGATTAGTAGCATTTTGTGAGCAGATTTTGTGAGCTGCAGTGAGTCATCAAAATGTCCTTATGCCCTCTGATGTCTAGTCTGGGGCTATAAAGTTAACAGTGCTTGGTTTTGCTTAAGGCCCTACTTGATGACATCAGAAATTAGATGTCCAGGACTATCTCTGACCTCTAAAGAGACGTTAATAAGGTTTAGTATTAAATTAATTGCTGGACCAGTAAACCCATTTAAAATCCAGCCAGCACAAACAACACTCAATTGAAAAGAGACAACTGACTATATGAAGCAGCTAACTGGACAAAGACTGTTTAGAGAAATACAATTTTAAAACCAAATAATCAAAAGACAAAATACTCAGAATATTTAAGTATCCTCTGATTTTGGTGCAAGTAAAATTCAACATGGAGTGAAAGAGAGTTGTGTTGAACCCCCAAAAACACTATAAAGAGCCCCAGTGGCCTAATGAAAAAGGCACTGGCCTCCCAACACAGGGATGGTGGATTTGAGTCCTATATGGGGTGTGTTTCAGCAGAATGGCACTGGGCCTATAACTAGGGTTGCTAACTGCCTCATATTAGCTGAGACATCCTGTATGTTTGCCGAAATGAAGATGTCCACACACATATTGTCCCATATAGAAGTGGTGAAACCCTTAAGGGGCTGGGCGGATGAAATGTCCTATGGCAAAATGCTCAAGGGGAACCCCCACACCGGTTGGACAATGAAACTTCCAGAAATTGATGGATCAAACCCATTCTTTGCTATAATATGCTGATGTATGTGGAGGTGGTGAGGTGTAGTGTTTAACACTCAGAAACTAGAAAAGAATGTACCTAGGGTCAATTCTGATTTCATGTTGACTTTAACTTCAGGTTGTTTGAAAGTGATTGGCCCTGTAAAAATGTCCAAACATTTCTGAGAACACTGATGGCCAGTAGCACATCCACTTGAGCACAGTCTGGGGCAGTACGATTACAAACCTTTTCTAAGATTTTCTCAGAACGTTTAGCTAACCATTCTCAGGGCGGAAAACCGCTCCTGTGGAACAGCTTCAGTGATTTGGCTAGTCACGATTGGTCACTTGCTCAGTCAGTCCATCTTAATCACGATATAGCATCACCACTTTGGAAAAAGACTGTTTCAATAAGCCCAGATTGGAACGGAATGGCACAATTCCACTACGAGAACCGATCAGCCCAATGGCGGAAAAGCTCCTAAAGTGTGAAATTATGGAACAAATTCCACAAGCCCTAGTTAAATTACAATATATGAATATTCTCTTCTGACTTGGATGGAGAGGGAAAGAGAGCATGTTCTCTTGGTGACAATGAAAATGGAGAGGTGGAGCAACCTCACTGCTTTATTAGGAACTGTTGGAGATTGATTTCCTGTCGGAGTTGGGATAAGATGGATGGGGGTTTGGAAGATGGTGCCTGGTGAGTGTCTATTGTATTACCAGTGTCTAAGAACTCCAGAACCATGGTTAACATTGTCTCAGTAATGAACACATTAGTCTATGACTCCTTATCCATATTTGATGAGGATCTCTGAGATAATTAAGCAATTCGACTTTTTGTTAGACCCCAACCATCTTTTGGCACTTGGGTTGATATTTGACATGGTACAAACTTATGCAGCTGTAAGTCTCTCGAATAACTCTAGACCTTCACCTCCAATAGACACTTAAGGTCTCCCAGGGCTGAACAAAATGGATGACCCACATCTAAACCGTAATATGTTTAGGATCCATTTACGTCTATTTGCCTCCCAGTGGTATTGATCTGTTCTATTTAATTTCAGGTCCTTATGAAGCTGCTCTCTTTAAATGCTTCTGTCATTATATACTAAGAAGTAAAGCCTATTACACTTAAAGTCAACATGAAATTAAAATGTACCCTATTTACACTGTTTTAATAAACTTTCCTGGTCTTATTTTGCACGATTAATCAGTACACATAATAAATAAATAAATTAATAATTCAAATCAAACTCAAAAGCTGCTGTGACTTCACACCACTAACTTAGGTCATGTCATCACACAAAAATGTCTGTCTTCATAATCTTTTGACAAAATGTGATTAAATACATTTTTGTATAGGTAATTTCAGATCTACCTCTGAAACATTTCCGCTGAAGTCACATACAGTAGGCCGTGCGGACTCTTGGTTAATGTAATCCAATTAGCAAGTAGCTATTTAGGCATTGTTTTAGGCTATTGTTGTATGCAATACAGCATACAGTATATAAAATATTGCCAATAGTAAAGGATAGTTTACCCAAAAATGAAAATTCTCTCATCATTTACTCACCCTCATGCCATCCCAGATTTGTATGACTTTCATTCTTCACCAGAACACAAATATTTTTTTGAAGAACATCTGAGCTCTGTTGGTCCATCTAATGTAAGTGAATCATGACTAGAACTCAGTTAAATATTTAATCCTTTTTACTATAAATCTTCACTTTCACTTTCACACTTTCACTTTTTTTTTTTTTTTTTTTTGCCAATTCACATTCTTTGGGCATATTGCCACCTACTGGAGTGGGCTCATTAAAGGTGGAGCTTTATAGTAAAAATGACTTCGGGATCAACTAAGGGATGCTTTGGAATTATTAACAAACCTTTTTTTTTTTTTTTGGCCAAAACAAACAAACAAACTTGTGGTAGAACAACAATTAAGCAACATTTGTGATTTTGAATGTATGCAAATGTGATCATTTTAAGATATATAACAAAAGTTATGTGTGACTTATGCATGACTTTATTCTTTTATTCTTTATTTGTATCCCCAAATAAATTCAAAGCAATAGTGTGAATGTAAAAATTAATTGTGATCTTGTAAATTATTATTATTATTATTATTATTATTATTATTATTTGAGAGGCTCCACCTCGCCCGATCTTACTTCAGCTGCTATTTGTTTGTTTCACAGATATAAGATAAGCGGTTTGCTCATGGAAAGAAAAAAAAAAAAGTCTTTACCTGCTGAAAGCCAAACATGGTGAAATAGGTGACAATAGAGCCGTACAGTACAGGACAAGTTAATCAAATCACAAAATAAAATGTGCCCAGTGCTTAATCTACATCCACTACTGTACAATTGCAATTTTACTTGGTTTATTAGAAAATACATCTTCACAATTTGACCTTGAGATTATTCACATGCATTGACAACATTCACACGAAGTACCGACAGGCAGTCCTGTGACAACAGTAGTAATGTATCAAAGGAGGCAAGGATGGCTGAGCCTCCTCGACTATTCAAAATGACTAAAGTGATAAAATGAGTTGTTTTGGTCAATTTTACTACTAATGTACAGAAATCAGATACACATAATGTGAAAGTATGTATTTTTTTTCTTTCTTTCTTTTTTTCTTCTTTCAATTGCGGTAACCTAGGCAAGTTTCCATCACTGCGTAAAAAACCATCGGAGGCTGATGCAACTTAATTTGCTTATGTCCAAAATGTGGCCAAAAAAGACTAAATGAAATTTGCCTCCTTCCACATTAATAACCAATAATTATCAGAGGTAACTTTCAAGCCAATCAGCTTTCAGGAACATTTTAGTGTGTCATCAAGTCTGGTTGTGGTTCAGGCAACAGGTGAAAAAAAGTGACATTTAGCCAAATATCAATGAAATACAAATTATTGAAGGATCTCAAAGGTGATAGACTGAAGGACTGTTCAATGTATTCTGAGCGAATGATGAAGTTGCTCTTCATTTGTAAAGTTGATGTTAGCTAGAATGGGGAACTTGATTCATTTACTAATTGGTCAGTATGCAGATGGCATTGCTTTATTTATTTGATCTATTCTGCTATATTGGCAAGTTGTGATGGAACAACATGCCCTTCCCATGGATCATCGTTGTCCTAGCTCGTGTGATCCCAATGAAGAGCCTCATCACCGTAAAATGACGGATGGCCATGAAATCGGAGATATACATTTTGTTTCGTTAATCCTTAGTAAATATTCAAAGTCTGCAAACACCATAACTACAAAGTAACCAGAGTACTTAGTAATGAAATGACTTTTACCCTAACAGATCTGTTCTTTCAAATTTGCCAATTTTGGTAATTTTCCCCACATTTCAAACATATTTGATAGTTTTGATGCATTTACAATTGCTCAAAAAAATTTAAGAAAGTGTACATCAAGAATAATGGATGTGTTCAAAAGTTTGACTGCTAGTGCTTATTATAAAAGTTTCATGCAACATGTTCAAAATGTACTAGAGCATACAAAGAAGCGTTACATATTCCAACAAGTTTCACTAAGTCTTCTAAGTTTCCTGACTAAATAACAGGCAGTAGATGTATTTGAGTGTGTGCATGTTCATGTGCACTCTCCTTGCTAATAAAGGTTCAGGATGTAGAAGGGGTCCTGCTGTAGACTCCGGTCCTTTACATGTTTTACAAGGGGACGTGGAATGAAAGGTGGACCCAATGTAGCCTTTAGATGCTTTTAACAAGGGGGCTGCAGTCAGAAACTTAGCTCTGCTGGCCAATAGAGAAGGGTGGTGCTGAAAATGGGAAACAGGCAGCAGTAAGTTCTTACAGGTTACGCTTGAGTAAGTGCAGAAAGTGTTCCCGTGAGGTGACTGCAAATAACAGGGTTAAGTCTGCAGTATATTTCTGTATCAACACTCAAGGCCACCACCTAAAACTTGATCTCCCACAGAATGACTTCCTATCCACCCATAGTATATCAGGCTGAAAGTTTCAGATTGTATCTCAAACACTTCAGAGTTTGTCATTAGTAGACAATGAAATTATGAGGCTCTGAAGCGAAACAATTGGATGAAACTTTTAAGCACAATTTAGAGCATTCAGGCCTGACTTAATTTTATGGTAAAGATTATCGATGGAAGAAGGAATCTGCACTAATTCATACCTTTGAAATGCTGTGCTCTTTACTGATAAAAAAAAGTGTGTGTTAAAATTTAAGCTGTTCTTAAAACTTAAAAAGGTTTGACATGTTGCCATGCAGCTGTAACTCTCTGAAACAAAACCTTTTCAGATTAAACAGTTTCAAATTTGTTTTCATTTTGTGCATGTCAGTGGAAATATTGCTCTGAATTCATACCTGTGCATGGCTCATGCTAAATCAAATTGCTTTGTCGAAGGCATGTCGGACTTACTGACCTGAAAACATTGAGCCACCTACCTGATTTCAAGCCACCTACATGAACCTGACATTTTAATAGATGTTAAGACAGTTGAAATTAAATGCATTTAAGGCATTCAAATTGCTTGGAGATTAAAGAGATAGTTCGGCCAAAAATTAACATTCCGATAGCCTCAGTCATCACCATTCACTTTCACTGAGTCAGTTATGTAATCAGTGCGTCAATAGCATCACCAAAGCAAATAAGCCATATATATATATATATATATATATATATATATATATATATATATATATATATATATATATATATATAGAGAGAGAGAGAGAGAGAGAGAGAGAGAGAGAGAGAGAGCAACTTGAAGCAGATCAAATGCCTTCTTTGGATTTGTTTTCATTTGAATTCTTTGACTGGTGGACTTTAAATTAACAAGTATTCCGTTGGCCCATTTGAACATTCCGTCAATGTAAGTCTATAAGATTTTTTTTAGATATTTGATTGTCTGTTTTGCAAAAACTGCAAGTCCGTTGTTAGAAAAGACAGAGCACACTAAATCAGAACAGTTTGAAGGTATGTACCAGGCTTGGTGGATGTAGCTTGAAAGCTCTAGGAGGAGGCTTGTCACACACTGAACAAGCAGCATCATGTCATGGTTAAGGCGGTCGCACACCAGACAAGAAGCACCACACCGCACTGCGGATAGGACATGGCACAGGTATCAAACACAGGGCACATCGATACGATTCAGGTGACAGTACACACAACATTTACCAAGGTTTTTCCCTTCTTTAAGATTAACAACACTAAAGTAAATAATCTATGTCCTTTGATAATGATTTGAGTCTAATTTAATAGAAAATATGCGAGTTGCACTCCGTGGCACAGAAGAAATTTGAGCAGCCTCCGGAGTCATAGCTGGGTGCCGAGCGGTGGCGGCTGTGTGCGTACCTTCATTGAAAATGGTTTTTAGAATTTTAGAACGCACCATGACGTCCTCCAGATGTGTCCGGTGTTTGATCCCCTTTTGGACAAGGCACTCCCTTACAAAAACCAAGATTTCAGGCAAACCCTGTGGCAAACTTTGCCACACATTATTTTCACATGCAAATGAGCTTTGCTGCAAACATTTCATTGCTGCCAAAGGATTGCTGCAGGTTCACCACTACCGGTGAAGAGCTACAAACTTCTGACAATAATCTGCGGCAAATCGCAAGCTTATTTATAAGGGGATTTTGAAAAACCCTAAACCAAGGTTGTAGAATTACGGTATGTTGGCTTCTTCAAGCCAACATAAGGGCTTTTCACACTTGACACTTGAGGGTCATCCTTAACCCTGGGTTAATGAAACTTGGGCTATATTGTTTCATGATTTACACTGTTCATACTTAAAGGAATAGTTCACCCAAAAAAGAAAATTTGCTGATAATTTACTCACCCTCAGGCCATCCAAGATGTATCTGAGTTTCTTTCTTCATCAAAGCAGAATTTCAGGCCGCCTCTTCTAAACAATGCAAGTGAATGGCCTCCATTTTTTGACGGTCCAAAATGCATATTTAGGGTGCATCAAAATAATCCACAAGACTCCAGTCGACATATAAAGTTCTTCTTAACCTAAACAATTGATTATTTTGAGAAACAAATCAATACTTATATACTTTTTAACTACAAATGTTCGCTTCCATACATCTCTGTGATGTGCGCTCATGAGAGGGATGACGTAAGCTCGTTGGTAAGGTCACACATCACGTGGAGGAGGAGGCAGGAAGCGCGTCATTGTTTACAAGAGAAACTTGCACAGACCACAGACCAAGCGCCATTCACAAACCAAACAGTCCAAAACAATTTCAAAACAATATAAAATAAAAAATAATTTCCAAATAATAATTAAAAAAACATTACTGCAGTAAATAACCATCCTTTATTTCGGAGCAATACCTTTGCGTTATCTACTTGTGCTTTTTCTTTAGCAGAAATATATAGGCTATATGTTTGTCAGGAATTCAAGCCACACAAGTTGTAGTTATTGAAACCAAGTGCGAGAGCGTTTACTGAGATTCACAGGATTTGCACAGTGAGATCAATTGTACAGGTGATATCACACAGAAGAGAAGCTTCTCAAACTGAAGCGAGTGAATTCAGTGCAGGTATGGTGAATTAGAAACTAGGTGATGAGGAGCGGAGCACTGAGGGAGGTGCAGAGCCTGAGGGAGGCGTGACAATGACAAAGTTTTAACACATACCTGAGTTCGCTGGAAAAACAGCACGGGCACAGCCGATGAATTCAGATATCGACCCTTTGTTTCTTTTGATGGTCTGAAATCCTCAGGGGTAAAATGTTCACTGCACACCCTCCAATATTTGAGAGAATGTAGGTGTGTAGTGATATCCAGGTTCAGCATGATAAGCCAGAGCTTCAATCGCTCATGATCATGTACTGGCAATCGATGAAAAGTTAATATTTTTCCCGGCGTGCATTTTCTTTGGGGTTTCTGAAGGTTGTATCCAAGATACACACACCAAATGACCATTTTGAACAATACACTTATACAAATACAAATCTACAGCAAAGATCATTTAAATTTTGTACAGCGCTCCTTCTCTTATAAATAATGACGCGCTTTCTGCCTCCTCCTCCACGAGAGCGTGCATCACAGAGATGTACGGAAGCGAACATTTGTAGTTAAAAAGTATATAAGTATTGTTTTGTTTCTAAAAATAATCAATCGGTTGGGTTCAGAAGAACTTTATTTGTAGACTGGAGTCATGTGGATTATTTTGATGCACCCTAAATATGCATTTTGGACCGTCAAAAAATGGAGTACATTCACTTGCATTGTTTAAAGGAGGAGGCCTGAAATGAAATCCTAAAAATCTTAAATTCTGTTTTGATGAAGAAAGAAACTCAGATACATCTTGGATGGCGTGAGGGTGAGTAAATTATCAGCAAATTTTCATTTTTGGGTTAACTATTCCTTTAACCCTGGATTAAAAATTAACCCTGGGTACTGATTTTCCAAGATGTCTCACTGTACATTTGTAAACCCCCAGTTAATAGGGTCATAAAATGCAGTTCCCTATCTGTCACTCACTCGACGTTGTGTCGATGTAGTGACACTAGGGGTCACTCTTGGGAGCCCGAGACACCTCTGGTCTTTGATAAAAGGCCAATGACAATTGAAGAGTGGTATTTGCATGCCACTCCCCTGGACATACGGGTATAAAAGGAGCTGGTATGCAACCACTCATTCAGATTTTCTCTTCGGAGCCGAACGGTCATGCTCGCTGAGCTGAATTCCCATGACTGTTCATTCACCTCTGCTGGATCTGATGGCACATTTCAGAGGCTTCTCCCTCCTCTGCACTGGTGCACTGCAGAGAATACCCCTGGGCGCTTTGGTGCCCAGTCCCGATCTTTTCAGCTTCCCCGCACTCACTACCCTCGATGGTGGGGCGGTCAAGGGCTATTCGGCAATCCCCCGGTGGATGAAGGCGCTCGCGGTGCACCTATGCCCGCAGAGCGCCGCCACCTGGCGCGGGTGCCCAAAGCCCCCATCCAAGGCCTGTAGGTTTACGTTGTCTCTGACGGCCAAGGCCTACGGTGCCACTGGACAATCCGCCTCTGCCCTGCACGCCATGGCTCTCCTGCAAGCCCGCCAAGGCGCTAAAGGAACTGCACGAGGGTAGTTCCGCCCCGGGATTGATGCAGGAACCGCACTCGGCGACCGACCTCGCTCTCCGAGCGACAGAGGTCACGACGCGGTCTCTCGGGCGGACGATGTCCACATTAGTGGTCCAGGAGCACCACCTTTGGCTCAACCAGGTCGAAATGGGTGAGGCCAACAGGACACAATTCCTTGCTGCCCCCATCTCCCAGGCTGGCCTATTCGGTGACACTGTCAAGGACTTTGCCCAGCAGTTCTCGACGGTGGAGCAGTAGATGGATGCTAGCCGGCATATCCTGCCCCGGCGTGGCTCAAGATCCCGCACCCCGTCTACTCATCACCAAGGGCGTCCCCCTGCGGTGACTGCACCGGCTCCACCGCAGCCCGCCCCTTCGGCCCAGCCGCGGCGTGCAGCCCACTGTAGGAAGCAGACGCCACCCGTCTCGCGGCCGCCTAGAACCCGTGAAAGGCTTCAAAGCGCCCTTGAGACGGGCGACCCAGGGACAATGAAACCCGCTACTCTGGAGCTGGTAAGCAGATCTCTCCATCTTTTTGTTACCTTTTGCATTTAATTGCGCTGCATGCCCAAGTGGCTGCAGTACTCAAGAGCTCAGCAAGAGCGGTTTCCTTGTTCCCTGGGTCACATATCCAGTGTGCACGCCGTCATCACGACCACCGTCCACCACTCTATTTGGCAGGTTTGGTGCTCCAGCAGTGGTCTCCCACCCCTGAGCACCCAGCTGTGGCACAAATCCGCCCCTGATGTGACAGTGTCCACGGGTCACGAGGACAGGCCTCTTCCTCCCCCGTCCCAGGCTGTTCCGGGGGTGGTCACAAGGAGCCAGGTAAGTGCTTCGATGTCCTTAGACTCAGCACGGCCACGACATGGTGTGGCACCTCGAGCTCCGCCCCACTGCGAGGCCCCACCTGCTGGTACATCCGATGACGTTGTCCCTTTGGTCCCCCTTGTGCGGAACTTGGACGCATGGCTTGCGCTTTCCAATCCGTTGCGATGGCTGGTCCGGACCGTCCGACTTGGCTATGCAATTCACTTCGCTGTGCGTCCGCTCAGGTTCAGCGGTGTCCACTTCACCTTTGTGAAGGATGAAAACGCTGCTATCTTGCGCTGTAGATCTTTTGCGATAGAACCTGTCCCTCCAGCCGAGATGAAGAAGGGGTTTTACAGCCCCTACTTAATTGTACCGAAAAAAGGTGGTGGGTTGCGGCCAATCTTGGACCTGTGAGTACTGAACTAGGCTTTACACAGACTCCCGTTCAAGATGCTGATGCAAAAATGCATTCTGGCGAGCGTCCGGCATCAAGATTGGTAGACCCCCAGAGATGCGCAGTCGGATCAGTGCTTTCCTTCCTGCAGGAGAGGTTGGAAGGGAGGCTGTCCCCTTCCACCTTGAAGGTGTACGTTGCCGCCATAGCAGCACACCATGACGCAGTCGACGGTAAGTCCTTAGGGAAGCACGACCTGATCATCAGGTTCCTAAGAGGCGCCAGGAGGCTGAATCCCTCCAGACCGCGCCTCGTTCCCTCATCGGACCTCTCTGTAGTTCTTCAGGGTCTACAGAGAGCCCCCTTTGAGCCTTTGCAGTCAGCCGCGCTTAAGGCACTCTCCTTGAAGTCTGCAATCCTGACTGCACTCACTTCCATCAAGAGGGTAGGTGACCTGCAAGCGTTCTCTGTCAGCAAAACGTGCCTGGAGTTCGGTCCGGGTTACTCTCACGTGATCCTGAGACCCCGACCGGGCTATGTGCCCAAGGTTCGCACCACCCCTTTAGGGACCAGGTGGTGAAGTTGCAAGCGGTGCCCCAGGAGGAGGCAGACCCAGCCCTGTCATCACTTTGTCCGGTGCATGCTTTACACATCTATTTGGATCGCACACAGAGCTTTAGAATCTCTGAGCAGCTCTTTGTCTGCTTTGGTGCACAGCGGAAAGGAAGCGCTCCCTCCAAGCAGAGGATCTCCCACTGGCTCATTGACGCCATAACTATGGCATATGTCGCCCAGGACATGCCGCCCCTGGTAGGGCTACAAGCCCATTCTACCAGGGGTGTAGCGGCTCCCTGGGCCCTGGCCAGGGGTGCCTCTCTAACAGACATTTGAAGAGCAGCGGGCTGGGCAACACCCAACACCTGTGCAAGGTTCTACAACCTCCGGGTGGAACCGGTTTCGTCCCAGGTAGTGGCACATAACACAAGCGGATAAGCCCGGGATAGCCGGCCGGGTGTATCACTTGCACATAGCGCCTTCCACCTCCTTTTGAGCTGAAGATGTGCACCATTAATTCCCAGTAGTGTTCACAAGTTTGTTCCCTGGTTGACTTCCTCCGAGCCCTGTGGCAGTCGAGTTTTCAGAGAGATTCACTGCCGGCCCAGTACATGTGCTAACTAAGAGCCCTGTTCGGGGGTAGGTGCACCGCATGTGGCGGTTCCCTGTAAGGCTAACCCCATGTGGTTATATATATTCCGCTAATTTGTTTCCCTGTTGGCAAACTGCGTCTTCCTTGGGCAGAGCCCCTCTGCCCCAGTCTCCATGTTTGTAGTAACTCCAGCCCCCATTGGGCAGGATCTACCTTGAAGACTCTCCACATGGTTGGAAAGACCATGTGATGTATTTTTCCACTTAAATATCCCCCCCTCTCTTTGGGCAAGGTGTGGTCTCCGCTGTATCTTCCCCTTGGGAGGGACACCCCCCGACTAGACCTGGCGGCCCAGTCGGATAATCCCCCTTCTTTTTTAGGGAGTGGAAAAAGAGAAGGGGAAAAGAGGCCACAACTGGGTTAAGCCTGTCTCTATCTTTTGGGTAGTCGACCAAAAAGGGCCGTTCGACACTCATAACTATGTTGGGGGAGGTTACATGTCGACCTGGTGTGCTGGCTATGAGGCACACAGTAGTCTGCCCACCACACACCGCCAGTTCACGTAACACAGTTCAGCCAATTGTGGCGTTTCGTATATGGACCCTAGTGTCACTACATCGACACAATGTCGAGTGAGTGACAGATAGGAAACGTCATGGTTACTTGTGTAACCTCCGTTCCCTGATGGAGGGAACGAGACGTTGTGTCCCTCCTACCACAACGCTGAACTACCCGCTGAATTGGCCAGACCTTATATCAGCTCCTCAGCATAAAACCTGAATGAGTGGTTGCATACCAGCTCCTTTTATATCCGTAGGTGCAAGAACAGCAAGACGCAGAGCAGCTGAATGAAGCTGAACAGAGTCTCCTTTTCTGAGTTGTAACTGACATGTGTCTTTTAAAATCGGAGCAATAAACATGACAATCGGCTGTGTGTTGCTAAACATTTTTCTGCAATATTCTAAAACTGCATAGTATACCCCACAAATGCGGTGCTAACCATGCTCCAGACCAGGCTTTCCTAACCCTAGGTTAAAAGCAATATCAATGGAAAAATTTAAATTCTCCACACTGACACCCCATCCAAAAAAATCCCATCAAAAGTGATATTGTACCTTTTTGTGATGACGAACCTGCACCCTAGCTTTACTTCCTTCTTCATTCTTAGGCCCCCTAGACAGTAGACCTCACAGCCCAAGTGTGTTTTTTTGTGTTGTGCTGATTTATCAACAGTCTGCATAGAGTGTCAGTTGACAGTGCAGAACAGCAAAGCCATTCGGAAGGGAGGAGTTGAACTGTGCCACGCAGGACTTCTTGATTAAAAAGGAATAAAAATATCCATTATCACTACTTTTATTCTGGTATTCCATAATGCTCATATAATGGAATCATAACCATAAATGAACGAGTCCAGTGACTGTTTAACAGAGCCTCAACCCATAATCTGCACACGGGAAATTATGTGCTTAAAGCTGTACGTTATTAATCAAAGACAGACAAAAGGAGACTGAGACTCCCTTTAGAGAGAACAGAGAGCACATTTGGTAGTATTTAGTCTGCTGTGATGCAAGGAACTGCTTTAGGTGTGCATTATGGGATGTTTCCCTTAAGCGTTTCCACTTCAATGAATTGCAGAAGATTTCCATGACCAGGTTTTTGTTTAAAAAAAGAAAAAAAGAATGTTTATTAGGCATTTTTCATGAACAGGATAAAAAAGGGCCAAAAACTTGGACAATAAAAAAAAGAAAAAAGAAAAATAATATTTTTTGTTTCAGCAAAAGGTCAGTGAAAGAAGGTGCTAAACTTTCAGCAAATGTTGATTGGTCAACTCAGGAGGTCAAACTAAATATTGAACAACAATTTTGTAATTTCATAAATTAAATATTAGTATTAATTAGATTATTTTTCTTAAGATAACTTCACGGTTGAATCGTTAAGCTTGATTAATGCAGTCAACAATTTGTGTTAAAATTATATTTCTCATAAATTAAATATTAATATTCATTTGATAATGGTTGTGCACAAGATGTGTAATGGCAAAAAGTTTATGTTTGTGTTAATTCAAAATAAGTTAATCTAAAAAAACATTTTTTTCTGTAATGAATTCAAAATCAATTCAAAAGATTATGACATTGTTGTATTACTTTATATAAGCACTTTTCATGCAATATTAATTGTGCATATCTAATTATTTTTAAAAAAATAAAAAAATGATTAGTGCCTCTAATGCTTTAAAAGAGTAATGGGTCACCAAAGCATACAGTATTCATTGAAAGTGTCCTTTCTTTTTTTTGCTTTTTCTGTTTTTCAGTAGGAGGGGGTGGAAGTCAGTCCATCATTCTTGGAGAGAATAGGGAAGCTGTTAAGACACAGGTCTGACCTTTTATCCTGCACTGGGCAGCTCATCTGTCTTGCAGCCTGGCAGGGCGAGGTGTGTGTAAGCGGCCGTACAGTGTGTGTGTGTGTGTATGTGTGTGCGGGGTGGTTGAGGAGTCCAGCCTGGAGCATCAAAGCAGAGAAAAATTCCATCATCTGCCTTAGACCATAAAACTTGCTCTCTCTGCCTCTCTCTCTCACTCTTTCATCATGTTCTCATCCTTCCCACTGCCCCTAGAGATCAATGAATATGCATAAAAAAATTTATTTCATTTAGAAAGGTGTAGTGTGTCCTTTCAACCTTTAAAACATCATGCAAGACAACTTCAGTTTGACAGATTTACCTAAATAAGCATTTGAAAAAGCTTTCAAATGTCATAAAAAATACAATTAATGTCAGTAAATATGTCAGTAAATATAGAACAATACATTTTAAAAATAGTTAACCCTCTTATAATCATCTGGAGAATTATTAAAATAAAATTGTTCACTGTTTACTCAGTTTTGCTTAGATTTAACATTTATATTTATATTTAAGATTTACATTTAGACTGACCATTTAGAGTTATAGTCCAACTAAGTAAAATTAAATCAAAATTTACCCTAAATACTTATACCTAAATATATATTTCTTCTCAGTGAATTCTGAACGTTTCATCAAGGGTGGTTACCCCCCATGAAAAAAGACTAAAATATAATAACTTGCACAGTTTCTAAAACAACATTTCTTTTCCAGACTGATCACACTGTGAATTCGGTAGAGAAACCCGACCCGGGCCTGACAATACCCAACAAACCCCCAGGTTTTAGGTCAGTTTTTCAAGTACGACTTCAGGTTCGGGTTTGTTGTTAATGGAAAAAATATATAAGCCTACCTAACTTTTTTCTGTACACACGCTCTCACTCAAAGACATGTGCAAACGAACGAGTTAAGCTATGGCCAGTTGTGCAGCCAACCAATAACGTTACAGCAATAGCAGTAGGAATGCCCAATAGCAACTAGAAATACAGAGACTAGCGACAAAATCGCTGACAGTGTGAACGGGGCTTAAGAAAATCTGATCACAAATGAGCTAGATTGCCAGTTAAACAAATGTATCATTCTTATTTGACAAGAAATCATTAGTTTTGCCTCTAATAATGAACATTCTGCAGAGGAGAGTGTTTTTATGTAAACTACAGCTGTGCTCAATGTATCCTATTATGAACAAGACGAATAATCTATTAATGCATGAATTAAACTCACTCACAATGTCGACAATTTCTGACACGATTTTCCACGCATCATTGTTCTATTATATCCATGTAAGTGGTTACAGAAACATGGTATAAAACAGTGAAATCGGTGACAACAACAACTCCTCCATCTTTCCTGCACTCATCTCCATTATCTCACGGGAGAGAGATGATGTGAATTTCAATGTCTTTTCTCATTGGCTGTCGCTGCGCTATATCGCTCTGCATTTGCATAAAGTCGAACTTTTCTCAACTTTGTTGCATCTCTTGACACACCCACATCCTGTCGCCAACTGTCGCTTGAGTCGACGGAAGTCGCCAGCTGTCTCCTTACGCATCCAGTGACAAAATCGCTGACAATGTGAATGGGGCTTTAGGGGCTTTTCACACTGAACATGCACTGAACATGTGTGTCTGCACCGTTCAGTTGTTTTCCCTTGTAAAGACGTGCTGGACAGACGTGTTTCACTGTTGCACCGCTTCTCGCTGTTTCTTTAGCTTCTCAAGCAGGACCGCCACATTTATTATAAACCGTGTCAAGTTAAAAAGCTTCTTGAGACACCTGCGTTCTGTTTAATTCTTTGCACTGCATCTTGCTTGTTTTGTTTGCAGGTGTCACATAGATTCAACATTCTTATTAAGTTCTGGCTGCAAAGAGGACTTCACGTGACTGTTTTACTGTTACAAATTATACTGTTAATCAAATTAAGTTTCAGTGATTGACGAACAGTAGTCCATTGCATGTATGTTACTATAATGTAACAATTGTTGCCTACAATGCTTAAAAATATATTATTTTGCAACAATACTTGCTTGAAGAAATTATATAGAAAGTAATCGATTTTGGGTTCGGTTTGGGCTTAATATCTAACGGGTCGGTCGGGTTTGGGCTTAAAATATAATGTTACGGGTCGGGTTTGGCCTTAAAATGTAAAGTTACAGATCGGGTCACATGGTCTTGGTTATGGGTTGGGTTTAGCCTTCATTTT
The DNA here is from genome assembly GCF_019703515.2 of Myxocyprinus asiaticus. Lineage (NCBI taxonomy): Eukaryota > Metazoa > Chordata > Actinopteri > Cypriniformes > Catostomidae > Myxocyprinus > Myxocyprinus asiaticus. The sequence continues at coordinate 4,488,352 of NC_059393.1, forward strand.
ATGGCCGAGGCAGGCCTTGAGAATTCAGCAACAGTAGTTGAATGTTCTACTGCTGAAATCAGTCTGTGCATACCAAAAGACAAACCTCTGCCCCCAGTGGCCGAAGCTGGAAGTGTCGTTGAACGTTGGACATGTGTGAGCTCCAGTTTCCATGGAAAATGTTTTTGCATGCCATTTCAAAAATAAAATAAATGAATTATTTAATAAATAAATAAATTCCAATAGCTCCTTTACACTCTCCTTCTGGTACTATTGGATATCAAAAGCCCTGAACAAGCTTGTATATATTGTTTACATATAAATGTATCCCCTTACAAGTCATGCACTATAGTCAAAGTGTTTAGATGTCATAAGATAGCATTGTGTGAGGAACGAGGTGAAAAGTGTTTAAGAACTAACAATCTGACAATTTACTCGTAATATGTGAAAAAGTGAATTGTAACGCCTTTTGTGTTTATTACATCAGAAAACTGCCGCGATACGTACAACGAGCCACTTAAAATGTAGATGTAGTCAGGACAGGACAGACAGGAATAGACAGGAATCTTGTACTTTGTTGTTCAAGAGAACAATGCTAATATATATATATATATATATATATATATATATATATATATATATATATATATATATATATATATAATACTAAGCTGATAGGTCTTTTGAACGTCTATTCCGTTAGCCAATCAACTTGTGTACATTCTCTTTGTCAAACATTTAAATTACCTCAGTTGTTTGCAGGTAGGCCAGTTTCACTGCAGCACGCTACGTGTTTTCGTTCTGAAATCCTCCTCCTCCCCAGCACCAATTGTCTATATATGCTCCATGAGGATTGTTTGTATGTCTAATTGTGCCGCAGCAGCAGCATATCTAACTTGCTTAAGACAGCATATCTGTATATTTTCTAGTAGTAGCAATTCTTCATACTTGCTCTGCAGCAGCAGCTTAAGCAGTTCTAGTCTGGCAAGACCAAACCAACAAATTTGTCATATACATTATAACACCTTAAATTTATTTAGAGAGTTGTCATGATTGAACTTCAGTTTATAGGCTTTCACTACCTGGGTTTTGACTTTGTCCTTGTTGGATCAAGCACTTCAATTATTGCTTGCTATGGTTCACCTCACCAGGGTATTGAGAAGCCAATACCAGGGAATGAAAAACACGGCACACAGAACCAGAGCAATGGCTGGAACAACAGTGACCAGTTACAAATTATTAGTGGTGCTTGCTCATAATGAGAGTTAGTGATTTGAACAAACCCCTAAAACTATGTATTAAACTTAGGCGTGTAACACATCCTGCATGTTTGTGCCATGGATGTAAATATTACTTAAAATAGTGTGGCTTGTTGAGAAGTGTGCTTTTACTTTTCTAAGCGATTGGACTTATAATTTTTGCCGTACGGACTACTAAACGGTTGAATAAATGGACTTGCATTGATGGAGGGACCCAAGCTAACAAATATAGTCCAAAATATCATAGACACTTGAGGGTGAGCTTTTGACTTGACCACCTAGCAACCACACAGAGCACCCTAGCAACAACATAGCAACACACTAAGAATCACTCAGAGCACCCTGGCAGAATTTATGCATGTCTTTGGAAATTCTCAGGGTATATCTGTTTCCATTTAGAGAGAATCGACATGGGTGGATGGGGCTAATTGATGATTGTGTCTCCAAGGCAAAGCAAAGACTATATTTACATTCTAAATGTTAAAGGGGGTGGCTTTTGTCCCTTTTGTATATGAATACTGACTGTTTATGATATCGTTCCTGCTAAAGGATTAACGATATTCCCAATTCAAAGCAAATGTCGTCAGTTTGCATTCTTTTCAGAACCAGTTCAAACAGGATTTTATCTAATGTAAAACTGAGGCAAACCTAATCTACCTCCTCTGGTACCAACTCCACCCTTCCATAGCAGGGTGATCTCATTAGTAATCGTAGGTATTTATACAAAAATTGTTTGTGCACATTTTTGTCCATGCTTAGTATACAATAGCTTCTAAAATGTAATCTGTTTAACAAATCAAATATTTTAGAGGTGTTCAAATAAATATGTAAGTACATCTGATGTCCAAGTTTCAACCTAGTCTTGAGGAATCCAGTTACTATACTTACATTTTTGCAAAATGATTTTTACATAGTTTGTTGTACTTATCGTGGCAGTTTTCTGTTGAAAAGAACACTAGAGGCACTAAAACAATTACTTTTATTCACTTACACACAAATAACGAGGAAAAGGGCAGATTATCAGTTCATAAACACTTACTGTTCGCCCTGTTCCTCACACATTGCTATCTTATCATGACATCTAAACAATTTTACTATAGTGCATGACTTGAAAGGTGATACATTTGAACTTTTTCATTACATAACTAACTACATTTGCAAATTGTGTTGTAGCTCAACTGATAGAGCATTGCACTTGAGATGTCAAGGACCGGGACACGAGTCCTGAAGAGCATGTGAGTCGACACGTGATCCTATAGTGTCATAGAAGCACCAATTATCATGTGGTTGCTTCAGCAATTGCATTTTTCATCTCACATTTGCTTTTTAGGACTCTATCGTTTAGGTTTAAGGTTTAGGTTAAGGCTGAATGTTTAGATTATTTTAAACTCAACCGAGCATTAAACTTAACCTCATCTGTATAGGAGAACAGTTAACTCGCTTTTCACACCACACAGTGGATATTTCAATTCAAACTTCCACAACACGTGTAAGGAACCACATAATATCATTTTGCCAAAATGTAGCCTCAGTCACGTTATTTCCATGAGTTCAGGCTGTCCTGTTTGTCTCATAGAGAGACACAGATTAATCAGTAAATAATGGGGAATCTTTGTCTGAGAAAGAACTTAGAAAAACATTAGTGCATTTTTTTTTTTTTTTTACAGTGAATGTGTTATAATGTATTTTATTATTATTAACCTTTTTAAATAACCCTGCAGTGCCCCCTGGAGTGAGTTATTTTTGTATGTGACATTGCACCACCGGTAGAGGGGGGGAGAGAGTAGATGAGTATTTATTTTATTTAAATTTTGATTTGTTGTCATAAAAAAAACATATACAAAAATACTGTATATTATATAGTAAACATGTAAACAAATGGATTATTTCTGTTGGACTGTATTTGTTTTATTTATTTAGTTTGTATAGCTGTAAAAAAAAACAAATTAACATAATATCAGCAGTCCGATTTGCCTATATACAGTATGCGCTGTTTGCCTATACAGTATGTGCTGTGTGTGTGTGTGTGTGTGTGTGTGTGACAAGTGCTAATGTAATGCTAATGCTTTTGTGAGAGTTTTGCTGCCTGTTTCAGAAAACAAAACATATTATATGCCTGAAAAGACTGTTTGAGTTGCTGTTTGTGTGAATAAAAACCGCATCTCCACCTACTAATAAGCAGATGTGGTTGTGTGCATGGGAAGATCACGTTTAGATATAATGGCTGTGTAAATACTAGGGGTGTGACGATACACTTAGCTCACGAGACAAGACGATACACAATACTGGGTTCACGAGAATGAGATGAGATTATATTTTAACACTATATACACTACCGGTCAAAAGTTTTGAAACACTTACTCATTCTTTATTATAATTTTTTATATAAATCATCAAGTCATCAAAATTATGGAATAACATATATGAAACTATGGGAATTATGTTGTGACTAAACAAAATCCAAAATAAATCAAAACTGTGTCATATTTTAGCATCTTCAAAGTAGTCACCCTTTGCCTAGAATTTGCAGACCTGTACTCTTGACATTTTCTCAACCAACTTCTTGAGGTATCACCCTGGGATGCTTTTTAAACAGTATTGAAGGAGTTCCCATCTATGTTGGGCACTTATTGGCTGCTTTTCTTTATTATTTGGTCCAAGTCATCAATTTCAAAAACTTTTTTTTTTTAATAAATTTTAGTTTTATAATGAAATAAATTAATATGGTGGCACAATTATATTTTTGTCTACAAAACTAATTTCAAACATTTAAGCATACGCCTTCAGATCAAAAGATTTTTAAGATCATGAGAAACATTTCAGGCAAGTGTTTCAAAACTTTTGACCGGTAGTGTATATGACTGAAAAATAGTCTTATAAACTGAAAGTCACAAAATGCAAAACAATGCAGGTGCATTTTGAAATGTTTTAACTAATCATCTTGTAATGAATGTCACTTTAGTTCTACTTTCTGAGTATGAATTATCATATGCAGTAAAAGACAGAACAACATGCAAGCACTGTAAAAGGTTTTGCCACAAACTCAACTGACTGGCTTCTCTCCTGTATGATTTCACATGAGTCTCTTCAGACCTGGTTGATTTTAGTTGAGAGCTGTGGTGGTTCTGTAGGTGTCTTTGCATAGTGCTTGTGTTAGCCATGGTGTACGGCACTATTGTCTTACAGTGCTTACATATTGGCTGTGTCTCGTTTGGAAGGCTGCGTCCTCTGGAGGTCGCATTTGTCGCCGCATATGTCATCGAGGCTGTCTCGTTTCATTTATTTGTATTTTTTTATTTTTTTTATTGGGAATGCAAAAAAGGTTAACAATTGTATAAATGTAAGTGGATATACATAAAAGGTATTGACAATAGATAAAAAATAAGAAAAAGAACATTAAATGAGACAGCCACGATGACGTATGCGGCCAATAAATGAGACCTCCAGAGGATGCAGCCTTCCAAACGAGACACAGCCTTTGTTCGTGTCTTGTCTGTCACTCTGTCGCCGTTTATTGTTTCCACCGGGTACCTGCCACACACACGATTTAAAAGTGGCGGGGGCATCTCCTATGCTAATTTCACCCTCACACTCCGTCATGCTGATATTCGTGAGAGAGCTTTTCACCTCAACGAGAAACATCATCACGTTTTAATATCGTGAGATCTCGTGACACAAGATCTCGTCACTCCCCTAGTAAATACTGTACAAGCTGTAAACTGTTATCGTGGTACTTTGGTGACAATTAGGCTGATTGTTACATAAAATAAACATATTATGTGCTTGAAAAGACTCTGAGTAGCTGTTTGTTTAACGAATGACAACCGCTATGAATGTAGACAAATGGTAGCACGTATCGGAGGAAGATCGCATTTGATGTGTTTACTGGGAGTATAAGAAATGTAGACTTTTTATTGTGGTACTTTGGTGACAAGTTGGATGTATGTATATAAAATAAACTTATTCTGTGGTTTAAAAAACTGCATGAGTAGCTATTTGAGCTACTACAGATATATAAACTGCAGACGCTTGACCAGCGTAGCCTGTGTTGGTGCGAAAGCTGATTTCAATCTGGCAGCTTGTAACGTAATTGGCTGTTGCAGAAACGCATATGTGTGACGCTACTCGGCGGGGTTAACTGTCACATATATGGGACGGTACATATGAAAGGGTTAATAATTGTTGTTTTTGGTAGGCTAATGTATATTATTAATATTGATTATATTAATATTACGAGTCATATGGACTAATTTTATAGTGATTTAATTGTGCTTTTTTGTCCTTTTTTGTCCTGAAGAAAGAAAGTCATACTGATTTGAAACAACATGAAGGTGAGTAAATAATGACGACATGTTCAATTTTGGCTGAACTTTTCCTTTAAAAACGTACCTTCTTTCTGAAGTGTTGTGCTGGGAAGCCAAAACCTCTTCATTTATTCAGCACAAGAAAGAATGATGGCATTGCTTTGCATGGCTTATAAAAGTATGAGAGAGTAAGGTGTTTTAAAAAGACATCTAGACTGGATTTTCTGGCTTGTGGTGCTTTTGATCATGCACAGAAAAAAGCACTGACCCTCTGAATTATTTGTGTTCACCTACAGGGGAAATACTGTATGTCTACATTTGGGCAGGAAACAAGATCATATAGTCGAGGAATTCAGGAAGGAACCATGTGAATGATGCAAGAATAATGTCATGTCACTGTTAAACAGCCGTACAATGCCAAGAGCAGGATAGAGCAGACACAAGCTAAGACCTATTTGGTATAACAGCTCCCAGAAGAGCTGTGAATGACTGCTGGCAGATGGGCTAGATGATACAAGACTTCCCGGCTGATACGGGACAGTTGGCAACACTATCATGTTCATTTGTTTGGGTGGTTGCTAGTGTGTTGCTAGCCAAGGCTGCATTTCCCAAAAGCATCTGGCCATTGGCACCATGGTCTCTACGATCAACTTAAGCTTGTGATGCTTTTGGGAAACGCAGCCCAGTTCCTATAGTGTTCTGGGTGGTTGCTAGGGCATTGCTAGGTAATGGCTAAGGTGTTCTGAGTGGTGGCTACTGAGTGTTGAAGTGGTTCTCAACTGATTTTGCATTACTGCCAATATTTTACATTCAACCTGTCAGTACCAGTAGTGTTCCAGTATTCGTAAATTATTTCACATTAAACTGTGAAATTATTATTATTTACTATATTCATTACACAAATAATTTACACAAAATGCATTGTGGTCAGCAAATCATGTTTGTCCTCGCTGCAAGTTAACCCATATTTAAAGGAATAGTACTTAAAAATGTTTTACAATTCTTTCATGATTTCCTCACACTTATGTAGTTTCAAACCATGTTTATATATATATATATATATATATATATATATATATATATTAATGTATTTATTTTAATGCAAAACACAAAAGGAATTAATTTAATGAATGTCCCATTGGCTGAATTCAACACAATAATAGTACAAAGGGGACTTTAATGCTTAATAAGCCACCCAGAATGTTCATAAAAGTAGTCGTTGTGACTCGTGCATCATATGTCAAGTCTTCTGAAGTCATATGATCACTTTGTATGATGAACAGTCCATAGTTTAAAAGTGACCTCAGTATTTTTTTCCTCATTCAAATAGTTTTACAAATAAATAAATAAATTGTCCTTTTAATACATGTGTAAAATTATGAGCACACACATGAGATGAAGACTCCAGTCCTATCAACAACCTTATACAAGCTGTTTTATTCTACATGGAGAGGGTCTCCTCATGGTGGATGCCATGTTGAGATCACATGACCAGCCAAAAACAACTCGCTTAATCTCAGTTTCTGCCCTGTTAGTGGGCACTTTCACTCATGGATTAAATTCATCATAACTGACTGTGAAGAGAGAATTTCTGCAATAGCGTCAGAACAATAATAAAAAAAAAATAATAATAATAATAACAATAAAACAATTGTGTTTGAATGAAGCTGTATCCATGCCCCTAGGTGTTAATGTAAGTCCAAGATGACATAAACACAAAAACTACTGAGCGCACCTTTAAATTGTTATTTGCTCTCAGATTAAATAATAAATAAAGTCCTTGAACAGCACTGAAATCCATGATGGCTACATCAGTAACATCAAACCTCATTGATTCCTACGTGATTTTGTGAGCAAACATCATGACGTACTGTCACATCCTCATTGATATGGGTTTGGAATGGCATGAGGGTGAGTAAATTATAATACAATTGATTTTGGGGTAAACTATTCCTTTTACGTAGTCTAGGTTGCATTATCTTTTACCTTACCTGTGATTTTGTTCATGATTTTCAAGGATGAGGGTATGTCAAGTAACCTGTCCATGTTGGTGTAACAAGGTAAATGGAAAGGAGGAGGCGAGGACTGGCTTGATAATATAAATAAAGGTTTAATAATAAACTTAACCGAAAGACAAACACACACAGGTGACGGACAGCTGTCCGTAACTCTCTCTCTGTCCCACTGCCGTCTCTGTTTGGCCTTATCCCTCTCGGGCTTAACCCTCTGGGGTCTGAGGGTGTTTTGGGCCCTGGAGAAGTTTTGACATGCCTTGACATTTGTGCTTTTTTCAGTTGCTTAAAAACATATTAATGGCTAAACTTCTGATAAAACTGTATTCAGCACAAACTGGGATAAAATAATATGTGAACAACATGTACATGTTTGTATTTTTGAAAAAAATAACGTTTATGTGTGGTTTTTGAAAAAACTAAAATGTTAAGTCACTGAAATAAGGCCATATAACACATACTAAATATTTGTTCACAAGACTTTTGAGAACTGGATCTTGTAGCCTAGAGTTTTTGCTACAAAATGATGTGAAAACCATCCTGATCACTCATTCATACAAAACAATATAGTCATTTAACTTTTGTAAGACACTTTTAGTGTTAGAAAGGCCATATGCTAGGAGGCTTGGATGATCATGAATATTGATGTGATTCACACCTGAGGACCCCTCCTCTGAGAGAGAATGAATGTGATGAGACTTAATAATTGAATGTATTGTTTGTAGCTTATAGACAAAATCAAGTTTAAGTTAAAATAAGTAATCTGACTATACATTTTCTTTACATAAAGACTTTACTTTAAAAATTTAGACCTACACTACCGTTTAAAAGTTTTAGATCGGTAAGATTTTTTATGTTTTTAAAAGAAGTCTCTTCTGCTCACCAAGGCTGCATTTATTTGATCAAAAATACAGCAAAAACAGTGATATTGTGGAAGATTTTTACAATTTAAAATAACTGTTTTCTATTTGAATATATTGTAAAATGAAATTTATTCCTTTGATCAAAGCTGAATTTTCAGCATCATTACTGCAGTCTTCAGTGTCACATTATCCTTCAGAAATCATTCTAATATGCTGATTTTCTAATATGGGCATATTTACAGCACATTTTACACATTTACACCCGAACAGATATTTGCAAGCACAAGCTTCATTGATGATAATGAGGCAGCATAAACACTAGTTAAAATATAATCTAAACATTCATATTATTTTTTTTATATCATATTACATATCATATTTATATCATACAGCATACAATTTAAATACCTGCTTTAGCTGAAACAACATTTAAATGTAACTAAAACTTGCCCATTAGGACATATTTCAAATTTCAATACTCTGAATCCTGGCTGGCAAGTATGGAAATATGTACGTTTATATAAAATAGCATGTCAACTAATGTAAGTAAAGACTTACTCATCTGAAATTGTATCCTCAGCTGGATCAAGTCGCTCTTCAAAATGCAAATGTTCCTCGTCATATTCAAGCTCTTCTTCTGAGAAAAATGTGAACACTTCGTCACTATCCAGGAGCTTTCTCACCTGTGTAGCGTGCCATCTTCCAAACGCGCAGAAAAGTGAATGAACTTGATGCTTTTAAAGGCATTGTTGGGGGCATTTACCATTTGCATTGATCGCCTCAGCACATTATCATATGAAGAGTGCGCTCTGCTGTTGGGTGTGATCACATTAGCGATAATTAGCTGAGCCAGGAGAAACTGTACATCACTTTGTTTCATACAGATTACATTGCAGGAGAATATTTGTTTAAAATTTGAATTGTTTTATTTAAAAGTAGACATTTTAAGATTTCTTTAGATAAATGTTTCATGTTTGTCTGATAAGTATTCGCAGAGTTTCAGTTCATTTTCGTGACGTGTTTCAGAAAGATGCTCGGGAAGACAGAGACGGCTGAAAGCACACCCTGTTTGTTTTCTTTATTTTACAAAACACAAGGTTTTGTTGTTATTGTGAGTGTACACAAATAAAAGTAGACCCTTTTATAGTTTCTAATGATGTCTTACACTAATCTATATGCCCAAAAATGACGGAGTATTTTAAGTTGTTTCTGCTGTTATGAGGAAAAAATCCAGCAGGACGCGCTGCCACGTCCGTCGACCCCAGAGGGTTAATCAGCCTAATTAGGGGCCGGGTGTGCGGAATCATGACCCGGCCCTGCCCTCCGCCCTGCCACATTCCTCCCTCGTTCTTATAGGCCAGGAGCCCCCGGCATGACGTACAGCCCCCCCCCCCTTTCCCTGGGGGGAGGTGTGCCCTTCTGGCCCCATCTGCCGGCAGGTCATCTCCACCTTCCTGGAACTGGGAGGGGACAAGGGGAGAGAAACAACAACAACAAAACACAGTACATAGACACTGTAATGGTGATGATACCAAATGAAAATATAATAATAATAATAATATTTAAAAAGAGAGGGAAAGGCCAATGTGGAGCGGCAGCGGGAGAGAGAGAGAGAAAAAATAATAATAATTTACTTGCCGGTTCTCCGATACACCGTAGCCTGGTCCTCGGCCACTCCTCCACCCTCTGGTGGATGACAGCTGCGCCTCCCTGGGCGGATCGGAGGCAGTCCTCTGGCCCCTGGCGGACGGAAGGCCCTGCCTCATTTTTGGTGGATGGTAGGGGTCTCCCACACCCCTGGCAGCGGTCCTCCCGCTCCAGGCGGTAGGCCAGTAGTGATCTCAGACCCCGCCGCATTTCAGCGGCTGGTAGGGGTCTCCTCCGCCCCTGGCAGCGGCCCTGACCGCTCCAGGTGGTCGTTTAGGAGCCCCTCCTCCCCTTGCGGTCGGCGGCCGTTCCTCCGCTCTCAGGTGGCCAGGCTCCTGCGTCTCCCAGTGGATGCCCGCAGCTGCTCCGTTGAGGTGGATGGTAGTGGCGAGGACTCTACTACGGCGTATCCCTCCTCCTTCCTGGGTTTCAGCACCAGTGTAACAAGGTAAATGGAAAGGAGTATGTGAGAACTGGCTTGATAATATAACTAAAGGTTTAATAACAAATTTAACCAAAAAGACATACACACATGGGTGTCGGACAACTGTCCGTAACTCTCTCTCTGTCGCACTGCCGGGCTTAATCAGCCTATTTAGGGGCCGGGTGTGCGGAATCACGACCTGGCCCCACCCTCCGCCCTGCCACAGTTGGCATCCTCTTAACTTTTACCAGGTGACAGAAAAAAGTAAAATATCAGCAAGAAAGTTTGCTTGGACACACAGCATTTGACATCAACATAAAAAAATATGGGAAGCATTTTCTTCTCCAAACATTGCAAGTATCAAACAAGTATCTCCTAACATTAATTTTGCTGATAAAAGTTGTATTTTATTACTTTCACATAGCATTGTACGCTGTTAGTACAGACCTGCAATACAATGTTTTTCAACATTCCCCTGACATACAGCAGTACTGTTAACAGTATGTTAGCTAATGTCATTGCTAGTTACAGCTATATCAAAATGTGTACATTTTACTACTGATAACTACAGTCCATTCAAGTAGAGTTAATCGAGTCCATAAAATTTATTTTTATATTTTTACACAGCTTTTCACTCCGATTTAAACTAAGGAGCTCTAATTACCTGGAAAAAGCTATCCGTTAGCATTAGCGTTCATTTTTAAGGCATCTGGTTGGCTAGTGCAGGTTCCTCAGAGGTACGTGATCTAGAGGCTGCTATCTTTCTTATAGGCGCAAAGTCAGAGATCTTTTACGTAAGGGATAATGTACAGTCAGCTGCTTGTTATTGCAAAATAAAGCTCGATAGGGTGATCAGGGACCCAAAGCAAAGCGGAGGGGTCTTGAATCTCCTTTCAAAAATTGAGAGTTCTGGCAAAATTACTGCAAACTTTCTGCAAACTTGCAGAAAACTCTTCATTGTTGCCAATAGTTTGTTCCAGGTTCACCACTACTGCTGAAGAGCTGCAAACTTCTATCAGATATTTGCAGCAAGTCAAATTTGCATATACAAATAATGAATGGGAAATTTGCAGCAATTTTTCAGCCAATTTGTGGCAAGTTTGTCAAAACTCTTGATTTTTTGTAAGGGTCAGCCTGAAGGCATTTATTTTGTGATAACAACTCCCTGACTGTACATTACCCCACTTATTACACGGCTACTAACCAAATAAATTAATAAATGGATATGAAACATTCATTTGTGTAGAAATTCTATAGTTATGTGAGAAGAAAGAAATCACTAAACAGCTATATTCCACCTCCAGTTTGTGTCTGTTGGTGTTTATTTTGTAATTAATAAACACCTGACTCCTCATTATGCATCTTATTACAATACTACTTGCCAGACAAGTAGATAAATGCACATGAAACATAGATTTGAGTTTAAATTATTTTACTAGCTTTCTTGCAGGGATCACACTGTAATCCGGGAAGCAGGAAAGATGGCTGGCAATACCCGGATGAGCGGTCTGATACATGTATGTGCAGTTGCTACAGAGAAATATCAGGCAGCTAGATGGCACCATTGACCAATCAGAATAAAGTATTCCAGAGAGTCATGTAATAAATTGAGATAAAAACATCCACGTTTTTACCATTGGAGAGAGCGTAAAAGTCAACTAGCATGTTAAGACAGTAAGTCACAGTTTGCAGATACCATACAAATGAATGAGGAGAACTGTAAATTGACACCTACCTATCGCAAAACTGTCTGTGTCTTCTTTTATAAAACAGCAATTTTATCATAGTAAGCTCCACTCATAGTTCACTCAAAAAGGATTGATTAGTGTAAAAAGTGATTAAGATTAGTGGACAGGCAGGAAATTCATTAAGTGATAAGCTGTTTCATCACAGAAGAAGTTTATTCAGCACACTGAAGCATCTCCTCAGACATACATGAAAAACACAAAAAACGGCCTTGTCTCCTCATCAGTGTACCGCCCGTTGAATGTCTATAGGACTGCCGTGTTATGTATTGCTTTGCTAATCTTGTAGGCTCACTTGATAGAAGGGCTCTGGCTTAGTTCCAGAATCGGCTGTCACGTGATCACTTATCATGGAAACAGGTAGGGTAAAATATTAGAACCCTCACAAAAAATCTAGAGTTCTGGCAAACGTTCCGCAAACTTGCTGCAAATTCGATACTCATTATTTTCACATGCAAATGAGCTTGCTATTCACTGCAAATGTTTGCCAGAGGTTTCCAGCTCTTCACCAGGAGTGGTGAACTTTCAGCAAACCTTTGGCGACAATGAAGAGTTTGCAGCAAACTCATTTGCATGGGAATGTAAGGAGTGTAAAATATGTAGCAAGTTTGCAGTAACCCTAGATTTCTATTTCACACTTTTAAGAGCCCTTAAAAAACAATCTCTCACTGGAAAAAGTTGTACCGTAATGTAATGAAATAATTGCGAAATGCAATTTAAATATTTATTGGAAAATAAAAAAGTTTAGTCAGAAAACACGAATACGTTAGAAAGGCCGTCAAGGAAGAAACGAGAGAGAAGCTTTTTGCCATCATAGGGTGTAGTTCCAGCATCTACCAGCAGGTGCTAACAGGGACCTGCTACCTAGCCAGTTCCTGACCCCCCTGATTTAAACCAATATTAGGAAGGTCCCACTGGCTTACGATATGGCCAGTCATAGTTAAGAATTGTGGGATGGCATCTATGGTGGCCAATCAAATTTTAGGACACATCCCTGCTCAGAGCTAATATGGTGCTTCAACCAGTGTTAAAACAAACTAAAGAGATTTGGCTTTTATCACAATAGAATCTTTATTCTTGTGAAACCATGTCACACCAGGGCTTAAAGTTAGCATAATATGATCCCACAAAATCTCAATGGGGTTAAGATCCATAACACTCTTTTCCAATTATCTGTTGTCTAATGTCTGTGTTTCTTTGTCCACTCTAACCTTTTCTTTTTGTTTTTCTGTTTCAAAAGTGGATTTTTCTATGCAATTCTTCCCATAATGCCTGCACCCCTGAGTCTTCTCTTTACTGTTGTACATAAAACTGGTGTTGAGCAGGTAGAATTCAATGAAGCTGACAGCTGAGCACATGTGAGGCGTCTATTTCTCAAACTAGAGACTCTGATGTACTTATCTTCTTGTTTAGTTGTACATCTGGCCTTCCGCATCTCTTTCTGTCCTTGTTAGAGCCAGTTGTCCTTTGTCTTTGAAGACTGTAGTGTACACATTTGTATGAAATCTTCAGTTTTTTTGGCAATTTCAAGCATTGTATAACCTTCATTCCTCAAAACAATGTTTGACTGATGAGTTTCATGAGAAAGCTGTTTCTTTTTTGCCATTTTTGACCTAATATTGACCTTAAGACATGCCAGTCTATTGCATACTGTGGCAACTCAAAAACAAATACAAAGACAATGTTAAGCTTCATTTAACAAACCAAATAGCTTTCAATTGTGTTTGAAATAATGGCAAGTGATTTGAAATGGGATCTGTCTAGATTTGATCAAAAATAATTTTTTTCAAATAGTGATGGTGCTGCTTTTTTACATCAGTAATGTCCTGACTAACCTTGTGATCAATTGAATGCCACTTTGGTGAATTAAAGTACCAATTTCCTTCCGAAACAGCAAAATCTGTACATTATTCCAAACTTTTGGCCGCCAGTATATATATATATATATATACACAGGGTTGGGGAGTAACGGAATACATGTAACGGGATTACGTATTTAAAATACAAAATATAAGTAACTGTATTCCAGTACAGTTACAATTTAAATCATTGGTAATTAGAATACAGTTACATTCAAAAAGTATTTTGATTACTGAAGAGATTACTTTGCATTTTATTGTCATTTGTTTCATTTAATATTTACATAACATTTATACGAGCAGACAGAGAAGTAAGTCTGAAGTAAGTTTGGAGCAGAAGAAATAGAAATAAACCTTTTGTAAATTGTCATCTTAACATTAAGCTAAAATGCTATTTCTAGTCATTTTACATGCACGTTACCAGGCACGATCATATTTTTTTATCAAGAAAATTCACGTTGGATCATCATTTATTTTTTTCTAGTAAGACCTTTGATATTAGGGCAAAAATCATATTCTTGATACTAAATCTTGTATTGTTTTCCTGTAAAAATATCAAAAAATCCTTAAAACAAGATCAATTTGATTCATCTTGTTTTAGAAACAACACTGCAAAATATATTTAGGTTTTTCAGAGAATGTATTTTTAACATGTGTATTTTGTCTTACTGTACTGGCAGAGTTTTACAGTCAAAACAAGTGAAAAAATCTACCAGTGCTGAAGAAGTAATCTAAAGTATTTAGAATACGTTACTGACCTTGAGTAATCTAACGGAATACGTTACAAATTACATTTTACAGCATGTATTCTGTAATCTGTAGTGGAATACATTTCAAAAGTAACCCTCCCAACCCTGTATATATATATATATATATATATATATATATATATATATATATATATATATATATATATATATATAATGTGAAACATTATATGATTACTGATTTTAGGGATTTTTACAGAGGTTATACCTGTACTCACATTGGCTAAAAATTCTACAATGGGCTAAAGAACAAAGGCAGTATCTTGGACTCATTTGATTGGAGAGATAATTCAGTTATGTTCAAAGACTGCACAAGACAAGTTAACATTCTGTGTAAACACTTAAGTAACAACACTAGAATTGAACAGAGCTGGGAATAATCATATGAAGCACGGCTCCTCTATGCATGTGGGATATTTGAAATGGAGATGTACTGTATGTGCAGTGATGTGTGTCTCTCTTGCTGGCTGGTCAGATTCATGAGCAAATGGAGAGGTACAGAGATAAGTTCAGAGAAGCACAAAGCATGAGCTCACCATTAGAGATAAGAGCGCTGTGAAACAGACCAGAGGAGCACCATGGCTCACAGACATCAGCCAAGTAAACTGGCACTTTCCAAGTATAGGGTACAAATTGGTGTCCCATTACTGCTTTAAAGTTATGACTCAATATACTAATTTGTAAAGGAATATTCTGGGTTCAGTACAAGTAAAGCTCAATCGACAGCATTTGTGGCATATTGTCACCTTCAGCTTGCTCACAGGGGTTCTAAATACAATTATTATTTAATTATTTAATTTCTATACACAATTTACAATCATATTTAATCAAACTACACAATGATCACTCTAAGACTTTATAGATATTACAGTTTCATTTTTTGTTAATGTATGATTTCCTGTAAAGCTGCTTTGAAACGATGTTTGGTGTGAAAAGAGTTGTACAAATAAAAATGACTGGACTTGACTTGATTTGATTGTTGATTACCATAAAACATAATTTTGACCCTCCTCTCCTTAAAAAAATAAATAAACATGTAAAATAAAAGTTAAATAATAATCTGGGTTACCATGAGGCACTTTCAATGGAAGTGAATGGGAGCAAATTTGTAAACGTTAAAATAATCACTGTTTCAAAAGTACAGTATAGCCACAATATGAACACAGTATGGGAGTTAACATGTTTTTACTGTGATAAAATTGCTTACTAACCTAGTAATATCCAATTTTACAACTTAATGAATGTAAAAATTATGATTTAAATAACTTTACATCTTAAATAATACATATGTTTCAACAGAAGAATCAATGCAAGTGTTTTTATAAAATTATAAGCTTCACATCTCTGCCTTTTAACCCTCCAAAAATTGGCTCAATTCATTTCCATTGTAAGTGCCTCACTGTAACCTCCATTATATCTATTTATTTATTTTTTTAAGAAAAGTAGGGATGAGTCAAAATTCTTTTTTGAGGTAATCCACATTATGCCACAAATACCATCGATTGAGCTCAAAGTTAGTTCACCCGAAAATAAAAATTATCTTATCATTTACTCACCCTCAAGCCATCTGTCACAGGCTAGCCTGATGACGTATACATGATAAATATACTGATGATGCTGGCACTAAAACATCTGATCATATCAGAAATGTGTTATGTTTGTGGTGTTGTGTCCTAAATTAGATGTTCATATTTGTTTTTTTCTCAAACTTTTTTGAACCAAGGACCCCTTTCATAACCTCAAATTCTTCACAGACCCCCGCCCCACCACCACCATCACAACAAATATGATATTATTTACAAGAAGCATAAAAATAAGTTTAAATATATATGATATAAAGCGTTGGGCACTGCTGTCCTTCTGTGTTGGGCTTCTGTGTGCAAAGTGTTTCAATTACATTTACATCCAGCAAATGTACAGCAAGTTTCAAGTGAAAACAACAATACAAACAATTCATATCAAAGACAGCAAAAATGAACAACTCACCACACGCCCCACCGAAAGTGAGAACCACACATTATAGCGACCATGAGGAGGTTACCCCATGTGACTCTACATGACCTCCCTAGCAACCGGGCCAATTTGGTTGCTTAGGAGACCTGGCTGGTGTCACTCAGCATGCCCAGGATTCGAACTCGTGACTCCAGGGGTGGTAGTCAGCGTCAATACTCGCTGAGCTACTCAGGCTCCCCAATACTTTGGGCCATTTCTTGATGGTATTGCTGCAGTTTCTTTTGTCTTTTGGATGTATAATTTTTGTTTCATATTATGATTTTTTTACTTATATCTCCCCACTGTAAATAATTTGCACCATTTTATCCTAATAAACACCTTTTGGGTTCCACCTCACAACTGACTAGTAAGTCATTTTTGCTCTGACCACTGGGCCAACCTAACACCATCCCAGATGTGTATGACTATCTTTCATCTGCTGAACTAAAATTAAGATTTTTAGAAGAATATTTCAGCTGTGTGGGTCCATACAATGCAAGTGAATGGTTTAATGTTTTTGGTGATTCACATTAATCGTGCATATCAACCCCTACTGAGCAGGGAGGACAATTTATGACAAAAAAATGAATTAAATATTTATCTTGACTTAAATACTTAAATATGAGTTAAATATTGATCATATCGCTTCTTAAGATATGGATTTAACCACCAGAGTCTTGTGGATTACTTTTATGCTCCCTGTATGTGGATTTTGGAGCTTTAAAATTTTGGCACACATTCACTTGCATTGTATGGATCTACAGAGCTGAAATCTTAATTTGTGTTCTGCAGAAGAAAGAAATTCATACACATCTGGGATGCCAGGAGGGTGAGTAAATCATGAGAGAATTTTCATTTTTGGGTGAACTATCACTTTAACTTGTATTGAATCCAAATTATTCCTTTAAGAGTGAGAACTATTACATATGTTAAATGCAGTGCATTTTAACATAAAAATTATTTCAATAAACAAAAACATAATATTTTACCTTTTAATATTTTGCACGCAACACTGTTACCAGATTATCTCCCCAAGTTACAAACATAACATACACACATACACACACACACACACATAAAATAACATACATATAAAATAACAACTCGTGTAATATTTACTTTGGTGGACGCACAATAAGGTACACCTCCTTCTAATGACCATTTGATGAAAAATAATTTCATGTGTAATATGTAAATTTTTTTTTTTTTTGCATTCAGTTTAAAATGCAGTTAACTATAATTAAGCCATTTGTAGGTTGATTTCCATGAAAAGTGTAAACACTGTGTATATATGACACTATCAAAACATTGACGCAACAATGTTAGCTCAACCAATGGCATGAGTTTGGGGGGAACTATCTGTTTTACCGACCGGTCGAAAATGGGGGGAGTGTGCTGGAAATCTTTTAAAAACCGTCAGTGTTTTTGCAATTACATTTGGTGCCACAAGTGTCACAGAAATTGCATGCTCGACGTTTAAGTTAACATCTTCACATTTTCAATTTATACAATGTATCTCTCCATGCCCCTATAAATTAAAGTGCCAAAAAGGCAAAAAATAGCTTTGAAGAGTGAAGACAAACAGTTCATATTTATCAGTAGGTAGCTCAAACAAATCTGTAACATGCATCACTGGCAACTACACGTCAAAGTTTAAATCTCATGTAAAGTCTACAGTTCAGATTAGTCAGTAGAATTTCACTTTTGAGAAAGGTTTGATAGGACGTTTCACCCTGAAAAACAGTCATTAGCAAATCCATTTACTTTTAAAGAAGTGTCTCTTGGTTATTTTCACACTTGTCAGCAGGTAGCAGGGGCCTGATGGAGTCTCTGAGTTTCAGATAAGCAGATTAAGCTATAAAATTCCAGGGGAGAAAAACAGACAACAGGGGTTCAATCAGAAAGTGTTGAACCGTAAACAAAAGTTCAACGTAGAGGACTTTAACACAAAAAATAAATAAATAAATAAATAAATAAATAAAAATATATATATATATATATATATATATATATATATATATATATATATATATATATATATTATATAAATGCTACTATTCATTACAGGCCATCAGTTGTGGATGGGGAAGGTGCATTAAGTAATTTCATGGCAACTATCCTAATTAACTTTGTTCATTTCTCCCAGAATTGTTGAGACCATTGAAAACTCGATTAAGTGCTGTTCAATAAGGTGTTTTTGTGTGTTTCTGTTTCTGAATGTGAAAAACATAGATGGTCTGTTGCTGTAAATGTGTATGTTGCTTCAAGTCATTAAAGCAAATAATAGACTTACATCTGTATGCAACAAGCAATGCACTAAATGTTGAATGGCTTTGGACAGAAAAAAAATGGCTGTGTAAAAGCAACAGAATGGACAGAGAATGTTTTGTTCACTACAATTACAAGAAAATGCTTAAGAGATTTGTGTAGTGGCCCTTTACGTGCGTGACAGAGTTCAGCAGGAAAACACTGTTCTTTTATACTTATATCTCATATCTTTCCCTGACTTCCCAAACCCAACAATGTCTTTGTTTGCTTTGTCTCAAAAAGAGGATTTTCTGCCTTTGACTTTTCCTCAAGAACAGTTCAAGGTCCTGATGGGGTACTGAACAATCCCACACTCTTGTTTTGCCTCAAATAGGAATTTGCTTTTGTTCTTTCTTGCATGCATGTGAAGAAGTGTCTTCTACTCTAGCATGTCTTATCCTCTTAGTGCTGCCTTTGGTTACAATCTACAAAATACTGCCCTCTTTGTCTATGCCCCCCAGTGCCCCTCTCGCCTGCTTTGTTTTGCCTATATGTTTTCTCATGGCGAAATCTGCCATTTTCCATGAGCTGTTTTTTATATATATATATATATATATATATATATATATATATATATATATATATATATATATGTATATATGAGGTTTGCAATTTTGGCAACCCTGTTACCAAAATTTGCGACCAGTCTAAATACATTTAAAACCATGATTTGTTATTTCAAGCAATACACATTAAAGGGTCAGGAAACCCACTTACTTAATCCATAATTTTTCACACCTCAGACTGTGAATGAGTCTCGGAATGGGTGGGAAAATATGTGGGCTGATATTGTGGGCGGAAAGAGAGAAAACGGAAGGGGATCAAGAAGCAAGCACTACTTCCAGAAACACACACACATACACACAACAGAGATGGCTGCTGAACCTCTCATTATGAATGGAGATGAAACTCTAACGACAATATTTGTGGCATAATATTGATTTGCCACAGAAAATATTTTCAACTCATCCATATTTTTCTAAAGAAACAAATCGTGTGCAGTACGGCACATTCAAAGAAAGTAAATGGGTCCGATACCAAAACATACAGTATACACACTGTTTATAAAAGTATTGCCACAACACTTAAGCATAATAAGTTTTAACATGACTCTAAAATCGATAAAATCGCTTACTTACCTAGTCTGCATAAAGTTATCCAGTAGTTCAACTCCATTGTCATGATGACGTAAAACCGGTAAACAATAGGCATAAATCCCAGAAACTTGATATAAAGTAAATCAACAATGGAGTTGACATGTCTTTGAGTTTTCGGTTTTCATCATTGTCTTCTGTTTTCCTGTCATGTTGTCCTGTTTATGATCAGATGCACGATCATGCAAGGTGGAGGTTTCACTGCGGGAGCAAAGGGAGAAGACATAACAGGTTTTAATAAAGATACATGAAATGTGGGGTTAATCTTGAGTGATCTGGGTAAATATAAGTGGTAAGACACAGGGTCTCCTTGCTATCCTAAAGGAACCAATGAAGCGCTGGGCCAGCTTGCGGGACTCAACTCTCAAGGGAAGATTTCTGGTAGAGAGCCAGAAGGCGCGATCTGCACCGGTGTCTAAACAGAACAGCCTCCACAAATACACCTGGAATACACAGCTGATTTGTTTGAAGTGCAACAATGGCTAGCCAACAAACATGCTCGCTTCGGTGCAGTTATGGACTGTGGTCCATTCTGACGTGTGATTTCAATCTTATGTCCAAGATCTGACACATGGAGAATAAGAGATGGAATCAGCACTCGTAACAGTCCTCCCTCACAAACAGTGTGTTTGGAACGCGCCTAGCACAACAGCAGCCAAGAAATGCTTGCGCTGATCCGGTTATGGACTGCAGTGGGTTTTGTTGAGTGATTTTAATCTAACGTTGTTTAGTGTAAAAGACCGCTCTCATGTCTGTTCCCCGAGTGCAGTTGAAGTCTTGTGTCTGCAGAACAGCTGTGAGGTCCATGAATTATCCGCTGTAATGTGAACTCATGCATGATGCAGCACTGTAATTCACTCCGCTGTGAACACCACTGCCTCTCTTCCGGACGAGCTAAACACATTTTATGCTCATTTTGAGGAAAACAACAACTCCATGGAGAGAACTCCTGTGCCCAACACAGCAGAGGTTAGTTCACTTACTGTCTCTGTTGCAGATGTAACCCGATCTCTCAAACGGGTGAATATTCGCAAAGCTGCGGGACCAGACGCATCTCTCAGAGCATGCGCGGATCAACTAGCGGGTGTTTTAATGGATATTTTCAATCTCTCCCTCTCCCTGTCTGTGGTTCCTACATGCTTTAAGACATCCACCATTCTGCCCATACCAAAACAGTCAAAGATAACTTGTCTAAATGACTGGCGTCCTGTTGCCCTAACTCCCATCATCAGCAAGTGCTTTAAAAAGCTTATCTGCTCTGTGCTGCCTGCCTCACTGGACCCATTACAGTTTGCTTACAGAAGCAACCACTCCACTGATGATGCAGTTGCAGTCACAATACACACTGCTCTTTCCCTCTTGGAAAAAAGGAACACATATGTGAGAATGCTGTTTGTAGACTACAGCTCAGCGTTCAACACCATAGTGCCCTCTAAGCTTGACGCGAAATTCCGGGCTCTGGGCTTAAACAGCTCGCTGTGCAGCTGGATCCTGGACTTCCTGTCAGGCAGACAGCAGGTGGTCAGAATGGGCAGTAACATCTCCTCATTACTGACCCTCAACACTGGAGCCCCGCATGGCTGTGTTCTCAGCCCACTCCTGTATTTCCTGTACACATATAACTGTGTGGCAACACATAGCTCCAATGCCATCATCAAGTTCGCTGATGATACGACGGTGGTAGGTCTGATCACTGACAATGATGAAACAGCCTACAGAGAGGAGGTGCACACTCTGACACACTGGTGCCAGGAGCACAGCCTCTCTCAGCATCAGTAAGACCAAGGAGCTTGTGATGGACTTAAGGAAAAAAGACAGAGAACACAGCCCCACCACCATCAATGGAGCACCGGTGAAGAGAGTCAGCAGCTTCAAGTTCCTCAGTGTCCACATCACTGAGGAACTCACATGGTCCATCCACACTGAGGCCATTGTGAAGAAGGCTCACCAGTGCCTCTTCTTCCTGAAATGGCTGAGGAAGTTTGGAATGAACCACTACATCCTCACATGGTTCTACACCAGCACTGTAGAGAGCATCCTGACTGGCTGCATCACTGCCTGGTACGGCAACAGCACCACCCTCAAACGCAAAGCCCTGCTGGTGAACTGCCAACTGCCAGACACATCATCGGAGGTGAGCTTCCCTCCCTCCAGGACATCGATACCAGGTAGTGTGTGAATAAAGCTCGGAGGATCATAAGAGACTCCAGCCATCCGAGCCATGGGCTGCTTTTACTGCTACCATCAGGCAGGTGATATCGCAGCATCAGGACCCATGCCAGCCAACTTCATGACAGCTTCTTCCCCCAAGCAATCATGATCAACATATATCAGCACTGCACTTTATTAATCTCACACTGGACTGTCATAATTATATTTCTCTTAAAAACACACTGGCAACTGACTATCAACTGACAGCCTGAATGTCAAAACAACACTATACAACCTTACTGCACATTTATATATATTATTTTATTTGTTGAGTAATTATGTTTATATTAGTTTTGTAAATTGTGTAGTGTAAATTTGATGCTTATTGTAGATTGGTATATGTCTCATCACTGTCATGACTGCTATGTTGCTTGGAACTGCACCCAAGACTATCACCCACTGTTGCACTTGTGTATGTTTGAGTGACAATAAACTGATTTGATTTTGATTGGATGGAAGCATTCCTTCTCATGAATAATGTGGAAAAACTCTCAGAATCCAGTGACATAAAAACAATATGTGCTGTCCTACCAATAATAATTCAGTTTATGCATTTACCTCATTTTTGTGATGCTGCTTCAACTATAGTTTTGAAACTGGGAGAATGAAATGGCTCAATAAAACAAAAACAAAAAATAACCACTTTCCCATTAACAACAAACATAATGAGTGCTATCATTGTTTTCAGTGATGTGCAACCTGTACATATCTGTTTATGCATCAACAAATGTGTTTTGGGGTTTCATGACCCTTTAAAAAAACAACAAATGAATAATATATATATATATATATATATATATATATATATATATATATATATATATATATATATATATACATATATATGATATATATAATACAGACTTATAATGATATATTCAGGATTTATTACTATATATTCAGATTAAAAAATTATATTTTCAGATTTATATTCAGATTCACAATAATATAATTCAGATTTGCAACTATATATTCAGTATAGTTATAACTATATATTCATATTTTCAACTGTACATTCGGGTTTACAAATATATATATATATATATATATATATATATATATATATATATATATATAAATATGTATAAATATTATATTATTTACAAATATTATATATATATATATATATATATATATATATATATATATATATATATATATATATATATATATATATTCTCTATATTTACAACTATATATTTGGACTTCTGTCTATTTATTCAGGATTTATAACTGCATGTTGAGATTTGCAAATGTATACCCAAGATGTACAACTGTATATGTAGGATTTATAACTATATATTCATATTTAAAACTATATTTCCGGATATACAACTATATATATTCATATTTACAACAATAAATTTGAATTTAGAACAACTTCAGGAATATAACTACATATTCAGATTTAAACGATATATTTGTATTTACAACTTGTCAGGACCAGGAGCAGGACAAGGTTGTGGGGACTGAGCACAAGGAAAACCGGGGATGTGGACCCAGATGCAAAGAATACAGGATAGTCAGGATAAAATTAAACAAGTCTTTAATGATCCAAAGCAGAACTCAGTAGTAATTCCAAAAAGTAAATCCAATAAATGCATAAAGTTCACGGAGAGCAAAAATCCACACGGTATTCCAAAATATAAATCCAAGGAACAAAATGTAATTCCAAACTGAAAACAAAATAAGCAGTCAAAAAACAAAACAAAAAAAAAAAGGAATGTCTCCTGACGTTCCCTCCCAGACGATCTGGATGATGAGCGTGGAATTGTCTGATCATTTCCAGATACAAGATGTCATGAGAAGGAACCCAGGAGCGCTCCTCCGGCCCGTAGCCCTCCCAGTCCACTAGATACTGAAGGGACCTCTGGACCCAGCGAGAATCTAGTATCGGGTGGACTGTGTAAGCCGGTTGGCCTCCGATCATGCGAGGTGGAGGTTTCACTGCGGGAGCAAAGGGAGAAGACATAACAGGTTTTAATAAAGATACATGAAATGTGGGGTTAATCTTGAGTGATCTGGGTAAATATAAGTGGTAAGACACAGGGTTTACTCTCCTTGCTATCCTAAAGGAACCAATAAAGCGCTGGGCCAGCTTGCGGGACTCAACTCTCAAGGGAAGATTTCTGGTAGAGAGCCAGACTTGCTGGCCAGGTCGCAAGGGAGGAGCAGAGCATCGACGGTGGTTGGCCTGGCGTTGGTACTGCTTGGAGCTCTGGAGGAGCTTAAGACGAGCCCTCCTCCAGGTTTGACGGCAACGTTGAATAAAGTGCTGAGCAGAAGGAACTCCCACCTCCTCCTTCTGGTCTGGAAACAGTGGGGGCGAGAACCCATTCTGGCACTCAAAAGGAGACATTCCGGTGGCCGAGGACCTCAGAGCGTTGTGTGCGTATTCAGCCCACACGACAAAAGATGCCCAGGAAGAGGGGTTGTGGGCAGCCATGCACTTAAGGTTGGTCTCCAGGTCTTGGTTGAGACTCTCAGTTTGTCTGTTGGACTCAGGATGGAACCCAGAGGATAGACTCAACGTTGTCCTGAGTAGCTGATAGAATGCTCACCAGAAACGAGAGGGAAACTGGGGTCCTCTATTGGTAACAATGTCCTGTGGAATACAATAGACTCGAAAGACTTGGTTAATTACAATTTCAGCAGTTTCTTTGTGGAGGGTTACTTGGACAATGGAATAAACTGGCATGCTTTAGAAAATCTGTCCACTATAACAAGGATGGTAGTGTTTCCTCAGGATGGCGGGAGTCCAATGATGAAATCCATAGAAAGGTGGGATCAGGGTTGTCGTGGAATGGAGAGAGGATGGAGCAGGCCTTGAGGTGACTGGTGTGGAAATTTGCCTTGGTTGCATTAGACATAAGCCGCCACAATCCTCCGTACATCTTCCTTGATGGTAGGCCACCAGAATCTCCGTTGCAGGAACTCAAGAGTACGTTGAATGCCGGGATGGCAGGTAAGGTGGGAACTAAGTCCCCACTGGAGAACTTGAGAGCGAACTGCTCTGGGGATGAACAGGCGGTTTGGTGGACCTCCTTCGGGATCGGGATCTTGAATCAGGGCCCACCTAACCGTGTTCTCGATTCCCCATCTGATCGGAGCCACAATCTTAGAATTTGAGATGATTGGGCCCACAATTTCTTCCGGTTATCAGGTGAGTCAACTCAGGACAGAGTGTCTGGCTTGAGGTTCTTGGACCCAGGTTGGTACGAGAGGGTAAACTGAAAATGGTTGAAGAATAGAGACCATCATGCTTGGCAAGGATTAAGTCGTTTTGCCTGATGGATGTATTCCAAGTTTTTGTTATCATTCAGGACAAGAAACGGATGTTGAGCCCCCTTGAGCCAGTGTCTCCATTCTTCCAAGATCTTGAAAATCCTTTTCAGCATCAGAGTTCCAAGAAAACTTGAACCTCATTCCTTGGTGAGGGCTGAGAGAGGAGCTGCCACAGTGCTGAAATTACTTACGAACTTCTGGTAGAAATTAGCGAACCCCAGGAAATGTTGCACGTCCTTCACCGAGGAGGGAGTAGGCCACTCTGCATCTGCCTGTACCTTCTTGGGGTCATCTCGATGTCACCTGGGCTTATTATGAATCCTAAGAACTGGATCTTAGTCACATGGAATTCAC
Organism: Myxocyprinus asiaticus; assembly: GCF_019703515.2. Taxonomy (NCBI): domain Eukaryota; kingdom Metazoa; phylum Chordata; class Actinopteri; order Cypriniformes; family Catostomidae; genus Myxocyprinus; species Myxocyprinus asiaticus. The sequence goes on from NC_059393.1 coordinate 4,514,514, forward strand.
ACTTCTCTGGTTTAACAAACAGGTGATTGTCCAGAAGTTGATAAAGCACCTTCCTAACATGATCCTTGTGTTAATGAAGGGAGCTTGAGAAAATCAAGATGTTGTCCAGGTACACAAAGATGAACTGATTAAGCCATTCCCGGAGGACATCATTGATAAAGGCCTGGAAGACAGCTGGGGCATTGGTGAGGCTGAAGGTCATAACCTGGTACTCATAGTGCCCTCTGGGAGTATTGAAGGCTATCTTCCATTCGTCCCCTTGTCTGATACGCACTAGGTGGTACGCATTACAGAGATCAAGCTTGGAGAATAGGGAAGCTCCCTGAAGTAACTTGAACGCCGTGGCCATAAGAGGCAAGGGGTAACGATTCTTGACGGTAATTTTGTTAATTCCTCAATAGTCGATACACAGGCAGAGACCCCCATCTTTCTTTCCCACAAAGAAGAATCTTGCTCCAGCAGGTGAGGTGGAGGCTCGGATGAGGCCAGATGCTAGGGATTCAGAGGTATACTTGTCCATTGCAGCCCGCTTGGGAGGGGACTATGAAAAGATTCTGCCTCTGGGGGGAACAGAGCCGGGTAACAAGTCAATAGCACAGTCTTAGGGCTGGTGCGGGGGAAGTGTGGTAGCCCTACATTTGCTGAAAATGTCTTGGAGGTTGTGATACATGGGGGGAACTCGAGAGAGATCAAGGGACTCTTGTGACTTGGGATTTGGCTTGGGAGGACTTGAGATAAGACAGGTAGATTGGCAGGCTCGGCCCCACTCCAAAATTGAACTAGTAATCCAGTCAATGTGGGGGTTATGGCGAAGGAGCCAGGGGTAACCAAGGACTAGGGGAAAGTCGGGGGACTTGATGAGATGAAATTATATCTCCTCCCTGTGCTGGTAAATGGACAGATGGCAGGAAGTAGAGCACCTAATAACCGCTCCGCAACCCAGAGGTCTTCCATCCAGGGCAGTGACCGTCAAAGGAACAGGGATAGATTTACAGGGAGTTTGGAGTTCCTGAACTAGACTAGAATCCATGAAATTCCCAGCCACCACAGAGTCCACCCAGGCTTGGAGGGAGTGCAGTTGGTTATCCCAGGAGAGTGTTACAGGCAAGAACATTCCAGCTTCTGCAGGGGAGAGAGTTGGGTTACTCCCGTCGCAGACCTCCCCTGTCTGTGTGGGACTGGGTTTTTCCCGAAAGCTCGGGGCATGAATCTCTGAAGTGTCCAGTTTGGCCACAGTAAAGGGAGCATTGCTCCTTCATGTGGCAATCACGCTCCATAGGTGAAATTCTAGTGTGGCCTAGTTGCATGGGCTCCGGAGTTACCCGGGCATCTTGGAAGCAGGGATAAGTATGGATCGGTTGAGTAACTGGAGTCAAAGGACTGGCAGTGGATTTATGACCCCAATCTCTCTCAGATGATTATCCAACCGGATGGCCATGTTGATGAGAGTCTCAAGATCGTCTGGGGTCTCCCGGGTAGCAAGCTCATCCTGAATGGCTGACGAGAGGCCGTTCTGGAAGCAGATGATGAGAGCCTCCGCATTCCAGCCACTGGAGGCAGTGATGGTCCGGAACTTGATGGCATAATCTGCTACAGTGCGGTCCCCTTGCAGAATGGATAGGAGTTTTTTGATGCCTCTCGGCCATGGAGAGGATGGTTGAATACTTTCCAAAATTCACAAAAAAAGTGAATTTTCCACAAAAGTGTCATAACTTGCGCAGAAGGGACTGCATGCCTCCCAAACTGCAGTAGCCCAGGTCAATGCCCTTCCCCAGAGCAAGGTAATGATGTATGCTATCCGGGATCGGTCGGAAGGAAACGGAAGAGGGCTGGAGCTCAAAAGATCAGGGCACACTGGATCAGGAAGCCATGGCAGGCGCTCGGGTCCCCAGAAAAGCGCTGAGGAGGTGGAAGACGAGGTTCGGCCACTGGGCTGAGACAAGGCTGCATGTTTTGGCACTTGGAAACTGAGGACAGTCTTGGTGATTCAGGAAGTCGTTGGAAAATCTCTTTGAGAGAAGTCATTATCTCAGCCAACAATCCATCATGTCTAGCCATCAGGGACTCATGTTGGGCTAGAGCAGCCTCCTGTTATGCTACCGCGCTGACCAGCTCCTGAGCACTGGGGTTCTTTGCTGGGTCCATGAAGTGGCTCAGTTTTTCTGTCTGGACCTGGAGTGGGACAAGGTTGTGGGGACTGAGCACAGGGAAAACAGGGGATGTGGACCCAGATGCAAAGAATACAGGATAGTCAGGGGTAAAACTAAACAAGACTTTAATGATCCAAATCAGAACTCAGTAGCAATTCCAAAAAGTAAATCCAATAAATGCATAAAGTTCATGGGCAGCAAAAATCCACATGGTTTTCCAAAACATAAATCCAAGGAACAAAAAGTAATTCCAAACTGAAAACAAAATAAGCAGTCCAAAAAAAGGAATTCCAAAAAATAAATCCAGAGAACAGAAAGTAAACCCAACAATAGCAGCCAGTAATCCACAGAGACAAGAGAGCACCAGAGAACAGGTCTAGTGAACTCAAAAACTGAGTGAAGAATGAACAAAAACAGCTAACTTAAATACATCACAAGAAACAAGAGCGGGAAACACAGGGAAAACACAATGGGGATATCTAGTGTACAAAAAAAAAGAATGAGAAGTCCAAAACACTGACACAACTAAATATTCAGATTTACAACTATATATTCATATTTGTAATTATGTTTCTGTAATTACAGTTATTCGGATTTGTACCTATACATTTGAGTTTACAACTATATATTCAGATTTACAGTTACATATTTTAATTTGTAACTGTATATTCAGATTTACAACTATATATTCAGATTTTAAACTATATATTCATATTTGTAATTATGTTTCCGTAATTACAGTTATTCGGATTTGTACCTATATATTTGAGTTTACAACTATATATTCAGATTTACAGTTATATATTTTAATTTGTAACTGTATATTCAGATTTACAATTATGATGTCAGAAATTGTAAATATTTATTTGAATTTAGCCTAAAGTGTTAACATTTAATAAGGGCTAGCTAGTTGGAGACCAAATGTTGTATTAAAGTTACTACTAAACTTACATTTCTGATTAATTGACAGAAATGAATGGTTGAGTTTGTAAAATTAAATCAGCACTACAATTCATGTAAATGTTAAGAAAATGGAATAAAATTATTTACTTATTGTTACACCAAGTTGTAGAGAGGGTATAAATTATGGTAAATAATGTTACACTTTTAGTAATAAGAGAACAATCATGCAATAACTGTGTTGAGTGCAAAATATGGAACGCATCTGAAAATTACATACAGTATATGGTCATTTTAATGTGTAATATATATATATATATATATATATATATATATATGTGTGTGTGTGTGTGTGTGTGTGTGTGTGTATGTATGTGTGTGTGTGTGTGTGTGTGTGTGTGTATACTTCAGTTTAAGTATATTAACTCAACATATTGTGTCAATGCATTGTTGAGTGATATGTATTGTTGGATACAGTTAAGAAGGTTGAGATCTACTGAAAATATATGCTTTTCATGTTCTGTTAATTTAATGTTAGATAATAGTTTATCTCACACATCTAACAACTCTTGCGACAAAGACTTTGGATTTGTGCCTCTAACACATAAAATATTAAATGGGACACTAAACTGCACAATATTTGTGAAAAGTACCATCCACAATTTAACTAAAACGGCTAACAAAGCTAATAGTACCGTTTTAACAGGACATTCTAGTGAAGAGATTTCAGTCGTAGCCTCCTTCTCTTTTCATTTTTCTAATGCCAGTGTCTCACAGAGCATGGTGCCTGCCTCCTGCGCCGCAGACAGCATGCCTGTTCAACAGCGATTATGCTAAATGAGGCACACATTGTTATCTCTGAATTACAAGTAGAACTCCTCCTTCCCTGTTAAAACAAAGCAGAATCTTCCCCCAATATCAAAATGAATGTTTTGCGTCACTACACAAATCAGATTTTGGATGTGGAAAACAAAAGTGCCAGTACAGTTCCATTTTCAGTATTCTGGATGGTAGAAAGCCTTTGACGGAATAGTCAGACTGGTTTTGTGAACTAAATTAACTGATTAATTGAAAAGATCCAACCCAAAAGAACAATTTGTTCATGACATCTCTTCATCTCTCATTAACTGCCATGAATGCGGCAAGAAGAGCAAGGGTGGATGTCAAGATTTTCAGTAAAATTTCTGGTAAATTTTGAATGGGCTCATTCTCCCATTTGGACTGCCAGGCAACAGGAAGCTTAATTTCAGAGAATTGATTCACACCATATCATAATTTGCCTTGCCACTGAACTGAGCATTTCAGCTGCACTGGCAGTGACAATGTTACAAATCATGGGAGCACATTTGAGTCAGATCAATATGGAGTCCTGCAGTCAATCTTGTTTATTACTTTTTCACATTTTCAGAATTCAGACTGGCAGAGCATTCAAGATGGACTTTCAGGAGCAATGGAGTGTGAGCGGTACATCATCCAATGAGTGAGATCATATCAGAGAAGAGCTTTACAGGGATTATTTGGATATTTTTGTAAATGGCCAGGGAATATATATATATATATATACACATTGTTCTTAAAATGTTTATATTTATTTTTCCAGGGCGACTTATCTTGCTTAAGCTAATCTTGTTGACAAGGAAATAATGAATCTATGTAAGTCTGATGCGGTGTTTCCATTAGGGGGCAATATTTGGAATATTTGATTTTCAGGTGCATTTTCAGGGCATATGTGTTCTAATCATATATATAGAAAAAATTATAATAATGTTAAGTACATCAATACAGTCAGTTTATTAACATCAATTCTTTATCCAAGTAATTATATCTTACCTAGTCCTACAATACAATATGAAGAAATATATCAGATGAACAAATATAACACAGAAAACTCATTACATTTTACATTTACACATTTGGCAGACGCTTTTATCCAAAGCGACTTACAGAGCACTTATTACAGGGACCCTGGAGCAACCTGGAGTTAAGTGCCTTGCTCAAGGACACAGTGGTGGTGACTGTGTGGATTGAACCAACAACCTTCTGATTACCAGTTATGTGCTTTAGCCCACTACACCACCACCACTCACCATTTTGATTTTCAGGAGCATGTTTGTCGCTATCGGTGGTATTTTTGCTCCGAGCCCCTGTTAATTTCTGACCCTGATCTGATTTGCCAAAGCAATGGCCGACTCTTCTGAATTTACCACAAAATTACCAGGCATTAATATGGCTATTTGGGTAAATCTCAAAGAATTTCTCGGTTATATATTACCTCAAAATCAAAAGAAAAACTAAATTATGTTTTGTATAAAGTACCCTATTTTTAGGACAATTATGATTTTAGCATTTAGACATTAATTTAATGTAAATTACACACATTTTCACACTAAATTCACATTAATGCAATGCAATAAAAAATATATTACTGTAATGTAAAGAAAAACTAACTTTCTTTTCTCCTATACAATAATGAAAATCAAACAGTCAGGATCAGTGTCAGAATTTAACTTTAACATTTAGGACATTTCATATTCATTACATATTATTTTAAGAATTAACTCAAAATGAATCCATAATTTATGGCATAACAACAGGAACTATACTAGATTGTTAAGGACTATAATGGGCATTTTTTATTTGAATTTATTTGTCATTTGTGGTGGCATTTTTGCCTCAAGATCTGACCCTGATCTAGACACAATTGTTTATTTTAAATTAGCTTAAATCAAAGTCAGTCAAACAAATTCTACCTTTGTGCAATTTTTTTTTTTTTTCAAAATATAAATATACAGGTGTATATATATATATATATATATATATATATATATATATATATATATATATATATATATATTTTCTTGCTGTGAAGGAACCCACACTGATAAACAATGTATATTTTGCACTATAATTAGCTTTTAGCATCGGCCAAAAAAAAAAACAAAAAAAAGAGTACATTTTAGTGTACTCTCACTCAAACATCAGTGGTAGCCAGAAAATGGCTTTCTGCACTTCCTAAGCCAGATGCAGAGACCAGCATTCATGAATATTTGGTCCCTCAGCTTTATCAGAATGTCTGTTTCAGCTTGCCGGAGCAGAAGCCGAGCTGCATTTTAATCAGGCCGCGCACTCAAGTAGAACTGGGCTGGAAAATGTTGCTGCGGCTTCTGCCTCCACCCGCCCATTAAAATTCACAGTTGGGCTAGATGTACAAATAATAATAATAAATGAAAATGAACAGTGTGTAGGCTAAGCCGTTAATATGAAGCTTGACTTCTCGCTTCCGGAGGGATTGCTGTTATCTAGTGGGGGTGCAGTAAAGACAAGGGAAAAACCATGTTGAAACACTAAGCCAAACAGAGTGAGATTCCATTTTTTTAAACACATATTTTCCTACAGTATATTAAAGGAATGTTCCGGGTTCAATGCAAGTTATGTGCTATTGACAGCTTGTGGCATATTATTGATTACCATATAAAATTATTTCAACTTATCCCTCAGTTTTTTAAAAACACATGTTGCAGTTACAGTAGGGCACTTCTACAGAAGAGTTAGGCAAAAACCTTTAAAATATTCACTGTTTTAAGAGTATTTCCACTACACCAAAAGGTGAAGTGTGTCATTTTTGCGCCTCTAATGTCCTTTAATGGAATTGCTAAAATAACTCCTGTTTTCAAACAGGTTTTCACAAATACTTTCCCCATTTTCTATTGGTTGGTCAAACAGATAGTCCCGCCCCAAAATCACGGCATTGGTTGAACATATGTTGCCATGTCGGGCTGGGGTGTGTTTCCCAAAAGCACTGTAAGCCAACTATTGTAGCAAATTCCATCGTTACCAACATACTTTAGTTCAACGATTTGGTGTTTCCCAAAACTGTAGTTTCCAACGAACATTCGCAAAAAGCATTGCAAATTTGTGTGGTTGGAACTACAGCTCTCCACCTGTAGTTAGAAGCATAGTTGGTTTTATGGTGTCAACATCATTTGACTTCGCTGAGGCCTCTACATTTTTCAGTACATAAATCTTTCATACTGTAAGACTTGTGGCAGTGCAGAAAATCTGTGCCACAATCAGTGTTTCTGTTTTACTTTCACTTTCCCTTGGCGTGAATGGGTGGAGTGATTCAATTAACAGCGTAAGGAAGATATAGGGAAGTGTGTCGCACCTGGAAAATACGTGTCATCAGTTAGTTTGCATGCGAGGTTTGCCAGTAGTGAGAGTGATGGATTATCGTGGAAAGACGGCCGCTTTTCAATCTGATGCTTCCTGGGTGTAATGTCTGGTGCTTTGCGGAGTTTGACTTAACTGTTGCACTTCCAGATCGCCTGTTTTGTTGGTGAGCTGTTCTGAAGACAAGTCAAGGCTGCTTATCCACCTATCTTGGTGTCTGACGACGACCCTCTACACTTTCTAGCTGTCTTCATGTTTGCAAACTTGGTCAGTACCTCTACACCGCCATTACACACACTACTACACACGCACCCACTCGCATAACTTTCACATTCACACATTCTGTGTGCTTAGTGTATTTTCATGGTTATTGCTGCTCTTAAAGATTGTTGTTTGATGTTGTTTTTTTGTTGTTTTTTTTCAATGAAATTTAATGTTTATCAAATGTTTCTTTTTTCTCTTCTTTTTTTATGGACAATTTGTGAATGAATGTGGACACGAATCCGCAAACTTGGATTAGCGTGACACATTTTCTGCACGGATTTCAAACTACTGAAGTGTTGATCTGTTATTTATTTTTGCTATTTTTTTTTATCTATCATTATGGACATTATATAATTATAGAATAAATCTCCCCTGTGAACTGAATTTTTCTGGGACTATTACTGTGATTTATTGTGTAACAGGTGGTTTCTTTTTCTTGCTATCCTGGGTTAATTTAAATTTTGACAGGATTAATCCTGACTGGTGCCCGAAGATTTCTGTAAAATAATTTATTTATGTTAGGGCGGCCACCACCGTTACAGAGTGGCGCCTGAACAGGGACTTGAACACTTGAACATTTGATTTTGAAAGTTCTGGTTATGCTTGTGACATGTTAAAAAAAAATAAATAAATAAAAATAAATAAATAAATAAATAAAAAAGAAAAACGTTTACAATCACAGGGTTTTAAACTTGTACAAACCATGTGTGGATGCTAATTGAATAATTAGAGTGTTATCTCCAAGGTGTCACAATAATTGAGATAATAGAAGGTGACCTACTTTGAATACTTATTGTTTTTGATTTAATTATTGGTTTTGGGCAAAAGTATTTATTGACCATTTGTGAAAAGTGGTATGTTGTTGTTTTGTAAAGATCTCTGGTGGACAAAAATACTGACACACACACAGTCATTTATCCATCTCATTTTCTGATATATATATATATTTTTTTTTTTCACACCCAACATTCTTACACTCAAACAAACACAACAAACATGGCGTATACCCCTCCTCCCAAATCTACTTTTGTGGAAATTGAGCCTCCACCAGACATCTCAACTCCAGTATGGCCACCTGTACTGCGACCTCTGATGCCTCCGGTACCACCTCCTCCATGTGCTCCTGTCTTCTACAATGCCCTCACTCCACTCAGCCCTGTTCATCCTGGAACTCCAGTGCACATGTCCTCTCCTGCTCTGGCTGGCAGCACTCCTGTGCAAACTCTCACCTGGGCACCACTAGTGGATAACATGCAACTTTGAACTTCATTTGAAGGTGAAACTCCTTCTTCAGTGGCACAACATAACCTGCCCAGCATTTTACCAACTCCTGGAAGGGAAATACAACAATTCACTACTCAGGTACAAGGGAACTGTTATACCTTGTTTGACTTAATGAAAAAAACAAGAAAAAAGAGTGAATGAACTTACCCAGGAAGTGAAAGATACTTCTTCTCACCACAAGAGCCAGATTGCTGATCTTGCTGCAAAAGTGGAGGATAACAAAAGACAAGTTTTCACCCTGTTTAATACCGCTAAGCAACAATTGGAGTCTGAAGCAGACAAGCTGACTAAAGCAATGAAATTAATGATCACAGAGGAACTCCAAAAGGTGGAATCTACCTTGATGTCTGAAGTATGTTTCATGGTTGATCAGCTCCAGTCAGAGGTTCAGCAGGACATCAAAGCTGTTCAGCACGTATTCCAAACAAGCCATGATCAGATAACTTCAAAACTCCAACAATGTGTCACCCAAACTGACAAATTTCTCACCAGTTTAAAAGAGTTGAAAAGTGAAGTGGAGAAAGGATTTCAAAGTGTCAAAAAAGAAAGTGCGGATCAACAAAAGTTAAGTGTATTGGCACCACCAGTTCCCAGCACCACCATTACTACATCCCTGCCATCCGATTCTACTCCAGCGACTCCTCCAACTTCTTCAACCCCTCTTTTAACATCTGTGGTTAAAAGTGACCATATCAAATTAACTTTCCCCATTTTTGGAAGGCCTTCAGATGATGCAGACCCCCTGCTGTACCTAATCAAATGTCAGGATTTTTTGGCTCTACATCTCTTGACAGATGCAGACATCCTGGCTACCTTCCGTACTGTCTTATACGGAACAGCACGTGACTGGTGGGAAGTCAGATGGTCCGACATAACCACCTGGAATGAGTTTGAGGCTGCATTCTTATCTGTTTTCCTTTCTGAGGATTATGAGGAGCAACTGGCTGAACGTGTCCGTACTAGAATTCAAAGAGACACAGAATCTATTAGAGACTTTGCATTTTCCTGCAGAGCTCTCTGTAAAAGATGGAATGCAGATTTAGCAGAGGGTGAGATTGTAAAAATGATACTCAAGAATATCAAGCCGTACCTTGCCAGCCAATTGCGTAGCCGGGTGAATACTATGGAAGAGCTGGTCAAACTAAGACATCAACTGGAAAAGGATTATGAACAACAGCTTCATTATGAAGGTGATCGAATGGGCCCTAAACATCCATCCACAGCGCAAAGACCCTCCTCAAACTGACCTGCTGAGAAAATCCTAGTTCAGTGTTGGAGATGTAGGGGACAGCATCCACCAGGCAAATGTCCACACTACACCTCTCCACAGTCACCTCAGACATCTGGTCCACATTATTCCACCAGCGGCAAGCATCCTTATCACTCCAAGTCAAGTGGTCAACCTTCCAACAACTCTGTTGCTGCAACAAGAATGCATAAGTCACAATCAGCCACCAAGAAAACCTCCTCCTACTCTAATGAATGTGTGGCAGTACCTCAACAACTAGTTGTCCACATCCGTATTGATGCTTGGACGGGTAAGGCCATTGTGGACACTGGTGCAAGCTACACACTCATCCATGAGAATCTCATGAGGCAGCTTACATCAGCAGACAAACTACAACCATGGTTCTGTGATCCTCTTTATCTGGCAAATGGAGAAGCAAAAGTTCCATTAGGATGGAGGGATACCACCATACATCTACATGACCAATACTTTACCTGCTGCTGTACTTTCTTCCCAAGCCCTAGCCTATGCTGTAGTCTTGGGGTTGGACTTCATTTTTTTTCAGTGGGCTGCAACTGAGTGCCATTAATCAGAAATAATCTTTAAAGCTTGACCCTACAAAAGAGTACCCCTATCAACCAGGAAATCCAAGTGTGCTAATTGTAAGTCCACAAAAAGAGAGACAACAACTCAAGAAAACCAAACAAAGCCTTTCCCTGTTAACTTCTGTTCCTCCTCCAGCCCCTCTGCTGACCCTACAGCAACATGACAGTTTAGATGAAAAGACATTCATCAGAAATGCTGTGGATGAAGCTCATTTACCTCCAGATGGGAAACAGCAGTTGCTACACATCATGGAAAACAACCCTTGGGTGTGTACACTCCGCACGGGACGTACTGATGTTCAGCAACACCAAATTTATACCACCTGTCAGGTACCCATCAGACAAAGACCCTATCACTTGTCCCCTATTAAACAACTTGCCATGGAAGAGCAACTTGATGAGATGTTTTGGCAAGGAATAGTTGAACCATCCCACTCTGGTTGGGCCTCACCGGTGGTCTTGGTACCTAAAAAAGACGGCATATTTAGATTCTGTGTGGATTACAGAAAGGTTAATTCTGTAACAAAGTGACGCTTACCCCCTTCCCAACATCACAGAAATCCTGGAATCACTCTCTGGGGCAGCCATCTTCTCTAACAATGATCTTAACAGTGGATATTGGCAGGTGACAATGGACCCCGACAGCAAAGCCAAGACTGCCTGCAGGTCTCTATCAATTTAATGTTATGCCATTTGGGCTCAAAAATGCTCCTGCAACTTTTCAGAGGCTCATGGAGACAGTTCTGGGAGAACTAAGGAGAAAAATATGCTTTGTGTATATAGACGACATCATAGTTTATTCGCCTTCAATAATCCAGCATTTCCATGACCTCCAGACTGTCCTCCATAGATTAGAAACTGCTGGTCTGACCATTAACTTGAAGAAAAGCAAATTCTGTCTTCAAGAACTCACCTTCTTAGGACATGTTGTAAGTGTTCAAGGCATTTCAGCAGACCCAAGTAAAACTCAAGCCATTCATGCCTACCCTGTGCCTAGAAACTTGAAGGAAGTTCAGAGGTTCCTTGGATTGGCTGGGTGGTACCATCGGTTTGACCTGAACTTTTCAAGGATAGCCGAACCCCTCAACTCACTGAAAAAGAAGGCACATCGGTTTCAATGGACAACTCAGTGTCAGCAAGCTTTTGACCAATTAAAGTCTTGCCTCACCTCACCAACCATTCTTGGCCATCCTGATCTTCAGCGCCCATTCACAGTATTTACCGATGCCAGTGACACTGGTTTGGGTGCCATTTTTGCACAATGGAGGGATGCTGGTAGAGAGGAGGTTATCGCCTTTGCAAGCAGATCTTTAACTGGGGCCAAACTCAACTACACTGCAACAGAGAAAGAATGTCTTGCAGTCGTCTGGGCCCTGGAAAAATGGCAACATTATTTGGAGCACAAGCTTTTTACAGTTGTTACTGACCATGCTGTGCTGCAATGGGTCATGAGCTCCACTAAAACCACCTGCCGTCTCATCCGTTGGGTCCTGCGATTGCAGAAATTAGATTTTGTCATTGAGTACCGAAAAGGGAAGCTAAACGTAGCACCAGATGCGCTATCCAGCTCTTCCATTAACCTCAAGATGTAACCCGTACACCAGTGAAAAAGATCCAGAACTGCCGGTATCAGATGTTGCCCTGTGGGAAGAACAGCACAAAGACCCCGAAGTTACAAAACTATTGCAAGCAGTTGCAGATAATTGTGCCAGTCTGATGGACCAGTATGAGAATTTTGAGATCAAACTGTATCAGAAGAAATACCTGGCAAATAACCAACTGCATTACTGAGTCTACATTCCCAGCAGTCTCAGATCCTTCCTTCTGCAGCACTATCACTCCACTCCTATGAGTGGCCATGGAGGAATCTACAAAACATATAAGCAACTTCAGGAAGTAGCATTTTGGCTAGGCATGTGGCCCAACGTGAAACAGCATGTGAGAACTTGTGTAAAATGTCAAACCTTAAAAAATTATAATCAAAAACCTGCTGGAAAACTACAGAAAATCACTACCACCCGCCCAAACCAAATGCTGGGAGTCGACATCATGGGCCCGTTACCACAAAGTTCAAGCTAAAATGAGTACCTGCTTATTTTTGTTGATTATTATTCCCAATGGGTTGAGTTGTTCCCCATTCGTAACGCCATTGCCCAGAATGTTGCCTCTATCTTCAGAAAATAAATCCTTACACGGTGGTGTGTGCCAGACTTCATCCTCTCAGACAGGGGCGTTCAGTTTGTCTTATCTGTATTCAGAGAATTATATGAGAAATGGAGTATTATCCCCAAATTAACTACAGCTTACCACCCACAAACCAGCATGACTGAAAGAGTGAATTGAACTCTCAAGAACATGATGGCAGCCTATGTGGACAACAACCACCAAAGATGGGACCAGTTCTTACCATAATTCCGATTCACCCTGAATTCAGCCGTTCAAGAGACCACTGGACTATCCCCAGCAGAACTCCAGCTTGGCAGGAAACTCCAAAGTCCAATGGACAAAATACTTCATGGGCCTAATCTAACTCCAGATGCTGCCTCCTATGATGTGGTTCATCATCTTCATCACCTGCAAACTCAAGCCAAAGAAAGCAGCAAGGAAGCCAAGATGAGACAACTGAGAAACTACAACAAAAATAGGAGAGACGACATTCAAAAGCAAGGATCATGTATGGTTACGTAACTTTCCCCAGTCTAGTGCACAGCGTAAGTTTAGTGCAAAACTAGCACAAAAATGAAAAGGTCCTTACAGTATTCTCAAGCAGCTGGGTCCTTTGAACTATCAAATAGCCCTGGAAGACACGGGAAAGGATGTACATATGGCTCACGTCTGCAATTTGAAAATGTGTTATCCAACGGCTGCAGAGTTGGAGTTACAGGAAAAGAAAAAACTCCTGGATGTATTTCAAGAAGCCTCTGATGAGAATGAAGATTTTCTAGGATTTTAATCCTTGTTTTCTCTCTTAAACACCATGGGTTGTTTTCTTCCAGGGGGGGAGTGTGTGGCAGTACAGAAAATCTGTGCCACAATCAGTGTTTCTATTTTACTTTCACTTTCCCTTAGTGTGAATAGGTGGAGTGATTCAGTTAACAGCTGAAGGAAGATATAGAGAAGTGTGTCGCACCTGGAAAAGACACATCATCAGTTAGTTTGCATGCGAGGTTTGCCGGTAGTGACAGTGATGGATTATCGTGGAAAGATGGCCGCTTGTCAATCTGATGGTTCCTGGGTGTGATATCTTGTGCGTCGCGGAGTTCGACTTAAGCGTTGCACTTCCAGATCGACTGTTTTGTTGGTGAGCTGTTCTGAAGACAAGTCAAGGCTGCTTATCCGCCTATCTTGGTGTCTGACGATGACCCTCTACACTGTAGGGCTTTACTGGTTGTTTAGATCAGTGTTACTATCAGAAATAATTAATAATTATTTCTTTAGTTATTAATTAATATTTAAATTAGATAATAGAATCTAACTCATTAAAACCTCATATGGGGCTCCAGTAAATGTAGTGCGCTACATTTAGGAGCGGGTTTGGTTATTAGCAATAATTAATAAATATCAAAGATAATTATTAATTATTAAAATCAATAGAACATTGATTTGAATCAAAGTTAGCTTTTTTAACCCTTTAAATCAACAATTATCAAATATAATTGTTCATTGTTAACATCGCTGAAACATTGGTTAAAATTAACACTAGCTTATTGATCCTTCAAATTCAACAATCATCAAAGATAATTATTAATTATCAAAAATCAATAGAATATTAATAAGGATTAATATCACTGGGGCACCACCCTGGAGTCAGGGACTAATAACCAGATAGTATAACAGTCTCAATATTAGATTGTTCTCTTAGGAAAATCGACATCCGAAGAATATCGATTTTCAGAAAAAAAACAATGAAGGCTTGAATCCCACTTGTCTTTGAAATATAACAAAGTTTATTTATGCAGTAATATCAATTAATAATCAACTACAAACTAATAATACAACTACAAACTAAACAGTGATATGATTAGATATGGTAACCAAGATAATCCTATAACACATGTGAGGAAGGTGTGTGTGTGTGAGAGAGAGAATGTGTGTGTGTGTGTGTGTGTGTGTGTGTGTGTGTGTGTGTGTGTGTGTAAGGAGGGATGCGCACAAAATGGCGGACGTGACTGTCGTGGAGAGTACATCACGTGAGATTTCTGGCCAGAGTATATGGCCGCAAATGTGGGCGGAGAGAAACCGGTCAATGGCGTCTGCCCGTTTACCGCGTGTCTCTGCTTGTACGATAACTTAGGGACAAAGCTAAGCTTTATTACGAAGTTATCTACTAGCCAAAAGTGTGTGCGAGAATGTTTGTGAGGAGTCGCGTGTGTGTGTGTGTGTGGTTAGTATGAGAGAGAGAATTAAGTGATGGCACCAAAGCCGGTTTCGCGATCGTGGGAGAGAAAGCAGCTGTTAGTTTATCATTCAGTGACGCGGTGGACGGCTCGTAAACCGTCCCGCGGTCTTTGATTCTTTAATGGATAAACTCAGTATGCCGGTCTCACCGGCAATGGCGGAAATACACAACAGTCCAGTGTGGTTGGACTACAATACAGCAGATCTCATTCGTTAGCTCAGTACATTACAGTAATACATTGAGTATTATTAGCAGCAATGAGCAGACTCGGCGGTCCATAAACTGTACAAGCAATAACCTTGATACACTAGAATAACACACTATAATATTCTATCTCTGCCCAGACGTAAACCTCTTATTTGAATCGCATGAGGATGCAGCTCAATGTGTGTTCATCCAAACTTTAAGTCCGACTCGGTTCCTCGAGGCTCGGGTGATGACGGGAGGCCGTTTCCTCGCTCTGTCGACGGGTGGTACAGCTGCTGATTCTCGGCGGGCTGGCAGAGAAATCAGCGATGTCGACTTGATTGAAGATGGAAAATAAATATTTTATCTCTTCACTTCTGCAGGCAAACGGATGAAGATGCGGATTGATCCGCGGTCTCCTTCGGATCCGTTAAAGCATTAGAGTGTGGAACACAGAGTAATCTCAACTCGTCCAGTGAGATGGAGATTGTATTGCCACAGTTTCAAGTCGGACGTTACTTCCTTGTGCCACCAGCGATAAGCTGCGTCTACGCACGGCGAGCAAAGTTGCTGGAAGCAAATCCCGGAAGCATCTCAGTGATATTTCTACTCCTGATGACATCATGGTTGAGGGGCGTTCTGTCGTGTGCCTCATCCAATAGGAGTTGAGAGTTCGATCCTTTAGTGAGCAAGGCTTCATGGGATTTGTAGTCTGTTTTGGACTCTTTTTGTTTGATTTTGGCGCAGTTTTTATCAGTAAGATTTATGACATTGTATGTGGGCCTCAGTTAGGTTTTACGACTGTGTTAGGCCTGCCTTTGTCTTCTATCTGAATTCATGAGGCCCAACAACACTCTCTAGCTGCCTTCATGTCAGCAAACTTGGTCAGTACCTCTACACCGCCATTACACAAACTACTACACACACACCCACTCGCATAACTTTCACATTCGCACATTCTGTGTGCTTAGTGTATTTTCATGGTTATTGATGCTCTTTAAGATTGTTGTTTGATGTTGTTGTTTTTTTCAATGAAATGAAATGTTTATCCAATGTTTCTTTTTTCTCTTCTTTTTTTATGGACAATTTGTGAATGAATGTGGACACGAATCCACAAACTTGGATTAGCATGACGCTATGTGCGCTAAAAATGCACATGTTTGTATGCGCACAAATGTCCCGTGGGAACCCATTTAATTTGATGTCTATTCAATCTCCACAGAAGTTATTACTCCACCCCCTGCTTAAGGTCTTTAACAACAACTATATTTTTTAACCAACATGGTTTGAATTATGGATGTCTGACAATAATTACTACATTTTCGGAAAACAGTCATGACTAGCTAGTTAGTTTATCCAACAATGCATCGTACTATGGTAGTTAAGCAGTGTGATATATCGTTGTACAGGACACAAACCCCTGGTTGGTTGTTTACACTTTATAGGATAACCAACCTACAAATGGCTTATTTATAGTCATGCTGACATAACGCTAATAAACCATGTAAGCAATTTTATTACTCTAAAATGATGTAGAACTGTCACACTAAAATTATGTTAAGATGTATAGAGTTTACAGTATGTCTTGTGGCTATACTTTTGGAACAGTGTGTATTTTAACATTTATGGACTTGCCCCATTCACTTCCATTGTAAGTGATTTACTGTAACCACAATGTTGGGTTCAGAGGCGCATGATCAAACCAGTGCAATCTGCATTCATGATGCTGTTTACCAGCAGAGAGGGACAAAAATGGTTGTCGTAATGAATCAGCTGCTCAGTCTTTTCAAATAATCGCAAAATAAAAATATAAAGCTGTTACCGTCGGAGCGCACTGTTTTTATGCAATGCTGCAGTGATGTTTTTTGACATCAAACAAAGAAAATATAACTAGTTATTCCACTTGAGCCTTCTCCCATTCCGTCCGTCACTGATTCTCACCACCTCTGGGGCTGGGAAAGTGGAGGGTCTAGTTTTTTAAAACCTTGCATGCTTCTATGCTATGACGAATTCAGAATCCCATGCCATCATCCCATCCCATAAACAATATGACGGCGAGCATACACGGCAATCGTGTTCGTGATTGCATCTTATCTATTATAAAAATCACATTACATGTTTAATAGTCAGTACCGTGCTGCGGTGATTGTGAGAACAAAGTTTATTTGACATGGAAATAAATTACGATTGCACACAGCGCAGGTAAGTTGTCAACTACTTCATTCATTTAAAGAAAATAATGTCATTCGGATTCTCCCCTGTAAATCATCCACAGATTTAAGAGTGCTTGCTCTGCCTGTAGCTGGACATGCCCCACTGTTCATCATAGCCTCAGGTAGAGATGGAAACACGGCTGTAGCAAGGAAACTTACCTGACTTGTGTTCAAAGTGTAACCCCTTCTCCTCAGAGCTCTGATGGTGCAGATTGCTGACGCCCAACCCCCATGGTGAAAATAACACATTTGATTGGTCAGATTTTATGTCACTCTGCTAATACAAATTATTAAACAGAACCCTTCAGAATCTCCTGTTAAGGGGGATGCAGTAACAGAGCAACAGCGCGATAATGAGTTTTGATTGGCTGCCACGGACCGATTACACTCTGCTAAACAGGAACAATGCAAAGATTTTTATGGTAGTCTACATTACATTTATATTGTTTTGAAGTTGTATATTTACGTATTTTAATGCATTTATTTATTTAATGCACATACGTGTTAAATAAATGGGGAAAGTACATTTCATAATTTGAATGATGTTTCCATCTCAGTTTATGTCATCCCTTCTCTGAAGGGTTCGAAGGGGCTGACTGCACACCACTGTTGATAATATATAATCTGTCCTCCAGTGTAACGATGTGATGCTGGCAATGACAATGACGATGACTTGAAGAAACCAAGTGCAATTTTATCCAAACGTAAAATCCAAACATAAATAAAACATAAACCTGAACTTAACTTGACTATGACAAACATGGCATGACTAGACTATGAACCAACATTACATCAACAATACCTGACAAAAACAATGGGAAGACATGAGGGCTTAAATATATGGACAAGGGAGAATGCATGACAAAGATAACCAATAAACAGACAGAACTGATAACAAGATAATCAAACAATAAACCAATGAAAACAAGACACATGAACATGGAGGGAAAACAGTACATCACATGACCAGGAAACAGGAACTAAACTTTTCAAAATAAAAGTCATGAAAAACATGAATCAACAAAATACACATGACATAATCCCCCCCCCCATAATATTCCAATGTTCTATAGGGAGCTGGGGGAGGGGGGGTCATGAGGCATGGCTTGGAATGGCATGGCGTGGGGCATGGGACCAGGGCAAAGTCAATGGAAGGTGGGGCCCTGAGAGGCTCGAGGGGTGGAGCTGTGGAAGGTGGGTCTGTGAGAGACTTGAAGGGTGACACCATGGAACTTGGTGCCCGGAGAGTAGCCGAAGACTCGAAGGGCCAGGGAGGAGCCGATGGCAGGGAGGACCGAGGCGGTGCTGGAGGCTCCGAGGAGCAAGGCGGAGCTGGGGGATTGGCAGACTGAGGTGAAGCCGGTGGGACTGAGGATGAAGGCGGAGCCGTAGGGAAGGAGGTCCCCAGTGGAGCTGACAGATCGGAGGGACGAGGCGCAGCCAGAGGATCGGAGAGCCAGGGCAGATCCAGGTGAACGACAGACCAAGGAGTCGCTGGAGGGACGAGGGACCCCGGCAAAGCCGACAGGCTGAAGGACCACAGTGGAGCCGAGGGAACGCAGAGCTAAAGCAATGTCGAGGGACTGACAGGCCAAGGCGGAGTCCAGGGCTCAGAGGGTCCAAGCGGGGTCGGAGGGTTGAAAGTTCCCCTTGCCTGCTCAGGATAACTAAGGGTGGGTACAAGTGCGGGTACTATCTCCAGGTCTACTAGCTCAGATGTGGCTATGATTAGGCGTGGCTATGATGTGACATGGAGCAGGCTCAGGCGTGGCTGTGACGTGACATGGAGCAGGCTAAGGCGTGGCTGTGACGTGACATGGAGCAGGCTCGGGCGTGGCTGTGACGTGACATGGAGCAGGCTCGGGCGTGGCTGTGACGTGACATGGAGCAGGCTCGGGCGTGGCTGTGACGTGACATGGAGCAGGCTCGGGCGTGGCTGTGACGTGACATGGAGCAGGCTCGGGCGTGGCTGTGACGTGACATGGAGCAGGCTCGGGCGTGGCTGTGACGTGACATGGAGCAGGCTCGGGCGTGGCTGTGACGTGACATGGAGCAGGCTCGGGCGTGGCTGTGACGTGACATGGAGCAGGCTCGGGCGTGGCTGTGACGTGACATGGAGCAGGCTGAGGTGTTGCTGTGACATGGCATGGAGCAGGCACAGGATCAGGAGCAAAAGATGGCGCTAGCTCAGTGGCCATGAAGTGGAACTCTGGCTCGGCGGCCATGAAGTGGAACTCTGGCTCGGCGGCCATGTCGTGGGATGCTGGCTCGTCGGCCATGTCGTGGGACGCTGGCTCGTCGGCCATGTCGTGGGACGCTGGCTCCTCGTCTGCCTCCCCCACAGTGAATGGTGAACCACTCATTAGAAGGACAAGTTCAATATACCGATTCAGGCTGTAGGTGCTCCAACCATCAGGCATCAGGGAGGAAGCTGGCTCACTCAGACCTGCCAGGAAAATGTCCTTGAGGGCTACCTCTTTAAAGTCCACCCGGCAGGCCAGAGCGCAGAAGTCCTACACACAGTCCTCCAGGGGACGATTCCCCTGACGTAGGCGGAGGAGCTGGATTGCTGGTTTCATTGTAGTTCAGGTATTCTGTAACAATGTGCTGCTGGCAATGACAATGACGAAGACGATGAATTGAAGAACACAAGTGCAATTTAATCCAAATGTGAAATCCAAACATAAATAAAACATAAACATGAACTTACCTTGACTATGACATAAACTTGACTTGACATGGCATGACTAGACTATGAACCAACATTACATCAACAATACCTGAAAAAACAATGGGAAAACATGAGGGCTTAAATACATGGACAAGGGAGACCACATGACAAAGATAACCAATAAACAGACAGAACTGATAACAAGATAATCAACCAATAAACCAATGAAAACAAGACACATGAACATGGTGGGAAAACAGTACATCACATGACCAGGAAACAGGAAATAAACTCTTCAAAATAAAAGACATGAAAAACATGAATCAACAAAATACACATGACATCCAGTGCATCTTTTGTGAAATGTACAGTGAGGTTTTTATTTAAATTATTTAAATTAGTATTTTTTTTTTAATTACAGTGAGAACTCATGCTGGGGGATCATCAGTACAGGATAAAGTTACGTCCTAAAGGGTTAAATCTGTTTTTGTCATGCTAAAACTCCATTCAAGCTGTAGCCTATATTGTAAGCAACTAGGGTTTGTCTTCCTCTTAAAAGTATGGGCAGTCATGGGTTGCATTATGTTGAGCTTATTACCAGAATACAGTTGCTTAATGTGGGCTTGTTTTGTCAGATCAGTTTGCAACTAGCAACACTGATTCGAATGTTTTGCTGGGTTTCATTAGTGATGGGAAGGGGTTTCTCACCAGAATCAGAGTGCATCTCTTAACCCAGTGTAACCATAAATCAGACCTTCTTTGTCCCATTTGATACCCTAATATCTCCTGCCCATCCCGTTTACTGCCTAATCCTATAAAACTGCATAACATAAACCTCACTGACACACACTAAGTCAGCTTTCAGGCAGGACAGTTTGGATACAAGCAAATTTCCGTTCCATTTTGCCGAACAATGAGGAAAAAAATCTTAATCTCTCTAAATCTGCTCACAAAGCCCAGATCAAGCCCTCTCATTCTTTTGTGCGGTCTACCTGCTTACAGGAACTCTCTACGGCTGCCGTCCATTATGTTCTGTATGTGCTTTCCAATTAAGCACCTATTATATCAAAGTGTTGCACCTGAAAGGCAGGCACTCTGAGCATGTCATGGTGTAAGAGTGGGTGAGATTGTGTTTCATTGTGCCTGAGGTGTGTTTGACTCATGCTCACAGAATGTTACAAGTGCTGACTGGAATTAACAAGGTGTAATTTTCCCTCCTGTCAAGTCCTTCAGATAAAGTTTTCCTCCTTCATAAGTTCAAGCAGAGTGGTTCTCAGCTGGTTTTGCTTCAACACCCCGATTTAACATTGGATGTCAAGTGGCGACCCAACACTGTACCATAATTGGTTATGGTACAAAATGAAATCGAAATGTCCTTAAAATTAAACATAAAAATGTATGAATATTACCATGCACTGTCTAGGCACAAAACTATGCAAAATGATTAACACAACCAAGGCTGAAAAATATAATTTACTATTTTGGTTTCTAAATGTCTCTTGATATTCTCTCAGTAGTCAATAATTCACTGCACAAAACTCTTTGCAGCAACCAAATAAGTATTAAACATAATCAGGGTCATATTTTCTTTTAACTTTTGAGGATGAGGGCATGTCATGCAAACTGTCCATGTTGGCATCAACTAGTTGCTGGCTTTTACCAACTGAAAATGTTTTATTTTATACACTGGCGGCCAAGTTTGGAGTAATGTACAGATTTTGCTGTTTCGGAAGGAAATTGGTACTTAAATTCAACAAAGTGGCATTCAACTGCTCACAAAGTATAGTCAGGACATTACTGATGTAAAAAACAGCACCATCACTATTTGAAAAAAGTTATTTTTGATCAAATCAAGACAGGCCCCATTTCAAGCAGCCATCACTCCAACATCTTATTCTTGAGTAATTATGCCAAATTGCTAATTTGGTACTAGAAAAATCACTTGTCATTATTTTAAACACGGCTGAAAGCTATTTGGTTCATTAAATGAAGCTTAACATTGTCTTTGTGTTTGTTTTTGAGTTGCCACAGTATGCAAAATACTGGCATGTCTTAAGGTCAATATTAGGTAAAAAATGGCAAAAAAGAAACAACTTTCTCTAGAAACTCATCAGTCAATCATTGTTTTGAGGAATGAAGGCTATACAATGCTTGAAATTGCTAAAAAAAAAAACAAAAAAAAACTGAAGATTTCATACAAAAGGTGTACACTACAGTCTTCAAAGACAAAGGACAACTGGCTCTAACAAGGACAGAAAGAGATGTGGAAGGCCAGATGTACAACTAAACAAGAGGATAAGTACATCAGAGTCTCTAGTTTGAGAAATACACGCCTCACATGTCCTTAGCTGACAGCTTCATTGAATTCTACCCACTCAACACCAGTTTCATGTACAACAGTAAAGAGAAGACTCAGGGGTGCAGGTCTTATGGGAAGAATTGCAAAGAAAAAGCCACTTTTGAAACAGAAAAACAAAAAGAAAAGGTTAGAGTGGACAAAAACACAGACATTGGACAACAGATAATTGGAAAAGAGTGTTATGGATCTTAACCCCATTGAACATTTGTGGGATCAGCTAGACTGTAAGGTGCGTGAGAAGTGCCCAACAAGACAGCCACATCTATGGCAAGTGCCACAGGAAGCGTGGGGTGAAATGTCACCAGAGTATCTGGACAAACTGACAGCTAGAATGCCAAGGATCTGCAAAGCTGTCATTGCTGCGTGTGGAGGTAGGGCTCTGAAGTAATTTAAGAAGTTCTGAACATTTTTTTTCAAATTGTAATAGTAATTTTTCACATTAATAATGTTCTGACTATACATTGTGATCAGCTGAATGCCACTGTGGTGAATAAAAGTACACATTTCTTCCCATAAGAGCAAAATCTGTACAATTTTCCAAACTTTTGGCTGCCAGTGTATATACAGTTGAAGTCAGAAGTTTACATACACCTTAGCCAAATACATTTAAACTCAGTTTTTCACAATTCCTGACATTTAATCATAGAAAACATTCCCTGTCTTAGGTCAGTTAGGATCACTACATTATTTTAAGAATGTGAAATGTCAGAATAATGGTAGAGAGAATTATTTATTTCAGCTTTTATTTCTGTCATCACATTCCCAGTGTGTCAGAAGTTTACATACAATTTGTTAGTATTTGGTAGCATTGCCTTTAAATTGTTTAACTTGGGTCAGATATTTAGGGTAGCCTTCCATAAGCTTCTCACAATTAGTTGCTGGAATTTTGGCCCATTCCTCCACATAGAACTGGTGTAACTGAATCAGGTTTGTAGGCCTCCATGCTTGCACATGCTTTTTAGTTCTGCCCACAGCTTTTCTAGCAGACTGAGGTCAGGGATTTGTGATGGCCACTTCAATACCTTGACTTTTTTGCCCATTTTGCCACAACTTTGGAGGTTATCTTGGGGTCATTGTCCATTTGGAAGGCCCATTTGCAACAAGCTTTAACTTCCTGGCTGATGTCTTGAGATGTTGCTTCAATATATCCACATAATTTTCCTTCTTCATAATGCCATCTATTTTGTGAAGTGCACCAGTCCCTCCTGCATTTCTCCAAAAAGTAAGATCTTTGTCCCCATATGCACTTGCAAACTATAGTCTGGCTTTTTCTATGGCGGTTTTGGAGCAGTGGCTTCTTCCTTGCTGAGCAGCCTTTCAGGTTATGTCGATATAGGACTTGTTTTACTGTGGATATAGATTAGGGTGCCAATGACATGAATGAGAAAAATTTAATTATGGAGGCTTCAGTCCCATCAACTAGTGATTTTCAGATTATAGCTCCAGTAGCGTATCACAGAGCCTGTTGGACGGCAAAGATAATATACAGCTTAAAAATTTACCTATTTCGGTCGCAGTTTCGTTTGACGGTTGCTGAACTGTCTGGACAGTTCAATGCGTTCACAGTGATGCTGTACCTCAAAGCATGGTACACCTGAATTTCCTCAACATCTGCTCCACAAAATGATCTCCTATTGCTCTTAGATCTTGTTGTGTACCATGCAGTTAACAAGCCTGTTGCACATGCAGCTACAAAGACATTAATGCGCCATTTATGGTACTTGAGTGAAACACTTGTGGGACTAGCTTTCTTTGATTCTGAAATCTCTGCCAATGAGAAGATTGACATGGTAGCAGCTTTGTCAAAACCTGGTAAAGACAGCCCTGCACCTCGAGTCGAATCACTGGATGAAAGCATTGTGCCTCAGTTGACACTATCACACTTTGTTTTGCTAAACACCAACAAGTTCTTTGATGTCATGCAGATTGAAACAGACTTCCTACAGCAGGATCCTAGCAGCTGGGAGAGCAATGAACATTACAGCATCAGTCATCACAGGGTACAGCAGCTGAAGGTTGTCAATGATGCTGCTGAATGTGGTGTGTCACTGATACATAACTTCAATTCTGTTATCACAAACCAAGAGGAACAAAAACAGTACCTGCTTCAGGTTGTTGAAGGTCACCATCAGCAGTTTCCTGTGTCCAAGAAGTCAGTCATTGTTAAATAACTCTGCAGTGACTGAAATAAGCCATGTCTGAATTGTACACACTATACACTGTCAATCTTAAACACTTTTAAGCACATTCCGTTTCCAACGCTTTCCTTTTCAATTTCAGGGATGTTGTGCCACCAATAAACAATGTTGGATTGTCTTAAATTTTTGTGTGTGTTTACTGTATATATGGAAGAATAAATCTAGGGGGTGAGAGCAAACCATTTGCAAACTTTAATTTTGACTGGCACCCTAATATAGATACTTGTCTACCTGTTTCTTCCAGCATCTTCACAAGGTCCTTTGCTGTTGTTCTGGGATTTGCACTTTTTGCACCAAACTACGTTCATCTCTAGGAGACAGAATGTGTCACGTTCCTGAGCAGTAAGATGGCTGCATGGTCCCACGGTGTTTATACTTGCATACTATTGTTTGTACAGATGAACATGGTACCTTCAGGCATTTGGAAATTGCTCCCAAGGATGAACCAGACCTGTGGAGGTCCACACATTTTTTTTTTCTAAGGTCTTGACTGATTTCTTTTGATTTTCCCATGATATCAAGCAAAGAGGCACTGAGTTTGAAGGTAGGCCTTAAAATACATCCACAGGTACAGCTCCAATTCAGTACCCCTCCTATCAGAAGCTAATTGGCTAATTGTCTAAAGTATTGGCATAATTTCCTGGAATTTTCCATGCTGCTTAAAGGCACAGTTAACTTAGTGTATGTAAACTTCTGACCCACTGGAATTGTGATATAGTCAATTAAAAGTGAAACAATCTGTCTGTAAACAATTGTTGGAAAAATTACTCGTGTCATGCACAAAGTAGATGTCCTAAACAACTTGCCAAAACTATAGTTTCCTAGTATAAAATTTGTGGATTGGTTAAAAAATTAGTTTTAATGACTTCAACCTAGTAATACAAATTACTATACTTTTAAGTTAGTTTCTAAAATCCTTACTAACACTTTTCACAGTAGTTATAACTTATCAAAAAAGTAATTGGATTACTTTGTAAACACATTACAACCTTTAAACACCTTTAACCTCGACCCCGCATCCACATGTATGGACGTTGTATTTTGGCCTCGCTATGTGCAACATATATTTAAATGAATTAAAACCAACTGAATACTGTTCGCAAGACTCTATACTGTCATTTAAGGTTTAAACTTCATGTGACACAACAGTGTGACATCAATTTCCATGAAGTGCTCCTGCAGGGCGCAGCACTAACAAAAGTGCCTCTGGTAAGAAACCTCTAAGGTTTTTGATTGAAACCTGTTTGGTTGTAAAGAGTAGTGTCCCTAGTTTCGTTAACACATTTGTGGTTCATTTTGCTTCATTTTAATATAAATTATGTTATATCTTATTTTGTTATCACTGTAAAATATGATTCTATTCATTAACATTAGTAAATGCATTCCTAAATATTTACTGTGCATTTTCACATGGAGAATAAATCAACATTTATATAGTAGTTGAATTTACAGGCCACAAGTTTTACTAGTTACAAAGTCCCACATCTTTTACAGTAATGTGTAGTTGTGAAGCCTTCAAATGGAGTCACAAATATTTTAATTACGAGTGTATGAATGACCAAGTGAAGACGTATTTACGAGTTGCAAGCTCTGAGTTCTAGATGATCCCCAGTTTGCCAAGTAATGACGTTGGCAGGAGCATGTCAACATAAATGATGTTGGAAAGCAATTGTACAAGTAATGAATTTGCTAAATATTTTCAAAAAATATTAAAGTCAACTAATGTAAAGCTAAGGACACATCTTTTGTTAGATACCATGCATTAATAAATCATATATGTCATGTAAATATGTAGCATGTGTCTTTACTAATGCTTATTTACTAGTACAAGAGAAAAAAGCTTTTGCCATTGTTCACTGTGTATTTGTTGTAGTTTGGCTTCTTCCTTATTTCATTTCCAACTTGAGTGTGACATGTTTTAATAATGATTGCCCAACTCGGATGTCTGAGCATCCCAGTAGCACTTGGCAGAAGGCAGCACTGGTTCATGTGGTCGTGTGTTGTAATGGTGGTCCAGCCCCTCACATCTGGCAGAGTGATTTTGGAACAGCTGGTCTGAGCAGGTGCAGAAGCACTTGTGTGTCAGCTCTGATAATGTTGTGACGGGCGGCGCTCAATGCCATCAGCCTGACTCCTGGCTATATCTGCTGCCATTCTTGCTCTATAATGTTCACTCCCGCCAGACAGGGCAACAGCACACAAATGCATTAATGATGCTATCCAGTTTTCAATTAATTTCACATGCTTTCTTTAAAAAAGACAAATGGTCAGAACTAGGGTTAGGGTGGGTTAGGGTTAATTATTATTATTATTTTGGTGTGAGATGTAAGCTAAGGCACTTTTGTCTGTCTACATAGAAATCAGAAGAATTATTCAATTTTAGAGTGCTGGTCACTGTTATGTTTAGATAAAGTTTATTGGTGTCAAGTAGAGTATAATCCACTTTGGCATAAAGCTTTATTTACTTACTGTTAATGTTCTCCATTGCGCTCTTTAGATAAGCATGTGTAGGATGTAACAAGCATATTTTACATTGCAAAGCATTCAATTGTTAAGTAAACACAGACATGCTCTCTTGTCAATAGTCTTTAACAGTGGTATAATGGCTGACTGACATCAAAGTGATTGTGAGGCAGTAGAGGCACTTTCCCCAAGCCTTTGAGCAGACAATGGGCAGTTAAGATACTGTTAATCAAAAGCCAAGCACACAGAACACTTATGTTTTCCAATTTGCCTGCTGTTAGCAAGCTTTTAATTTCTATTTACACTGTTGCGAAAATACCAACCAAGCCAAAACGCAACAAGCAGCCCTCTTACCATCTGTGTTTTAGTCCTGTGTTCATTACCGCAGTGGTTAACTGGTGCGTTGTAGTTAAAAAAAAAAATGGGTCGCAGGATTGTTCTGATCCAATTTTGAGAACCAGTTGAGATCTACTGCTTTAAAATAATGACCAAAAGACAATTGAAATGCTGGCAGAATATACAAAATGATCATTAAATTGATTGATATGTCTTCATATGCATAATCTTATAGATGTTTAACAGAAATGACCAGCTGCAATGTGGTTGCTCAACAGTCAACTCCCACAGTAACAACACAGCACCTTAATGGATTTAAAGGTTCATTAAATTTGCCTTGGTCAAGTGCAATATAAATGCTATGATTTACAAGCTATAAATGGCTGCCTGTTTCGTAGTACTTTAGAACAGTTTATTGTGCATGCACTGCTGAAACATAATCTTCCACTGGTGGATATTTGAGCCGTGTTTGCATGCTATGCACATTTCTGCACTAACAAGGCAAAGCATGAGAGTCCATAAGCTCTTTATACTTGGGACCTATACATAGTTTTCTACTTATAATAAATTACAGTCTGTTCCTCACACAAAGCTACTAAACTCAGATATAGCGCATGGGTCATATGGACTACTTTTATGGTACTTTTTGGAGCTGGACCGATGTTGTCACAGTGAGCAGTTGTTGTAAAACAGCTGTATAATCCTGTTTGTGTTACATGGAAAAAAATAACATCCTCCGGTTTGGGGGTCAATCTGTGAGGTGACTTTTCCAGTTTGATAATGTGATTTGTGAAGTTGATTTCTGTATGATACTAAGCAACTGTTAATAGTTGCATTGTCTCATCACATGCTAAATTATAGTGTTCGGTAAATTACAAAAAGTAATCCACTTCAAATGACTAATTACTTCTCTGAAATTGTAATTAGATTACTGACTTATTGATAACTTCACTGAAAAAAAAAATCACATTATTAATTATTACTAATTAAGTTGCTTTCTAAAACACTCTTCGCATAAAAGTTTTTTTTTTTTTTTTTTTTTTTTACCGTGCAACAAATTCAAAATATTGTCTGTAATTTCTTTCCTTTTTTATTGTCACACCCAAGCACTGCAGTGTTTAAGCATCATACAAGTTTCCCCACAAGTAACAACAAAGTATATCTATCATACTGTGAACTGCTGAGCTTTTCACAAGCTATACAAAAAAAAAAAATATTCTGAGTTTCAATAATGTCCATATGGCATTGTAATGTGTAGTCATCACTCACTTTTATTCAAAATTCATCCAGCCCCTTTTCTTGTTGAACGAGATTGCCAAACTGAATGAACGACTTGCCGCCTACTTTCGTTCACCCTGTCAGCAGATCCTTGTTCAAGAACGAGATGACTGAGTCACTCATTTCATTCACAAACAAGTTTACCAGTACATTTAGTTTGTTCAAGTACGAGGTGTCTCATCTCCTTCTGACTCAAATGACCGACTCGACTGGTTCAGTGAAGGGGCATATTTGTTCAGTGGGTGAAACCAATGAAATGCTCCTTCACAGCCCACTCTTGAATGCTACTGGCTCATGCTATATAATCAGGATTCACAGGCATGAAAAAGCCACCAGAGCAGTCTTGTGCCTCAATTTAGAACTCATTGCTTCGAAAGAGACGTCAGTGAACGGGAAATATGAGTCTGTGTATGAACAGACACATCGAGGAAGGCTTGTGTGCAGAAACGTCTGTATCCATTCCCCTAAAAAGTAATGTAATAAAAAATAACATTAGTATATTATCATCTCTTCACTGTATTACAAATATCAAATGGATCAAGGCACCCAAAATTTATAAAAATAGTATAGATGATAGAGCATGGTGTAAAAATAACTTTGTTAAACTGATCAGTGCACGACGAATCATCACTACTAAGTAATTTCATGGTAACAGGGTTGACATTTTGAAACCACCCACTACTAAGAAACACAAAATGCAAGATAAAGTGATTAAAATGAGCAGAATTTGATTTTGAGTTTGTCCTTAGTGCATTCACAATCAAGTTTTATTTATTTTTTTAAATTTTTTTTAAAATCATAAATAGTGGTAGTAGTGGTAGTAGTCCTTATTGTATGGAGTAATTCATTACTTTAATGGGGGGAAAATATGATGGTAACAGGACTGGCAAGTTGGCTTATACTAAAACATACAACTTTTACTTCCATAGAGGAAAAAAAAAAAAGAAAAAATACACGAACCGATGAACAAGTTTAATTCAAAGTTTAATCCTAAATTTAACCCCAAACCTAACCATTTAAAGTCAACCAATTTACACAAACCCTT
Organism: Myxocyprinus asiaticus; assembly: GCF_019703515.2. Lineage (NCBI taxonomy): Eukaryota > Metazoa > Chordata > Actinopteri > Cypriniformes > Catostomidae > Myxocyprinus > Myxocyprinus asiaticus. Next base: position 4,544,263 of record NC_059393.1, read on the forward strand.
AACCTAACCATGATTTTAATAGGAAAACAATCTTAACATCCTATGGAAGAAAGAAAACATTAGGGTTTTGAACGAGAACTGAGAAGCATATTACAGGTTGTTGACAAACAGTACAATATCATACACCGTCTTTGTATCGCACAAATAAATATGGAATGAATAACACACGTTTCCTTTCTTAAAGTGTTGTATAGGAGGCTAGCTACAATTTCATGCCTGCATTGAATTGCTTTGAAATGCTGTTGATTGGTTGGTCTAAAAGTTGCACCTCCAAGTAGTAAAATATCTTATAATTTTGCTATTTTTTGTATTTGTTGAACTAATCCTTTAGTTTTTCATATACTAAACTAATGTTCAATTCATTCCAATAGATTTTAGAAAAAACAATGTCTCTCCTTTGGTACACAATGTATTGCACCCAAATGAACTTCTCTTCAGTGCTTTCAAAGTTCAGAAAGGCCCTATTTCTACTATAAAAAGCAGCTGAAATAAGATTGAATGGTGGATGAAGTCTAGCTCCAATGAGAGCATGGTTGGGTACCTTCAAAATGTGATTCAAGTTTCAGTCTGTTTCAGTCTGATCATTTTATTATGATGCCAGCACTGTTGACCCAGCAGCACCTTGCCTTAGCATATTAGCGGCAGGTAACTGCATGAAAGAATTCTGATCCTGAACAACCCGTCAGCTAGCCAGATTGACATATACACTCTTCATTTGTTTGCTGGAGCATGAAGCAGCCCGGCCTCCCCATGATCTCGCTAGCTAAGCTCTGTGGTCTTGTGGAGCATTCAAAGCGAGGAATACTTATAGCCTGTGCTCACCAGGCCTCACCTGAATTGATGAAATGTATGGCTTTGCCATACAGGCCACCGAAACATCCACATAAGTGTCAACCTCCAACACAAATCCTCCATGCACCTCTAAACTGCAAGCATGCATCTACATCATTCTCTGTATGCTACAAAACTAGACAATGAAGAACAGGTTTTCAGTCGATATCAGGAGTGGAGTGTTTGCAAGTCCGAATGGCTTCACAATGAAGCGACAAATACTGTACAGATTTGTTGATGTTTGTCTATTTGCATGTGTGTGTGTTTTCATTTGTATGGCCCCATTAGTCTAAATGGGTGTGGTAAATGGATCTCTCCAAGAGGTATGACATGCCACTGTTAACGAAATAGAGCTCAGTTGTAAGAAATGCACCCTGGGCACCTTTTCCACCAGCTGTTTATAATGTCATGATTAAATCAATAAACAGTGGTGGATCCAAGCACTGTGACACTTGCTGACTGCAAGCTGTTGCAATTTACCCCTTCTGCTCAGGCTAAAAGTGCCATGCCTCTGTCAAATAAGATAGTAAAGCAGATAAAGTGATTTGAAGGTTCAACCAAAAATAGAGATATAGTAGGAGCTTCAAATTTGTGGTACCAATAAATATTCTTACACTACCATAAACATGTAAATCATCAAAACAGGGATGAGCGCTATGACTAAAATCATACAAGTTGTTCATACCACCCACTCCAATTTCAATTTATCTTGTTTGTGGTGGTGTGACAATATTTACTGCAACTTCAAGCTCCAACAACAGTGGCTGCCAAAAAGTATTTGGACGCTAAAGCCACACTTAAAAATCGTCAAGGTTTTTTTTTTTTTTTTTTTTTTTTTATTAATGACATTTATTTTAAAGACAGCACAAACACACTTTTCAAGCTAAACTGGGATATCTTGGAAAGAATTATGGCATACCAAACAGGATGCCTCTCATCCCATATTTAACCTGGACTGTTAATCTAACAAACTGATCATACTGTGAATTCGGAGACAGGAGGTTGAAAGTTCTGCTGTTGAAATCAGTCTGTGCTGAAATTCAAACCACATCCCCCCAGTGGCTGAAGCTGAAAGTGTTGCTGAGCGTATGTGCATGTATGAGCTCCAGTTTTCGGGTGAAATGTCCTCAGATTGGCATCAAAAGAGAGTTGTAATTTTAGTTTAGTATATGATGTAATACAGTCAGAAGAAATGCTTATTTTACTAAATTTACCCCCTAATTCACACCCCAACCCTAAAGCTAAGCATCAGTGGAGAAAACAAATATAATTTTAGAGTGAAAATGCAACCATTGCTAATTCTGACATGGTATGAAAAAAGAACAGATACTGAAATCAGTTAGTGATAACACATTTGAGGCTTGAAGCCGATCCATCTAAAATAAAAACAGCAACAACACAAGGAAACACATGATGTGTAATGGTGGTCCTGATGAGATCACTCAGTTGTGTCAGTGAGAAATCGGTTTTATAGAGAGTGCTGAAGGTCTCCTTTATCTTGAGCTCTTGAAGGGTGAGATTGGACAGCTGTATGAAGTGAACGTAAAAAGGAAAAAAGATGTGTTTACCACCAGCTGCATGACATCATTCTAGGCCAATAAATCAGACTAGCACAGAAGCAATATAGATAAGACTAAACTCATCCTATCAAGACTCCCGTGAATGAAGTGTATACAGTATTGCTTGATCACACAAGTCCTGTTGGATATGTTTAGGATTAGAAGAAACAGAATAGTGCATTGATCATGGTTTGTTCCTGCGGCATTGCTACTATGCAGTACATTTTCATGTCCAACCACACCGTCTTTTTCCAGAGCAGCCTGTATTTCTCCTGAGGTTACCTGTGGGTTTTTCTTTGTATCCCGAACAATTCTTCTGGCAGTTGTGGCTGAAATCTTTCTTGGTCTACCTTGGCTTGGTATCAAGAGATCCCCGAATTTTCCACTTCTTAATAAGTGATTGAACAGTAATGACTGGCATTTTCAAGGCTTTGGATATCTTTTTATATCCTTTTCCATCTTTATAAAGTTCCATTACCTTGTTATGCAGGTCTTTTGACAGTTCTTTTCTGCTCCCCATGGCTCAGTATCTAGCCTGCTCAGTGCATCCATGTGAGAGCTAACAAACTCATTGACTATTTATACACAGACACTAATTGCAATTTAAAAAGCCACATGTGTGGGAAATTAACCTTTAATTGCCATTTAAACCTGAGCATGTCACCTTGTGTGTCTGTAACAAGGCCAAACATTTAAGGGTATGTAAACTTTTGATCAGGGCCGTTTGGGTGATTTCTGTTATCATTATGATTTAAAAAGGAGCCAAACAACTATGTGATAATAAATGGCTTCATATGATTACTATCCTTAAATAAAAGACAGTTTTTGTTTTTTTTGTTTTTTTTGCATGATCAGTCATATTTTCAAAATCAATGCCAAAATTTCACAATTTCTGCCAGGATAAAATATTAAACTCACAATTTAAAAATAAATGATATATTAATTATCACAATATAAATAATTACACTACTTTGGTTTCGGTGGATTTTGCCATGTCATTGGGTGCTTTGAAACTTCTTTAAAAAAAAAGAAAGAAAAAAAAAAAGTGAAATTTCTTAGGAAATATTCCAGGTATATCTTCTCTCTCTCTCTCTCTCTCTCTCTCTCTCTCTCTCTCTCTCTCTCTCTCACTCACTCACTCTCTCTCTCTGTCTCTCTCTCTAAATGGAAAGTTTGAAATAAAACATCAGTGTTTTAATGTTGGATTTGATAAATTCTGTACCAACTTTATGTGGTATTTGTTGGTTTGTTTTACTCTAACATACTCCAACCTGTTTGATAAAATTACAGTGTAATCAGTATGATGATAGCAAAATCCCTAACAGAACAATGGTTAACTTTAGCTCTTTATTTACATCTTGTTGGGCATCTTGTTAATTTTCTTGCCATTGCATAAATAAGTAATGTATGATTAAGTTTAAATGCTTGAGCTGGACCACAGCATATTTCTGAAAGTCTGGTATAACGTTCTATAGAAATACTTGCTTAACTACACAATTAGAACACAAACATATTATTATTATTATTATTATTATTATTATTATTATTATTATATTAATCTAAAAAGTACTGTATAACAGGAATGAGCCTCTTGATCATATAAGGGTGTGCAACAAATTCTAATAGATTATAGAAAACAGTTACACTAATTACAACAATGTTAATAAAGTTATTTTAAAAATACTTGATTACAGAAACAATTCTTTATCATATCACAACTCTCTATTCTGTTTTGCTCTATTACTTGTCTTTCATACTCACCCCTTCACCTCTTCAAACTCTTTCTTTAATAGTAATATCTTCAACGTCTAGGGATACAAAACAGGAGTCAGGCACATTCAAACTCAATAGCCAAACTAAATACTTGTCTCTTTGCAACTAGCATAGGAACCATGATCGGCCTGTGAAATACATTGCTGATAGTTTCTCCTGCAGGGGAAATGGAGAAGGATTCAGGAGGTAATGGTGAGGGAGGGGCAATTACCTGAGCACAATTACTGTATCTAAAAGCTGCCATCCATCATCCTACCCTCCCTCTGACTGCAGATTCCATTCCACAGCTTTATTCTGTGCCTGCTTTCCAGAGGAATTGCAGAGACACTCCTTCGTCTTGGTGAGACAGGCCCAGACTTTAAAATGCCAATTGAAAAACTGAGCAGCATTCCAAAAAGCTCCTATTTCAGTTACATACTGCTCCCCAAGCCCCACGCGCCACATCTACACCTGTCAAGAACAGATCTGGTAAAATCTAGGATAGGATGCAAGAATAAAATCAAGCAAGCTGGAGAACTACTAAAATAACCCTGGAGAGTACTTACCACAGCTTTCAAGAAGCTTTATCGGGAACACAAAGTAAAAGTATTGACATGTAGAGGAAGCGTGACTTAATGAAAATAAATCCCATGTAAAAAGTTCAAGAAAATCAGGAATTAAAATTTTCCAGATGTAAAATGTGAACGATATCAGTTCGATATGTCAGATATATTAGATCTTTTGCACGAGACTAACAGAAATAGGCCACATTTATTGCAAGGGAACACAAACGATTACAAGGCAACACAAAACTAATTGCGACGAAACATAAAACTTATTGTGAGGGAACAACAAAACTTATTGTGAGGGAACAACAAAACTTATTGTGAGGGAACACAAAAAACTTATTGTGAGGGAACACAAAACTTATTGTGAGGGAACACAGAACTTATTATGAGGGAACACAAAACAAATTTTGAGGGAACACAAAACCGCGGACATTTGCTGGATTCCATCTCTAAGATAATGTTACCTAGTGTTGCAGTTTGTTGTCGCTGTTGAATAGCGGAAGCACTGAGGCAAGGCTCTTGGGAGCGCGCATAAACGTCACATCCTTTGGATTTTCCCGGCAAAAGCAACCCTCTCCCTTCGCATTAAAATCAGTCTACAGGCTTTAATAGGCAACCTAGGAAGTCTGGGAAGGGCTCATTTTTTAGTTGCAGTACAATCCGTTCACACATTCGCAAAAAAAGGCAAATATTACATGAAAAAAAGTTACATATTGCACCTGTAATGAAAATAAACCTCAGGTTACAAGTTTATGCATGAACTTTAATGACATACCACTCAAATCAATTGCACGCCCATGCTTTGCAGACTTGTAGGAAAAGCAGGAACTTCCCTTTTTATTCCAAGAATGTGAATGATGTCAGTTGGGACTTTGCAGCAGGTGAATGAATCGGACATTTTGCATTGGGGACTAAAGGACAGCCAATCATAGGCACCAACGAGGAAGTCATTTTGGAGCAACATGCCACCCCTTAGGGCCATTTGAGCTAAATGGTTATATGACATTATATTGGCCTACGGAATGATATTAGATGGAGATTAGATTGGATACAAATCCCCCCTTAAAGAACTATGAAGATGGCCGTAAACAAGGCAGATCCAATCACTTTTTTTTATCTCTCCTTCCTCTTTTTTTAACAACAGCTCATCTGGGGCCACAGACAGGAGGAGAGTGAGGTGAGTGAGTGGAATACTGATGTAGCTTCAGCAGAAGACAAGGTGCTGGTAGAGACAGGTGAGTGGAGAAGTGATGCTGAATACCCAATACCTGCTCGGGGCAGGCAGGTTAGTGCAGAGGTGTCTGTGATTGATAATTATACCTTGTTCTCTGTGAAACCCCAGACCCAATGTGGGTGTGTTAGTGTGGTCTACTTTCTAATGCACTGAGTATTTAGATATCAGCTCTTTCTTTCTTTAATTTGGTCATTCATAATTTTTTGAAACTGCAAAGAAATAGAAGTCTGGCTCTATTCTATTCACGGAATTACTTATGCAGCCAAAGGTACATACAGGGCCGGCCCGTGGCATAGGCGACATATGCCCATGGCATAGGGCGCAAAATGACAGAGAGGCACTGCTCAAGTTTTTTTTTTTTTTTTTTCGGAAGTGCACCCTCTTGTGACGACTGTGCGCCCCTCTACCCATATATTGAGCACTAGCGCTACGCGATTATATTATATACGGATCCTTATCATATGCGGACAAAATGAGTGAAAAATGAACCAAATTATCAGGTGCACAAGGCAGGAAGCGGCACAAAGAAGAGGAGCAGAAAAAAGAGCAATATAAAGGTAAGAATCACAAGTTAATGACTGTTCATGTCAGCTATTGATGTTTATTTACTACTTTGAAATAGCTTATTTAGAACCTCTTAACTGGCTTGGACACTGTGGGCCGTTTTTGCTTGTTTTATTTAAGCTTAGTGCAAGTTAAGTGCAGTGCTTTTTCTTTCAAATAAACTTAAGCTTCTATGATGTTGTTTTAATTTCAGTTAAATTGCTGCTTGCTTTCACTTCACCAAAAAACTCCTAAGTGTCTTCTTTTAAAAGAGACCATGATTAGGACTGTAGTCTAAAGCATTCATGCTAAGCACCCTGCAACGAACCTTAGAGTACCCTCAATTGCAGACCAGAGAAAACTACTGCCCGTGGGTCGATTTATCATGAACGTTTTATTAGAACTTTCATTTATCCGGCTTTGGGACCTATCACGCATCCACAAGCTTTTAATATGCTCAGGGTTGCCAGATAATAGATGCAACACTTTGTTTTATTAACTACTTGTGCAACCATAGGCACAATTGTTTGTGTGTGTGTGTGTGTGTGTTTGTGTGCTTGCATTTCTTTATTTGGGTAAAGTCACGTCTGGTCTCTTCTGGTCTCTTTACTCAAAATCTCGCCTAGGGCGCCAACAGAGCCTGGGCCGGCCATGGGCACATACCTGTAACACTCTGGTTCATTTGTCTATCCACTAGTCTTCATGGGCAGACAACTTCCTAACCCAGGGACTACTGTTCTCTGTGGAGCCAACGTCATCTTGGGGCTCTGCTAAGGTTCAGTGCTCGACATCAAACATTGATGATATCACAAGGCAGATCTTTCTGCACTGCTGCTTTTCAAGACAACACATTTGCCTCAGGCTTGAGGACAGAAGAGTTGTCACTCCAAACTTTGATTTCCCAGCATATCCACTTTGGAGAACAGGCACGTGTGAGCTCCAGTTTCCAGGTTGAATGCCTGCAGAGGGGTGCCAAAAGCAAGTTGTAAAGTGAGGGGTTTTTTTTAGCTGTGAAGGATGTAATACACTGCAAAGGCATGCATATTTTATTAACTGTACCCTCAAACCCAAACACCAACCCCAAACTTAACCATCAGAGGAGTCAAAATGTAATCTTAGAAGGATAATGGAACCTCAGAATTGCGCTCGTCACTGATTATCCAGATGCAAAAACTTCCTAATCTCAATGTGAGATGAGAACCCGGTTCTCCTACGCTGCTGATGCTACACGCTTCCGGTCACACCACAGGAAAAGGTAAGCGCACTGGAACCAATACAGAAATGTCTAATGGGAGGTGACGCTTATCAGTAACTCGGCATAATGGGGCCGATGTCAGGGTACTGGAACATTCGGAAGCAACACTCTGACTTCCCATTTGATCATGGTGCCCAGATATTTTGGGTGTCTGAAGTCAACAAATCTTGCACTATTGGTACCTGAAGCTAAACAGGTAGAATATTTTGCCAGCAATGCCGTCATGGGTTTGATTTCCAAGGTAAACACAGACTAATAAAATACAGGTGCATCTCAATAAATTAGAATGTCGTGGAAAAGTTCATTTATTACAGTAATTCAACTCAAATTGTGAAACTCGTGTATTAAATAAATTCAATGCATACAGACTGAAGTAGTTTAAGTCTTTGGTTCTTTTAATTGTGATGATTTTGGCTCACATTTAACAAAAACCCACCAATTCACTATCTCAATAAATTAGAATATGGTGACATGCCAATCAGCTAATCAACTCAAAACACCTGCAAAGGTTTCCTGAGCCTTCAAAATGGTCTCTCAGTTTGGTTCACTAGGCTACACAATCATGGGGAAGACTGCTGATCTGACAGTTGTCCAGAAGACAATCACTGACACCCTTCACAAGGAGGGTAAGCCACAATCATTCATTGCCAAAGAAGCTGGCTGTTCACAAAATGCTGTATCCAAGCATGTTAACAGAAAGTTGAATGGAAGGAAAAAGTGTGGAAGAAAAAGATGCACAACCAACCAAGAGAACCGCAGCCTTATGATTGTCAAGCAAAATCGATTCAAGAATTTGGGTGAACTTCACAAGGAATGGACTGAGGCTGGGATCAAGGCATCAAGAGCCACCACACACAGACATGTCAAGGAATTTGGCTACAGTTGTCATATTCCTCTTGTTAAGCCACTCCTGAACCACAGACAACGTCAGAGGCGTCTTACCTGGGCTAAGGAGAAGAAGAACTGGACTGTTGGCCAGTGTTCCAAAGTCCTCTTTTCAGATGAGAGCAAGTTTTGTATTTCATTTGGAAACCAAGGTCCTAGAGTCTGGAGGAAGGGTGGAGAAGCTCATAGCCCAAGTTGCTTGAAGTCCAGTGTTAAGTTTCCACAGTCTGTGATGATTTGGGGTGCAATGTCATCTGCTGGTGTTGGTCCATTGTGTTTTTTGAAAACCAAAGTCACTGCACCCGTTTACCAAGAAATTTTGGAGCACTTCATGCTTCCTTCTGCTGACCAGCTTTTTAAAGATGCTGATTTCATTTTCCAACAGGATTTGGCACCTGCCCACACTGCCAAAAGCACCAAAAGTTGGTTAAATGACCATGGTGTTGGTGTGCTTGACTGGCCAGCAAACTCACCAGACCTGAACCCCATAGAGAATCTATGGGGTATTGTCAAGAGGAAAATGAGAAACAAGAGACCAAAAAATGCAGATGAGCTGAAGGCCACTGTCAAAGAAACCTGGGCTTCCATACCACCTCAGCAGTGCCACAAACCGATCACCTCCATGCCACGCCGAATTGAGGCAGTAATTAAAGCAAAAGGAGCCCCTACCAAGTATTGAGTACATATACAGTAAATGAACATACTTTCCAGAAGGCCAACAATTCACTAAAAATGTTTTTTTTATTGGTCTTATGATGTATTCTAATTTTTTGAGATAGTGAATTGGTGGGTTTTTGTTAAATGTGAGCCAAAATCATCACAATTAAAAGAACCAAAGACTTAAACTACTTCAGTCTGTGTGCATTGAATTTATTTAATACACAAGTTTCACAATTTGAGTTGAATTACTGAAATAAATGAACTTTTCCACGACATTCTAATTTATTGAGATGCACCTGTATATACTTGAATGCAAGGTAAGTTGCTTTGGATAAAAGTGCCTGCCAAAAGCGTACATTTAAATATGTCAATGTAACAATTACTAATTAGTAAAGGCATTGAATTAGTGCAGTATATCAGTGTGATTATAAAAACTATAGCGCATTAAAAAAATAATAATAAATGAATAAAACAATGCAATTAATAATGCCCCCGGACCGCAATAAGGAATAATTCTACCATTGGAGCAATTCAAGCTGAAGGTACTACCTTCATGGTTTTTGCAAGTCCAAGTCAACAAGGGCCAGTAAGTGCAACTCCAGGCAACAAACCACACTTAAACACACAGCAGACAGCACATGATGCGGACAGATTAATACTTTAAAAACACAGCTGGACAGAGTGCAAATTCTAATGCAGAGTTCTCAAGACATGTTTTTCTTAGTTTCAAAGTTCAGTAGTTCATATGTTAATGTAATCTTGTGTTAAAGCAGTAAACATATTTGGCTTGCTGTCCGTATACTGCAGGGCTCGGAGCTCGAGACTCGACTCGAGTCCTGATTACCACTCCCCCCCCAGGTGGGATGTCAGGAGAGTTGTCACAGGAAGCAGGTAAGCAGCAGCTTATATACTCCTGCTCGTTGGCTGTGATTTGTCAGATTAAAATTAACATGCTCCTCCCGAACCTCTGTTAATTAACTCCATAACATTTAGCTTGACACAGCATCCTTAAACTAAGTGTTTGACGTGATGCAACCAAACAGAGATGCTCCAAAAGAATCTGTCTGGCACGTGTACAAAGACACGCCCTTTGAAAAGCCCTCATAAAAAGTCTAATTCGGACAGACTAAATTAATTGCAAAATTAATTTGCTGTGAACTGTAGGCCAATGATGGGTACATGTATAGATTATAATATATTTACTAATAATATATACAGTATATTATCATTAAATATGCCAAGAAAGGAGGCTTTATTGGCAAATATTTATATGTGATTGATTTAATTAATTCATCAGCTAATCATGTAAGGAGTTTGATTTAAATAAATTAATCAGTTGACAGCGCTAGTAATTGATCATTAAGTTGACACAATTATACAAAACAATATGCAGTGCTCATAAAAAGGAAATACTTGTAAGGTTAAATACCCTGATGAAAGGTACAATGACTTCTGATATTGTTATTTTATGTGAGCATTCGAAAGCAACCGCATGTCAGTCTGACAGCAAGCAGGTATTGAATTGAGTTGGCAATCAAATTACTGATACTGCTGAAGAGTGATGGTGTTATTAGGGGTCAAGCCCCAAAGGGGTGAAAGACCCCTATTGTTTTAGTTAGTTTTCTTATTCTTATTCTTCTTCTGCTCTTGAGTCTACTGCAGCCCATAAAACCGCTTGCGGGAAAGTTATGAAATTTGGCACACAGATAGAGGTCAGTCTGATGTGTTACCACAGCAAATTTGGTGTCTCTACCTCAAACCCTCGAGCGCCACCAACTGCCCAAATTTGCACTCACGTTTATGTTAATAACTTTTGAACCGTGAGTCCTAGAAACTAAATTCTTTTTTCCTCTGATTCCTTGGCTCCTTCACCCTATGACGTCATTTCACGTCATGACATTTTTTTCACCATTTTGAATTTTCTGAAAAACATACATAACTCATCCTAGGCCGTTTGTCCGATTTGCAAGAAAATTGACCTGCATCATCTAGAGGCACTCACGACAAAAGGGAATTCACAGAATTTTGATAAACCATACCATTTTCGAATGGCGCATTAAAGAATTGGACGAAGAGCACGCCAAAATGGACATGAGGGTTTATCTCCGTAACGCTTTTGCGTATTCATACCAAACTTATTATTTGTCATAGGCACCATAACTTGAGGGTGCCTGCTCAGTTTCGGAACAGTGCCATCTAGTGGTCACGAGATACGAAAAAAGCACATTTTTGCATATAACTTCAGAGCAGTTTGTCATAAAATCATCAAATTGGTCTCATTAGATTCAGTGGGGTATAGCGAGTCCGACGATATAAAAAATTCCTATGTCAGCCATTTTGGACGTCAGTCATTTTTTATTTAGTCATAAAATGCTGTCTTTTACGAACAACTTGGTGTATCGTCACAAAACCCGGTATGTGTCATTGGCACCATGCTCTGAAGGGACTCAAAAATTTTTGGACAGCACCACTTTGTGGTCAAAAATTATAATGCTATTTCTAAAAATACTAATAGCTATTGACTCCTTTGCCTACTGTCATGAGACTGGTCTTGATAGATTCCGTGGTTCATGCCGAGAACAATGATACCAATTATGTCGTGATCTAACAAACTTCCTGTCTGCCATTTTTAAATGTTTTGAAAACCTACTTTTTCAAACTCCTCCTAGACTGTTTTTCCGATTTGCACGAAAATTGGCCTGCATCATCTAGAGGCACTCATGACAAAAAGTTATTCACATAATTTTGATAAACCATACCGTTTTTGAATGGTGCTTCAACGAATTTGACGAAGAATGCACAAAATTTAACTTGAGGCTGTATCTCCGCAACGCTATGAGGGATTGGGATGAAACTTGGTATGTGTCATCAACATTAGGCCCTGAGTTGACCTGCAGCGTTTTGGCGCACTGCCCCCTACTGGTCAGGAGATAACATTTTGAACACTGGCTTATAACTTTTGAACACTTTTGCCGAAAAATAACGAAAATTGTCTCTTTAGATCAAGTGCTATATACTGAGTTGAACGATACCACATTTTCCTATGTCGGCCATTTTGCATGTCGGCCATTTTGACATCTTTGGTACAGAGCCTACTTTTGTTTGCAGAAGATAGTAAAAACACTTTTTGAGTTATGACATTTGTCCTTTTCAACACCTTTAAAACCAATGCAGAATGACTAAATAAAGGCAGGGCAGGTGGACGCTTGAATACCTGACCTGAAGAGCAGAAGCAGGCTGTGAGCAGAGCAGGGGTTTGTCCTAGCTCTATTCTTGTTTTCTTTTTGTTTACCTTTGACTTGAAGCCTCTGCTAAGTCCTCACACCATGCAGGTTAAAGGTATTTAGGTAATACAGAGGTATATGCTTAGGGTGTGTCTTCATCAGCTTCCTAGTTTGGAAGTCAGTGCTTTTTGCAGGCAACAATGCAAAAAGTAAATTTTTTTTTTTTAAAATAAATGTTTATATGTGTTTAGGGATGTCAAAAGTGCAAGTACTCCAGTACCAAGTCAATACTAAAATAAAAAATATGTAAGGGTAGCAGTGTTTCTGCAATACTGTACTGAGTACTGACTCAATTTGGTAACCGTGCACTGTTTGACTGACACACGGCTGCTTTCAAATGCTCACAGGCTTATTTGAGCGCATGTTTTGTTACTCATTTTACACCGAAATGCTGCTGATTGTCATGTCAGAGCTGGTGATTGACCAAAGTAACTCAAAAGCAATCAGAAGAAGTGTGCTTTCACCTCATAGTAAATGCGGACCCGCGGCTGTGCACATAAAAAGTCAAATGTGTTTCATGGTCAGAATAGCCATTAGATGTGGTACTAATGTAAACACAGTCAAATGACTGCAAATGTGAAACAAGAAAAAAATCAGATATATGTCAAAATATTGAATCTGAGCATTAGACTTTGCAGTGGCTGTTTATTATGATGTAAATATTAATCAAATAACTATACTGAAAAGAAAAAAACATTCACTGAAAAGAGAATCCCTCAATATTATTTGTGACTGTTCCTTGTTTACTTTATTCTTAGTTATTGTAACTGGTTCCCTGGGTAAAAATAAATAAACAAATAAATAAATAAACACTAATGTTTACATAATTGAGAAACACTTTAATGCAGCATGATAAAATTTAAATGCATGATTTGCATTAATATTTTACTTTCTAAATAGGCTATAGGAGAGTGCTCAATAGCATATTAGGCTACCTATTTTTGCTGTGGTATCGAAACTGGTATGGAGAATCAGGATTTTTTATTTTTTTTATTTTTTTAACTGGGATTGGTACTGATACTGAGACTGTGGTATCATCACAACCCTATATGTGTTTATATGTTTTATTTGTGTATTCATGTAAATTAGCAGACTTAATGTTTAATAGCCATTTAAACGAATGTTAAACCTTTTTTTCCTGGTGTCATACATACTTTATTATAATATGTGTCACGTGTTTTAGGGCAAAAAAATAAATAAATAAATAATAATAATAATAATATAAGAAGTATAATACCTTGTCAAAGATATATAGGAATATCTAATTTTTCATAGGAATGTTGTTAAGTTGTTTATTATAGTGTCTTTCCAACATATTGACAAGTCCTGAAGTCCCCTACAAAGGTCATGAAAAAAAAAAATATATAATAATAATTTTATCTATCTAATGTCTATCTTATTAAGAAAATCATACTCTGCTTCAACAACTCTCTGAGATTTAAATTTTCCTCAGATATTTAACAATTTGTAAGACTACCATATACAAATGATAATTGCCAATGTAAATTCCTAATGTTTTCCATAAACTGAGCTGAATTGTGATGCCAGTCGAGGCATCCCCCAAAAATTTGATTTCTCTGAAAAGTCCAGCACGTCCTCTTTAATTATCCACCATATTTAAAACTGTGGCATGTATAGTCTCAAAAATATTCCCCCCCAAAAATTGCATGTCCTCTTTAGAGGTCAAAATTAATGGCTGGGTTCCAGCAATCCAAGTCAAAATTACTGACTTGATTTTATTCAAGTAAAAATTATTCAAAATGACTAAATCAACTTGAATATATTAGGTTACACCAGCAAGAGTACTTTTTAAGGGTTAGATTAAGTATAAGTGGAGCCTCTAACAATTGCATGTTACCATATTTTAAAGTACAGACCTGTCTGTCCACACTTTTTGAATGTGGAAGCATCAGGTACACAGCAGTCAAAGCTGAGGGAGGTTTTTGGAATAAATCTGTAAATTCATACAAGGAAAGTGTTGCAAATACCCATTTTTTTAATTGATGAGATTTAGTCTGTAGCTTAAAAAAAAAACGTGCTGTCATTCTCGTCCGCTTTGAACAGAGGGCTAAAGCTTGCCGTACCTAATGCAAAATCAGGGCATCCGTGTCACATCGCAATATCTGTTCGCAGCAACCAGACATCCCTCCCGTTTCATTCTCTCTCTCTCTCTCTGTCTGTGCGCTTATCTCTTTCCATGCCATCCTTTCCCTCAGCCCTTATCGCCCTCTAAGCTCTGTGTCACGCATTCACAGGTTTGGCAAGGACAGCTCAGTGTCTGTGTACAAACAGTATCTATCAAAAACCATTCATGTAAACTTCAAAAACCTCTCTCCCTTTCCTTTCCCCCTCTCTTCATCCATCTATCCAACTATTTCAAGACTATGAAGCTTATGTCCTGATAATTCTTACACTTAGATGTCCAGAACTGATTCTCTATAGATAGGGTTGGGAACTGAAAACTGGTTCTTATTCAGAACTGCTTCCAGTTTCCATAAAGAATATCAGAACCAAACGATTTTTGTAATGTTTAGTTCCATTAAGTTTTTTTTTTCCTTTTTTTTTTTCTACAGTGTTTCTTGCACCGCTACTGATTCTACAAAATAAATTCTGTTGTAAGTTTGCAGTGTGAATTGGTTGTTATGAAAGAGAAAGACTTTATATTGAATATTCAAGATATTTTTGCCGTTGATTCGCTGGCTGTATAAAATTGAGCAACAATGACAAAATTGTGATTACTTTAATGCACTTAATTCGACATTACGTTTCCCAAAGAGTACTTCATTAGACTAGTTTCCCAGTCTTTCATTGTCTCGTTACTCGCCAGTATGAGAGCCTTAGGATGGTATCTCACAAAAACACTGTTAGAGTTGGTAAAATTGACATTTGTGAATCAGTACAAACTGTCTGTTTCAATTAATCAATTCAAAACTAATTCAATGATTCATTAGCGTCATACCTCAAAAATTTCCATTGAAGTCTCTGTTTGTGTTTTTTTTATTACTATTATTATTATTTAATCTTTTTTATATATATATAGAAAGGTAAATTTGACTGTTTATTACTATGTGTTGTTATTTTGGTGTATATAAATGAAAATGATTAAATATTATTCATCCTTGTGTTAATTAAGTGAAATATAGTGTGGATGAAATGACGTAAATATGTATATTTGAACTGTTTTGCTTCTTTTATTAAACATTTTGAATAATATCACCCATTTAAGACATTTCAGAACATACAGACAAATATTGAGCTGTATATTTAATATTGTAATAATAATGAAAAATATCAAGACATAATTTGATACTGTCTCTAATCTAAACTTAAGCAGCAAAAATGCTTTTAGTGTTGGTAAATTTGATTAATTCCTTTGAATAAAAATTGTGAATCAGTTTAAACTGGCAATTTCAATGAATCAGTTCAAAACTGATTCAATGATTCATGAAATCATCAAGCAAAAATGTTCATGGAAGCTTCTGTGTGGCATTTATTTATGTGTGTGTATGTAAATTACATATACATACATACATACATTTTATATATATATATATATATATATATATATATAAATATATATATATATATATATATATATATTATTCAGTCAGGTTCCTATGACTGCAAATAAAACTACCAGTTTAAGCCATCTGAGAACAAATAGCCTTCACAAATATTGAGATGTATATTTAATATATACATCTCAATATAGGGTAGATTTAATATATATCTACTCTGGTAGAAATTGTGAAATTTTGGCATTGATATTGAAAATATGACTGATCATGCAAAAAAAAAAAAAATGTCTTTTATTTAAGGATAGTGATCATATGAAGCCATTTATTATCACATAGTTGTTTGGCTCCTTTTTAAATCATAATGATAACAGAAATCACCCAAATGGCCCTGATCAAAAGTTTACATACCCTTGAATGTTTGGCCTTGTTATAGACACACAAGGTAACACGCTCAGGTTTAAATGGCAATTAAAGGTTAATTTCCCACACCTGTGGCTTTTTAAATTGCAATTAGTGTCTGTGTATAAATAGTCAATGAGTTTGTTAGCTCTCACATGGATGCACTGAGCAGGCTAGATACTGAGCCATGGTGAGCAGAAAAGAACTGTCAGAAGACCTGCGTAACAAGGTAATGAACTTTATAAAGATGGAAAAGGATATAAAAAGTTATCCAAAGCCTTGAAAATGCCAGTCAGTACTGTTAAATCACTTATTAAGAAGTGGAAAATTTGGGGATCTCTTGATACCAAACCAAGGTCAGGTAGACCAAGAAAGATTTCAGCCACAACTGCCAGAAGAATTGTTCGGGATACAAAGAAAAACCCACAGGTAACCTCAGGAGAAATACAGGCTGCTCTGAAAAAAGACGGTGTGGTTGTTTCATGGAGCACAATACGACGATACTTGAACAAAAATGAGCTGCATGGTCGAGTTGCCAGAAAGAAGACTTTACTGCGCCAATGCCACAAAAAAGCCTGGTTACAATATGCCCGACATTGACACACCTCACAGCTTCTGGTACACTGTAATTTGGAGTGACGAGACCAAAATAGAGCTTTATGGTCGCAACCATAAGCGCTATGTTTGGAGAGGGGTCAACAAGGCCTATAGTGAAAAGAATACCATCCCCACTCTGAAACATGGTGGTGGCTCACTGATGTTTTGGGGGTGTGTGAGCTCTAAACGCACGGGGAATCTTGTGAAAATTGATGACAAGACGAATGCAGCATGTTATCAGAAAATACTGGCAGACAATTTGCATTCTTCTGCACGAAAGCTGTGCATGGAACGCTATTGGACTTTCCAGCATGACAATGACCCTAAGCACAAGGCCAAGTTGGCCCTCCAGTGGTTACAGCAGAAAAAGGTGAAGGTTCTGGAGTGGCCATCACGGTCTCCTGACCTTAATATCATCGAGCCACTCTGGGGAGATCTCAAACGTGTGGTTCATGCAAGATGACCAAAGACTTTGCATGACCTGGAGGCATTTTGCCAAGACGAATGGGCAGCTATACCACCTGCAAGAATTTGGGGCCTCATAGACAACTATTACAAAAGACTGCACGCTGTCATTGATGCTAAAGGGGGCAATACACAGTATTAAGAACTAAGGGTATGCAGACTTTTGAACAGGGGTCATTTCATTTTTTTCTTTGTTGCCATGTTTTGTTTTATGATTGTGCCATTCTGTTATAACCTACAGTTGAATATGAATCCCATAAGAAATAAATGAAATGTGTTTTTTCTGCTCACTCATGTTTTCTTTAAAAAGGGTACATATATTACCAATTCTCCAAGGGTATGCAAACTTTTGAGCACAACTGTGTACTGTTATTAATTATCATTTAATTAATAACATATTTTGTACATTTTGTCTTAAATGATTCTAAATAAGTTAGTTTAATATTTGTGTTTGTAATGCACACAAACAAACTATAGAATGTAGTATAATATAGCATAGTTAGGATTAATAGCATATACCATTATTTGCACCAGGGTGTAAATAACATCTGCCTTAATCATTTGGCGCTTCCTCAAAAGTACTAAGAATCATTAATCAAATATGTGTATATGTCCATTGCAAGTAGTCACCTAAACATAATTAATTTCACAATACACAAAAGATAAAGAAAACATCTTATTTGTTTTAAGAGTGGATACTTCGGTAATACAGCACATCTGGGCTGCGCCTCACACAGATGTAATTTATCCTATATTCCTCTCACACGGCTTTGAAGATAAGAAGCTACAGTATTGAAACTCCATAAACGAACACACGTCATAAAAGTTATCTACTGTAGCTGCCGATCCACAAATCAAATTTGAGCCAAGGCTGTTCAGAATGTAATACTAGCCTACTGCTTACTGAACACTGTGAAGAATGCTCTACTGCCTAATATTTATTTATTTATTATTTTTTACATAGTATGTAATACAGTATCCATTATGCAATGATGAATACCTCAAACAGTACTCGTACCCTGGTCCTTTGCATCACAAGTGCATCTCTCTATCAGTTAAACTGCTGTACGATTTCATTGTCCTTTATCAAGCTATTTGTAGTTGGTTTTGTAATGCAAACTTTAAAATGTATCGCCTTCTAAGTCATACGCTATAGTAAATGGCTTATATGTGATAAGATAGCATTGTGTGAGGAACAGGGTGAAAAGTATGGTAAGTGTTTAAGAACTTCTGTTTTACTGAATAAAACATATTGTTATTATAGTGCCTCTAATGTTCATTTAACCAGAAACTGTCATGATATGTACAAGCCACAGTGTCTGAATAATAATTTGGTTGTTCTAACTATAATTGGTAATCTTCTTGTATGGACCAGTCATGTAACCTAATAAATACTCATAAGTCAAGCCCTGTGTTTGAGTGATAATTTACAATTTCTTTATTTCCTCCATGTTAATCTGAGTTTTTTTTTTTTTTTTTCGTCCAAACCTGCATGGACTTGACAAGCAGTGAACAAAAAGACTTTTTGTTGGTCAGTGATTTCTATTTCTATCATGCCATGATCGTCTTTCTTATCAAGTACTAAGATCAATTTGCTCATTACTAAAATGTTAACAACTTAACAATATGAAAAATAAAATGTACAAAATCGTGCAAAGAATTAACATTGTCAATAGCACATAGGATGGTTCCATTTCCTGACAGCAGTTTCTGTGAGCTATTGATCTTTTCATTCAATTCAAGTGACATTTTGTTGGTATGCATTTGTATGGCCTTCCCTCATTGTTATTTTGTATCATTATTATTATTATTTTATTTTTATTTATTTGTATTAATGTGCACCAATGTATTGTACACATAAGACCAGGAGAGGAAATTGTTGCATTAAGAAAGCATATACAGTATAATATATAATTATTTGCCCCCTTCTTGATTTCTTCTATTTTTGTGTATTTTTCATACTAAATTCTTTTAGATCTTCAGACGAGGTATAACATAAAACAAAGGCAACCTAAGTAAACACAAAATACAGTTTTCAAATATATGTATTTTTTATTGCAGCAAAAAAGTTATCCAACACCTATAATCACCCAATGTGAAAAACTAACTGCCCCCTTAAACTTAATAGCTGGTTGTGCCACCTTTAGCAGCAACAACTGCAGCCAAACACATCCGATAACTGGAGATCAGACTTTCACAACCCTGTGCCGGAATTTTGGTCCACTCTTCATTGCAGAACTGCTTTAGTTCAGCCACATTGGAGGGTTTTCGAGCATGAACTGCCCATTTACGGTCCCACCACAGCATCTCAGTCGGGTTCGAGTCAGGACTTTGACTAGGCCACTCCAAAACTTTAATTTTGCTTCTTTTGAGCCATTCAGAGGTGGACTTACTCCTATGCTTTGGATCATTGTCTGGCTGCATAATTCAGTTGTGCTTGAGCTTCAACTTGCAGACTGATGACCGGATGTTCTCCTTTACGATTTTCTGGTAGAGAGCAGAATTCATGTTTCCCACAATTATTGCAAGTCACCCTGGCCCTAAAGCAGCAAAGCATCCCCACACCATCACACTACCACCACCATTCTTGACCGTAGGTATGATGTTCTTTTTGTGGAATTCTGTGTTTGATTTACGGCAGATGTAACGAGACCCCTGTCTTCCAAACAGTTCCCCTTTCGACTCATCAGTCCACAGAACGTTCTCCCAAAAGCTTTGAGCATCATCAAGGTGTGTTTTGGCAAAATTCAGACAAGTTTTAATGTTCTTCTGGGTTAGCAGTGGTTTTTGCCTCGCCACTCTTCTATGGATGACATTTTTGGCCAGTGTCTGTCTGATAGTGGCATTATGAACAATGATATTTACTGATGCGAGAGAGGCCTGCAGTTCCTTGGATGTTGTCCTTGGCTTTTTTGTGACTTCCTGGATGAGTCGTTGCTGTGCTCTTGGAGGAGTTTTGTAAGGTCAGCCACTTTTGGCCGTTTTCTCCATTTGGAGGTAATGGATCTCACTGTGGTTCTTTCGAATCCCAGAGCCTTCGAAATAGCTTTGTAACCCTTCCCAGACTGATGTATATCAATCACCTTTTTTCCTCATCATTTCTGGGATTTATTTAGACTTTGGCATAGTGTGCTACTGTGTGAGACCTTTTAGCCAACTTCATGCTGCTGAAAAAGTATTTAGGTGTTGATTTGATTGAACAGGGCTGGCAGTAATCAGGCATGTGTGTGTCTAGTCCAGCTGAACCCCGTTATGAAAGCATTTTCATAGATTTGTGGATTTTGTAACTGGGGGGGGGGGGGGGGGGGGTATATTTTTTCACACAGGCCCAGTTGGTATTGGATAACTTTTTTACTTCAATAAATAAAATTATCATTTAAAAACTGTATTTTGTGTTTACTCAGGTTGCCTTTGTTTTATGTTATATCTCATTTGAAGATCTAAAAACACATAAATAAATAAATAAAAAAATAAAATAAAATAAAATTGGTATGCGATAAATTGGTATTTTGTTTCACAAAAGCATTTGTCTTAAGATGGTTATTTATATCTTCAGCTTTAGTGTGTCAATAGGAAATATATATGTTAGACTCCCAAACATTCCTTCTGCAGAATACAATATAAGAACATATAGCCCTGCAACAGATGGCATGGCCCCCACAGAGCCCCCCACTGAACATCGAGTCAGTCTGGGATTACATGAAGAGACAGAAGCAATTGAAACAGTCTAAATAGATTGAAGAACTGTGGTGAATTCTCCAAGAAGCTTGGAACATCCTATCTGACTAACCAAGAAAAACTGTGTCCAGGTGTCTCTAGGAGAATTGGTGCTGTTTTAAAGGCAAAGGTGATCACACCAAATATTGATTTAACTTTTTTATGTTTTACTGGACTTTGTATGACATTAAGTGATAAATGAAAACTATTTATGTCATTATTTTTTGAAGAAATCCTCACTATGCAACATTTTTCACAAGTGCTTAAAACTTTTGCACTGTACTGTATATACAGTATATACGGTATGTATTATTTATTTTCCTGTAACAAAACCACAAATTAGCTTTGGATGCATAATAAAGTCTATCCTCACAAGAACAGGCAAATTAAATTTCAGTTAACTGCTGAAGATCGAATAGAATGTAAATGATTTACTCACCAACACTGTTGCAATATTAAACCATAAGATATTGATTTATACACAATGGCTTATATGACTGCTTCACATGACACATTACTCTGGCCATGATGCTAATGGCAAACTACACCGAGCCAAACAGCTTTAGTTTCCCCCAAAAGTTTTTCTCTGTCTGTGTGTTTCCTAACAGCCTGTGTTTGTAATGGACCTGTCAGGGCAATAATAATGATGAATAAGCCTCCAGTGAGAGAAAGTGTGTGTGTGTGTGTGTGTGTGTGTGTATACGAGGGAGAAAGCAAGGTGGGCAGGGCTGAACGAACTTAGACCAAACCTAGTGAAAAAGTGCGGAGATTATGAATGTGGCAGACTGTCATAAATCAAAAGGAAAGGGCTTTGCCACTGAAACAGTTTCTTTGCCATATTAAAGGGAACTGCATTATGGAGGGGTCATAGCAACCATTTGCACATGATTTCTCCCTAATGACACTATACATTTAAGTAATTTAATACTTAATTTCAATAGCATTTGTTCTGCATTTTCCAAGCATTAGTTCCGCATAACAGTCTGCCTGTCCACATTTTAGTGACACTTTTAAAGTAATTTTGAAATCAAAATGTGGTTTTGTGGCTTTTAGTTAATATCTGTTAACTTTGAGGTCATGTACTGTGTATGTTACTGTATTCCTAAAAGCTGGCAAAAATGAACGTCACACAGATATACACATTCGGTTCTGGGAAAATGAACCAAAAAAAAAAAAAAAGAAGACATCATCTTGTTCACAGGTGTGTATACAAATGTGTATCCAATCAAATGCTCTATAGAATGAATGAATGTCCCCTCTTTCTAATAGTACCTGCTGTCAGCCGGCTGTGACATAACTAAAGCCTATTTTTTTATGCATATATTTATTTTGAAGAGCAAGCACCTCAATCTGTTCCACCTCAATTTCCTGTTTCCATAGAAAATATGTCTATACAGGAGAGAAAATTGTTTGTCGAGCAATTTCATTGTTGTTGTTTTTTTTTGTTTTGTTTTTTGTTTTTTTATGCCAGGCTGTTTAGATTTTTTTAGACTTCTATTTGTTGAAATGGATATGACATTTCTGATAAATACAGCGCAATATTGCCCATCAGCCATCTTGGTTCCATGATGATTTTTTACCCATTCATATTGTCCATAGGCTTTTCATATAATCCTTCATAAAAGAGTTGTAAGCCGTGAACCAAACCAACCAGCTCTGAGGGGAATCACGACATACAACCTTTGATTTGAAAAAAAAAAAAAAAAAAAAAAACATATTTGAAAATTAGACAAAAATATATAAGGTACAAGACTGTGTACTTAACATATTTCATGAGCACATAAACTGCAATCCCATGAAACATTGCAAATGACGTAACCAAAATAAAAACGACTGAATAATTTGGCACTATTGATTTAAAGTTGTTGATTATAAGTATATAACCATACATTTTAAGTTTATTGCAAAATATTCAGATATATGCAAATAGTAGTTTGAGAGTGTAGAGAGATCAACTCATTCACAGTGTGTTATGGAGGTGGGCGGTCACTGCAGAGCTCTTTTGGTATGCTTTGTTCACCATGATTTTGTGATTTGTGGATTTCTCTTCAGGATTATGTTTAGTGTAGTTCTTTGCCAGGAGTTCTGCTATTAAACAGTTTTTTTTTTCTCCTTTAAATACATTGAAGTAACACAGACTGATGGCTTCAACAGAAGCATATACCATCGATTGACAACCTAGGGGCTCACGGTAGGTCTGTCTTTTAAGGTTTATAAGTTACTGTATGGTTAATAATCAGTTTCCCTTTTGCCTTTGAAAAATAAATAAAAAAAATGGTATTTTTACTCCCGGAGATTCTCAGTAGATTCTTGCTGGGAATTAGTTTTGCATAGAATACACTGCCCAAGAACCAGCCAAACAGACAGGATGAAACTGTCTGACTGATGCAACATGACCAACCACTTTTGTTTTTACATGCTGTTTATGGACGGTTTTATTTGTAATAGATTATTCTGCAATAATCTATAAATTATATATTCAAAATAGTGTGCCAGTCTCTACGATTGGTTATGCACGAAACAAAAATAGTGGATAATGTGTTTATTCTTTGTGGTTCAGAATATCAGAAAAAGTAATAAGTACTGATTATTTTCAAAGACAGAAAACAAAGAAGAATACATTGTGTTATTGTTTGTTAAGTGCCTAAAACAAAATTAAATTCTAAAAAAAAAAAAAAAAATCAAAGAAATTGCTTATTAAATCAAACCAAATTTTTCGTTTTTCTTTCTTTCTTTCTTTCTTTTTTTTTTTTTTTCCTGGGAGAACTGATATGTATGCCCTTACATAAAACCAGCTTATCAGGTTTGAGTTTACCAGACTGAGAAAGTTCTTGGCAGTTTTTTGGTGAGATCTGTATTAATGATGATTCTAAAGCAACATGTCAAGAAAATGTCCTGGGCTGCATTTCCCAAAAGCATCATAAGCCTAAGTAGATCGTAGAAACCATGGTCTCTACGATCAGCTTAAGCTTACGATGCTTTTGTGAAACACAGCCCTGGTCATATTAAATCCCAAATCAATATACAGAAAGAAAATGTAAATATGACATTATATTTTGCATAAAGAAAATAACACCTACATTTAGGACCACTGAGATTGCTTTGCATTGTGACATTATTTTCAGGACACTTAAGGACTTACATTGTGATAATGAGAATATCATAATTACCATCTTTTTTGCCATTGCAGTAATGAGAATTGGTTGTAAAATGTTAGTGATGCAATATAAAACAGTTTACCAGACACAGAGACGGTTTAGAGGAAATCATATAAAACACGGCCTGGCGATTGACACCACATTCATTTAACACCGTGATATTTACATACCCTGCTTTCCTCATCATGACAATTTCTTTCATCCTCAGCCCAGCTTTGCCATTCTTAAAAACCCCTTGGCATTTTAATAGAGCCTCAGTAATGTGTTTCATTGGTCAATTATTTCGGGATGACAACAATGCAAATCAATGCTTTATTCCTTTGTGAGCGTCCGGACAAAATTTCACTGAAAGCAATTCCTAAATAGGATTCAAATCAATTACCCAAGTAAGTCCTTTCTTGTCAATGGAAAGTCCAATACTTCGATAACTCAGAGAGGTCCTTTGATAAATTAACACCTTCTGCCTTGCACTTTATAGCTGCAGAGTGTCTGCTTTATAGTGCAAAATATATTATTTATCACTCGTCTGTTTATTTATTTAGAGATTCTCAGCTTATTCAATTACAGAGATGGACAAGAGGAGAACTCCTAAACCAGTTGTGTCTAATGAATTATTCTTCAGTAACTAAGGCTGCTTTCCCTCAGCAACATTGCAGAGCATAGCACTGTGAGTAGTAGTTGCAGCTGTTGACCACTGTTACCATTTTATTTTTGGGTGAACTATCACTTTAAAGGCAGAGTTCAGTTAGTGTACTGAAGAAAGATTGTTTGAGGATCAAGTCCAAGTTGTTGATCTGATGGCCATCTGTGCTGACTGTGGAACAGTTGTGTCTTTCCTTTATTGTTAGTGTTGCAAGACTATTATTTATATCTGGCTGTGGCTGCTCAAAGAGTGGTCATGCAAACAGGACAGGTCATATGATTTTACTTACTCATGCTTTTAAAATCAGGTCCAAAGCTTTAATATGCAGAGACATGCCTTAGTTTACTGGGAAAGGATGCTGTATTCATGGGCATTGAAATTGAATTGAAGGAATGAAATGAAAGTGAGTGTAAGGCGATTCTTCTTTCCACCTGCCTTTGAACATTTAAGCTGTACTGCTATCTGCTGAAAGAAGTTATGAAGATGAACATGCCCTAGTAAGGCTTTCTTTAGTTAAATGATTTTGCCGTTTTTGACCTTCGTTGAGTTTTCTGTCAACTGTCAGTTGACAGTTGAGTAGTCAAAGGAGAATAGACCTCTGCCAGAAAAGTGCAGTTCACATTACTTACAACATATGTGAACTCACTACCACATCAACATTGTATATTCTCTATCTGACATGCATTTTTTTTTTTTTTTAGATGTTATCATTACACAAAATACGAAAGTTGTCTTTTAACCCCAGTAATTTTTTTTTATTTTTATCTATGTTGCCAGATAATGTGTACTTTGTGTATGTCAAAAATATCCTCAGTTAATTTTCACAAAATTATTTGTTTGAGAAAAAAAAAACAAAAAAACAATGAAAATCTAAAGTTATGGTTTACTTTTTGTTCATTTCATTTAGTTAAGTTAGTTTGGCAGGAAATTAGTTTTTCCACTTGTGCAAGCAATTCGGGTTCAGCTTTTCTAGCGCATGACATCACCTACATGCAAACTGACCAATGAGAATGAAGAACAATGATGCCGATTCATAGCAATAGAGTCTAGATGCCAAATCTGCTGTGGATCCGCTTGCCTGAATCCCTCCGTAACTGAAACAGATAGCATAAAACTACAGTCGTTTGCCGATGGAATAATTTGAGGACAAAGACATACGTATTTCTAACATTTTATTATGTACATTTTATTTACAGTATGTTACACCTACAATGACAATGAAATTTATATTAATGTTAATACTAATTAAGTAAATCCCCTCACTCTTTCTCTAGAATGGCTCGGGTATGCAGAGCATTAGCAGCTTATATAGACCACACGCCGTTGCTCTAAGAATGTTTTACCTGGGGTTACCTTAACAGGAGAGACACCACAAATTGCTCTATTACACATTTTGGTATCCCTCTTTGGTAACACTTTATTTTACAGTGTCCCTGTTACAGTGTAATTACCTATGTAAGTAAATAATGTAATAACATGTAATATAATGTAATAACATGAAACAACATGTACTTTATACGTAATTAAGTTATGGAACAGCATGAACTTACACATTGTAATTATGTATGTGTAATAGACAATAATTATTACATGTGTGTAACAGGCCGGTCTTGTTACATACCTATTTGTGTAATAGGAAGATCTTGTTGCATACATTGAACAGACAAATCTTGTTATAAAACATTGGTATTTGGGCAGGTTTTGCATGGTCAAATACTATCACAACTGTTAAAAAAAAAAAAATAAGAAAAAAAAAAAAATGTCCACATAAATGATTTTAAGCAGCATAGGTCTATTGTGTGTATGAGTATAATTCAGGTTGTTAAAATTGGTTTTGCTGTTTAACTGTTGCATTTTGTTCCAAGTACAAATTATATCTGAAGAAAATAAATAAATAAATAAATAAAAAACATTACTGATTTAAGTATATAGTCCTCCACTGAACTTCCACCAGCCTGTCAGTCTAGAGACAGAGAATCAAAAAATATAACATTTTAGCACACCATTACACAGCAGCATGCATGTAATGGCTTCATACTTACTCTTTTTTTAAAAAGTAACTAAATATTATGCCCCATAAAGTGTCAAGATGCATTTAAGTGTATGTTTTTCAGTCTCCTCTAGCAGTGTCTGAATACACTGCACAAGTACGGCAAAAAAAAAAACATTGAAATATCAAAGTAAAGAATTTAAAAGTATTATACACCAAGTTATGTGATCAAGACTGTACTTGAGTGTACTTCATGTGTATCTACATACCTTAACTAACTGTGCTTAAGTTTACATTTTCTCACAAGTACACAGCTGAATACATATAGTTTTATTTTGGCGCTGACGCCTCATTGAACCGCTTTATTACGTGACCATTGTAATGATGTTGCACTGAATCCTGGACATCGCCTGTGAAAAAAACGGTACATGATGGAAGAAGTGCTGCTTGATTTTTGCTTATAGATAAACTTGCGAAGACGGTTGAAATGTGGACTGAAAAAATTAAGGTTTGTTAAATGCAGTGATCTGACTGCGTAAACAGATTGTATTATAGTTTGTGTACTGTAATGACAGAATCCTGCTAATCTTTCAAACTAACTAAATACTAGCAGCAGGAGAAGAAAACAATTCAGACAAATATAGAAAAACTGAGTAAAAATGATTAAACTTTTAGAAGCACTGTAGTCCTAAATCTAATTTAAGTCAACAAGTGTATCAGCTGTCACATGGTACAATACAATTCTAGCTTATATATAAACAAGTTATGTATTATAGCCAAATGTTTTCTCTCTGTCAATACAATATTGTCTACAAAGGAAAATGTTGTTTAGTTAGTAGCCCCAACTTCATATAAAATTAGGTGTTTACTAAACCATGGATTTACCATTATTTAATAGTTAATTAATGTTGTCCTAAAACTATAGATTGGTGAATATGACAAACAGGTCTGTTTCATAGTTTTCCTTAAAATAAAAGAGAGAAAAAAAATTATTGCTGTCTATTATGCTGTTTATTATGCAACATCTGTAATGTGTCTAGATGTTTTACGTTTTGGTTTATTTATTTTTTTATTGGTACCTTTAATGTATTTTGTTGTATTTTGTCTTGATTATGAGAATGTACATTTATTTATTTTAAGATAAAACCAGCTCCCTGGAGCTGCAGCACCAAAATTAATGGCTTCAGAAAAAAATTAAATAAAGAAAAAATAAAGAAAATGTTATGTTTATTTATATTTCAGAAGGCCGTGGCTGGTAAACCCAAAGCTTTCAGTGAGAAAACTTTGCTGTCAATGTGATGTTATAATAAAGGTTTTATATCCTTAAATACATTTGTGCATGTCTTGTTCATTAATGTCCATGTCATGCCAGGCAGGTGTATATGTAAGTTCACTTAAATCTCGTATTAGCATCTATTGAGATGTATACTACTGAGTTAATTTAAACTTAAGCACAGCTTGTTAATGTATGTAGTGACACGTGAAATACACCTAAGTACAATCTACATACACTTTATTTTACAGTGATTAATACTGTGTAATATTGTGTAATTGTAATGTAATTATGAGGCTATTACATATATTTAGCTGTGTACTAGTGAGCCAATTTAAACTTAAAGGTGCACTCAGTAATATTTTCCTCAATAAAATAGTTTTACTCCTAAAGTAATGAATTGTAATTTTGAAACATATGTTTAAAATTATGAGCACTCACATGAGATGAAGACTCCAGTCATATATAAACTTATAAAAATCACTTAATCTTTGTAACTGCCCTGTTATTGGACATTTTCACTCTTAGATTAAATTAATCATGACCAACTTCGAATAGTCAATTTCAACAATGTCCTCTGTAACTGAAAACTACTGATTTTGAATAATGCTGCATCCAAGCCCCTAGGTGTCAGTGTAAGCCCAAGACACCATGCATAAAAAATTACTGACTGCACCTTTAAGTACAGCTTGTTAAGGTATATAGTTACACATATAGTACACTTAAGTACAGTCTAGATACACTGTTTTACAGTGATTCATACTATGTAATATTGTGTAATTTTAATGTAATTATAATGCTATTGCATGTAACAACATTTGTCTGTTCCACATATTTAACAAGATATTCCTATTATGCAAATAGCTATGTAACAAGACTGGCCTGTTACACACATTTAATAATTCTTGTCTATTACACGTACATAATTACATTGTGTAAGTGCATGCTATTCCATAGTTAATTAAATTTTAAGTACATGTTGTTTCATGTTATTACATTATTTAGTATGCTGTACTTACTTACACTGTAATTACACTGTAACAGGGACACTAAAATAAAGTGTTACCATTTTATTCTACATCATGATTTATTTATTTATTTGCTGCATCTTTAATACAGTAATTAGATGTTGCTGTTAACTGATAAACTGTATTAACAGTTTTGCAGAACATTTAGAAAATATGAATGTTACCATATGGCAACTCTGCACTGCAATGGAATTGCACAAATTTTCATAAACAGTGACATGTATTATATTGTTGCAGTTATGAATTATTTGGAAATGTTTACCACAATGAACTTGCATTTCTGCATAAATAACAGAATCATGATTTGAACATCTACTTTTCAGACAAAAATTAATGGCTACAGCAATGTTGTATGAAAAGGGCAAGAAGAGTACACTGAACTATTCTGAATGATAACAGTGAGGATGAGTTAAACTGTAGGCTTAAGTGACTAAGAAAATGGCTTTTATAATTGAAAAACATTGAAAAACACATGATAATGTCAGGGACTCAATCCACACAAGTTTAGTTGTGAAACCAGGTGCGAAACAGTTTAACGAGAAATCACAGGTTAAACAGGGTAAACACGGTGAATGAATACATAGATGAAATGACACAGGCAATCAGTACAGTGGAGGATATACTCAGGTAAGTAAGCAGGTAGGTTACGGTAAGTAGACTTCTCAGGGTGACGATAGAACGTCAAGGTGAGTATCCAGGTAAATACAGTCCATAGTACCTTGGAGGAAGAATCAGGCAGAGAAACTGGTAACAATATAATGTTCAATAAGGGAACTCGTCAGGCCTCGAATAAACTTGAAAGAAGGAAGGAAAACACTGCATGGGAGCAGCGCGGTCAAACAGTAGTCCTAGGTGTGAACTTAGGTGAACGTGGCCTATTTAAGCAATCCTTGATGAGTGAGCTGATTGAGTGCAGGTGTGGTGAATTAGAAATTGGGTGAAGAGGAGCGGAACACTGAGGGAGGTGGAGAGCCCGAGGGAGGCATGACAGATAATGATTCTTACATTGTTTTTAGGAGTTCAAAGTGTAAGAATAAATTAATTGATTATAGAAATATTAATTAATTTCAAGGCGAAATTGACATTTAAAAAATAAATAAATAAATAAATATTTGGACTATTGGGTCAACTGCTGTAGTATAGAGTTACCATTTTGCATTTTCCTAAATATTTTTATTTATTTATTTATGTCAGAATGTGGAAACATATTCCATCATTAGAACATACCATACAGGGATATGCATGATATAGGGCTGTTGATTTAACGAGTTTAAGTAGCGTGATTAATTATATGGAGAAAAAAAAAATATACTTCTGACCTATATGTAAATTATATAACAAGTACTGTTCCCAGCATTGGAGCACTTCAACCTTGGTGTACCACCTTTATGTTTTTGTGAATCTTTGTCAGTAGGAGGCAGTCAGCGCAACTCCAGCTGTACAGGCAACATGCCTCCTCGAAACAACAAGAGCAGCACAGTCTTCCACAGACAAGCTTTTGACAGCCAGACCAAGCACAACAGATAGAAGGACTCTCAAAACGCATTTTTCAAAGTTTCAAACTATGTTTAACTTGATCCAGCATCCTACAAATACAGTGCTCATGACTAGAAATGCTGAAAACTAATGAGACACAACGCAACCAAAGTGAGATGCTCCAAGTTCAAGTTCGTTCCAGTTCATAGACCAACAATTAAAAATACCACAGACTGAAGTAATAATAGGTTTATGTTCACTGATATGGAATTAAAACAAACAATATTTGAAACAAAGTATGTAGATGATGTTATGTCTTTGAATTATCTGAATTATAATATTTATTTATTTTATAATTATTTTAATTATTGCAATTATTTTTATTAGGAGGCATTTTAAATATTGATATGCGATTAATACTGCACATGTAATTAAATTGATAACAAATTTTAATCAATTGACAGCCCTAATTATAAAACGTATAGTTTCAGTGTTGGATGCTGATTGTTAAATAAAACGTTCCAGCCATGCAAAAAAAAAAAAAAAACAAAAAAAAAAAAAAACAACAACACAATATAGTAATAGCCTGGGTCGAATATTAACACTTGCCAAGCACAAATTCATAAAATTGGCTTTGGTGAAAAGTTTACTCATCAGTAAGCCTGTATTTTATTAGGTACTACAACTTTACATAGCTTAAGTCGAATTGTAAGAATTATATAATTTAAGTGACAATAAGCATATCAAAATAAGTTGTTTATTAAAGAACACAGCTGTTGCAATTTGCGTGTCTGCTAATAAATTCTACTTGAGTGGAAAATTTACCACCAGGATTGTGTTTTTTTTTTTTTTTTTTTTTTTGAGAACTCCATGTGGCAGCACATGTGTAATATTCCAGTAATCCACCAAAAAGAAAATAGAGTTTGTATTCACTTTTTTGTTCCTTTATTTACATCCCTTAGTTGAATGATTCCTTAAACCATGTGGCTTGTTGAGGAAAGGTGTGCTAGTACTTTTTTAAGGGAACAGACTGGTGGATGATACAATTGGAATAAAATCCAATGAGTTTAAACTGAAAGAGGGACCCAAGGCAGATATGTGGACCAGAATATCATAGAGACTCAGGGGTGGACTATTGGGTGGGCTTAGGCCAGTAAGTAACCACCATGTAACCACCTAGCAATCACCCAGAATACTAGATAACCAACTAAAAACCGAACTGAGCATCTTAGCAACCAAATAGCAACACAATTTTCAGCAGGGAAATGATAATAAATTATAATAAAAATTACAAATACAATTTTTAATGTATATATAATTTCATTTTATACAATGTAAATATAATGTATATATATATATATATATATATATATATATATATATATATATATATATATATATATATATATATATATATACACTGGCGGCAAAAAGTTTGGAATAATGTACAGATTTTGCTCTTATGGAAAGAAATTGGTACTTAATTCACCAAATTGGCATTCAATTGATCACAATGTATAGTCAGGACATTAATAACGTGAAAAATTACTATTACAATTAAAAAAAAATTCAGAACTTCTTAAACTACTTCAAAGAGTTCTCATCAAAAAAATCCTCCACATGCAGCAATGACAGCTTTACAGATCCTTGACATTCTAGCTGTCAGTTTGTCCAGATACTCAGGTGACATTTCACCCCACACTTCCTCTAGCTCTTGCCATAGATGTGACTGTCTTGTCGGGCACTTCTCACACACCTTACAGTCTAGCTGATCCCACAAAAGCTCAATGGGGTTAAGATCCATAACACTATTTTCCAATTATCTGTTGTCCAATGTCTGTGTTTCTTTGTCCACTCTAACCTTTTCTTTTTGTTTTTCTGTTTCAAAAGTGGCTTTTTCTTTGCAATTCTTCCCATAATGCCTGCACCCCTGAGTCTTCTCTTTACTGTTGTACATGAAACTGGTGTTGAGCGGGTAGAATTCAATGAAGCTGTCAGCTGAGGACATGTGAGGCGTGTATTTCTCAAACTAGAGACTCTGATGTACTTATCCTCTTGTTTAGTTGTACATCTGGCCTTCCACATCTCTTTCTGTCCTTGTTAGAGCCAGTAGTCCTTTGTCTTTGAAGACTGTAGTGTACACCTTTGTATGAAATCTTCAGTTTTTTGGCAATTTCAAGCATTGTATAGCCTTCATTCCTCAAAACTAAGATTGACTGACGAGTTTCTAGAGGAAGCTGTTTCTTTTTTGCCATTTTTGACCTAATATTGACCTTAAGACATGCCAGTCTATTGCATACTGTGGCAACTCAAAAACAAACACAAAGTCAATGTTAAGCTTCATTTAACAAACCAAATAGCTTTCAGCAGTGTTTAATATAACGGTGTGACACCACGCCAGGGTTCGTGTGTGGAAATGAGGAGACTTTTATTCTCTTTCTTTGGTGTGCAGCGTATGCACTTTTTGCTGGCTTTTCACTCTGTCAATGATTCACTCTCAAAATAAACATAAACTTCTTCACAATACTGAGTGGATTAAACACTCAATATAAACCGATGCCAACGCTGCACACTTATTCTCTCTCTGCCTCTCTGTATATTTTGGCCACTTTTTAGGCCTCTCCCCCACTATCACTGTAACAAGAAACAGCTGTTAGGAATCATGTCAACCAGCTTGACAAGCCACACCACTCCCTCTCTCCTGCAAACAGACACACGACCACGCCCCCATCACCACAATTGGCAAGGGAATTTCTAGTACCAAATTAGCAATTTAGCATGATTACTCAAGGATAAGTTGTTGGAGTGATGGCTGCTGGAAATGGGGCCTGTCTAGATTTGACCAAAAATTACTTTTTTCAAAAAGTGATGGTGACTATACTTTGTGATCAGTTGAATGACACTTTGGTGAATTAAAGTACCAATTTCCTTCCGAAACAGCAAAATCTGTACATTATTCCAAACTTTTGTATATATATACTTTTATGCTTTTAATATCACTAACTTTATGTTAAAAAAAAAAAAGTATAAATAAAAAATTCAAGATATATTCCCTAAGAACCAGTCAGGAAAATTAATCTTCTTTTATCTCTTAAATGCATGGGTGTTTCGCCAGCATTATTGCATATCTTGGGTCTCTAGATGACCCAGCACATATAGATATCACAAATTGCAGCTGAAAGAGGGCTTGGATAAGATATACAATTCATCTCTCAGGCAAATACAAGGTCTGATATTACCAATTTACATTGTATCCTCACCTGATGTGGCGCCTAAAGATGTGTGAGATCAATGCACTGGTAGTGGCAAGGATGGACACTAAGGCTAACAGTTACATCATAAAGTGGCTGGGCTTGCCGCATGTCTTTTAGACGTAGCATTGTTTGGAAGAAATGCCTTACATCTGCCATTAAAGTCCATCACCCTAGGTTACAAGCAGGAGAAGACCAGGCTGGTTTTAGAAAAAGGAATGAACAGACCAGTCAGAGAGGTCTTGTCCGAGCCATCACCCATCCATGCCCAGGTCCAAACAGGCTGTGCCTGGAAGGCAGAGGAGGTTATAAACAGGGTGGTTTCAAGACTAAAGCAACAAGAGATTGTTGGAAGAACTCAATCAGGAAGAGCAGGCCTTGGATGGAGGATGGCTCCCAAACTGTGGTCAGCAGTCTCTAAAAAACAGAAGAAAGTGATGGAAGTGACAGAAGTAAATAAGATGGGAGAGGAAGGGCATATGATTTGAGCAGTCAGCCAGTAGCAGCAAGGGCGTTGGACAGTTTGGGAGGGTGCATCTAATAGAGTTTTAGGATGGGCTGACCTGTGGAAGATACCCCAGGCCAGGCTAAGTTTTCTAATAAGATCACCCTATGACACTCTTCCAAGCCTTGGAAATGTGTCCCTTTGGTATGGTAAAGAGGAGATTTGTCCCCTCTGCGAGGCCCCAAGAGCAATTCTGCAGCACATATTGGCTGGGTGCAAGACTGCCTTGGCTTAAGGATGGTACAGGTGGTGGCATGTTCAGGTACTGTGAAAGCTGGCAGAGATCCTTGAGATGTGTAAAAGAAATGCCAACAAAGGCCATCATGCCCCTCAGAGGAAGTACATTGAGTTTGTTAAAAAGGCATGGCATGGAGGGAGGAAAGGTCAATCCTGGCACATGGAAGTGATTGGCCAATGATGGTTGACCTTTGCCAGCAGCTAAAATTTCCTTCTGAGATTGCCATTACCTCTTTGAGGCCAGACATAGTGTTATGGTCAGCATCAGCTAGGAAAGTCATAATAATTTAACTTACTGTCCCATGGGAAGGGGGACTGGAGGAAGCCCATGAGAGGAAGAAGCTAAAATATGCTGATCTGGCTGCCAAGTGCAGGGAAAATGGATGGAGGGCTGCTACTTACCCTGTGGAGGTCGGATGTCGAGGGTTTATTGGAACATTGGTTTAAGGATAGGCACTGGATGGGTGGTAGGCAGAGATGGATAGCTTGTATTTTTTTCTAACAGAGAAGAGGCCTTGGATGTAAGGTAGATCTACTCATGGGGGTGGGGTGTACTGAACCCTAGTTATATGGTATGTCTTGACAGGAAAAGAGGGAATATGTTGATGGGAAAGCAAGAACGACAGGCAGTCGAAAGGATCCGGTGTCCAGTTGAGAGGGGTGGCAGGGAGACGTTCCTGACTGCTGCCCCACCACCAGTAGATATTCCGGGATTAATGGGGCGAAACATCTGTGATAGGTGACTCCTGGCTGATGACCCCATACCTGGATAATTGAAGGCACCAGCGCAGGTGTGCAAGGCAGTAATGTCCAGCAGGTTTAGACACTTACCTGTGCATCTGAGATCTACAAAATGCCCATTAAGTGTCAAATTTTGGAAGCTTTTTCAAGACAATTATAAAAAAATAGAATAGAATAAATTATGTTTAAAAAAAATTATTTTGTGCATACCAAAGAAATGTTGCAACAAGTGATAGAACGTGATTCATTATAATTTTATGAGACGTAACTGGCTGTCAAACATATTTTGAGCAACACATAACACATAAGCATCACACATATATTTTCTCTGGCACTTTTTTGATGCAAAACAGACGTAGAAGTCAATGAGTTTGAAAATACAGTAATTATTAGATTATAATTATTATTATTATTTTAATTAAACTATTATTAGAAATAATCATAAAAGTCTTATTTATGGAAGCGCAAATATAAATTGCGACACTTTTACAAATCTCGGGTTACTAACGACCCTACACTTCTGGATATTAAACAATTAAAAACTTTTGTATGTATTTATTTATTTATTTAATTTACTAATTATAATTAATTAATGTATTGTCACACTATTCACAAGAGAACATTTGAGGAATACTTAAGAGGTGGGGGCATACTTCCAAAAAAGTGGTACAGGGGTGGAATGAGATCCCATATCACTAAAGACCTAAGGAATGCATTTAAGGGTTAAAGATGTAGATATTTTTACTGCAAAACAAGACATTTAAATATTATTATTATTATTATTATTATTATTATTATTATTTTGCAAAGTATCTACGGGATCCATGGCATCATCATCTTGTTTTGCTGCAGTTTGTGTGTGTGATTTTGTGTTCTCACAGTTAGTCTCCATGTACACATACAGTACCTGTCATCATCTCACTGTTCTCATCTGTGTCTGTCTTCATTCTCCCTCTGTATTTCAAGCTGCATTTCATCTTCCTGCTAGTCTCTAGTGAATGACAGATGAGAGAGAAGACACTGAGATGGAGCCGATGGGGAGGGAAATGAAAAGTAATGTGGAAGTTAAGACAGACAGGAAATGGATGAGAGGCAACAGGAAGTCATTGATGGGTAAAGAGGAAATGGGGCATCCATAACACAGTAAACAAAAAAAAACAAAAAATGAGAGATTGAGATGATGAGTGAAGGATCTGGAGATGAATGGAGGAAGAGAGGAGGAAAAATGAAGGATCTTAGCAGTGTTTGTCCTACCAGTGCTCTGCTAAGCAGATAAAGATAAATGAGTTGTGTGTGGAGGGGACGCTCGATGAATACAGGGCTGCGCTAAAGTCATTTAATTCTAATTACTGCTCTTTTACCATCTGGCAAGAACGCTCAGGTGTGTCATACATATGGTCCTTCTTGATTGCAATGGCCTGTTGTCAGCTCATGAGTCCCAGCAGTGTCACATGACCACAGGAAGTGGATTGTTGAACAGACCCTATTACGCTCATGTTGCCAGACATTTGACTATCGAGATAAAGTCTGGTACACTTTGTACACTTATCCTGTATAAGAACTGTCCCACTTTGTTTGTGTGGAATTTATGTGTGGATTTATCTGAAATAGTCTAGATTGCTGTACAATCGCCGAAAAAAACAAATATATTAAAATAGCTGCACTGCAACCAGCTAAACACAAAACACCATGGAAACGTGTTAAGAATTTGAAATCAAAATGTCAGCTCATCCCTGAAAGTAATCAGTATTGATTTTTTTACAGATATAGCACAGAAAACAAATCAGAATATAAGGGTTTTGCTTGTAGTTTTTGATCTAAATTCTAAATATCTTTTGGAGATTTTATGCGACTATTCTCAAATGTGTTTATTACAACCTGATAGAAACAAGCTATGTTGGCCGGCTCTGTAAATTGCCTTTGGCTTATTACCTTACCATAATTATTATTATTATTTTTATTTTTTATTACAAAACAGTCCACAAGACTTTAAAGCAAAACAATGCATCTATATGTTATATGTTTTATTTTATGTTATTTTAACTTATCTTTTATTTTATCTTATCTTTATGTTATCTTATGAAACTACTATTTGAATATATAGTCTAGTCAAAAAAGAGTTAATAAAGTTGACATTTTATAAAGATGTATAATTTGTCAACATTATGAACAATTTTGAACAGCACACTATATAGTAAATGTGAACTAATTTAAGCAAAGTAAAGTCAAACCAATGGGTGGGGTCAATGAGCATCAACTGGTTAAAGGAAAGTTAAGTTCTATCGACAGCATTTGTGACATAATGTTGATTACCACAAAAATTAATGTCAACTCATCCCTCCTTTTCATTAAAAACAGCAAAAATTGAGGTAACAGTGTTCTTTGGGGCACTTACAATGTCATTTTAGGGTTTTAGGGTTTGTTGGC
This sequence comes from Myxocyprinus asiaticus, assembly GCF_019703515.2. NCBI lineage: Eukaryota > Metazoa > Chordata > Actinopteri > Cypriniformes > Catostomidae > Myxocyprinus > Myxocyprinus asiaticus. The sequence goes on from NC_059393.1 coordinate 4,582,260, forward strand.
ATTACATCGTCATGGTAATGAAGTTGTAAAATTGGCTATAACCTTACACTGAAAAGGTTAGTAAGCGATTTTATCACACTAAAATCATGTTCACACGCATGTCCTTTATATCTTGTGGCTATACTTTTGAAACAGTGAGTATTTAAATGTTAAAAAATTGGCCCCCATTCACTTCCATTGTAAGTGCTTCACTGTAACCCAGATTTTTGCTTTTTTTAAAGAAAAGAAGAAACGGGTTGAACATAATTTTATGCCATTATGCCACAAATGCTTTCGATTGAGCTTAACTTGCATTGAACCAGGAACTAATCACAATCAGTTCCATATATAAATATTTGCTGAGAAAGGCCCTCAAATAAAAATAATTGAATATATAATGATTAAATATTTCTAAATAGTTATATTTAAATAATTACAAATATATTTTATAAATGTATTGTAAATATAACAATTTAGACAATTTAAATGCATTACATTATTGTGGCAAATGAGTAAAGCATTGATAAGACAATACAAAAAGTGGCTTTGTATGTCAATATATTATGTATTTCCATGTATTTCCTATCGTTGGTCTACAATCCACAGCAATCTATTTTGCAATTTGTTAATCTGTCCAAAATAGATTTACAATAAGGGCTTTTCTAAGGACACGTTAATGTACACAGGCATCAGACAGACACTTTTGGAGTGTCTCACTTTGGTTGCATCGCATCATAAACACAGCGTTTTTAGGTCTCTGTGTCAAGTAAAACGTAGTTTCAAACTTAGAAAACACGTCTCGAGATTCGAAATTCAGAACTGCGCTCTGCCCAGCTGTTTAAAGGCAGGAAAGCTTTCTCATCTTGTGCTGTCACTAGTGTCAAGCAAAACAAGTGTGGTTTGTTATCCGTACAGCTGTTGGTTGCCTAAGCAGCTGGAGTTTTGCTTAATGCCCCCTGCTGAAAACAGGTGTTACTTCAAGTTTGAATTGCTCCTATGACAGTAATACATATATATATATATATATTTTTTTTATTTTTTTATTTTATTTTATTATTTTTTAAGTGTTACTTTTTATATAATTAATCGGACTGAATTAACACGTTAAATCAACATCCCTAGTAAAAAGAAATTTTTTTCTCTGAACTATATGTAGATTTGTATTTATTTATAGGCTAACAGTTAAGAAATATGGATTTCAAAAGAATAACTTAATCATGATTAACCTCATGATTTTCAACAACATTATCACACAGGATGTCTACATGTTGTTTCCGAAAGTTTCAGAACTTTAGGATCGGCCACATTATGCTGACTCACTGGGTGCTTCTCATTTCTTAAATTATGCATCCTCATTTCCTCACTCCTCCGTCCTCGAGCCTGTGACCCAAAGTCTGTGGTCAAAGTCTGCCATCATGAAGGACATTTCAATTCACTAAATGCACCATGAGGAGGTGAAGATGGAGCATGAAGGAAGTTTACAGAGGATACTTGAGCGAGGAAACACTGTTGCATCCCATGCGGAAGACTTTTTGGTTGAAGCACCTGACGTACGTATACATTCCTCTCCCCTTTGCAAAACTTCGCAAAAGTTTTAATTTAATATTTAAAATTTGCAGTTGACATCAGATATCAGACATGTTTTGCATCGGCTGCAGAAACACGCCAGGAGTGTGGGAGACCTGGGTTTGCATGGAACATTGAAACCAGGAAGTAATCACGTTAGCATAATCAGTGACGAGCATGCTACAGGGGTTTCATTTTTCCCTCTAACATTAAATTTTTACTCTACTGATCGTTAGGCTTAGGTTTGGGTTTGGGGTTCAGTTTATAAAACATGCATTTCTCTTCACTGTTTTACAGCCTGTTCAGCTAAAAACATCTGGCTTCACAACTCCCTTTTGGCACCCCTCTGTGGACATTTCACCCAGAGAAAGAGCTCACACACCTAATAACACTTACTACTTTGGCCACTGGGTGTTTCACATTTTGAAAAGCACAGACCTATTTTAACTAAAGAAAAGTCAACCAACTTTTCCAGTTTGACTGTGAGATCAGTCTGTTTTTGAAACAAATTGAAACAGTAACAATGTGAAATGTGAACCTTCTTTAAACTATTTTTGCACTTTTTTTTTTTTTATTTTTTTTTTTGTGGACACCCTAGCACCCTTGTGGCCCCCTGTGGGTTCCTGGAACCCAGTTTAAAAGCTCTTGATATAAGTGACAAAAATTGACATTGGACTGTCGCTGATGAAAAAACAAAAAACAAATTCCTATGTTATACTTTTGTTTTAGGTGTGTGTGTGTTTAACGTTATAGTAGTTGAATGGGTTGAGAATACTGATTCTTGTTGATTTTAACTCTTGAGATAGTGACCATAATCCATCACTCGTATGGTCCAATTATCCAACTCAACCACATATCTAATCTTCTTCGATAAAACGTTGCACTATCACCTGCATAATAAAGTTCCTTGTTTCGGCTCTACTTGTCGAGCATTCGTATCAGTACGATGACGATTCCGAAGCTCGAGGGGCGATGAAAGACTTTAAGAAACGTATTCATTTTCTACAAGGGCATTATTGATTGAGGTTGAGGCAGAAAGACAGTAAGTAATTAAATGGAACAATTGCTGGGTGTAAAATTAGCCTTCATGTCGTTAGAGTTGGATGAAGAGAGGGGAGGGGAAGAAAGTGCTGTCTGCAGTGACTGATGACTGAGGAGCAATTAAAAGGCGAGAAGGAGCTGGTGGAGACGTGCTGCCTGAGCGGGATATAGATTTATCTGAGATAATGAACTCCTCACCCTCCATTGATCTGTGGGGACGAGATGAAGGTTCTGCAAACTCAAGACCTCGAGAAGAAGACAACAAACTCCTCCAGATGGCCATTTTGTTTGTATTGATGAACATAGATATAGAGGATCATGCTGCAAAAACTTTCTCAATCAGTATTTTTGTCTTGTTGTTCAAGTTCAAGTTCAAGCTTTATTGTCCTCAAAAGGCAATTTGTGATGTAGACAGCAGTACATAACACAGGCACATACTATATAATAAAAACACAAAAACAATTACAATAAATCATTTATGAAAGTGGTAATAGCTGGAATAAAAGCGTATTTGTATATATTGAACTTGCACTGAGGAAGTTTGTATCTCCGTCCAGAGGGAAGCAACCAAAACTCATTGGACAAAGGATGACTAGGGTTAGAGAGGACTAGCTGGGTCTTCGAAATAGCTCTAGTCACATACAATTGCGTCAGATTTGGAAGTTCAGTACCAACTATCTTAAAACCAGGATTGGTTCATATATGGTTTTCACTTTCTGCATAAAAAAGTTGCAAACTTTTACATATGCAAAATGTATTTCAAAATACTACAAAAATGGCCATTTTCAAATGTGTAGCATATATTTTCCCAAATACTACTGGAATTTGAATATGTATACAAAAATGCACAAATATATAAGTTATTATATATGTCTCGGTTACTGTTGTAACCTCTGTTCCCTGACGGAGGGAATGAGATGTTGTGTCGATGTAGTGACACTAGGGGTCGCTCCTGGGAGCCCCAAACACCTCCAGTCTTTTAGAAAAGGCCAATGAGAATTGGCGAGTGGAATTTGCATGCCACTCCCACAGACATACGGGTATAAAAGGAGCTGGCTTGCAACCACTCATTCAGGTTTAGTGCTGAGGAGCCGAGACAAGGTCCCGGCCATTTCAGCGGATAGTACAGCATTGTGGCAAGAGGGACACAATGTCTTGTTCCATCCATCATGGAACGGAGGTTACAACAGTAACCGAGACGTTCCCCTTCTGTCAATCACTCGACATTGTGTCGATGTAGTGACACTAGGGGTCCCTATAGAAAAACGCCACAACAGCTGGACCGTGTTATGTGAACTGCCAATGCAGGTGCATGCAAGCAAGCTGCTGCGTGTGTAACAGCAGGTGCATCAGTCCGCACGTAACCTCCCCAACGCCCCACAATACGTCATGTAGTTCCCCACATCCCAGGGGGGGGAAGCGACATAACTAGCATGGGAGCAGGCCATGCCAGCTGCGGCCTTTTATCTCTGTTTTCTCTCCACAGAGTATTAGATTTGGCTGGGGCCATCTAACGCTACTACATGCGCCGGGGAAGGTGTTATTTTCCTTTCCTATTCTTTCAGGGGGAAAAGACCCCGTGGAGACCACATCTTGCCCGGAGGAGAGGTAACATGTGGCAATATGTCATGTGGGCTCACTAGCCGCACATGGAAGAGGCACGGTGGTAGGTCCTGCCTGGAAAGGGAGGAGCTCTACAAACACAGCAACCGGGGGCAGAGAAGGCTCTGCCCAAGGGAGAAGCGGGTCTGCTGACAGGAAGACTGTACCACGGAAAATACATCACAGGGGGTTACCGGAGGAACCAGCACCTGTGGAGCACCTATCCCAGTACAGGGCATATTAGTATCCATAGTGGGTCCGGCTGCGAATTCCTCTGCCAAATTCACGAGCCACAGGGCTAGGGAGGAAGGACATCCAGGGTTCACGTTTCATGAACTCACATGGGAGAAGAAGTGCACATCTTCGCCTCACGGAGGGGAAAGGCGCTATACGCAAGCGATACACCCGACCACTGTTCCGTATTACCAAACTTACCTGTTCGTACCTGACAAAACACGGGATGAAACCGGCTCAACCCGTAGATTGTAATATCTCGCAAAGGTATTGGGTGTTGCCCAGCCCGCTGCTCTGCAGATGTCTGCTAGAGAGGTGCCATTGGCCAATGCCCATGAGGATGCCAGACTCCTTGTAGAGTGTGCTCGTATTCCCAAAGAGGCGGGCACAGCCTGGGCCTGGTATGCCAGAGCGATGGCATCCACGATCCAGTGGGCAAGCCTCTGTTTGGAGAAAGCGTTCCCTTTCCGCTGTCCGCCGAAGCAGACAAAGAGCTGCTCAGAGCATCTAGAGCTCTACGTGCGATCCAAATAGATGCGCAAAGCATGAAACGGACATAGCAACGATAAGGCTGAGTCTGCCTCCTCCCGGGGCAACTTCGCTTGCAGGCTCACCACCTGACCCCTAAGGGGTCATGGGAACCTTGGGCACATAGACCGGTCGGGGTCTCAAGACCATGTGAGAACACTCCGGACCGAACTCCAGGCAGGTGTCGCTGCCAGAGGACGCCTGCAGGTCCCGAACCCTCTTGATGGATTTCTTGAGCGCAGTCAGGAGGACCGCCTTCAAAGAGAGGGCTTTCAGCTGGGCAGAGATGCACCGCCACCGCCTTATCCACCTATGGGGTTTTCTCCGCATACACGTGGGTCACCCCGCCGTCGAGGGTAGTGAGAGAGGACAAGCTGGAAAGTCAAGTTCGGGCAGAAAAAGGTGCCCTCCAGGACCTCGTCAACTCGTCGTGCACTTCCGGGAAGAAGGGGACCGGGGGGGGGGGGGGGGCTGTGAATGGCACCCCGAGCCCAGGAACAAGTCATCTAGCCGCAAGGGCTCAGGGGAGGGTGGAGAGTTCCAGTCCAACCCAACACTCACGGCGGCCCAGGCAAGCATGGTGGTCAGCTCTGCATCGCCCTCAGTCTGGTCAGGCAGACCCGAAGGTGACAGCCCAGTCGAGTCCTCAGCATCCGATATCGCCAGTGCACTCTCCGATGCAGTGATCAAGGACTCATCCTGCTCACAAGCCCCGAGAGAGATGTTAGGCTGGCCGTGAGGTGAGCTGGTCTTATCTCAGAACTCGACGGGGGCAGACGAGCATGCTGGGGAACGGGAGGTCCGCGGGGAATTACCCGGCGAGATCACGCCCATTGAAATCCCCAAATCGCCTCCAGCGCCAGCCGGGCCGGCCTTGTACCCATAGGTAGAAGGCGCAGCGCGGGGGGCAGCTGGAATGGCTTTCCCTCAGAGGAAGAAAAGCCGCGACCACAATGTTGCCATGGTCATGTTCTCGCAATGAAAACACGAAGCATCCACGAATGCTGCTTCAGTGTGAGCGTGGCCCAGACACGTGAGGCAGCGCCTGTGGCCGTCGGAGGCGGAGAGATAACGACCGCATCCAGGAGCCACACAAAAACGGAAAGGCATCTTTAAGAATACGCGTCTTTAAAAAGACGTTCACGTCAATGTGTTGCTCTGATAGAGGAAAATATACTCTTTGCAGAAATATGTACTCTCTCAGTAGCGCTGTCGAAGCACTCAGGGGCGTAGTCTGCACTAAGTGTGCAGAAAGAGAGAAAGCTGCTGAAATGTGCCGTATATCCAACAGCATACGCTTCTATAAAAAATCTGAATGAGTGGTTGCGAGCCAGCTCCTTTTATACCTGTATGTCCGGGGGAGTGGCATGCAAAATCATGTAATCTAATGTTGTTAACTAAAGTTAACAAATGGAAACCTGTTATAAAGTGCAACCAAATAATACTTTGCCTCTGGGGTAAGAAAATAAGATATTTTCTCTAAAAACAAGACTTTTCATCACTGTTTTGCTTGTCAAGTAAATTTATCTAGTTTTAAACATGCTTATATATGTTTACTGGAAAACAATACAATTATGGTTCAACACTTAAGTCTAATTGCTTACTAGATTCACTTCTCTCATTTGTTAAGAGGTATTCAGATGTTACAATGGCACATGGATTAGTGCTAAAACACAACAAATGTATAAATCTTGACATATGGTTTCATGCATGTTAAATAAAGCCATAAAAGTGCCACTATACTCTGCTAAGATATTAGTCCTAAGACTTCCATAAAGTTTCCATAAACTTTTCCATAAACTTTCCATACCATCGACTGTCTTTCAAATGTGTCTTGTTTGTGGATAAAAACAAAAACAAAAAAGTTGATCTGAAAGCCAACCCTGACAAAAGAATAAAAGACTCACTTGAGGCTCTTGCTTACAGTGTGGTAACCCAAAGTTATCTTATTTGTGGTTCAGAGACAAGTGTCTGGAATACATCAGGGAAATGTTGTAATTGCATTTTTGAATCAGTGTCAGCTTCTCAAAGGAATACCTCTCCATCACAGCAGTGATATCATACGAGCCATCGGTATTCCACCCACACAGTTCAAGTGCAATACATTATGCATGTAAATTGAACAAGCATGCTAATGCAGGAACATAATGCCAGAATCAAGTTATTTTGAATTACTGACTGTATCCTTTAGCAGAAACATTTATTTATTTATTTATTTATTTTTTATTTTTTTCAGAATTGGTGCAGTACACTTCTGTTTTGTTTTAGCTCTATATCTGGGATTCGGTTGCTTAAAATATACTTTATTAAACAAATAAATGATAAGGAGTTTTCCATGGTAACACAGTTAAAGACCCTGTGAAATCAAAATGAAAGTTTTGCTTCTTTTAGTCCATATCTATTAGCTTTAGGGTCATCTATATGCCAGTGTACTTCTAAAAGTTGACTAAATTCATTTTCAGAAGATATAAGCATTTAAATTCTGCAGTCTCGCTCTTCCGGCTAGAAAGACTCAGTCAAATCATGACGTCAAACTGTACTAGAGAAACTTTGTCCAATCAAATGTGTTCTAGAACAAGAAGGCAATCGCCCCATTAATCTGCTCACCGCACATGGCTGTGTTTTCATCTGCGCTGATGGTTCTTTGGCAGGGCATTTTAAAGAGAACACAATACATGTTGTGGGGTCTTTCCAAACAGAATTTCCAATAATAATCAATAGAAGTACGTTTTGACTGACCTTTATCACGTTTCAGCCCCCTGAAGCCCTCAGAGTGGAGGGTAATTGTCTTTGAAGGGAATAGGGCATAGGGACTATCACTTCTGATTGGACGTGCTCGCGGGAGTTTATATTTAATGCAGCCATTTTTCAGAGGTTTCTTGGGATGTACATCACAAGAAAGTGTTCTTTTCTCTTTCTATTTAGTGTAGTGTGATTCAAAACATTGATATTTTGTAATGTTTTATTCGCTTGTTTCTGATTCATCTTCATGACTTGCACAACAGCTCCTGCCTCGTCATTAGTGAAGTCCGCAATGCGTTGTTTTTGTTTGTAACAGGGTCAGCTTGATCACTGTTCAGATCTTAATTCAGTGGAAAAGCGACCGAACTAGGTTGAGATTGCTCACTTTTTGTACAGTCTCTAACAGCAGCATGGTGGACAGAGGAATGTGTGTGTGTGTCTGTATGACTGCACTTATTGGCTCATTTAAAAAATGGCCCACCCCAAATTCGTGTTTCAGTAGGAAATACATCAACAGTGTAAAGTAAGCTGTGCTTTTCAAAGCACTTCACGGGGTCTTTAAAGTTTACTTGCAATGGAAGATATGTTTCCATTGTCCCATTAGATGGAAATTGGATGTTTGTTCAACTACAACTGAAAGTACATCACAAAAATGTTATATGTTTAAAACTATAATAAAAAAAAGAAAAAAAAAAAACTTTTACTGATAACTCAGTAAATAAATGGTTAAACTGATCACAGATTAGTGCAATGAAACAACAATTCCTTTAGTTTTCTCCCTCAGGAGGCTAACAGAGCTGATACAGGCCTACCTGGTTTCCTGCTAAACCAATTTACTCCAGTCGCCATACATCATTCATGAACACAATGTGCAATGTCAGTTCAGTGTGACAGTACATCTGTACAGCATCATAATGATGCCGATATGTCCATCATCTCTCTTACAATCACAAACAATAGTTAGCCTCTATCTCCCCCCGAATACAGGTCCTAAAATAAACCTATGGTGCCCACAGCTCTGAGAGTTATGAATATTGCAGGTTCAGGGATATTAATTTTTAATGGGAACAAGTATGAAGCCTCGGAGAATGCTGAACAAACACAACAAGCCTCAGAGTTTAGGTCAGATAGAAAGGAGAAGTAAATTAGAAGTGAGGTCAAAATGGCAACACCCACTCAAACTAAAAGAATTAAATGATTTACAAAGAAACCATATGTTCACCTAATTATGATTTTGTGATAAAACTAAAACCAGAGGGCTGCAAAGGCATTAAGTTGAAGCCCGAACCCGGACCATATCTAGAACGTGTGACCCGACCCGACCTGTACCATCAGATTTTGAGCCAGAAATTTGTTGCAATAGTTTGTATTTTATTTAAGCAACATAGGCTACACTAATGAAACATAATGCAGGTGTCTTGAGATGCGTTTTTAAAAATGTTTAACTTTTAAACTTTTTTAACTTGACAAGGTGTCTAAAAAATCTGAGACACGACACGACGGCCAAAGACATCTGTCCAGCACCTGTTTAAATAGAAAAACAATTTAAAAACAGTGCAAATGCACACAAAAAACATGTTTTGTGTGAACAGTCCCTAACTAGTCTCTTTGCGCTCCTCTGCAAGTGAAAGCGCATGTACGCAAACAAATTATGTTAAAATTTAAAAACAATATTATTTATTAAAATAAATGTAGCCAGGGTGTGCTGAGTGACTCCAGTCAGGCTTCCTAAGCAACCAATTGGCCGGTTGCTAGGGTGGGTAGAGTCACGTTGGGTTAACCTCCTCGTGGTCACCATAATGTGATTCTCGCTCTCGGTGGGGCACGTGGTGGATGCCGTGGAATATAGCGTGAGCCTCCACATGCGCTGGGTCTCCGCGGTAATGCGCTCAACAAGCCACTTGATAAGATGCGTGGATTGACGGTCTTAGACACGGAGGCAACTGAGAATCGTCCTCCACTACCCGGATTGAGGCGAGTCACTACGCCACCACGAGGACTTAGAGCACATTGGAAATTGGGCATGCCAAATTGGGGAGAAAAGGGGAGAAAATCCAAGAAAAATAAAAAAATTAAAATAAATGTAGCCTATATTAAAGATATGTTATATTATCAAAATATTTAAGTTAATAATAATAAGGCCACAGTGCAAAAAGTGTCAGATATTTTTGCACCCCAACCCTGGTGCAAATAATTGTAGATACTAATTGCACCCTGGTGCAAATAGTTTTAGATACCATTTGCACCCATATTTAAATACAGTATATGGGCATCACTGCAGTGTGTCTATTGTGTTTATTTAGAGTCCCACAGACACACTACATTAACCCCTACCCCTAAACCTAGCCTTAACCTTACCTTAGAAAAAAAATAACTTTGGTTTTACTACAGTAACTAGTTTTACCATGGTATTTTGTTTTAAATTTACTTCCATCCATCCATCTTCTATAGCCACTTGTCCTATGGTCGCTGGTAGTGCTGGAGCCTACCCCAGCTATCTTGGACCGAAGGCAGGGAAACACCCTGTCCATCACAGGGCAACACAGACATACACATTTACAATCTCACTCACACCTACGGGCAATTTAGGGTCTCCAATTAATTTAACCTGCATGTCTGTCTGGATTGTGGGGGAAACCGGAGCACCCGGATGAAACTCACGCGAACATGGGGAGAACTGTAAATTTACAGTAACCACAAAATTAACCATGGTTACTATATTACCACCATATTACTGTATTAACACCATGGATAACTGCATTAAATCTATGGTTTCTGCCAAAAACCATGGTTACTACAATATTAGTAATACAGTGATGCAGTCTACACACAAGCGATGCCGAGCCGTGGAAACAAGTGCAATAAACAGACCCCACCTCTGGATCAAACCCTTCTCTGCACTCCTGGACATTCACTGTGACTAAATCACTGCGATGAAATTAACATTTATATGAATTTTTATCTATTATTTTTAGTGTTAAAGGAAATATTAAGAGTGGAAACAGGAAATCAGATGGGAAAAAGAGTAGAACAAAATGCGGATTCAAACCGCGGACGCTAGGACAACAGTAAAACCTTTAAACCCCATGCTACTGCAGCAACACCTATTGTCCAGTTTGTCATATATTCCTGTGGTTTCACCAGATGATTGGGCTGAAAAAAGCTGCACTGTGTGGCAGATTGCTATTTACGCCAGAGTACAAATAGTCTATCCATACTAAGAAAGATAATGATAATAATAATAACTAATATTAATAATAATAACATATTCTTTCATTAATTTCAAACCCAAACCCAAAGTAAAACTGACATGAACTGGCCTGAAACCATTAAAAATATGAGATTATTATTTCATTCAATATATTAAGACATATACAGTAGTTTATAATGGGAACATAATCCATTTTACTGTCACAAACAAACAGTGTCTTAATCCATCCCATCCAGAAAGCACTTGGTAAATGGAAAAGTGGCATTTCTGATGAATGATTCAGTCCTTTGCATTAAACTGCCCTCTGACATCTGTGACGCCTCAACTGGGATTCATATCAGAAAGATACTCTCTCTCTCTCTCTCCGTCTCACATGTTTACTCCAGTGTAAGTCTGGCTTCTTCTCAGGAGAAGTGGCTTGGGTTTTTAACTGTCACAGACGTGCAGTGTTGAGCGGGCAGAGGTAACAGTAGGCTCCATAATAGCAGCCAAAAAAACATGAACAGCACCACACTCAGTGCAGTCAATGACTGAAGGGAACCCAAGGTACGAGGAAGCAGCTTTGCTACTATCACTGTCATAACTGAGGTAGAGCATCACCATTAAATGACAGTCCCCATGCGAAAACTTTACCATGTCTTCTGTCCAGTGAAGTATACAGCTCTCTAATGTACAGGTAGATTAAAGGTTTCAATACAATCATGACAACGTTCTACTTCATTCTTTGCTCAAGGCTAGAAAGAAGGCCGAAAAATTCAAGCAATGGTATAGTATACTGGTTGCAAACATTCAGACACTGCCCTTACAAAAAAATAGAGTTTTGATGCAAGTTTGCCGCAAAGCTCATTTGCATGTGAATATAACGAGTGGAAAATTTTTGGCAAATTTGCCAGAACTCTACATTTTTGTAAGGGCGGCCACGCTTAAGAGCAGCGGTTCTCAACCTTTTTTTTATGAACACCCCCCTACTTCATTCCTTATATAAATATTTATAAGTTGTAACAAAAATGTATTATACTCCCTCACTCCCCTAAAGTAGCGTATGAAAAATGTAATAGAGCTGAAGTAGTGATATGATAATATTTATTATCAATCTGTTTCTGTCTAAAGTACAGTTAGTGTTACTATAGTAAATTCAGTGGTGGTGACGTAGAATTCTGTGCCGAATTCAAATGGTTTCTGCTTCTCGCGCCTTGCTTCTCACTGATTCTCGCAAAGCTGCGAGTTTAAGAGCTCGAGCTTTAAGAGATTTGCACTCACGCTGCTCTGTCCATTGTGCCGTATCCATCTGCAGAGCCATACAGGTGCATTAGCCGAGGTTGTGCCTCCACCTGTGTATTTGACGCTGCTAAACCAGATACTTTAGATGCGCCACTAGACTTCAAAATCAGATGAACCACGGTACAAATGCATACCAACCCGTATAATTAAGAACCAACTGATATACTCCAAGTTTAGATAAATGTTTTAATGCAAAAAGCAACTTGGCGATAGATTTTATTATTATGACTGATAAATGCCCCCCACTTGCAACCTAACGACACCCTCTCTACTAATTTGCTCTCAGCGCCCCTTGGCATCCTTTGAATGCCACCTGGGGGGTGGTACCGCCCCCGTTGAGAACCCCTGGTTTAGAAGAACATTTAATATGAGATGCACGCTCTCTTGTTAATAACTACAGTACATGTCAACATTAACCAGTGTGACATTACATTTACATTTACATTTATTCATTTGGCAGACGCTTTTATCCAAAGCGACTTACAAAAGAGGAACACATAAGCGAATCATCTTAAGGAGTCAGTGGTACGTAAAAGTGCCCTATTACAAAGTTTCACTAGCATCAGAATAGTAGTATTCAAAACAGATTAAAGTGCAAAATAATTTTATTTTTATTTTTATTTTTTTTGTGACTGGTTAAGTGCTCATGGAAAAGATGTGTTTTTTGAAGACAGAAAGTGAATCAGCTTCACAGACAGGGTTGGAAGGGTTACTTTTGAAATGTATTCCACTACAGATTACAGAATACATGCTGTAAAATGTAATTTGTAACATATTCCATTAGATTACTCAAGGTCAGTAACGTATTCTAAATACTTTGGATTACTTCTTCAGCACTGGAAGATTGTTTCAATTGTTTTGACTATAAAAACTCTGCCAGTACAGTAAGACAAAATACACGTTAAAAATACATTCTCTGAAAAACCTAAATATCTTATGCAGTGTTGTTTCTAAAACAAGATACATCTAGTTGATCTTGTTTTAAGGATTTTTATATATTTTTACAGGAAAACAATACAAAAACTGTATTCTAATTACCAATGATTTAAATTGTAACTGTTGTGGAATTCAGTTACTTATATTTTGTATTTTAAATACATAATCCAGTTACATGTATTCCATTACTCCCCCAACCTGGTTCACGGATGGAGTTGAGAAAGTTACCAACGTGGTACGATGAAGCCAAAAGTCCGGGAAAGTGTTTTGGTGCCTCTTTGTGTTGGTACAACAAGGCGAAGTTCCTTAGCCGACCGCAGACTTCTAGTGGGTGCGGAATTGATTTTAGGTATGCTGGAGCAGACCCAGTGACTGTTCTGTATGTCAGCATCAGAGCCTTGAATTTGATCCATGCATCAACTGGCAGCCAGTGAAGAGAGACAAGGAGTGGTGTAACATGTGCTCTCTTTGGTTCATTAAAGACCAAACGTGGATCATTTGCACGAGTCTAAGTGCACATGCAGGGAGGCCTGCAATGAGAGTGTTACAGTAGTCCAGTCTAGTTATGACAAGTGACTGAACAAGAATTTGTGTGGCATGTTCAGAGAGGAAGGGTCTTATCTTCCTGATATTGTAGAGTGTAAATCTACATGATCTTGCAGTCTTTGAGATGTGGTCTGTGAAATTTAGTTTGTTATCGAATCTATCGATAGATTTCTGACCGTTTTGGAAGGCGTTACTGTAGTTGAACCCAGCTGCATGGTGATGTTGTGTTCAACAGCAGGGTTGGCTGGAAAGACAAGAAGTTTGGTCTTGGCTGGGTTAAGTTGCAGGTGGTGTTCCTTCATCCAGGTCGAGATGTCTGCCAAACAGGCAGAGATTCAAGCAGTCACTGTGGTGTCATTGGACTGAAAAGACAAGTAGAGCTGCGTGTCATCAGTGTAGCAGTGGTAAGAGAAACCATGTGCCTGAATGATGGGACCCAGTGATGTTGTGTATATAGAGAAGAGAAGTGGCCCAAGCACTGAACCCTGAGGTACCCCAGTAAGTAGCTGATGTGGCTTGGACACCTCACCTCTCCAGGCTACCTTGAAGGACCTACCTGAGAGATAGGAATTAAACCAGTCAAGCACAGTTCCTGTGATGCCCAGTGAAGAGAGGGTGGTGAGTAAGATCTGATGGTTGACTGTGTCAAAGGCTGAAGAAAGGTCCAGCAGAATCAGGACAGATGATCTGGATTCAGCTTTCGCCCATCTCAGTGACCACTTTTGAAGCCTGACTGATTGTCTTCCAGCAGCTTATACTGTGAGAGATAGGCAGAGATTTGATTGAAAACTGCCCTTTCAAGTGTTTTTGCCATGAATGGGATGAGAGAAACTGGTCTGTAGTGTTCTGCTTGTGTGGGGTTAAGTGCAGGTTTTTTCAGCAGTGGAGTTACTCGAGCCTGCTTAAATATAGTGGGGAAAGTGCCTGTAAGTAGAGATGTGTTAATTATGTGTGTGAGTGAAGGTAGGATGGATGGAGAGATGGCCTGGGGAAGGTGAGAAGGAATGGGGACAAGGGAACAGGTGGTGGGGTGGTTGGAGAGGAGGAGATTAGAGACCTCAGTGTCAGTCAGAGGAGAGAACATAGAGACAGAAGAGTTGCATACAGGAGACGGGTGTTTGACAGGGTGTGGTGCTGAGAATGTATTGCTGATGGTTGTAACCTTATTAGTAAAAAATGTGTGAAGACATCTGCTGTCAGTGATGTGTCAGGTGGTGGAGGGGGAGGACAGAGAAGTGTGTTGAATGTTCTAAACAAGCTGCGAGTGTCTGTGGTGCTGTTGATCTTGTTCTGGTAATAGGAAGTTTTTGCAGATTTAACATTATCTGAAAAAGTTGCAAGCAGACTTACCTAGATCTGCTGGATCTTTAGATTTCCATCATCTCCTTTCAGCTACCCTGAGGTCAGTCCGATGTTCATGAAGGACATCAGAGAGCAAGGGGTTGGGTGGTGTAGTACGTGCTGGCCTAGAGGAAAGAGGACAGATGCTGTCTAGGCAGGTTGTTAAAGTAGAGCTTAGTGTGTCTGTGGCAGTGTTTACATCCAGGGTGGAGAATAAATTTTGTGTGGGAAGACAGGTAGAGACAGCAGTGGAATTGAACAAAGTAGTGATCAGAGACATGTAAAGGAGTAACAAGAATATTTGAGTTGGTACCGTTATTTGTAAAAATGAGGTCCAGCTGGTTACCCGATCTGTGAGTTGCTGTAGTGCTTTGTCTTTCCAAGTCAAATGAGGCCAGAAGAGCATGAAGTTCAGTGGCCTGGGGCTTGTCTTGGTGTATTTTGAAATCACCAAGGACCACAAGTGGCCTACCATCCTCCAGGAAGGAGGACAGCAGGACATCCAACTCCTCGAAAAAGTTTGCCAGCTGACCTGGAGGTCGATAGATGACAACAACATGTATTTTTGTAGGTTGCATTGTAGTAATAGCATGGAATTCAAAAGAAGTATTGTTCCATAGAGAAGAGTGTGGTGAAAAAGTACAGTTATTTGGAATGAGCAAACCTGTTCCCACACCCCTACCGGTGTGCCGAGGGGTGTGAGAGAAGGAGAAGTTGTTGGAGAGAGCAGCAGGTGTTGCAATTCAAGATTTTACATAGATTGTATTGTCCCCCTCTAGATTTTATAGGCTTGTTCTTAAAGACACACCCACCTGCTGGCGATGCCAATCGGAGGATAGAGACATGGCCCATGTTGGTGGTGTGTTGAGATCCAGGAATTCTGGTTGAAGGTTCAGAGTTTTGTGGTGACGTGTTGGGCACTCGGGTTTCGTTTGGCCCCAGACTCTGTGTTTTGGGCTATGGGGCGGTCATCGATGTGGGGAATAGACACATAGAGAGTTGGGTTCTGACCAATATGATGATTGCCAGGCAGATTATTTTGAGGGGTTGGAGGTCAGCTGGAGCACCCCCATTTCGGGAGTGTTGCATGGAGATGGGGGGTGGCGGCTTTTGAGGAGGTGTCATTTGGATGATGGGGTAACTTGGATTTGTTTGTTGGGAAATGGGGCAACTATTTTGAGTTTTTGGAGGACTCTTGGGGTGGGGAGGTGGAGAGAGTAGTATAGTTTTAAATGTGTATGATTATTTTATATATATATATATATTTTATTTTTTATTTTTTTTATTTATATTTTTGTGTGTGTGTGTGTGTATATACTCATGTGTGACCACAGGGATGTTTGTTGGGGGTCAGGGCGGGGTTGGGGATTGGGAGGGGGAGGGGTGGTTGTGGGGTTTAAATGTTGATTCTATTTATATATGTTTTGCTTTTCTTTATTTATTGTAAGAATCAATAAAAAATGTTAATTACAAAAAAAAACTTGCATCTTGCCGATTTTGAAGCGATGTGAAGTTCTGACGAGAGCTGCAACAAAAAAGGTAATCCCTGAAGCGATCTTTCTCAGTTTATGAGTTTCTCTCTCTTTCAATCCCTTCAAAAACAAACTCACACACGCACAAATGCACTACCTTATTACTCCAGTAAGTGCTCCAGGAAAGCAGCGCAAGCCTCACTATCCTCTGTTGCTAGTTCTAAAGTGCCGTTTTCTAACTAGCAATGAAGGCTCGGACTGTATCAATGCAAGATGCTGAATCCGTGGTGGAAGAAAGTAGTTCCTCTCACAACAGCGTTTTAGGGATGAAAACCAGAATTATTATTATTATAATTATTATTATTATTATTATTATTATTATTTATTTATTTATTTATTTTTTGAGTGATGGGTATATATATATATATATATATATATATAATCATTAGTTTTTCAACTAATTCTTCCTCAGATGTGCTCATTGTAGCAGCCTGGTAATTTCAGACCAAAACTTTACTGATCAACTGAGAAAAACTTGTACATTTGCTAAGAGTAGCCAGGAATTCTGCCAGCTCTTGCCATTTTTGCTGCAATATGCATCATGCTTGCTGTGAATGGTCTGTGGGTATTCCATGGGCATGCTGTCAGAGAATGAGACTAACCTTTAGCATTGAGCAAATTTAAAATACTTGAAACTTCCTTGTCTTAACTGTTTAGTGTTTTACATGTACAGCAACCAAAACAAAAGAGTGCAAAATAAACAGTCACATATCCATAACACATTTGGATATAATGACATAATGCCTACTTTTATTACTATCAATATTCATGTTAAGATAAATTATAGCCAATGCTTAAGCTCAAACAAAGCAAATAATATGCATTTTCTTTTATTCCTGCTTTGTAATAAACACTAATTTAATAAATGTAACCATTTTAAGAAATGTTCTAATTAACATTCATTATATTGGTTTAAGAATAGATCACTGAAAACCACTTATCTGTCGACCTCTAATATGAATATCCTATTAGGAAGACATTGCATGTTCTCAGAAATGTTGAATTCAGCGTTTCTGAGCTCACCTCTATAAGTCAAGCATCTAGATACAGTTCTCACAGACTTGCGGGAAACCAGAATAATATCTAGCATTTTATTTGTTCGACTCACAGTTTCTGCTGCTCTTGTTTTTGTGTTGTGGCGGAATGACCTGCCCTCCTGGCTCGTCATCGTCGCCCTGCCTCTTAGGGCCACCCTTCAGCCAGGCTCACGATGGGAGCTGGGCGGGAAAGCGAGAAGAGGTGGATAATTAATAAGCCTCATTTGGTCAGTGGTGAATGAAGCACACCTGATGGGGATAATGCTTCATCACCGCTGTCTTTAAAACGCAGTGCGCACCTCTTCTTGCGGAGCCGGCTTAAAATCTCCATGTGTGCACACACTGGCATCCTCGCGCGCCCAGGACCAGTGTGTGCACACATGGAGGTTTGAAGCCAGCTCCCGGATCATTCCGCCACAGTGAACAGCACATTAAACTGAGGGTTGCTGGTCTTGAGTGCAGCCGCGAGAAAAGGGCTCAGCACAGAGGAAACGAATGTTCTCAACCCTACTGCATTCATGGCCATGCGCTAAAAGACTAGTTTTACATGCATTGGGAAAATATTAAAATTCTGGGACATTTTGCGGCACTGAATGGAATTAAATTTTTCCAGGACAGATGGCCAAAAACTGGGCCGAGTGGCAATCCTAATATGCACCGGTTACCCTCTGTTATTGTATTTTATGATACATTTTTTTTTATCAGAATCAGTGTAGCCGGTCCTGCTTGACCTGCTCCAAGCGGGATTTGAACTAGCATCTCCGGCATGGGAGGCAGGCACACTAACGAGGAGACTAAAGCCTCTAACATCAGTCGCCTGTGCGCATCTTGATGTCAGGCGAGTGAAGTTTACACACACTGCACAGCACTACCAGCTGGCTACCGTTACATAAGATCATGAATTTTTTTGTTTTTTAACACTTTATTTTTACTCTTAAAAGAACGACATTAATACTACTGCGAAGATGGGTGTATAATAGGGTGGCAACTCTGCACTTCAGTGAGTTCATGTTGACTGATCTCGACTGAGTTGAAGAAATTTATTAGACTTTGCTAGAAGTATACTGCCGCCTTTAAAACCATAAGCAGTGAACTGATTTGTTGAGGTCATTACTTCTGCACAGTTTGTTAGTCTGCACAGTTTGTTAGTATTTACATTCTGCTAGCTGTCTGTTCAGATGGCACACTTTTGAAAGATTCAGTTTTAGCCTTAAGTGACTCACTCAGCCCAAGTGTAAGAGTAGTAGAGAGCAGACAGCGTAACAGGTGTCTTTACTATGATTTTCATTCTGAATAATTAATCAGGTGCTTTCACCTAAAAAGAAGCCCCTAGTTCATTAACAATGGACCAGGTTTTTCTGCGTGGAGAGGGGGCTTAATTATTTAAGAGCAATATAGATCTTGGCAAGAGGTTAATTGGACCTTTACTGGCATCGAACCGCAGGCTGCGTGTGGAGAGGAGCTGGCTGGATTGATGACGGGGGCTTGGCACGGTGGTGAGAGAGGGTGAATGAGTGGAAATAGAGGCAGGAGGGCAGAAAGCCCAGGCACCAGGGGGCCTTTATGAGAGAAATAGTAGAGCAGCCCAGTGGAGGAAGATGACTGGAGAATCAACCATCTTTCGACACAGACATCGGCCGCATTCCAAAAACCAAAGTCTCGCTGGTATAATGATAAAATATTACGTGGATAATTACACAAATTGCGGCAGTTCAGATGTGAATTGTCCAATGTGCGGCGCTAAAACGAGTTTTACGTTTTAAGGTTACCCTTACAAAAACCGAGAGTTCATGACAAATTTGCCGCAAAGCTCATTTGCGGTAAATTGTCCATTGTTGTCAAAGGTTTGCTGCAGGTTCAACACTACTGGTGAAGAGCTGCAAACTTATGGCAAACATTTGAGGCAAATCACAAGCTCATTTGCAAGTGAAAATTATGAGTGACAAATTTGTGTCAAGTTTGCAGCTAGTTTGCCAGAACTCTGAATTTTTTGTAAGGGTATTGTTCAGTCGAGTTTTAAATCAAGAAAATGTATCTCCCTAACCTAAACCTTAAACCTAAACCTAACCGATAGTGTCATGAAAAGCAAATGGGACTGTGGCGAGCAGGGTGGAGCCGAGCGGCATCTGGGCAGAGCGAGGCCGGGAAGATAAGTGGTGAATGAGGTCCACCTGTGTGCCACACTGGTCTCACGTTCCAGTGAGGGGCAGCGGGAGTATTTAAGGAGAGGAGACAGCAGCAGATGAGAGAGAGAGAGAGATGCACGAAGCTGACTGTGTGTAATGTTTTGCTGAAATCCAATGGAGTTTATGTGTAGTGAAGCTAAAAAGCATAACTTAGTGTGAAGCAGTGCGTTATTGTGTGCGACTGAAAAGTGCAACAATAAATGTCTATGTGTTTTGTCAAGCCAGCCCCAGCTTCCTCCTTTCCTTAATTGTTACAGGGACATTGAAAATGCAATTGCTGAAGCAACCACAACATCTTGTGGTGCTTCTATGACACTTTTAGTACATGTGTCGACTTACATGCTCTTCAGTACTCGTATCCTGTCCTTTACATTACAAGTGCAACACTCTATCAATTGAGCTTCGGCGCAATTTGATTGCACTCGAACAAGCTTATAAATGTAGTTGGTTATGTAATGCAAATGTTAAACTGTATCGCAATACAAGTCATGCACTTGTGAAAGTGTTTAGATGTCATAAAATAGCATTGTGTGAGGAACATTGTGAAAATGTTTGGAAACTGCCATGACAGGAAATTGCCATGACATATACAACAAGCCACATAAAACATTTTTGACATCAATGTTGGCATAGTAACATGATTCAATTTGACCAGGTTGCATTAATGAAATGTTCAACCTGGTCTCATTGTGAAAATGTGACTCTATATATATTTTTCTAAATTTTTTATACTTGTCTCCAGGTTCAAATTCCCTGCAGTTTTCAGGTGAAATGAACACTAGAGGTGCTACAACAACTGTGTGTTTTATTTACTTTCACTCAAATCGCTGTCCTTTTCTGCATATCGCTGCCCCCTTCGGCATATCGCGGCACCGTTTTGTGGCCCATTCTGCATAACGCGGCGGCTCACTACAGCTTAGTCCCGGTTCTCCCGATGGCCAGTCTGCCCCTGATAGGCCCCAAAGTGCGTCAGCCCACCGGGAAAATGCCCGGTATGCCAGATTACCAATCCAGCTCTGCATACATCTAAAATTCACCTAAAAATCTCGTCTGAAGACAACACAATTTTACTCATTTTTGGTGCCCCCAGCTGGACATTTCACTGGAAACCTGCAGCCAAACCTTTTATACAGCACAAAAAATTTTGAATTGCAAAAATTTGTCACGTTAACGTAAATTTCATGAGATTAGGCTGGAAATCTTGCGGGTTCAATACAAGTTAAGCTCAATCTACAGCATTTGTGGCATAATACTGATTACCTCAAAAATATTTTCAACGCGTCTGTCATTTAAAGATCGCAGTTACAATAAGGCTCTTACAATGGAAGTGAATGGGGCTGGTCATTAAACATCAAAATACATACTGTTTCAAAAGTATTGCCACAAGATGTAAACATTACATGTGTTAATATGATTTTAGTGTAATAACCTTAATAACCTTATCAGAGGTATTACCAACCTTATCAGTAAACTCATAGAAAATAGATTTTATCACACTAGAGTCTTGTTAACATGATTCTAATGTGATTAACATAAGAGTCTTGTGGCTATACTTTTGAAAGAGTGTGTATTTTAATGTTTATGGACTGGCCGCATTCACTTCCACTGTTAGTCCTTACTGAAACTGTGATTTTTGAAGATATTTTTGTGGTAATCAATATCATGCCACAAATGCGATCGATTGAACTTAACTTATATTAAACCCGGAATATTATTTTATCTATGGACACAACAGAAAGAAACGTGATTCGCGATTAGCCAAGCATGATGCCAAGCTAATGATCGACTCGTCAGGCAAAAAGCGGGGCACCTATGTGGCATGTAATGCCCTAATAAGGATAAAAATGCATAGCACATGCACATATTGAGTAAAATAGTTGTTGTTGTTGTTGTTGTTTTATTAGTAGACTGAACTAGTTTTTATTGATCCTTTTTTTCATTGAAGTAATCACAATGAGAGATGCAGTGCTTCCTTAGAAGTTGACCAAAACATGTCATTAACAAGGCAGCAAAATTATTCTTTCTACCTTTTGGAACAGTCTATGAGTGCACCTATGATGCCTTAAAATCTTGCCTACATAGGCACTTCACTAGGAATTGGATTCTCTGTCTCAATTTTCCCAAGCAAAAGCAGCTCAGACACAATTTGGTCAATTTTAATCTTGTTGGAGGCGACTAGCTGACACTAACAAGGCAAGTGTTAGGGGTACAGTCAGGGTTCGGTGTTAAGGTTAGGGGTTACGGTTAGGTATCTCTCAATGCGTGTACACACAGTCAAACTTGCCACTAACTGACATGCCTAAACAGCATCTACAGGATTTCTTCACACATTTTCTGCACTGATTTTTATGAGAAAATCACAAATCGCTCTTTATAAACATTATTAAGCCAAAATGACAATATTTATAAAGGTGCAATGTATTAATTTTGTTCTCGACACCTTTTGTAGCATTCCTCTAAGTCTGAATAAAGGTTTAACCAACATTTATCTGGGCATCTGTCCACATTACTAATCACTTTTCTCTGCTAGCTCTCACAAATGGATGAATAATTCTGTCCCACCATCTTTCATTCCTAAATGACCTACTGATCTCGTCCATTCATTATGCAATATATGGGAGACAGAATTTAACTATCCATGTCCATTAATAAGAACATTACACATTAAACGATCTCATAAATGTTAATTAAATTAAAAGTAGACTATGTTGGGAGGGTTATTCATGGCGTGAACTGTGCACAAAGTTTCAAACTTTGCCAAATGATGTCTAAATAGGTCATGTTTTATTTTAATGACAGTTGTTGGTGGTTGTTTAAAGGGACTTTCGATTTTTAATCCTTTTTCCTGTAGCTCAGCTGGTAGAGCACTGCACTAGCAAAGTCAAGGTCATGGGTTGAATTCCAGGTGAAAAGAATGCACTGTATGTTGCTTTGGATAAAATGTATGTCAAATTGATAAGTCAATGCAATACCCCAGTGAAGGTGTTGCTTTGCCTTTCCTTTAAAATGATTCCTACATGTACTCAGTAAGCCAATGTGAGTGAGGCAGCAGTTTTGCATTTATTGCAATTTAAAGAATAAATGCTTCTTCCACTATAAGCAATGCTACAGAGCCCCCTACAGACCAATGTGTAAACCTATGTACATTTTTAGCTGGAAGTCAAAGACTCTTGGACTCTTTGTTGAGAAAAAGAAGTATTCAGTTTCAGAATGTGCTGTTTACTATCTATGCGATCCTTGATTAGGGTTAAAATCCAAACGTCCCTTGACAGAAGTCAAGACACGTCGGCGCTTGCCAAGTCATTAAAGTATTCATGAATTCAATGGTCCAGGCTTAATCTCAAATGCCATCAATGTCGCAATTATGTCCAGTGCTATTGTGCATGTTTTAGCGTGCTGATAAAAGCACAAATTAAAGCAAATTACGGATTTCAAAAGGGGACTGAAATCCTAAGCTTGTAATGTCATTGTACTTTTGTAACAGTCTTTGGGAAAAGCACGTGTCCAACATTACGCTGCCAGAGAGAAAATTGTTCCTGTCTGTTTGGCATCCAAACCACAAGTCACAGTCTCATATCTGTAAAGGGTTCTTTGACAGTAGACTGCAAGTCCAAATGAGGCTGTTGTTTTTGGGATTGGTCCCTTAAATTTTGTTCTAAAGTTCTGTGTGCACAGAAAAGTTAGAATTTCCTTTTTATATATGTCAGTTTATGTTCCAGAGGTTTATTTTAATAATAATAAAAAAACATCTGAAACATTTTACCATGCCATCATCCTTTATTTTTGCTGCTTTTCAAAGGCCTTTTACACTGAGATTTTATTGTTTTAGCCATGCCCCCATACTTTCATTCTTAAACCACGAACATCTAAAAAAAACAAAAAAAAAACATGAATTACATTTTTTCAAACTATTACTAAAAAATTACAGTAAATCATCTTGAAATGTATTGTGTTGAAATTATTTATATCAATATGTCAATTTATATATTTTTACAGAAATTACTGTCCCTCAGTCATTTGCACCACGATACACTGATACATTACTATATACAATCCAATACAATAAGGTTGTATTTGCTAACATTAGTGAATAGCTATCAGGAACTAACAATTAACTATATATATATATATATATATATATATATATATACTGTATATATAAACAGTTATTCATTATTATTTCACATTAGTTCATAAGGCATTACCTGATACTAACATATAACTTTTAATTGTAAAAATGTATATGTAGAAAATAACACTAACCTGACCAACAATCAAAACAATTTAGCCTACATTTTAAAATGTGTACATTTCAAATTAAATTGTGTAATGTTTTCCATAATTGTATTAATAATATGTATTTATTTATTTATTTTTCTAACAAACTACAATTTGGTGGATTTTTGTTATGAAATTTCAATTAAATTGCATTGACAGTTGTGTAAAACATATTTTTTGAGTGTAGATTAAGTACTGAACTGTTGAAATATAGTCCATTGTTAGTTCATGTTAACTAATGTAGTCAACCAATGTTACCAGACAACCTTACTATAAATTGCTACAAAATGTTCTCACTAATAAAGTTTATTAGAAAGTTAGTGTCCTTTTTACCAAGGAGACAAAAGTGTCAGAGAAGAGCATGCTTGAGATAAAATGTGAAATAAGTGGTATGTGAAGAAAACAAAGAAAAATCAATGTAAATATCACTTGTGAGCAAATTATTATTATTTTTTTTTTATTGTGCGTCATTTCCAATCAAACTGTCATTTTATAAAAATATGAATTAATTGTGTAGTGTGGATACATAAAATTCTACCTGGAAACTTCCTCTTAGAAGGACAAAGGAGTTAAATATTTTATTTAAAAAAAAATAAAAAATTAAAATGTCAGGTCCTCCGCAAAATATTATCAAATAAAAATACATAATTTGTGATGTGATGGATGGTGTTGTAGTCAAGACCACCTAAACCGAGACCAAGTCAAGACCAAGACTTTGAGTGGTTGAGAACAAGTTGAGACCAAGACTATGGCAGGGCGAGACCGAGTCGAGACCAAGACCAGACCAGTGCGAGTCCCACACTGCATGACACACTTACGATAAAATGTGGAACATTCATACCATAGATACTCCTCAAATTGATCTGAAAGATCCACATTCCCATAAAAACCTACAGAAAACAAATGAAGATTCCTCTTCATTCACCTCTTTTATTGCCATGTGTGTGTGTGTGTGTGTGTGTGTGTGTGTGTGTGTGTGTGTATCAGTGTACCATGAGAAATGTCTTGATAAAATAATCAAAAGGCATTGCAGAGGTGAATTGTATGTGTGTGTATTTACCTTTGTTTTCAATGAGCATACAAATACAAACACTAAGGAGCTGAAATCAACTTAACCATCTTTATTCAACACTGCTTTTTCAAGTTATACCATCCATCTAAAACAATGAAATTTTTGTGCATCGCATCAGGTTTTCTGGATGACTCTTTCCCTAGAAACCATCATTAAGTACAGAATATATCTAACAATTATTCAATACTTAAGTCTTCACTTTTCTCTGTCTTTTCTTAAATAATATAGTAACTTTCCGAGTTGAATGGAATGCAGCAAGAGGCAGACTGCTAATGTTAGCTAGCTAGCTTTGCTAGTGTAACGGTAGCCAGCTGATAGATAGTTGATGTTAGAGGCTGTAGCACGCAGGAGATGTCGGTTTGAGTCCCGTATGGAACGGGTAGAACAGGAGCGTCACAATGGTGCCATGGCCCAGATGGGAGTGAGGTTTAGGGGGGTGAGTGAAACAGTAGCCAGCTGATAGATAGCTATGCGGTGTGTATAAACCTCACTCTCCTGACCTCGAGAGGTGCACTAGCGACTGACGCTAGGGGCTGTAGCCTTAAGCCTCTTTGTTAGCGCACCTGCCTCCCATGCCAGAGATGCTGATTCGAGTCCCGTACGGAGCAGGTAGAACAGGAGAGTCACACTAGCATCACTTACACTTAGCATACCTTTCTTTATGCTTTCTAAACGCCGATAAAAGTTTGACGTGGTCCCAGCCGTCTCAGTAAGCATTGAATTGCAGAATTTATATACTGCTGTGTGTTTTCTTTTGGATGCTTTTTTTGCAGATGAACTTTTTGTGGTTTAGGTCAGTGTTTCCCAGCCTTTTTTCTGCCATGGCACACCTTTTACGATTAAAAAATGCCATGGCACACCACTATCCCACATAACCATTGCCGATAGTTTTGCTTTTCAAGAACTGGTCCATGTTTTCTGTCTGTCTTAGAAGCGTGAACTCGTAATGTTTGAAATTTGGCTATGCAAAAATGGCAAGTAACATAGTAGGTACGCTGTATAATGAGGTCACAGTTTCTTCTCCTGTCTCACGCATGCGTGTGAAGAGGGGCGGGGAGGGGTGACAGCCGTTAACAGTAACAATACAATAATTTCAAATTAGAAATGAGTAAAGTTATTGCTTGCATTTGAAGCAGGAAGTTTTACATCCAATCACAATAATGATGTTAATAAATAAATCAGAAAATGCACAGGCAATATAGTGATATCCCCACAGTTGTGGTCTTGACCAGTCTTGTAATAAAATCCAGAGTCCTCTTTGTCTGAGACCGAGACAAGACAGAGTAAAAATGTGTCCGATTCCAAGACGAGACCAAGACCTTCAAGTCCGATCTCGAGTACTACAACACTGGTGGTGGATATGACATTTTCTGGTTTAGAAAAATGACAGAATGTACCTATGATACATGTTTACCACTGTTGAACATTGTTAGTAGAAAAATTAAATAAACTAGTGAATGTTGAAAATAATTTATTTTCTAAAAGTTGTACATAAAGTTCAGTATGGTTTAATGGTCATCAGGCTATATTATATGATATATGTGTTTTTGCAGAGGACTTTATGTAACTAGGACTGGTTAAGTTGTAACAGCACTTGATGTTGCACCATTCTTTTGACATCAACGTGACAAGGAAAGCGACAACACAAGTGAGTCAAGACATTACAGTAATGAACATAAACACAAAGTGGACTGTAGCTTTGTATGACATAATCCCTCCTTTTAGCGATCTCACTATAAAAGTGTATTTTTTAATGCATTCTGACATAAATCACGAATAAGGGCATTTTATGTTTTTGATTAATAAAAATAAGTGTATTTATTAATGATTTATAACATGAAAGTTAAAATACTGTTGGCACATATTGGATGAAAGTTGTCCTTTTAATGTTGTTCTGACTGCATATAAATTATTTATAATGCATTTGTAAAAATTACATATTTGTCAATAATGAACTCCTTTCTAATAGCTTAAAAAATGGAAGATTAATGTTGTGTTGCCATTTTTCTTAATCAATTGAACCACTGCAATAAGACAAGTGCATGTAGCATTTTTTTATTTTTATTTTTATTTTATTTATTTATTTATTTATTTTCTGCTGTCCATGACCCTATCAGAACAGACCTGTTATCCACTGTTTGGTCATGACCCATAATCGCTGGCTTATAATATCTTTTAGTTTACCATTTCAAAATGACATCTTTTAGATTTTCATTTGTAATTTCTTTTCATGAGCAAATCTATGCTTTTACTATGGACCGACTCTCAGTGGCCCCATAGCATGTCAGGGTACAGGGACCCACCTATATCACCTATAAGACGGATCGGCCCTGGGTGGGGGGATTTAAACAAGAAGCCTGAAAAACATTTAAGTCGCTCTTGATGAAAGACTCCAGTTGTTCATGAGGAATCCATTTCCACCTAAATTATTTGCACTAGAACAAACCTTGACCTAAAATGTCAGTTCAGCCTTTTTAACCTTCTCATTGCTGGCTAAATCAAATAAGTAAGGCTAAATTGAATCTAATCTGATCATTTCAAAAGGCGAGATAGATTTTCAAAGCAAACAGCGCCATATGGAGTAACTTAAAGGGTGTCGGTAGAACTTCTTTAGTTGAGCGTTAGAGTTAATTGTATTAGGGGAGGCTGCTTGAACGTTAGTGGAAACAAAATTGAAGTAGATATGTACATAGTTAGATATATATAAAAAATAAAAAAACAAAAAAAAACAATGGAAGCCAGCTGGATCCTGTTTCTGGGTGTAGAAAAATTTGCCACTGGCTTGTTCATAGCAGAGGGTGTGGAACATAGCAGTTGACAGGACACCCATATATTACAACTATCTTTCGTAGAGTTGCGTGACCTTAAATGGTGATTTATTAACAAAGTTTGGGAAAAGCAATTTCATTTAATCCGACTAATCACACAGCCAGAGTAAGAGTATATAAACAGCTGCTTACCTCAACTAGCATTGAGAGTTTCCGGCATATGGCCCTGACCATTGCCATGAACAGACCCATGCAAGTGACTCAGATCGTCGGACTGCAACTCCTCTGCAAAGCATTCACCTGAAAAGCTATTCCATCTAAATCATCTAATTTCTACAGAAGCTGCCACAGCAGCTCATTTGTTTCACAGAATCGACTGCTACCACTTAAGTGCTACTTTTACTTTCTTTCCTCCTAATCTATTCTTTCCACCCAGAGTGGTCCGTTCGCGTGAAGCTGCTTCCGCAAACCGGCTACTTTGGTGCCTCATACACGTGAAACCGCTCTCTACGACTGTTCATATGTTCTCTTATCTAAACTTCCCACTCAGAGCAGTCCATCGCATGAGCTGTTTCCGCAAACGGGCGCTGCTCCGGCTCCACGTTATGCGAGATCTACTACAGCTCCATTCAAATGAGTGAAACAAAGATTAGCTATTTAATTCAACCATCATGCCAACACTCCCCAGCGTTTCAATCTGGTTCTCCTGAACAGGTGATTCCTGTCAATCTCATTACCTTGCCGCACAGCTCGTTTAGGGCATGATCCATTCAGAGATTCCATTTTGAAGTCATCTTCCAACATGAATATAACGATCGATCTCCCTTCAATGCGCCCTTCGGAGCGTGATTTATCCAGTTCGGATCTCTGGGGGAATCATAAAACAAACTCTTTCCAAACGGCGCTACTCTAATTACATCTTCTCTATTCAACGCAGATATTTTTAGCGTGAGCTCACCGCCACAGCAGTACCCGCTCTGACATACGCACCAGAGTTTGAGGAGCTCAGTGTGAAAGCTGGAGGAGCTGAACATGCAGTGCCAGCCATAGCCTGGGCTCAGATTCTCCGAGGGTCGTGTGGAGAATTCCCTCCTCACAAAACTATTGCGCGGCACTTCACATATGCAAGATGTACATCGTACAGCAGGTGGCGATAATACTCATAAGGAATGAATAGCCACAAGCAAATCCTTCAATAATGATTGATCGCAAGTCCATTCCTCCCACATTCCATAGGCATTACAGAGCCAAAACCCTTTTATTCTAATGACTTTTCTATGCTGTCACTCACTTTGTTTCTAAGCAGTAACAGTCTCTCTAATTACAATAACTCTAATTACAATAACTTCTCAAATCAACACAGACATTTTAGTGCAAACTTACTGCTGCAGCAGTTCCCACTCTGACCACTCATGTCGGCTCGCACGCCATGTCACACTCATTCATAAAACATTCAACATTCCGCATTTGACCACGCCTCGCAGCCCCGATACACGAAGGATGCGCTTCTGCAACCATCATTTCATTTACAGACAATCTTCTACTTTTGCCTGAATCATCGGATTACAAACTCTTAACAAGCTCAACCATAGAACCTAATGGATGCATGACTTTAAGAAGCGTCCAGCAATCTGTCATAATCTTACAATCTGCCCAAATTTAAAGTAGCTTGTTTCCCGAAATTGCTTCACATATGTTCCTGACACTTAATCTAGCAAGCAGTTATGTTCTGGCATCCGCAGATGCTAAGTTTACCATGTTACCATGTTTACAATTGGCATACATCCCTAAACAGCACAATGTGCCATCCAGGTGCCACAACCATGGTGACTTTCGAGCCATGCGAATAAACCTCTCACTTCATTGCAAACAGCACAAACACGCTGTCCAAGCGCCACAAATGTGGCGTCTTTTGGATCATGTGACAAACTCCCACTATACTGTAAACAGCACAACTTGCCATCCAAGCACCATAACTGTAGTGTCTTTTGGGCCATGCAACAACTCCTACTACACTGCAAACAGCTCACACGCTCTCCAGGTGCCACAACTGCGGCGTCTTTTGGGCCGTACAACTAAACCTCCTACTACACCGCAAACAGTGCAATGTGCTATCCAAGCGTCGCAACTGTGGCGTCTTTTGGCCATGCGACAAACTCCCACTACACCGCATGTGCGAGAAAAGTGTGAGAATTCAAGTAACTCACTCCATGAGCTCTTCTGTCCAAAACACAGTATGAGCTCTCCCATTCGGGTGCAGTGGTGGTGCAGTAATCTTAAGAGCCTCTTAGCATTTCCCGTTAGCCTTTGCATCTGCTTTTTTTTTCACCTTTTGCTTTTTTTACAGGCGTGTATAATGTAATAAGCCATGTGTGCCCCACTTGATACCAACACAACAGTGCCCCACTTGGTACTGCCGCAGCAATGCTCCACTTGATAATGTGCCACAGTGCCCGCCCACGCTCGATACTGCCGCAGCATTATCTCTTTTGCATTTTGATACTGCCACAGTAGTGTCCTGCCATGACAACTACTACACTGCAAGCAGCGTAATGCACCATCCAAGTGCCACAACTATGGATTCTTTCGGGCCATGCAACAAAATCCTTCCACACTGCAAACAGCGCAATGCAGCATTCACGGGCCACAACCGCTGCACGTCTTTTAAGCTATGCGTCTAAGCATCTACGGCCCCGTTACCTACATCGTGCTACTAATACTAAAAGAACAATTACCACCCAGTGATTGACACAATCGGGTCATTTCAGGTCATCCCTAAACATTTCACCATAAGCCTGCACCTCTGCACCAATCAATTTCATTTGAACATAGCCTACCATACACCCTCACGTCGAATGCCGTGCTTGACGACTCAACACATTTGTTTTGTGGAGTGAATTCTCGTATATACACAGCATAAACTTTAAAAGTATATAAAATATTGTCGTTAAAATCAGTCAGTTCCTTTTATTCCAAAACATCACTTCCACATCTCACGAGGCTAAGACACCAGCAACTTGCTTTTCCATTTATTGGCTTCTTTTGGGGGGCATTTGAGCTCAGTTCAAGTCTCGAGCCTCGAGCCCTCCGCCAGGGACAGCAAGCCACATACGTTTGCGTTATCCTCACTGAAATGATGTTTTATCAACAATGTTTGGGAGGAGCAAGTTAATTTAATCTGACCAATCACACAACCATAGTAAGAGTATATATACAGCTGCTTACCTCTACATAGCATTGAGAGTTTCCAGCATCCCACCACCTCCCCATCTTCTCCTATCTATTCCTCAATACTAATCCAGTCTGGGGGACATTTGAGTTCAGGTCAAGTCTCGAGCCTTGAGCCCTCTGCCAGGGACAGCAAGCCACATACATTTAAGTTATCCTCACTGCAGGATTACATTAACTTTCGAACTACTGAAATTATGTTTTATCAACAATGTTTGGGAGGAGCAAGTTAATTTAATCTGACCAATCACACAGCCAGAGTAAGTGTATATATACAGCTGCTTACATCTACATAGCATTGAGAGTTTCCGGCATCCCACCACCTCCCCATCTCCTCCTATCTATTCCTCAATACTAATCCAGTCCGGGGGGACGTTTGAGCTCAGGTCAAGTCTCGAGCCTTGAGCCCTCCACCAGGGACAGCAAGCCACATATGCTTACGCTATCCTCACTGCAGGATTACATTAACTTGAGAACTACTGAACCTTCCATTCTGATTACAGGGAGCCAGGAAGTCTCTGTGAGCTAGCCACACTTCACAAAAGAGGGAATTAATCCAGATGCCCAGTTCTCTCCTCCAAAAACACAAGCAATTTACTTTAAGGTGTACTGTTACAGTCTGGTGTGAGTGCACTTTTAAAACAATTTGTAAAAGAATAGTTCAGTCAAAAATGAAAATTCCGTCATTATTTAGTGAGGAGGGAGAATTTTTGAAGAATATTCAAGTACTGTAACTCTTTATAGTGACTTTGTCTGTCAAGCAATAGAAATAACAAAAAAATAAATAAATGCACTATAAAAAAAAAAAAAAAAAAAAAAAAAAACCCTTATGACTTGTACACTATATTCCAAATCTTCTAAAGCCATACAATAGCTCTGTGTGAGGAACATTTCAAAAATTAAAGTCACCCATGTTCACGTTCCAAGTGTGTTGCATGTTAAAATGGCGTATTGTGTTTGGGTACTAAACTGGCAAGAATTAATGCAACAATGACAAAATAGTCTCATGACAACTAATAATTATTACAAAATGGTACAAAAGGGCAAAATCGTAAGATATCGTACGATTTGTCTCATACAAAAGGTATGATTTTTAGATCAACCAATCAACAAACAGAATTTCAAATCGATACAATACAGGCATCAAATTTTAGCTAGCCTCCTAACACTTTATTTTAAGAATGTAAACGTCTGTGAACAAATTTGGTTACTCATTCTATACTTATTAATGCAATACAAATGCCTGTAATTTGCTTCCCTCAATTTGTTCCAACCCCCGATGGTTCTCTTTCTTCCATGGTACACAAAAGTTATGTTCCTATTAAATTCATGGTTTAGGTTTAGGGTTAAGGGGATACACTATAAGATTAGGCTTGGGTTTGGGGTTAAACTTTGTAAGAATGCTTGTTCAAAACCCTGAACATAACCCCAGAATTTTCATTTTCGGTTGAAATATTCGCAGGTTAGCCAGCTGCATTGCTGTTGCCACACCAAGATCGTATTCAGCCAAAACCTCATTGAGGGTATTAGAACAAAAATTGCTAACACATGAACAATGGCATTGCGCAAAACAACTGTTTCCTCCTTTAATGTAAAGGCAGGGCTGAAAGAACACAGTGTAAGGGGTTTAGTTTGAGGCTAAAGAAAAGGATTCAGAAAAGCTCGCTAGGATGCTACATAACCTTGTTAAGCAAGAACAAAATCAACCTGCTGTCATAAAAATACAGTAGCTACATTTTTGCTGAATGTTTCATGGTGAAATGACACACAAATCACGAATAAAACGGTAGAGTATCCATTCATAAACATATACATTTCACCCTGTTCCTCACACAATGCTATCTGAAGACATCTGAAGACATCTAAATGCTTTCACTATAGTGCATGACTTGTAAGTTGATGCATTTTAACGTTTGCATTATATTGCTAACTGCATTTAAAATCTTAAAGGAATGTGATCAAGATGCACAGTAGATCAACTGATAGAACACAGTTCTTTACCGGATAGCAAATCATCTACAGTATGCCATTTCTCTGTCTGTCATAGTCAACCAAACACCACAATTTTGACAGGCTGCTGCGCGTTTGCCGGCTACCGAGAACATAGCACTGTCCAAGAGCCGTTTACTGTGAAAAACAGTGTCTGTCAGTGGTGTAAACAGTGAAGATTTTCTTAATATGTGGCAGTTTTGCATTTGTCAAACTGCACCATCTGGTGCTGCCACCCAGTTTAGAAAGTTTGTTTAATGAAGTGTAATTTGTGGACTGCAGATTCACAGTGCTGAATAATAATAATGGCTCCTGACTGTCAACCTGGAACATTGACCTTTTGAAATATAATCCTACATATTATACATTTGCATACAGTACAGAGCTGCCATACCTTATGAAATTCTGTTTGTGAGTATGTGTTTTAGTATAAGATATAGATATTTATTTAGAGACCCAGCTAAAAACAAATTGTTCAAAGAATGTTTTCCTAACATTACAATTAGGTTGTGAAAACGTTATTTTTTTTTTATTTAACATTTCTAAGAACGTTAAAAACGTCCAGTTTTTAAAATGTTTTAAGAACGTATTTTTCTTGGTTATAGGAACGTTCTTAAAAATTTTATTGGAACATTACTTTTATCCGTTGAGCATACGTTCCCTCAACGTTCTTCCGGGAACATTGCATGGTTATAGGAAAGTTCTGGAAATCATTATTGGAATGTTATTTGCTCATTTTACAAACATTTTCTGGTTAGTTGAACAACATTAGAGACTGTAAGTATACATTTTACTCAAAAAGAGTTGTAATGACAAATTGTGAAAATACAGATCTTTTTACAATGTAGTAATGTTTAAAGAACGCTCCACTAGCAATGAATCAATAAAGTTTTCATGCTAATGTTTTGAGAAAGTTTATTAACAACAGAAAACCTTGAAAAAATTTTCAAGGTTTGCAGTAACGCAAAACGTTTGTTCATAACTTTGAGAGAACTTTTAGAGAACATTAGCCAAAGTTCTGAGAACATTCCCTATTAGCTGGGGAGGAGAAGAACAACTCTCATTTAGATGAATAGGAATGCTAACAGATAGCTCTCGCAAGGTATTATAGACCTAAAACTAAAACTATGCAGATAGTGCACGCAAATAGACAATGCTATCAGTGCACACAATTCATTCTTAGTGAAATTACCCTTATATTACACAACATATAAGGGTAACTACACAGTGTCATGTGTGTAATTATACAGTAGATGCACTCACAGTGCCTGGCCTCTGTTGGCACATTGTTTAGCTCTCATCCAGTTATTGTCAGGCCATTTGGACCGAAGAACTGAGGCACATGAGAACCGGATGGGCCCGGTGAGTGGAAAGTGCTGATTGAGATCTGTGGGCTTCGTTCGGGAAAGGGCAGCGGGTGGACAGCTCAAAGAGAGAGTGAGGAGTGACACGCCTGAAATAAATCAGTCAAAACAAGAGACGAAAAGACAGAGAAATAGAGCGACAGAGGGGTGAGGGCTTTCCTTTTCATAGCAGACATCAAACAGACTAATGCTGAGGAGATCTATTGTGTATTTGACATAGAGGAATGAGAGAGAGAAGATTAGACAATATTCCAAAGCATGGAAAATTGTATGCTTTTACTGTGATTTAACAAAAACAATGCAAACACATCCTTGGAGATGATTAAGAATAATTATTTTCATCAGCTCAAAATACAAATAAATAAATAAATAAATTATAATTAATAAAATTAATAAATTTAGCTAAAAGTATTAAATTAACTGAAAATTGTACAAAACTTAACAACAAATTTAGTAGAGGATATGTTAATCATGTAAGCAATACTTCATTATAAAAGCAATATCATTAAAAGTTTTGAAGAGAAATCCAAAATGAAGGTATGATTTATTTTTGTCTACAGACTAATTTCAAGCATTTAAGCCTAAATCCCCAGATCAAAAATGTTTTTAAGATCAAGCAAAACTTACATTCAGTCAAGTTTGTCTAAGCTTTTGACTCTAGTTTACAGTATGAATATATGATCCATTGGAGTGGTGGTGGCGTAGTGCACTAAAGCACTGAACTAGTAAACAAAAGGTTGTTGGTTCAATCCCCACAGCCACCACCATTGCCTCCTTGAGCAAGGCACTTAACTCCAGGTTGCTCCAGGGGGATTGTCCCTGTAATAAGGGCACTGTAAGTTGCTTTGGATAAAAATGTCTGCCAAATGCATAAATGAAAATGTAAATCTGGAAAATAAGAAAGTGACTGAAACTTCTCATATATGATTTGCCCACATAACAACAATGAAAACTAGTGAATGATAAAAACATAATCAAAGTCTTTATTAAACATCTTTTGAACTTCTTTCACATTTATAATTGTTTTTTTTTTAAACCCTCCTTGGATTGTTTACTCAGTTTACCCAGAATACCAAAAAGAAGCACAATCTGTTTTGTGTTTCTAAATTAATGTATTTATTTATCTATTTTTTTAGCTGTTTATAAATTTATGGAATTATATATTATGTACAGTAACTTTTTAGCCGATCCCAAGTTAAAAATGATGCTGAAGCTATAAACTTGAATAATTTAAGAATAATTTTTAGCGACTTTACTCTCAAACAGTATGTTAACCGTATCTAATGTGAAAACATTTGGCACAGGTAAATGTTATCTTTATGGTGTCTGATAGTCTTTTTCTTAGGGAATGTTTTCAGAAAAGTGCATGTTATAAACATTTCCCAACATCAGCTTGTCCAGATACGGTGAGATATGAGACTGTGAAATCAAAACCTGATGAAGTACAAGCAAAAGACATACAATGAAACAACACTTTGAATGTTAAAGTGATTCTTAAGCTCATCAGCCAGTATCAATAGTCGCTTACACACATACAGCCTTTTCCAGACAATTAACTGCAATGTTCAGTTTAGAGGTCATGTGTGAACACGACCCATTTGAAAATACCGTTAAATCAGCTCTGGCAATTTCCCTAAATGAGACATTGCCTGAAAAGTTCTGATGCTCTATGTGAACAGAGTCGTCTGATTTACAATTTGAACACATACAAGGTTAGGACATGCTGACATCTGAAGTCTGCTTTTGGCCAATTACAAAGTTCTTATGGAGATGATTCAGTTACTCTGGATGTCATGAAATTGGACATACGTAACATTGGATCCCATTTAGTCAGAGGATATTAAACATGGTTTGGTTAGCAGCCAATGGAAATCGACTGAGCGAGGACATGAAACTGGACCGCAAAGAAATGGAGAAGGCGAACAAGCGCTCAAAGTGAAGTTAAAAATGTAACATCACTCACCTCAAACTCGCATCACAATCTTTGTCTTTCCACCCAATACCGCTCCTAAATGCGCTCGATCGCTTGCTTTTTAAACTTGGAATAGAAAAGCAGCAGCATCAACGTCAGCGCTGCCATACATCATGTGTCTCCTAGAACGGTAGTGTGTTCTCACATGAGTTTGAAATGGGATTGGATCAACTTGATAGCCGGAGTGATCCTCAGTCATTTAGTGTGTTATGCCCAGTTTTTGTCTGTAAAGTTTAATGTCGTTTAGGTGCTGGGGTGTGAAAGGTAGCAAAACGGAAAAAAAAATATGGAAAGTTGGTCCATGCATGAATAGCAAATGTGGTGCATTTACCAGTAAAGTCAATCTCATCAGTCCAGATACTAACAAACTGATTACAGGCAAATGCTACCAGTTTTATTTTTTTACCCCTCCCCAGCAAATAGGGTAATTTCAACCCAAATGCATATTTAGACTGTTTGTCTGTGCAATGAAGTTAAACAAAACCGATTTTTTTTTCTCTTCTCTTTTATTTGTCTTTTGGACTGTTTCCTTACATGCATAATAGTGTTAGCATTTCAGCTAATTAGCAAAAACAAGAGAAGAGTATCAGGGCTAGTTAGAATTGAGAGTACAACTTTTTTGTTAATGTTTTACTATTTTTCTACATTGAACTTTTCTATTTTATTTAGTTGGGTCACAACAAGAACAGTGACTACAAATCAGATTTCTGAAAGTTCTGAGGAAAATGTGGTGCTTGCCTGTGCAAAACTGCTGCCATGATGCTAGGGTGTTGTGATTGGCAAGGCAATGTGATATGTGTTTATTTAACATGTTTGGCATTTTGCAGATGCTAGATTATCCTAGGTGGTTGCTTACTGGCTCAAGTCGAAAAAGCCCAACCCCAAGTCCATATGATGTTCTGGTCATTAGATACGGCCCGAGTCCCTCCTTCAGAGAAAGTCTATACAGTATTTATTTTCACTATTTATCTAATATACCAGGTATAAGTCTGATCGCTCAGAAAACAATATGCCACACTTCAAAATCTGCATAATTTGGTATCTGCATGATGTATTTGTGGTATGTCCATTAGGAAGGACAGTAATGTAATGGACGGTAACTATTCCTGCAATGTTATATCTCTTCTATGTTGTAGAGTTACTATACTGGGGATAAGCTCCATCTAAAATTTTAATGAGTAACTTTGTATTTCACAGTGTTCGACTCAAGATCACTTTGAAACACATGTGAGGTTTATTGGATCTTATTGAAGTTGAGAGACTCCCTTATTCTCAGTATGTACTGTAATATCCTCTCAGCCGAAATTAATACAGAATAAACATGCCTTTACAAAATGTGTTTTGTAGTCAATGGTCAATGTCACAGCTATAATTTTACTGTAATTTGCTAAAGATCAGATTACATGAAATTAAGGAAATTACAGAATCATACAGTAAGTTCATCTCTGCACCTGTGAGAAATGGCCCAGTGGGTCTTCCCACATTACAGAGAGGAAATGGAAAAGTGTGAGAAAATGCCTTGGCTCTGATATATTGTCCCGCTGGCTCTATTTGAGATATTTGGGAGGTGGAGAATTTGGGGGAGGTGGAAGATATCAGTGGAGTTGAAGAATAAACAGTCCAGTGAGATGACCGCCATTTTTCTGGGTCCTGGCTTTGACTAAGATTGTCTGTACATACCAATACACTCAACGCAATTTAAGAGCTGTCTGAACGTCTGCCAGCAACCAAAACAACAGACTTGAATGTTTGTGAACAAGGGCAATTCAACTAGAGGAGAAGAGTTTCTGTAGCCCTTTTCCACCACAATGGATGTTTCTCATGCCAAGCCTGTGCCCCACTGGTTCACGGCCCGGGGAAATCTGGATTTCGTAAACCGGCCATGCTTTTCCAGTGACTTGAGAACTGAACGATGATGTAATGGGCCACGCAATAGTTTCACGTCACTACCTCACCTGCCACAAACAAACATGGTGTGTCAGTGTTTGTATACATCTTTTACTCTTGTTTTTGAGGACATATTTCAACATACAGAGTAATGCAATTCAACGTTATTACATTGCTTAACAAGATTGTCAGAGACGACATCTATGCTAAAGACGACAGGTAATGTAATTACATTATTTTGTATGAACTATGGCTTAACTTGCTAAGTTCTGTAAATAGAAACAATGGAATCATTATTAACCTTGGTGTAGCAGATGGTTATATATGGATTTTTGCCATAGCATATAATATTATGTTCCCT
Organism: Myxocyprinus asiaticus; assembly: GCF_019703515.2. Lineage (NCBI taxonomy): Eukaryota > Metazoa > Chordata > Actinopteri > Cypriniformes > Catostomidae > Myxocyprinus > Myxocyprinus asiaticus. The sequence continues at coordinate 4,620,941 of NC_059393.1, forward strand.
ATCTGTCACTCACTCGACATTGTGTCGATGTAGTTACAATAGGGGTCACTCTTGAGAGCCCCAAACACCTCTGCTTTTTTTAAAAAAGGCCATTGGGAATTGACGAGTGGAATTTGTATGCCACTCCCCCAGACATACGGGTATAAAAGGAGCTGGTATGCAACCACTCATTCAGGTTTTGTGCTGAGGAGACCAGGTCCCGGCCATTGCCAGCATTGTGGCAAGAGGGACACAACGTCTCGTTCCCTCCATCAGGGAATGGAGGTTACTAAAGTAACCATGATGTTCCCTATCTGTCACTCACTTGATGTTGTGTCGATGTAGTGACACTAGGGGTCCCTATACAAAATGCCACAACTATCTGAACTGTGTTACGTGAACTGGCGGTGCGAGACGGGCAGACCGCTGTGTGCCTCGTAGCCAGCGCACCAGGCCATCATGTAACCTCCCCCAACGCTCTTATGAGCGTCAAACGGTCCTTCAGGAACAAGTCGACTGCCCAACAATAGGGACAAGCTAGCCCAGCCAAGGCCTCTTTTCCTCTTTTTTTCTCCCCCAAAAGAGTGGAATTTGTTAACCGACTGGGAGCCATAAGTGTCTATGTCAGGGGGTGTCCCCCCCAAGGGGAAGACACCGCGGAGACCACACCCCGCCCAAAAAGAAGGGAGGTATTTTGAGTGGAATACGTCACATGGTCTTACCGAGTCTTGTCGGAAGTATGTCATGTGAAGCGGTCCCATGGTAGGTCCTACCCGAAGGGGGAGGAGTTTCTACAAAGCATGGTGACCGGGGGCAGAGGGGCCTCTGCCCAAGGAAGACACAGTTTACTGACAGAGGAACGATTTTGCGGAAGATATCATATGGGGTCGCCTTCAGGGAACCAGCAAATGTGGAGCACCTACCTCAGTACAGGGTCTCATTAGCGCACGTACTGGGCCAGCAGCAAGTTTCTCCGCAAACTCAACTGCCAGAGGGCTAAGGAGGAAAGTCATCCAGGGATCACAGTCTGTGAACACGACTGGGAGTCAAGAGCGACACAACATCTCGTTCCCTCCATCAGGGAACGGAGGTTACGAAAGTAACCATGGCGTTTTATTCTTGATTGAGAATCCCACAGGTTTACTTAATAGCTGCAGTCTTCTGAACTTAGTTAGTAGTTCCCCTTACAGAACAAAACAATGCACAAAAAAATAAGAGGACGACATTATAAGAAAAGATAAAAAAGTTTGCAAATATAATAACTTACTGAGATCAGCTGCAGAGGACACTGGCGATTCTGTGTTTAGCTCGAGCGTGACTGGCTAAATTCAATGCCCCAGTTAGATAGCAGGCTGGTCGGTGTCCGAGTCCAAAACATGGTTGCTTCATCCATTGCCGCTTTTAAGTCCTTCTTACAGTCCCTGCACTCCCTTAGTGTTTTTCCAATTTATTTATGATTTGGTCAACTGTACGATTGAAGCCGGTGTGCATCATTTCGTGCTGTATCTTCATTCTCGTAAACATTGTTTTTTCCTTTGTGATCTCTCTAATTTATCTCAGATCTCCATAAAGACCAAATCTTAAGTAGAATCTTCATTTCGTCCGCATTACCACTTTTGATGTCTGATCATTTTATGAGGTTTTTTATTGTTTTTATAGAGTGAAGAAGTACTCTTTGCTGCAGATGGTAGCTACTGTTGTAGTTTGGGAAAACTTTGGTGACAAAACATTATCCCGCCCTACGCCCCCTGACATAATTTGTCCCTGTGTAGAGACCAGCTAGCTTTTGGGGCCAGTGTCGAACCAGGTTTCAGCCCCGGAACAGTGAAAATGCGCAGAACAGTTCGAGAATTCGCACCATTCCATGAACCCACCCCTGAACCATGTCGTTTGAAAAAGGCTTTGGGACACTTTTAACTTACAGTAAAGAGCTGCTCTGGTTGAGTCTTGTGAAATTCACATGTGACATTCATACACTGTGTTTATTTGGAGTCATGCAGCAACCCTACCTCAAGCCTAGCTCAACCAAACTCATACTAACCCTACCCCACCCTTTTTTTTATTATTATTATTATTTATGGTAATTTAATCCTAATAAAGGTACAGTACTGATTAAAATTTGCTTGAGGTTTGTCTACAAAATGAAAGTTTTGCTTGTGAATAAAATCACTTTTTTACTAACTATGTGTGGTCTTTTGTGTGGAGAGAAGCAGGTTCGAATCTCTTTGAGTTTTAATCACTTTTTACATAGGTACTTGATAGTGGTACTTCATACAACATTAGGCACTTAAAACTCATTCTGTATTTTAAACTTCAAAATCTAAGTCTGATTTTAACCTTAAAATTAACTTATAGCTTAAATCGATTATATCTTTACTCCGACCTATATTCCCATTTAGACTGTCTATTGAAACTTATTTAGTAATCATTCTAATTTAATTTTTTATCTTAATGTCAATGGATTTCCATTCGGATGCACTAATTCCTAAAGAGATTAGTCTTTGTTCCAAGTTCAACTCTAACCTTAAATTTAAACCTAATCAAAATCATACATTTTGAATAGAAAATTGAAGATAAACCCTAAATCCAAATCTAAACCTAACCCTAACTTTAAATCTGATTTTAAACATAAGACCAATGCAAACCCTAAACCTAAACTTAACCCCAAACCTAAACCTAAATCAAGTCTTGGGTCTAAACCTAACCTTAACCCTAACTGGGAGGTCTAGATTTGTTTGGTGTAGTGTGTTGGAGAACCTCTGGCCCAGGCTGTACCATCAGTAGTGAAGGGTTACATACTAAAGGACCACCTAGGACGTTACGCGAGGTGGGCAGGCTGACCGGGATTTTTTTTTTACTTTTTGGCTTTAAATAACAACATTTTGGAAAATGGGCATTTTGAAGACCCAGGTGGGACAATGATTAGAACAATATTCTATGGTGTGGGAGAACAGTGTTCAAACTAGGTAAAATGGGTTGAAGAAAATGTATCTCTGTTTTTTTTTTTTTTTTTTTTTCATCAAAAACATTGATTATAAAAAACATTTTTTAATAAGAAAGTCAAATACAAGGTAAAAGTTCCAAATTTATGAGTCTCTTGGAATCTTATCATGCTGCCTATGCAAATTAAAAAAAAATTATATATTAATATAATTAATATGCCTTACCCCTAGACCAACCCAACTGTTAAACCAAACCAACACTAACCCTACCCTTAAACCAAACCAAACCAACCCTAACCCTATCTCCAAACCAACCTTACCTCTAAACTAGTGGTTCTCAAAGTGTGGGGCTCGCCCTCTACAGGGGGCACAAAGGTATTTTAAGGGGGGCGTGGAAGACTGCCTCATTCTCAAATCTTATTCACCACTTTCATGAATTAAAAAATTTGAAAATAAACACAAAAACCAACATGTGCGTGTCTTTTTCTCCACCTTTTCTCCTTCAGCCGTGTTTATACTTTCACCTGGCACTGCAGCACATCCTGCGTGCCCAGCTCTCAATGTCCTGAGGCATTTATGTGGTGTGAGTCACTCATTGAACTGCGCAAATGCACACAAAGATGTTCTTGCTTATGCACCAGATTCAATGGGTGAAAATGTGAATTAATGCTTAGATTTCGGTCTGTTCACCACACAACACTAAAGCACACAACCCAACCCAAGCCAACCCTAGACAACCCTGACCAACCCCCGACCCTAACCCTCCCCCTACCTCAACCTTAATTCTGGCAAATGCAAATCTTGCGAGTTTTTCATAGTACAAGGTTTTCCATCTAGATATGACTACAACTATTTTCTGTGGGCAGTCATTGTCTTCAGCCAAAGGGATTGATGTCTGGGCCATGTGCCACCCATGGAAACAAAACACGTCTGGACACTAGAGATCAAGGGAACAGTTTGTTTATGTGAAGTGTCCACTGTATGACAATCTATCTAATCTTTTCCCTACTGTTGGGAAATTTGGCGACCCTACAAAAATGCTCTGATGTTCTTCGGGACACCAAGTCAACTTTGCAAATATATCTTTTACTTTTGTTCCTCTCACACTCTTATTTTATGGTTTTGTGTAGAATACAGTCGAGACAAGAAGAGCTTTTGGAAAGCAGTTGACCATAAGATTGATAGGACCAGTCTGCTCAGTGTAAAGTCCAGGTATTTTATTTGAGCTTTCTCTAAACACACGTTACCCTTGGAAGATGACATGGAGAGGAATCCAAGTTTCTCAAGTGTTTATGCAACCCATAGTCATTGGAAGGTGCTCTTCACCTCTCCGCAGGCCCACGTGCCAAACTTCCTAATCCCTGTTTGCCTAGCGAGATGACACGGGATGGATTTCTTTCTTCTCACGCAGGAGTTGACGGATGTCAAGTAGTTTGTTTTCCTCAACATAGCATTCACTCACAATGGGGGTTGCATACTTGCAAATCCAAAGTGCGTTTCTGGCTCTTAAAGGCAGTGTAATGACAAAGCGAATGATTTAATGGGATTCATTAGAGGCCAGTCTGACAGCGACCGTCGCCAAAAAGCTTCCCACGCACACAAGCAGAGCTCTGTGCAAACATGTTGCACAGAAAACAAATTAACTGCAAGTGATCACATCTGGCCTGTAAAATGCATCAAAGAGAGGATAAACAATGTGCCATTGAGTAGGAAGAGTTGTGAAGGACACTGAATGCAGTGCAGAATGGAGGTTTGGCTTGACTTTTGTGTGTGTGAGAGAGTAACTTGAGTGAGACCACCATTTATACTGTATAGCAGTAATAAAGTTAACATGAATCGGCATTCATAACCCATTTTACTTCCATAATGTTATGCATTTGTGAGTAAAACAGGATTTTAGAGGACACAAGAAAAAATGTAAAGCTGGATTTAATTGTGTCCATCAGGTCTTTGGGCAAACATTTCATTGTAAGTGCATAACTGTCAATATTGTTTTTAATTAAAACACAATTGGGATGAATTAATTATTTTCGAGGTAATTGTGTTCTTGCTTTCCACCTGCACTATTTTAATTTTCTGTCTATATACATATGCATCAGGCGGATGCTTTTGGAGTGTCTCCCTGGTTTTTGGTTTCATACATACTGTGTTTTTAGGACATTGTGTCAAGTTAAAATGAATTGAAACTTTGAAACCCACGTTTCGAGATGCCTGCATTCTGTTGTGCTTCGGCCAGCTGTCAACAACACGTCCTGTGTGAAATTAATGCAGTTTTGAAATTAATGTAAGGAAATGTACATACGGGTACAGATTAATGTTATATTATATTATATTATATTATATTATATTATATTTATATTATATTATTATTATATAATAACTCACTGGAGGCTGTACCTTAGAATGATTTTACTATGGTAGCCTTTGCAAGGACTGCAGAAAGCATTAGTACAATTTGATTTTAAAATGTGTTTGATAAATTAGTAGTCACCTTCTATAAGACAAAATTATTTACTAATATCTGATGAAAGTTTATTAATTTGTTTTAAACATTTTTTTTTTTTTTTTAAAGCTGTTCTTAAAAACAAGTATTACAGGTTAGGTACAGTCTGTTACATTAATCAACTCTGTTCCTATATCCACAGCACCAAAAAAAACAAAAACAAAAAAACAAAAGATATATATATCTACACACTACTCACTTTAATTATTTTATACATTCTTTATAAATATTTCTTTTTGTTATCTACTGATTGATAATTAATTGTTGATTTCTTTCCTTGTCTTTTTTATTCTCTTCTCAGCTGATTCCCAGGTGCCATCACAGTAATAGCCAATATTTGTTTAGAACAATATTATCAAGTATTAGAATCTCCACAGAAGAATTGTCTAGGAACTGCACTGTACAACTGTAAGGAAACTTTTTGATGACTTTTTATGACATCCCAGCCCAAAAATCAAAGGACACTGCCTTTGCCATAAGGATTTGCTGTGCCCCATCTCTTGTCTTATCTGTCTCATCTATTCAACACCATATGTGCTTTGTTTGACCCTCCAGACAACATGAAATGAATCCTCGTACACCATCTCCAGACTGCCCCAGCCTGCCTTTGATGGGATTACATCCCATGGTGACGTCACCCGAAAGGCATGCATAGTAAAAATAAAACACCCTTTTAAATAAAGCCCTGAAAGACGTGGAATGTGATCCTTACCCTGCTGAGTGCTCCCTCCAACACCACTAGCGCTACTGCAGGTAAGAAAAGGTGGAATGCACAAGAATCACAAGTTAAATCACAAGAATAAACAAACATGATTTGATTGGCCTTGCTGGCCACAAACATTTGTTTGATTGGACTTTCCAAGAAGAGGGTTCAAAGTGGGACCTGAATTTCTTAAAACATAAAGTCAAACTTTATGTCAAACTCAGCAAACTGTCAAAAAGCGTAAAAAAGACAAACTTAATGTTTAGTAAATATTCATCGTCAACGTTATGAACATTTCCCTGTCATATTTAAGGTGTATGGCCTGTGTGTGGCAATTTCCCGATCAAGTGTCACATAGTGTAAATCACATAGCCATCCGGACACTTGTGGTGTACTGAGATTTTCAGGAATAGGATATTCCCGACCACTCACACTGGAGGTGTCTGGAGATTTACAGGTTTACCACCTAGCTGAAATCCTCTTTTTGTTATGTTTAAAGAAACAAGCTTTTATATTTCTGAATGTTATTTTAAACCACTCGCTTGACCAATATGCATTGGTCATGGTCACAATATACAGTACATAACATGTATCTAATATACTGTATATTAAAGGAACATCATTACACAACATATATAAAATAAAGGTACAAGATGCAGACATAATACTTATACAGTATACAAAAAATTTGAGGTTAACCTATGCGATGTCCAACTGTACAAATGTTGGAGAGGGAATGTAATGTGCAGTGGTGAGCCTATGTGCAGATAGTAAGAGTAAATACAGGTGAAATGCATATTAATCTCGAGTGAATTGCATGAAATAAGTGAAATACATACTGTATTAAACATGAGATTATAATATGTAATAATATTTTGTAGAGTTTATAGTAGTTTGATAGTACACTAGAGAAATTGTAAATTGTGGAATATTCTTTTAAAGAGACAAAAAGCGCTTTAACTTCACACGCGAGACTGCCGCGAATGGTCAGCTAAGCTTAGTCTCTCTCGATACTGTTCTGTACTAACAACAGCAGCCACTAAACAAGATATTTTTCATGTTTAATCTGGTAATTGTTGAAAGTGTTGTTTTTTGAGCTCTACACTACACTGCACTGAAACTTTGATGAGGAACACTGATGATGAGGAGGTGGAGGAGAACCAACATGATGAAGATGATGGTCCAGGAGAAAGAGCAGGTTGGTTTGTATTTGTATGTTTATGTCTCTGCCGTCTGTACCACAGTCATTCTTATTTTTTCATCAAGGCATCTATATTAAGAAAAAGTTGGATTTTCTCTATTTCTTCATGCAATAAAAGGCCAGTAAGATTAGAGGATTAGCATAGTTTGTACTGGTAAGTATTAGAAAGTAGTTCTGGGTTTTGTTTTTTTTTACCCTTTTTCTCCCCAATTTGGAATGGCCATTTCCCAATGCGCTCTAGGTCCTCGTGGTGGCATAGTGACTCGCCTCAATCCGGGTGGCGGAGGACGAATCTCAGATGCCTCCACGTCTGAGACCGTCAATCCGCGCATCTTATCACGTGGCTAGTTGAGCGCGTTACCACGGCGACGTAGCACGTGTGGAGGATTCTCGCTGTTCTCCGCGGCATCCACGCACAACTCACCATGCGCCCCACCGAGAGTGAACCACATTATAGCGACCACAAGGAGGTTACCCCATGTGACTCCACCCTCCCTAGCAACCAGGCCAATTTGGTTGCTTAGGAGACCTGGCTGGAGTCACTCAGCACTCCCTGGATTCAACTCGCATCTCCAGGGGTGGTAGTCAGCATCTTTACTTGCTGAGCTACCCAGGCCCCCCAGAAATAGATCTGTTTTTAAAATAATCTACAATTTTCTGACAGAACTAGTAAGTTGTAAATGTCTTTGTAAGTATAAGTTAAAGGCAGTAAATATTTGACCCTGTATTTATACATTTACATGACTTTATATTGTAAATACTATGTTTTATACCATGTGTTTTATTTCAGGAGAAGTAATATGAAATAACTGGTGGAATCTCAACAGAAGAGATTGTGTAGCGGATCGTTCTTGAACTTCACACCATTATTCAACAATTAAAATCATACAAAAATGTCATTTGATGTAATCATTTATTATAAAATAATTAGTTAAAGTATATTCATATTTATTTAAATAAAAAAAATAAAAAAATAAAATAAATAAAAAAACATTGTATTTACATTGTAAAAAGATATTGACATTTACTGCCATTAACTTTTACATACACATTTACAACTTCATTGACTGGATGCTTCTTTCTAGTTCAGTCAGAGTGGACTAAGGAGGATGAAGTTCAGTCTTATTTCTTCAGGGTATGAAGAAAAGCAGTGTTTGGTTTTCACAGGTGTCTGAAGATTATCGTCTGACATTTTTTTCAGGGTCTTCAGCGATGATTTCTTGATTACAGTAAATAAAAACAAGCACACTTCCTCAGCCATGAACTTGTTGTCTTTATCAGTTTGTTGCACGTTATGAGAAATAATAATAGTAATTTGTGTGTCTCTACATGGAGGGTGAAAAGCAACAAAATAAAGTTACAATATATGATACTGTTTGTATTGTTGTCTGGTCAGTAACACGGGCCAATTCACCTTTAGTCAAAGAGCTGCCAAAACTCTGACGTGGGACAAGCCAGTTGTATAACAGTTTCTAACACAGATAAATTTGAATGCATTAAAAAAGTAATAGGCACCAGATGTACCCTCTCCGTGGACAATGAAGAGTGAAAGAAAGTGCAAATAAATGTATGTGTGTGTGTGTGTGTGTGTGTGTGTGTGTGTGTAAGGACAAGAGATGCTAATAACTTACAGACTATGTGGATCGCCCCTCTCTGTGCCCTACCTCATGTTAACAGTTATTCCCAGGGGGGCGGGAGTCACCTGTCCATCAGCAGCATAAATATGACCATACATTTTCTCATTTGCTCTGATGGCAGCCACTCATTAGCTGTGTGACGGTGCTGAGCAATGACGCACTGGTCAATGAGGCCAGGCCACTGAGTTTACCGTGCATTAGCTCACTGCTCCCCTTTAATCTTTAATGAAAGGCCTGTCAGTTACCATAAACACATCAGTTAGCATAAATTAAAGCCTGACATTGAACAGCACTTAAGTCATTACATTTCTGAACTTACTGTTCGATGTGCTGTGACTTACAAACATGGCTTTTTTATTCATCTGTGAAGATAAACTGCAATCAAAACAGACAATAGGAAATGTATTATTATTATTATCATTATGTATTGTTTCTATAACAGACTGTATATAACGTGTTATGCTTGATTTAAGGATTTTTATTATTATTATTATTCAAAAATATAGCCTAGTTGTAGGACTATTGTAATGTTTGCCTTGTGCCTTTTAATTTCATGATAATTAAGCATTTTTAGCTGTCAAATTCTTATTAAATTATTGCAAAAAAAATAAATAAATAAATCCCATTCTTATTAATATAATGTGGAAAATAAAATTATAATAAAAAAATATTATTTTACAGGTTGATTAATCATCAGGAGTTATTTATATCTAAATAGTTAAAGAATAACTATTGAGAAATTCCAAAGTAAAACATCTAGAAGAATTATGGTAATGTTTTAAAATATAATACAGTAAAAAAGAAAAAAAAAAAAGAAAAAAAATAGTTATAAATAAATCAATCACTGTAATACTGTAATGAGAATAACTATTGTGAAACTTCAAAGACAAACATCTGGATGCAATATGGTATTTAAAATAAATATAATACATCAAAAATACTAGGTAACAGTAATGAGAATAACTATTATGGAAAATATCTGTATGCATTACAGTATTTTTATTTTTTTTTTAGAAATGTAATACAGTAAAAAATACTGCATTATAGTAATGAGAATAACTATTAAGAAACTCCAAAGTAAAACATCTGGATGCATTACGGTAATGAGAATGTGAGTGAATAATTTGCTTAATAGTCATGAAATAATGTCACAGTGCAAAAAAAAAAAAAACAAAAAAAAAAAAAAATCTTTATGGTACTAAAAAAATCTTTTTCTTTCTGCAAAACATAATTTCTTCCTTTTCTCTTGGTTTTGGGGTGAAATGTGACCTGGACATGTTTTCATGAAATTCGCCCAATAAGCAATCCGAAAAGAATTTGTCATTTAGCAGACATTATCCAAAGTGACTTCCAGTACACTAATTGGTGCAATCACACTAAATGTTATTTGTTATTGTTTAGGTATTCTTAAATGAGATACAGATGGACACTCAAAAGCAATTTCCACATTGCGCTTACAGATCTCAGTGCATTACCATGATTGCAACATTTAATGGAGTCACAGTGTTTCCCATGGGTGACCACCTCCACTACAAATCCACACAAGGTCAAAGGTCAGGGTGAATGTCACATCCATGACTGTCTTAAAAGCCCAACTGCATCCTAAGAGCGAGCTAATGGAGATCTGGAGTTTGTATAGGAGCCTGAGCCAATAAATATGTCACAATTTCATGTCAACTGTCGCTCATTTGTATTTATTGCGGTGTAATTGCACCACAGCTTTGACATACAGTGATGAAGGCCAGAAAAGCACTTCACTGGTATTGCCCAAGCTGTTCCTATATAGTTCAGACAACTTTTCTCAATTTCTTTGTCTTGCAAAACACAGTCACAGCTAAACAATCGAATGAAACTAAGAACTACGCTGGGAATCACGTTTGACAGATATGTTTGTTTGTGAAGACATGGAGAAGACTGCATTACCTGTTCTGATCTGCATATTGCATAACTACAAAAATGGCTGTCGCTTGACTTCACAGGGATTAGACATCATCTAACAAAAAGACACATTTAATTGGTTCCTCACGCTCAGCACGCTCCTTAACTTTATAGGCTTAGAATAAACAAATCCTTGCCTACAGAATTATTGTTGTTGTATAAACAAATTTGAATTTGATTAAATCTATCGAATCTATTAAATGTTGAATATTGAATCTAAACTCAGCAAAAAAAAGAAACGTGCCTTTTTCAGGACACTATATTTTAAAGATAACTGTAAAAATCCAAATAACTTTACAGATCTTTATTTGAAAGGGTTTAAACAATGTTCCCTATCTGTCACTCACTTGACGTTGTGTCGATTTAGTGACACTAGGGGTCACCCTTGGGAGCCCCAAACACCTCTGATCTTTGAGAAAAGGCCAATGGGAATTGGCGAGTGGAATTTGCATGCCACTCCCCCAGACATATGGGTATAAAAGGAGTTGGCTTGCAACCACTCATTCAGATTTTTTCTTCGGAGCCGAGCGGTTGTGTTTCAGCTAGCTGAATTCCTCCACCAATCCATTCACCTCGAAAGCTGTTTGATTTATGGCACATTACAACGGTTTCTCCCCCTCTTGCACTGGGGTTGTGCAGAGAACTCCCCTGGGTGCTTCAGCAGCTAAAAGAGTATATTCTTCCTAATAAAAGAGTATATTTTCCTACTAAAAGAGTGGCACAGATGGAGCGTCTTTTTAAAGATGCCTTTCCGTCTGTGTATAATTCCTGGTTGCAGTCGCTGTCTCTCTGCTTCTGACGGCCACGATAGCTGTCTCACGTGCTTGGGCGCTGCCCACGTGGAGACATCGTTCGTGGATGGGTCATGTCCTCATTGCGAGAACATGACCATGGCAAAGTTGCTGTCATGACTTTCCTTTCCTTCATTCTACCTACGGGTATGAGGTCGCAGCGGTTAGCACTGGGGGCGATTCGGGGACCTCAGTGGGAGCTTCTCTGCCGGGAAACCCCCCACGGACCTCCCATTCCCCAGTACGGTCGTGTGCCTCGGTCGAGTTCTGAGATGAGACCGACGGCTCATCTCAGGGTGAGTTCGCAATCTCATTCTGGGCTCGCGAATAGGATGAGCTCTCAATCGCAGCATCAGAGAGCAGGCTCATCCAGTCTGACGCTGAGGACTCGACTGGGCTCCCACCCTCTGGTGCGGTCGCCCAGTCGCAGGCTGACGCAGAGCTGGCGGCCATGTTTGCTCGGGCGGTTGCGAGCGTCGGGCTGGAGTGGCACTCTCCACTCCCCCCTGAACCCTTGCGGCTCGACGATTGGTTCCTGGGCTCAGAGCGCCGCTCACGGCCGCGCCCCGCCCCGGTTCCATTCTTCCTGGAGGTGCATGATGAGCTCACGAGATCGTGGCGGGCACCTTTTACTGCCCGTACCTGATTTATGGGCTCCTCTGCTCTCACTACCCTTGATGGTGGGGCTGCCAGGGGGTACTCAGCGATTCCCCAGGTGGATAAGGAGGTTGCGGTGCACTTGTGCTCCCAAAACGCCGCCACCTGGCGGAAACGTATGAGACTCCTGTCCAGGGCCTGTAGGCTTACATAGTCACTGGCAACTGAAGCTTACAGTGCCACTGGACAGGTCGCCTCCACCCTGCACGCCATGGCTCTCCTGCAAGTGCACCAAGGCAAGGCTCTGAGAGAACTGCATGAGGGTAGTTCTGACCCGGGATTGATGCAGGAGCTGCGCTCGGCGACCGATCTCACCCTCTGGCGACGAACGTCACGGCGCAGTCTCTCGGGCAGGCGATGTCCACCCTGGTGTTCCAGGAGTGCCACTTTTGGCTCAACCTGGTCAAGATGAAGGAGGATGACAATGTACGCCCTCCTTTCCCAGGTTGGCCTATTCAGCGACACCGTCAAGGACTTTGCCCAGCAGTTCTCAACATTTAAGAAGCAGATGGAGGCTATCCAGCAAATCCTGGCGCAGCGCGGATCAAGATCCTGCACCACGTCTGCTCATTGCCAAGGGCGTCCCCCTATGGCAGCAACACCTGCTCCACCGCAGCCCGCCCAAGGGGGCCGGCCCTGGCGTGGAGCCACCTGCAGGAAGCAGCCCGCCGCTAAGAACCCATGGAAGGCATTGAAGCGCCCCTGAGATGGGCGACCCAGGGAGACAGAGATCCTCTACAGACCTGGAGCTGGTAAACAGACCACTCCAACCCCCGGTAGAGGGCCGGGAGGAGAATCCTTGTTTTCCTTTTCTTATGATTTCGCCACATTTTCAAGAAAAGAGCGGTTTCCTCACTTCCTGGGTCACACATTCGGTGTCCACGGCTGTCGTTATCATGACCGTTATCAGGATGGTTGGGACAGGCCGCGAGCGATGATTTCCCTCCTCCCCCGTCCTGGACTGGTCCTATGGTGGGTATACGGAGCCAGGTAAGTGCTTCGATGTCCCCAGACTCAGCACGGCCACAAGTTCGGGGCTTGAGCCCCCCCAACGTGGCGCCTCAGGCTCCGCCCTGCCGTGAGGTCCCACCCACCGGTACGTCCAACGTGATTGTTCCCTTGGTCCCCCCTTGCCTGGAGCTTGTGGGTGTGGCTTGCGCTCCCCAACCCGTCGCGGTGGCTGACCAGGACCGTCCGACTCGGCTACGCGATTCAGTTCACCAGGCATCTGTTCAGGTTCAACGGCATCCGCTTCACCTCGGTGATGGGCGAGAATGCCGCTGCCTTGCTTGCGGAGATCACGTCCCTTCTACGCAAGGACGCGATAGAGCCTGTCCCTCCTGCCGAGATGAAGAAGGGGTTTTACAGACCCTACTTCATCGTACCAAAGAAAGGAAGTGGGTTGCGGCCAATCTTGGACCTGTGAGTACTGAACCGGGCCTTGCACAGACTCCCATTCAAGATGCTGACGCAAAAACACATTTTAGCGAGCGTCCGGCATCAAGATTGGTTCGTAGTGATAGACCTGAAGCATGCGTACTTCCACATCTCTGTTTTACCTCGACACAGGCCCTTCCTGCGGTTTGCTTTCAAGGGCCGGGCATATCAGTACAAGGTCCTCCACTTCGGTCTGTCCCTGTCATCTCGCACCTTCACGAAAGTCACAGAGGCAGCCCTTGCCCCGTTAAGGGAAGTGGGCATCCGCATCCTCAACTATCTCGATGACTGGCTGATTCTAGCTCACTCTCGGGATTTGTTGTGTGTGCACAGGGACTTGGTGCTCAGTCACCTCAGCCAGCTGGGGTTTAGGGTCAACTGGGAAAAGAGCAAGCTCTCCCCAGTTCAGAGCAACTCTTTTCTCGGCATGGAGTTAGACTCATTCTCTATGATGGCGCGCCTCACGAGTGAGCGCACTGTCAGTGCTGAATTGTCTGAAGGTGTTCAGGTAGAGAACAGCAGTCCCACTGAAACAATTTCAGAGGCTCCTGGGGCATATGGTGTCCTCTGCAGCGGTCAAGCCGCTCGGGTTGATGCATATGAGACTGCTTCAGCACTGGCTTCAGACTCGAATCCCGAGATGGGCATGGCGCCACGGGGCACATCGCATGGCCATCACGCCGATCTGCCACCACCTGTTCAGCCCTTGGACAGACCTCGCATTTCTGTGGGCAGGGGTCCCCTTAGTGCAGCTGTCTAGGCGACTGCATTGGCATATCAACTGCCTTGAGTTGCTGGCAGTATTGCTCGCCCTGCAGAGGCTTCGGCCATTGATCCAAGACAAGCACGTGTTGGTCTGGATGGATAACACAGTGATGGTAGCGTACATCAACTGCCAAGGCGGTGTGCACTCTCGCCGCATGTCACAACTCGCCCACCGTCTCCTCCTCTGGAGTCAGCAGTGACTCAAGTCATTGCGAGCCACTCGCATCCCGGGCGACAAGACACGGTAAGACTGTGTGACGTATTTAAAAACAATTTCGTCCCCCTTGGGCAGGGTGTGGTCTCCACGGTGTCTTCCCCTTGGGAGTGACACCCCCCCGATGCGGATGCTATATGGCCCCCAGCTGAACGATTTTTCCTTTTGGGGAGAAGAAAGAGGCCGCAGCTGGGGCAGCCAGTCCCCATTTTTTGGGCAGTAGACTTGTCCCTGAGGTGCAGGGGACCGTACGATGCTTGTAAGAGCATTGGGGGAAGTTACGTGATGGCCGGTTGCACTGGCTACGAGGCACACAATGGTCTGCCCATCTTGCACCGCCAGTTCATGTAACACAGTTCAGCTAGTTGTGGTGTTTTGTATAGGGACCCCTAGTGTCACTACATTGACACAACGTCGAGTGAGTGACAGATAAGGAACGTCTCAGTTACTTTCGGTAATCTCCATTCCCTGACGGAGGGAACGAGACATTGTGTCCCTCCTGCCACAACAATGAGCTACCCACTGAAATGGCCGGGACCTTGTCTTGGCTCCTCAGCACAAAACCTGAACGAGTGGTTGCAAGCCAGCTCCTTTTATACCCTTATGTACAGGGGAGTGGCATGCAAATTCCACTCGCCAATTCCCATTGGCCTTTTTTCAAAGATCAGAGGTGTTTGGGGCTCCCAAGGGAGACCCCTAGTGTCACTACATCAACACAACGTCTCGTTCCCTCCATCAGGGAACGGAGGTTACGAAAGTAACCAGGATGTATTCCATGAACCATAAACAATTAATGAACATGCACCCGTGGAACAGCTTACAGACGGTAGGCAATTAAGGTCACAGTTATAAAAACTTAGGACACTAAAGAGACCTTTATACTGACTCTGAATAACACCAAAAGAAAGATGCCCAGGGTCCCTGCTCATCTGCGTGAACATGCCTTAGGCATGCTGCATGGAGGCATGAGGACTGCAGATGTGGCCAGGGCAATAATTTGCAATGTCCGTACTGTGAGACGCCTAATACGCCACAACAGGGAGACAGGAAGGACAGCTGATCGTTCTCGCAGTGGCAGACCACGTGTAACAACAACTGCACAGGATATGTAAATCCAAATATCACACCTGCAGGACAGGTACAGGATGGCAACAACAACTGCCCGAGTTACACCAGGAACGCACAATCCCTCCATCAGTGCCATACTGTCCGCAATAGGCTGAGAGAGGCTAGACTGAGGGCTTGTAGGCTTGTTGTAAGGCAGGTCCTTACCAGACATCACCGGCAACATCGTCGCCTATGGGCACAAACCCACCTTCGCTGGACCAGACAGGACTGGCAAAAAATGCTCTTCGCTGATGAGTCGCGGTTTTGTCTCACATGGGGTGATGGTCGGACTCGCGTTTATCGAAGGAATGAACATTACACCGAGGCCTGTACTCTGGAGTGGGATCGATTTGGAGGTGGAGGGTCCGTCATGGTGTGGGGCGGTGTGTCACAGCACCATCGGACTGAGCTTGTTGTCATTGCAGGCAACCTCAATGCTGAGCTTTACAGGGAAGACATCCTTCTCCCTCATGTGGTACCCTTCCTGCAGGCTCATCCTGACATGACCCCCCAGCATGACAATGCCACCAGCCATACTGCTCGTTCTGTGCATGATTTCCTGCAAAATAGGAATGTCAGTGTTCTGCCATGGCCAGCGAAGAGCCCGGATCTCAATCCCATTGAGCACATACGGGACCTGTTGGATCGGAGGGTGAGGGCTAGGGCCATTCCCCCCAGAAATGTCTGGGGACTTGCAAGTGCCTTGGTGGAAGAGTGGAGTAACATCTCACAGCAAGTACTGGCAAATCTGGTGCAGTCCATGAGGAGGAGATGCACTGCAGTACTTAATGCAGCTGGCGGCCACACCAGATACTGACTGTTACTTTTGGTTACTTTTGATCCCCCCCTTTGTTCAGGGACACATTATTCCATTTCTGTTAGTCACATGTCTGTGAAACTTGTTCAGTTTATGTCTTAGTTGTTGAATCTTTTTATGTTCATACAAATATTTACACATGTTAAGTTTGCTGAAAATAAAAGCAGTTGAAAGTGAGAGGACGTTTCTTTTTTTGCTGAGTTTATTTATCTGAAATCGAATACATTTTGTGAAGAATTCACAAATGACATATATATTTATTTTATTGTTTTTTTATTAGATTACATAAAAAATAATAATAAAAAAAATAATTGGCAGATACATTTATTCAAAACTTGCAGTGCATTCAGGCTATACATTTTATCAGTTTGTTGTGTGTGTTGCCTGGGAAATATACCCATGAACCCTTGGCATTATTATGCCATGCTCAACCAGTTACCAGCTACAGGAACCATTCATCAAATTTGGAAGGATTTAAGTTTCCTCAGCTTTCTGAGAATTGTAAAAGAACCTGAAAACCCTGGCGCTTGCCATTTACATGATTTATGTTCTTTATGGTTTACAAGTAACTTTGGTAAGAAAGTTTTTAAATTACACAAATGCAATGTAAAAGTAAAAAATAAATAAATAATAATAAAAATAAACAAGCAACAAATGCAATTTTTAGAAATAAATATAATTTTATTGAAATTAACTGAAATTGAACAAATGGACTGAATACATTGCAAATTATATTTTAATGATATTCAGTAAGTGTTGTCTGTTTTTTTTTTTGTTTTTTTTTTTTTTGCTTTAAAATATCTAAACATCCTTAAAACAATTACATTTTATTTAGCAGCAAAACCACAAAAACATTTAAAACTTGCTTTCAGAATTAGAATCGATTTTAGAATCTTTAGATTAAATGTTATTTTTATTATATACCATTTGCATTTTTTTTTTCTTGTTTAAAGCTTAAATCTAACCAAATTTAGTGAGTTTTATGCTTAAAAAAAAAAAAAAAATGCACTAAAAATAAATTAATTGAAGTTTATTAGTGCAGATTCCACAAGTTTTATATAGCCATGTTTGGTTTCACCAGTTACCAGCCACTACAACTCAAAATGTTTATTGTAACCTGTTTAATTTCCTGCTTGCTTAATTAAACACTTGAATGGTATAATCAAAGTATTTAGCATCAATCAGACCACCGCTGCGGTGTGTGTGTGTGTGTTAGCATGTACGCGTCCCACTGTCTCCACCAGGATTTTCACTGGTCCCATTGGTCTTGTCCACAAAGGCACAGAGTGACAGCTGGCAGGACGACTGCCAGCTCAGCTTCATAGTGTGGGACAGAAGTGTTACAATAACTCTCCTCTTACATTCCCTGGTAACACACAATACACCAACACAACCACTGATCACCATAAACAGGCCTCAGCTCTATTAGCTAGCGTGTCATCTAAGAAATATTCCATCCACAAAATATCCGTAGATTCTGTTCTGAAGACCAGTGTTTAAGCCCACATAATTGAAATCCTCCCCTTAATAAAAAAAGTACTGCCATGGTACCACAGTATAGTGATTGTATAAGATGGTAATCCCACGGTACTTTATTATATACCATTGTTCTGAATGATTACCATGTAATAGTACACAGCAATCTTGAATACTAATAAGGTAAATAAACCTTGATAGAGCTAGAAGGACTTGAATCATCCTGATGGGTTTTATTGTGAGAATGACCTTGCATGATCAATTACATATACCATGGTATGAACATGATACTCATAGGTACTTTAAAGAATGCCATTATACCATTGCATTATCATGGTGCATATCCCCCCAACAAAAACCTCATGGTAATCAGTGACCTTTGATGTAAAAAAAAAACTGTTGTCGTGTAAGGTATTGTGCCTTATGGAAAATCAATGGGATTTCTATGAAGTGGCGTGCCTGTGTTCCAGTTGCTCTCATTGGGTTGCCTTGTCCTCATGGGCAATGTTCCAGGAGGCCACTGTTGTGTATTTGTGCTGGCAGAGATCTTGTCACTGTTTAGCGAATAACAGCAGAGACAGGAAACCTTGAGATACCTTGATGACAATATACACCCACTCTGTCTCCACACATATGATCCACATGTCAAAATGTACTGTGCTCTTGGCACAATGTTACACTGATGTGCAGTGTTTCTTTGACTATTAGCACTTTTGGCTGTGGGACTCTCACTAGCTCATTTAATTTGTCTACTAGTAATGTCTAACAGTGGATATACTGTACATGCATCACAGGATCATTCTGTCATTTTCGCTATTTTTCTGTACCAAGAAATGTCAGTCCAGTATATCACTCTGAAAGTCATGAACTTTTTCACCAGATCTCAAATTATGTATTTTATTTGATAACATTTGGTCATTTTTTAAACAAAATGGCAGACTCATTGGCCTTACCAACCCAGTCGTAATGGTATTACGAGATGATGAAATCATAAGAAATGGCACAAGTTGACTTTCACAACTTTTACTCCCATAGAGAAAAATAAATTAACCAAATAACTATTTCATTTTATTTATTTTCTCCCCCTAAGTTTCACATCTGATGCAAACCTTAACCTAACCATGATTTGAATAAGAAAATCACTTTTGTGTATAATGGAAGAAAGAAAACACTGGGGGTTTTGAATGAGACGAGAGAAGCGAATTACAGGTTACTGACATAAATCAGTTATTTGTATTGCATAAATACGTATCCTTTCTTAAAATAAAGTGTTGGATGGGAGGGTAGCTAAAATTTGATGCCTGTATTTTATCAATTTGAAAATCTGTTTGTTGATTGGTTGGTCTCTATGGGAAAAAAAGTCGTACATTTTTATACGAACCAAGTCTTGCAATAACTTACAATTTTTTACGAGTAAGGCTAATTTCATGACTAGCATTTTAAGCATCCTAAACAGACAATTAAAATAATGTGTTCACTCTTTTTGCATAAATTTGACAACATTACAACCTAATTGGAAATGTCACACAATAAAAATATTTAGTTTTTACCTTGATTTTATTATTTTTGTATTATTACCTAGATAGACAAAATTTCAGAGAAATCCAAAAATTATTATTTTACTTTATTTTATTTATTTATTTATTTATTTTTTTTTTGACAGTGGAGTAAGAAAAAAAAACTTGATTCAAAGGTAAAACAAGTTTATTTTTTATTTTTCCTGACCTCACTGGCAAATAGCTTTTTCTTGTTTTAAACATAAATCCCAATAAATTGTTATATTTCTCTGAAAACAAGACTTAAAATCTTATCTCATTTTGCTTTTTTAATGTTTATGTATGTTTTGTTGTTGTTGTTTTTGTTTTTTTGTTTTTTTGTTTTTTTTTTTTTTAATAATGGATACGTTTTATTTTCATATTTTAAGACTGAAAGTCTGGGTTTGGTATAATGGTAAGGCAATACAATCTATGCATAAAACACATTTGAAAAGCAGTATAAATAAATTATAAAGACATGATAAAAAGTCTTTATAATGTATCACAGTTTTAATGTTTTAACCTTCATATACCAAACAAACAACAACAAAAATTAATTTGTTTGTCTTAATAAAAATAAAAATAGTCTCCTGAGACATAAAAGTTCCTGTTGTTAAAGAAACTCAGTTTCATTTCATAAAACTGAATTGAATCTTCCATTGTCTTTTCATCAAACCAGTGACATGCTAACATGCTCAGCCATTAGTTTGTCCTTTCCTGTGTGACATAAGCTAATAGGTATAAAAAATCTGCCAATCAAAGACTGTTTTAATTGATGTCAGTCTAAACAGCAGGTTATCACCTCACTGTTAGCAGCTCTGTGTGATGTCCGGCCCGGTGAACCACCCCAGAGTGAACTTCTCACCCCCGCAGCAGAGTGCTTGGCTCTGTTCCAGAGTGTTCTCTACCGTGGTATTCACTCACTCACCCTGCAGCGAGCATCACTCACCAAGAGCTCAAACATAGAAAGTATTCCAGGTATTTCCCTGACTGACAGGATTTAATAACATGTAAAAATATTTCTCTATTATTAAGGGTCTGCTAACCAATTTTGTGAGTGGTAACACACGCCAAGGTAGCGGCTCCTTTGGCTTAGCTTTTTTAAAGCCCTGTCAGGAAAGTGTAATGACTGGTAAATATTCATGAATGCTCATATGGCCGGAGCATGCTGTGTCTCTGTCGCTTATGTTCAGAGTTCTTTAGAGAAGCTGTTAAAAAGGTGAAAATATATATATTAAGTCATCTGGGACAATAACTTTTAGCAGGGAAGAATGTAGCCAAGTGGAGAAATTTCATGTAACTTAACTCTAGTCATAAATTGGATGTGGCACCTTTAAGAACCAGTTTTGCAACAACTGCTTTCCTGATTTCTAACAGTCATTGTTAGACTCAACTCTCTCTGGTACCGAACCTTGTTGTTCAATGTTCCCTGAAATCAGTACAGGTTCACCTATAAGGGCTTCAGTGGCTGACACAGGGTTTTCAGGGATCACATTCTCTGTCTCTTGCAGACTATGATATGTGACCTCTTCTAACACAACAAAATCTGAATTAGAATTCACAACCTCAACCTGCTCAGAAGCAGATTATCCCATAGATTGTGGTGTTGAGGGAGAACGGGATTCAGTCATCTCTGTCTCAGGAACAGAGTTAACACAAGGGTGCAAGTCAACTCTATGGACTCTCTTTATAGGACCACCCTCAAGGGGCTCAATTGTATGTGTGTTACACTGCACGTCTATGACACTGTATACAGTAGGAAACCTGTATTTTGTTCCTACCCAAAGATCTGCAAGTATACCTGCTGACCCACATCAATCACAGGGCAATAGACATTGTCATTCAAAGGGGCAAGTCACTCAGCAGCCTTGTGTTCAGCATATTCCCTGGCTTTTTCATGAGCTTCTCTTAATCTGTCTAGGTGAATCACTAACCAATCATGTTTTCTGTCCACAGTTTGCTCTTGACCTAGCAGTGCATCTACTGGAAGATGCGGGTTGACTCCAAACAGCAAGTAATGTGGTGAGTATCCAATTGTGGTGTTACATTATAAGCATAAACCAACTCAGGAAGGTGTTCTGGCCAATGCTTTTTCTTTTCAGGGGAAGTGTACATAATAGATCATGGAGCGTTCTGTTAAAGCGCTCGCACTGAGCATTAACCCTGAGGCCAATAGGGTGTGGTGCGGGTTTTCTTTACACCATACATTTTTCACAGCTCAGCAATCACGTCACTTTCAAAATTTCTGCTCTGATCAGAATGCAATTGTTCAGGCACACCATATTTCATGAACAACTCTTTCAGAAGGATCTTGTCAGTGGTATCAGCCCTCTGATCCTTGGTTGGAAATGCCTGTGTGAACTTTATGAAAACATCAGTCAAAATTGTGATATGTTCTCACGGCCATCAGAGATAGGTTCAAGCAAAGTAAAATCTACTGCCACTGCTTCAAGGGGCCTTGAACCCAGTAATGGCTTCATGGGAGGATGTATCTTTGGCTGTGGCATCTTGGTAAAAATACACCTTTGACACTTTTTGATACACTGCTCCACATCATTAAACATGCCAACCCAGAAGTATCGTTGCCTCAACAGTTTTAGCTTGCACTCAATGCCCTGATGTCAAATTCTTTGACACACTTTCAAGGACATGATCTTTCATACATGAGGGTAAGATCAGCTGTTGACATTCAACACGATGCTGGTCATTCAAAATGTGATAAAGCAAGCCATCCAGCTCTCTAACACACTTCCACTGCTTTATCAGTGACAGTACAGACTTTGATTTCTCATGAGTGGTGGGCTTTTGTTTACGTTCCCAAAAGGTTCTGAAAGAACTGAGAGTGAGATCTTTCAATTTAAAATCCTTCAGTTCAGCTGTTTTATAACCCGGCAGAATAGGCATACTTCCTTGTGGGTGATTGCCTTCCTCTACTCCACACTCTAAAGCACAAATCTGTCTAACCCTATAGCACTTTTCAAGTCAAGTTTTAAGTCAGGCTCTAAGGCTGTTCCTTTGTTTATTATATTGCAGATGGCAATACAGTCATCATATTCTGCATCCTCAGGAGTGGCAGGCTCCCCTGCTGATGGCTGCCTAGATAGGGCATCAGCAGCTGCATTATGCAGTCATGGGTGGTATTTCACCTCAAATTCAACATAACCACAAACTTGAAACCCAGCAGATACCACAGAATTTTTCAGAAATAACCCACTTGAGGGCCAGTAGCTCAAGCTTCATGCTACTGTTATTTCTGTCATTCCTTTCTGCTTTACGAAGTCTCCTAGTGGCATAAGCTATGACTCTCCTCCACTGACCCTGCTGCGGGTATAAGACAGCAACCAGGACTTCACTGCTCGCATCAGTCTCCAATGTGAAAGGAAGAATGAAATCTGCATACCCTAACACAGTAGCAGAAGTAAGCTTCTCCTTCAGCAGCTCAAACGCTGATTGGCACTCTGATGACCACAAAGCACTAAACTCTCTCTTTGTGGTGCCAAACTGCTTGATACACAGGTTCCCTAAATCATGTAGGGGGCCAACAATTCTAGAAAAACCCTCAATGAACTTTTTGTAGTAATTACAGAACCCTAAGAAAAGGAATTAATTGTTTGACCACTTCAACTTTACTGTACCTGTATCAGTACCAATACTTCGAGCTGAGATCTGATGACCTAAGAATGTTACTTCTTGCTGCAAGAAATGACACTTTCCAGGCTTAACTTTGAGACCTGTTTCTTTTATTCTGTTAAAGACTACTTCCAGTCTCTGCAAGTGCTCTGGTAAAGTGGACGAGAACACCTGTATGTCATCAAGGTACATTAGCATGATCTGAAAAATTAGATCACCCATGGAAGCCTGCATAAGATGTTGAAGGTCCATTGCAAACCACAAAGGGAATCCGAGAATACTCAAAGATCCCAAATGTAGTCATAAATGCAGTATTATGTCTGTCTTGCTCATGGATAGCAACATGATGATATCCACTTGCTAAATCAATGGAAGAAAAGAACTTTGGTCCTTGTAGTGCATCAAAGCTTTCATCTATTCTAAGTAGAGGAAACGTGTCTCGCTTGGTCTTTGAGTTCAGCTCCCTGTAATCGACACAAAGCCTGAGACTACCATCAGTTTTCCTAACTAGCACAATAGGTGAAGCATAAGCACTACTGCTTTCTTGGATCACTCCTTTCTTAAGGAGTTTGGTGATATGTTCACCCATACAAAATTCTCTGAAATCTCACCTCACATGTCTCATTGGACTTCACACTTGACATGAGACAGAGTACCAAGTCTGGTTCTGGCCTGAAACCAGATATCTACTGGGAGAGGTTCAAAACCTGTACAGGAAACAACAGTTTCTCTGAAGACACAAGAGAGGGAACAAGAATAAGATAGCCAGGTAAAGGTGTGTTGGCTGGCTCTAACAGGAAGTCCTGTGAACCATCATGTAACACATTCTTTGCTCCCTTGACCATTACCGTTGTAACTGATGAAGCCACTCTGAATATTTTATACTCGGACTCAGATATTGGCTAAGCCTATGGACTGCTCTCGCACTGCCTGGCTCACAGCAAGTGAGGGTACAAGTTTCCCTGCTGCACTGACAATTTACCATTCTTTGTGACAGTCTGTTTGTTTTTCTTCACTCTTAGCTATGTGTCCTACACCATTACACCGGAAACATAGTGGCTGGCCATCATCTGTAAACCTTGGCTGCATCTTGGGTTTAGAATGAGCCACAGGTTTTGACTTAGTGCACTTCAAAGTGAGTTTCTCGACAGCTTGTGTTAGCTCTCCTATAGCTTTTCCTTGTTCTGCTATAATTTTTTAAAATGTATTTAAGAGTAGCAGGGTTTTTCTCAGATATACCAACAGCAGTGCACTGAGCTTCTGCTGTCTCATACACAATACTTCTGTTGCTGACTAATTTTGTGACACAAGATTTGTGATCTTCTAGATACCGTATAAGGGCTTAATCTCGCACTTCAATTAGTGTTGACTGTGGCTTGTCTCTCACAAGATACCGAAGCTTCCTTCTAAGGCCTGTGTCCCTGCTTAATTAGTTTCATAACAACATGGTACTTTTGCCCTCAATGAATTGATCTCAGATTGCCAGTTCACATTTGATATTGCATTTGATGATTGTTTCAAGATAGAACTCAGAATTTGAGACAGCATGAGAGCTATAGAATGTTCGTAATAACATAGACACACTGCGCTATTCTCGAAAAGCTTCTCTCAGGTACACGACGAGGTCACATAGTCACTTTGGTTCATTCCCCAACTGTAATCTGACCAAGGCTGCACCCTTTAAGAGGGAGAGTATGAGGTCTAACTGGTCCTGTGTGGTCTGATTTCTAGCATGTAGTACCCTGTCTACTTCGTCAATGAACTCATCAATATGTCTCCCATCTTTGCTGAAATCACCACTAAATGGCTGTATGTGATGCTCTCTTAGCACATATACATAAGACCTGGTTGGCTCTCTACTCAAATTGGCAATAACTGCCATGGTCTTGTCATGCTTTCTGTTGAGTTCTTGAATCTGTCCCTGAACATCATGCATACTACTACCTGCACCATGTTCATCATCAGTGTTTTGCAGTACTGGACTGTCATCATCAGATTGTGACATTTTGAAAAGATAAAATTATCTCAGTTTGACTCAGTAAAAAATGGTGTAAGTTCACTTGTGGGCAAAACAAAAAGTCTCTTAATCAGTCTGTAATGTTGAAACCAAAGGATATGTTGCCAAATGTCTGTATAATATACTTCTTTTCTTCCTTGTAGAAAGTCACTGGTAGGTGTCTCATCAAACAGTACCCCCGTGGAATCAGCAGAACTCAGGTGCCCTCTCTCTAACGTCCAGCAGTCTCATCACCTTGTCATGTCACCTCTGGCTGACGACTGTTCACTGGACCACTGAAGACAGCCTCCACTCTGTGTCCTACAGGCACAGATACCACCCTCCTGGTAGCGGTTGATAGGGCCATATATAAAGAAAAAGAATGATGATGAAGCACAGTGAAGCAGAATGAAAAAAATGAAATGAAATACAAAAATGAAATATGGAAAATGGAATACAGTAGAGGCTAATACCCAAATGAAAGGAAAAACAGGGTAGAGGTTAATAACCAAATGAAAGGACAAACAGGGCATTAGCTTACCCATATACTCTAACATATACTTAACACATGCTTAAACACACAACATTGTATGCATTTAACACATGCTTAAATCACTAAAAGCATTTGATGCATTTTTAACCAGGATTTAAGGGCATGTATAACAGTTTAAAACAATAAAAATTCTCATTACACGTTCACTTAACTGTAAAACACTCTGGGCTATAAATCATTAAATAAGATTTGATTAATACTAAATTTACATTCCCAGTCCTCGCATGTCCACAAAACATGGTCAAATTCCACACATGCAATCCATAAGCATCCTTTAAAAATAACCCATAACAAACACTACATTTTAACACACGACCCTTCTGAACACATATTTAATGCAATTTATAAGCATTTTGTGAAAAAATTGATATTTTCTCAAACGATGAACAAAATTGGGAGCTCTCTTGCACAACGTATGTTCTCATGTTCCTAACACGAGAGAGTGCCATAAAGCAGCTGTCACAAAACTCGCAGGCGCGAGGCACGATCTGGCATCCACGACTGGCATGAGTTTAAAGGGCTTCAGAGATCATCACTCCTAGACGGAGTTTCCAGGAATGTAAAGATGTTATCTATACAAGGCATGCAAATCAAGCCACATGTACATGTACTGTAATTAAAATAGTGAAACAACATTTGAATATTTCCCCATATTAAAAAATTATATTCGATTACTATTTAAAGAAATTTTTGGAGCACTTGTCAATCGTCAGTCATAAAACCGAGTTGACGTCTGACAGAGTTTACTTTTTTTCCCAATCTTAACCAACTAGATTTATTACTAGATACATTTATCCCACAATTCTAAACAGAAATGATCACAATGGGAAGGTTGTGTCGACTTGTTGAAGCTGTGATTGCAAAGACTTAAACATTATTTGTTAAAAAAAAAAAAAACAATATATATATATATATATATATATATATATATATATATATATATATATATATATATATATATATATATATTTATACAGGGTTGGGAGGGTTACTTTTGAAATGTATTCCACTACAGATTACAGAATACATGCTGTAAAATGTCATTTGTAACGTATTCCGTTAGATTACTCAAGGTCAGTAACGTATTCTAAATACTTTGGATTACTTCTTCAGCACTGGTAGATTTTTTTCACTTGTTTTGACTATAAAAACTCTGCCAGTACAGTAAGACAAAATACACGTTAAAAATACATTCTCTGAAAAACCAAAATATCTTATGCAGTGTTGTTTCTAAAACAAGATGAATCAAATTGATCTTGTTTTAAGCATTTTTAGATATTTTTACAGGAAAACAATACAAAAATTATTATCAAGAATACAATTTTTGCCCTAATATCAAAGGTCTTACTTGAAAAAAAAAGAAATTATGATCCAACGTGAATTTCTTTATAAAAAATATGATCATGTCTGTTAACATGTGCATGTAAAATGGCTAGAAATAGCATTTTAGCTTAGCATAAAGCTGACAATTTACACAAGGTTTATTTCTATTTCTTCTGCTCCAAATTTTCTTCAAACTTACTTCTCTGTCTGCTCGTATGAATGTAACACATCATAAGAAAGTGTTTCACCGCTGTTCAAATGCACTTTGGATCACATCATTTATATGTATAAATGTTTTCCATCTGAAAGGACTAAATTTTAAATGAAACAAATGACAATAAAATGCAAAGTAATCTGTTCAGTAATCCGAATACTTTTTGAATGTAACTGTATTCTAATTACCAATGATTTAAATTGTAACTGTTGTGGAATACAGTTACTTATATTTTGTATTTTAAATACGTATTCCCATTACTTGTATTTCGTTACTCCCCAACCCTGTATATATATATATATATATATATATATATATATAAAACTCACCCTCTGTATGACTTTCTTCTGTAGTGAATTTTTCAAAGAATATGCAGGCCACTCTTTTCCATATAATGAAAGTAAATAAGGACTGGGGCTGTCAACAATGACAGTTACATGGGGAACAGACTGGAATTTAAGTTGTAATTGTTGCTTTGCTCGGTAGCAGTGTTTGCACGACATCTAGCGAATCATACATAATTCCAAAGTACCAAAAGTGCTTTTCACTTTGGTTCTAAAGCTGCTTTTTCAGAGGATTTTTCTTAACCATTCATTTTCCTGTGCCACTGCGAACAGAGGTGAACATAAAAATAAAAAAAACGCACCTGTGGATCAGACTGCTTGAATCTTGCACATTAGTAAAGAAACTCATTTTAACACGTCTGTTTCGCTATTACATTCATGTGCATAACAATGGCGGTCTGTGAGGAAACTTAAACTGTTATTTATTTCTAAATAATTAACACTTAAATTAATCTTCCAATTTTGTTCAACATTGTCTGAGAATAGTTTAGAATCTTTAGTGGCCGTTTTCTCAAAAACAAGGTTTTATTACGCCGTCCTTTAAATTAATTTAACACGGCAATGGTTTGTGATATAAACATAAATATAAAATATATATATATATATATAGTATACAGTATATCATTAGAAAGAGGCCTTGATTTTTACTGTAGTTTTACTGTGTCAATGAGTCAATACTGTCAATACTGAGTCAATGCGGTGCTCAGAGAGATGGAGCGATCACATATAGAGGTGAATTAATGAATTAATCGGTAATTTTTTTTTTATCAACAACAAAGCTGTTTTGGTTTAGTAATGAGTGTTGCCATAGAAATGAATATATTCCGAGATCTCAGGACGTGCACAGCTCCAAGTAGAATCTTCAAGTTGCCATTTCATAATTACAGTAATTCCGACATGATGTAAATGCAGCATAAATGCGACAGGTTGCTATGTTGCTTGGCAACCTCAATCAGCCTACAGTTGTGATAATTTACTATAGTACTTGGAATAATTGCTTATTCTGATTTTTAATATTACTATATGTAAATTAATTGATGTTTAAACATGTTGCTTTTGCTGCCATTTTATAAAAGCAATAATACACCTGAGGCCATGCGTTACAGTAATTTTACCACAGATAAGGGGGATTTACACTAAAACACTGCTTACCTGTGGCAAAATCATTGTAATGCATGGCCTCTTGTCGCTTATGACCAGTCAGTTCACATGGTGTCATACCTCACTAATTCTTGAGGTAAGGAACAAAACATTCCTACATACAAAAGTCCTCTTAATGTTAATCAAGAAATTCATAATAATTAAAATAATTAAATCTTAAGGAAATGCATATACTCAGAGTATTCTTTATATGTTTAAACAATTTACACACACACACACTTATTTACATATATATATATATATATATATATATATATATATATATATATATATATATATATATATATATATATATATATATATATATACACACACTACTGGTCAAAAGTTTTGAAACACTTGACTGAAATGTTTCTCATGATCTTAAAAATCTTTTGATCTGAAAGCGAATGCTTAAATGTTTGAAATTAGTTTTGTAGACAAAAATATAATTGTGCCACCATATTAATTTATTTCATTATAAAACTAAAATTTAATTAAAAAAAAAAAAGTTTTGAAATTGATGACTTTGACTGAATAATAAAGAAAAGCAGCCAATAAGTGCCCAACATAGATGGGAACTCCTTCAATACTGTTTAAAAAGCATCCCAGGGTGATACCTCAAGAAGTTGGTTGAGAAAATGTCAAGAGTACATTTCTGAAAATTCTAAGCAAAGGGTGACTACTTTGAAGATGCTAAAATATAACACAGTTTTGATTTATTTGGGATTTTGTTTAGTCACAACATAATTCCCATAGTTCCATTTATGTTATTCCATAGTTCTGATGACTTTACTATTATTCTAAAATGTGAAAAAAAAAAAAAAATAAAAAAAAATTATATATATATATAATACATTTTATAATACATATATAATACTTTTTTTGTTAATGAATGCTCTGTACTTGGAAAGCAAATTTAACTTAACCTGTCAACAGCAAGAGGTCATAATGTTAAACTGTCCTGTGCAAAAAAAAATGCAAAAATAAACTTTAAATTATATTTTCCATACACAATTGCATGTCAAAATTGTATTCTCACTTTGCGTCAACTATGTCAGATTTTATTTATTTATTTTCTAATCCTGAATATATCAGACAATGTCATTGTCAGCTATAACTCTGAGGACCCCTTTCCCACTTCCTGCTTATGGTGGTGAACATGTTGTTATGAATCTAATTAAGCAGGGGCAAAGCATGTCAACCAAGGTGTTTGAAGTTCCACACCAAGAGTCAACACTTGGAACCATGCTGTTAATATGGCATGTAATTCAATGTGAAGCTAGCATTAGCCATCAACAGAGGCATTACCAAGATGTCTAAGAATGTGTGGCAAGCAGCGATCGCAGCCGAAGATAAGGTCACATCTGTTGTGCTACCTCCAGCGGGCCTATAACAAGAACCAGACAGGTCCCATCGCTTGGGTTCCGAGATCTGGCTTGGATTAGGACCAGCGTCAGGCAACACTAGTTATTATTTTAGATTGTAAGGGCTGAATAAGGTCCCTTTCTTCTGCTCTATAGTTTCCTTGCAGGATTAAGGGGAGAGCATGTGTTTCTCAGGCCACTATCAGAACATCAAGACAAAGTTCTGTGACATCTTCTTTAGGTTTAATGCTAATTTAATTAGATGTGCCAGTAGGAAGGAAACTTTTTTTTTTTTAATTCTGCTCCCTTTTCAGGACATTGGATGTTGTGTTTGGATGAAACTAATGGGTAAAGTGGGTGCAGAATAATAGGGTTGAGGACTGAACTGCCCCAGGATGGTATTTCTAGAGCAATGCTCCCCAACTGGTTTTGCTTCAGGACATCAAGTTGCAACCCAACATAATACAAAAGAGTTGGGCTTCTCGAGTCCTGACTCTGACTTGATGATGGTCTTGAGTCCAACTACAGTATATCCATAAATGGATAATTGCAACCCTGGTATTGGCACTTTGTTTTTCTTAGTTGTAAAGGTTTAAATAAGCTTAAAATATTGATGCAATGGTCGGTGTTGAGGTGTTGCAGGTGTTGTTTGGATTCACTCGATTTGGACTCAGGACTCGACTTGAACTCAGCCTTTATCGACTTGTGTCTTGAGTCTAACTTGTACCCTTTTGGATTTGGACTTCATTGGTTAAAGACCAAGGCCCAGTTACAAGGAAGTTAAGAAAATCCTTAGCTATAATTGCAAGTGCATTGTCACTAAGGTTATTCTTTACTAAAAGGGTTTCTTGGTGGACACAAACCCAACACCAGTAGAGAAACTGCTTATAGTACAAGAGTAAAGAAATATGTCCTTCAAATCAAATAATGAAATGTCAATATCACATTATAATTAGGGTTTTCGATTTAACGTTAATTTAGTGTGAATATATGTAAAAATAATGTGTTAAAACAAATTACACAATTAATCATGCCTCCTGATCCGCATGTAAATTCAGTAATAAAAGTATGTTTTTTACTACCATCAGAGCCATTCAAGCTTGAAGTACATGTAACAAACCTCACAAGCAGCACAGCCACAGAATGAGAGCCAGTCAAATAGGATGCGTTCTTGACAGCTGGATGAAGCACAACAGAATCCATGCAACTCAAATACATGAAGTTTCAACTACTTCTCCCTTGACACAACATCCTAAAATTGTGACTTGGGAATAAAACAAACAATATATTGACTTCTAAAGCCACACACACACACTCACACAAACACACACACACACACACACACACATACACACACATACATATATATATATATATATATATATATACTGTGTATATATACATATATACATCCCTTCAAAAAAGGCCACTTACTGTATAACTATTATTATTATCATCATCATCATTATCATCATCATCATCATCTTTCTGTTTCTTTAACTAAAAGAATTAATTGACACATCCAATATTAACCAGTGATTGATGATTTTCTTTTGCACATGACTTGAGACTGCCGTGAGGTCAGGAGATTATCTGGATCCTGGAATATGTTACACAATGTTTTTTTTTTCTTCTTCTTTTTTTTTATGTCTTATGCATCTTCCATTATTTGGACTCGGGTCTCGGCCTTGACTCAGACTTGACCCTTTCTGGTCTCTGCCTTGACTCGGACTTGACCCTCTATGGTTTTTGTCTTGTCTCGGACTTGACACTTTCTAGTCTTGGTATTGTCTCAGACTTGACGCTCTCTGGTCTCAGTCTTGTCTCGGACTTGACCCTCTCTAGTCTCAGTCTTTTCTCTGATTCGATGCTCTCTCATCTCAGTCTTGACTTGGACTCAACGCTCTCTGGTCTCAGTCTTGACTCTGACTTGACCCTGTCTGTTCTCAGTCTTGACTCAGACTTGACCATTTCTGGTCTTGGTATTTACTTGGACTTGACCCTCTTTGGTTTCAGCTTTGACAAGGACTTGACCTTCTCCAGTCTCAGTCTTGATTCGGACTTGACCCTCTCAGGTCTCAATCTTGGCTCAGACACAACCCTCTCTTGTCTCGGTCTTGACTCGGACTTGACCCGCTTTGGTCTCAGTCTTGAGTCAGATTTCACCTTCTCTGGTCTCGATCTTGACTCGGACTTGACCCTCTCTGGTTTTGGTCTTGACTTGGACTGGACCCTCTCTGGTCTCAGTCTTGTCTCTGACTAAACCTTCTCTGGTCTTGGCATGGACTCGTAATCGGACCTGGTCTTGACTACAACACCACCTATCAGAACAGACCTGCGATCCATTTTTGGGTCACGACCCACTAGTTAAGAACCACTGATCTAAACAATGCTCACATATCATCAATCACATCAAATATTTTGACATTTTCAAGGGAAGTTTTTTCCCTCTCAAAAGTCTCTCAGAAGGTGACAGCCTGTTTTCACTTTAAATCAAAAGTCGTGATTTGCACGCTGTGTTACTTATCTGATAGTGGGGCATACAATGAAAATTCACTTCAGAATGTCCACGGGGTACATTATGCAAGTGTGCAGGTGTCTAGCTGTTTCCTTAGACCCCCTTCCACTCTTAGCTATGATATTACAAACTATAAATACAGCAGATCGTGTCTGGTGATAAGTCAGAACCCCATGTGTGCAATAGCAAAATAAATATAATGCCATCTCGATAGTCAATCAAAATCCTTAAAAAATACAAAAGCAGGGGGCCTGCTGACAAGACGTATTAACCGTGACATGTTAAAAATGACAACTAGTCAGCCGCCAGCCTTCTGTATCTTTGTGACCCTGCTTTAGGAAAAGATCAAACTGCCGCCACGCCATCCCAACCTAACCATGCTTCCAGACTGATGTCAGTTTTAACAAACTGCATGGGCCATCAGTCAATTAAATATTGCTCATTAACTTGGACAAGGGACTTATGTTGGCTTGGCATGAATGCAAGATCCTTTTGTTTTTAGTCACGAGTGTGTAGGTTGATTGTAAAGCATGAAGGTCTGTGTTTTGTACCAGAAATTACAAGCTTTCTTGAAATGTTCTTGTAGCTGTGTGCAGGTTTGTCTAAGTTGGGATCCAAAATGTGGATCTGTACTCAATTAGTCAGTTCATAACCATAGGCCTGCAATTCCTGGCTAGTGTTATGGACTGAAAGCAAGGTGATGGGGAAGAAATGAGAAGAAAAAAAAATGTTCAACAGGGCCAGGGGACTGTTTTTGGAGACAATCTAGCCAAGGAAGCTTAAATAGTCTTATCTGAATGTGCTATGAAAAAAACAGAGGTATTTATTTTAATGAAATGGGTGCCCTACTATATTTTGGAAAGGTGATTTTTAAAGTACATTTCTGTAAGATTCTAGTCATTCTATCAGACAAATTATGTTTTCAAGTGAGAATAAATTCCATTGTGCCATGTCAACTGAAAGAGAAAAGACTGTTCATGTAAGTTTTAATCTGTGTTTCTGGCTATAAATAAATTTGGTACATTTTGGGGCTTAAACATGAAAAATGTGAAATACCGATGAAGGTATATGCATCAACATTTGTTTCAAGTCTCACGCCTTTCCTGCATGGAGAATTATTTTTATTTGTAATATTTAGCAGTTTGTAAGTGAATGAATGAGTGTGAATCAATAATG
Source organism: Myxocyprinus asiaticus (assembly GCF_019703515.2). NCBI lineage: Eukaryota > Metazoa > Chordata > Actinopteri > Cypriniformes > Catostomidae > Myxocyprinus > Myxocyprinus asiaticus. The sequence goes on from NC_059393.1 coordinate 4,654,904, forward strand.
ACCAGTTGTACCATTATTTATGCCATTTACTTTTGATACTTAAGTATTTAATTTCAGTCACTTTAATACTTTTACTTGAGTAATTTTTTATTTATTTTTTCTTAATGAGCTACTCTAATTTTACTGAGTCAATTTCCATAAAAGGTATCTTAACTTGTACTTGTATGACGACTGGGGACCAAAAGTCTTACACCCATAGTGAAAAATGCTTCTATTTTGCATTATTTTCTACTTGAAATAAATGTTAAATGCTTTAAATTATTTTTATTTTTTTTTCACATCAATCTACACTCCATACCCCATAATGACAAAGCAAAAACCATATTTTTGATAACTTTGCAAATTTATTAAAAAGAAAACCTGAAATATCACATTGACATAAGTATTCAGACCCTTTGCTATGACACTTGAAATTTAGCTCAGGTACATCCCATTTCTCTGGATCACCTTTGAGATGTTTCTACACTTTGATCAGAGCCCACCTGTGCCAGATTCAATTGACTGAACATGATTTGAAAAGGCACACACCTGTCTATATAAGGTCTCACAGCTGAAAATGCATATCAGAGCAAAAGCCAAGCCATGAGGTCAAAGGAACTGCCTGCAGAGCTCAGCGACAGGATTGTGTCGAGGCACAGAACTGGGGAAGGCTACACAATTTTTTTGACTGCACTGAAGGTTCCCAAGAGCACAGTGGCCTCCATAATTCTTAAATGAAAGAAGTTTGTAACAACCAGGACTCTTTTTAGAGCTGGCTGCCCAGCTAAACTGAGCAATCGGGGGAGAAGGGCCTTGGTAAGAGAGGTGACCAAGAACCCGATGGTCACTCTGGTTGAGCTCCAGAGATTATGTGTGGAGATGGGAGAAACTTGCAGAAGGACAACCATCACTGCAACACTCCATCGATCTGGCTTTATGGCAGAGTGGCCAGACAGAAGCCTCTCCTCAGTGCAAGATACATGAAAGCCCTCTTGGAGTTTGCAAAAAAGCACGTAAAGGACTCTCAGACTGTGAGAAACAAGATTCTCTGGTCTGATGAAATGAAGATTGAACTGTTTGCCTCAATTCTAAGCGTCATGTCTGGAGGAAACCAGGCACCGCTCATTAACTGCGCAATACTATCCCAACATTGAAGCATGGTGGTGGTTGCATCATGCTGGGGGGGGGGGGTCTGGTCAGGGTTGAAGTAAAGCTGAACGCAGCAAAATACAGAGATATCCTTAATGAAAACCTGGTCCAGAACACTCAGGACCTCAGACTGGGCTGAAAGTCCAACAGGACAATGACCCTAAGCACACAGCCAAGACAACGCAAGAGTGGCTTAGGGACAACTCTGTGACTTTCCACGAGTGGCCCAGCCAGAGCCCGGACTTGAACCCAATCGAACATCTCTGGAGAGACCTGAAAATGGCTGTCCACCGATGGTCCCCATCCAACCTGACAGAGCTTGAGAGGATCTGCAGAGAAGAATGGCAGAAAATCCCCAAATCCATGTGTGCATAGCTTGTCGCATCATATCTAAAAGACTTGAGGCTGTTATTGCTGCCAAAGCTGCTTCAACTAAGTACTGAGTTAAGGGTCTGAATACTTATGTCAATGTGATATTCCATTTTTTTTTTTTTTTTCAATAAATTTGCAAAGTTATCAAAAATCTGTTTTCTGCTTTGTCATTATGGGGTATGGAGTATAGACTGATGTGGGGAAAAAAATAAATAAATTAAAGCATTTTAGCATAAGGCTGGAACAAAATGTGACATAAATGAAGGGGTCTGAACACTTTATGAATGCACTGTATATTTTTAAATATTTAATTACAAATTCTATTATCACTTTAACAACTTGCCTCAGAAGTAGTATGTCCCCCTTTTGTTTTAATAAGACTCAAGCTGGACTCCACAAATGTGTGCAAAACCTGATGTTGCAACCCGATCTCATGAAAATTCATACATAATTTACGAGTTGGCTATTTCATATGGTCTCGCACGATGTTGTTCGCATAAACTCGACTTCATCACTTGCAAATTCCCGGATGTCTACTGCAGAAGTAAGCATGAGTTCCGCGCACGAGGCGTTAAGGACATGCTTATTAATATTATGCCCTTACCCAAACCCCTTATCTAAACTTAACCAATCAGTAGAGTGTGTAAACATGATAGGAAGCTGTTGTGTGTGACAGAAGCAAGTAATTGTCGCGTATTAGATAGAAATGATTTCCAGCGACGTCACTGGCTGTAGTGAAAGTCGTAGGAATTCAAATGAGTGCAGTCGCACGATATCATACGAATTAGCCAAATTGATAAAGTCGTACGAATCCTGACGATTTCGCCTTGAAAGTGTGTTGCATGATCATGTTATCCAGCGTGGTTTGAGGATGTTTAAAAGAGCATCTTGTGTGCTTCATTGGAAGCAAATGTTAACTTGAACAAATTTGCAAATTTGCTTACATTTGATTAGTGACCAAGAAATAGAAACATAGAAACAAAAACATTTCTTTTATTTTTTTGTCATCTTTTTTTATTTATTTTTTTCTACATTCTAAAACTTATACCTAAATTATATCCAAATTTAAATGACAACATTCTCACATTTTCAATGTGTTCCCCACTCAATAACTTTAAATATGATTGATAAAGTCTACTTCCATTATCACATTATGTAATATCTGATTCTAATATATCTTAAAAATAATCAATTTTGAATTCATATGATTATGCATGCCAAACCCTTAATAGAAGATTTTTGTGTTTTATCCACTTTATTAAATGTTGACCACACAAATGGCACTCCTATCATGTCACCTTTCTCTGCGCTGTAAACACACACTCAAAATGAGGGGGTTCAAAGGGGCCATTGGACTTGACAGACATGAACTGCTGTCAAAACATGCCTACACCGATTTATCATCCACCTTACAGTATTTCCACACACATACACACACATGCATGCCAATATGCAATTTCTTTCACTTGCTGTCCTCTAGTGGCTTGTCATCATACCAAACTCAAAAATTGGGATGTGTTTTAATGTTGTATTAATTATGTATACTGTATATTAAAGCATTTTTACGTAACAAAACACAAATAACTGTATTACAGGTAAGAATCTAATCTTCTATTACAACAACAATGAAAATTATAAAGAAAATCAAAAGTAAAATGTTGGGATGAATTACAATTATGACAATTGTCATGAAAATACTGTCACCTAATGGTCCTAAAAACAGTCTTCATTTCCTTTATGCCAAACGATTTCTTTTTTCTTCTTTTTTTTGGGGGGGGGGTGAAATGTGACCTGGAAGGTCCTGAGTAGCTCAGCGAATATTGACGCTGACTACCACCCCTGGAGTCACGAGTTCGAATCCAGGGTGTGCTGAGTGACTCCAGCCAGGTCTCCTAAGCAACCAAATTGACCCGGTTGCTAGGGAGGGTAGAGTCACATGGGGTAACTTCCTCATGGTCGCGATTAAGTGGTTCTCGCTCTCAATGGGGCGTGTGGTGAGTTGTGCGTGGATCACGGAGAGTAGCATGAGCCACCACATGCTGGGAGTCTCCGCGGTGTCATGCACAATGAGCCACGTGATAAGATGCACGGATTGGCAGTCTCAGAAGTGAAGGCAACTGAGACTTGTCCTCCGCCACCTGGATTGAGGTGAGTAACCGTGCCACCATGAGGACTTAGTAAGTAGTGGGAATTGGGCATTCCAAAATTGGGGAGAAAAGGGGATAAAAAAATAAAATAAAAAAAAAAGTGACCTGGACATGTCTTCTGTGAGATTTACCCTTTACACCACATTCATTTCTGAAGGCCACAGTTAAAGGCAAAATCAAGTTTGTTTGGTTGTAAGCCCTGTGCTGGCCATGTCCTTGGCCTTTTGGAAGTTGAACCGGTCTGACAATTCACCTGGAGAAATTCAGACAGAAGCGGGTGAAATGTTCTTTCAACAGACACACACTGAATTGATTCTCCAGCCAATGTCATACTTCAATAGTCAAGAGAATCCAGCTCATATCCAGCACAGGTGGATTTTCGACAGACCCTCAAACCACTATCTTTTACAAGATTACATTTATATAGCACAGCACAGTTTTATAGATATTGACTAAAATTTAAACTGTGACCATCTGTCTTTTATTTTAGAGTTGGCCATCAATGGTAATGTAAAGACTGTTCATTTTCTTTGTTACACAGTATACACCTTATATATATCGTGTTACAAATGTAATTCAGTTGTAACAATTATTTTTTTTTATTTTTTTTATTACAGATAATTCAATTCAGATCATATTGAGAGAAGGGATTTTTGTATTTCTGTTTACAAATTCTGTCCGCTTGTGCTTGAGTTTCATCTACTGTTTTAAATTCATGGGCTGACGTGTGCAGCACACCGGCTCTTCCCCAGGAGTGAAAACCTGCCTGGCATTTCCTTGAAAGGTTACATATTTATGAATTTCATTTCCACGCTTTATGAATGCTTCAGACACTTTAAGGAGGAGAAACTCTAAAAAGCCTTAGCAATGTCAATAATAGTCTGAAAGCAATATTAACTGAAGAGTAAATTATTTGAATGAGATAAAAGATAAAATGCAATTTTACATGATGATTTCCTTTTTTTTTTTTTTTTTTTAATAAAATATAATTTTATGAATTTCACACATTAAAATATGTAGCTTTATAGGGCAGCAGAAAAAATTACTTCATGGGTATGCATGCTAGATGTTATGTATGTTATACTGTATTTTATTTTCTGAATGTACAATACAACTTAAACAGTATGCAAATACTTTTTTAATGAAAGATAAATACATTTTAATGTACATTTAATTCTGACGATGTTAGAAAAATACAGTGCATTTCAACACTAGAATGTTTTTGCGTGTATTATGCATTTGTAAATCACTACTCTTTGTATTGAAATTGTACTCCCTTACAGTGCACTATCCTTTTAAATAATTTAAATTACATTACCTGAAAGTATACTTAAAATTATTATTATTTTTTTTTAAATGGTACTTTTAGGATGTCAAGTACACTTCACGTACACATTTAATACACTTAAGTGTACTTTTTTCACAGTGGTATTATAGGCTACAATCCAGCTTGGGCACTGATTTGAATGGACATTTTTGTGGTAATCAACATTATGCCACAAATGCTGACCATAGTGCAGTAGATATGTTATCTTAAGCTCCTGGAACTTGACAACACTTTTATTATTATTATTATTATTATTATTATTATTACAATTATTATTAATTTTATTGCAGTAGAAACTAAATTAATGATAGTTGCATTATTTATTAATAATAACACTTTGTACAAGTGTTTATACTCCATTTAATTTTCTAGAATTTTCACAACAAAAATGCTTTTGCAACATTATTGCATATTTTATCCTGATAAATGTTATAACCTCAGTCCTATTCACAAGTTCTTGTTTTTGCAGAAACAATCTAAAAATGTTGAAAAATATAATAACATACACTGGGTTTTAGCCATAGATTTGCATAGAATTCTGTTGTTTTTTGTTTTATAAATATATATATATATATATATATATATATATATATATATATATATATATATATATATATATATATATATATATATATATATATATGTAAATATACGCACATATATATACAAACCCTAACCCTACTCCTAAAGGAAAATATTATTTATTTTATTAATGAATAGTTTTTCCAAACGAGGATGTCCGCAGATCTTCCCAGAGGGAGGTTTTGTGTTTATTTTGCTTACTTCTGTAGACAAATTTGTCCCCAAAGTATAGCCAAGTATACACACACACACACACACACACACACACACACACGTGTTTTTATCCCACAGCTTGCTCCGATTACTCATGCTTAGTGAATCTTCAAAATGGACATGCTATCGTTTTCTGACATTCTGCCATGTACAACTGACCCGCAGCATAAATGTGGACAGATGCAAGGCACGATGCTTAATAGTGCGCATTCGGAACAGGAAGTTTGAGCCACTTTTTAGAAATACAGGCCATGCATTCAGCTCTAGTTTCATTGTGCTTGTGAGTATTGTATAAAATAAGCCTGCTGTGCATCCGACAACAGAATTCGACAAAAATCGTATGTTTTGGCATTTGGCATGGTTAATCTATGATCCCTAGTTCAGTCATCCATTAAGATCATTAAGTTTGGTGGCTTAAGTATTGTCCCAGATATCCGGTTAATCTGTTTACATATCATACACTAAGTATTCACATAAAAGATAGACAATTTCCAAATCCAGCCAATGAGGACAGGATATGGGAAGACAGGCCGAGAAAGAAAGAGAGATATAGCCACACAACTGGCATGGCCCTAGTGACCCAAAGGGTGCAGAGGGACACGTCAGCATGTTAAAGTAATAAGGGCAGCAGGCCAAGCTATGGTTGCGAGTTCTTGCCCTATCGTTAGCGTTTGTCATCACAACAGCTCCTTAAGCAATGATTTCACTGACTGCGGCAGTATACAGTTCAACTATATTTAAAACAACAAGCGCGAACTGAGGTCAAGAGTTCAGTCATGACTACTGCAGCCAGTGCTGCACATTGTGCGGTAATGTTTTCTGAAAGATATTACAGCTTTATAGTCATCATAGCTCGGAGAACCGAAGAAATGATGGTGAGCAACACGTCGACGCTTGCCAAAGAACTATGAAAGTCTGCTTTAACAAAAATGTTTTAGGGGTGCCACCCGGCCATGTACTAGGACCTTTTTCATTTTATATTCATTGTTTTATTGTATTTTTTCTTGAGAACTCAGTTGCAAAGTCATTAATGGAACATGGCTATGTTCAGAATGGCATACTAGTTTACAACTTGTTGAACATGGTGTAGTATGTACATTATACTGCCTACTATTTTTTTAAATAGCAAGTGAAACAGTAAGCATTACTGCATGTTAAACTCTTTGAACAGTAGTATGCTGTTATAGATGTATACAGCAGTGTGGGCCTCTCAGGCAGACTTCAGTAGACATCACATCTGTGTGTGCATGGATAAATATAAACTTATTTATACCTTCTTTATTTTAATTTTATTTTATTATTATTTTTATTTTTTTAAGAAATTGCTATATTTGTAAAGGCAAATGAAGGTGGATAATGTGCTGCACATGTAAATAGTAGACAATAGATCTGTGAGTAAATTGAATTGTATTGCATGGACCAAAAAGTAAATACAATTGAAAACATTTTTATTCCATTATGGCTTGTTTTTGTTTTGTTTTTGTTTTTTATGACAAAAATTTTAACTTTTAAGAACAATCCTGCTATGTTATGTCATTGACATCACAAAACATAATTTAAAGCATTTGTCTGGGGTGAAAAAAATCTAAAAGTGTTCAAAAGTCCAGTCAAAGAATAATTCTCAAAAACATTTTAAATATAACATTTTAATGATAAATGTTAATTATTAATTTGATGATAAAGCACCGCCTGGCCGAAGAACATTTCAAACTGTAGTATTTCAACAACAAAAAAAAATATCTCTTTTGGATTTCTGTTTAAGTTTGTATCATTAATTTATTGAAAATTTATATTTCTGTGTCATTTCTATTTGTTTCCTTAATAAGCTAAGAAATGGTATTGAGCTGGAAAAAAATATTTGTCACATTTTAAAGCAAAAAATCTACAGAGTTACAACCAGTAATTTTCCAAAGAGTAAAATGATCAGTAGTACTGTAAAGTACTAAAAATCATTAATACTTTAAACTTCTAAACAAACTTAATTTTGGATCTTTAAGCTCTTAATGAAACTTGGAAATATGCCTAGAAATGTACTACAACTTAAACTGTTGCCCTCATAAATGTGTGTATGTGGTACTTATTGCACAGTCAGTCAAATATTCATTAGCATTTCAAATACTGATCTTGATTCGCACTTCAAACATTTCTCACTACATGTGTTAACAGCATTATGATCAAAGGAAATAACCACTCTGATGTCATTAGTGCAATTCTAGAAATATTTTCAAAATATGTAAATGCATGGCATTTGAGTGGGTCAGATCTTTCTTTCGTGACCCATTTTATATATATATATATATATATATATATATAAAATGACATGCATGTACATGCATTTTTTTTAAACATTTAAATGTCAAATTCTAATATATATATATATATATATATATATATATATATATATATATATATATATATATATATATATATATATATATATATATAGAATTTGACATTTAAATGTTTAAAAAAATGCATGTACATGCATGTCATTTAAAATATGAAACACTTAAATCTGAAAATGTAAATGTCTAATGAGAAGCATGTCCAGACTCCAGATTTCAGAATTTGCAAATCCACTGAGATCTGAATGTGAGGGATAATAAATTATAATAAAAGAGACTAAGTCATTAGATGGAGAAATATTGTGAGCATAAAAGATGATTTTATTTTATATTGTTTTTATATAAATGACATACGTACAAGACTGTTGCATAAATTCCAGCATTTATGGATCATTACTGAGACATCTCATCTATCACGTTAAATATTTCAGTGCATGGTTCAGAGTGTTTTTGGATGTAATTCTTCTGTTATTTTAAAGGGACTGAGCACAGGGCTACTGCAGTACACACATGCAATCTCTCTTAGAAGTTCTGAGGCCGATTAAAAGCACCTTTGCTAATTGGATTTAATGAATGATTTAACATGGCACAGCCTGATCAAATCAAACTGCCTCCATGCTGGCCAGTTAATCTCGGGTCAGTGGTTTGTAATAGGAATATGTCTCAAGACACAGCAGCCCAAGCTCCTTAAGGGCTGGATGCCTCCCTCCCATCGAGTTCTTCAACTTCTGTTTACTTTGCCTTTACATGCCGGTCAGCTGTCTCTCTCTCTTTATGTCAATTTATGTCTCTTTGTTCATCTTTCCTTTCATCTTAGGTTGAGCTTTCATTTTTCCTTTCTTCTACAGTTCACACTTACATTGAGCAACTCAGTCTGTAGCAACTCAATGTAATAACAAAGAATAATGTAACAACTGCACATAATGTAATAAGTTAAATGTAACAAATGTTCATAATGTAATCATTTTCTCAAAATGTAATAAAATTCTGAGCGCATAATGTAATAATGTTTTTCGCATGACGTAATAAGTTATTTTATGGGAAATTATTACATTATGAACTCACTGTAGCAATATTGTTATAGCAGTATATATATATATATATATATATATATATATATATATATATATATATATATATATATATATATATATATATATATCATGTTTTATTTTGTTTATTTGTTATATCTTGTATTAAAGTGCAGAAATTGTTATGCCTTAAAAAGGATACTATTATTTTGTTTTCAAAATCATTACATGACAATATTATTTTATTAAAATGTTTTATATTTTTCATATTGTAATAACCTATTAAATTTTGCAAAAAAAAAAAAACATTTCATTATGTACTCTTACATAATGTAATAATTATTAAGTTTTGAGAAAATTATTACATTATGAACATCTATTAAATTTAACTTTTAAGCTTTCTTATTACGTTATGATTTGCTAAAATGTCTTATGTTGTATTTTTTTTTTTTTTTACTAAATTAAATTTTATGAAATAATTGGTTGTTTATTTTAACCAGCACCACTACAATATTATCACAATATTTATTTATTTCACCACCACCAACAAACATTTATTAAATTACTAGTATATAAATAATAAAAAAAAATTATTTGTGTGTGTGTGTGTGTGTGTGTGTGTGTGTGTGTGTGTTTATTTTATTTATTTTTTACATATATATTTATTTATATATATATATATATATATATATATATATATATATATATATATATATATATATATATATATATATCTGTGTGTGTGTGTGTGTGTGTGTGTGTGTATTCCTTTTTGAAATGTATTTATTATTTATTTTACCTCCAACAACAGAAATTTATTAAATTATTATCAGTAGTATTATTATAATTAAATATTTAATATAATTACATTAAATTAAACAATTAAGTAAAATAATAATTATTGTTATTATTTTGGAAGTTTGGAACTCTACTTATGCTATAAATAATATAATTAGTAGTGGTCAATAAAATAAGTCATTGTTTATGTATGTATGGCAATAATAATAATAATAATAATAATAGTGAAAATAATAATAAGTGTGTTGTGTACATCCTTAAAATATGATTTATATCCTTGACTGGAAGATATAGATTACAGATGTTTAGAGACTGTATCTATGGACACTGTTGGGACAGAGAGTTTGTCACATAATGCAGTCTGCTAACAGACATATGAATCTGCATGTTGAGAAAGTTTCAACAACAAAAGCAGCTTAATTACTGGCTCAAAGGAGACAGTGCCAGCAGGAAGTAGGTTTTGGTGGGTTGAGTGGTCATTATTCTGCAGCTAATGACCAATATTTTTTTTATATTGTTAGGGAAGCATTTTCATATTGGCAGCTTTATTCACAATGTGGTCATTATAAACACATACTGTAATGTGTTCACATACTAGTCAGAATGTCATTAAAACAATAACATAGTAATAAAGTTTTTATTATGTATTATATATAATTTATAGAGAACATTTACCTTTTTCAACTCGCTCAGACTGACATGTTAGTCTCTGGATTTATGTGTTTTGTTTGTTCTTGCTCTGTGAAGCTGCTCTCTCTCTCTCAGTTTCCCTCCCTCTCTTGCTGTAATCTGTGCTGGGTTCAGCAACGGGGCACTGGGTCATGCCATGCATTTGATTTTCACACTGTTTCTCCTCTGTATGCCACATCAACTTAATCAAGGTTAACAATCTAGGTGCCTAGCTAAGCAGAGGAGCCAGCGGCTTAGCGTGGCCCTGCGTGGGTGACACAGATGGGGTGATAATCCTGACGGCCACGGGGAGGATGGGGCACTGAGGGGCCATCAGATCAGCGAAGGGTGTACGAACACTAAACTGAAGTGAAAGCACCGGGGGCAAGAGAAGTTTACACTTCAGTTTACACTTTTTGTTTTTATAAGGGGGTGTTCTTTTTTGGATTGCAGTAATGAATGTGATTACTGTGCCTGACCAATGCTATCCCATTTTCTTCAATAATAGCCAATGTTGTGAAAGTGTTTCGGATTTTGCACTGGACATCTGCTGTCTTAAACTAAACCAGACAAAAAGAGATAATAAAAAATTAGTAATTTTAAGGAGACTTATTTTTTATTGTTATAATAATAAATATAAATAAATAAATGTATAAATAAGAATATGATGATTTAAAATTATTTAAATACATAATAAAAATAAATGAAACAAAAAATACATATTTTTATAATAATAATGAATGACTAAAATAGGTATAATAATAATAATAATAAAAGTTAATAAGCTTTAGTTAATGTATACTTAAGTTAGAAATGTCTAATTTTATTCATATTCATTCATTAGAAAGTTCCATATAATCTATACATATATAACTTATATTTTTTATACATACATTTAATGAATTGGACATATATTTATGCTTAATTAATGTGGTTATTTAATTTATTAATATTTTATTTAAATACATAATGAAAATAAATGAAACTAAAAATACATATTTATATAATAATAATTAATGACTTAAATAAATAATAAAATATGTATAATTATAATAATAATAATAATAATAATTCCTATTTTGTAAGTGTTTGGAACTTGGACCACTACAATATGATATAAATTATAATACTCCAATTCAAATAAAAATAAATAAATAAATGTTTGCTTATAATATTAATATATCATTGCATTGTTGTTATTTAATAATGATTACAGTAGTAAAAATAATAAATTTTGTATGTAGTGTATGAAGCTGGATAGATAGATAGATAGATAGATAGATAGATAGATAGATAGATAGATAGATAGATAATGATTAATAAATCATTAGTTAATGTTAAACATGTTTATTCATATTCACACATTCATTAGAAACTAAGGAACCACTACTGTATATGAACCACTGATCTCTTAAGTCATTAACAAACAAAATCTTTAATGTATACACTGAAGTTAGAAATTTTGATTTATATTCATTCATTAGAAACTTCCATATAAGCTATACTACTATACATTCAAACTTTAATATATAGTAGTATATTAAAATTCAAAATATAATAATAAAGAAATTGTATACACTTACATTTAATGAATTGGACTTACATTTACGCTTAATGTGGCTATTTCTCTTTTAGTAATAAACACTTACTATTAAAGCAATTAATGCTTAATAAAGGCCATAATAAAGCACTAACTAATTGATTACCAATCTAAAGTGAGGGCTACATATGCATAATAAACATGTGTTAATGATCCAATACTCTGAAAAGTTATAAAGAAAAGAATTCATAAATCATTATTAAATGTGCCTTCAAGTTTACATTCATGTTTATTCGAATTTATTCATTAGAAACTTTGATCTATATATATTCATATTTGAAAATACTGATCTTTTAAGCATTATATTTTGTTTATTAATGACTTCATAATGAAAGCTATCTATCTACACTCTAAAAATGCTGAGTTAAAAACAACCCAATCTGGGTAGTTTTTAAACACTGTTGGGTAAATATAGGACAGAACACATGCTGGGTTAATCAAAGTTGGGTCGTTCAGTTTATTGTTCGCTATGGGAAAACCATAAGCCTGAGCAATACAAAATAAAGCAGCATAATTCAACATAACTGGACCAATTCATTCTGAGCAATGACACATATTGCTATTCTAAAGAATAGAAGTAGTATGCGCACATCCAAACATTAAGGCAGGTGCATGATCATAAAAAGACAAAATGCATAAAACAAGGAGAGAATGGCACACTGCTATAGATGCTCCCATGTAATTTAATAGAAAAAGAATGTTTGGACCCCTTTGACCCCTCGCCTGATGTTGTTATTTCTATTAAATTACATGTTTTATACATATTGCTATTCTCACATAAAGGTAACCAAAACTCTTCTTTTTTGTTAAACATTTTAATTAAGACCACTTGATATAGGGGCCTGGGTAGCTCAACGAGTATTGACGCTGACTGCCACCCCTGGAGTCGCGAGTTCGAGTCCAGGGTGTGCTGAGTGACTCCAGCCATGTCTCCTAAGCAACCAAATTGGCCCGGTTGCTAGGGAGGGTAGAGTCACATGGGGGTAACCTCCTTGTGGTCGCTATAATGTGGTTCTCGCTCTCGGTGGGGCGCGTGGTGAGTTGTGCGTGGATGCCGAGGAGAATAGCGTGAAGCCTCCACACACGCTATGTCTCCGCAGTAACGCGCTCAACAAGCCACGTGATAAGATGCGTGGATTGACGGTCTCAGACACAGAGGCAATTGAGATTCGTCCTCCGCTACCCGGATTGAGGCGAGTCACTACGCCACCACGAGGACTTAGAGCGCATTGGGAATTGGGCATTCCAAATTGGGGAGAAAAAGGGGAGAAAAAAAAAAAAAACACTTGACATTCTCTTGTCTTCCTGTTACCATACTTTAAAACACATATAATGTGCAACTGCCACCTCAATTAACTATTTTTACTTGATCTAACCCATAAAAATTACAGTTGTTAGTGTAACCTAATGTACTGTATTCAGGTTGATTCAGAGATGTTAAATAATATTGTTTGATTTGAATAAAACCAGTTAATTTAGATGTTACCACGAGAGTAGAGTTTTTACCAAACTAAAAACATTTTTTTTTCAGTGCATTAATGTGCCTTCAAGAAATTTTAGTCCCTTTTCCGCATTTATTTTTGTTATATGCATCTCACATGCATTATCACAGATGGCATTCAAATACAGACTGAATCTAGACATGCATGCCACCACACTTTCAGTAAAAGTCACACTGCTCATGCACAGTATATATTATTTATATAGTTTTTTTAGAGACAGTGACACACACAATGTACAACTCTTAAAAGCATCCTCTAACACTACTGTATAACCTTAATATTTAATAAAGCACAACTTTTTTCAGCAATTTTGCCTGTGTGAAATACTGAACAAAAACACTTGATGGTTTTGTAGAGTGCAGTGCTCTCTAGCAATATATTTTTAAATATCTGGGCAAAAGTGATGGTTTTCGGCATTACTATAGTGTTACTAAAGTGCATAAATTGAACACTAAGAGGCTTATAGAATGTGCGACACAAAGCGGCATGGTGGTGTCCCTTAAAGTGACACTTTCAAAAGCTCAGACAGTCGCAGAGTGCTTTAACCCTTGTGCATCAATAAAAAAAAAGTTACAAAAATGTCTGTCAAAAAACTGCCACAATAATGTTATATATTACTATTATTTTCCACTTTCAATGAGTTAATTTTTTTAACCAACATCAGTCCTGATCATAACTACCAAATATTCATTCATTTTCAGGATTTTAACCCTTTAAATGCCAGTTTGTTTACATAATGCCACTGTTGTTCTTTACACACACACACAAATTTAACACGTACAAAACAGACTCTGACATCCATACCAGCACACCCACACAATTTTATCTGCATCATTTATTCAGTTGGCCTGCATTGCTCTATAATACACCAAACAGAAAATAGGAAAAAAGCATGTATTTGCTCCATAGGCTAAACATGAGAAAAATGGCGCCATTTGGTGGAAAATATAAAAAATTCGAATTTTGAATGAAAAGCATAATATCATAGAATTCATGATTTTATGCTTTAATGTCACTGGGATCAAATATTGCAGTTTTAATGGGTTTCAATGGGGACATTTTTGTCCTGAGGGTCCTGAGTGTGACTATTTTGTGTACACAGTGTATTATAGATGTATTACAGGAACTGAGGTTGAAATATCAAAATTCCCCAAAAAATACACACCTTTGGCAAAATGTATTTCCGTTGGCATTAACACAGCCAAAATTATCGAAAAAACAAAAATGAAAAAGAAGGTCACACATGGGTTAAACAAATTTGACACTTATTTACGAGGTCAATTTAAGGTAATTTCTCAGATGAGCTTGCAAAAATCATATTAATTTATTTTTTTATTCTACAGTCATCTCTAACAAACTATGAAACCCCAACAGATCCATTCATCGAAAAAACTAAAAAATCGTGGACACTCTCCATCCCAATGAAAGAATTGGGATAAAGTTCATCTAAAGTTCATGTGTCCAGTATCATAGATTTACATGGTTAAGAATGCTGTTCTTTTAAGCTGATTTTTTTTTTTTTTTTTTTTGGGGGGGATTGGGTGGTGGTGTTATCGAGGACATGAGTGCAAAACTAGCCGCAGACTCTTATTTCAGCTATGACATGTGACATTTTCTGAACTTCTGACCCCAATCGACGGGTCATCTTTCGGTCAGACTTGTCCTGCGGGCCAGGGGTTGGTCCACTAAAACATGACTGAAATACCCCGCCATTGCCAATATGTGACATTTTCATCCTTTCCAGCCCCCAGTCTAGAATCAAGAGTTCAATGAAAGGCCACCAAATTTGCCCCCGCCCTCAAAAAAACATCATTTGTTGACAAGGAACTTTATGGAGCGAAGCTTCTTTGCTCCGCCCATCGTTTTGCGACTTCCAATACGTGGACATTTGCTTTGAATTAGATGGTTGTCCAGTAACACAGTGCCCACTGTTGTTTAGAGCTGGAGTTGAAGTGTATTTTTAAAGCATTTACTTTCTTTATTTCCGTAACACATTTTGTTCTGTAATTAAGGTGTTATTATAGAAAAAGATCACAGAACATCACAGTCTACTTAAAAGTAATTCAGCCGTCTTCTACGATAGCAATTTAGTCTAATTTTTCACTAATCCGTGAAATATCCCATAAGAACTAAAAACAGAAACAATGTGTCAAATTGGCACATCATTAAGTTGATTAAACTTCTTTTGAGATTTTTATAATCGCAATTATACCATATTTAACATCAACTGCAATCAGGGTTACCACACCTTTTCCCCATCAAATTACGAATTAATTTTACAATTACTTTTCTAGGAATTTTTTAAGTGTCTTTAAAAATAATTTTATAGAGACTGCATTAGAGAAGTGCAGGACATATTTTACAGCTGAGCATAACTAGAACACACTATGTTTACAATAGAAATATTAAAGATTTTTCTAGGCCGGGAAATCACAAAATTCCCTGTTATTTCCATGTTTTCTATGACCTTGGAAGCCCTGTGTATTTAGCGAATAACAAGACTTCTTCTTAACTATTCAAAGGATAAAATATTTATAATATTAGTTTAGAGTTAACTGAGCAAACCCAATTTTGATAAGAACATTAAGAAGGCAAAAATTCACAGTGGGTTTCATGGTGGATTGATGGATGTATGGATGATGTTAAACAGTTTATTTATCTTCATACATTAACAAACAAGTGATGATTAATAAAAATTTAGTTAATGTACACTTAAAAAGTTAAAACTGTCAGTTCATTTTAATTCATTAGAAACTTCCATATAAACTATACTTCTGTACATTCAAATTTGAACATATACAATTTCAAAATATATTAATAAAGAAATTGTATACATTTACATATAATGAACTGGACATAAATGTATGCTTAATAAATGTGGTAATTACTATTTAGTAATAAACACTTACTTACTGAAGCAATTAATGCTTAATAACGGTTGTAATAAAGCACTAACTAATTGATAGCTAGTATTTTGTGTGACCTAATCTAAAGTGATAACTATATATGCCTAATAAACATTTATTAATGATCTTTTAATGAAAAGTTGGCCTTTTTCCTACCTTTTTCAATTCAACTTTTTACTCAAATTATTATACTGACAATATTATTTGTGATGAAAATATTTGTATTAAGTTAGAAAAATAAAAATTGGATGCAGTTTCACAAGTGGTCTTAGACTGTATACCCCACTGTATATAAAGTTATGTTACAAGGAGTCAAATCGTATTTTATTTTATATTCTTTTTAATTTATCCAACATTGTAAAGAGATAAAAAAAAAAAAAATGCTTTCATAATCTTCAAATGGAGATATAACAGAACTGAATTACTCCCGGTGTAACCGGCCTGCCAACATTTTTCCAAGAGACAATGTAAAATCATCCAGGAAGTCACAAAGGACCCTAAAATACTGTTTATTGGCTCAGATAAGATCACAGTTTATGAAGAAAGATTTATTAAAAGGGGGGTAAAAATAGACTTAATGGGAGAGTAACATAACAGGAGAGTACCACTGAACCAAGATGTACGTCAAATCCTGTCTTCCATTTGTCAGAAGCACCTGGACGATCGCTTATGGGGAGATAAGTCACACTTGGAATTGTTCTGGCAAACACCGATCCCATGTCCGATATAAATACTGTAAGAATATGGTTAAAGTAGTCTTTTTTTCTTTCATGTGTTAAAGTATAGGAAGATAATGCAAGGAAGAAAGGCCATGATATTACACTAACAAAAAGTACCACATATTAACATATTTTATTTATTTATTTGGCATATGCAATGGTAATACCATGGTACTTTTCAGAGTTTTTTGGAGAACCACAGTGATACCATGCATTTCTGAAATAAAGCACTTTTATGGGGTTTGGATAAATCTAATTTCTGACAATTCATCCCACAAAATAAAATATTTCATATGTCATATTTCTCTAAAGATATGACAACATCAAGTGTGACAAAAAATAAAATAGCAGCTGAGAAATTACAGTATAATTCAATCATGCCAAGACATTTAGTTGTGAAGAATAAAGACAAAAAACTGACAAATGTACTGATATTTGCACAACAACAAAAGTACAAAAGTGTTAAAAAGAATCTGTAAATCAGTCTTTGGTGCCACATATCAATATATAGCTGTCAAACACTAAGTGCACACGTAATTTCCGCATTGACACTTATTTTAAATACATATTAATTATAAATCAATCAAGAATATGTTTAGGACAAAATATTTCTGCTAAAAACAATTTACAACATAGTGAGCAAACTATAAACAAAGTAGTGTTTAATCGATGTAAAAATATTATCACCTTAATATTGCATTGCAGTGTGACTACAGTGTTATTTGACCAACAATTATTTGCATTTTATAATTTAACTCAATAGGAAAATAAAGAAAAGTTTTCAAAATCTAAACAATTCTATTTAATTTGTCAGTCATTGTTGTGTCACCTATGAATGGTGGTTCACTGAGCTCAACATTCACACGTTGTATAATGTTTTATGTGTGAGTGGTGGTGGCGTAGTGGGCTAAAGCACATAAAAGCCACCACCATTGTGTCCTTGAGCAAGGCACTTAACTCCAGGGGTATTGTCCCTGTAATAAGTACACTGTAAGTCGCTTTGGATAAAAAGCATCTGCCAAATGCATAAATGTAAATGTAATGTTTTAAGTGGTTTATGGGCTCCCTCTAGTGCTGTATTACAGTGCATTATCTTGCGTAAATACAATAAAGGTTTTATTCAGCATTATGAAATGCACAGATAAAGGGGAGCATGGAAGTAATAAATTAAAATGATGATTATAATAATAATAATAATAATAATAATAATAAGATGAACATAAATGAAAACACCAGAAATGTTATCATAAACTAGAGCTTCACAGAGACAATATAGTATTTTCGATATGAGTCAATCTCATAAAATGGTGCCATTTGTGTGCTGCGTGACCTGTGACAATCTACAGATACTATTAACAGCATATTGAACTTGCATACTGAACTTAGTCACATTATTGGATAGATTTAACTCAATTTAGTGTACAATGCAAAATAGACTTTAGAATAAAGCATTTTAGTTATTGGTAACGCTTTATTTTTTTAATATAAGTTAATGTATTAAGGTTCATGAACAATTATTTGTATTTATTTATTTATGTATTTATTTTTTACTTTTTTTAACAATCTTGGTTAATTTTGAAATTATAATATAGAATATAGTTTATTTAAAAATTAACTAGTTATTTAATTTAGTTTATTACATTTTATAATGTAACATTAACAAATACAATTAATTAGCATATATACTAATATTTAATGTATGAATAATTTAATTTATTATTTAATATATTATATTATATTTATTATTTAAAATATTATTTAATATATATATATATATATATATATATATATATATATATATATATATATATATATATATATATATACACACACACACATACACACACACACTACTGGTCAAATGTTTTGAAACACAAAAAAAATTCACATTAAGAATAATAGTGAAGTCATCAAAACTATGGAATAACATAAATGGAACTATGGGAATTATGTTGTGACTAAACAAAATCCAAAATAAATAAAAACTGTGTTATATTTTAGCATCTTCAAAGTAGTCACCCTTTGCCTAGAATTTGCAGACATGTACTCTTGACATTTTCTCAACCAACTTCTTGAGGTATCACCCTGGGATGCTTTTTAAACAGTATTGAAGGAGTTCCCATCTATGTTGGACACTTATTGGCTGCTTTTCTTTATTATTTGGTCCAAGTCATCAATTTCAAAAACTTTTTATTTTTATTTTTTATTTTAGAAATAAATTAATATGGTGGCACAATTATATTTTTGTCTACAAAACTAATTTCAAACATTTAAGCATACGCCTTCAGATCAAAAGATTTTTAAGATCATGAGAAACATTTCAGTCAAGTGTTTCAAAACTTTTGACCGGTAGTGTATATAAATAATCTTCAAGCAATAAATATTGAAGTAGTTTATGATTATTTCACTCTTTATTTAGATTATCATAGTTTTAAACATGTAATAATTTGTATTTGTTTAATGTATTTTCATAGTTGAATAATGCAAGTATGGGTCTAGGAAAAGGTTAAAACAGTAAACATAGTGAGTTCATAGAAGTCCGCTTCTACAATGAGTTTTCTCTTTTAAAGGTGCAACTTTTAAAAAGTTTAACTCTGTAAGACATGAATTGTAATTTTGCAATATATGTATGAAATCATAACCACTCACATTAAAATTAAGACTCCTGTCATATCAGTAATAAAGGCAGTTTTATTTTACATGGAGAGAGTCTCCACATGTGGGCTGCCATGTTAGAATCACATGACCAGCTGAATACTACTCGCTTAATCACAGTAACCGTCCTGTTATTTGACACTTTCACTCATTGATTAAAGTAATCATCTCTGACTATGTATACTAAATTTCTACAATGGCATCTGAAACTGAAAACTATTAATTTTGAATGATGCAGCATCCAAGCCACTAGGTGTCAGTGTAAGTCCAAAATGACACAAAGACAAAAGTTACTGAGTGCACCTTTAAGTCAACTACTGTCATAGAAGAGCAACAGTTTGAAGAGCAAGTAAGTTAAAGACAATATATTTATTGCAAGTTACCTGAATAATTACATATCCAGTTTAACACACACAGTACTGTGTGTGTGGTGTGGAGGTGATCACTGTATTTAATGGTAGATCCTCTCCTCCAGACAAGCAGTCCACTGTATGGCTCAGGGAGATTATTAAACCGCAAAAGTCTACTTTAAATGTATATACACCAATCAGCCATAACATTAAAACCACCTGCCTAATATTGTGTAGGTCCACCTCGTGCCGCCAAAACAGTGCCAACCATATAGTATAATAGTATTCTGAGATCTGAGTTACTGTAGACTTTGTCAGTTCAAACCAGTCTGGCCATTCTCTGTTGACCTCTCTCATCAACAAGGCATTTCTGTCTGCAGAACTGCCGCTCACTGGATGTTTTTTGTTTTTGTCACCATTCAGAGTAAATTCTAGAGACTGTTGTACATGAAAATCCCAGGAGATTAGCAGTTACAGAAATACTCAAACCAGTCCATCAGGCACCAACAATCATGCCACGATCCATTCTGATGGTTGATGTGAACATTAACTGAAGCTCCTGACCCGTATCTGCTTGATTTTATGCGCTGCACTGCTGCCACACAATTGGCTGATTAGATAATCGCATGGATGATTGTTGGTGCCAGACAGGCTGGTTTGAGTATTAGGCAGGTGGATTACAATATTAGGCAGGTGGTTTTAATGTTGTGGCTGATCGGTGTAAAGTCTGCATGCTTTACAGTGAATGAGTGCCCTGGTCTGTCATGTACTACACACATACAAACATAAAAAAGCACGCATGATGTTCACGATGAGGTGTTTTCAGTGTCTGCACAGCTTTAAACATTCATTCTGAAGTGCTATTGAAATTATTGTTTTAAAATAACGATAAATTAACAATTTATTAATAATAAATTAACAATTTATAAATAATATTTATTAATAAAAAAATCATTATGAAATTATATTTTATAATTATATTACATTTTATTAGCTTAGCATTATTGTTCAATGCAAGCAAAAAATAACGCCCCCTCTTTTTAGTTTTTACTTTTTAGTTTACCCTTCCAACAATCATTTGTTTTGGAATTTCCCTTCTATGCTAAACATACTGGATATAAATGCACAGTTGATATTGGTGTTATTTAAGAATTCCTGAGGTAATTTAGTCTCTCTCTCCATGTTTTGCAGGGAAACAGAAACAGTATATAAAGGGAGCGGGTTTAGCGGAGGGTTAAGTACAAAGTATACTTCGGTTTTGAGGTGAACACTTAGCGTCTGCGTACAGTTGAATGCAAGCCTTTCAAAGTATACTTAATTTGACTGCACGCGCTCGCACAGGTGGCTGGTGCATGCGCACTATGACTGCTATGAGATACTGGACTATTTCTCCTCAGGAGTTCAGACCGATAAACATGTCTTTATATTCCTTCAAAATCGTTATACAAATGCAGGTATCTCCTGACCTCCTCACACACGCGCTCTTGACATGCACGTCCACTGTTGTTGTTTCCACCTTTTGTTTACCGGTGATAAAATGTTCTTCTAGCACTTGTTTGTGACAGTAAAAGCTAAATTGTGAGTGTTGCCACCTTGTGGACCCACTAATTAGTACAAATAATTCCAGGCCCATTCTGCGCTTTTAGAGTACGCGCAGTTAGAAAAACCGAGCTGAACGTGTTCAGTGCTCGAGCACTCTGTGGATGATGAAATATGCGTTACATGTATACTTTGGGCTTTAGTGATGGAGCTTTCATTTAACAAGCTCTTCCTCATTTTTTTTTTTTTTTAAGTAAGCACGGAACGTGCATTTCCTACCATGCAGCAACATTTTAATCAAGATTTTTTTCATACCGGTTGACATTTCTATCGCAAACCCCTACCATTGATGTACATACTGTATACCAAATATTGTCTAGTTACATAGTATGTGTGATAATAGAGCACAACAGTCGTGTTCTGTAAGTAAAAATCCCATTTATAATTTTTTTTTTCCATAGGGGAATTGATTATTAACAATAACTTATAAACCCTTAAAGACAGACCTACTATGAGCTCTGAGGTTGTTAATCCATGGTATATGCTTCTGTTGAAGCCATCAATCTGTGCTGTCAACTTTTAGCAGAATTTGTGATGAATAAATACACGTCAAACAAACTGCGGCAAAAGAGCTCTGCATCGACTGCCCACTTCCATGGTGCACTGTGCATGACGCAATCGAGTCACTCTCCTACACTATCAAACTACTTAAGATATATGAATACTTAAAATATATGAATAAATTGATTCTATACCTATAATTAACAACTTTAAATCAACAGTTTTTTATATTTCAGTTGTTTTATATTTGTTTAAGTCATTCACAATGCTTCATGGGATTGTAGTTCATTCGCCTTGTATCTTTGTTCTTTTGTTGAATTTAAAATACTTTTTTGCTTCAAAATTTGTAATGTTGTGATTCACCTGGTTGATTTGGTTTAAGGCTTATAACTCTTATGAAATCCCTATGGAAAAAATTAATGAGAAAACTGAACCAGGACAGCTAAAGAAGTGGGCAGGCACTGTTGCACTCTAATGTCATGTGTTCACTGAAAATAATTCAGTATGTTTGTAAGGCAATTTATGTACTGTAAAAATACTGTTTAGTTCATAGTTTTTGAAGTCCATCCTGAATTGACTGGACAGATGCAGCCAGTGGTCAGTGAGGTGTCATTTGTTGCCAGGCTAATATAAACTGTATTTTATATTCAATAAAGTCCAACGTAAACAGGTTTCTCTTTCAAATACTGTGTAAATCTATGAGACTTTTTTTTTTTTTTTTTTTTTTTACCATTTATAATCTGCCAGGCGGAAATCCTGAGATTAATTGCTTAGTAAAGTAAAAGCACACCTCTCCAACAAGCAGCATCATTTTAAATATCATTCACGTCTTTAGCACAAAAGGTGCGGGATGGATTACATGCCAAAATGTAATACTCAGTGTTAGGGGAGTTGTTCAAATTCACAGTACTATTACCTAAGGCTATCAAAAGAGAGTTGCATAAGGTTCATCAAAAATGAAATATGTCTCAGCATTTGGATATTGAGTGGTGCTGTATCAGACCAAACAAACACCTTCAAAAGACAAAATCCTAAAATAATCCAGCTTTAAAGGTCAATTAAACCATAATCCATTTAGTATATACAATAAATCAAATTATTTGCTTGTATCATTATTCAATAAGATCACTGACATAGCCAAACAGAATATGCTGGCTTGTGTCGCATTTTCCACACTGATTGTGGGGGGAAATTTGCAGATTTCTGTGGAACAGGTTTAAAAATTGTAAATTTTGTTTAAAAAAAGCTGACAGTACCATTCTCTAGTAATGTCAAAAGTGTTGGTACTTCGGTACCAAGTCAGTATTAAAATAAAAAAGACTTAATGATCCCAGTGCTTCTGCAGTACCGGTAGTACCAAGCACCGACTCAATTCAGTCCCTACATGCTGTCTGACTGACATGTGACACACACTTTCAAATGCTCACACAGTTATTTGAGCGTGTGCTCTGTTACTTCTTTTACACTAAAATGCACAATTAATAAAATTTAAATCATGATATGTCCTAGTGTGATTATTAAACCACAAAAGGTAGCAATCTTAGTCTGCATGATCTGTGTGCTTTAAAGTGAATTTGTGAAGTGACTGTTCATACACTAGAAACTCCACAGATATTGAGAATCATTTTCATGGAATGAGATGACAAAGCAGAGCACTAACCCACTGTGAAGCGCACATCACATGAAGACTATATATTTATATAATTAAATCAAAGCATTTGTGCTTTAACGCTCACACAATCATATGTAGCTAACTATTTATTTAGAGAACTTAAATTTCCCTCAAAAACATATAAAAATAAAAGCATTATTTTAAATAAAAGCTAGACACCTGAAATTGAAGAAATTGCAACAGAAATATATTACAACTGTATAGTAAAATGTAATATTCACTACATTATTATTAAAGGTGCTGTAAGTGATTTTAGCTTTCTGAAGATTTTACGTGACTGAGCTGCTGAATTAGCCATGCCCCCTCATTCCAAAACCCTGCCCTCCAAATATAATTTTGAGACCAAAACCGAGCAAAAGAGCAGAATTGTTTGCTCCTGTGGCTGTCAAATTCAAGAGTGGCACAAAAGCGTCCTCAGCTGACAAACATTATGAATCATAGCCTCAATGATCAGCTTCAAATACAACACTAGGAGAACGAGCAAAATGATTGACAGGTGAAAAGCATCAGTGTCCGCGATCCATGGATCTGGGTCCCCTCAGCGCAGCCACGAGTTCGAGACGAAGCGAGGCTCCTCGACGTGGCATCCGCTGCTCCCTCCTGCTGCGAGGCCCCACCCACAGGTACGTTAAATGCGATTGTCCCCTTAGTGCCCCTCGCCCGGAGATTGGACGCGTGGCTAGTGCTTTCCAACCCGTCGCAGTGGTTAGCTAGGACCATCTGACTCTTCTACGCGATTCAGTTCGCCAGGCGCCCGCCCCGGTGCAGCGGCATCCGCTTCACTTTGGTGAGGGGCGAAAATGCCACCACCTTGCATGCAGAGATCGCGACCCTTCTGCGCAAGGGCGCGATAGAGCCTGTCCCTCCAGCCGAGATGAAGAAAGGGTTTTACAGCCCTTACTTCATCGTACTGAAGAAAGGCAGTGGGTTGCGGCCAATCTTGGACCTGTGAGTTCTGAACCGGGCCTTGCACAGACTCCCGTTCAAGATGCTGACGCCAAAGCACATTTTGCCGTGTGTCCGGCGGTAGACCTGAAGGACGCGTACTTTCACGTCTCGGTTCTACCTCAACACAGACCCTTCCTATGTTTTCCTTTCAACGACCGGTTGTATCAGTACAAGGTCCTCCCCTTCGGCCTGTCCTTGTCCACTCGCGTCTTCACGAAAGTCACAGAGGTAGCTCTCGCCCCGTTAAGGGAAGTGGGTGTTCGCATACTCAACTACCTCGACAACTGGCTGATTCTAGCTCACTCTCAAGAGTTGCTATGCGCACACAGGGACCTCGTGCTCAGGCACCTCAGCTGGCTAGGGCTTCGGATCAACTGGGAAAAGAGCAAGCTCTCCCCGGTTAAGAGCAGTCTCGATGATAGTGCATACTCAACGAGCGAGCGTGCGCGGTCAGTGCTGAACTGCCTGAAGTCATTCAAGCAGAGAAGAGCGTTTCCACTGAAACATTTTCAGAGGCTCCTGGGGCATATGGCACCCTCAGCGCCAGTCACACCACTAGGGTTGATGCATATGAGACCGCTTCAGCACTGGCTTCAGACTCGAGTCCCGAGATGGGCATGGCGCCGCGGCACACATTGCATGGCCATCACGCCGATCTGCCGCCACTTGTTCAGCCCTTGGACAGACCTTGCATTTCTATGGGCAGGAGTTCCCCTACAGCAAGTGTCAAGGTGCATCGTCATTACAACAGACGCCTGCACAACCGTGTGCAATGGGCACGCAGCTGCTGGCTCCTGGACAGGACTGCGACTGTGTTGGCACATCAACTGCCTCGAGTTGCTGGCAGTATTGCTCTGAGGTCGCTGCGGGCCACTCACATCCCGGGCAACCTCAACGCCACAGTGGATGTGCTGTCATGGCAGGTGATGCTCAGGGGAGAGTGGAGACTCCACCCCAGGTGGTCCAGCTGATTTGGAGTTGGTTCGGCAAAGCACAAGTAGACCTATTTGCCTCCTGAGACACCTCCCAATGCCCGCTCTGGTATTCTCCGATGGGGGCCCCCCTTGGCCCAGACACGTTGGCACACAGCTGGCCCCTGGGGCTGCGCAAGTATGCGTTCCCCCCAGTGAGCCTACTTGCACAAACCCTGTGCAAGGTCAGGGAGGACAAGGAGCAGGTCATCCTCGTGGCCCCGTATTGGCCCACCCAGACTTGGTTCTCAGACCTCATGCTCCTCGCGACAGCCCCTCCCTTGCGAATTCCCTTGAGGAAGGACCTTCTTTCTTAGGGACGGGGCACCATCTGGCACCGAGAGTCAGTCGAATTGAAAGCCCTCTCCCTGAAGATGGCCCTCCTGATTGCGCTTACCTCCATCAAGAGGGTTGAGGACCTGCAAGCGTTCTCTGTCAGCGATACCTGCCTGGAGTTCAGTCCAGGTGTCTCTCACGTAATCCCGAGACCCCAGCCGGGATGCAACCCTGGATGTCCTGCCTCCCTAGCCCTGTGGCTCACGAATTCAGCGGAGGAATTCACAGGTGGAACCAGTACATGTGCTAATATGCCCTTACTGAGGTAGGTGCTCCACAGGTGCCAGTTACTCCGGTAACCCCCTGTGATGTATTTTCCGCAGTATGGTCTCCCTGTCGGCAGACCTGCGTCTCCCTTCGACAGAGCCCTCTCTGTCCCGGTCGCCGTGTTTGTAGAGCTAAGTATTGTTTTGTTTCTAAAAATAATCAATCATTTCAGAAGAACTTTATTTGTCGACTGGAGTCTTGTGGATTATTTTGATGCACCCTAAATATGCATTTTGGACCGTCAAAAAAATGGAGGCCATTCACTTGCATTGTTTAAAGGAGGAGGCCTGAAATGAAATCCTAAAAATCTTAAATTCTTTTTTGATGAAGAAAGAAACTCAGATACATCTTGGATGGCCTGAGGGTGAGTAAATTATCAGCAAATTTTCATTTTTGGGTGAACTATTCCTTTAACATGAACACCTGAGCAGTGCCACAGATTGATCGACTCCATGCCACGCCGCATTGCTGCAGTAATTCAGGCAAAAGGAGCCCCAACTAAGTATTGAGTGCTGTACATGCTCATACTTTTCATGTTCATACTTTTCAGTTGGCCAAGATTTCTAAAAATCCTTTCTTTGTATTGGTCTTAAGTAATATTCTAATTTTCTGAGATACTGAATTTGGGATTTTCCTTAGTTGTCAGTTATAATCATCAAAATTAAAAGAAATAAACATTTGAAATATATCAGTCTGTGTGTAATGAATGAATATAATATACAAGTTTCACTTTTTGAATGGAATTAGTGAAATAAATCAACTTTTTGATGATATTCTAATTATATGACCAGCACCTGTGTGTGTGTATATATATATATATATGCATATATATAAAAGATGTGTGTGTGTGTGTATATATATATATATATATATATACACACACACATCTTTTATATGTTAAAAATATATTTATTTTTATCTTTTCAATTATTTGTCTCCTTTATCTTTATGTATACTTTTTGGTTGGTTTATATGTATTTTTTTCTTCCTTCACCTGTACTTGTCTTTATGACTCAGTGATTGTATTCATACATTGTTTGATTTTATTGAACATTTATATATATATATATATATATATATATATATATATATAAATCCAGTTTTAGCACCATTTGTGGACTTTTCAGATGGTCCTTTACCCAACATAGACACATTTTCCAACTTATATCAATGTTAAATTAGCGATCTGGAACAATTTCACCGTGACGCCATCTGACCAGATTAAATATGGGACAAATAATTTTATCTTTAAATACGAGACGATCCCGTATTTTACGGGACGGGTGGCAACCCTATGATGCACCTTTGGAAATCTACGTGTGATGTCACTTCCGGTGCTGCAATAAAAAATAAAATATGCAAACCATCCGTAATATATTCTGTATATTTCTATGCAAACCACACGCATTTAAAGTCACTGAATGATTTGCCTTAGAGAAATTCAAGCAAACCAATGCAACAAAAATCCATTAGTCTGCAGCTGTTGCAAATTAGTGATACAAGAATAAATCAGTCAGGCCGATTCACCAACTTTATACTTGGAAGATGATCTTTAGATATATTTTTTTTTTTTTTACTTCCTGTCTGTTTTCTTCATTGTTTATTTTATGGTGTTTGTGCCAACACAGAAAAGGAAAAGAAAAAAATCTTAACATGTTTTGTCTATTTTCTGCATATTTGTCATATTGTTTTATCTTTCTATTACATTTGACATAAAAAAAATAAAAAAATAAATAAAAAAAATCAGATTTTTATTTTTATGGTACATAATTTTTTATCAATTTCTTGATAAAAAACTTGTGATTTTGTGACTCATTGTGATTGTGCTTTTTGGAATTATTTAATGAAAAACAGTTCTGTACTTCTGGCGTAAAAAAAGAAACATGAACACACACACACACACAGATATATATATATATATATATATATATATATATATATTCGATATTATTCGAATAATGCAAAGAAAACAAGTTCATATTCATTCAGCTTCAGTAACAATTATCTGCACCTGTTTAAATCATAATATGTGGGTAACATTTCCAAACTCTACTGACAGCTTTGTCTATGGGTTAATCTCATTTTCTATTTTCTGCCATTTTGAGTAAATATCAATACTTTGTATTGATACTGTGTACTTCTTTGTGGAAGAATACAAATATATTGATTATAATCAAGGGTTAAAATATTTCAAGTGCCACTGATGATTATTTGTCTTGTGATTTCCACTATGACCCTCACACTGCATAATGTGCTGCACACACCGGCACTTTCATGCAGTTGAAAGACCTCAGAAAAATTATAGTTACTGAAAAATGGTTTAAAACAAAATAAACATTCCATGCATGTGATGTTACTTTAATGACATCACATGCATAGAATGTTTCATACATGTAATTTTAATTTATTTTAAACCATTTCTTGGTCAACATAGTGCACATGCACTAAAAGCAATGAAAAAAAAAAAAACAATGCAACTATTGAGCAGTCACATTTACACTTAATTTGAACATACAGTATATGCCCACATATTTTTAGCAATATCACTCTCTCATCAAAGGAAAGCTATACTATTCTTATAAAATAAGTAATCTTCCAAAGTTTTCATAAGTCCACTGAAGTGAGCATCCCTAAACGTTCCACAGGAGAGGGAAAACAATCAGCACAAGTGTGGAGAGCAAGATATTGCTACTTCAGAAAGCAAGTTTCTTCATTAGTAGATAGACTCTGGAGTCCACTTCAAATCCATGCAAATTATTGGCATCTCCTTGAAGTCGCATCAGCAGGCCTCCATAAGACACGTATGCAGATCTGTGCAGAGATGCATTTTCATGAATATACAGTACTATTACATCAACAATGAGGCAACTTTGAAATAAAACTGAGAAACCCACTAGAATTTTGTCATACTTTGTTACATTTTAAATACTGCATGTGTATATATACTGACATGACATTTCCAACAGTTTGAGCGGCGTCCTGTGGTGTGCAGTGTTGGGTTAATTACTCAAAAAAAGTAACTCACTACAAATTACTTCTCTAAAATTGTAATCAGATTGCACTTCTGATTACTTCATGGAAAAAAATCATATTACTTACTACTTCTCTTTTAAGTTACCTTCTACTTTTTTCTTCCAGAAAAGTTTGTTTTCCTGCTCAACAAATTCAAAATAATGTCTACATTTCCCTCCTTTTTCATAGTTTCTCACTTACAATAACTTGTTAGTTACTCTTCAGCTGTCATAGAAAGGCAAATAGCTGATCATAAGAACATAATTCATGTTTTCAATGTATCCTACACAGATAATGTGTAAGCCAAGTAATGCACTTAAAAATCATTTCATTTAAAATCAGTAATTGCAATCTGATTACACAAATTTTAAATGTAATGTATTACACTACCTTTTGACTGAAAAGTAATTAAATTACAGGAATTAATTACTTGTAATCAGACTACACCCAACACTGGTAGTGCGATATGCTATAATTTATCCAAAAAATATTTTCATCAATATTATTCCTGTTCTTAATGATTTTAGATGCAGTTTTTATAACTTAATTATTTAAAGACTACATGGAATATTTGCGCTTTTAAAAACAAACGGGACTATTTAAAATAAAATTAAAAAATGCTATTAAAAATTTTGAAAAAAATCAAAGTATTGGGTGGTCAGTCATAATTCCTAAAACATACACTTTCCCTATACTGAAATTTAAACTAAAAATCATATTGTTAATGAAGCCAAAATTCATGGCCATGTCATGTGACTATAGGGGGATTCTCAAAAAACTTGTCAAGAAAATGTCCAGGGGCCTCATGTATAAAACACTTCTTCCTAGAAGTGTGCGCAAGCACAAAAGACAGATTTTGCGTACGCAAAAAAAATTCAGATTTATAAAACCGTACATATGCCAGAACCTGTGCATAGTTCCCTTAATAAATCCCAGCTAGCGGAAGATTGTGCGTACATGCACGTGATTCATTCCCCGCCCCGTCTCCTCCCCAAAATAACCATATATAGAGTGTACAATGCCTGTTTTTACTATGCATATCCTCATCTGCATACAATTACCATATGCATTTCACCATCCAGAAACGTGATTAATGGTACGAGAAACTGTATTATAAGAGATAAGACTGTAAATGTCACATGTGCCCAAAGGTTAGATGCTGCACCATGGAGAAACATTATTTATTAAGATATTAACTTGTTTTCAAAGAATATATCTTGAATATCCCTTGGCAAAATGTTTTTATCTTTGCAGACATAAATCTAACCTAAGCAATTTTGCTTCTCAGAAAACCAATAAAGGGTGTTTTTATTGAAAAGTTAAATATTTATTACTGGAAACAAAATGAAAATTATTACAATTCTTTGTGCAGCATTGTCTGATATCATCGGACTTTCTAAGAATTTATATTTGACTGGTATTTTATTTATATATATATATATATATATATATATTAAAAAAACAGCTGAATGGCAGATGTACTTTTCATTATGTTTTTATTAGACTAGATCGGGATTTCATTGCGATGAGGGTCAGGATGAAGTGGAGCAGGCAGCACATTTGATGCATATTTTATATGCATTGCTGTACCTGTTTGCAGCTGTACAATACTGTTTCTGATGAGACATGTCTCTCCAATGATCTGTTCGACTACTGAATGTGGCCTGCATTGCCAGCTTTTAGCTACTGTCCGTTTTACCGAGCTATTTCACATCAGTCAAGTATGCATCGCATTACAGATAATCTTTATCCAAATGCTGTTATCTCAGTACATGATTGTAATAGAACAGAAAATCTCTCAAACTAAGAAATCTTTGCTGTCATTTTTAGTTACTGTATGTTCTTTCTCTATGATGACACGGGAAAGTTCTCCAAATGCAGCACTTCCCAAACCAATATTTCCCTTTTACAGCTTATATTGGAATGCCTTTTTAATTAGTTACATACAAATAATATAGCCTTCTATTGGCTTAACAATTACTTCTGTTTCAAGTGCTTAACTACATAGTTTTTCTTATTCTAAATGTGAATTAAATGAAAATCAGAGTTTATAATCAGTCTGTTAAGTTCATTATTTGTCCAGCTGGAGTCGCCAATTCACACACACCAGTAGAAAAGTGCGTATGCACAGTCAAGAGTTTCCGGACGGTGGGCACATATTTACGCCAAGTTTATTTTTTATAAATCACGATATGTTCGTGGGAAATTGCTTATGCATATTTCAATGCCCATTTTGTGCATATGCAACGTTTATACATCAGGCCCCTGGTCTTATTTAACCCAAAATCAATAGGGGAAAAAAATTATAAATATGTATATTTATGTAAACACCGATCAGCCACAACATTAAAACCACCTTCCTAATATTGTGTAATATTTCTGTCCACAGAACTGCCCCTCACTGGATGTTTTTTGTTTTTGGCACCATTCTGAGTAAATTCTAGAGACTGTTGTGTGTGAAAATCCCAGGAGATCAGCAGTTACAGAAATACTCAAACCAGCCCGTCTGGCACCAACAATCATCCATGTGATTATCTAATCAGCCAATCGTTTGGCAGCAGTGCAGTGCATAAAATCATGCAGATACGGGTCAGGAGCTTCAGCTAATGTACACATCAACCATTAGAATAGGGAAAAATTTGATCTCAGTGATTTGGAGCGTGGCAAGATTGTTAGTGCCAGATGGGCTGGTTTGAGTATTTCTGTAACTGCTGATCTCCTGGGATTTTATATGTAATTACCATATTTAACTGTGTTCCATTATAAAAAAGATACTGTTGTACAATGACTTATTTAAAATAAGCAAAAATTAAAGGCAGCACTGCTATGATGTATAAATACTTTACAAAAAAATAAAAAATTGCATCTTTTTTCCCCACAGTGTGATAATGAGAACTGGGGACTAAAATGTGTGTAACTGTCATAAAAATAATGTGACAAATTTTTAAAGGCCCTAAAGATAAGCTTAAATTTCTATATGCTAAATTTCAATTTTCTTATTTGTTTTTTTGAGGAAAAACAAAACCAGGACATTTTCTTGACAGGTTTCTTGAGAATCACCTTGTAGGTCAACAACCCATTCTCTATAGCCATTGGAAGAATAAAAGAGAAAAAATTAAAATGAGTAAAAGGACACTCACAGTCGTGTGGCTGCTTCTGTTGAGGTCTCATCTCCTTCGATCCTATAAACCTTACCATACATGACATAGTCAAACTGATCAGCCCTGTAAGCAAATACAGACAGCATCAATAATTACCAATCCACTCTGTTTTCATTTATGAAGAACGACGAGCGCCACTTAAAAATAAAGTCAACGAATCGATTATCAATTTAACCTCTGAAACGTTTTTTTTTTTTTTTTTTTCCTGGTCATTTTTTAAAGCAACTTAATTTATTTTGTTACATTTAGCTACATTTTTAAAACATGAATAAAAAAATAAATAAAAAATAAAAATCCAAACTTGAATTTTTCAAAATATAAATTGATAGTTAATTCCTTCATTTTTTAGGAATGTTGAGGGTTCAATACAAATCAAGCTCAATAGACAGCATTTGTAGCTTAATGTTGATTTCCACAAGAAATAAAAAAGGTATATATTTTGACATGTCCATTGTTTATTAAAAAAGAAAAAAATACAGTTAGCCATTTATAATGGAAGTGAATGGGGCCAGTCCATAAATATTACAATACACAATGTTTCAAAAGAATAACCACACGACATAAACATTATACATGTTAACTTGATTTCAGTGAGATAAAATGTCTGTTCTCCAAAATTTTAGTGTAATTAAAGCAAAAATTGCAGATACAGTAATTCACTTACAATGAATGTGAATGGGGCCAGTCCAAAAAAGTTACAATACACAATGTTTCAAAAGTATAGCCACAGGACATAAACATTGTGTGTTAATATGAATTCAGTGTGATAAAATCTCTGTTCTACATCATTTTATTTTAATTAAAGCATAAATCGCAGTTACAGTAAATCGCTTACAATGAAAGTGAATGGGGCCAGTCCAGAAATGTTAAAATACACTGTTTCAAAAGTAAGTAATGCCACAAGACGTAAACATTACACATGTTAACATGATTTTAGGGTGATAAAATGTCTGTTCTACTTCATAAAAATCGATTACAGGGTTTACCGGTCTTGCGTCATCATAACAACGAAGTTGTAATATTGGATATAACTTTACACAATTATAGTTAGTAAACAATTTTGTGACACTAAAATCCTGTTAACACAAATAATATTTATGTCCTGTGGCTTTACTTTTAAAAACAGTGAGTATTTTAATGTTAACGGATTGGCCCAATTCACTTCCATAGTGCCAGCATTTGTGAGTCATGATTATTTTTGTGGTAATCAAAATAATGCCAAAAATGCTGTTAAATGAGCTTAACTTGTATTGAACACAGAAGATTCCCTTAAGTTCACCCCAATTCTTCCATGTTCATTCATACAAACAGGACAACCCACATTACCTGGATGGTCTATCATCTTGAGGGTTGTATTCTCCATCATCTGGAGTGCCATCCTCATACAATGTGCTGGCTATCACCAATCTGAACTTGTCCCCTGAGCAAATGATACATTGTGATGAAGAAACAATATCATTATGAGACCAACAAAACCGATGAGGACCATCGGCAATCTGGAAAGACTTACCAAGATCAACAGGATAAATCTGAATGTTTACATCAAGGATGAGGTCCATCTTGAAAGACTCACTTTCACAGTGCAGACGAGATACTAACAACAAAAAGAGGGTTGGGTCATGTTACTGATTTTTTTTTTTTTTTATAACTGTTTATTGCAATAATTCAAGTATGTAAAAGCATCTTCAACTCACCTCTGTCAAACTTTTTCCCATCTGGATCAATGTCTTTCACGTCAAAGATATCCTCAAACAGAATTCCAGCCATTTATGCAGGAACTTAGCAATAAACTCTGATATTGGGTGTGTGGTATTCTGACAAAACAAAACATAGAACAGTTAATAATAGTTATGATCTTCTGTCCATACTAGCATACTAGCATACTACCAGTCTTGTTAGTAACAGCAGCAGCAAATATGGTCTATCTTTGTTTGAAGCAACATTAAAACAAATAATCTTATCAAAAGTCACGTACAATACTCAAATATACTGTGTGTAAAATCGTTCCACTTAAAATAATCGAACGGGTGTGGAAATAAATTAGTTTCTCCAACACAAATCTGAAACATGCCGCGCGACAATGTGTTCTTTCTCTGTCCATGTGATTTCCTGTTCCATCCGGGTCATGTGAAGATAATAAAATATGTGTATATCAAAACAAAATAATTTAGCGCATATGTCGCATGAACTATATGATATTTACTTGAAAATATACTTAAAGCGTATTTTTTTACAAGTGTTCTTTAATATTTAATATTTAAAAAAAATAAAAAATAAAAATTTACTACACTTTACGTCAAGTAAAACTACAACGTTTTTACGACAGATACCTCCGGCAACCGTGAGTTCCGACGTGGTTGCTAGGAGAAAGCGTCTCCCTCATGGATACCAGTACAGTTAGCTAAACAGCTTCTATTTATCGAGCAGAAATCGTCTTTAGTACCGTTTATATTTCTACAGGTTGGACATTAAAACCACGTTAGATATGTTCAGCGATTTTTTGCACATTAAATCACTTTGCTGAGGTGAGTTGTATAATAATAATTAGATAACGAATGCAGGTAAACAAGTTGGCACGCTAGCTAGCCTTTAATCTACTCCTTTTTGTAAATAACGGCGACCGGGGCTAGTTTTTGTATGTTAAATATTTGTTTGACAAAATGGTTTGTTAACTTTGCTGTTAGCTTTTAAATGTTTGCTGTTTCATGAATTGTGTCGTGTTTCATCGTTGCTTTTCTGTTTACATTTTGCTGAAAAGCCTATAAAAGGCATTCTATTGTGACAACTTACCCCATAAACGTATGTTTTCCTGGACAGTAACGTCTTTTGTTGTCAAAAATGTGCATGTACAGTTGAAGTCAGAAGTTTACATACACTTAGGTTGAAGTCATTAAAACTCATTTTTTAACCACTCCACGGATTTTATATTAGCAAACTATAGTTTTGGCAAGTCGTTTAGGACATCTACTTTGTGCATGTCCAACAATTGTTTACAGACAGGTTGTTTCACTTTTAACTGACTGTATCACAATTCCAGCGGGTCAGAAGTTTACATACACTAAGTTAACTGTGTCTTTAAGCAGCATGGAAAATTCCAGAAAATGATCTCAAACCTTTAGACAAATAGCCAATTAGCTTCTGATTGGATGTGTACTGAATTGAAGGTGTACCTGTGGATGTATTTTAAGGCCTACCTTTAAACTCAGTGCCTCTTTGCTTGACATCATGGGAAAATCAAAAGAAATCAGCCAAGAAATCACCCAGAAAAAATAACTGTGGACCTCCACAAGTCTGGTTCATCCTTGGGAGCAATTTCCAAACGCTTGAAGGTACCACATTCATCTGTACAAACAATAGTACGCAAGTATAAACACCATGGGACCACGCGGCCATCATACCGCTCAGGAAGGAGATGCATTCTGTCTCCTAGAGATGAACGTAGTTTGGTGCAAAAAGTGCAAATCCCAGAACAACAGCAAAGGACCTTGTGAAGATGCTGGAGAAAACAGGTAGACAAGTATCTATATACACATTTGGCAGATGCTTTTATCCAAAGCAACTTACAGTGCCCTTATTACAGGGACAATCCCCCTGGAGCAACCTGGATTTAAGTGCCTTGCTCAAGGTGGTGGCTGTGGGGATTGAACCAACAACATTTTGCTTACCTGTTCAGTGCTTTAGTCCACTACGCCACCACCATATCCACAGTAAAACGAGTCCTATATCAACATAACCTGAAAGACTGCTCAGTAAGGAAGAAGCCACTGCTCCAAAACTGCCATAAAAAAGCCAGACTACAGTTTGCAAGTGCACATGGGGACAAAGATCTTACTTTTTGGAGAAATGTCCTCTGGTCTGATGAAACAAACATTGAACTGTTTGGCCATATTGACCATCGTTATGTTTGGAGGAAAAAGGGTGAGGCTTGCAAGCCGAAGAACACCATCCCAACCGTGAAGCATGGGGGTGGCAGGATCATGTTGTGGGGGTGCTTTGCTACAGGAGGGACTGGTGCACTTCACAAAATAGATGGCATCATGAGGAAGGAAAATTATGTGTATATATTGAAGCAACATCTCAAGACATCAGCCAGGAAGTTAAAGTATGGTCACAAATGGGTCTTCCAAATGGACAATGACCCCAAGCATAACCCCAAAGTTGTGGCCAAATTGCTTAAGGGCAACAAAGTCAAGGTATTGGAGTGGCCATCACAAAGCCCTGACCTCAGTCCAATAGAAAATTTGTGGGCAGAACTGAAAAAGTGTGTGCGAGCAAAGAGGCCTATAAACCTGACTCAGTTACACCAGTTCTGTCAGGAGGAATGGGCCAAAATTCCAGCAACTTATTGTGAGAAGCTTGTGGAAGGCAACCAAAAACATCTGACCCAAGTTAAACAATTTAAAGGCAATGCTACCAAATACTAACAGTATGTAACCTTCTGATCCACTGGGAATGTGATGAAAGAAAAAAAACTGAAATAAATAATTCTCTATACTATTATTCTGACATTTCACATTCTTAAAATAAATTAATGATCCTAACTGACCTAAGACAGGGAATATTTTCTATGATTAAATGTCAGGAATTGTGAAAAACTGAGTTTAAATGTATTTGGCTAAGGTGTATGTAAACTGACTTCAGCTGTATCTATACAGAAATTCACTTTCAAAATCAACCTACCCTTAGAAATGTTCACTGGATTAAAAAGTGTGACAGCTGGCCCCGATGTTCCCTACATATTATGTTTTCACCAGACTGTATAACCCACTTCAGCTTGATTTTGACAGCAGTTTATTCGCTCTGCCTTTGGGGCAGAAGTTGATTTGTAAATAGATATCCAGTGACTCATTTGTAAAGCAAATGAGTCACAAAAAAGTCATTGTAGAGCAAATGTTTTGTTTTGTGTTGATGTATTCATGTTTTACAAATGACTTGACGAGCAAATGTTTTTATTTTTTTTAAATTTTTTTTTTTTTTTTTTTTTTTAAGCCAACAAATGAAGTATTATTTACTTTTTAGCTGTGACTTTGTGTGCATTTAACATCTTGATCTCATTCATTTTTTTTTTTTTTTTCACAATCATAGTAAATTAATTCTTTATGTGCACATGATGTTATCATTAATATTAATTAATAACACAACATTGTGTTGCCTATTTTGTTGTCCAGGCAGATAATTTGTGGACTCAATGAACTCCAGAAAATCTCAAAAGATGGGTGACAGTCTGGCAAGTGAAAGTGATCTTCTGTCAATGATCAGAGAGGTGAGCTTACAACACTTTCATTGGTGAATATTATGTTTTTTGATAATATCCTTAAAAGTGCAGACCGATGATAACAAACAGTGTAACAATTTACAGTATCTGAAGTTTGGTGAGTTCGAAGAGACGGTGAAAGTCTTCGAAAAGGAAGTCAAATGCAAAGGAAAACCCGCCCTCAAAACTTCATCACCCTCACCCCGAGACTCCAAAACCATCCTCATTCACGTGAGAGTGTTTTCTGCTCTAATCATTCACAAACAACATGAAGAGCAAACTTGTAGTATGTGTGCAGGATTTTGAAATAAATAAATAAAGAACTAAAAGTAAATATTTTATCCCTCACTACCAAATACTTTAAAAAGTAGGTTTTAAGTTTGTAATTTAACTTGTCACTCCAATTAGTATGCTGGTAATATCATTTTTAATAGTTAAAAAAAAGAAAAGAAATGCAAAATATTGAAAAGAAAAAAAAGAAAACCATTTTCACTAGTAGTCTCAGATTTTTGGACCAAAATTACCCAATAACAATTCTTTTTTTTTTTTTTCTCTAGAAAGATTTTGTCAGCTCATTTAACAATGGAGACTACAAGGTGTTCTTTGAGCTGTGGGCTAAAAATATTCCTCCAGAGATCCGAGATTTTGACCAAGTAGCCCAAAAACTGGAATTCTATGTGCAGATTCATTTCACCATATATCCTCTAAAGTCCCCTGTTGGAAGTCACGTAAGCGTATTTTATAATTGGAAAAGGTGATAAAATTGCTTTTTAAAAATGATTCCCACCTTAATTTGTTGTGTTGTTATTTGTAAAACCATATAGAAGAGTGTTTCTTCAACTTCTGGCACTTTGAAAGTTTTGATAAAACATTTTTCACACACTCACCAGTTTGATTAATTTGTCTACTAGCAATAACAGTGTATGTACATGCATCTCATGAGATTTCTGTCATTTTTGCATTTTAAAAAAATTATTTTATTTTATTTTATTTTGAAAGTCCTTAAAATTCCCACTACAATGTAATTTCCAGCACATCTCAAATTCTGTACTGTGCAATATAACTCTGTGCTGGAAATGATGCTGATGGAAATGACATTTTTAATGTTATATACAAATTATTTTCCTACAATAAATATTAAAATGGTTTTATTTCACTTGTTATCTAGGTTATAGTTTGAAACATTTTTATAATGGATTTTCATAGTTTAATATTGAAAGTCTGGGTCCGGCATAAGGCTAAAACAGTAAAAATCTACACATAAAACATATTTGAAAAGTACCAAAAATAAATGATGAAGGCCTGGTGAAAAGTTCCCAAGTCAGTTTTAATGTGATCTTCACATAACAAATAGAAAAGAAGTTAAAAATCTGTTTATTTAAAAAAAAAAAAAAAGTGAAACCTTGTGACATGAAACTGGCAGTAGTTGAAGAATCACCCATGTGTGCATGCATCCTGTTTAACCAACAGATGTCCCCACAAAGTAAAATATTCAAGCCTCCAAACCTCTGGTTCAGTTAAAAAACACAAGCTAAATCAAGATTAAGATTGATTTGGCCTTGTAATTTAGTATTTTCAGCTTCTAAACCTCCTTATTCAGTCTGAATAAATTAATTGCCTATTACAGGATAAAGCGGAGTTTGACAAAAGGATCTCTCATTTCAAACATTACCTTGAGACTAGAGGGGCAGCTTTGAGTCAGACCACAGAGTTCCTGCCATTTTACGCCTTGCCCTTTGTGCCCAATCCCATGCTGCATCCATCCTTCCAGGAGCTTTTCCAGGTACTTCCTTTGCCCCCTTTTTATGCCTAGACTCCACTGCCTCATAGGTCCATTATAGTGCATATTAAAACACATTGTGATATAATTCTGTAAGATAAACCTCAAATACACTGAGCTCTAATTGCATGATGGAAATAACGGAAGAGGTTCTAATGTGCTGTCGATTATTCCTATGGTATTGTAGGATTCCTGGATGCCAGAGTTGAGGGAAAGGCTTAAGAAGTTTCTGTCAACAACCCTGAAAGCTTCGAACGCACCAAGACTTCTGACTTTATATGTATCCTTTATATCATTTCAAGACTGTATCATTTTTATTATAATTTATTACAATGTGGAAACAAGCTGGTTTTCCAATGGTCTGGCTTAATAATAATTAATTATAATTTTCTTTATTTATCACATTATAAATTTGCACATATACAGTGAAATTCTTCTTTTTTCACATATCCCAGCTAGGCTGGGGTCAGAGTGCAGGGTCAGCCATGATGCAGCGCCCCTGGAGCAGATAGGGTCAAGGGCCTTGCTCAAGGGCCCAACAGTGGCATCTTGGCGGTGCTGGGACTTGAACCCCTGACCTTCTGATCAGTAA
The DNA here is from genome assembly GCF_019703515.2 of Myxocyprinus asiaticus. NCBI lineage: Eukaryota > Metazoa > Chordata > Actinopteri > Cypriniformes > Catostomidae > Myxocyprinus > Myxocyprinus asiaticus. Next base: position 4,695,341 of record NC_059393.1, read on the forward strand.
CCCAGAGCCTTAACCGCTGAGCTACCGCTGCTTTTCTTTTTCACATGTGAGCTGGTCAGGCTGATAGACTTGCTAGGTGAACAGCAAAACCTTAACTATGAGCAATAGTAATACTGATACTTGCTTTAGCAAACACTACAAATAAACCTATTAAAAAAAACAGTTATGTCCCATGTTTTGAAATGGTTTTAAGTAAACCTGGCAGCAGTTGAAAATTACAAATTGAAATGTATGACATCAAACAATAGCGACATTACAATAGCATATATGCTTTCTTGCTTGCCTATTAATGGCAAGACGTCTCTCCAAATCCAGGAAAGCCAGAGGATTACTATTATATAATAATTACAGATTGCTTGGAACAAAAATATGGTTAACTTCATTGTGCATTGTCATGCAATGTACATGTCCTTATATTGTGTCAGAACAATGGTCAGTGGATTGTGAAAATGTGTTCTATAAATGTTGTATTTAATGAGCAAATGGGGATGTCTTTGCTTGATGTTATATGAGGACCAGGACAATACCTGACATTAATCCTCCTAAATGACAAATGATTTGTTCGCATGGGTCCTTAACACCCGTTAACCAGAGAGAAGGAGCAAAAGGCAACACAGGTAAAGTAGTCTGAAGCGTCTCATAGATTTTGACTGTAGTATTGTTGGCTGGGTCCAAAAAGTTTTGTTTTTTCACACCTGCCAATGGTGAGTGAATATTGATATTTATTTATTTTTTAAATTTTTTTTTTTTTTTTTTGCCCCTGATAATTGGGAAATTACACTGTTTTTATCTGACAAACAGTGTGGGTCATTGTGTCACATGCAGCAGCATACTAGGACGTCTCTGTTTCTCCGTTTCTGCATCTGATAACATTTGAAAACCCATCATGATTTAGTTTCTCATATTTTTGTTTTGTATTCTTAATGCAAGGAATATTCCACATATGTGTTATCACAAGCCCTTCCAGCATTTAATCATGTGCATACTATGCATTATAGATATCTACACTTCAGTTTCACTTGTTAAAAATGTTAGCTAATTCTTGAAATCAGTAATGGAGTTACTACTAGTGAAAATGCAAATTTTTGTTAAAACTTTAATTCTTTATTAAAAATGGCATCATTAGTTGCGGAGATACCCGTCCTAGATATCAGAAATGGAATTGAATCTAGTAAAAACTTTATCTGTAATTATCTGTAACTGCATTTTTACTAGTAGAATTTCCTAATGATCTGTTATTAACTCCTGTACAAATTACAGATATCCAATACTATCACTAATCTTACTGATTAAACATCTAAATACACATATCATCTATGTACTTATCATCGGAGATCAAGAAATGCATGCCAATTCCCATTACTGATATCATCAATCGAATTAAAACTAGTAAAAATGCATTTTTTTTTTTATCCGTATTTACATTTGCACTAGTAAAACATCCATTCTTTATCAAAAATTATGCCATTACTCTCAGAAATACCAAGTATAGATATCAAAAGTGAAATTATCTAGTAAAAAAACAATTATTTACATGTAACTGCATTTTACTAGTAAAATTTCACAATGATCTGTCATTCACTCCTGTTCAAAATGCAATAATAGATATTCTGTATATTACTATTACAAGTCTTACAAGTTAAACATCTAAATACGCATATCAGCTATGTACCTCTACCGCTCACCTGAGATCAAGGAATGCATGCAAATGCCCATTACTGATATCAACAGTTGAATTACAACTAGTAAAAATGATAATTTGTGATAGCAGTATTTAAACTTGCAATAGTAAAAACATCTACTCTTTATCAAAATGATGCCATTACTCTCAGAAATACCCATTCTAGATATCAAAAATGAAATTATCTAGTAAATAACATAATTATTTGTGTAACTGCATTTTTACTAGTTGAATTTCACAATGATGTGTTATTCACTTCTGTTCAAATATATCCATTACTATCACTTGTCTTACTTGTTAACAGTCTAAATAAACATACAGTATCAGCTATGAACATCTCACCTGAGATCAAGGAATGCATGCAAATGCCCATTACTGATATCGACAATTGAATTGAACTAGTAAAAATGCTAATTTGTGATATCTGTAATTTGAGTTTTACTATTGCCAATGTTAATTTCATATATCTGTAATATGATTGAAACTAGTAAGAAAACATTTTACAAAATCTTCAATTACCCTCCAATTTATTGATATGTGAAATCCATTTCCAGGTATCAAAATTTTGCATTTTTACTAGTTGTAATTGAATTGTTGATATCAGAAAAGGTTATTTTCACTAGTAACAATGCAGTTATTGATGTAAAAAAGATATACTGTATATACACAATTTTTACAACTGAGACATACGTAGCTTATATGTGTATTTTAAATTTTTACTACAATTATTTTGATATCAGTAATTGCATTCTGAACAGGAGAGAATGACAGATCATTCTGCAATTCTACCAATGAAAATACAGTTAAAGATATAAAAAAATTACAGCTTTTACTAGCTGAAATGCTATTTTCGATATCAAGAGTGTATTTTTGATTGTTGATGCGTCAATTTTGATCTCAAGAATGAATGTTTTTACTAGAGCAAACGTAATTACTGATATCAAAAATGTACTTTTTCAGTAGTAGCAATTCCATTCCTAATTAGCATTTTAACTAGTGAATATTGAATTGTTCATATCTATAATTCATATCCTGCATGTGATTAAATGTCAAAAGAGCTGATGGTATATGTCTCGCCACTCTGGAAAAAAATAAACTTTAGGCATCCTAGATAAACATCTAATGGTAATTTTTTCACAGATAAATGTTGTTATAAGACATGCGAGTTGCAACAGATGTTTTTTTTGTTTTGTTTTTTGTAGACACCATGGTTTGTATGTCTTTGATTTGCATTGTTCACTTCAAACCAGTCAAAAGTTTGGACGCACCTACTTATTCTTTAATATTACTGTTTTCTATAGTTTAGAATAACAGTAAGTCATTACAACTCTGAAATAACACAAACTGAAGTGTGGGAATTAGTTATTAACCAAAAACATGTAATATTTTAGATTTATCTAGATTCCAGCTCTGAGTCTGCACACTCTGGTCATTTGCTCAGTGAACTTGAGGTGCATCCTGAGGTGCTATTTAAACAGTATTGAAGGCATTCCTATGTATGCTGGGCACTTGTTCAATGCTGTTCCTTGAAGGGTTAGTTCACCCAAAAATGAAGGTCAAGAGAAAGATAAATTCAGTCAAGTGTGTCCAAACATTTGACTGGTAGTGTACATTAGCGAGGAACAAACTACTGGCAATTTATTTACTTGTCGCATTTGCCGCTTGGAGATTGTTAATTTTGGAACCTGACTGTACTTAAAGACCACAGTCATGGCAATGCAGCTCTTTTGCATCATGCAAGGAAGCTGACCATGTATTTGACTGCTTGTTTTGTGTGTTTTGTTAGGTCACGTAGAGGTGATTCAGCAAATGCAACTCCATCTGGCCGAGGCAGAGGGGAAGTCTGCCAGCTACATGAGGAGATTCGCTAAACTGCAGGCCGACCATCACAACCTCATTGGAGTCACGGCCGAGCTGGTGGATTCACTGGAGGCCACAGTCCGTGGAAAGATGGCAAGCAAACATCATCTTCTACTTTACATCCTTAATCACTTAAGAAATTTTTAACTTTGTTATTTGATAGGTCATGTGTCAGGGGGTTAAACGCAGATAATTACACCTGGCAACCTTCCTCCCAGCGTACTCATGGGAATGTCACTGTTTTGGCAGATCTCCCCAGAGTACCTGCAGGGCATGTGTGTTCGACTCTTCAGTGGTCCCATGAGACAGAGTGCTGCTCAGAGTATAGACTTCACCAGACCCGGAACTGTGAGTCACTGGACATGCAGTCTTTCCACTCATACACTTGGGGTTTCATTAAACCAAATGAGAACAGAACTCATAAAGTGTTTAAAAAGATAAAACTTCCCAACCTTGGCTACATCTTGTGAAGTGGCAATACTTCTCTAAGTATGATTTGCATTTTTGGCTCTGTTCACACTGCAACCAAATTTGAATTTGTTTTTTTTTTAATCTAGGCCCTGTTTCCTGATAACGATGGAGCTTTGCTCTTCAAGTAATATTTTGTCCAAATGCAAACTTTTTGTTTTTATTTACTCACCCTGTTTACTCATGTTGTTTCAAACTTGCGTGACATTCTTGCATACGTGGAACACAAAAGGGTTTTCAAGAATATTCGAGATGCTTTTTTGCCATTTTATCAAAGTGAAAGGGGACTGGGGCTGGCAAGCTCAACAATCTGTGTAAAGAACAGACCAAAATCCGAACTGAACGTTCAGAATTCATACACATTTCCAAAACTTTGATTTGAATCCATTTTCAAACCACATATGAATGGCAAATAATCTGATATGTTGCTACGTGTCAGAAAAAGAAAACTGCGAGATAAACTAATTGGACAACACTTTTCCATAATCTCTTATTTTTTAACATGCATTTCATTGTAAATGGTCAGTTTATTTTGTAGAGGGCAGTCAGAAAGACAACTGTCGCCTATGACTTTGGAGCAAAACTACAGGTCAAAAAAGGTGCCTTAGAAAGGTGGCAGCGCCATTATTTGATTTGTACACACAGATAGGTAGGTCTATTACTAAATTCAGTTGACTTCAGCACTCCTTGTTGCATTGTATGCCAGTGGCATGAGTCCAAAATAAAAAAAATTAAAAAAAAACAGACGTTTTTGTGTTGTTTTTCTGAAGTTGGTATGCCTATAACAATATTCAATGGTTAAATTTTTTTTTTTCTTGTCCAACAAAATGGAAGTGTACAAATGATGTTGAAACTAAAAATGTATCCCATATTTGGTTTTCAACTATTGAAGAATAGTTGGTTACATACAAAATGTACCAATTTACAGATGGAGCCACATTGATACAAAAGGGCATGTTTGTTCTAGAACAGAATCTAAAGAGATATTAAGATATCTTGACTTCTGGACTTATAGGCACTCCAACTTTGGAAAAACAGCATGAAGAAATGTTTGTCTTTTCTTAAATGTTTGGACTCACACTATTGGCATAAAATATCATGCAACATTTTAGTAATAGATCTACCTATCTCTGTGTAAATATAAAATAATGATGCTACTACTTTACTCGGGTTATTTATTTATTTCATTGTTTTACCTCTAGTTTTGTTCTGAAATCAGAAGCAAAAATAGTAATTTTGACCCTCCTCTAAAAAAAATTTAAATAATGGATTACTCTGTAAATATTAAAAAAGCCAAAAATAGGGGGCCTGGGTAGCTCAGCAAGTAACGACGCTGACTACCACACCTGGAGTTGCAAGTTCGAATCCAGGGCGTGCTGAGTGACTCCAGTCAGGCTTCCTAAGCAACCAATTGGCCCTGTTGCTAGGGTGGGTGGGGTCATGTTGGGTTAACCTCCTCGTGGTCGCTATAATGTGGTTCTCGCTCTCGGTGGGGCATGGATGCTGCGGAGAATAGCGTGAAGTCTCCACACGCACTAGGTCTCTGCTGTAACATGCTCAACAAGCCACGTGATAAGATGCGCGGATTGATGGTCTCAGACTTGGAGGCAACTGAGATTCGTCCTCCGCCACCCAGATTGAGGCGAGTCACTACGCCACCACAAGGACTTAGAGCGCATTGGGAATTGGGCATTCCAAACTGGGGAGAAAATACAAAAAAATAGAAAAAAGCCAAAAATATTTGATATTTTGGCCAAATAAATTATTTGATATTTTGGCTTTCGTCATCATTTAAGGGTCATTGACAAATAAGGTTGTCCGAGGTGATTAAAAATAAGAAATATTTAAAAACTCTGGTTTAAAACACGTCAAGTTTGTAGACATGTAATCTTTGAGTTCATGTTGTTTTTAACAAATTGTATGAAAAACATTTATAGCATTTTGTACAAAACAATTGATTTAACGACTTTAAAAATGTCATGCGGTGCAACCATTAAGTAAAAGTTATTAAAACAGTTTCCTTGCACCTTGAATACAACATACAGTATGTTTCAAGGTGAAAAGTATTTTATACAAATATCATGAATTTTTAAGTCAAGAATATCAAGTTCTCACAGTTGCACAGAATGACCTGAACAAATGTGCTTTTTCATAAAAATGTCAAAATATTGATATTAAATGATATGACAAAATGATGCGTTTTAAAATCTTCACACACAGTCTTGTGGGTCTGAAGAGATCTCTGTTTTATGATTTTTGTCACACGACAACTAAATTTCCACCTACATGTTGGTTGTGCCACATGACTTTTTTGGTGTACAAAAGTTTTTCAAATATTAATCATATTTTAAAATAAAATTGTTTCACTGCATCTTTAACAAAATAAATAAATAATAAAAGATTATTCAGCACAACTCATGCCAACATTTCTTTTTTCAAGAATTTCAGCTTTTAATTTTTTTTTACTGATGGCAACACATGACATTTTTTACTTTAAGCCCCAGAAAAAAAATATCAAAATGACTTTGAACTCAGTAATTGAAAACATGTTCATCATAGAAGAGGTATACTCAAGTAATTGCTTGGTGTGAATTGCATGTGTCACGTCATTGACCCTTAAGTATATCTTTCAGCCGTAAAAAATTAAATAAATCTAAAAATAAAAAAAATAAACAACTTTGAACAGGGGACCTGGTTGAGTTGTCACTAATGATTAATTAACTAAAAGCAAACACAATCTTACACAAATGTAACTACAGTGTTGCCACTTTAAAGAAGCTCAAACACAAAATTGTTTTATTTGCTTTCACATTTCATGGTCATTACATAACTCCCATATTTGCATTTGTGTTATTTCATTGTTTTGATGACTCTTCTATTATTCTAACATGTGGAAAATTGTAGCTAATAATGAGTAGGTGTGTCCAAACTTTTGACAGGTAGTGTATTTGTGCATAAATCCCAACAAGTCCAATGTGGACTGGAACATTTTTCATATACTGTACAAATGATTTGAAGGATCACATACTGTTTGGAAATTGTGATATTCCCTAAAATGTTACATTATTTCCATGCTTTTGCAGCAAGTGTCTCCTCAATCTTATCTTCTTGTGTGTGTGTTTGTGTGTGTCTGACCATCTGTTCATGAAGGGATATTACTCTATGAGCCCTTATGATGATGGATATGTAAGTTCCTGAATGTTTCATCGTCTCACTTTCTGCATGTATAACCATCGACCCTGCCTGTCTTCCCCTATTTGTCCCTTTGTTTTTCATCCCAAAGCCCTTTAGTTCATCTAGTTCCCATTAGATCGCCCTAGTTTCATGGGACGCATGTCCTTGCAGGGCTCGACATTAACGCTTGTCCGGGACAAGTGGATTTTTGAAGGGGCAAGTGAAAGAGAATTTTACTTGCATGACCGGACAAGCAGACTGATTAAAACGTCAATAACAAAAAAGTAACCGGCTGTATTTGTGATGGCCTAGGCCTGTGTTACTTATAGAAAGTTCATATTCTTATTCTGCTGTTGAAAATAATCAATAATTTTATAATTCGCTAGCAAACTAGTAACAGCTGCGCCCTTTTTGATTGACAGGCGGTGTATATGTGTGTGCTGAAAATGATTGTGCTAATGCGCATCAGAATGGTCAAATACATTTCAAAATTCTGCCAAAATGGTTAGGTATTCGTGTAAACACAGAGTGATGTCTAAAGTGAATGTAAAAAGCAGAGAAAAAACTGGATTTGTATTCAAATGTCGGATTTGAATTATAAATGTCAGCTAATAGACCTGCTGCCGTCTAGTGTGTCATCATAATAATCAAACAACTATAACAAGAAATCACTCACTGCTCTTGACTGAGTATCTTGCTTTAAAAAGTATGAATGTATTATAATCACACAGTGAAGACCTAGTTTTATGTTGCATTTCATTCTGAATGTTTACATGAATACTTGATAGCCTACTGCTGTTACTTTTAAAACAGTTAAAAAAAGCACAGAATTTTCTTAATTTGTATTTTCTGTTCTATTATGTTTAATCTATTTCTATGCATCGCTGTTTGTATTGTTACTTTATTACTGACTGTTTAATAGTCTTGAATAATTAATTAAGAACTTGAAACCATTCTCCCAAAATTAACATATTAATTAGTGTTATTCTTCATTGTGGTTTTGAAGCTGGTATTGAGAATAGTCAAATTTCACTAATGACTACTGACATTTTAGTATTGTGATAATGTATAGCCTTTATTGTACATGGTAGGTCTTGCTGCAATAACATGATGAAAAAGTAGATCTCATTCCATAGAAGTGTGAGCACCCCTGATGTAGATGATGGTGATGGAGGCTTTTCTATATTTGACTAGCATAGATAACAAAATAATTCTCATATGACAATAGCCTCCTCCCCAATCCAGTGCAGTTAACATTTCTGTCGCAGAGAATTGAGTTGATTGCATAGGTACACTATTAGGTTGGGCATCGGACATCATTTTAGAAAAATATACAACATAAACTTTGACATGTTACTTAAGCCTGTAATTAAATGTCCTTTTTTCAATCCGGACAAGTAACTTTTTTTACTCAGACAACTGAATGACCAACAAGCACATGACAATGCTTAACATCGAGCCCTGCCTTGTCCGGTCTAAGAATGCTCCTCTTTGTCCGACGGGACATTGTAGCTGAATCCCACTGGATGCGCCTCATATTGATTATTTTTTTAAAGACTACTTACTTAGTATTTGTGTCTGGCTTATCTATCTATCTATTATATATATATATATATATATATATAGATATACAGGTGTATCTCAATAAATTAGAATGTCGTGGAAAAGTTCATTTATTTCAGTAATTCAACTCAAATTGTGAAACTCGTGTATTAAATAAATTCAGTGCACACAGACTGAAGTAGTTTAAGTCTTTGGTTCTTTTAATTGTGATGATTTTGGCTCACATTTAACAAAAACCCACCAATTCACTATCTCAACAAATTAGAATACATCATAAGACCAATAAAAAAAATATTTTTAGTGAATTGTTGGCCTTCTGGAAAGTATGTTCATTTACTGTATATGTACTCAATACTTGGTAGGGGCTCCTTTTGCTTTAATTACTGCCTCAATTCGGCGTGGCATGGAGGTGATCAGTTTGTGGCACTGCTGAGGTGGTATGGAAGCCCAGGTTTCTTTGACAGTGGCCTTCAGCTCATCTGCATTTTTTGGTCTCTTGTTTCTCATTTTCCTCTTGACAATACCCCATAGATTCTCTATGGGGTTCAGGTCTGGCGAGTTTGCTGGCCAGTCAAGCACACCAACACCATGGTCATTTAACCAACTTTTGGTGCTTTTGGCAGTGTGGGCAGGTGCCAAATCCTGCTGGAAAATGAAATCAGCATCTTTAAAAAGCTGGTCAGCAGAAGGAAGCATGAAGTGCTCCAAAATGTCTTGGTAAACGGGTGCAGTGACTTTGGTTTTCAAAAAACACAATGGACCAACACCAGCAGATGACATTGCACCCCAAATCATCACAGACTGTGGAAACTTAACACTGGACTTCAAGCAACTTGGGCTATGAGCTTCTCCACCCTTCCTCCAGACTCTAGGACCTTGGTTTCCAAATGAAATACAAAACTTACTCTCATCTGAAAAGAGGACTTTGGACCACTGGGCAACAGTCCAGTTCTTCTTCTCCTTAGCCCAGGTAAGATGCCTCTGACGTTGTCTGTGGTTCAGGAGTGGCTTAACAAGAGGAATATGACAACTGTAGCCAAATTCCTTGAGATGTCTGTGTGTGGTGGCTCTTGATGCCTTGACCCCAGCCTCAGTCCATTCCTTGTGAAGTTCACCCAAATTCTTGAATAGATTTTGCTTGACAATCATAAGGCTGCAGTTCTCTTGGTTGGTTGTGCATCTTTTTCTTCCACACTTTTTCCTTCCATTCAACTTTCTGTTAACATGCTTGGATACAGCACTCTGTGAACAGCCAGCTTCTTTGGCAATGAATGTTTGTGGCTTACCCTCCTTGTGAAGGGTGTCAATGATTGTCTTCTGGACAACTGTCAGATCAGCAGTCTTCCCCATGATTGTGTAGCCTAGTGAACCAAACTGAGAGACCATTTTGAAGGCTCAGGAAACCTTTGCAGGTGTTTTGAGTTGATTAGCTGATTGGCATGTCACCATATTCTAATTTTTTGAGATAGTGAATTGGTGGGTTTTTGTTAAATGTGAGCCAAAATCATCACAGTTAAAAGAACCAAAGACTTAAACTAGTTCAGTCTGTGTGCATTGAATTTATTTAATACACGAGTTTCACAATTTGAGTTGAATTACTGAAATAAATGAACTTTTCCACGACATTCTAATTTATTGAGATGCACCTGTATATATATATATATATATATATTCAAAAGAGTACATGTATTTAAAAAAATTTATGTACTCTGTAACTCCAGGTAATCCCTTATTTTATAACACTAAAATCATGTCAACATGTACAGTATAATGTTATGTCTTGTGATTATACTTTTGAAACAGTGTGTAGTTTAATGTCTATGGACGGGCTCCATTCACTTCCATTGTTGTTTTTTAAACAATATGAGGGACGAGTGGAAATAAAAATTTTATGGTATCAACATTATGCCCCAATATACACCATTATACCCAATATAAAGTGTGTCCTAAATTTAATCCTTCTCTTTGAACCAACCCATATTTCGGTAGCAGCAAATGCAAATCGAGTAAGAGTTTTGCAGAACAACAAATATGTCCACAGTTCTTACATTGAATAAAATGCATTTTATGCCTAATGCGTAATAAGGACATAGTCGTTTTGGTGCTATATATATATATATATATACACACACACACACACACACACATACATACATACATACATATATTACTATGTAAGGGATAATCCACGGCTAGGTGTGAAGAACCATCCGACGCGAAGCGGAGAGTTGCCTCTGCGAATTGCATTTAAAATCGTTTAATGCACGCCTACCCATGGATTATCCCGCTTATACCATGGTCACTTGCCAGCATTGATTAGTTACAGCTGTCATAGATTTTTTTGCAGCGCAAATTATAACTGGAAGAATAAAAAATAACGGTTAATTTTATCTAAGGACCATTAGATCTACAGCTCCGCCTGTTCTAAATCAGACACAAAGAAAAAGTAGTGCGACCACACTTGTGGTCAGAACTGAATTTAAATGCACAATCCAGAATTAATAATATCCACAGAATGTAGAGGGGTTGACACTCCAGAGAAAATGTATTATTTAACAATGTTGCAAACATGGCAGTGACAGTAAAAGTAGCACTTACTATATTATAAGGGGAAACCATTCAAGACACTATGGAACCTGCAAATTTTGGCCTCTGAGACATTGGTATGGTATCCATCAAGGCTGCATGATTGACTGAATTAAGAATTAATTCACAGTTTGTCCTTGCATGGTAGCGCTTTACCGCAAAATGCTGCCTGCATTTTGTTAACAAACAGCACTTCTCCTTCAGCGTTTGAGTCAGAGATGTGTGAGCATGAGGGGGCCTCTAGTGGATATAGGCGGCACTTCAGCACAGAAACATAATATACACCACACATTACAGTTTAAATCATCTTGCATCGCCTTGCTGGAAAGCGAAATACGCATTTAATAGGTCCTGATTTCCTTCTCTCACCCTCCATGCAAAAGAAGCTGAATCCCATTGTATTAGCTATGCTGATGAAAGTGATTAGGAAATGTTTTCAGTTGCTATTGATCATAGCTTGCTCTGTAATGCTATGTTGCTATGGTTACAAACAGCGCATTAATATCGAATGGTGATTAAAAGTGACTGGAACTACCTGTGCATTCAGCGGTTTGAACCGCAGGCATTCAAGCTAATCAGAATCGAGTATTCGAACAGACCATGGTATAAATATAAACACTGATCAGCCACAATATTAAAACCACCTGCCTAATATTGTGTAGGTCCCCCTCGTGCCACCAAAACAGTGCCAACCCACATCTCAGAATAGCATTCCGAGATAATATTCTTCTCACCACAATTGTACAGAGTGGGTTATCTGAGTTACTGTAGACTTTGTCATTCTCTGTTGACCTCTCTCATCAACAAGGTGTTTCCATCTGCAGAACTGCCCCTCATTGGATGTTTTTTTTTTTGGCACCATTCTGAGTCAATTCTAGAGTCCGTTATGCGTGAAATTCCCAGGAGATCAGCAGTTACAGAAATACTCAAACCAGCCCATCTGGCACCAACAATCATCCGTGCAATTATCTAATCAGCCAATTGTGTGGCAGCAGTGCATAAAATCATGCAGATACGGGTCAGGAGCTTCAGTTAATGTTCACATCAGCCATCAGAATGGGGAAAAAATGTGACCTTAATGATTTGGACTGTGGCATGACTGTTGGTGCCAGACGGGCTGGTTTGAGTATTTCTGTAACTGCTGATCTCCTGGGATTTTTATGCACAACAGTCTCTAGAATTTACTCAGAATGGTGCCAAAAGCAAAAAACATCCAGTGAGCGGCAGTTCTGTGGACGGAAATGCCTTGTTGATGAGAGGTGTCAAAAGAGAATGGTCAGACTGGTTTGAACTGACAAAGTCTACAGTAACTCAGATAACCGCTCTGTACAACTGTGGTGAGAAGAATATAATCTCAGAATGGGTTGGTGCTGTTTTGGTGGCACGATGGGGACCTACACAATATTAGGCAGGTGGTTTTAATGTTGTGGCTGATCGATGTGAATATATATATTGTATATGTAATAGTATATGTATATATACTATTTATATGTTTGTATGCATACATATATATATATATATATATATATATATATATGACTCCTTTTAAAGAATCTTATTAAGAGAAGTCATTTAAGAATATTTGAATTGCTATGTAATACAATGGGTCAGTCCTTCTACTCTTAATAAACTTTTAAAGCCCTACCCATATAAGCAAACCCTAGACTGCAACAGGATACACTTATTATGTGCCAACCCAATTCATTGTGAAAGCTACATACCCAGACGAACTACAAATATTATAAGCAAACACTTAAGATTTGCCAAGCTTGAGATTGTTCACATACATAACTTTGCCTAGTGGAAATTTTCCTCTCAGAATTAGTTTGAAGTTAAACCAGTATAGTGTGAACAGACCTTCAGACAAGGATGTTTAAATATGACATCAAAATGCCCTCATATACCCGTATCCCACAAAACAAGTCAAGCAAAATAAAATCAACATTCCTCATTCTAAACATAATACAGAATCATTTACCTGATCTTACACAGTTGGTTTTGTCTTGAGTTGCGGTGTAAACCTCCCTCCTCCTTGAGATGCCAGAATCTGCCGCGCTCTTTGGCTTGCAGGAAACCAGATCCCACAGGTGCAGTGCTATAAAGACCATGGGGAATTCCTCCCACTAACCTACCCCCATCTCCCCTTTAACATTCCTGCTTTGCTGACAGGATTGTCTTTCAGGTCATTCATAGCATACACACATACATGTCGCCCCCATCATTCTGCATGCGGTAGCGAATGTTGTAGAACGCATGCTGGTGTATAACTGCAATAACAGCTCATACAATGGTTTGTTTGTATTGAGCTAAACTCTCGTAGAATAACCATCTAACATTGAATTAACCCACACATGCATTTGCAAGTCAGTGTATCAACTTACAGATCCAAGTCTTACATCTGTAAGGGTTTAAATGATGAGCAGGCCCAGACGGAATCTGCAGACTTTTTTTTTTTTTTTTTTTTTTTTAATGATCTGTGCTAATATTGGGGAAAAATCTGTTTAATTCAGCTAAATGGATTTCAAGCTACACTACGTGATTCTGGGCTCTCTATCAACATCTGTGGTATCGACACAGTGAAATGACATATCCATGCAAGGAAAAATCAAATCAGAGCCAACAGCACTAAATATAAAATCATTATTTGTAGGCTTATACCATAGTGAAGTATGATTTGGCAGGAAATTGCAGACTGCCATCATTCCTCCTTGTATGTTTACTGCATATTATGTCAGTAAACACGCAAGGATAAATGATGGAAGCCTGAAATTTCCTGCCAAATCAAATGACAGCTTTGATTTTGAAATTGTTGTAGGCTTACCGTAGTGAATTGGTAAGATTTGGCTAGAAATTTCAGGCTTCCTTCATTCGTTCTTGAGTGTTTATGGACATGACGTCAACTCGCAAGTGTAAACTGCAGAAGCCTGAAGTTATCTACCACAAAGCTGGCAGCTATGAATGTAAAATATTTATCGTAGGCTTACCATGCTGATTCAGGGTAAGATTTGGTGAGAAATTCTAGGCTTTCTTGATTCATCCTTACACATTTACGTCATGTCCGTAAACACGCAAGGAAGAATGATGGAAGCCTGAAATTTCTGTCCAAATCAAACCAGACAGCTCTGAATGTTAAATCATTATTGTTGTCTTACTGTAGTAAATTGTAGTAAGGCAAGAAAGCATTTTTGAACACAGATTTTTATGTACTGGCACAATAATTGTATTTGATTAATTCTAACTAAACTTTAAATGAGAAATATGTAGTGTACCTCTTAAAAATGATAAAACATTACTGAGCTGAGAGTACTGCACTCAGAATCAAACATAAATCAAATTAGGCCAAGTATTGAATAAACAAACATGCATAGGGTGGGGGATGTGTAGAACTTTGTGAATGACAGACATTCAGGTTCTACAGAAGTCTGCTTTGCGCAGAGTTCTGTGTCGGCAGATTCCATGTTGGCCTGATTACAATTATAATACTCAAACCTTTTTATGGTGTGTCTTTTTTTTTTTTTTTTTTTCATTTAGGCATCCTCAATGCTACGGGCATCTGTGGCACCTCAGTAAGTCCTTTGAAGCATTTTGGATTGTGTGCTTTATGATATTGGATTGCTTTAATTTGTGATAGTTGGATAGACCCCATGAAATGGTTTGATGGGCGCAGTTTTTGTGTTGACATATTTACAATTCAGACAAGAAGAGTGGGTCGGGACATATTGAAGAGTGTTTTAATAACCAGTAGCTTTTAGTTAAGCCATAAACCATGATTTGCTACTTGCATGTCAGAGGCAGGTGACATAAAAGTTTTATGGACATTCTTTTTCTAGAGAGCATTTTATTGGACAAAATGTGTGAACAAGATTTGTTTTTGTTTTTGGCCTGTTTTCCCTAAAGAGAAAGACTGTATATCTGAGATTCACACAATATTCATACAATACAATTCATACAGTACATACAATTTTGTCTTTTGTGCAGGAAGAGAAATAGTGTAAATTTGAGATGCATACAGTGTCTGCTAAAAGATCATTGTTAACTTTAAGTAGTTATAATTGCATATAGATGACCATAAAACTAATGGACAAAAAGTCACAGAACTTGAAATGCTTATCTCCATGAAGATAATGAGGAGCAGCACATGATCTGGTTTTTCTTGTAAAGTTCAAAACTTATTCTGTAAATGTGATCAAACCAGACATAATATCCCCTCTGATTAGACTGAAAGATTGATCCAATGCTTTTTTCCTGTCTTTAGGAGACCCAAAGATGTGCCTTTGCTGCCTTCTCTGGACTATGAAAAGTTGAAGAAGGACTTGGTGAATGGATCAGATAGACTGAAGGCTTTGCTGCTCCAGGCTTTGCGCTGGGTAAATCTGAACACAATGAAATTAAGTAAATTAAGTAAAGCTATAAACATCAGCACAACTGGTGAGATATTGAAGCATCACTTCTGATGTTCTAACTGACATTGTTTCTTATTAGATTTTACAGTCCCTTACAACAACGGACCATGGAAGTCATAGTGTCCACCAAAATGGCATAGTAACAACAGCTATTAATACTACACTAACACGCAGCGACATTTTTACAAAGTTTTATCTCGTAATTAATTTCACTTATCGCAGCAGTTCTGAGGTGAAATGTCCGCTGTGTGGCGCTTAAAGCAAGTTAAATGTTCTGCTAAACAAATTTTATTTTTAAGGTTAATGCTCTATTGAGTTTTAAAACAACAAAACCTACCTCCCTACCCTAAACCTTAAACCTAAACTAACCGATTGTGTCAGAAAAACAAATGTGAGATGAAAAACTCAATTGCTGTGGCAACCACGTAATTTTGTGGTGATTCTTTGACACTTTCGGCTCACATGTCGACTCGCATGCTCTTCAGGCCTCATACCCTGGACATTTGAATCACAAGTGCAATGCTCTATCAGTTGAGCTACCATCCAGCTTTATCACACATGAATAACCTTGTAAATGTCTTTGGTTAAGTAATGCCAAAAATAAAATGCATCGCTTTACAATACATGTGCTATGGTAAAAGTGTTTTGATGTCATAAGATGAAGAGCACACAATACATGTACAATAAGGATTTGCCACATGGAAATTATTTTGCTTAAATATTGGTAAAGTAACATGATTCTATGAGATCAGGTTTGGCCGTTCGCACCGAAATATTGTTGGTCTATGAACACATGGATCAGTCGGACATGTGTTGCATCACATTTTTTTTGCCGTCTTGTGCAGTGAGCAGCACATTTTAAAGACACTGTGTCATGTTAAAAAATTAAGACACTTTTGAAGTCCTTTGCTGTCTGTTCTTTTCTGTTGCGTTCTGTCTAGCTGTTTTTAAACACAAGAATGCATCCTGTTTTAATTCATTATAGATTTACAGTAGTAACAATAGCTGCAGCAGCTATAATATTTTGGCGGAAACTGTGGTTACCATTATAAAGTTATGTAAGGGATATGATGGTGATAATTTGTGTTTGGATATTTTATCACCAACAACTTGTTGAATGCTCCAATTGCATTCGTGCAGTTGTGTGTTTTCATGTTTTGTCTTTTTTTCTTGCAGAGGTTGACTCGATCTCTTCATGGTGAGCAAAGAGACACAGTACTTCAGGCTTTCATTAGCAATGATCTTCTGGAGCGCTACAGTACCAAACAGGTGCATTATGAACTCTTACAAACCCTGTTTCATATGTATGTAATGACATGCATATTTGTATTCAGGGCTGGACGATATATTGAGTATTTACAAAGTTTTTTGTTTTCTTTACACTAGTTTTGCAGTTGTTTCTTGCCTTGAGTGTCTAAGACAGATAGTTATAAAAAAAAATCTGATTTAAACTTCAGTAGCAAAATTGACAGTTGAATTGCTAAGTTTGATTCATCTCTGTGAATTAGTTCATATTCTCTGTTTCAGAGAATTGATTCATAACTCAGATTGAACGATTTGCTTGCAGCATCACTTGAAACTATGTGCCGTCTCTTTGTGGAATGTTCCATGTATTAAAGTTAGTGCTGTCCCACATAAAAATATTTCAATAAATATTTTAAATAATTGTGAATATAATATATAATAATTCAGATAATCATTTGTGACAATATCACTTTTGACAATACATAAAGTGGCTTTAGAATGCAATATATTGTTTATTTCCATATCATTGAACATAAACTATCATTGGCCTACAGTCCACAACAATCCATCAGATGGACGTTTTTGGAGTGTCTCAATTAGGTTGCATCGTGTTATGAACAATATATTTTTAGGACAGCGTTTCAAGTAAAATTGAGTTTGAAATTTAAAAGAAAAAAAAACATGTTTTGAGACCCCTGCATTCGGAGTTGCCCTCTGTCAAGCTGTGTTTGAACACTCAAAAACATCTTTACGTTGAGCTGCCTGCTGTGGTTTGTTGTGATTTAATCTCTGTACAGCTGCGTGTAGTCTTTTCTGCTGGAGTTACGCTTACTGCCCCCTGCTGACTGACAGCCTGTCTACACCGGACACGAGTGGCACTTCGCATAAAAACCAATAGAATCCCATTATAATCAATGATGCTGTCTACGCTGGAAGCATCCGTTGCAGTGCGTCTGTTGCGGTGACAATAAACGGGTGTTGCGTTCCATTTTGCGCTGCACTTGCTGGCACTCCTACACAAATCAAATAGTTTAAAAACGTTAGTGTCAACGCGTCCAGTGTAGAGAGCCTGAGGCACAGCACGTCAACGGACATGCTGGGTGTAGACAGTGTGTGAGACTCATCCTGGGCCATGATTAATTGCATACATTTTTTTAACACATTATTTTTTTTATATAATTAATAACACTGAATTAGTACATTAAATCGACAGCCCTTATTCAAATGTGTTTGTGTGAGACTGTTAAATGGTGTTTATGATTTAAACTTAAGTAGCAAAAACGGCATTAGTGTTAGTAACTTCAGTTCATTTATGTGTATCAGTTCAAAATCTCTGTTTCAGTGATTTGATTAAAAACTCTGTTATGGGGGGCCTGGGTAGCTCAGTGGTAAAAGACACTGGCTACCACCCCTGGGGTTCGTTAGTTTGCTAGTTCGAATCCCAGGGCGTGCTGAGTGACTCCAGCCAGGTCTCCTAAGCAACCAAATTGGCCCGGTTGCTAGGGAGGGTAGAGTCACATGGGCTAACCTCCTTGTGGTCACTATAATGTGGTTCGTTCTCGGTGGGGCGCGTGATGAGTTGAGTATGGATGCCGTGTTGGATGGCGTGAAGCCTCCACACGCACTATGTATCCATGGCAACGCGCTCAACAAGCTACGTGATAAGATGTGCAGGTTGACGGTCTCAAATGCAGAGGCAGCTTGGAATCGTCCTCCGCCACCCGGATTGAGGCGAGTCACTACGCAAACACGAGGACTTAAAAGCGCACTGGGAATTGGGCATTCCAAATTGGGTGAAGAAAAGGGGAAAAATCCAAAAGGAAAAAACTCTTATGATTTGTTCACTTCATTACTCAAAAATGCTCACTGAAGTCTTCATGTCTCAAAATCTAGTTAAAAATTGCTGTTTATTACTGTGTATTTGTAATAATGTTCATTTTGTAAAAAACGTTGTGGAAAACATGTCTTGATTATTTTTAACTAGATTTTTATGGTGTTTTTACCTCTTACCTTTAACCATTTTAAATCTAATTGCCAACAGTGGATGATTTGTTAAAATGATGATTTTAGAGAAAAAAAATAGAAAATGCCATATTAATCCGCCTCAGAGCAAATACATAAATGTCAATATACTGAATATTGTCAAAGGCTGAAAAATATCAAGATAATAATTTGTTTAGCTGTATCGCCCAACCCTATTTGGAATGTGTAATGACTCCATGTCTTACTTTCCTCCAAGATGTCACCTGAGCTAATACCGAATTAGATCCTGATTTATATTTATCTCAGGTATCTCTGAAAATGAATGATTTGCTTTCAGCATCTTGAATCACCCTTTCCATTCCAGTAGTTTTTGTGTAATTGTTCAGAGCACACACATCAGATAATCACTTGCATGTTTTAGCTAACCATTCAATTTTTGTTTAGTTTGAAAGGCTTTATGTCAGGTGAACATCACCCAAGAATAAACTTAGAACACAGAATAAAACTTCAAGTAGCAGGAAATCGGACCAACAACTATACTCGGAGGCATCTAAACCAGCCAAATTACTTGTTGCCCAACCACTTTTGTTTATTTTACAGAAAGCTGTCCTTCATCTGATAAAATCTAAGAGTGAGATTGTCAGACAGTATATGGCACGACTCATCAACGCCTTGGCCTCTTTATGTGACGGTAAGTAAAAATGCAAACTGAAAATAGGAACGCGAACACTTAGAATAATCATTTACTCTGGCTTTGTGTACCTGTGATATCATGAATTGTTGTACAAATATGAAGGATTACAGGAATAGTTCACTCAAAAATGAAAATTCTCTCATAATTTTCTCACCCTCATTCCATTCCAGATGTGTTAATTTATTTATTTAAACATGGAAATATTTTTCTTTGTTATAAAACAATATCAATATGCAGTATATAATCACAATTATAAACAAAAATATAAAATAAAACATAATAATAATAATATGTGTGTGTGTGTGTGTGTGTGTGTGTGTGTGTGTGTGTGTGTGTGTGTGTGTGTGTGTGTGTCTACATACACACACACATTTATTTATTTGTCAACACTAAATTCAGTTCCTTTTAAGCAAGTCCAGAAGTGTGAATTATGATAGTCTGGGACATTTTTTTACACTTTCGACTTCTGCAATTTACTGTGATTGTCACTTAAGGCCAACAGTTGAGAGCTCTGCCCTTGATAACCCAGTTAGAATATAATGTTGTACATAGATAATGTAGACTTAGCATAGATTAACATAGCTTAGGTGTCTCATATTTCCCTAATAAACCCTAAAATATGACATAACAGGAACACATTTGTGGTTTGGTGACAATGAAGGGGTATTTGCGCCTTTCAAATTGGGCTTTGGGGGTCCATCAGGCGATTAAATGTTGGGAAACGCTAATTTAACACATCCTCCGTGTGTAGGGCGGATGTACTTGTCTCAGATTCCCTCTCTACTGAGGTTTCTACTCGACTGTCTGAAGACAGAAGAGAAAGAGTCTGTAACTCGAGAGAACGTGCTGGCAGCACTGCAGAAACTGAGCCTCAGGTACGACATTTGGACCTGACTCGCACCTTGTTCAAAAACATGTTAAGTACTAAGTCCTACAGTCTGTAATAGTGGGTTTCATGTTGTTTGCCACATATTTTTAAGGTGTGTTCACACTGACAGCAAGACATAAATTTGCTAAACATTTTGAGACATATACAGTTGAGGTCAGAAGTTTACATACACCTTAGCCAAATACATTTAAACTCAGTTTTTCACAATTCCTGACATTTAATCATAAAAAACATTCCCTGTCTTAGGTCAGTTAGGATCACTACTTTATTTTAAGAATGTGAAATGTCAGAATAATAGTAGAGAGAATGATTTATTTCAGTTTTTTTTCATTCATCACATTCCCAGTGGGTCAGATGTTTACATATAATTGGTTAGTATTTGGTAGCATTGCCTTTAAATTGTTTAACTTGGGTCAGATGTTTTGGTTGCCTTCCACAAGCTTCTCACAATAAGTTGCTGGAATTTTGGCCCATTCCTCCAGACAGAACTGGTGTAACTGAGTCAGGTTTGTAGGCCTCCTTGCTCGCACACACGCTTTATCCTTAAGCCATTTTGCCACAACTTTGGAGGTATGCTTGGGGTCATTGTCCATTTGGAAGACCCATTTGCGAGTGAGCTTTAACTTCATGGCTGATTTCTTGAGATGTTGCTTCAATATATACACATAATTTTCCTTCCTCATGATGCCATCTGTTTTGTGAAGTGCACCAGTCCCTCCTGCAGTAAAGCACCCCCACAACATGATGCTGAGTTTTAATGTAGGTCTTAAAATACATCCACAGGTACACCTCCTATCAGAAGCTAATTGTCTAAAGGCTTGACATAATTTTCTGGAATTTTCCAAGCTGCTTAAAGGCACAGTTAACTTAGTATATTTGTTCTTCTGACCCACTGGAATTGTGATGTAGTCAATTAAACGTGAAACAATCTGTCTGTAAACAATTGTTGGAAAAATTACTTGTGTCATGCACAAAGTAGATGTCTTAAACGACTTGCCAAAACTATAGTTTGCTAATATGAAATCTGTGGAGTGGTTAAAAAATGAGTTTTAATGACTTCAACCTAAGTATATGTAAACTTCTTCAACTGTAAATATGCTAAAACTTAAACTTTGTGTCATGTCTAGACGAGCACAACAGTCTGCTATGATTAGAGATGGTTTGATTGGCTGGTTGGTTAAAGAGCTCCATGACTCTGACTGTCTGTCTGACTACACGCTCGAATACGCCATCTCCCTCCTCATGAACCTCTGCCTGCGAACTCAAGGTAACAGCTACAGTACATGACCACACTGAAAACTAACTATTTAATTATTAATAAATGTATCAAAGAAATCAATTTAAAAGGGTCTGATTTAATTATCACCATTTGTTTAATTATTTACCCACCATTTGCACTTGGCACTTTCCATGAATAGGTTACGAAATAGGGCCTGAAACACACACACACACACACACACACACACACACACACACACACACACACACACTCACACACAAAAAGAAAAGTAGTAAAAGGAGACTTTTTTAGAAAATGTCCCACCTCATGAGTTTAAATTAAATATAATATGAGCTGTTTTATTTTACATTTATTTAATTTTGAACGGTTTGCTGATTTTGTTACTGTCAGAACTGTCTGAATACAGTTTAAAACCTGTTTATGATGTATTTATTTGTTTTTTAAATCAATTTTGTAATTTCTGCAACCCTGTTTCTTTTTGAACGTGTCTGAATAAAGTTTAAAACACATTTATTTTTTTATTTTCATAATTTTGTAAGTTTTGCAACCCTGTTATTGTCATAACTTTTCTGAATACAGTTTAAAACCCATTTATTTATTTATTTTTAAATCAATTTTGTAATTTTTGCAACCCTGTTACTGTCAGAACGTGTCTGAACACAGTTTAAAACCAGTGGTGTAGTAGTGTCTGAAGAGGTGGGTATACTGTGAATTTATGAAAGACCCCCCCAATAAAAAATAAATAAATGAATAAATATAAACACATGCACCCGATCTCTAAAATATTTATGTAAAAAGTGTAAGAAATTATTTTTTTCCATTTAAAAAAAAAATAAAAAATGACTATTGTAATTATTGTCCCACATAAATTTGCGAAATGTATATCAGGGTAAGTTTCTTGCTGGATTGGTGTAGAGTACACTACTAAGATTCATGGTATGGTAACTTGATGTTAATTATGTATTTAAATTAATAGGTGTCATGAATGTTCCTTTCATTAGGCTACCATGAAAATTGTTAATACTTTATTATTACTCTAATTAATAAACTAATACATACTGTACATAATATGTAATAAACTGTTAAGCAATATATCTAATATGAGTATAGTAATGTTCATGTTAACACGTTATCTGCTGTTACCACATAGCCTAAATAAGAATTAATGGTCATTTGTTTAATTTGTGTACTATAGTGTGCTTTTCTGTATATAGTCAAATTGTTTTCCTACTTAGAAATATAAACTGAAATGATTTGATATCACAAGAAAAAGGCACCACCGACAGCAGTAAAAGCCCCCCCCCCCCCCCAAAAAAAGCATCAGAAACTTGCAGGGGTGCAGTAACATGCAGTATTTTCACAAGTTTAAATGCTTAAGTTACATTTAAATGTATATATGTACGTTTAGCAGGGAAATAAATTTACAGCACAAATATTGTTACTCCAGGGATGCTTGTGCACCCTTATTGAAATATTATTGGTTAGAATCAGTTGCGCTCCCGCAGCTCCATGCGCGTTAAGAGAGAATCTCTGTACACTTAAAAAAAATAATAATAATAATAATAATAAATATATATATACACACACACACACACAATTCACTCAACGGTGCTGTGGCATTGCATTAGTAGATTGAAAAAGTTCCGGGTCAATACTCGTTGTTCTGGCGGCCAAACATATCATCACTTATTTCAGGTGGACATACGCAAAATCCTAAGAAAGATATGCTTGCGTATGCCCTAGACTACACTACTGTTTAAAACCCATTTATTTATTTGTATTAATTTTGTAATTTTTGCAACCCTATTATTTTGTTTGAATAACGTTTTAACATTTGTCTTTTTTTTTCTATAAAAAAATTAAATAAACAATAAATATGAATAAATGGAATAATTTAATTTGTTAAATTAGTTAATAATGAATTGAAATAAACCTTAATTTAAACTAATCATTTACTTATTTTAATTGGTCATTAAATTTGTTAATTGTTATATATATATATATATATTGAGGTGGGACAGGACAATATCATCATTTTTAGGTGGGTAAAACAAAACTAAATGAAAACTAGCTACTTTTCATGCTATGTTAGTTTCTTGTTACATAATTATTATATTACATAATATCAAACATGTCTAAACATGCCTCTAATGTAAAAAAAAAGAAAAGAAAAAAGTAATGGGACACCTATTTGTGGAAAGTGTCTCTTAATAACTAACAACTTAATTTGCAAAGGTCTATACAGGAACGTATGCAGTGCAATATGTATTTAAAGGTGTCGCTCACATTATAGGTAAGAAAAAGTGCACGGAAGAGGCCAAGCAGGTCTTGAAAGTTCTGACGGAGCTACTGGGACATGAGAACCACGAGGTAAATCCAAAATTACTCAACTGCTAACCGCAAACGAGTGTTATTTGAGTTAGCTTTCCTGTCTTTAGTCACTGCCTAACAAATTAGTATAAAGCCTGTGACAACGTCAATTTGCTGACTCCTTGTTACGTCAAACGTTCCTCTAATAAGAGGGCTTTTGTCAACATTGGATTAAACAGATTACCTTGCAAGTGAACCTTGAACATTTCACTAAATTCGTAGTTTTTGATAATGTATGTTGGTACCTCTAAACTTGAGGAGAAAAGGATTAATTAAACAACTGAAACAAATGAAAAAAAAAGATAGAATGATTCAACACTAGCTTTGGTCAGACCTATACTGCACTCCATTTAGAAACATAATCCTCAAATTCAGTTTTCGGCATGCTTTTGTTCATATATGTGTATATATATGTGTGTGTGTGTAAATACAGATCCGATACTATGTGAATGGAGCTCTGTACAGCATCCTTTCCATGCCAGAGATACGAGAGGAGGCGAAACAGATGGTGCGTTTTTAATCACAGTTCATTCACAGTTGCACAATTTCACAATAGTATTGCCTGGATTTCAGGTTTCAAACTATGGGTGTCTTGGGACAATTACTGTTGTACTTAATAAATAGTTGGAGCTAAACTGACCTTCTTTTAAAGAAATTGTTCACCAAAAAATGAAATCATTATTTAATCACCTTTAAAATGTTCCAAACTTGTATGGCTTTCTTTTTTCCATGCAACTCTAAAGGTGCATTTCTAAAGAACATACTGACACCTTTTCTTTTTTCTTCCATTTAATAAAAGTGAATAAGATAGTATTTTAAATAGGTTAATCACGTTTGGTCACGTAATATTGCTGTCAATACCGTCAATTGGCAGTGGTGCACTATTTTTGTTGTCCACACGAATTCTGCAGTCTATTTCAAAGCTTCGGTGTAGGTATACATTAGTAGTGCTTTTTTTTGTGTCCGTACCAATTTGGAACGCTTTACATAGGCGGCAGCTCCAGGCATCATTCAAATAGCGCTCCTCACGCGCAGCGCACCAGACTCGACTCGCAACTGATTTCAATTCAGGTGACGCAAGAAAAATTACGCAATCCTCTAATGAGTATAAATATGCATAGCCCACACACATTTTGGGTAAAACAGTCAGTTTTCTATCATATTAAACTATTTTTTTTACTGATGCTTTTCAGTATTGAATGGTTTATAAGTATATTTATAATAAAAATGTATCTTGCTTTGTCCGCCATCTTGGATTTACCCTGGGAAAGAAACATACAATGCTACCTTAAAATGTGGCCAAAACGAGATATCTTAGGAGGCAGCATAATTAAGATACCTAGCTTTTGGAACAGCCTCCACGTTCGGAGTGTCTGTGATGTCTAAAATGTTGCCTCTGAAGGAAGTTCACTAGATTTTGGAACAGACCCTTTGTCTTTTTGGAGCTTGATTGACCCAATCCCCAATCACTTTCTTTAAATGGAAAAGAGCAGCCGGGATGTTCTTCAAAAGTTCCCCTTTTGGGTTCCATGAATGAAAGTCATAATGGTCTGGAACATCATGAGAGCGAGTAAATGATGACTTTTTGAAAGGAATGTAATAATGCATGCAGAGTAAGCAGTAAAAATGCAATAGCATACAGTACTGTGCAAAAGTTTTAGGCACATAAGATGTTTCACAAAAGCATTTGTCTTAAGATGGTTATTTATATCTTCATCTTTAGTGTGTCAATAGGAAATATAAATGTTAGACTCCCAAACATTACTTTTGCAAATAGAAAAGATTAGAATAGAAGAACAGGGAGCCCTGCAACAGATGTCATGGCCCCCACAGAGACCCCCTACTGAATATTGAGTCAGCCTGAGATTACATAAAGAGACAGAAGCAATTGAGACAGCCTAAATAGATAGAAGAACTGTGGTGAATTCTCCAAGAAGCTTGGAATATCCTATCTGCCAACAACCAAGAAAAACTGTGTCCAGGTGTCTCGAGAATTGGTGCTGTTTTAAAGGCAAAGGTGATCACACCGAATATTGATTTAGATATTGTTTTACTGGACTTTGTATGACATTAAGTGATAAATGAAAACTATTTGTCTTTATTTTTGAAGACATCCTCATGCAACATTTTTCACAAGTGCCTAAAACTTTTGCACAGTACTGTATATATATACCACTATAGCTTTGGTCACAGAATACAGAGAATGTGAGGTGATCAAGTCTTTATTGGTATTTTCAGAGTATGGAGGAGATCTTGCGCTGTTACACAAAAGAAGAAAACCCTGAACTCAACAGACAGATCGAGTTCATCATTAAACAACTTAACTCAGGTGTGACAAACCCAAAGTTAATACGTCACTAAAGCATATTATATGCATAGAAATGAACAATCAGCAGTGAAGGAGTAGTTTTTCAAAACAGTATATCATACTGTATTATATTACTATACTATATTATATATATATTAAAGTGTGTAGTTCGTTAGACTAGCTTATTTATAGCTCTATCTGCATATTTAGCTGGGAGAGGAGAAAGTATTTTAACACTTCGCCTTGAAAAACTTCTGAAAGTTTCCTTTGTCTTCCCTTCTACAAAACTTTCCTTCTGCAAGCTAGAGGAGTTAATCATTGTTGATGATCAATTCATTGTCATTAACCATTTTTAGATTAAGCTTAGCATACGTAAGGTTTGCTGGACCGAAATCTCTATGAGCTCGTTTACATGCACACCAATATGCTGGTAATTAACAGAAAATCAGTTTATAAAAAAATCTTTACATGAGATTCAAAATTATTGGATTATTCTCTGTTTTTGACGTCACAACATAGAGTCATGTGCACATTGAATAAGCCATTAGTAAAGTTGTTTATATGCGATGCAAAATCTACGTGTGTAGATCGATTTTTGCTTAAACCGTTTAAGACCTTACCCTGATAAAGGAACGCAGCTCAAGACATTTACTTGACCGCTGAAATTGTCGGCTTAAGCATAATCAGTCTAAGATTGCGCATATAAACGTATTGATAAATATATTTAACTGTAATAAAATGTTGGTAAATGACACAATTTAGTTTAACAATGAATCAATTTGTAGTTTAAAAATAGGCTGTACACATACATATTTGGAGTCCTCCTCATGCATTTTCCGAAAAGACAATCAACTATGAAAATTCGTAAAAAGAAATTATATCCCTAGTAAAAAAACACATAGGCTAAAGACCTAACACTTGAGGCCACATTCACACTAATCCATTTTTGTTTGGAAACTCACATTTTCAGTTTCCTAACATTATCGTTTTTCTAAGTATTCGGTAATAGAGCGTATTTGTGAAATGCTCTGCTTGCAGTTGTAAAAATACCGTTCTAGTGTAGAAGAGAAGCGTAAACTTTCCAGAACGTATGCATTTTTGTTGTTGCTTTTCTTTATTGGTTGGCTGTTTCTCCTTTGAAGACATCAATTGCTGGCAAAATGTAAAACCCCAGTGTAGGCCTATACAGATTGTTCCCCATAAACAATGAATAAAATGTTAAAAAACTGAACAGATTCCAGGGGACAAATGTTTTTTTTGTTTGTTTTTTTTTTTTCTCCCTTTTTACTTGGCTGTTCACTTTATTCAGTAAATCTTTACCTTCTTCATTGATGATTTTGCTCTACAGCAGACGTACCTGAACATGAAGTGGAGTCAGATGATGAGGATGATGATGATGATGATGATGATGATGATGAGGTAATTCAGTATGATCATGTCATATGAGAAAATGCTTACCCATATTCTTTCTCTGCATGCCGCAAAGATTGATTGAGGCGGTAGAGATATTGAGGCTTATTGCTCAACTTAACATAAATTCCTTAGACGTAGACTTTTTATTTCACATTATGACTGTGGAAGGCTATGACTTTATGCATTTTAGCATTAGTTGTAAGTAGGCTTGTGATGATGCCAAAATGTAAGTACTGTTGATACAAATCAACAGTAGTCACATTTCCGTCCACGTTACAAATTTAATTTATGCGAAAAATCTGAATATTACAAAACAAAGTTGGCAAATAAAGCAGCATTTCTATCCCATGTGTTAAAGAGAACAATATCGTCACTTCTGGGGAAATTGACGCAAAATAGAAGTTAACATGGAAGTTGAAGCCACTGTAGCTCTTTTATTAAATGTTTCATTAAATTACTTACGGTTTAGAGCATACAGACAAAACACTCATGTTTGCTAGCATTCAGCTGCAGATATCTTGTGTCTGGGAACAAACTCGTGTCAGACAGTTCTGGGAAGGAAAAGTAGCCAATCATTCTGATGGCAGGCTTTGCGTCTGGCATTTCAGAATATCCAGAGCAACATTTGAGATGCTATGACAGGGTTCCCCAATTAGTTTTTAACAAGGGCCTAATTCTGTCAACACAAAGTCAAGGGCCACGGCCCTCAATGTTATGACAAAATTGTTTGTGCTGCTGCTATTATTATGTAATTATTATTGTTATTGCCCGAAGGGGCGAAAGACCCCTATTGTTTTCGTTAGTTTTCTTCTTCTACGTCGTCGTCTTCTTCCGCTATTGAGTCTATGGCATCCCATAGAACCACTTGCAGGAAAGTTATGAAATTTGGCACACAGATAGAGGACAGTCTGATGTGTTACCAAAGCAAATTTGGCGTCTCTACCTCATACCCTTTAGCACCACCAACTGCCCAAATTTGCACTCACGTTTATGTTAATAACTTTTGAACTGTGAGTCCTAGAAACAAAATTCTTTTTACCTCTGATTCCTTGGCATCATTTTCCATCATGAAAATGTTTCCGCCATTTTGAAAAACCTACTTTTTCGAACTTGTCCTAGGCCGTTTGTCCGATTTGCACGGAAATTGGCCTGCATCATCTAGAGGCACTCACGTCAAAAACGTATTCACAGAATTTTGATAAACCATACCGTTTTCGAATGGCACTTCAATGAATTCGACGAAGAGCACGCCAAAATGGACATGAGGGTATATCTCCATAATGCTTTAGCGTATTCATACCAAACGTATTATTTGTCATAGGCACCATGACTCAAGGGTGCCTGCTCAGTTTCGGAATAGTGCCGCCTAGTGGTCACGAGATATGAAAAAGCACATTTTTGCTTATAACTTCTGAACAGTTTGTCATAAAATCATCAAGTTGGTCTCATTAGATTCAGTGGGGTATAGCGAGTCCAACTATATGAAAAATTCCTATGTCGGCCATTTTGGATGTCGGCCATTTTGAATTTAGTCATAAAATGCTGTATTTCATGAAGCATATTGTTCCTAAACTTTGTATGTGTCTTTGGCACCATGCTCTGAAGGGACTCAAAAAGTTTCGGGACAGCGCCACCTTGTGGTCAAAAATTATAATGCTATTTCTAAAAATGCTAATAGCTACTGACTCCTTTTGCCTACTGTCATGAGACTGGTCTTGATAGATTTCGTGGTTCATGCTGAGAACAGTGATAACAATTATGTCATGATCGAGCAAACTTCCTGTCCTCCATTTTTAAATGTTTTGAAAACCTAATTTTTCGAACTCCTCCTAGACTGTGTGTCCAGTTTGCATGAAAATTGGCCTGCATCATCTAAAGGCATTCACGACGAAAAGTTATTCACATAATTTTGATAAACCATACCGTTTTCGAATGATGCTTCAACGAATTCGACAAAGAACGCACAAAATTGAACTTGAGGCCGTATCTCCGCAACGCTTTGAGTGATTGGGACGAAACTTGGTATGTGTCAACACCATT
This sequence comes from Myxocyprinus asiaticus, assembly GCF_019703515.2. Classification (NCBI taxonomy): domain Eukaryota; kingdom Metazoa; phylum Chordata; class Actinopteri; order Cypriniformes; family Catostomidae; genus Myxocyprinus; species Myxocyprinus asiaticus. The sequence goes on from NC_059393.1 coordinate 4,725,258, forward strand.
TGGCCCTGAGGTTACCTGCAGCATTTTGGTGCACTGCCCCTATTGGTCAGGAGATAGAAAATGGCTATTTTGGCTTATAACTCTTGAACGCTTTCCTGCATGATAACCATCATGCCCAGATACTACCTGAGCAGTTTCAGAACAGCGCCATATACTGGACAAAAATTCTAAGAATTCGCTATTTTTAGTTAATTTTATAATAAATGTTTTGGGTTTTTTTATGATTGAAAGTTTACTTTTTCTAACTCCTCATACATTGTTCATTGGACTCTAACCAAAAACATGTCACAAAGCTTCTTTTGCTGCTCGTGGTGCCGATAATTGGCTTGACCCTGGTATCGATGCTTGCAGCTATATTTACTATTGTTGTTTTTATTATTGCCTGCTGAAAAAAATAAAATAAAAATAAAAATATTTACCAACTTGTCCTTTCATCTCACCATAATCTTTTTTTATGGTTAACAGGAGGACGTTATGGAGGCAGATCTGGATAAAGAGGAAGTCCTGCAGCCTCAGCCGAAAGAACTCACTGGGGAGTCTTTACTGACAACAGAGTATCTTGGAGTAAACCATCAATACACATTTATAATAAAACAACAGAAGATGGGTGTTTACACCAGGTGGACATGTGGTTTAAGGGGCCGTTCAGACCAAACGCATTTTTGCATTTAGACAAAGTGCAACACATTTAACAGAATGTGTCTTGAGGTGCGCTTCTTTTTAAACTGAAACGCGGTGCTCCTGCACAAAAAAGCTGAAAAACAACTGAGCACGGCACAACGTTCAAAGATGTCCATCTTGTGCAAGTTTACATAGAAAAACAATGGAAAAAGAGTGCAAACAGACACAAAAAGTCATTTGGTGTGAACGGCCTTAAGTCAATTTGGAAAAGCATCTGCTAGATGTCTAAATAGTTAGTGAAATAGGCCTTTAAAGGTCTTAAAAATCTGCTCAGGCTTTAGTTTAGACATTTCTTGGATGATCAGGCGATCAGTTGCATTGTTTGTTTAACAAGTGTTTCTCTTTTGGTTTGTAGATTATGACCAACATGGTAAAAATGAAAAGAAGATCATGTCCTCCATCATCACGCAGCATAGATGAACCCCTCCAGAGGCCTGTTACACCCAGTTCCCACAAAAACACCAAGTAAGGACTTAATTCTGAATCAGTAAACATGACAAACTAAATCTCCAACAAGAAATGCTGTTTTATAAGGGAGTTCCCAATATTTAAATGTTCAAAGTATGGGAAATAGTAACCACTCTGCACATATATACGTAATCAAATGATCCTTGATCAAATAATTCTGAAGTGTTTGTGTAGCATAGCTTTAAAGGAATGGTCCAAGTTCAGTACAACATATGGTAAGCTCTTATCGATTAAAGTATAAAATACTTTAATCTCATCCCTCACTTTGTAAAAACTAATAAAAATCATGTGTGTTAAGTTTTGGAAACCGGGTCTGTAATTCTGATTTTATTTCTTGCTTTTATCACGCAATTGCAACTTTATATCTTGCAGTATTGACTTTATTTTCTTGCATTTCTCACAATTTCGATATTACGATTTTATATCACGCAATAGCAAGTTGTAAGGTCAAATTGTGAGAAATAAAGTCAGAGTTGTGAGATTTAAAGACAGAATTACTTTATTTTATTTTATTTTTTATTTCATGGATGAATGCACCATAGTTATTTGAGCCATAAAGTCTAAATAGTCCTTTCAGCGGTGGGACTACTTTTCTAGGCGAATGAACTTCTGGTTATGTGTTACTGACATGATTTATCTGGAAGGAGTGTTCTCCATGTAAACAACTCCTTTTTGGTATCCTTGCATGTATCATGAAGAAGTTTGCAGGTTTGTGACATTACATGGTCATGACATGAGTTGAAAGATTGCATACAACTCAAGTTTAGTTGTAATATTTACGTGTTATGGCTATACTTTCGAAACAGTGTGTATTTTAATGTTTATTGTGGTGTAATGCCTTGATCCTTAGACCTCCATTTTAAATGTACTACTATAAATTAAATTGTTGTTTTTTTGTTTTGTTTTTAAATTGAGGAATGGTACAATTCGTAACAAATTGAAGTCAAACCCAGGATATTCCTTGAAATGAATAATGTTAGGTTTTAGGTTCATATCAAATCTAGACATATCTGATCATCGTATCTGATAAGTCAACCTATGATGATTTCATCTGAAATGTAATAAAATGGTGTTGAAAATCACCCATATCAAGATTTTAAAGCATTTAATTATTTGAGAAATCTTACTTTTTGTGGTTTTTATTGGCACTCTCAAGAATGTTTTAACTTGGATGTTTCCCCATAACGCATAGAGGCTAGACAGATATGGTTCAAGGGCAATGCGGCGTTGCAATGGTGTACTAGACCTGTTTGCTTCCTTGTTGGTTTAGTAGCTGCAAATATATTTTTATTGGGTTGTTAACATAAAGTACTTGACATGCTAAACCACACCTAAAACAGCATTTTGCTAATCATTTTCTAATTATTTTGCATGCAGTTTTATGAGAGGCTTCATGGAATATTTGTAATATTATAAAATGCATTTGTCACACCGCAGTGCCAATTTAAAATAAAGGCAAAAATCTGATTAACTTGGTGGAAAAAAATGAAAAGATGACCAATTACATTCTCTAAGATTTACACTTTCCCATTTAAATTATTATTTATTTTAACCTAAAATCTTGATGTTAAGAAAAAAAAATGTATGCATCAACTACTTATTTGTTTGCATTGGAGACAATCTTTTCATCTTAATTCAACATGATTATACAAGAATCTACAAACAAAGCCTCTCAGTGACACTTACCCACAGCAAACGTGAATGCGTCTAATATTATCGCCGTCGCCTTGTCGTCAATGGAGTAAAGAAGTCAACAGTTCTGCCCTCAAGGCAAACAGTGTGTTAATATGCAAGCAGGAACTCAGAGCTCAGGATCTCCTCAGGATTGTTTCTTCTGAAGCGTACTGGATCAGTGATGTGAACAGTTGTGTTTGTCTATGATGCGTGACTGTCATTGTTTTGACCTAGACATTTTCCTGTGCAGTTTAGCCAGTGAAATGCTCAAATTTTATGAAATGACAGTGTTTCGAAATTGTCATCAGATAATTCAAAGACATTACGTTATTGTGGTAGATGAGTAAAGCATTGATTAGACAGTAAAAAAGTGATTTAGATGTCAATATATTGTTTAGTTTATTTTCCTACCACTGAATATATAAGCCACCACCACTGACCTGCCGTCCACAGTGATCCATTTTAAAACTGAGTTCGTCAATCTGTCCGAGGCAGACTTAAAGGAATAGTTCACCCAAAAATTTACTCATACTCATGCCATCACAGATGTGTAAGACAGTCTTTCTTATGTGGAACACAAACTAAGATTTTTAGATGAATATCTCAGCTCTGTAGGTCCATACAATTCAAGTCAACAGGGTCCAAATATACACCACTTTGACAATGCATCGTTAAAAACAGTAATATTTAACGTACAATGTAAAATGCCTGACAGGGAATTCAGTGAACATTTTTGAATGATTTCAAACAAATCATTGAACCGATTCATTGCAATGGACCATTGAAAATTAAACTGAATGAAACTTCCCAACTCTATTGCCATGTTTTTCTACTGAGGTTTCAGTCAAAGAAGCTATTAAAATACTGTCTTACTGCTCTCAAACTCGCAAATTGAGACACAAGTAGAGATTGTGAACTGAATGCCCAAATAAAAAAGCACATTAAAATCATTGCGACATTCACAAGTTGGTTTATTACACCCCGCCAACAAAATAATATCAAATAAATTGCATATGATCATATTCAATTAGACGCAAAGAAAAATGAAGCTGTGAGGGACAAAAATACAGACGTTCAATGTTAATGAAATGAGCTATTTTCTCTATTAATCATTCATAAAACCCTTCTTACGTTAATTGCCGCATCATGTGAGAATTTAAAGAACAATGGTTTTACGAGCAGTTTACAGTTCACTAAATTTGTTATGCTCACATTTCATGAACAAGGCCCAAGTATTTGTTTCATAGCTTTGTAAATGTGTGTATGTTTGTATATTTAGAGCTGGGGGAGATGGTGTCTACCCACTCAGCAGACAGAGATGTGAAGATAGCCTCGCCCGCTCACGCTTCAGTTCCCGGCCACCTACCCACACTGGCAGCCGTCCCAGCACTGCTGAATCCGTCCACCAAACACTGGGTACATGAAGCATTGGCAAATCTTATATGTATACTTTTGCAAGCCTTAAAATATGGGAGATCAGGACTAGTTGTCACACCTTTTACTCTAGTGAATATTTCTTAGTGTAGGTAGATTTTTTTTAAAGTCAATTTATATATAGCCACATTCCTTAAAGTCTTCCACTGTTATTGTCCAGGAAAAAGATACTGTTTACTGAACTGACGTTGATCTTTTGTGACAACATGCCCCATTAGCGTTGTAACAACCAGTCATTAAAAAGCCTACTAGAGGCAATTTAATGTGTTTTCAGTGCAAAAATTTTAAAGTAAGAACAGTTACGAAGGGCAAGACAATTTTGATACAGCAAAAAAGGAAAAGGTAATATACAAAATTATCAAACCATTGTTTCCTTTAACAGATTTTTTTATTTAGTTTAAAAAAAATTATTGTAATTTATAAATTTTTATAAAATTACTAGGTGGCAAAAAAACCTTGTCCTAAGATCACAGTTCAACCAATTAGTTAAATTCTTCTAACATTATATAGTTGACTCTTTATCTGTGACTCTCATTGTATGCAAATATAATTATATTGTGCTCACTTAAGCTATTGCAAAAATATGATGAAATTGGGGTTTGTTTTTTTGGGAAATGGGGCAAATATTTGGTGTTGTTGGAGGGCTCTCGGGGTGGGGCAGTAGAGATAGAGGTGTAGTTATTAATGTGTGTAATTAGGAGGTTACCCCATGTGTCTCTACCCTCCCTAGCAACCGGGCCAATTTGGTTGCTTAGGAGACTTGGCTGGAGTCACTCAGCAGACGCTGGATTCGAACTTGTGACTCCAGGGGTGGTAGTCAGCATCAATATTCGCTGAGCTACCCAGGCCCCAATCTCTGAAGCCTTTTACAATAACGCCAATGTACTGGTAGATGGCACTTGGTGCTTCGCCCCTATTGTGTGCATTATTGCAGGCATATAAACTGGAGCATAATTGCTATTCATCAGAATTTTCGACTTCTTATCTGTGACTATCAATGTATACTAGTGTAATTTTATTGTGTTCACTTGTTTACCCAACAGCAAAAATAATGAGGATGTTGGAATTTTATTTTGGAGGATAAAATTCACAAAAACGAGGGAACGCAAAAATTTTGTGAGGGAATGCAAAACTTATGTGAGGAACTGCAGAACTATTTTGAAGAAATGCAAAACTATTGTGAAGGAATGCAAAACTATTGCGAGGAATTGCGAAACTACTGTGAGGGAATGCAAAACTGTTGAGGGAATACAAAATGTATTGTGAAGGAACGCAAAACAATTGCGAGGGAACACAAAATTAATGTGAAGGAACCCAAAACTATTGCAAGAAAATCCAAAACCATTGCAAGGGAATCCAAAATTATTGTGAGGGAACGCAAAACCATTGTAAGAAGATCCAAAACTATTTCAAGGGAATGCAAAATTATTGCGAGGGAATACAAAACTATTGTGAGGGAATGCAAAAATATTGCGTGAGAACACAAAGCAACTATTGTGAGGAAATGCAGAACTATTGCGTGAGAAAACAAAAAAACTATTGCGAGGAAATGCAAAACTATTGCATGAGTACATAAGAAAATGTTGCAAGGAAATGCAAAACTATTGCATGAGAACGCAAACTATTGCAAGAAAATGCAAAACTATTGTGAGGGAACGCAAAGAAACTATTGGGAGGAAATGCAAAACTATTGTGAGGGAAGACAAAAAAAAAAAATTGTTGCGAGGAAATGCAAAACTATTGCAAAAAAGTCCAAAACTATTGTGAGGGAATACAACAACAACAACAAAAAAAAAAACTATTGCGAGGAAATGCAAAACTATTGCTAGGGAATACAAAACTTGCTAGAAAATCTAAAACCATTAAAAGGGAACACAAAACTAATGCGAGGGAACACAAAACTATTGCAAGAAAATCCAAAACCATTGCAAGGGAATCCAAAATTATTGTGAGGGAACGCAAAACCATTGTAAGAAGATCCAAAACTATTGCAAGGGAATGCAAAATGATTGCGAGGGAATACAAACTATTGCGAGGGTACACAAAGTAACTATTGCAAGGAAATGCAAAACTGTTATGAGGGACGACAAAAGAAAATGCACATTTTTGCGTGAGAACACAAAGAAACTATTGCGAGGAAATGCAAAACTATTGCGTGAGAACACAAACTGTTGCGAGGGAACACAAAGTAACTATTGCGAGGAAATGCAAAACTGTTGCATGAGAACACAAAGTAACTATTGCAAGGAAATGCAAAACTATTGTGAGGGACGACAAAAAAAAATGCAAATTTTTGCGTGAGTACACAAAGAAACTATTGCGAGGAAATGCAAAACTATTGCGTGAGTACACAAAGAAACTATTGCGAGGAAATGCAAAACTATTGCGTGAGAACACAAAGAAACTATTGCGAGGAAATGCAAAACTATTGCGTGAGAACACAAACTATTGCGAGGGAACACAAAGAAACTATTGCGAGGAAATGCAAAACTATTGTGAGGGACGACAAAAAAAGATTCTAATTTTTGCGTGAGAACACAAAGAAACTATTGTGAGGAAATACAAAACTATTGCGTGAGAACACAAAGAAACTTTTGCGAGGAAATGCAAAACTGTTGCGTGAGAACACAGAAACTATTGCGAGGAAATGCAAAATGCAAAAAAGGCAAAGAAACTCTTGCGAGGAAATGCAAAACTATTGCTAGGGAATACAAAACTTATGTAAGGGAATGCAAAATTATTGCTTGAAAATCCAAAACTATTGCGAGGGAATACAACACTTGGTAACACTTTACAATAAGTTAGTTAACATGAACTAACCTTAAACAACATTTATTAAGCATTTATTATGTTTTATATATGTTTTCAGCTGTTGCAGAGCAGTTCACAATCATTAAGCCATATCGGAAATGTATGACAAGCAATCACTAAAGATCATCTGTTGATGATGATGATATAGCGTTGATGAAATATGACAATGTTTACTTTTAATTGTTTATATTGTAATACATTATATATTATTGTAGGTGTGCACATTTTATTTCCCTTATCTGTTTGAGTGAGCAGCTGAATGCAGTGAAGCGCAAACATTTCAAAATAAGAGTCCCCGGTGTATTTCATACTTTAAAGTTAAAAGTTCCGCACTATGAATCAAATCTTTTTTTCTTTTCTTTCCTCCATAGTTATTGGTATTTTGGTTGCACCATAAACTGCATCTGGAATTTGTAGCCCCTGTCTGACCCTCCCCATCACAGGAAGGAAAGACTAAGAAAATTTAATGTAGGCTACCAATTTTAAAAACTATTGGCAGATTAATTGCCTTTCTTTCAACTCATTATGGGATCAGCAAAATCCTATATTGGTCGACTTCTAATTTGTATTTATTTATATAATGGTACTGTACATAAACCAATTTTAATGTGATGTATATGTGGAAAACATGACTTAAGTGTTTAATTTTAGCATATATCCTACCCTGTTTCACTGATAAGCAATGTTAAGACCATGTTGAATATGTGCCCCTGCCTGTTTAAGTAAGAGTCTGTGATACATTATTTATTTTAAGATTGTGTGGGTTTGTTGTGGTATGAGGATACAGTATTAATTTTATTTGTTCAGGTCTTGAAGAACATTTTACAAAGTCTTGAATTTGATTTAAAAAAACTCTGCAGCAACCCTGTGTAATGTAAACTTGTGGAAGGTAATGCAAAATAATTGCAAGAAAAAACCAAAACTGTCACAAAGGAATGCAAAATTATTGCAAGGGAACGCAAAACTATTGCAAGGTAATGGAAAAACTATTTTGAGGGAACTTAATACTTTTTCGAGGAAACGCAAAGCTATTGCGAGGCAACTAGTTCAGCCTTTAACTTTTTAGATATAGATATAAAGATATAGCCCTTGTGACAACTTCCCAATCTGACAACTTGCCCCAGTCTCCCCTGGATCTACAACCATTTTCACTGATTTATTTTATTTTTTTTTATCTCAAAATAATGTCATTTCAGCCTTTTATTGTCCTGTATGTCTGTTTTATAACTCTTCAGGTGAATGACATCACAGTTTCATCTTTAATAAATCTTCATGTTTCTCTGAAATTATTTAATTTCCGGAGCCTTTAGGCTGCTCTCTGCCTTCACCGATGACTCTCTTCCATCTCAAATGCACTGCCTGATGAAATCACTTTGATGTGGTTTCAGTGCCTGCAGGCAAGAGTTAGTCTGTGAATGCTACCATCCAAACATGATATCAAACAGCCTTTTGCCCTTTCTATACTCTCACCGAAACCAGAAGACTGATATGTAGCGGTTTAAATTCAAATTATCTCAAGAAGAGAAAGTTTCAGAATTTCGATTTTTATGAAATATTGGTAGTGCATGCACTAACATAGCATGAAGGCAATTTACATGGATATGATACAAAATGGGGCTTGAAACCTTTAAAACAAATTAAGCCAAAAGGGTCCATGAAGTTTATTTACCTTCAGAAAATGTTAAACATAATGTAATATGAACCATTTTATTTTTTAGCATGTTTGCACTCTATGGCCTAATTTAATTTCTGTACGATTGACAACCATGTGGCAGCTCTCTCTTAGACTACTTCACAACTCCTTGTGAAAGTGAAATACTTACAGGTCCCTTAGTGTGGCGTGTGTATGTTAATGATGTCAGTCGTGTGCGAGATGCATGTGTGACATTTGTTGTTTTTTTGTCCGTTTAGCAACAGATTCAGAATGCTGGCGTTCCTCAGTGGAGTCGGGACTTGTGGGGTCCCCAGAGAGACTTATCCCTCCGCCAGGCCAGAACGACACAAACAGCCATTCGTACAGGTTGGTTTGCTTCCCATTTTGAGTCTCCATTAGGCCAAAATTGCCATTTTTTTGATAGTCCACAACAGTGGGTCTCATTTATCAATAATTGTGGACAGGTTACCTATTTATGTGTCTGAAATTTTCCACCTATTTTGGCAGAAATTTTGTGTGAGCACTTCCTCATCACGCAAATGTACGCAACTTCATGACAGCTGCATACGCACATAAATTTGTTCTTTCCTTTGCTCTAATGTTGATGAATACGAAATAATGTAAATTAGCCCATGCCTGCTGTTAGTAATTTAAATAAAACATGCCCAAACCATCTGTATATCAGGTCTTATCGGTAGCGTTACACGGTATGTTGTTGGTTATTATTAACGTGTGATTGACCATGAAAGATTGTGTTTTTACCAAGTTAATGATCTATGTTAACTAGATCTGTGCTGTGTTACGTTGTTTTTGGGCTAGTTTTAATTGCCATCATCTGTAGTACAGTAAATAACAATATGCCATTCTCCATATTCTGTTTATGTTTCATGAAGCAATAAGCAAAAATGTACAAAAACACATCTGCAAAATACTTTTTGTTGCATGTCCAATATTACTTCATGAAACATGACATATTGTTACTTACAGATGCTCCCCATTAAAACTAGCCCAAAAACGTCACATGGTGCATAGATCTTGAAATGACCCTGAACTTAGCTATAAACACTCATTTGTGAGTAAAACTAATGTGCTTGGTGTATTTTTTTACCTATTTCCATTATGATTATATGATCAGATTACATCAATTATCAAAATGGAACTTTCACATGTTACAAGCATCTGCATGAGACTGAGTATGTGCATGTGCACACACAACTCATATTTTAAAGTCCAGATTCAAAACTTTTAAGCAACACCTATTTTGTTTTAAGTGAGTGGGTTTTTAATAATATGTTTGCTGCTCCAGTTTCAAGGGTTACATGGCAAAAGGTGAAAATATTGATTATTGGTAGCAGCCACAATGAGCTGTGAATTATTGGTTATCATATCGGCCCAGGGTTTCCATATCTGTGAATTTCTATGTAGCCAGTGGGCTGCAAATAACCACACTGTACACAAAAATATATTTTGTGGTTTTTATCTGATGACTGTTTTTATTTAATTTATTTAAGGAAAACAGCGGTCGATGGGGCCATTTAGTATTTAAAAAAATAAATAAAAAAAAGAAAGAAAATACAAAAACTGTGTCTTTGTGCTTATGAAAATAAAAATAAAATAAAAACAGAACATTAGCTTACCCATATGCTTCGGCATACATCACCTTAGTACATTCTTATATCATTCACAGCATTTTATACATTTAACACATGCTTAAACTCTCACTGACTTTTAACCAGGCTTTAAGGACATGTACAACAGTTTAAAACAACAGAATTCTCATTACACGTTTTCACATATAACATGTATTACACTTATTCACTAAACTTGAAATCACTCTGCGCTATAAATCATTAAATAAGATATGATTAATTCTAAGTTGACATGCCCAGTTCTCACATGTGTGCACAGAATGTGGTCAAACTTCACACATGCAATCCATATGCATCCCAAAGTATTCTCAACCAATCAACAATCAAAAAACTTTGAAGCCATTTTTCTCAGTTTCAGTGTTGGCGTAGTTATTGTGTTTTGCCTTTGTAGGGCAGAGTATGAAAACATTTCAGCTTAACACATCCCATGTTTCTATGGCCACCAGGAGTTGTAATTTTTGTGTAAGTGTGGTTTGATTTGTTTGAAATATTATCTAAAGTTGCATAGTTTGTCAATGTAAGATAAGAGTGACACTAATAGTAGGTCTAAAGAACTGGTGCAACATTTTATGCTCACTGTGGCATGGCATATCTAGAATGTAAATGTCCTGGGGATCCGGTGTTATCAAGTGTGTAACTCAGCTGTGAAAGGCAGCGAGCTGGAGAGAGACCAGAGGAATTTGGGGGTTGGAGCGAGGTATCGAACCTTGAGTCAGCATTGCCACTGTGACATGAGTTTCAAACAGCTGCTAAACAAAGGGCTGATTCAAGTTCCTTCCTTCTCAAATCCCCTTCCAACCTAATAGACCTGACTTCTGGAGACCTGGACATGTAATGACCCTTTGGACACACGAGCAGCACATTCTCATGTATAAAGCTATAATTTCACTTCCATCTGGCATCTGGTCAAGTGTATATGGGTCATTGTCAAATAAGTTTGACCTAAAAATTAGATATCTTTAAAAATGTATAGTTTACAACACGTGTCAAGTTTGTAGAAATGTAGTATTTGTCCACAATGATTTCATAATTCTTTAGGGAAAAAATAGATAAATAGCATTTTCTGCATATATATACACTGATCAGCTACATTATTAAAACCACCTGCCTAATATTGTGTAGGTCCCCCACGTGCCGCCAAGACAGTGTCAACCCGCTTCTCAGAATAGCATTCTGAGATGATATTCTTCTCACCACAATTGTACAGAGCGGTTATCTGAGTTACTGTAGACTTTGTCAGTTCAAACCAGTCTGGCCATTCTCTGTTGATCTCTCTCATTAACAAGGCATTTCCGTCTGCAGAACTGCCGCTCACTGGATGTTTTTTGTTTTTATCATCATTCTGAGTAAATTCTAGAGATTGTTGTATGTGAAAATACCAGGAGTTTTGAGAAATCATTTAAAAATCTAATTAAAAATATGTATCAAGTTTGTAGAAATTGAAAATTTCTCCACGTTAGTTTCATAAATTAAAACATTTATATATTTATAAAATTTTCTACAAAAAAATTATATATATATTTAATATCAAAATTTCAAGTGGTGTTACCATCAAATTAGAATTTATTAAAATACTTTACTTGTACCTTGAATACTCATAAAAAAAAAAAGTACAAAAAAAAAAAAAAAGGTTTTCAAACATAGTTTTCAAGTTAAAAATACTAATGTAAATATAATGATTTTTTTAAATCACGAATATCAAGTACTACATTTTAACTGAACAAAATGCCTTTTCGTTAAAATGTCAAAATATATATTTTTTATTATTATTATTCTCCCTCAGTCAAAGGGGTCTGCATGGTTTCTATTTTTAATGTTTTCTTTCTTTCTTTGATTTCTTGGAAAAATTAAATATTAATATTGTAAAACAAAATTGATTCAAGAAATTATAATAAGCAATTATTCTAGACTTATTCCAACATTTATTTTCAAGAGTTTAGAGGCTTTTTTTAATGTCTCTGGATGATTAAAATGCTTACAAAAAATAATGAATTTGAACTCAGTACTTGAAAACACGTTCATCACTGTATAGGTGTATTCAAGTAATAGTTTTGTGTGAATTGAATTTTTCATAATTTTGTAACAGAGTCCAAACACGATTTTTACTTTTTCTAAAAAATTATTTTACCGATGCGTGCCCATGTTTATCTTACTACCATGCTGTGTGGTTACTAGGTGACTGCTTATTGAAAGAGCCCACCCCCAAGTCTGTATGGTATTCTGGACTATCATAAAAGGCAAGATGCACCAAAGTTTTAGGGTGGAAGAATACAGAAAATCAGTGCTTGCCCATGCAGAACTTTCCGTTACTATTTTGGAGTTTGCCCCATGTATTTGTGTACATGGCTCCAAGTCAAAATACTGTCTGTTAATAAATTTTACTGTATTAAATGGTTTTGACTTATAAGTTAAGGCATGAACTTTGGCAGCCCTAAATAATACACATCCAATACTGATTTGTGTTTGAAAAAATAATGGTGCTATAAGCTCTATAGATGTCTTTCTGGCACAAACACATTGTGAATTGCAAACTTTAAGATGCAAATGAGTCTGCTAGTCACTGTGACCAATTCTAAATAAAAGCAAAATTGTAAATGCAAACTTGTGCCGTCTCTTTTGTTCTCTTCTCTATGTATCATTTAAAGCCAGTTCAAGGTATTATTGAGGTATCATTGATGAATGCAGCACAAATGTGACGTGCTCTATCAATTTGAGTCGGAAGTTGCAATGGGCTGTTTTTGGAAAAACGTGAAATTGGGTCACAATCTCGATTTTTCACTGTATTTTCTATTTTTTTTAAAGTCTCAGCTTTCAAATTATGCCAATGTTACCATGCAACTCAAACTGAAAATGTTTTTATGCTCTGTCAAATAACTAGCTGCTGTCAATAGTGTAACTTTGGCTACCCAGAATAATCCATATCCAATACATGGATCTGTGTTTTTGAAAAATGTAATTGTGCTCCATAGACCTATTTCAGACACAAACACCTTGTGAAATGCAAACTTTTGGATTCAAATTAGTCTGTTTGTCATTGTGAACAACTCAAAATCAAATTGCAAATGTAAATGAACTTGTGTCTTCTGGTTTTCTTCACACAGTGGGCAGATCATGAGCTTTGCATGCCAGCCAAAGATTCCTTGCAGCCCTGACAGTGACGCAGGCAACACTGGCAGGTCCCGTCTCCCCCCGCTCGCCCCCCAGTTCTCCAACAGTGAGCCACAGCAAAGTGTCAGCAGGCCCAGTTCGGGCGGGGTCTCAAGCGGACGGCCCAGTCAACAGAGTGAGTGTCAGCATTCCCATCAATACTGACATCTTGAACACATCGCTCAAACAAAAGTTGTATTTATCTTATCTAAGGGATCAGACACTAATTCCACCCATGTTTAATGATTATCCCTGAGGATCCCATTAAGTGTCAGTGTGTTGGTTCTGTGACATATTCTTGACATGTCATATGCATACATCATATGTCTTCTGTACAATACACCCTTGTTACATAAGTTTAACTGCATGTGCACCATATGTCACGTGTGTCATCAGTGCAAGCTCTTGCTATTATACTAAAGCAATCAGGCCGCGCATTACTGTGATTTTTACCATGGTAAAAGTGTCATTAGGGGCAACATTAAGCCCCCTTAGAGGAATATTACGCATTCAATGCAAATAAAGTTCAATCGACAACATTTGTGGCATAGTGTTGATTACCAAAAAAAAGAAAAAATATCTTGTCTTTGCAAGACCATTTCAAGGATATAAACAATAACAAAGGAATAAAAACGCAATTATTCCTGAAGCATTTCTGGTATCATTACCGGTTAACATATTTTGTCAGAGAACATCAAACATTTACCTGAAGTGACTTATCCGGACGTGTTGCTGATACTGAGCGCGTCTATGTGAGAGAGGTGATGAAATTGTATCGTAGTTTAGATGCTCATAATTATTTCCTCAGCGGAGAGTTTGGGAATATTGGAACGGTCCTATTATTATCAATGAAGCCGTCTAATGAAACTGTCTGCATGACCTGCAGACAAGGTAAGGATTTCTTTTTTGTGTTCATAATTTGGAAGTCTTTTTGGATAAAAGCTTCTGCAAAATGATTAATTGTAATAGTAAATTACTTGGGCAGCTTCATCCATTATAATGGGAGCAATCTATAGTCACTTTTAGAGCTCTGCCTCTCAAACTTACAATTAGTTGGCACACATTTCGTTCACCGACCAGAGATAAGATGTGTGCTACAGTTGTTAGTACTGCACGTATCCAGCCGTCTCGCATGATTGCAGCGGTTCATGCGTCAATTTGTGGTTGCTTTTTTGGAGATCTAAACACTTCAATTTCCTTTAGTTCCAGGCATCCAGGGAGCATCCAGCCATGGAACAACATGGTACACATTTTAATAATGGCATTTTATGACAATGGACCCTTTTCACATATCCGGGTTTGTAAAGCTGAAGTAGAATCATAGTTGGGTCAATTTGAATGGCGGTGAATGGGAGACCACAACAAATGTCATTTTTGCTCACCCGTTTGCTCCAACAGCAAAAGAAAATTTCAACTACTATGATTTCACGGCTTTTCAAAGGAAGACAAAAATGAATAGCTCTGGATAACAGCAGTAAGAAGAGAGAAATTTCTTACACTCGCTCAGCAGCTGTGTTAGAAGCCTCATCGCAACTGTGGTAACTCGATTTTTAATACTTACTCCAGGGTAATATAATACAAAGTTCAATGTTTAAAAATGTACACTAAATATTTTTCAGATTGGAAATATAAAAGAGTTTCCTGCATTCACCTTGTTAAATAAGGTGGAAACGCGTCATAACACGTCTGTGAAAAGGGTCCATCGTATTTACATTAGTAACATTAATCGTGTTAAAGTCATTATAAATTAAGCACCTCCTGCTGTTGTTTTGAATGAGTTTGAGAATGAGGTAGTAGGAAATGTTAAAGGAACAAAAACGTCACTTCCTTAAACTGACGAATAGTCCTTGAAATGATCTGTGGTGAGGCACTTACAATGAAACTGAATATGGCCAATTTTTGGAGGGTTCAAAGGCTGAAATGTGAAGCTTATAATTTGATAAAAGCACTTACGTAAATTTTTTATGTATTTTTTGAGCTGTTAAATCGTTTACAGTTCATAATCGTTTAAAAACTGTAAATAGTTTTTTATGGCCATTTTTTTGGGTTATCAGGGCAGAGTTGTAAAAATTAGATATAACTTTAAACAGAAAAGGTTAGGAAGCCATTTACTAAAATGCCTCACTGTAACCCAGATTTGTAAAAAAAAATTAATGGATGGACAAGTCGAATTTTTGTTTTATTTATTTATTTTTTATTAGTTTTTTTATTTTTTATTATTGATTACCACTAAATATTATTTAGACTCGTTCCTCCTTTTCTTTAAGATAAAAAGCAAAAATCAATGCTACAGTGGGGCACTTACAGTGGAAGTGAATATAGCATTTGTGGTCACAGGTGTACAATTATACAATTTAACAACTGCTTTGAATGTGACTCATCCAGTAAGAATTTAGAGTAAAAACTATCCATTTCAGAAGTTGCCATTTTAAAGTGGCTTCCAACTCGGCTCATCCAATCAAAATTTAGAGTATTAACTTTTATTAAGTAAGGTACGATATTATACTGCCAACTGGACATTATCTCGATTAAACCCTGACAGGATGATCAGGATACTTGTGTAAGAGGGGCTGTGGAACATAGGAAGAAGCTCCAGTCTGTTGTAAATGGGTCCATCGTATTAATGCAGGCAAATATGGAACTTTACTGAATTAATTTATTTGTCAGAGCTCATATGGGGGACACACACACTGCAGTCACGCTCGCTTCACCTCCCACCTCACTCGCTGCGCATGTCCCTTTTTCACACATAACAATAACTGTGCATGTCAGGCCTTCCTAGGCCTTTTAACAACACGTCCTAAACGAGTGACCACACCTTCCGACGCCTGCTCCCCAACTACTGAGGAGGCATATTCAACCAATTGATGTGGCTGCCATACAGAACGAGGAACTCGCGCCATGCAACTTGAAGGCCTATGTACATGAGGAACAGAGGAGAGTACAGGAGCCCCGTTTTCACCAACCAGCGGCCCTCCTGATGATAAAGGAAGAGAACCAGACAAAGCTATGTATAGCGGTCTCAACCCCTGAACCCTTTTGTCCACATCTTGACCAACACATGAGGAAGTGAGAGCTGGTTCCTTCCACCTGGACCTGTAAGGCTTTAAGCATTCATAGTGAACAACCTTAGGTTCTGCATTTACATTTCTCATTTCCACCACAGTGTAAATAATACCAGCCATGTCCACCGTAACTACCCTATATGGTCCTGTCCATTTTGGCTCAAGTTTCTTTCTTTGTGTGGTCGGATCATTCACCCAAACCAGGTCACCAACTTTAAAAGGTCTGAATTTCTCATACCTATTAAAGTAGTACTCACGTTTGAGTCGCTGATCAGCACTAGTGTTAAGCACTTCTTGGAACACCGTTTCCATACGATTGACTAGAGATGAACCATAAGTCTGTGGAGTGTCCACAGCTCCACCTGAAGGAGAATCAAACCGTACATGTGCTGGTAAACGAGGTTCACGACCATGAGCCAAGAAGAACGGTGAGTACCCAGTGCTAGAATGAGGTGTAGCATTAAATGACAGTACAACTGCAGAAAAGTACTGGTCCCACTCGCCATCACTATGAAAGAGAACCTTAGCTAACTGATCCTTCAAAGTTCTGTTGAACCATTCTACCATTCCGTTACCACGAGGGTGGTAAGGCATAGTTCTCCTCTTTTATTTTTAATCTCTTACAGATGTCCTGCAAAATCTCTGACTCATACTGACGTCCCTGGTCAGAGACTAATTCTCTGTAATGTTCACACAACAACCGTGCCACTGTACTGGCTGTTTGGTCCACCATAGGATATGCGTTGACATATTTAGTGAAATGATCTTGCACTACCAACACATACCTGTTACCACTGGACGTGACAGGCAGTTCTGTGATATCAGTACACACAAACTGAAAAGGTCTCACAGCACAAATAGACTGGAGTGGTGCCCTTCGCTGAGGAACAGGCTTTTTCCGAGACTCACAAGCTTCACATGACTCACAATGCTGTTCAATGACACTTCTCATTCTTGGCCAAAAACACAAACTCTGAGCTCTTTTAAGTGTGCGTTCAGCACTGTAGTGTCCAGCACAGGGATTGCCATGCAAATAATATAAAGTGTCCTGAATGAGAACATCAGGATTGACCACCTGATAAATTTGAGGTTTACCTGGAGCACTACAGGCCGTACGACACAGCACTGCACCCTTCAACACCATACGTGGAACCTGCCACCAAAGTTGTCTCAATTTCCCTTTTACCTGCCTAAGATTAGTTCTCTTTCGATTTTCAACCCAACTATAGACCTGTGAGAGCAAAGGATCTGTTTTCTGATAGTATGTCATGTCTTTTCCCTCATCACTCAAAGAGGTACACAATACATTTACAGTAGACTCGGAAAAACTGTCATCACATTCGGTCAGACAAATTTGTGACTCCACCTTAGGTTGACTTTCTGTACTGTTGGCACTAACAGAAACTGTCATCTGGGAAGTGACAGGTAAGTCATCCATTTGAATGGATACTGTCTGTGTGAGGGGTTGCGGCATCATAGACGAGACTACAGGAATTCGAGACATGGCATCCGCATTAGTATGTCTCTTGCCATCTTTGTGAACGATCACCCATTCATACGGATCGAGCTCCACAGCCCACCAACCTCTACATCCTGTGGGATCAATGTCAAAGTTAAATTTCCTCAGGCCAACAAGAGGTTTGTGATCGGTGACAATTGTAAAAGGGCAGTTAATCAAGTAGTGACGGAATTGCCTGAATGACCAAACTATTGCCCACAGTTCTTTGTCATAAGTGGACCATTTTCATTCAGTCGAGGTAAGTACGTGACTAGCGTATGCAACAACCCACTCTTTGCTGTCTTGAATTTGAGACAGGACAGCACCAATCACTGTATTAGATGCATCTGTGCTCACTATGAATGGCTGATCAAAGTTAGGGAATACCATGACAGGAGGAGATGTCAGAGCTTCTTTCAGCTGCAGAAAGGCTACTGAACACACATCGGTCCACTCAAATCTAACGTCTTTGTGGGTTAGTCTGTGTAAGGGTTGAGCCTTAAAAGCATAGTCTCGAACAAAGCGCCTGTAATAACTACACAAGCCCAAAAATGCTTGTACTTCAGTAGCAGATTTAGGAGTTGGCCAGTCTCTTACTTTCTGGCTATGAGCTGGCTCAAGAGCCAACCCATCTTTTGAGACAACATGAGCCATGTACGTTACAGATGCCTTGCAAAAATGACACTTCATAGGGTTAAGCTTGAGACCTGCTTCCCTAAACCTGGTCAAAATGTCTGTGAGGTTTTACATGTGATCTTCAAAATCTTTACCCATACAAATGATGTCATCTAAATAAATGACACACTTTGTCCAATGCAAACCACTAAGGACTAATTCCATTAGCCTTTGGAATGTAGGCGGACTATTCTTCAGGCCCATAGGCATCACCTTAAAGTGATATAGTCCATCTCCAGTGGTAAAGACCGTCTTTTTCCTGTCATCTGGATCAAATTCTACCTTCCAATAACGTGAAGACGTGTACATGGTAGAAAAATACTGAGACCCTGACAGCGTATCAAGACTATCGTCCACCCGAGGCAACGGGTGTGCATCAGTAATGGTTACGGAATTCAATTTGCGATAGTCAACACAAAATCGGTAGGTATTGTCTTTCTTCCTCACCATCACTACTGGACTTGACCAAGGACTATCACTATCCTCTAGTATATCTTGTGCTTTGAGTTTTTCTACCTGACGGTGAATTTCTGCCTTGAGAGCAGAAGTCCTGTACGCTCGCTGGGAAATGGGAGTGTCATCTATGGTCCTGATTTTGTGGGTAACCAAGCTGGTTCTACCGTAGTCCTGAGCATGCTGACTGAAGACATCATAGAAAGAGGTTAGCAAATCTGTCAGACTCTTTTGCTGTGTCACAGATAGCTCAGTATTAGAGAGATCAGGCAGTACAGGTGACTTGGGCATTGACACTTGACTGGACCCAAAAACATTTTGAACGCTCACATTATTCACACTTTTATCAACTATCACAAAACCATCTTGATCACCCTCAGAAATTGAATGGAAAGTACCAATTGGAGTGCCACAGTACAAGGAAATGTCATCTGCAGAAGGATTGACCACTTTCAGATAAATTGACCCCATATCTGCTTTTGTCACAGTCCATGCAAATCCAACCTTTGAGTCTTCACGATAGTGAAGCTCAATCACACCAGTGTAGCCATTTGGTTGTAACCCTGCTTGATGTGAAAGTTTTTCAGAAATTACGGCTTCTGACAGGGCAGGAACAACCGTAGTGGTCAACACTGTAACATCCACAAGTTTAAGGTTATGGTGGTCTACACTTACAAAGGATAAGGAGTCATCACCTAGTTCAAAAGACATGTTACACATGTTAATCACAATTTTGTGCATAGACAAAAAGTCCCAACTGAGTACAACTGCTTTTGAGCAATTTCTGATCACTTGAAATGAATGTAACACTGTACGTTTACCCAAAGTGACATTAGCTGACAAAGTACCCACTGAATCTAAAGTGTCACCAGAAATAGATGACAGAGGTATGAACTGTTTCACTAAGGGTCTTTGATGTAAAGTGGGAGTAGACATTCTGAAATCTTCACTTACAAGAGAAATATCAGCACCAGTATCAACAAATGCATGAACTACTGTGTCTTCGACTACAAGCGACACATTCTGCATCACAACCTGACCAGTGTCTGAAGTCACATGATGTTCAACAACATTTCCAATGGGCCTGGTGTCAGTAGCAGTTGGCAATTGGCCCTCATTGTCAACTACTGGTAGTTTCCCTGGCACTGATGGCCACGTGAAGTAGACTGGAAACGCACATGTCTAGGACTTGGAGATCGATGACTCAGCCGCTTTGTTGAGTAGCCGTCCGATGACCTGTCGCCCCAACCATGGTCGGAATGAGAAGAACGATCCAGAGAGTCTCAAGCTGTCATGCATTGGCCGCATTCCTGTGACATCCTAGGACTTTGATCACGATAGCCATCATGTCTGCGTGCTTTGTAATAGTCCCTATCGCCACTAGTGTTTCTGTAGGAAGGTCTATGTTCAGAAAAAGAGACACAGTCAGTATATGAATGTCTGTCAAATCTGCGACATTCAGATGCGCACCCTCGTGAATCGTCCGGGGTAAGGCTGCGCCGTTGACGATCTGGTGAAGTAGTGTGTCTGTTGGCATGCCTCTGTCTGCTGACCACGAGCTGAAGTTGATCCACTCTCTCTGTCAAACTTTCCAGGGTCCGTTGAAGTTTCATGAAGTCCCCTGATGTAGCTTAGCGAACCGCAGGAAGTACTGTAGATATTGTAGAACAGGAAGAGGTAGGTACTGTCTGTGGAAGAACGTTGAAGGTAGATCCAGTAAAGGCTCCTACTGTTGAAGAAGTCCACTGCTGTGCATGAGACGGCAGCAGTACCTTGCTGGCCTGGTGTGCCTGCTCAATCTGTAGAGCCAGCTTAAGAGCAGCATCCAATGTGTCTACACCTTGTTCATGTATCCAAAGCTGTAGATAGGGTTCAATTCCAGCAACGAAACGCCTGAATTTTTCTCCATTCTTTGCATTAGCCTCATAAGTAGGAAAAGCTTCATCCACCAAATGGCTAATTTCTGCTGCAAACACTTGGAGAGCCTCGCCAGGCAGGCGTGTGCATGCATTTACTTTGAAATGTGGATAGATAAACTCGTTTGCCAAAAACATGTTTCATTTTTTCTTTCACTTGTTTATAGTCCTGCTTGATGTCGCTAGGCAAACTGTCCCAGTAGCTAAAAGCAGTACCACAGAGGCAGGTTGGTAAAAATTTAGCTAATCTGGCATTATCAAAATCCGCGCTAGCCTCCACAGTCTGCACCAGTGAAAAAATTTTCTTTCCCATCTCCCAAAAAGATGGACAGAAAATGTCTTTGGAAGCTCTGCACCCCATGCGAGCTACTCGTGCCAGGCAAATTGCGTGCTGAATCTGCTTCACTCATATTACAAAACAGTTAAATTCTCTCGGTATCCAACAATAATAAAAATGTCCCAAAACTTCCATCAAATTAAACAAGGATTACCATTCCACTCGTCCTGTTTCTTTGAAGATCACGGTCAAACTGACACTGTGATTTGTGGTTTCAAACTGAAACAAACTTGTCCACGGTTGAAACACAAAGCAAAATAGACGTCACGGATAACAGAAAGCTGAAATGTGGAGCTCGGTATCGATGTCCACCATCGTGATACCACATCCAACGCATTTAATACCCGCCGAAGAGAAAGTTCACTCACGCGCCATGCACGTCGTCCAAACCTGCTGCCATCAGAAATGTAAGAGGGGCTGTGGAACATAGGAGGAAGCTCCAGTCTCTTGTAAATGGGTCCAACGTATTAATGCAGGCATACATGGGAATATGGAACTATACTGACTTATTTTATTTGTCAGAGCTCATATGGTGAGACACACTGCAGTCACGCTCGCTTCACCTCCCCCCTCTCTCACTGCGCATGTCCCTTTTTCACACATAACAATAACTGCGCATGTCAGTGCGCCAATTCCCCATACATATTCATAACGTAACCATTGCATCACCCATACACAGCAAACCAAATTACCCAATTTACATAATACAAAATAATCACAAAATAAATCTCACACTTGCATAGGGGGTTATTTTGAGAAAACGACCATCTGGCTGTATGTTATGCCACTTATTACATGGTTACTTACCGAATAAATGAGTGGTCATTTATACAGTGTCGCAATGGACAATGGTCAAAATATATGACTACTAAATGCTGTGATTGACCATGCTGTGTAATTATAAATCAGTATGCATTACAGTGTTTTTCCATGGTTAAGGAGTCTTGTTAAACACAACACAAACTGAAGACACCAATGTTCAGTAAATTGTAAAATTTTCTGATAACAATAATAATCACAGTAAACGATTCTTCCACCAATACATTTTATTAGTCTAAATGTAGTTTTTTTTTTTTTTTAAGGTTACAGAGCAATATGTGTCAATCAAAGTTTGTTCTGTGAACAAATGATTGCCGATGTCCATCCATCTCTATCTATGTATACATACGCATATATATATATATATATATATATATATATATATATATATATATATATATATATATATATATATTGTTCAATCTTCGTTGTGTTGGTAGGCATTGTTTGTGACTCATTCTGTTTATCGTACATGTTTCTGCTTGTACTTTACCCCATATAAATCACATTTGAACAAAGAAAACAGAAGGTTTAAGAGAAATCTTGTAGTTTAAGGTGACTGGTGTTCCCAGAGTGTTTGATTTCAGGGGGAAAAGATTAAGTTACAGAATCTTTTAGAATTTTTAGCTAACCTTGATTGCATGGTGGAAAGCTGTACAAGGAGAGGAAGTGGAGAAAAAAAGAGAGATTATTATTAATGCAAATACAGAGGTGTTATTTGACATGAGATAAGAACACCTGAACGTGTTTGTTCACTTACTCTTAGTTTGTTCGATTGTTCTTGTTTTTTTATTGGAACAGCTGCCAAGCAGTACGAACTACAGCTGTAAAACAGCTAAGGGTCTTTATGATGTCAAAGCCTGGTGTCTTATAGAGTATCAAAGGTGTCATTTGTATGCATTTATGTTTTATATATATGATGAAGGGTACTTTGGTTTTGACAGTTGAAGTCTTTTCTTTCTGTGTTAATAGGAGTGAATTGAATATTAGTTGTACATATTGTTCTATACAGTACCTCTATCTCAGAAGTTTCATAATGCGACTGTTAAACTATGCAGTAAAAGACATTTAAGACATTACAATGATGACATTTGCAGTATTACAGGTTTAGTGCATGTAAACATCAAATGATTTGTATTCATTCATTTGTTTATTCGATCACATATCACACTTATCCATTCTTTGTTTTTCTGTCTTCTTTCACCCTATTCCTCTTTCCACCATTGCTTTCCAACTAGCTTTCTATTAATACATTAACTGTTTATCTTGTCTCAAATAACATTTTATATCGACTCCACTGTGAGGTCTGTCCATCGAACTTCTTTCAGAAATTAGATGAAATTAGACTCGTCTTTAGTGTCCATATTGCATTTGGCGGTGAGTCCTTCCTGTTGATGCATTAATGGAAAGTCAATTATCCTCTTTATTGCACACATGATCCACTTTATGTTTACTTCGTGTTGTGAGCAGTCCATCATTTTATCTTACTGTTTGTAATGTAACGAACAGGAAGGTGCATCCACAATGCCTGTTCTGACCACAATCTGATCAATTTCCTTTCAAATAAAATATGGATATTGAGCTAAGAATACAACATGTACAATTTATGTAAAAATGTAAAATGTTACTGTAACCAAAATGTGGAAGTGGAAATTATGCCACAAATGCTGTCCATTAAATTAGTCATTGATTAAAAACCTCACCCCCCAATTATTGCTACCGTAATGCAAAAAAAAAAAAAAAAAAAAATTCTCATTACTGTAATGAAAAAAAAAGTTATATATGATTTAAAATGTATGTAGTATTTATACATCAAAAAAAGGATTTGTTGTACTAAATATAATTTTTTCTCAATTTTAAAAAAAATACAGTAAACATTATTCTATTACAGTAATGAGTGTACTATTTTATTTTTATTCTATTCTATTCTATTATTTTTTTATTTATTTTTTTGCATTATATCCAAGCATTTTTGGGGGGAAATGTGCTTGATTGTCAGGATAATAATGTCAGAATTTAAAAAAAGTAAAAAAAAAAAAAATCTTTATACATCATGGTCATTTTTGTTGTACTGAAATAAATTTATGCTGAGTTAAACAAATAATGTTTATAATGCATATACAGTATGTGTGATTCTCATGAAACCTGTCTAGAAAATTTCCTGGTCTTATTTTACTTCAAAATCAAACAAAATAATTTAGACATTTATAAACTCGTCCCTTTTTCAGGACAATGTATTTTAAAGATAATTTTGTAAAAATCCAAATAACTTTACAGATCTTTATTGTAAAGGGATTAAACAATGTTTTCCATGCTTGTTCAATAAACCATAAACAATTAATGAACATGCACTTACAGACGGTAGGCAATTAAAGTCACAGTTTTAAAAACTTAGGACACTAAAGAGACCTTTCTACTGACTCTGAAAAACACCAAAAGAAAGTGCCCAGGGTCCCTGCTCATCTGCGTGAACGTGCCTTAGGCATGCTGCATGGAGGCATGAGGACTGCAGATGTGGCCAGGGCAATAAATTGCAATGTCCGTACTGTGAGATGCCTAAGACAGTGCTACATGGAGACAGGAAGGACAGCTGATCGTCGTACATCCGAATATCACACCTGCGGGACAAGAACTGCCCGAGTTACACCAGGAATGCACAATCCCTCCATCAGTGCTCAGACTGTCCGCAATAGGCTGAGAGAGGCTGGACTGAGGGCTTGTAGGCCTGTTGTAAGGCAGGTCCTTACCAGACATCACGGCAACAACGTCGCCTATGGACACAAACCCACCTTCGCTGGACCAGACAGGACTGGCAAAAAGTGCTCTTCACTGACGAGTCACAGTTTTGTCTCACCAGGGGTGATGGTCGGACTCACGATTATCGTCGAAGGAATGAGCGTTACACCGAGGCCTGTACTCTGGAGTGGGATAGATTTGGAGGTGGAGGGTCCGTCATGGTCTGGGGCAGTGTGTCACAGCATCATCAGACTGAGCTTGTTGTCATTGCAGGCAATCTCAATGCTTACAGGGAAAACATCATCCTCCCTCATGTGGTATCCTTCCTGCAGGCTCATCCTGACATGACCCTCCAGCATGACAATGCCACCAACCATACTGCTCATTCTGTGCATGATTTCCTGTTAGTGTTCTGCCATGGCCAGCGAAGAGCCCGGCTCTCAATCCCATTGAGCACGTCTGGGACCTGTTGGATTGGAGGGTGAGGGCTAGGGCCATTCCCCCCAGAAATGTCTGGGAACTTGCAAGTGCATTGGTGGAAGAGTGGGGTAACGTCTCACAGCTGGTGGCCACACCAGGTACTGACTGTTACTTTTGATATTGTCCCCCGCTTTGTTCAGGGACACATTATTCCATTTCTGTTAGTCACATGTCTGTGAAACTTGTTCAGTTTATGTCTTAGTTGTTGAATCTTTTTATGTTCATACAAATATTTACACCTTAATTTTGCTGAAAATAAAAGCAGTTGAAAATGAGAGGATGCTTCTTTTTTGCTGAGTTTATTTTGCATATAGAAAATTAAGCCTTTTTTAGGGCCATTAAGATTTTTTACATTAGGGCTTTTCACACTGTGCTTAACCCTGGGTTATCTTCATTATTAACCCCACTTTTAACCCCGGGTAAAGCAATGTTTCACACTTGTAATTTTGAAAGGGGGTTAGCACTGCTTTTTACCGGGGTTAGAAAACCCTGTTACAGGGGGGCTAGCCCCACATTTGCAGGGTTAAGGTATACACAGTGTGAATCGATGCAGTGTTAGAATGTTTCCGAAAGTTGTTTAGCAACAGACAACCAATCATATAATGCCTCTGTGCTTACCTTATTAAATATTCATGTGTTTTCTACTGTTGCTGAAACTTTCACACTCTGTTTATGTTTTCTGTCAAAGGGAAACAGGTAAAGTGTCCAACAGTGGTGGCAAATGTGATAACTGACATGATAAAAAGACAGTATTCCAAGTTTTCATGGCATAGTTCAGAAGACGAAAGACAAACAGAGACGATTTGCTTGGCGACATTGCCAGAGAAGAGTAGAGTAGCTGTTCTCTGCTGTGTCCGTCACAAGCTGTATTCGTCCAGTCATTGTTACTGACACCGCAAATATGCGAATGATAACCCGGGGTTTACAAATGTACAGTGTGAAACATCGGAACATGAACACACAGGATTAATTATTAATCCAGGTTTAAGTATGAACAGGGTGAAACATGAAACAAATAACCTCAGATTCCATTTACCCGGATTTAGAATAACAAGGGGTTAACGATTTCACGTGTGAAAAGCCCTATCGTGACATTATTTTCACGACAGTCACGTTACCCCTCAGTTCTATTTTAATTTTAAAAGAAAAAACTATATATGTTATTTAAAAAGTATATTATTTGTTGGGCCTCATGTATTCAGATAGATGACAAAGGCAGGCCTAACACAGTCGTAAAACCTAACTCAGGCCCCTACATACCAGGTTATAAATTATACTGATAAAAATCGCGCCAAAATCAAACAAAGGGAGTCCAAAAACAGACTACAAATCCCATGAAGCCTTGCTCACTAAAGGATCAAACTCTCAACTCCTATTGGATGAAGCACACGACAGAACGCACCTCAACCATGACATCATCAGGAGTAGAAATACCTCTGAAATGCTTCCGGGATTTGCTTCCAGCAACTTTGCTCGCCGTGTGTAGATGCAGCTCATTGCTGCTCTCAGATGCAGCCTCGTGGCACAAGGAAGTAACGTCCGACTTGAAACTGTGGCCATACAATCTACATCTCACTGGACGAGCTGAGATTACTCTGTGTTCCACCGAACACTCTAACGGATCCGAAGGAGACCGCCTAGCAATCCGCATCTTCATCCGTTTGCCTGCAGAAGTGAAGAGATAAAAGATTTCTCTTCCATCTTCAATCAAGTCGATGTCACTGATTTCTCTGCCAGCCCACCGAGAATCAGCAGTACCGCCCGCCGACAGAGCGAGGAAACGGCCTCCCGTCATCACACGAGCCTCAAGGAACCGAGTCTGAGTTAAAGGACGGATGAACACACATTCTGCATCCTCATGCGATTCAAGTAAGAGGTTTATGTCTGGGCAGAGATAGAATATTATAGTGTGTTATTCTTGTGTACCAAGGTTATTGCTTGTACAGTTTACGGACCGCCATGTCCGCTCATTATTAATACTCAGGGTATTAATTATCACAAATTTGATTTGCTGTATTGTGGTCCAACCACATTGGACTGTTGTGCATTTCCGCCATCGCGAGTGAGACCGGCAGACTGAGTTTATCCATTAAAGAATCAAAGACCGGGACGGTTTACGAGCCGTCCACTGCGTCTCAGAGTGATAAACAAACAGCTGCTTCCTCTCCCACAATCGCGAAACCGGTTAAAAACTCACTTAATTCTCTCTCTCTCTCGTACTAACCACGCACGCACGCGTTAAGCTCCCTTAAGCTATCGTAGAAGAGGATACACGCGGTAACTGGTAGACGCCATTGACTGGTTTCTCTCTGCCCACATTCGCGGCCATATTCTCTGGCCGGAAGTCTCGCGTGACATACTCTCCACGAGAGTCACGTCCGCCATTTTGTGCGCGTCCCTCCTTACACTCGCTCTCACACACACACACCCTCATGTGTTATAGGATTATTTTGATTTCCATATCTAATCATATTACTGTTTAGTTTGTAGTTGTAAGTCGGAAGTTTATTGACTGCATTGTATTAATTATTAATTGATATTACTGCATAAATAAACTTTGTTATATTACAAAGAGAAGTGTTTTGGTTTGTTTTGCATACACCTGTGTCATGCTGACGGGATGTCAGTGCTCGGATTCAAGCCTTCATTCATTGTTTTTTTTTCCCCGAAAATCGATATTCTTCGGATGTCGATTTTCTTAAGAAAACAATCTAATATTGAGACTGTTATACTATCTGATTATTAGTCCCTGATTCCAGGGTAGTGCCCCGTCAATGTTAATCCTTATTAATATTCTGTTGATTTTTGATCATTGATAATTATCTTTGATGATTGTTGAATTTGAATGATCAATAAGTTAGTGTTAATTTTAATTAATGTTTCATCAGTGTTAACAATTAATGATTATCTTTGATAATTGTTGATTTAAAGGACTAGAAAAAGCTAGCACTGATTCTCATCAATGTTCTATTGATTTTAATAATTAATAATTATCTTTGATAATTATTAATTATTGCTAATAACCAAACCTGCTCCTAAACGTAGCACACTACATTTACTGGAGCCCCATATGAGGTTTTATGAGTTAGATTCAATTAATTAATTGAAATATTAATTAATAACTAAAGAAATAATTATTAATTATTTCTGATAGTAACACTGATCTAAACAACCAGTAAAGCCCTACATATTTATCAGCATTTCACATCTTTTCACCTTCCAGGCAGTCAGTCCAACAGGAAGTGAAAAGGGAACCTTTCATCAGGAGTGGTTTATCGACAGAGGAGCATCCAACTTCCTGTAACAGCATCCAGCATTCTTATCTGGGTCAGGCCAACTAATACGACCGTAAGGCTGGTGAAACAAAGCTCAGGATTGTGGCTCTTGAGGGCCTTTCAACCCCAATTGTAACACTACACGCTTTAGCAATAATCACAACAAGTACTTTCATTATGCCACAAGCCTCCAAACACCTGGCACTCCACTCCTGCTTTGTTACTCTTTAATCTCAACCACCCTCACTCGCAGGGAGCATATTTATTTCAAAACAGATGGATTAAGCTTGTTTACAGTAAATGTAGATGTATAATGCTTATAAATTGTACTTGCAATTCATTAAATCTTCATTTTAGTTTTGTAACAGCTTTTGTGTGTGCCTGCTTATGGATTTACTTTCATTTTAGAGTATTGTATTATTTTAATAATCATAGTTGCTTGGCATGATGTGTGTAAAATAAACTGGACAGAGGTAACACAGGTTAATTTGAAGTACTGTAGTTGTTTTGCTTTGTGTTTTGAAATGGTTTACTACTTATTATTTCTGAATATTTTTGTACATTATAATAAAGTTTATATAAAAAATGATTTTTTTTTTTTTGTCAGTATGTTAAATAATCAGCCTGATCAGGTGCACAGGTTGCAGTCTAAACTTGCTGCTTATTATTGCCTGCCGGACCAGTGCCTTCAGTTGTCCAAATACGGGGTCATTAGCCGGGAGCCACCCATCATAGATGTTTCGCCACATTAATCCTGGAACAAATCCTGGTGGATAAGCATTCAGGAACATCTCCCTGCCACCCTCCCTGCAGCTGGACACCAGATCCTTTCCATTGCCTTTCATTCTTGCCTTTCCATTAAGACATTCTTCCTCTACCGATAGTAACATGACTGTGTCAGCCACCTCCAATGTCTGGCTTGCATGGTTTCACTCTCTGACTCAATCCCCCTCCAGAAATCACTGGATAAGGACAGAGTGGGTCAGCGGAAATCATTCCTCCCCACTCCTTTCCCTCTCCCACATACTACCTTACCACATATCACAAATGGTCCAAATTCTTACTTTCTCACTTCTGCACACCTGACTTTTCGTCCTTCCTTTTTAACCATAGACAGAAGCTCCCTTTTTCTGCTTCCTCTGCCATTTCCTTCAAAGACTTCTTCAACGCTGATCCAATGACACCGATGTCTTTTAATAGATGCTGCGTTGATCCTTCCCATAAATCACCACATAAAGCAGCCCTCCATCCATTCTAATCGGTGATCAGATCAGCGTATTTTAACTCCTTCCTCTCATAGGCTGCCTCTAGTCCCTCTTCCCATGGGATGGTAGGGTCAATCATTATGAATTTCCTAGTTTACACTGACCATAACACTACGTCCAACCTCTCAGAAGGAAATTTCAGCTGCTGGTCAAGGTCGACCTCCAGTGTCCAATCACTTCCAGGCACCAGAATTTATCTTACCTACCTCTGTGCAGTACCTTGTGTGGCGCCTCCCATTTTAACAAAACCAATGAACTGCCTCTGAGGAGCATGATGGCCTTTGTTTGCCTTTGTTCTACACATCTCTAGGATCTCTGCCAGCTTTCACAAGACCTGATCATGCCACCACCTTTACCGTCCTTGTGCTAAGGTGTTCTTGCACCCAGCCAACATGTGCTGCAGATTTGTTCTTGTGGCATCACAGAAGGGTCAACTCTCCTCTTTACCATACCACAGCGACAAATTTCCTGGGCTTGGAAGGGTGTCATAGGTGGATCTTATTCGAAAACTAAGCCTGGCCTGGGGTACCTTCCACAGGTGAGTCCATCCTAAAACTCTATCAGATGTACCCTTCCATACTTTTTAGTGTCCTTGCTGCTGCTGGCTGACTGCTCTAATCACATACTCTCACTCTTTCATCCTAGAGGTCACTACCATCGCTTTCCTAGATCCAAAGTCTGCTTTTCCTGATTGGGTTCTTCCAACAATGTCTTGTTGCTTAAGTCTTGAAACCACCCTGTTTACAACCTCCTCTACCTTCCAAGCGTGACCTGCAACACTTTTATTCTATAATTTTAGGCTAGGTGTATAGACCATTTCAAGGACTGTTTGTTGGTGACATCAAGTGACGTCATTGTTCCATGAACATTTCCTGCTTGTCAAAACAGAGACTATTTAGCAGAGATAGGCCACTTAAAATGAATGGATGAAATTGGAATGCCCAATGGCAACCAATGGTCAACAGATGTAGAAAGGAGTCCCGCCTTACAGGAAAAATTGGCAATCACTTTTTAGATACAGAAATCACCTGTCAATCAACTGAAGAACGCGCATTAGCTATACAAGACGGTAAAGATGTGTGTTTTTGTTTTGGTTGTTTTTGTTGTTTTTTTTCGTAATCTGAGTTAGAAATGCACAATTTATTATACCAGTTGTGACAGAACGACACGTCCTTCCCATGGATCATCGTCTCCCGTGGTGACAACCCCACTTGGCTGCCCGTGATGGGGCTCACCTAAACCCAATGAAGTGCCTCATCACTGCTGCCTTTAAACATGGAGCACGCCTCTCCTTGGGAGACCGGTCTCTACCTGCTAGTGTCTTTGCAGGTCCACGAACGGAGCAGTAAGGGTCTGGTGCCAATTAGATGCATCGCCAGACCCGCACGCCGGTGTGAGTTAGATGTGACGCCGGGGTTTGGAGCACGTCGCGGTCGACAGGCCAGAATGCTGGGCAGCTATTCCCCTCAAGTGCCGAGGCCTAGGGAAGCCAGGCCGCTCGAGTGAAGCCACAGCCCCACGTGCCTCGGACCAAGGAGGGGAGCGCGTTGTGGCCACCGGGACCGGGATTATTGTATGTATATTAATCTGCAAACCTGGTTAAGGGGTGTGTGGTTTTGTTCATTTTGTTGGGGGGTAAGACTTTGAAAACCCCAGATGTATGCAATATAATTATGTTTTATACAGTTTGTGTGTGTGTGTGTGTGTGTGTGTGTATATATATATATATATATATATATATATATATACATATACTGTATATATACTCTCACAGAGCACTTTATTACGAAGACCTGTACACCTACTTATTCATGTGATTATCTACCAATCGTGTGGCAGCAGTGCAGTGCATAAAATCATGTAGATACGGGTCAGGAGCTTCAGTTAATGCTCACATCAACCATCAGAATGGCGGAAAAATTTGATCTCAGTAATTTAGACTGTGGAAAGATTGTTGCTGCCAGACGGGCTGGTTTGAGTATTTCTGTAACTGCTGATCTCCTGGGATTTTCACACACAACAGTCTCTAGAATTTACTCAGAATGGTGCCAAAAACAAAAAACATCCAGTGAGCGGCAGTTCTGTGGACGGAAATGTCTTGTTGATGAGAGAGGTCAATGGAGAATGACCAGACTGGTATGAGATGACAGAAGGGTCACAGTAACTCAAATAACTGCTCTGTAAAATAGTTGTGAGCAGAATAGCATCTCAGAATGCACAACACATCGAACCTTGAGGTGGATAAGCTGCAACACCAGGAGACCACGTAGGGCACTTTATTAGGACCATAGTGTATTATACGATTATTCATATTTTATTAAGTACATAATAAATATATATATACATACATACTGTATGTCCTTTAACAAAATAATATACTAAAAATAGTATATAATAATATGGCATGAAAAGGACAAGATTTGTATTTTATTTTTTTTATAATTATATTACACTACATTGCATATAAAACTATGGTCAAGGTATGGTAAATATTAAAGCCGCTTTTTTTTTTTTTTTAATCTATTTTTATTTTATTTAAAATACAATTTTTTTTTTTTAAGCAAAAAGGTTTTGACCTGCTCGTTGTGTGCACTTTAAGAGATGTCACAAAAAGATTTTATTTTCAAATAATGACAAGTAGAATTAATACCTTAAGTTGAGTTAAGAATGCTGTGGGGAACTGTACTCTAAACTGCACTTTGCCCTATAACAGCCCTTATATAACATTTAAAGTTCATTTTGGTTTTATTATATTTTTATCAGAACTGTCAGGCTATGGCAGATGAGAACACAGTGCCCTGCTGTGTGTCACGTCCTTCTCCAGTCGGCCTGAACATCTGAACGCACACACTGAACATCTGCACATCTGAACGCACACAACTGCCAACTGAGCAGTGTTGAAATCTCAAGTGAACTAATTTACTGCTTGATACATGTCTGTGAAGCTTGCGTTTTGCACTTTTTACTCCTTTTTATTTATCTTTTTTGGCCTGATTACATGCGTATAATCTCAGAAATGCCTTTCAAGTGCCAGTTTTAGTGTTAGTACCACAAACACCTTGTAAAGGGTTTGAAATGATGTTGAGCAGCATAAATAAATAAAATTTACAGGGGGGCCTGGGTAGCTCAACAATTATTGACGCTGATTACCACCCCTGGAGTCACGAGTTCGAATCCAGGGTGTGCTGAGTGACTCCAGCCAGGTCTCCTAAGCAACCAAATTGGCCCTATTGCTAGAGAGGGTAGAGTCATATGGGGTAACCTTCTCGTTGTCACAATTAGTTATTCTCGCGTGGTAAGTTGTGCGTGGATCTCGGAGAGTAGCATGAGCCTCCACATGCTGTGAGTCTCCGCGGTGTCATGCACAGCGAGCTACGTGATGAGATGCGTGGATTGACTGTCTCAGAACAGAGGCAACTGAGACTTGTCCTCTGCCACCTGGATTGAGGTGAGTAACCGCGCCACCATGAGGACCTACTAAGTAGTGGGAACTGGGCATTCCAAATTGGGAGAAAAGGTGATAAAAATAAATAAAGTTTACAAAGTTTAATACTCAGAGTCAGGGCTTTTTTTCATATCACTAACCCTAAGTATGATCAGTTTAAATAGTGATGCTTTGCAAACACCAATAATTATCTAAACCCACACATTGAGTGAAGTCAAGGCAAGAATTTTCCTGTTTCTAGAGTACTTTTGGCTTTGATTTGCTTACTGATTAACGAGTCACGGAAATGAAGTCGAAGCACAATACAAGGAAGCCAGCTGCACATGACAAAATGAGTCAGTATCCAGGTGGTCATAGATTTGCCTGGCATGGTAGTGGCCATATCTTTTAATGGTCAGACTGAAACTGGAAGAGGAACAAGTGTCAAAAAAACAGACAGATAGAGAGTCTGCAACAGAGAAAGGAAAACACCATAGATAAGCTCGAAGATACTCCTGGCCAAATATTAAGATAACATTGCATTTACACTGCAAAAAGCATATTCTTAATACTATATGGGGAAGATTTTTAATGATTAAAACCTTCAGTTTGACTCTGTTCCTCACACAATGCTAACGTATGGTTTGGAATACTATTATAGTGCTTTTGCATCTTTGTTTTTAAATTGTTTTATTGTAACTTGTATCTGCTTGTTACATATTTTATGTTGTTGAGAATTGGTTAGGTTTAGGCACAGAGGTTAGATGAGTGCTCAAAAATATCTATATAATAAGGAAATGTTAATAAAATTAGTGTGACTAAATTTACCTGTCTGTTACATGTTTTATATTGTTGATAACTGGTTAAGTTTAGGAATTGGGTCGGGTTAGGGGATGTAAAATATATATATGATTGCATAATATTGCTACAAACATACGTATATATACATTTAAAGTATAATAAAACATGTTGTAAAACGGTGCGTCGGAAACAGATGGTAGGGTACTTTTGACGTATTTAGAATGACGTGTGTGCTCTTGCACAAGTGGCTGTATGACACATCGGGAGTGACGCAACGGGCTGTAATAATAGTTCAACTTGAAAATTGACTTTTTTACCTCATTATTTGTGTGTAGTGTGTATTTTCATACTTTATAGAGTAACATGTTGTTAGCTTAGCAATATGCTAACATCCATCTCGGTTAGAATACTGCCTTAAAAGGGAACTGCCTAAATAGGCAGTGGACAGCAAGGTAGCTTAATATGTTTTGAAACAAAGCTCCTAAAATAAAAATTATATTTGCCTGATTTTTCACCCACTGCACGAACATTGTACACCCAATTGTTTATTAAAGTCATTGCAGAACTCTTCTCGATAAGCCATTTGATTTGATGATTTGACACCTCATTCTTGGGTGTATGACAAAGCACCATTGGTCAATGAGTGATGTTGCAGTGTTTGGGTGAAATTCTGAAATATTGGTTGAAATGTTGCTATGTTTTGGTTGAACCACCTGAAAGAAGTTTTATAGCACCCATGGACATGACAAAAACTGCTACATCTGTTCAAAATAAAGTAGTGAAATTATTTCAAATTCACCTCTTACGTTCACTTTATCGTGATGAATGAAAATGAACATAATTTCCATCTATAAAAATTTTAAGTTTAATAGTTTATACAATATGTTAAGATGTGATGGGGACATGGTGAAAACATCCGGTGTACGACCCGTGTGCTGCTGTTAGGACAAGTGGGTCACTATGATTTTAGTTGCCTTTGGTCTGTGGTACACAA
Source organism: Myxocyprinus asiaticus (assembly GCF_019703515.2). Lineage (NCBI taxonomy): Eukaryota > Metazoa > Chordata > Actinopteri > Cypriniformes > Catostomidae > Myxocyprinus > Myxocyprinus asiaticus. The sequence continues at coordinate 4,760,514 of NC_059393.1, forward strand.
AGGAAAAAGACAAGAATATAAGAATATATTTGGCATTTGTGCAAAGACAACATAGCATGCTTCCTCTGGTCCTTCCTGAGAAGTGTCTGTCTGACGCAAGCATGGGATAAACACATATACTATCTCTGTTTCAGAGCCTAGTGCGCTGCCTACGCAGGCATCATCATTGGTGCAATGGCAATATGAAAGCCTTGTTCCAAAATGTAGGCAGCAACATTATATTGCCTAACAAGATGCTTTGTTTTGGCAAAAAACTAATGTTGCATCACATGTATCCACCTTTTTCCTGAATGTGGAAGTGTTCTATAATTCATAATGGGAGACGTTTTCGTTGTTTTGTTTTCCGGTCTCCAGTGTATTAAACTGCAACAATGAGAAGTATTTAAAATTGAGACGATAAGACAACGACAAAGACTGTGTAATTAATGTATTTCATGAATGAATGAATTACAATCTCATTAAGAATTGTGACAAATTAAATACAATAGAAAAATATAAAACTACTGATTTAAAGTTGTTGATTATAAGTATACAAACAAATTTTTTTAGTTTATGACAAAAAATATTCAGATATATGCAAACATTTGAATAGTGAGGTACTCGATTGCATCATTCATAGTGTGTCATGAGAGTGGGCGGTCGCTGCAGAGCTCTTTTCGTGAGATTTGTTTGTAGCGATTCTCTGATTGGTGGATCTCTCTTCAGGATCATGGGCAGTGTAGTTCTTTACCAAGAATTCCACTATTAAACCTGTTTTTTTTTATTTATTTATTTTTTCATAAAGTTAAAATAACATGGACTGATGGCTTCAACAGAAGCATATACCACTGATTAACAACCACGGTTTTCACGGTAGGTCTGCCGTTAAAGGTTTATGAGTTATTGTTAAAAATCAATTTGCCTCTGGAGAAAAATAACTAAAAAATAATGGGATTTTTTACCTCTGTAACTCCTGTGCTACACTTGATTAGAGTATTATGCTGTTAAGTTAGCAACATGCTAACGTTAAACTCTATTGAAATCAAATTGTTAGTCAAATTTCCTGTGTGTTTCACATGAATAGTGCTATTTGTGTGTGTTTGGAGTTGCTGCCTGTGTAGAGAATTTCAAATCAGTCTCATAAGAGGTTTCATTGTAGTTAGAATGCTGCCTTAGAAAGCAGTAGCCAGTATATACAGTAGACAGCAAGGCAGCTCACTACAGCAGTATTGGAAGAGAGCTTTTGATATACCATGGTAGTGAATTATTACTATATTTATGCACCATGGAATTATCATGGTATTTGTCCAAAAAAATTTACATTTTACATAAATGTAAATTTATAAATGTAAATTTATTTCCTTGTTTTGAACGCTGGACCATGAGGTTTTCACATCGTAGGAGGATTCAGATGTTGGTTATTCCAGCAGTCTAAGAGCAAAACAGCACAGCTTGAGTCATGAAAACATGTCCAGCGAGCTCATCCCCTGCAGACATGTCTAACCTCGCCAGGAATTCTGTTCCAAAGTGCACAGCACTCAAGAAGCAGGAGAGTTTCCACGAGTGGGACACTGTCACCGTTCAACTAACTGGACATCTCATGCTTACACAACCTTTTTGGCACCTTCCACCATTATGGGGACAAAATAGGGCCTGAAGTAAAGTTTTTATTTTATTCGACAAATGGTCAGTGAAAATAGGTACCTAACCTTCAGAAAATGCTGATTGACAACCTCAGGAACTCAAACTATATATACAGGTGCATCTCAATAAATTAGAATGTCGTGGAAAAGTTCATTTATTTCAGTAATTCAACTCAAATTGTGAAACTCATGTATTAAATAAATTCAATGCACACAGACTGAAGTAGTTTAAGTCTTTGGTTCTTTTAATTGTGATGATTTTGGCTCACATTTAACAAAAACCCACCAATTCACTATCTCAAATAATTAGAATATGGTGACATGCCAATCAGCTAATCAACTCAAAACACCTGCAAAGGTTTCCTGAGCCTTCAAAATGGTCTCTCAGTTTGGTTCACTAGGCTACACAATCATGGGGAAGACTGCTGATCTGACAGTTGTCCAGAAGACAATCATTGACACCCTTCACAAGGAGGGTAAGCCACAAACATTCATTGCCAAAGAAGCTGGCTGTTCACAGAGTGCTGTATCCAAGCATGTTAACAGAAAGTTGAGTGGAAGGAAAAAGTGTGGAAGAAAAAGATGCACAACCAACCGAGAGAACCGCAGCCTTATGAGGATTGTCAAGCAAAATTGATTCAAGAATTTGGGTGAACTTCACAAGGAAGTTCAAGGCTGGGGTCAAGACATCAAGAGCCACCACACACAGACGTGTCAAGGAATTTGGCTACAGTTGTCGTATTCCTCTTGTTAAGCCACTCCTGAACCACAGACAACATCAGAGGCGTCTTATCTGGGCTAAGGAGAAGAAGAACTGGACTGTTGCCCAGTGTTCCAAAGTCCTCTTTTCAGATGAGAGCAAGTTTTGTATTTCATTTGGAAACCAAGGTCCTAGAGTCTGGAGGAAGGGTGGAGAAGCTCATAGCCCAAGTTGCTTGAAGTCCAGTGTTAAGTTTCCACAGTCTGTGATGATTTGGGGTGCAATGTCATCTGCTGGTGTTGGTCCATTGTGTTTTTTGAAAACCAAAGTCACTGCACCCGTTTACCAAGAAATTTTGGAGCACTTCATGCTTCCTTCTGCTGACCAGCTTTTTAAAGATGCTGATTTCATTTTCCAGCAGGATTTGGCACCTGCCCACACTGCCAAAAGCACCAAAAGTTGGTTAAATGACCCTGGTGTTGGTGTGCTTGACTGGCCAGCAAACTCACCAGAACTGAACCCCATAGAGAATCTATGGGGTATTGTCAAGAGGAAAATGAGAAACAAGAGACCAAAAAAATGCAGATGAGCTGAAGGCCACTGTCAAAGAAACCTGGGCTTCCATACCACCTCAGCAGTGCCACAAACTGATCACCTCCATGCCACGCCGAATTGAGGCAGTTATTAAAGCAAAAGGAGCCCCTACCAAGTATTGAGTACATATACAGTAAATGAACATACTTTCCAGAAGGCCAACAATTCACTAAAAATGTTTTTTTTTTATGGTCTTATGATGTATTCTAATTTTTTGAGATAGTGAATTGGTGGGTTTTTGTTAAATGTGAGCCAAAATCATCACAATTAAAAGAACCAGAGACTTAAACTACTTCAGTCTGTGTGCATTGAATTTATTTAATACACGAGTTTCACAATTTGAGTTGAATTACTGAAATAAATGAACTTTTCCATGACATTCTAATTTATTGAGATGCACCTATATATATATATATATATATATATATTTATATTAGTTTGAGTTCCTGAGGTTGTCAATCAGCATTTTCTATATATATATATATATATATATATCTAGACCTACAGTAAGTGGGATGGCAAAATCTTGTGCGCAAGTGCAAGAGATATAAATAAACACAGCCCATTCATTAGTTGGCAGCCAGTGTACATTGACTGTATGTAAAAGCCTACTTTAGAAGAATACAGAAATGTTTACCATTTGTTTTATACATTATTTTGTACAGGAACTGCATCCTTCTTGAATGGCAGGTATATGTCAATGACACTCTCTTTATATACGCATGGAAAAGACGGTGTTCCTCTGGACTAATTGGATAAAGGCTATGTTAAATTATAGAAAATGTAAGTGTAAAAACAAATCATATTGACCTACTGATGCAGAACATTACTGATAGTATTAACTGTAATTTTCAGGGATGTCTTTTTATGTGTCCTTGTAATTCTATAGTTTACTCATGCACTTTGCATGTTCTGGTGATTTCCCAAACTGCAAATGCTTGGACTGCATTCAGACTTTGCGCCGAGAACAGAATTTATTTCTCACAAAAATTTATTTACATGGACCTCCCATATGTTTTTGCAAATACACCCACTGTTTGAGTGCATACTTCCATAGATGCCACGAACACTCCCACCCACATCCAGTTTGTGCATGCCCAGGTATGAAAATTGCACTTACGCTTTCACGAAAGTTGGACAAGACGTAGTGCACGATCACGATCATTGCGCTTAACATTAAGCCTAATGCGTGTTAGATTATAGGGCCCTGAATCATACTTTTCATACTTGTTAAATTTTATGAGAAATAATTGTTTAGAAAACAATATGTAGCGTACACTCATAGAGCATTACGTTGGTATGAAAAAAAGAGCCCTTAATGGTTTTTTTTAAGTCGCTACTTTTCATGCTAGGTTCAGTTTATTGTAAATAATAGTTTCGCAAACAAGACGTAGTGCACAGTCATAGTGCGTAATGTACCTAAAGCAGGTATGAAAATAGAGCCCTTAATGTTTTTAAACAAGCTACTTTTCATGCTAGGTTAATGTTTTGCTAAATAATAGTTTAGCAAACAAGACTTAGCACATGGTCATAGCACAAATTGTTGAGCCTAAGCGGATTCGAAAATAGCCCTCAGTGTTTTTAAAGTTGCTACTTTTCAAGCTAGGTTAATTTTAGGATAAATAATAGTTTTCCTAAAAAGACGTAGCACATGGTCATAGCACACAATATTGTGCCTAATGCGGGTACGAAAATAAAGCTCATACCTTTTTAAACTACTGTAGCTACTTTTCGTGCTAGGTTAATTTTATGCTAAATAATAGTTTAGCAAATGAGACTCAGCACACAGTCATAGCACGTAACATTGCACCTAACACAAGTAGGAAAATAGAGCCCTCAGTGTTTTTTAATTAGCTACTTTTCACGCTAGGTTAATTAGCGCACGGTTATAGCATGTAACATTGTGCCTAACATGGGTATGAAAACAGTGCCCTTAATGTTTTGAAACTACCTACTTTTCATGCTAGGTTACTTTAATATCTCGAAAACTAGACGTAGTGCACGGCCTATGCATGTAAAACAATAATTTTATGACTGATTGTAGTACAGCAAACATATCTAATAATTCTCACAACAAAACATGGGATTTGTGCTTTTATATTGCTTTAGAAACAAGTCATGAGACTCTAAAGTGTGTCATATTCATGGCAGGTGCCCTTTGGTATATTGCCGTCTGCGAAAACAAGATCAGCATTATTGGCTGATGGCAAAGGAGCTGTTGTTTTGGGGGGCAGAAACAGAGGGAATTGTGGTCCAATTATGGTAAACTTGAAGGTGGGGGAGAGGAAAAATCCCCCTGAGCCACAGGATGCACATGGACAGACCATGACAGCCAGAATACAGCAGGATATGAGGGGAGAACGAAAGGAAGAGAGGATTGTGGGATGCAGCTGAAGTTAAATTAAATAATTATTGTTTTTTTAAGGGGTGTTTTTGTAGCGAATAATCCAGGAAGTGGTGTCTGTGCTGTCACCAGAACTTTGCTGGCTGCATGTATTCAGTGTTAAGATAAAGCCCTTTCAAACAGAAAACAGTTGAGCCATATGGAAAATATAGTTATTATGAGCTAGATATTTCCTTTTTCTGAAGAAATGCGAGTGGTTTGCCCATGCAAAACTCACCGCCACAATATTTGGGTGTTGTGGGCGGTTACCAGAGCATTGCTATGCAGTTGCAAAGGGGTTCAGAGTACACTGCAGTCTGGTTACTAGGGTATTGTGGGTGGTAACCACTGATCAGTTGTGGTTACTCTAATTATTGCTGCATGGTTACAAGGGTGTTTTGGTTGTTAGGTTGTTATGAGGTTAGATTGTTTTTTAGCACATTATCCTGTAATTGCTAGGGTGTTCTGGGTGGTTGCCAGGGTGTTGCTATGCAGTTACTAAGGTGTTTTGAATAGTTTTACCCTTAAAAAAATCTAGAGTTCTGGTAAACTTGCCGCAAACTTGTCACTCATTATTTTCCCATGTAAATGAGCTTGTGATTTGCCACAAATGTTTGCCAGAAGTTTGCAGCTCTTTACCGGTAGTGGTGAACCTGCAGCAAGCTTTGGCTATAATGGACAATTTGTTGCTACTGTCAAATACTTATTTGGCAAACCTGTGCCAACAATGAAGAGTTTTCCACAAAGCTCATTTGCATTTGAAAATAATGAGTGGCAAATTTGTGGCAAGTTTTCCAGAACTCTTGATTTTTGTAAGCGGCAAGTGTATTGCTATGTAGTTGCTAGGGTTTTTCTGGGTGGTTGCTAGGTAGTTGCTTACTGGCCGATAGCCTGTTGGATATATATATATATATATATATATATATATATATATATATATATATATATATATATACACACAGTGCATCCGGAAAGTATTCACAGCACTCACTTTTTTCACATTTTGTTATGTTACAGCCTTATTCCAAAATGGATTAAATTCATTATTTTCCTCAAAATTCTACAAACAATACCCCATAATGACAACGTGAAAGAAGTTTGTTTGAAATCTTTGCAAATTTATTAAAAATAAAAAAACATGTACATAAGTATTCACAGCCTTTGCCATGACACTCAAAATTGAGCTCAGGTGCATCCTGTTTCCACTGATCATCCTTGAGATGTTTCTACAACTTGATTGGAGTCCACCTGTGGTAAATTCAGTTGATTGGACATGATTTGGAATGGCACACACCTGTCTATATAAGGTCCCACAGGTAACAGTGCATGTCAGAGCACAAACCAAGCCATGAAGTCCAAGGAATTGTCTGTAGACCTCTGAGACAGGATTGTATCGAGGCACAGATCTGGGGAAGGGTACAGAAAAATTTCTGCAGCATTGAAGGTCCCAATGAGCACAGTGGCCTCCATCATCTGTAAATGGAAGAAGTTTGGAACCACCAGGACTCTTCCTAGAGCTGGCCGCCTGGCCAAACTGAGCGATCGGGGGAGAAGGGCCTTAGTCAGGGAGGTGACCAAGAACCCGATGGTCACTCTGACAGAGCTCCGGCATTCCTCTGTGGAGAGAGGAGAACCTTCCAGAAGAACAACCATCTCTGCAGCACTCCACCAATCAAGCCTGTATGGTAGAGTGGCCAGACGGAAGCCACTCCTCAGTAAAAGGCACATGACAGCCCACCTGGAGTTTGCCAAAAGGCACCTGAAGGACTCTCAGACCATGAGAAACAAAGATTGAACTCTTTGGCCTGAATGGCAAGCGTCATGCCTGGAGGAAACCAGGCACCGCTCATCACCTGGCAGATACCATCCCTACAGTGAAGCATGGTGGTGGCAGCATCATGCTGTGGGGATGTTTTTCAGCGGCAGGAACTGGGAGACTAGTCAGGATCAAGGGAAAGACGAATGCAGCAATGTACAGAGACATCCTTGATGAAAACCTGCTCCAGAGCGCTCTGGACCTCAGACTGGGGCGAAGGTTCATCTTCCAACAGGACAACGACCCTAAGCACACAGCCAAGATAACAAAGGAGTGGCTCCGGGACAGCTCTGTGAATGTCCTTGAGTGGCCCAGCCAGAGCCCAGACTTGGACCCGATTGAACATCTCTGGAGAGATCTGAAAATGGCTGTGCACCGATGCTCCCCATCCAACCTGATGGAGCTTGAGAGGTCCTGCAAAGAAGAATGGGAGAAACTGCCCAAAAATAGGTGTGCCAAGCTTGTAGCATCATACTCAAAAAGACTTGAGGCTGTAACTGGTGCCAAAGGTGCTTCAACAAAGTACTGAGCAAAGGCTGTGAATACTTATGTACATGTGATTTTTTTTTTTTTTTTTTAAATTTGCAAAGATTTCAAAAAAACTTCTTTCACGTTGTCATTATGGGGTATTGTTTGTAGAATTTTGAGGAAAATAATGAATTTAATCTATTTTGGAATAAGGCTGTAACATAACAAAATGTAGAAAAAGTGAAGCGCTGTGAATACTTTCCGGATGCACTGTATATACACATACATCGATCAGCCACAATATTAAAACCACCTGCCTAATATGTGTAGGTCCCCCTCTTGCCACCAAAACAGTGCCAACTTGAATCTTGGAATGCCATTGTATTCTACTCACCACAATTGTACAGAGCGGTTATCTGAGTTACCGTAGACTTTGTCAGTTTGAACCAGTCTGGCCATTCTCTGTTGACCTCTCTCATCAACAAGGCATTTCCATCCACAGAACTGCCCCACATTGGATGTTTTTTTGTTTTTGACACCATTCTGAGTAAATTCTAGAGACTGTAATGCATGAAAATCCCAGGCGATCAGCAGTTACAGAAATACTCAAACCAGTCCATCTGGCACCAACAATCATGCCACGCTCCAAATCACTGAGATCACATTTTTTCCCCATTCTGATGGTTGACGTGAACATTAACTGAAGCTCCTGACCTGTATCTGCACGATTTTATGCACTGCACTGATGCCACACTATTGGCTGATTAGATAATCGCATGGATGATTGTTGGTGCCAGAAGTGCTACCAAAAATCTTAAGTCTGATGGCTTAGAAAAGTAATAGGACACCTCTTCTCAACAAGCTACACGATTTGAGGTATCATTCATGTCCATTAAACAAATGGTGCTTGACAAGTTACAAGCTAGTTTATACTTTGGCTTAGGTTTGGGATGATTGCCTTAGCAAACACCAGTACTAGACCTTTTTCACAGCAGCGCCATCTTTAATTTTTGACGGGAATGGCCACGAGGCTGTGAGGGATAGATGTACACTCACTTCAATGGGTTGAATAGTTTTTTATGTGTTTTTGTATCATTCCACTGATAAAAAATTGAAAAATATGTTTTCAAGGAATGTCAGTTGACAAAAAGCTCCAGACAACATGAGTTGTGGAAAATTAGATGTGATCGAGGAGCTTTATACAGCTTTATGTTGTGCGTGCCATTGAAGAGGCTGCACGTCTATCCCTCACAGCCTTGTTTTCATTCCCATCAAAAATCAAAGATGGCGCTACTGTAAATAAGGTCTATAACTAGAGTTCTTGTAATTTAATTGGGCCCATTAATGCTTAAATCACAGCTATATAGTTCATTAAATCATTTGTGAAATTTTATAATCACTCACTTGAGTTATTTTTGTTGTTCTGAAGCTTTACTCTAAATCTAAAACTGAATTAAAGGGAAGTGGCAAGTTTTGCTAGCGTCCCATCTCTAACACTATCAAAACGACACAATTACTTTTTGTGCAAATGTTACACCTTTCCCTGATTCTGATTTAGCACAAATGTTGATCTTTCCTTTCAGGGAGATGAAACATGCTTACGCCAGAGAGGGAAGACTTTATTTCTAAGTGAAAACTGTTTTCTCTTTCATGATGCATATGAGGCAGGACCTTTTGTTATTTGATTGACAGTCTATAATCCTAATTTAAGTGCATACTAGAGATAAACTAAGTGTTTACTTCTACTCTAGACTGCTGAAGGGAAATTTGAACTACTGTGATTTGGATTAGATAAGATGAGAGATCTATAAACGACTGAGCAAATCTAACAGACATCCATTTTAACAGACAGACAGACAGACAGATAGTTTCACAACACAATATCCAACGCAAATGCAAATATCCTGCTGCATTTGAGTGGGAGCATGTGCGTCGGATGGGCGGGACCACATTGCGTCGCATTTGCATGTACGTCACTCACGCTTTAAAAGACTCCCGCAGCAGCCGGATTCCTTAGCTATGTGATTTTTCACATCCTCAAATAACGTTTTATTCTACGTGTTGGCTTTAATTAACTGCGTCAATGTCTTTTTCTTGCGATTACACACTGGATTGCCTGAAGAGAGACCATTCATCCATCACAAGAGAAGAAGACTTGTTTAAAGTAAATAAAACACAAACAAGATTAAGTCTCAAAATGTGAGTACAGCTAAATTATTCTTATGTCGTGACAGGAAAGCACTTTGTTTTCACTTTAGAATGATTTACTGATTTAATGATTTACTAATGATAATACTTTATTTTATATTGGCTTACGTTTATATTATAAACCCATAAAAGTTAATAAGCTTGATGATTTTTTTAATATTACGACTTTTAAAAATGGACACAGTGGAATAGGTCAACAGTAACATTTGTGTATGGCAATAATTAAGTAAACACATCTAGTTATTACACCTGCCACATTCATAATTGAATATTCAGAGTCAACTTAAAACGTTGTGTAGGCAAATTTCGTGCTGTAGTTTTTTCATAGACAGGATATTAATAAACAAATATTAAGATAATTGAATTTGCAACGAGAGAAAAAAAGGATTCACTTTTTATATTCACAATTAAAAAAAGATACATTTTCGAATATGAATATATAAAGTTCTGCATTTTGTTTCATCTGTTAAATGTGTAATGTAATAACGTGTAATTGAAAGATTACGTCGCTTTGAATAGCAATGGTAATTGTGAGTAATTTGTTATATTTGAAACATTCTGTCAATTCAAAGAGAACAGTTGAGACAAATAAATGAAACAAAAAGCAAATGAAAACAGAGGCTTCCACTATGTGCACCCAGTTTTATTATGCAAAGCATTTCATATGTATTTCTGGTAAATACTTAATCCTGATATTGTATGAGATGCAAAACTTCCCTAGACTGAGAAGTTATGGATTTGGAAGTAAAACTGCATTTCAAACTTAATCTCAGAAACATGCGTGAGTATTTTATTATTTAAAACAGTGATTTGAGTTTCAATTGACTCAATGCTTTTTTCCCTCTCTCTCCCAAACACAAAGTTCTATGTTAAAATGTATATGAATGTAGGCTGTAAAATAAAGGTTATAAATTATCACCGTTTATACTTACATTTTCAATTTTTTACTCACCATTTTATGGAGCCCCTTAAAGGACAGGGAGATCAATTATTATCTTAAATAGTTTCGGAAAATAACTGAAACTGTTTCACTCCTCGCAATTATTTTTGATTTCCTCACAATAAATTTACCATGGTTTTACAACAGTAACCATAGCTGAACTACAGGATTTGTAGTAAAACCATAATAACCACAAAATGTACCATGATTTTACAACAGTAACCATATTTTATTCATGATATTTGTAGTGAAACCATGGTAATAATACAATGAAATGACAAGTATGATTACTACAGTAACCATAGTTTAACCAAAGAACTTGTGGTAAAACCAGAGTAACCACAAGATCAACAATGGTTACTACAGTCATGGTTATTACAATGTTACTATAGTAAAACCATCTTTACTATGTGGATACTACAGTAAAACCCTGGTTAAACATATCTAAACCATGGTTTCTGCGAGAGAGAAAAAAGAAAAATTATTGTTACCACAGTAGTAGTAAAGCCATGGCTACTATTTGGGTAACTACAGTTTTACAACCATGGTTAGTTTTATAAAATAAAATAAAAACATGGTTACGACAATCATGGTTACCACAATGTTACGGTTGCACTTTATTTTACAATATGTGTACTTTCTGTATACTTACAGTGTACTTACTCAAGAAAGTACTGAGTAATATTAAGTAACTACATGTACTTAATATGGGTTAAGGTTAGGGTTGGGTTAGGTTTAGGGTTAGTACCTAGTAATTACTGTAGTTGTTGTAATTATATAGTATGTAAATGTAGAACAGTACTGTAGAACCATGGTTAATTGCATATTTCGAGGACACACAAAACATATTGCAAGGGAATGCAAAACTATTTCAGAAAATGAATTGAAAATGTTTGCCTTAAAATAAATGAGTTCTTTTTAAATGGTCCTGCAGTGTGACAAATGAATCTTTAAATCTGCAAATATGTAGTAATCTCTTATTTATAATGAGGTCATGAAAGCTGCATGCATAATAAAAAAAAAAAAAAAAAAAGAGTAAAATACTGTTTAAAATTGTTTTAGGTAGAATATAGCATGTCACAGTGCAGGACAAAAATATTTCATGCCAACTACCCATATATGTTTAAAGGCATTTAACATTTTTCAGAATTGTTCAGGATATTTCATTGTGAGAAGGAGCTTACATTTCTTGCTTTTCTCATATTTGACTAGGATGACCACCAGAGAGCGATGGCGAGTTTGCAAGCACATTGGCATCATGTTCTTCTTGGCTGTAGTGACACTTACCATTGTCCAGAGAGGAAACATCAACTCATTACAAGACGTACAGACAGAGAGCATTGAAAGACAGACGCGAATGGAGCTCATGTCAGAAGACAGTTTGCAGAAAAGGGGCCACCTTTCCGCCCCAACTAACTTCTGGAAGAATAAGGTGCAAAAAGTGGAGGCCACCACAGAAGATCCTAGAATCACCCAAAGCCAAGGGCCCACAACCTGGGATATCACCAGCTCAAACTGCAGCGCCAACCTCAACTTCTCTTCTTCAGAGTGGTTCACAGGACTGGAACCCAATTTCAAGCAATTCCTGCTCTACAGGCACTGCAGATACTTCCCTATCCTTATCAATCATCCAGAAAAGTGTGCTGGGGATATCGAGTTGTTGATGGTCATCAAATCGGTAATAACGCAATACGATCGAAGGGAGCTTATTAGGCAAACTTGGGGCAAAGAGCAGGTGATTAACGGCAAAAGAATCAAGACCCTTTTCCTTCTTGGGTCATCTTCCAATGATGATGAGAGGGCGAACCACCAGAAGCTTCTGGAATATGAAGATTACATTTATGGAGACATCCTACAATGGGACTTCATGGATAGCTTCTTCAACCTCACCCTCAAGGAGATCCACTTCCTGAAATGGTTCGCCACCTACTGCGGCAGCACCCGTTACATCTTCAAAGGAGATGACGATGTGTTTGTCAGCGTTCCCAACATCTTGGAGTACCTGGAAGACAGCCAGGACTTGAGCAAACTCTTTGTTGGCGATGTTCTCTTAAAAGCCAAGCCCATTCGCAAAAAGAACAACAAGTACTATATTCCACATGCCTTGTATAATAAGACCCACTACCCACCGTATGCTGGTGGAGGCGGTTTCTTGATGGGCGGCCCTCTTGCACGTAAACTCTACGGAGCGTGTGAAACTCTGGAACTCTATCCCATTGACGATGTGTTTCTTGGGATGTGTCTGGATGTGCTTGCAGTGCCCCCAATAAAACATGAGGCCTTCAAAACATTTGGACTGGTCAAGGATAAAGCCAGTAAGCTGAATAGGGAGCCATGCTTTTATAAAAGCTTGATAGTGGTACATAAATTGCTCCCACCGGATCTCAAAAAAATGTGGGCACTGGTCAATAGTGATTTGGTCTGTTCGCAAAAAATGGACTTTTTATAGCCCAAGACTAAGTCTCTGTGTTCATGAAAATTTGAAGGAAACAAAATAAAGAATGTGTGAGAAGAATTTTGAGGTTACTCAAATGCAAAGTACTCCTTTTTTGAGGAGGTTTCTGGACTATATTTTAACCTTATTTATGTACCAAACAAGATAAATGTAATTTGGATAATGTGAACAATGGTTCTGATTCGCAAGTTTTGATTTTCTGTTAAAATAGTTCTTTCATAACATTCTTGTGAATTGTCACAGAATTTACTCAAGAATGATTTTACGCAGTGTTCGAATTGTGTCAGAGCTCTTGGGGGGTCCCATTATGCTGCCTTCACATTGTGTTGGAATTACTGTAATTCGGAGATTCTACTTGGAGCTGTTCATGTCCTTGGGAAGTTATTTGTTTCAATGTGACACTCATAATGCCAAAACGGCTTTGTTGTTGATAGCGAAATATCACTACATTAATTCATTATCTCACCTCTATATGTTCTTGCAAAGTGTTTAAAGTGCTCCAGGCATCAATGGCATAATAAAATATCATTTCAAACAAAAATATGTGTTAAGGCCACTGCCATATTGATTATTTTTACATGATGTCATGACTGTCAAGTCGGAGCTTTCAACGAATTCAGAGCTTACAACTTGTATTTACGTGTTCTACGAAGATGTGAATGCTTTTTGCAAGTCGGAATCTCGGAATTATGGTTATTATGACATAATGTGAACGCACCATTAAAGGAATAGTTCACCCAAAAATGAAAATTCTCTTACCATTTACTCACCCTCATGCCATCCCAGATGTGAACGAATTTATTTTATTGCTGAACACTAACAAAATTTTTTAGAATAATTTCTCAGCTCTGTAGGTCCATACAATGCAAGTAAATGGGTGCCAAAATTGTGAAGCTCCAAAATCCACATAAGAGCAAAATAAAAGTACTCCAGATGACTCCAGTGCTCTACTAAAGCAAAATGATAGGTGTGGGTGAGAAACAGATCGATATTTAAGTCCTATTTTTAAAAAAAATCTTTTTACTATAAATTTTCCTCCCTGCTCAGTCAATCTCCACTTCAGTTTCACTTTCCCATTCTTCTTCTGTTTTTGGTGATTCACAGTCTTAATGCATATCATCCCCTAATGGGCAGAGAGGAGAATTTATGATTAAAAAAAAAAGACTTTAATATTGGTCTGCTTCTCACCTACACCTATCAAATCATGTCTGAACACATGGATTTAACCACTGGAGTCATATGGATTACTTTTATGCTCCCTTAATGTGGATTTTGGAGCTTCAAAATTTTGGCACCCATTCACTTGCATTGTGAGGACCTACAGATCTGAAATATTCTTCTAAAAAATTAATTTGTGTTCAGCAGAAGAAGGAAATTCATACACATCTGTGATGCCAGGAGGGTGAGTAAATCATGAGAGAATTTTCATTTTTGGGTGAACTATCCCTTTAATTGAGGATCCACTCTGCCAGTGTCAATCTGTCGCCATCTGTAAATTTAGACGGAAACAGTGCATAAACTGTTCTGACGAAGAAAAAAAAAATCTAATTTGGATTACTTATTAAAACTGGGACAGATAATGGACAATGTTATGTTGTATCAGCCACTTAACCACCCCCCTAACCCCCCAAAGACAACCCCTCCTCAGTTCAAACACTGGTTTTGCATACAATTAACTTAGCATGAAGTCATGCGTCAGAAGTGTCAAAAGTATGTGATTGTCCCAAATAGTAGGAAGCACATTCTCTACCTCACCAATTTAGTTTTAGCTGCCACTCTTTGGATGAATGTTATCTTACAATGTGTTTTCAAAGTGCATTCAGAAAATGTACCATGTTATTACTGCTGAAATGATGTACATTTCTCAAATTACATGACATTATGTATTTTACATATATTTAAATGATTGTAACCCTTTTCTGGCTTACTTAAATGTCAATGCCTGTCATATGAAGTATACAAAATGATTTGATTTTCTTATAGATTTCAGATGCCTTTGGTAGAGGGTTTAATTTAAAACTGTGAAACAACAAACTGTTGGTACATGTAAATAATGAATTCATTTATGAAATTCCTCCTTGGATCGGAAAGGTGTTGGATATTTAATTGAACTTCAAGGTTACGTAAAACACAGACATTTGTAATCCAGACTACGTGGTGTGATTGTGTAAAAACCAAAAGAACTGGAATGAGCAAATTGAGGTGAAAATGGATTAGTATTTGTAAATAAACAATTCCTTAAAAATTGTTTGCTTGTTCCTTTTTAAAAATCCTTTCCAGCATTAACTAATATTTTACTTAAAAGGGTTATGAAATGAAAAATCAAAATGTCTTTGATATTTTCACATATAAGAGGTTACTCTACAATTAAAACATACTGCAAAATTAACTCCCCATTTTAAAATATGAATATTTGTTTTCCACACTTTTGGAACGCCAGGATTTGAGATCACCCCAATCATGACGTCAGCATTATCCTGTACACGCCCCTTAACATGCGTATGTAATCAAGCAAGTGTGTCCACTCACATCTGTCCATCAATCACAAGAGCGATACTGCTGTGAGTGTAAGATGACGAGTAAGAATGTGACTTTTGCCAAAAATCTTGTATTGAATGATATGGCAGTCCCAAGTATTTTGTCCTCAGAGGCAACGCCGGTAAGTACATTTATTTATAATCTTTAAGTGTGTTTGTGAAAACCTAAACATTTTATTTTATGTGTTTAAGGCAATGCATGTACAGATGTTCACACACAGAACATTTAGAGGACATGCCAGCAGGTACCTGGAGCCGGCAATTGTCTACAAATGGAACAAGGAACAGAAAGATGTCCTGGAACACCTGAGCCAAGGGGACATGGTCATAGTTATGGGAGCTACACCATGATGCACCTGCAGAGTAACACCATACTGGACATTCAGCTAGTGCAGGTGATTTTGAACCCTAACATTACATAATCTCATTGTGCAAGCACATGGTAATGTACAGTAATAAGAGAATTGGTGCTTCTCAATAAGCTCCCAAATTTAGAAGTCCTGATCATGTAATCAAATGCAAATTGCTAAATACTGATTCACAAGCAGGGGAGCTGATTGAGACACAGGTAATGTCAATCAATGTCCTTATGGTGTTTCAAATATCATTAATTCTACAGTGGACACTATTTATTGTGGAGACACTTGGCAAAATAATAATGGAATATAATCTAAAACCTCCCTGCTATTTCTTTTCTGCCTAGTTTATTTATTGTGAATATTTATAACTAGAGCAATGGTTGGTGGCAGCTGCCATATGGCGAAGTAGGGTCTAAAAAGAAGTTCCCTATCTGTCACTCACTCGACATTGTGTCGATGTAGTGACACTAGGGGTCACTCTTGGGAGCCCGAGACACCTCTGGTCTTTGATAAAAGGCCAATGAAAATTGGCCAGTGGTATTTGCATGCCACTCCCCCGGACATATGGGTATAAAAGGAGCTGGTATGCAACCACTCATTCAGATTTTCTCTTCGGAGCCGAACGGTCATGCTCACTGAGCTGAATATTACTGTTCATTCACCTCTGCTGGATCTGACGGCGCATTTCAGCGGCTTCTCCCTCCTCTGCACTGGTGCCCCTGGGCACTTCGGCAGAAAAACTAGAGAGTATATTTTCTGAAAGAGCCTTTTTCCCCTCTAAAAGAGTATATATTTCTCTAAAAGAGCGCACACACAGAACAGCTTTTTAAAGACGCATCTTTTCAAAGATGCCTTTCCGATTGTGTGTTATTCCTGGTTGCAGTCGTTATCTCTCAACTTCGGATAGTCATGATCGCTGTCTTTCGTGTCTGGGCGCGACCCACACGGAGGCAGAGTTTGTGAATGGTTCATGTTCTCACTGCAAGAACATGACCATGGCAACGTTGCGGTCACGGCTTGCTTTCGTAAGAAAGCTCCCCACCTCGGTCCTTATACCTACGGGTATGAGGCCAGCGCGGCTAGCACTGGGGGCGATTTGGGGACCCCAGTGGGATCGTCTGCTCCGGGTATCCCCCCGCGGACCTCCCATTCCCCAGCACGCTCGTCTGCCCCAGTCGGGCTTCCGGATGAGTTCACCGGCTCGTCTCACGGCGAGTCTGGCTTCTTGTTCGGAGCCCACGAAGATGATGAGCTCTCGAGTGCAGCATCGGAAAGCGGGCTTGTCCAGTCGGATGCAGAAGCCTCAGCTGGGCTTCCCCCTTCGGGGACGATTGCCCAGTCACAGGCCGATGCCGAAATGATGGACATGCTTTCCAGGGCGGCCACGAGTGTCGGGTTAGAGTGGAACCCTCCGCTCTCCCCTGATCCCTCGCGGCTTGATGATTGGCTTCTGGGTTCGCGGCGCCGCTCAAAGCAGCCGCGCCTCGTACCAGTGCCATTCTTCCCAGAAGTGCATGAGGAGCTGACGAAGTCGTGGGAGGCACCTTTCACTGCCCAGTCCCGACTCTGCAGTTCCCCCGCTCTCACTACCCTTGATGGCGGGGCGGCCAAGGGCTATACAGCGATTCCCCCGGTGGATAAGCCGCTCGCGGTGCACCTATGCCCACAGAGCGCCGCCACCTGGCGTGGATGCCCTAAGCTCCCGTCCAAGCCCTGTAGGCTCACATCATCCCTGACGGCTAAAGCCTACAATGCTGCTGGACAAGCCGCCTCTGCCCTGCACACCATGGCTCTCCTGCAGGTCCACCAAGCCAAGGTGCTGAAAGAATTGCACGAGGGTAGTTCCGCCCCAGATTTGATGCAGAAACTGCACTCGGAGACCGACCTCGCTCTCCGGGGGACGAAGGTCACGGCGCGGTCTCTCGGGCAGACGATGGCCACACTAGTGGTCCAGGAGCACCACCTTTGGCTCAACCTGGTCGAGATGGGCGAGGCCGACAAGACACTGTTCCTTGCTGCCTCCATTTCCCAGGTGGGCCTATTTGGCGACACCGTCGAGGACTTTACCCAGCAGTTCTCAATGGTGAAGCAGCAGATGGAGGCAATCCGGCACATCCTGCCCTGGCTTGGCTCAAGATCCTGCACCCCGTCTGCTCGTCGCCAAGGGCGTCCCCCTGCAGTGACTGCACCGGCTCCGCCGCAGCCCGCCCCTTCGGCCCGGCCCCGGCGTGGAGCCCACCGCAGGAAGCCGATGCTACCCGTCTCACAGCTGGCGCCAAATAACCCATGGAGGTCCTTGAAGCGCCCCTGAGACGGGCAACCCAGGGACGAGGGAACCCACTCACGTGGAGCTGGTAGGAAGACTACTCCATCCCCCGGTGGAGGGCCGGGTGGAAAATCTTTTGTTGCCTTTTTGTTTGATTTTGCTGCACGCCCAAGTGGCTGCGGTATCCAACAGTTCAGCAAAAGAGCGGCTTCCTTCCTCCCTGGGTCACATACCCAGTGCGTACGGTCGTCACTACGACTACCATCCACGGGCTTTTTCTTGCAGGATTGGTGCTCCAGCGGTGCCCTTTCCGCCCCTGAGCTCCCAGCTGTGGCACACAGCCGCCCCCGATGTGGCAGTCACCATGGGTTACGAGGACAGGCCTCTTCCTCCCCCGTCCCAGGCTGTTCCAAGGGTGGTCACAAGGAGCCAGGTAAGTGCTTCGATGTCCCTAGACTCAGCACAGCCATGACGTGCTGTGGCACCTCGCACTCCGCCCCGCCACGAGGCCCCACCTGCCAGTACGTCCGACGACGTTGTCCCCTTGGTCCCCCTCGCGCAGAATTTGGATGCGTGGCTCGAGCTTTCCAATCCATTGTGGTGGCTGATCCGGATGGTCCAACTCGGCTACGCGATTCAGTTCGCCAGGCGCCCACCCAGGTTCAGCAGTATTCACTTTACCTTGGTCAAGGGTGAAAACGCCAGATCGCTACCCTCCTATGGAAGGATGCGATAGAACCTGTCCCTCCAGCCGAGATGAAGAAAGGGTTTTACAGCCCCTACTTCATCGTACCGAAAAAAGGCGGTGGGTTGTGGCCAAGCTTGGACCTGCGAGTACTAAACCGGGCTTTACACAGACTCCAAAACAAAGACACATTCTGGCGAGCATCCAGCATCAAGATTGGTTCACAGCGGTAGACCTGAAGGATGCGTACTTCCACGTCTCGATCCTTCCTCGACACAGACCCTTCCTGTGGTTCACGTTCGAGGGTCAGGCGTATCAGTACAAAGTCCTCTCTTTCAGCCTGTCCCTGTCTCCTCGCATCTTTACGAAGATCGCAGAGGCTGCCCTTGCCCCGCTAAGGGAGGTGGGCATTCGCATTCGCATTCTCAACTATCTCGACGACTGGCTAATCCTAGCTCACTCTCGAGACATGTTGTCCGCACACAGGGACCTGGTGCTCTCACACCTCAGCCGACAAAGGGCTTCAGGTCAACTGGGAAAAGAGCAAGCTCCTCCCGGTTCAGAGCATCTCTTTTCTCGGTATGGAGTTGGACTCAGTCTCCTTGACGACGCACCTTACGAATGAGCACGCCCAGTCGGTGCTGGCCTGTTTGAAGGCGTTCAAACAGGGAACAGCGGTCCCACTGAAACTTTTTCAGAGGCTCCTGGGTCATATGGCGTCCTCGGCGGTGGCCACCCCGCTCGGGTTGATGCATATGTGGTCGCTTCAGCACTGGCTCCAGACTCGAGTTCCGAAACGGGCATGGTGCCATGGGACACACCG
Organism: Myxocyprinus asiaticus; assembly: GCF_019703515.2. Lineage (NCBI taxonomy): Eukaryota > Metazoa > Chordata > Actinopteri > Cypriniformes > Catostomidae > Myxocyprinus > Myxocyprinus asiaticus. The sequence continues at coordinate 4,780,370 of NC_059393.1, forward strand.
CATGGCCATCACATCGGTCTGTCACCGTCTTTTCAGCCCTTGGACAGACCTCTCATTTCTACGAGCAGGTGTTCCTCTAGAACTGGTCTCCAGGCGCATCGTGGTCACGACAGATGCCTCCAAAATGGGCTGGGGCACTGTTTGCAACAGGCACGCAGCCGCCGGCCTCTGGACGGGCCCACAACTGCATTGGCACATCAACTGCCTCGAGTTGTTGGCAATTCTGCTCGCCCTGCGGAGGTTCCGGCCGTTGATCCAGGGCAAGCACGTGTTAGTTCGGACAGACAGCACGGTAGCGGTAGCATATGTCAACCGCCAATGCGGTCTGCGCTCTCGTTGTATGTCACAACTCACCCACCGTCTCCTCCTCCGGAGTCAGCAGCACTTCAAGTCACTGCGAGCCACTCACATCCCGGGCAACCTCAACACTACAGTGGACGCGCTGTCACGTCAGGTTTCCCTCAGGGGAGAATGGAGACTCCACCCTCAAGTGGTCCAGCTGATTTGGAGGCACAGGTGGACCTGTTTGCCTCCCAAGAATCCTCCCACTGCCTGCTCTGCCCGCTCTGGTACGCCCTCACCGAGGCTCCCCTCGGCATAGAGGGCACACAGCTGGCCCCCTGGCCTATGCAAATATGCGTTTCCCCCAGTGTATCGCTTGCACATAGCGCCATCCACCTCCCTTGGAGCTGAAGACATGCGCCATTAATTCCCAGTAGTGTTCACAAACTTTGTTCCCTGGTTGACTTCCTCCGAGCCCTGTGGCATTCGAGTTTTCGGAGATACTCGATGCCGGTCCAGTACACACGCTAACTAAGAGCCCTGTTCTGGGGTAGGTGCTCTGCATGTGGCGGTTCCCTGTAAGGCTAACCCCATGCAATATTTATCTTCCGCTAGTTCGTTTCCCTGCTGGCAAACTGCGTCTTCCTTGGGCAGAACCCCTCTTCCCCAGTCTCCATGTGTGTAGTAACTCCTCTCCCATTGGGCAGGATCTACCTTGAAGGCTCTCCACATGGTTGGAAAGACCATGTGATGTATTCTTCCACTTAAATATCCCCCCCCCCCTTTGGGCGAGGTGTGGTCTCCGCGGTGTCTTCCCCTTGGGAGGGACACCCCCCGACTAGACCTGGCGGCCCAGTCGGATAATCCCCCTTCTTTTTTAGGGAGTGGAAAAAGAGAAGGGGAAAAGAGGCCACGACTGGGTTAAGCCTGTCTCTATCTTTGGGTAGTCGACTTGTCCCCAAAAAGGGCCATTCGACACTCATAACTGTGTTGGGGGAGGTTACGTGTTGACCTGGTGTGCTGGCTATGAGGCACACAGCAGTCTGCCCACCACACACCGCCAGTTCACGTAACACAGTTCAGTCAGTTGTGGCGTTTCGTATAGGGACCCCTAGTGTCACTACATCGACACAACGTCGAGTGAGTGACAGATAGGGAACGTCATGGTTACTTGTGTAACCTCCGTTCCCTGATGGAGGGAACAAGACGTTGTGTCCCTCCTGCCACAATGCTGAACTACCCGCTGAAATGGCCGGACCTTATATCGGCTCTTCAGCATAAAACCTGAATGAGTGGTTGCATACCAGCTCCTTTTATACCCGTATGTCCGGGGGAGTGGCATGCAAATGGCCTTTTATCAAAGACCAGAGATGTCTCGGGCTCCCAAGAGTGACCCCTAGTGTCACTACATCGACACAATGTCTCGTTCCCTCCATCAGGGAATGGAGGTTACACAAGTAACCATGATGGTATATTTTGATGATGATAGTTAAGAACAATAGGAATGTCATATGTTTGACATTTGTTAGTTACTGTAAGGTGATCGCTGTCTTATAGTACGTTTATGGGTTTTGAAATTGCAATCTTGCACAGTTATATTTGAAAGTGTTTCAGGCTGTATTTGGCAGCTATGCATTTCAATGAGAATTCTAACCAACCACAGGCCACAACATTAACCTGCATGCTCCAGTGCAGGCTTTTGTTCCCCAAAGCAAAAAAGGGTACATTCATAACAAAACCATTACACTCAGATGTGACATACTGTAAGTTTATTGTATAAGATGCATATTAAACTATGAACAAGCAATGAAAACTGTTTATTGACATTTGTGTAATTGTTTTTATAGGCTATGTCATCCAGTAGCGGTTCTAGCTACTATGGTGCCCTGGGCGAAACCTGCTTCAACACGCCCCCAAAAGTTGTTGACCGTGGGGGGGGGGGTGTCTGTGTGGGTGCCTCGTGCCGCCCCCTCGCAAGATGCCGCCCTGGGCAACTGCCCATGTCGCCCATACCTAAATCCTGATTCCATCAATCTGATGGAATAATAGGGTTCAAAACAGTGTTATTATGAATGCAAACTTTAATACAGTAAAAAACACACTCTATTAGCATAACATAATTTCCAACATTCTTTTGAATATTCATGTACTAAAATAAAATATTTGATGCCATGAGTGTACCTTCATTTACTATTACTATTATTTTTAATGGCCATGGAAAATGAAGCAATGTGATAACAATTTTACTTGGTTGCAAAAAGTAGTCCGTTAATTTACCTGATGAACTTTCACCTTTTGCTGACCCTTTATGCTTCTCAGAGCTAATGTGGGCTTCTAAATCACTTGCACCTTTATTAGTAACTGAAACATAAGTGCCAGTTTTACATGTCAAACATTCTGCTTCCCACGGATCTCGACCTGGACGAAAGCATGGGAATTTTTTGTGCAAATCTTCTGTAAATTTGCACTTTCGTTTGGGCATTGTTTCCACTCAGCTGTCATTTGCTGCTGCTGTCAAGCAACTGTTTGATGCTGAACACAACAGCGCTTCGCGCGTTCATGGAGAGATTGACAGGCAGGAATTTGGCCAATAGTTGCTGCAAGCCTCTTATAATCGACCAGTTGATGTGCGAGAATGCGGGACTTACAAAGAGGGGTTAAAGCAATGCAAATATGCACGCACACACAATGAAGTATTAGACCAGATGCACATCATAATGCAACTAAAGCCGAATCCCGGACATACGTTTTTTTAAGGTCCGAAAAAGAGGACATGTCCGGGAAAAAGAGGACATGTGGTCACCCTAAGTATAGCAGTCCATTTGGATTTTGCAGATTTAGATTTTTTTCAACTGACACATTTATGTGATTGTCGCCATTAATTTACATAAACTATCAGACATAAATCGGCCTTTAATTATATTGGCATGTTACCAACTACTCAGCAGTTTGAATGTCACTGTACATCTTACATCAGACCAATAGATAATAGATTTTAACAAGCACGAGTAATTACCAGGCTGAAATTGATTGTTGCAATCGTGTTTGCGCTGGTTCATTTTCTTCTGCCTCAGGATCTGACTCGGGCTCAAACATATACGGATCAATTACAGCGCTGGCCATCTCGAGCATCAAAACACGTCACACACGAATGAGAGAGGGCGTGGATTTGCCGCAATTAAGTTCAATCACAGCAGTGGGTGTTTACTTCCGTTTCTGAAAGAGGTAACGCCCTTGAAATGAGTGTTTTTGACAGCGAGTGAAAACGAGGATGGAAAAAGTTCATTTTTGCAAATCTTTCAACTTTATTGGTGCAAAAAACTTTTCTAACTTCATAAGCTAACCTTGAAAAACATAATATAAAGATCTGAAAATGCATTTCATGACCCCTTTATTGTAAAATATAAGCACATGTAGATTCTAACAAACTGCTTGTTTGGAGAATATTATTATTTCTCATTTATTTGTGCATTTTATTTCTCTCAACAACTAAATCTGAATTTTAGTCACAGGTTGAATTTTGAAGTTTCATACACAATTTAGTAATATATTCATATGCTTTAGATTAAATCTACACAAAATGTTCTGTCTAATAATCCTTTGAAACAATTCCAAATGCTGGAATCGTTTTCTAATTTGGTAAACATGTAAATGAGTGTTTATGAATGTTGTCTTAACCAACTTTAAGACAGTACAAATAAGCTACTATTTTGTGTTTGTGATGCTTACACGAACATGGCAATGTAATACCAATATAAATGTACTGTATAATAAGATACAAGTCAGATACTAAATTCTTGAATACTAAGATCACAAAATTAAACTTTTGTGTAAGTGTATTTTTCATTAGTTTAAACAGTCTTAAATGGAGTAAAGTTTGTCAAAATACTGCTGAAAAAGATAATAGAGTGGGATTGTTCAGATATTCAACACAAAGGGAAACAGAAAATATATTATTAATTTTAATATATTATTATAATTATAATAATAATAATTATTATTATTACTATTATTAATAATTAATAATTATACTACTACTACTACTACTACTACTACTACTACTACTACTACTAATAATAATAATAATTATTATTATTATTAAAATGTATTGTAATATTGCCAAAATTATATTCTAACACAACATTTACTTCTATTCTTTTCATTATCAGTGAACTGCCCTCAGAAAGATAAACATATTGACATTTGATATCTGAACAGCGCATTAACAAAGCCCATTATTTGCCTAAAATAATGTTTCAATACCTGTGAATAGGGATTCTGTAAACTGAGATAATAAAAGATATGCACGGCAGTACAATGTTTCAATGTTTCATAATTCTATAGGTCTTTTTAAGAGATTCATCTGTTATAAAGACACAACAAGCAACATTGTGTTAAACAGTGCTAATGATATATACCTGGAATACGACATAGTGTTAAACATCTGGACACGTGACCAACATATGTGCAAAAATATGCTAAAATGACCTTTGTATATACTTTAAGTGAAAATAATTAAGACAATGATACATAACCCATAAAAAACAAAAAACAAGGAAAACAAAGTTGGTATATAAACATCTAATGTCCACACATTTACTGTACTGTATGTTCTAAACAATGAATCATACAGTGTCAGTTGATAATGGCAGTGAAAATATATATATTTGATTACATATATATCTAATACTGTATTAATTCAAGATTTTTAAATTTTAGTGTACAAATATGTCTAATAAGACCCTAAATGGACAGAATGTTATTACACTGGCTTATGGGCTAGTTTTACTTAAGTACTCATAAAATCTAACTTATTGTGATATCTTAAATATTTTAGAGAAAAACTGGACAAATTTGTAATTTCACCACAGAATACAATTTTTTAAGATTTCACTCATGTTCATGACTTTTTCAGGTCTGGAAATTAGCATTTTAAAATTGCCAGATATTTCCTGTTATTCCATGACTATGGGAACCCTGCAGAATTAACATTCTGGATAATCTATGCAACATGTTGACTCTTGAAGCAAAAAGAGGCAGCAAGGAAGTTCTGCTTGGTTCCTCTGTTGAACAAAACACCAGTTCAAAAGCTTTGATACCCTGTTGTGACCAACGACTGTTTATTGAGTGTAAATGAAGAGTGCTGGTCGAGAATGTTGTAAACTCTTCACACTGAGACTTTACCTTCTATATACCCATTTGTTTTTTTACCACGATGCTAGGAGAATTACTCTGGAAAGACCCACTTGAAATCTGCCACTTTATTCCATAGACTGTGTGTGTATATACAGGTGCTGGTCATATAATTAGAATATCATCAAAAAGTTGATTTATTTCACTAATTCCATTCAAAAAGTGAAACTTGTATATTATATTCATTCATTACACACAGACTGATATATTTCAAATGTTTATTTCTTTTAATTTTGATGATTATAACTGACAACTAAGGAAAATCCCAAATTCAGTATCTCAGAAAATTAGAATATTACTTAAGACCACTACAAAGAAAGGATTTTTAGAAATCTTGGCCAACTGAAAAATATGAACATGAAAAGTATGAGCATGTACAGCACTCAATACTTAGTTGGGGCTCCTTTTGCCTGAATTACTGCAGCAATGCGGCGTGGCATGGAGTCGATCAGTCTGTGGCACTGCTCAGGTGTTATGAGAGCCCAGGTTGCTCTGATAGTGGCCTTCAGCTCTTCTGCATTGTTGGGTCTGGCATATCGCATCTTCCTCTTCACAATACCCCATAGATTTTCTATGGGGTTAAGGTCAGGCGAGTTTGCTGGCCAATTAAGAACAGGGATACCATGGTCCTTAAACCAGATACTGGTTGCTTTGGCACTGTGTGCAGGTGCCAAGTCCTGTTGGAAAATGAAATCTGCATCTCCATAAAGTTGGTCAGCAGCAGGAAGCATGAAGTGCTCTAAAACTTCCTGGTATATGGCTGCGTTGACCTTGGACCTCAGAAAACACAGTGGACCAACACCAGCAGATGACATGGCACCCCAAACCATCACTGACTGTGGAAACTTTATACTGGACCTCAAGCAACGTGGATTGTGTGCCTCTCCTCTCTTCCTCCAGACTCTGGGACCCTGATTTCCAAAGGAAATGCAAAATTTACTTTCATCAGAGAACATAACTTTGGACCACTCAGCAGCAGTCCAGTCCTTTTTGTCTTTAGCCCAGGCGAGACGCTTCAGACGCTGTCTGTTGTTCAAGAGTGGCTTGACACAAGGAATGCGACAGCTGAAACCCATGTCTTGCATACGTCTGTGCGTAGTGGTTCTCCCCCACATTTTTGAATGGGTTTTGTTTCACAATCCTCTCCAGGGTGCGGTTATCCCTATTGCTTGTACACTTTTTTCTACCACATCTTTTCCTTCCCTTCGCCGCTCTATTAATGTGCTTGGACACAGAGCTCTGTGAACAGCCAGCCTCTTTTGCAATGACCTTTTGTGTCTTGCCCTCCTTGTGCAACGTGTCAATGGTCGTCTTTTGGACAACTGTCAAGTCAGCAGTCTTCCCCATGATTGTGTAGCGTACAGAACTAGACTGAGAGACCATTTAAAGGCCTTTGCAGGTGTTTTGAGTTAATTAGCTGATTAGAGTGTGGCACCAGGTGTCTTCATTATTGAACCTTTTCACAATATTCTAATTTTCTGAGATACTGAATTTGGGATTTTCCTTAGTTGTCAGTTATAATCATCAAAATTAAAAGAAATAAACATTTGAAATATTTCAGTCTGTGTGTAATGAATGAATATAATATACAAGTTTCACTTTTTGAATGGAATTAGTGAAATAAATCAACTTTTTGATGATATTCTAATTATATGACCAGCACCTGTATACTGTGTGTGTGTATATATATATATATATATATATATATATATATATATATATATATATATATATATATATATATATATCAAGATAATTATGATGATCAGTCAAACAAAGAGAGCTTTAATAAGCAAAAGTGTCCTAAAAAGTCTCTTGTATTATGGCTCTTGGAAAATCAGGTTCTCCATTAATGCATACTCTTCTCATCCATCCAATGCATGTGGGGCATGTGGCACAAAAGGTCAGTGTGTCTTCACTGAACTTAAGTGATATTTTCCAGGATAATAATGATGGAAATGTTTAATGGTTCATTTGTAGCCAAGACTTTAATCCAGAAATTGATTAAAAAAATTAAACCAACCCTTAAAAATATTCACAGGAATAAAAGTGTAACCAGGGTTGGGAGGGTTACTTTTGAAATGTATTCCACTACAGATTACAGAATACATGCTGTAAAATGTCATTTGTAATGTATTCCGTTAGATTACTCAAGGTCAGTAACGTATTCTAAATACTTTGGATTACTTCTTCAGCACTGGAAGATTGTTTCAATTGTTTTGACTATAAAAACTCTGCCAGTACAGTAAGACAAAATACACGTTAAAAATACATTCTCTGAAAAACCTAAATATCTTATGTAGTGTTGTTTCTAAAACAAGATAAATCAAATTGATCTTATTTTAAGCATTTTTAGATATTTTTACAGGAAAACAATACAAAAATTATTATCAAGAATACAATTCTTTAATTATTCCTTTACTTTTAACTAACAAGCCACTTCTCCTTGTTTGATGTGTTGTTTCTGAAAATGCCCTGACTTTTTGCAGACATCACGACTGATTTGAGTCAAAGTTCTTGCCTGAGGAGTCTGCCACCACCTGGTCATCTACTGACAGTTGACTACAACAGAGGTTTGTGTGACAGAGGATCACTAGAATTTCTTGCAGCAGCAACAACATCATTAGCTCTAACAACATTTCTCTTATTTTAGTTTAGTAACATCTAAATTATATGTTTTAATTCAAGTCAAAATTTGTAATAAAGTCTTAATATTTAATCTTGCAAATTCTTTGCAGCCCTACAGTACATTTGGAAAACAGCATCTTACCACAGAAACCACCGTGTTGAAACTGTGGCTTTTCATGTGGAATCATGTGGATTCACCCATTTAACTATTTCTGAAGTCTACTCCAGCTCAACGCTGACTGGTCCGTGCTTTCTGCAAGTCATCTAGACCGATCACTTCGATGCTTACAGTGCGGACAGCCTCAAACCGTTGCAGCGCATCACATCAACTAACACGTCCTGCATAGACTGGGTGTAAGCCTGTCATCTTTTGTAATAAGATTAATTGATGTCTGATTGATTCTTATTCTCATGATTGTGTCATGAGAAAGGCCAACTCATTATGTGGTGAAACTCTTGCTTCCCAGTTACTTCCTGATTACTGTGGATCTATTCAGCTTCCTCCTTCCTCCCCAGGCAGTGGATCGTTCTGCTTTCTAAAATGACCCTCATCCTGGGCTACACCATCTTCCTCCTCCTGATGAATGATATGCTCCCTGTTACAGGAATCCCCTTAATAAGTTTGTTCAAAGATTTGTTGTTCCTTGAAGGGATCATATCATACTGTATGTCAGTAACCTGTAATACGCTTCCCTCATCTTTTTCCAAACCTGACATGTACTTTCTTCTTCTGTGAACTTAAGGGATTGGGTAAGGGGTTAGCCTGTTAACTGTCAGTGGCCCACTGGTGGGCCGTTTTAGCGTGTTTATGATATATACCCTTTATTTAATATAAAAAAACGTAACATACAATCATAAACTAGTAAAGACAATGCTGAAAACAATCACTAAACCACTAAAGACAATGGACTCAGCAAAAACGACTGATCATCATTCGCTTGCATCATCACGTAATTTATGTCTGTTTTCAATAAAAAAAAAAATCGATTATTAAGCATACTTTATCAATCAGCATCGAGGTCTCCCCTATTCTGTGGATAATAATATTAAGTAATTAAGTCAAAAGTAAATAATAAGTAATGGCACCCCGAGTCATCTTGAAATTCAGATTCATTCACCAATCAGAGAAGTCGCTTTGGCAGTTACCATGAAATAAGCAGATTTCCCCAATTTCCATTCCAGAATCTACAATGTTTTTATATACACTGTTTCAGTAAATTGTTCTAAACTTCTAGTCAAAAGCTTTAGATTGAGTAGGGTTTTTTATTGTTTATTTGATTACAAAATTGCAACACAATCTTCACAATTCAGGGATTTTCCACAGACACCTTGGCTATTTGAAAAGGACCCTTAGGGATCCGCAGACCCCAGTCTTGACTGACATTCCAGTTCCAGCGTTACTAGCATAGTTCAACAATTTGGTGTTTCCAGAAACCGTAGTTCTATATCAACATTCACAAACAACATCGAACAGTTGTGTGGTTGGAACTGCAGCTCTCCACATGTAGTTAGAAGCGTAGTTCCTTGTTAGTTTGATGTGTGGACATTATTTCACTTCACTGAGTCTTCTATATCTTTTATTTCATAAATATCTTTCATTCTGTCAACACTTTGATCACATTTACATGTATTTAAGAAAACAATTTATTCAGGGGTTTTGCAGAAAGCGGCATTCTGAAACATCATGCAAATGTGAATGCAGCCATTTAAGGCTGTTAAGAGAAAGCACTTTATCACATGTGGTTTCTGTCGAAGAACATGGCTTTTATGTGTTTATGTTAACGCATACGTGCCATTTGTTTGTTTTTGAAGAGTGCATATGTGCTAATGTACGAACAGTTTCGGGAAACAGTCATGACTAGCTAGTTCATTTCTACAACGATGCATCGTAAAATAGACAGTTTTACATATTAGTTATCCATGTTTTGCATTAATAAAGCAATGGTGTTTAAACATGTAATGCATGTCATGTTATGGTGACACATGCATGACCAAATCTGGTCAGAGTGAAAAGTGTGACAACTAGCCTTGGACATTGCAGATGAATGTGATGACTGTACAATTTATTTTGAATGAATTTTGTGTACTGTTAATGCCTTTTAATGAAGTGGGGCAAAACAGCCATTTCCATCATGCCTTGTGGGAGCACAAGAACTATAAATTACATATAAATCATCTATTACACACCTAATGTGCATCTTTTGTTCTTTATTTAGTTGCATCAAAAATGCTTCCTGTCTTTGTCAGTAAATGGAAAACAGAAATAAATATGAAATTGCCCAATGTGTCCTTTTTTCCGACCAAATTCACTTGAAGGCAAATCACATCGTTATTACTTTTTCCAAGATTGTGAAGAGGAATCTCTCAGGAAGAAAGCAACATTGGCCAATTTATGTTGTTTTAGTATTCTTAAAAAGTATACATACATTATAATATTTGACTAAATACATTTAACTACACATTCCAAATCAAGTTTTCTTTAGTCAGTTAATGTATGCTTATGAAACTCACAAATTACTGTTACCCTACCTAAAGTAGTTTATGGGTCAGGTAAATGTACTTAATTTCTGTATACTTACTATAGGTGCCATTGAAGAATGGTTATGATGAGAAAAAGTTAAAATCCATTCTGGAATGTTTGAAATCTGCTGAAATCTGTACATTTATTAATTTTCTGTTGTTATTACACCATCAACACTGAGCAATAACCTCTTAGCCATTTATAGTATAATATGTGTGTTACATAATGTTTTTATTTGTACAAATGACTTAACATAGTCATAAATGTACTTATTTGATTGACTAATATAGTGCATACTCTTCAATATTTTTTATTCATTTTATGTCATTGCATTTAACATAAAATACGTGTTTCGCATTCCTTAAACTTTCTATGTATTTCCAGTTTAAATCAATTAGGACACAAAATTATCCAAACTAAATTACAGATGAAGCAAAAAAATTTAAAGTACAGAACTTGTGTCAACATTTAGCAAATATTTTCCATACTACAACAATATCCTATCACATTCCATTTGCCACGTGGCAATTTATATGAACATATTCAATAATCATATACACTCTCATGTCTTAGTTTTAGTAGGTTTATTTACACCAAAGCTACATATAGATTTTACCAGTACACCCAAACAACCACTATAGAGAAGAAGCTCACAGTGAGAAAAAGAATATACACTGCAAAAAGCAAGCGGTTAATGACTTCTTCACTCTGATTGGTATAAAAGTGTTTATCAACCTGCTGACGAATGCATTGTAAATCTTGGCCTATCTTCCTCAGTTCTTGAAGAGAAGATTTCTTCAGGTTTGATTCGCTCAGTGGGATTTCACTTATTGGTTCACAGCGATGGGTCTCAGTTTTGTGGTCTGCAGGTACGAGAGAACTTGTTGAAATAACTTTGCTCTAGTACAGTGGTTTTCAACGGGTTGTTACCCAAAAATGGGTCATCAGTTTGTTTTGATAGGGTCAATAAAATGTAAATAACCATATGTAACAAGTTTCTTAAGATATGCAAGAAGAGGCGGGAACCAGCTGAACAGTCTACTTAAGATTTTAAAGGAATAGCTCACTCAAAAATGAAAATTTGCTGATAATTTACTCACCCTCAAGCCATCCAAGATGTATCTGAGTTTCTTTCTTCATCAAAACAGAATTTAAGACTTTTAGGATTTCATTTCAGGCCTCCTCCTTTAAACAATGCAAGTGAATGTACTCCATTTTTTGACAGTCCAAAATGCATATTTAGGGTGCATCAAAATAATCCTCACCTCTCTACTACCAAACCTGACAGAACGAACTGGACAACAGAGGACTCAGCAGAAAATAGGCATCTTCCTTCTTCCATCTCCCACCAACACCCTCCATCCATCAGCTTATGGTCCTGCTCGTCCACCTCCGCAATTTCTGTCAGAGGGAGGCTGACGTGAGGGACTTTACCTGTGAGTTTCTAATTGCAGTGGACGAGCTGGACTATAATGAGGCAGACTTGAAAGAGGTTTTTAACACCTGCCTCAATCTACCTCTCAGTCAGCAGGAGATGGAAAAGCTGGGGAAAATGGGCTTTTGGGATTTCATGTACCACATTTTCCATCGTGAGGAGCCTGAACTTCCATTCCAAGAAGAGCTCCCCCATGTGGACTATCCCACCCTCCCACCCTTTATTTAGTCAGATCCCCAGCCCTCCGATGACCCGTATGCAGAAATGGAGAAGGAGGAGGAGGAACGGTCTTGCCTCATTCCTTGGTGCAGCTGACCATCAGGAGGTGGAGGAGTCTGCTGCGGACCGCCAGGAGGCAGCTGAGTCTGCAGCAGTTCTTCCTGCAGCCCACAGAAGCAGCAGGAGGAGGATGAGGAGGAGGAGATGGGTTCCTATGTCTGCTGCAGCTCGCCAGGAGGAGTCCAATTCCGCTGCAGCTTCCCTAGAGGCTGCCAACATTCCATCTACCTCATTAGTAGCCATCCCCCAGTCTAACCCCTCATCAGTGGCCACCGCCCAGATCCCTGCGGTCACCGCCAAGTCTGTACAGTCCCCTGTGGTCGTCAACAAGCCTGTCCAGCTCCCTGTGGCCATCAACAAGCCTGTCCATTCACCAGCGGCCACTATCCAGTTCCCTGCAGTCGCCGCCCAGTTCCCTGTGGTCACCGCCCAGTCTTTCCAGTCCCATGTGGTCGTTGACAAGCCTGTCCAGCTCTCTGTGGCCATTGACGAGCCTGTCCATTCACCAGCGGCCACCGTCCCATCCCCTACATCACCGCCCAGTCTGTCCAGTCTCCTGTGGCTGTCAGTGAGTCTGTCCAGTTGTCAGTGGCCACCCAGTCTGACCCTTTGCCAGCGGCCACTGGTGCTCAGTCTGACCTCTTTCCAGTGGCCACCGACTTGCCTGACCTCGTCCCTGTTCCGAGGCTTACTGAACTCTTCCCTCTTCTAAGGCTGCCTGACCTCATCTCCAACTCCTACCTGGAGCCTTTTCCCAGGCCGCCAGACATTGCCCTCTACCTGGATCCTCTTCCCAGGCCACCAGACCCCGCCCCCTTCCTTGACCCTCCTCCCAGGCCTCCGGACCCTGACCCCTTTCTTAAGCCTTCCTCCTGGTTTCCCCCACCCTCCCTCCCGTGGTTACTTCTTCCTGTGCCTCCAGCCTTCCTGTGTCTTTTCATTTGTTGTGTGAGTGCACTTGGCTTTGTGTTTTCTCATTGTCATGTGCACTCTAGTTAGTTCAGTCTTGAGTGATAGCCCGCCCCCCCTTATTACCTTGTTATTAGTTAATTTGCCTCACCTGCCTTCCCTCGTTACCCTCCTCATTTCCTTCCCTATTTAACTTCATTGTGTTTTCTGTCCCGTGCCAGTTCGTTGTGGATGTTTTCCTGTTAGGTGTGTGTCCTGTTTGTCCGGTCCAGTCCAGTCCAGTCTGATCCGGTCCAGTCTTGTCCAGTTCCTCCAGCCCAGCCAGTCTTATCAGAGCCTGTCCTGGACTGTTACTTTTCCCCCTCGGGGTAATTTCCATTAGTTTGTTTTCATTTTTTGTTAATAAAGCTCATTTACTTTGTGCTTAAGTCCTCACTTTTCTACTCCCAAACCTGACAGCCTCTTACTCAATGCTTACAGGAGCTGTTTGAAACAGTCCTAAGACTCATCTTTTGGTCACCGGGTTTCTTGCTCAAAAAACAAGTCTGGCGAAATAGTTGAGGAAAAGCATCTTGACCCACTGAGGTAACAGTGGATAGTGACTATAGCCATACAAAATATTAGTTGTCTCCAGTAGACTCGGCAACATCAGTGCCATACAGAGAGAAAAAAAGGCATCTGGGTAAAGATTGAATACAAAAGAAATGTGTCAAAAATCCACTGAAGCTTGGTGATGCTGAATGGTCTTAAAGGAATAGTTCACTCAAAAAGAAAATATTTTTTTCAAAGTTTGACTTCATTGCCTCAAAATGCCACTGGCTATTGCATGTGCTGTAATGAATGCAACATGCCATATGTGAGACAGATAATGGGATTTGAGAGATGTGGCAGAGGGGAAGACAGTATAAAGAACAAAATTTCAGTTTGTTTCTCATACAGAGTTCTTGTATTGCTTAAGAAAATGTGGATAATGGCGTTCAAGTGATATAGAGTACTTTAATAATACTTTCAGAGTGTTTTTTTTTTTTTTTTTTTTTGCTTTTTTTGGTGCATGGCAATCATGGTCACTATAAACTTTCATAGTTTGGAAAAAAGCTACATGAAAATTCTTGAAACAATTTGTTCCACTGATATCCATTTTGAGGAAATGACAGAATTTTCATTTAAGGCAAACTATTATATTAAGACAGGAGACAAGGAAGCAAGTGCTTCAAAGCTAAAGTGAAGGTTTCTATACATACTTATGAGAGCTAAGGTGTTTCCTGTGACAGGCAGCAGGTCATTCATTAGCAGCAGGAATATGGTGTATCCCAGAATGGGGGTCATCTTGAAGGCAGAACGATCCACATTCTGAGGTGGCAGAAGTAAGCTAAACAGATCTACAGTAATGAAGAAGCAGCTGGGAATCAGGAGATTCACAATGTACAGAGTGGCTCAACACCTGAGGACAATCTCATGCAGGACAAAATAAATTGAATCCATTTTCATTGCATTGACAACTAATAAAATACAAGAATATTTTTATTGTTCTAAGGAATAGTTCACCCAAATTTGTCATGAGAGACAGGCAATGCCTCCATCCCGCTATGATTGGCTTTTTGATTGGCTGATTAGTGATTCTGTCAGTGTAATATTACCTGCCCCTCATGCTCGCAGCAGGTCCACAGATTACCATGAATAGGGAAAACTAATTAAAGAGTAAATAACTAACCAACTCTTTTGATCACGTCAGAATCAAAATAACCTTGAAATGAGGTTAAAGGTCCACCTCTGTGCCATCATGACACCTGTGGTGTTTACTGTGGAGTACATGATTATTGATCTGAAAATAAGGTCCATCCATCCATTTTCCACAGCTAGTCTGGGTTGCAGCAGCAGCAGTCTAAGCAGAGCAGCCCATACATCCCTTTTCAGGGCCACATCATCTAGCTCCTCCTGGGGACCCACAAGGTGTTTCCAGGCTAGTTGAGAGATATGACATCTCCAGCATGTTCTGGGTCTGCCCTCGAGTCTCCTCCCAGTTGGACATGCCCAGAAGACCTCCATAGGAAGGTCTTAAGGAGGCATCCTAACCAGATGCCCGAACCACTTCAAATGGCACCTTTCAACATGGCTCTACTCCAAGCCTTTCCTGGATGTCTGAGCTCTGTACTATATCCCTTTGGGTGAGCCCAGCCACTCTCCAAAGACAGATAATTTCAACCGCTTGTATCTGCGCTTTTATTCTTCAGTCACTTCCCAAAGCACTTGATGGTAGGTAAGGGTTGGAAAATAGATCGACTGGTAAATAGAGAGTTTTGCCTTTTAGGCTCAGCTCCCTCTTCACCACCACGGTCTGGTACAATGACTGCATTACTAAAGCCGCTGCACCAATTCGCCTATTGATCCTATGCCCCAATTTACCTTTACTTATGAACAAGACCCCGAGATACTTAAAATCCTCCACTTGGGGAAGCAGCTCATTCCCTACCTGGAGGGGATAATCCACCCTTTTCTGACAGAGAACCATGGCCTCAGATTTGGAAAAGCTGACTCTCATCCCAGACAGTTCAAATTTGACTGCAAATTGCCCTGTGTGCATTTGAGGTCACAGCCAGACAATGCAATCAGGACAACATCATCCACAAATAGCAGAGATGCAACCCTGAGACACCTACACTGGATACACTCCAATCCTCAGCTATGCTTTGAAATCCTGTCCATTATTTTCACAAACAGGTTAGGTGACAAGGGACAGCCTTGGCAGAGTCCCTTGTCCCACTGGGAACAAGACTTACTTGACTTACTGACAAGAATGCAAACACGGCTCTCACACTGGTTTTACAGGGACAGGATGGCATGCATTAGCGGCCCCGGTACGCTGTACTCCCATAGTGCCCCCCCACAAGACACCCCGGGGAACATAGCCCTAATAAGCCTTCTCCAAATCCACAATAAACATGTTGACTGGATGAGCAAACTCACACATTTCCCCTAGGATCCTCACAAGGGAAAGAGCTGATCACTGTTCCATGAACGGACAGATTACACATTCCCCCTCCTCTAGCTGAGGTTCAACAATTGTCCAAAGTCTTCTTTCCAGCACCCTGGCATAGGCATTCCCAGGTATGCTAAGACGTGTGATCCCCTTATAATTGGAGCACTCTCTCCGGGCACCCTTTTTAAAAAAAAACAAAAATGGGAACCACCACACCAGCTTGCCAATAACCAGGCACTGTCCCTAATCTCTACACCATCCTGAAAAGGTGTGTCAGCCTTGACAGCCCAACAACATCCAGGGCCTTTAGCATCTCATGGCGAATCTTGTCCAGACTTCTGCCACAGAAATCGGAAAAGACTTTCCAGAGTCCTCCGTCACAGAGGACATGTCAATCGGGTACAAAAATTCCTCAAAGTGTCCCTTCCACCACCCCAATATATTGCCAGGCGTGGTCAGCAGTGTCCCATCTCTGCCAGAAAAAAAGCCCTGTCTCCCCCCATCTTATGGTTTGCCAAAACCAATGCATGAATGACATCACATGTGGTTTAGTGTGTCAATGCACCATTTTTCAATCTAAATGCAGATGTTCATTAAATTAGGGCTTTGTTGGGGTGGAATATTACAAGTGAATATCAACATAATTATCAGTCTGGCCCTTTTTCCTTGACAGAGCTTGACAGATATGGTGATTATGAACTTGCTATGGACAAGAGCTGCTCCTTTTGTGTTTTACAGAACATCATGGGTGAACTGTTCCTTTAACAACTAACAAAATATTCAAGTTTTTTTAAATTGAATTGTAATAGTGGTAGAATGGTAATATGTAGTAAATAAGTGTGTCCCGTGAGTTATTTGAAGCCTGTAGAGCTATCTCATGTTTTTCAGCAAGCATATCAACTAGCTCCCATTCTCTTTTTGTTGTCATCACATCTAGAGAACTTTGGAGTATGTCCTTCACTGGTTCTCAAAAGTACAACTGAATATCACTTACTATAATGAAGACAAATCAAACAAAAATAAGGGTTATACAAAAGTTCTTGGAATAAATTACAATTTCCCCTACAGTCAGGCTAGTATGAATTGAAAGTGAACGAGCAGTTCTGAATATCTAATGGAAATGTGTAGATGTCCAGATTACAGAAACTGATCACATGAAATGGAATACCATCTTCCACCGTCATGATTGACATAGATGTAAAATCTGTCTGGGGCTCTATTTTCATCCATGCCTCAAAGTAAAAAGAGGCGAATGTGAGGAATGGCCGTGATGCAAATGGACTAACAATTTTTGTACAATGGAAGACTGGGAATAATTTGAAAACTGTTCTTATTTTTGCATTTCTGTTTGGTGCCGCTTGTGGCACTGAAATTACACACAGAATTAATTGTATCTTCATTGCATGAAAGGGAAGTCATTTAAAAAGCTCATTAAGTCATACTTGTTAAAAGAGGCCTTTAGTGAGTTGCAGAATGACTTACCAAATACACAGAGAGGAAAGTGAAAACCTGTGCTTTTTCATCCTGAAAGAGTAAACAATAAGAATACACAAGGTGATCAAGCCCTTTTTGCTCCTGCATGTTTCATGTATGAGGACAATTTTAATGTCTAGCCCTAAATCAAATTGCAGCCACAGATGTTACTTAGTAAAAATGTATCAAAAAATTATAAATCCTATATATATATATATATATATATATATATATAAATTTACATAGCAAAAAATATTGGTAAATTTTGTTGCATTCCAAATATGTGTGTAGCCATAATAGACAACTGAAAATATATTGGTTGTCAAAGTTGATAACCATACAGATTATTGCCCCAAAAGTCCTTCCCTTTGGCCATTGAGCTAGCCAAATGGAAACAATACCCAATATTCTTCTCCCTTCAACTTACCCTTACTCTGTAAGGGATGTTGGGGCACATTGTCCTGGGCCATTTTAACTGCCTGTCACTATTTTATACTAAATTGCCAAGTGTTTCTATATCTATCGTTTCATCATTTGAAGACTATGAAATATTTTTTATTTTTTATGTTGTGCTTGGAAGGTGTGCTTGTGCTTTCTTTAAAATAAATACCACTTGGTTTGATATTTTGTTATATAATGCAAACACATTCATATTTTTGGGGACACTCTATTTACAGTATATTAATAAGGAACATACCACATCTAAAATCCCATACAGAGTGAAGCCCAAACTGATGTTGATGGGAGTTTTAAGGTTGAAAACTGGCCTCACTTTAGTTTTCCCCAAGATACTCGCTCTCAGGGATGTTAAGAGGGCATCTGTAGTGGGTTCAGAGCAGTTAATATTCTCTACAGATTTAATTAATAGAGCTGAAAGAACAAAATAATACACAAATTATACATTTAAAGGACATAGCATGAAGAACGATTCTACGCTTGTCCATTGGTTTGTAAATAAGTGATTTATATGGACTAAACTGCTGATGAACGTAAAGCCATTTACCATTTTTTGAAGAATTTTCTTTTTGCTGTCTTTATATGAATTTCAAATTCACATTAAAAATGGGCCTTAACTTTAATTAATACAATTAATTAATATATATTCAAATAGTTTACTGAACATGAAACTTCAGATTTAAATATTTGAAAAGATTCATATATTTTCATATCCACTGGAGTCCAAAAGTCTGGCACCACTATATAGAAAATGCTTATATTTTGCATTTTTCTAATGTAATTATACACTTAAAATATACTTAATTTGAATTTGTTTTGAAAATCTAATTCAATCTTACATGGCATGATTAGATAGTAGATAATAAGCTGGACCTGCAGAAAACTGGTAGAGAATCTAGCAACCTGTAACGATGATTTTAACAATCAGTGCAATATATAAATTGTATAAAATATGCAGTTGTAATCTTATGGAGCTTTTTCTGCCTGATAGGACCCTTAAAACTACTAAATAGATGTAAAATAATGTTGTCAGGTTAATTCAGTCAAATGTAAAAAACATTTCTGATTCAGGGTTAGGTTAACCAGTTAATTTAGATTTTGCCAAATGAAGCAAATTTTTAGTTTACCTGAAAACTTTTTTTTTTTTAAAGCAAGTACAAGTGCAAAGGACAATCCCCTAGAATGAGGTTAAGCAACCATTTGAATTAGATAATTAACTACCTTACTATTACCTTACTATCACTAATAATAATAAAAACAGCCCATTCTCTTGAGTGTTATTCACCATAAGAATTAGATAATTGAAAATTAAGTAGTTTTTCATGTTATCTAATTAACAGACATTAAACAATATTAGTATTTTTAATAATATTTTGCATTACTATTTGATGATTGTCTTACCTGTGGTCTTAAATGCAATACTGCAGCCATGAGCTTCTTAACAATATGGACACTGATTGATAGTGTGTTGATAAGGAGTATCAGACAAACCATATAACACTTACAACTGATTTGCTTAGACAAACTAGAACCAACAGAGACTTTTCACCATACACTATGGTTTCATAATCTCAGAAGACAAAAGCAACATGCAAATCACAATATGTATAATGCAAAACCCACAGTAAAAATATATGGTGGTTTCTATGTTAAGGCGTTGTTTTGCATTTACATATAAACCTGATGTGTGTTATTCAATGTAACCAAGTGGAGAAATTTAATGTCATTTACCATGAAAATGGTCAAAAATTAACCATATTTCTTTTTTCGTATTTTCTTTATTCCTTTTTTTTTTTTTTTTATACTGTATAATATGGCTCCATCAACCGTAGTTTTAATTTTTTTTTATTTTTTATTTTTAATTTTTATTTTTTATGAACAGCCGTCAGAATAAAACCTCAAAAGCTATTTTTTTGCATCCTGTGTTGATTATTTTCAACCCACCAGCTACATCAATGTTAAAATTCTTGGACCCACTTTATATTAGGTGGCCTTAACTACTATGTACTTACTCATTTGATACAATGTACTTGTTGCATTGTAATTACATTTAAAGTACTTTCATTTAATTAAATTTGACCCCTAACCCTAACCCAACCCTTACCCCAAAAACTAACTCAAACCCCTACTCCTAACCCTAACCCTACCCCTACCCTTACTCCTAAACCTACCCGTACCTCAACCTCAGTAGCAGCAAATGTGGGCATTTTACAGAACAACATGTAGTTACACAGTGAATACATAGTCTTGTATGTATTTAATGTTAGTACATAGTAGTTAAGGCCACCTAATATAAAATGTGACCAAATTCTTTCTCACATTCCAGTTTAATTTGCACAGTCAACTGAAAGCAAGTTATTTGTAGGTTGATTACACCTAAAAGTTTAACATTATGTCACTATTAAAACACAATCCAGCTCAACACAGCAATATTGGCTCGACCAATGGCATGGCATGGCCTTAATGTTCAGAAGATTATGGGACTCATTTCCTAATCACAACAGCCAATGCGTTTAAGAAAAAACACATCAAATTCATTCAAAGTCAAAAAAACAAATTAAAACTTACATGAGTGTTTTCATCTCTTTCCCAGTGGAGACAACGCAACGTGCTGTCTGACACACACTTCCTCGTGATTTAGCAGAAAGAATCATTCAGACCACTTTTTGAATCTTTTTGACCTACTCAAATGAATCAAATGTAAAAGATTAGACTCAAATGATTCTTTTACAAATCAAACATCAATATGTCCAACCCACATGCAGTTTACACGTACAGCTATGCATAGTTTTGCAGTGTTCAGTCACAAAAGTAACGAAAGAAGTCGGGAGAAATTTATCGACGTAAAAGTATTATTTTTTTCTTTGAAATGTAATGAAGTAAAAGTGAAAGTCATCAAAATATTTATACTCAATAAAGCACTAATTTTCAAAAACTGTACTGAAGTACAGTAAAGAAGTATTTGTACTTCGTTACTTAACACCACTGGCATTATTTGAGATATAAGTGTTGGACTGAGTTTGGCTAACGCCATAAAGCTAGCGGCAACACATCTCGTGTGTTTGAAACATTATTTCCGGCAGCTGAAAAACAGAAAGTGCTTCCATGCAATAAAAAAACAATAGTGTTTCAATTAAGATGATACTACACTAGAGTGCATAGTGTAACTGCACAGTGTATTTCGGTGTTGGGACACTGTTTTTGGGACACTGTAGATTTTTTCAACAGCACTCTGTACTCATCTCACTGGATAAAAATGTTGAACTCAAATATTTAATAATATAACAACTTTTCCAGCACTTTATAACATGATATAAATCATATTTAAATACTTGCATGCAAGTGTACACAGTACATGCAGGGAACATTGCTTAGGATGGGAAGCATATTAGGCCTATGTTTAATTAGTGACTAGTAAGTATTTAAGCTATTTTAATCTATAAAAATGGATTACAAGTGGACAACACAAATAAAAAAGGATTTATATTGATTTTATCTAGAGGTTGGTGTTGAAGGTAAAGTTGACATTCAGTTTCTTTTGTACTTTATTTCAATTACTGAAGGAGCTAGAAGCAAATGAGTCAACACTGGGTAAAAATATAGTTACACAACCATTACAAATTGCATGTTAGATCACCACCCAGACAACAGAGGGCACCCTCACATGAATTCAAGTTTTCTCAAATTACAAAATCTTTGACTACTGGCATAAATCTGGTCTACACTGCATCTTATTCTAACCAACAACTGCCAACACAGACAGGACTTGTCTGTCTGTCTGTCTGTCTGTCTGCCATGTAAAGCAACACACCACAGTTAATTTTATTTTTGCATGCTGTTATGGACAGGTTTATCTGTAATAGTTGATGCCACAATAGTAGGCTGATATGGAAAACTAATTCAAATAATAGCAACGAAGTGTCTTTACACCATTTTGTTGCACAAAAAACACCAAACAAATTTCAAAGTGTGGAGACTTTGTTGTCAGAATTTACATCCGTCCAAAAGTAATAATGATTATCCCACCAGACATAACTCACAAAACAAAGTGGAATATACAGTTCTGCTCATGGATACCTAGCTACTATGTGAATCTTCAAAGATTTGATGCCACTAACCTGACAAACTTGGCAAATCCAGTAATTACTGTAGTTCTTCCCAAGGGTTAAATTGGTATTTTTATTTTATTTTTAATTGGTACCCCAATCCATGCCCTCACACCCTGACCCCCACACCAATTTAACTTCTGGTTCTTTCTTAGAAATGCTAAATGTATCAACCTGGTATCTTGTAAATTAACATTTACCAAGATAAATAAGTGTTTTAGAAGTGTTAAAGAACTATTCATTATTAGTTCATGTTAAATTATTGTGACAAGGAGGAGGGCGGGGCCGGGCTGTGACTACACATGCCCGGCCCCCAGTCGGGCTAATCAGCCGAGGAGGGGAATAAGTGTAGTGGAACGCGGCAGTTCGAGAGAGAGAGAGCCACATGCAGCTGCCATGTGTTTGTGTTGTGTGTCTTTTTGTTTAAATTCAATATTATTTTGACTGTTCAGCCAGTTCCCGCCTCCTTCTTTCCCAACCTTAACCTTGTCACATTGGTGCCGAAGCCCAGGAAGGAGGAGGGATGCACTGTCGTGGAGTCCTCGCCACTACCAGCCAACCCAAAGGAGCAGCCGCGGCCATCCGCTGGGGGACGGAGGAGTTGCTGCCGGCCGCCTGGAGCGGTGGAGCCGCTGCCAGGTGCAGAGGAGTTCCCTACCGGCCGCCAAAACATGGAGGGGCGTTCCATCCACCAGAGGTCAGAGGACTTGCTCCGGTCTACCCGGGGAGGAGTGGCTGTCATCCGCCAGAAGTTGGGGAGTGGCTGAGGGCCGGACGACAGCGTATCTGGGCACCAGCAAACCAGGTTATTCCTCTCTCTCCTCTCTCTCTCGCTGTTGCTCCACTTTGCCCTTTCCCTCTCCTCTTTTTTTTCCCCCTCCCCAGCCCTAGAGAGGCAGGGAAAAGCCTGCCGGCAGGCAGGGCCAGAAGTGACTACGCATGCCCGGCCCCCAATCAGGCTAATCAGCCGAGGAGGGGGATAAGTGCAGCGGAACACGGCAGAGAGCCACATGCAGCTGTCATGTGTGTGTTTGAGTTGTATGTCTCTTTATTTAAATTAAATATTATTTTGACTGTTCAGCCGGTTCCTGCCTCCTCCTTTCCCAACCTTAAACTTGTTACAATTATATGTAATATATATATATTAAAAAACATTGTCCAAATAGTGCTTTATAAATAGTCTAGACTTTCAAAGGACTATACATTAGGCTTCCCAACTGACTGTTACCTTAACCTTCAACTTGGGTTGGATATGCACAATTTACAAACTAATACTTTTAACAATTTAGACTAATCTGTACAGTAAACCCATTGGAAACATACAAAAATAAAGGGGGTGCAAAGTAGCTTTTGTAATTCACATCTCTAGCCAGAAGCAAATAAAGACCGCAAAACCGCTTGTGGATCAATCAATGAGGATAATACCATCAAGCATAAACAAATATTCATGCAACGACTAAGACCGGTATATTTGCAGATTGAAACAGTGTTAAAGTACCAGGTAGGTTTTTTTAAAGGACCTGCAAAACATCCATCCATCCATCAAAATCAAATCCCTTTTATTGTCACTCAACCATATACACAAGTGCAACAGTGGGTGAAAGTCTTGGGTGCAGTTCCGAGCAACATAGCAGTCACGACAGTGATGAGACATATACCAATTTACAATAAACATCAGATATACACAACACAATTTACATATCTAATATACACATAATTACACACAACACAATATACAAATAACAATATACAATGTACAGTATACAATACACACAATATAGAACACACATACACAATAAAAATAGAATATATAAAATATACAGTAGGTTGTATTGTGCTGTATTGACATTCAGGCTGTCGGATGATAGTCAGTTGCCAGTGTGTTGTTAAGAAAGAAAATAATTTATGACAGTCCAGTGTAAGATTAATAAAGTGCAGTGCTGATGTATTTTGATCGTGAGAGATCAAGAGTTCAAAAGTCTGATTGCTTGGGGGAAGAAGCTGTCATGAAGTTGTAGGGCTTTACTGGTTGTTTAGATCAGTGTTACTATCAGAAATAATTAATAATTATTTCTTTAGTTATTAATTCATATTTAAATTAATTAATTTAATCTAACTCAATAAAACCTCATATGGGACTCCAGTAAATGTAGTGTGCTAAGTTTAGGAGTGGGTTTGGTTATTAGCAATAATTAATAATTATCAAAGATAATTATTAATTATTAAAATCAATAGAACATTGATCTGAATCAATGTTAGCTTTTTTTAATCCTTTAAATCAATAATTATCAAAGATAATCATTAATTGTTAACATCGATGAGACATTAATTAAAATTAACACTAGCTTATTGATCCTTCAAATTCAACAATCATCAAAGACAATTATCATATCATGGGGCACCACCCTGGAATCAGGGACTAATAACCAGATAGTATAACAGTCTCAATATTAGATTGTTTTCTTAGGAAAATCGACATCCGAAGAAAATCGATTTTCGGAAAAAAACAATGAATGAAGGCTTGAATCCGAGCACTGACATCCCATCAGCATGTGACACAGGTGTATGCAAAACAAACCAAAACACTTCTCTTTGAAATATAACAAAGTTTATTTATGCAGTAATATCAATTAATAATTAATACAATGCAGTCAATAAACTTACAACTTACAACTACAAACTAAACAGTGATATGATTAGATATAGTAACCAAAATAATCCTATAACACGAGGGTGTGTGTGTGTGTGTGTGTGTGTGTGTGTGTGTGTGTGTGTGTGTGTGTGTGTGTAAGGAGGGACGCGCACAAAATGGCAGATGTGACTCTCGTGGAGAGTATGTCACACGAGACTTCCGGCCAAAGAATATGGCCGCGAATTGGGCGGAGAGAAACCAGTCAATGGCGTCTACCAGTTTACCGTGTGTATCCGCTTGTACGATAGCTTAGGGACAAAGCTGAGCTTTATCACAAAGCTATCTACTAGCCAAAAATGTGTGCGAGAATGTTTGTGAGGGGTCGCATGTGTGTGTGTGTGTGTGGTTAGTATGAGAGAGAGAGAGAATAAAGTGACGGCCCCAAAGCCGGTTTCGCGATTGTGGGAGAGAAAGCAGCTGTTAGTTTATCACTCAGAGACGCGGTGGACGGCTCGTAAACCGTCCCGCGGTCTTTGATTCTTTAATGGATAAACTCAGTGTGCCGGTCTCACCCGCAATGGTGGAAATGCACAACAGTCCAATGTGGTTGGACAACAACACAGCAGATCTCATTCGTGATAATTAATACCTTGAGTATTAGCCGCAATGCAATGCGGACTCGGCGGTCCGTAAACTGTACAAGCAATAACCTTGATACACAAGAATAACACACTATAATATTCTATCTCTGCCCAGACGTAAACCTCTTACTTGAATCGTATGAGGATGTAGAATGTGTGTTCATCCGTCCTTTAACTCCAACTCGGTTCCTCGAGGCTCTGGTGATGACAGGAGGCCGTTTCCTCGCTCTGTCGGCGGGCGGTACGGCTGCTGATTCTCGGCGGGTTGGCGGAGAAATCAGCGACGTCGACTTGATTGAAGATGGAAGAGAAATCTTTTATCTCTTCACTTCTGCAGGCAAACGGATGAAGATGCGGATTGCTCGGCAGTCTCCTTTGTATCCGTTAGAGTGTTCGGTGGAACACAGAGTAATTTCAACTCGTCTAGCGAGATGGAGATTCTATGGCCATAGTTTCAAGTCGGACGTTACTTCCTTGTGCCACGAGGCTACACCTGAGAGCAGCGATGAGCTGCGTCTACACACGGCGAGCAAAGTTGCTGGAAGCAAATCCCAGAAGCATCTCAGAGATATTTCTACTCCTGATGATGTCATGGTTGAGGGACGTTCTGTTGTGTGCCTCAACAAATAGGAGTTGAGAGTTCGATTCTTTAGTGAGCAAGGCTTCATGGCATTTGTTGTCTGTTTTGGACTCCCTTTGTTTGATTTTGGCGCAGTTTTTATCAGTAAGATTTATGACTTGGTATGTGGGCCTGAGTTAGGTTTTACAAAGGCCTGCCTTTGTCTTCTATCTGAATACATGTGGCCCAACAAAGTCGGCTGGTGCAGGTCCTGATGCTGCGATACCGCCTGCCTGATGGTAGCAATGAGAGCAGCCCATGGCTTGGTTGGCTGGAGTCTCTGATGATCCTCTGAGCTTTTTTCACATACCACCTAGTATATATGTCCTGGAGGGAGGGAAGCTCACCTCCGATGATGTGTCTGGCAATTTGCACCACCCTTTGCATGGCTTTGTGGTTGAGGGCAGTGCTGTTGCCGTACCAGGCAGTGATGCAGCCAGTCGGGATGCTCTCTACAGTGCTGGTGTAGAACCGTGTGAGGATGTGGTGGTTCATTCCAAACTTCCTCAGCCATCTCAGGAAGTAGAGGTGCTGGTGAGCCTTCTTCACAACGGCCTCAGTGTGGACGGACCATGTGAGTTCCTCAGTGATGTGGACACAGAGGAACTTGAAGATGCTGACTCTCTCCACCAGTGCTCCATTGATGGTGATGGGGCTGTGTTCTCTGTCTTTTCTCCTGAAGTCCACCACAAGCTCCTTGGTCTTGCTGACGTTGAAGAAGAGGTTTCTCTGTAGGCTGTTTCATCATTTTCAGTGATCAGACCTACCACCGTCATATCATCAGCAAACTTAATGATGGCATTGGAGCTATGTGTTGCCACACAGTCAAGTGTGTACAGGGAATACAGGAGTGGGCTGAGAACACAGCCCTGCGGGGCTCCAGTGTTAAGGGTCAGTGATGAGGAGATGTTGCTGCCCATACTAAACACCTGGCATCTGCTTGACAGGAAGTCCAGGATCCAGCTGCACAGCAAGCAGTTTAAGCCCAGAGCCCGGAGTTTCTCATCAAGCTTGGAGGGCACTATGGTGTTGAATGCTGAGCTGTAGTCTACAAACAGCATTCTCACATATGTGTTCCTTTTTTCCAGGTGGGAGAGAGCAGTGTGTAGTGTAGATGCAATGGCATCATCAGTGGAGCTGTTGTTGTGGTAAGCAAACTGCAGTGGGTCCAGTGAGGTAGGCAGCACAGAGCAGATGTAATCTCTGATTAGTCTCTCAAAGCATTTGCTGATGATAGGGGTCAGAGGAACAGGATGCCATTCATTTAAGCAAATGATTTTGGATTGTTTTGGTACAGGCACAATGTCGGACGTTTTAAAGCATGTGGGGACTACATGTCCATAAAACACCAGCCAGTTGGTTTGTGCATGCTCTGATGATGCATCCCAGAATGCCGTCTGGACTCACGGCTTTACGGACATTCACCCATCACAAAGATCGGGTTGCATCCGCTAAAGAGATGGACAGTGAACTAATCTCTGTAGCTTCGGCCGCGAGAGCTCTCTCCGCGAGGGTGGTGCTTGTTCCCTCTAAACGTGCATAAAAACTATTTAGCTCATCTGGGAGAGAGGCAGCGGCGGAGTTTTTATTCCCTTTGAAGTCCGTGATGATATTAATTCCCTGCCACATGCTTCTAGAGTCGGTGGTGTTGAACTGTCCTTCAATATTGTCCCTGTACTGGCGTTTGGCTGCTCTGATAGTTTTGCGGAGGGCATAACTGGCTTGTTTATGCTCCTCCGCGTTCCCAGAATTAAAAGGGGAGGTCCGCGCATTAAGTGCCGCAAGAACATCGCTATTAATCCATGGTTTCTGGTTAGGGTAGATCCATATAGTTTTGGTCAGTACAACATCCTCTATGAACTTCCTGATGAAACATGTTACGCTATCAGCATATACCTCGATGTCGTCATCAGAGGCGGACCGGAACATCTCCCAGTCCGCGCGATCAAAATAGTCTTGTAACATAGAGTCTGATTGATCTGGCCAGCACTTGATCGTTCTGAGGGCGGGTGCTTCCTGTTTCAGTTTCTGCCTGTAAGCAGGCAGAAGCAGAACGGAGGAGTGGTCCGATTTGCCAATAGGTGGGCGGGGGAGGGATTTGTAGCCATCCTTGAAGGGAGGGTAGCAATGGTCCAAAACCAGGTCCCCTCATGTGTTGAAACTGATGTGATGGTAGTATTTCAGTGCTACTGACTTGAAGTTGGCTTTGTTAAAGTCCCTGGTCACAATAAACGCGGCCTCAGGGTGCGAGGTTTCCTGCTCACTTATACTCCCATACAGTTCCTTGAGTGCCCGGTCTGTGTCGGATTGTGGTGGGATGTACACAGCAGTGATAATGACCGCTGTGAATTCCCTCGGTAGCCAGAATGGTCGACACAGAAGCATGAGTAATTCCAGATCAGGAGAGCAGAAAGACTTGACAGAATGTACATTCCTCTGATCACACCAGGATTTGTTGATCATAAAACATACACCACCACCTCTGTTTTTACCTGAGAGGTCTTTCGCTCTATCCGCTCGGTGCATGAAGAACCCCACAGTCATCTTTATGTTAAAGACTTTATCCATCCATCCATCCATCCATCCATCCATCCATGCATCCATCCATCCATCTGTCTGTCTGTCTGTCTGTGTAATTGCAGACATTTGAGACACAAACAGAGACATGCAAAGAACCGGATTTGTGTGATTACTGTAAAAACCTTTGTTATAAATGTCGTGTAAACTGCCTTCTCGCTGTGGTAGTGAGCTGTTTTTCATACATAATTTGAAATTAATAAAATGCTGATTCTTGAGATAAGGGGCAAAATGTTTTAAATCTGAGTTTTATTTTTTTATACTAATTTAATTTGAAATGGATTTAATTTGAAATGTGTCTATTTGTAGACAAATGTCTCAGCTAACGGACCATGTAAGGGAACAGGTTTTTACAAAACACTTTCTTTTTTTCCCTGAAAATTGACATTTATTCACTTCATAACTTACATCTTACTGTAAATTTGTGTCAATTCTGTCAGACACACTTAAAATCATACTATTTTAATTTGATCCATCCAACAAGAGTGTAAAGTCTTTAATTATCTAATGCTAATACAGCACGCATTTTAAAAAAAAAAATTAAATTAAATAATTAGAAAATAAGTAATGAAAGTTTACACATTTCCTGTAGATCTAACTTTTACGGTATTTTTATTGTTATGAATTTCTTGATTTTTAACATAAAGATGACTTTCTTTTATATAAGACATGTTTTGTCCCTTATCTCAAGAATCAGTGAAACGTGACATTGTCTAAAAATGTGACATAGATCTAGATTCTGCCGAGATCTGAAGCAGTGACTACCAGCTGAATTAAGTATTCAGCTTAAGTGCAAATTATACACCTTGCCCTGGAATATACACCCATAAAGCTAACAAAACCTTTAGGGTTAATACCTTAAAAAGGGTAACTAAGGGCACCTACACACTACAGTTCATGCTGCATCAGAGATTTCTGCAATTGCATTGTTTTTAATGGGCTGTCACAAGAATGGATAGGGAAAAAAACAAGGGGTTGTGAAAGTGATGCTCCAGCATGCAACTTAAGTTGTGGACATTTCAACTTTTGATGCAATGCACACTGACGTAGGTATCAGCTAACCAACAAGAATCTCAGACAGGTGGGTTCAGCTTTTTAGGAGCTACAGTATAGCTAGTTTGTAGGCACCCAACAAAACTTGTGAAAAAAAATTGCAGTAAGATTTGACTTTGATCAAATATTCAGGTTTACAAATCCCCACATTTACATAGCGTGTTGATGCTCTAATCCAAATATCAACACCTCTTGGTTGGCTAGTATGTTCCAGCAAACCCATGTGGTCACTGTCAGAATTCAGGAGACCATCTGAGGGTTCTGTTCTATGTAAAATATCCATATGACTCAGTGTTTGCCCTGTGCTTGCGGGTGTAAAATTGTGCCACCTGTCTAATAAATATACCATAAATCTTCAACTGTGTTTGTTTTAGAAAGTCACTCAAGGATACATGGGATCACATCATAGGAAACATTAAAGGATTAAACAGTATTTTAAAGATTGTACAATATATGGTCTTCTGCATGGATTAATATTGAGATGTACTGCATTACTCCCTATGTTTTATTTAAGCAAGATAGTACTGAAACACATGGCTGGTGTGGAATGCTTGCTTTTTTTTTAACTTTTGTTGAACCTCAAATTTATGCACACTTTAGAAAAGTGCAGTTCTGAGGAATTCATAACAAAATCCCACAAGTTCCAGCAAGAATCCCATAGTATAAATGGTCAACGGTTCTAAATTCTAAAGGAAAGAGTTCAACCCCTTTTGGACGGTTTTAGTTTTATATGGGAACATGGATGCTGTTTTTTCACCTTGTACCTAAAGTTAATTGTGCAGTAGTATCATGTGGAGATGCAGAGTCCAAAGGAAAATGTCAAGAATGCAAACCACTTATCAAATGATTAAAGCTTGTGGCAAATTTAGATAAAATATATGCTGCAGTAACTTGCTTAGCCTACTGTATGCATCTCCAAATACAAAAAAAAAAAAAAAAAAAAAAAAAGACCTATAATGCTAATGTTTTGTAACCTAATTGCTGCAAAAGTAATCAGCTAAATAAATACTGTGACAGATCTGTTTAGATTTATGGGTAGGGGAGAGCGGACACAAACTAACACTTTTTGGTTTTCTTAAGTTTGTATAAATGCACTTGGGGCTCAAAGTATTTGTCTTTTTTCACATTAATTTTACACATGTCTGGTACAAATATGTGGACTTGTTTCATGAATACAGTGCATATTTTTTTGCCATCTCCCTGGAAAAAGGGAAAGTGAAATGTTACAACATGCCCGTAGGCGGGACATGCTGTAACAGGCAAGGGGTACATTGTAACATGACCATTATGACAGCTTAAAATCCCCTTCTAACAACTGATCTAATAAAAGTAAATAGAAGATAAACTAAAATATTATGTCAATAAAAGTCATTTATTAACTTTGCCATACAGGGGCGGACTGGGAAGAAAATTCGACCCGGGATTTTACATAGAAACTGGCCCAAAATTGGTGGGGGATGTTGCTGTCCTTTTCTGCATATCGCTGCCCCCGGTTCTCCCAATGGCCAGTCCGCCACTGTTGTCATATATGTTTTAGCAATAAGTTTGACACTTGACAAAGACTACACAACAAAGCCACAGCATTGGCCAAAATAATGCATGGATTGATGCACACACACACACACACACACACACACACACACACACACAGACATGTATTAAGGGGAATTCTGTAAATTACATATCTGACTGCATTGAATTGCACATAGTTTGTTCTAATTGGGGCACATTATAACGCAGTGTTACAATGTGCCTCATCAGAGCAACTGGGATTTAAGCCTGGCTAGCCACTTCTACAGGGCAGACAAAAATTAAAAGACAATGCAAGATGCTAGCTAAACAGATTGTAGATTAAAAATAAAATGATACCAAGTTTGCCTCGTTTTAAATAAACACTAAAAACAGAGATGAAAATTAACTTCCCTGTGAATTTTTACTTTTGCTACTTAAAAATGAACTTTTGGCGATATCTTCCAAAGTCTTCTTAATTTTGCCGCAATTTTTTCTCTACACAGTGTTGATATGGCAACAAGTAATCAAATGAAGTTCCTCTTACCAGCATGTGTGGAAACGTTTAAACCATGTGTGATATAACTAGCCCCGTGTTAGTTTGTGCCCCGCTCTCCCCTATAGTTTAACCTTAAATTATCCCTGTGTCAGAACTAGACTAAAACGCATAAATGACGAGGACACACTCATTTAAAAAAATCTATAATTTCGCATCTTACCGAAGTCCCTTATCAAGTTAAACTGTAACTCACCCTGACAGTATTTTTTTTAAACTACTGGTCTTTTGCCAGAACTTAACCATGTTGGTCTGTATGGCCAGTCTCAATAGGCCATGATTTCCAGGTACCATCAGAAGACCTTTTCCTGAAAGTTGTGCCAAAACAGAGTGATTTTTACACTTTCCAAAAGTGAGGAAATGCTTGCTTGCATTTTCCCTCTGCATATTAATATTCATGCCATTAATGCCTAGACACATGAGATGGTGTGATGAAGTGATGACCCAATGTTCTGGCTGTGAACATGATTTACCCATTCTAATTTGTTTAAACAAATAAGTTGTGTAAAAAGTGAGTATTTAGGCATTGCCTTACAAACCTCCACACAGAAAATTTTACTTGGCAAATTAAATGTTATCTGTAATTTGAAATCACATTGATAAATTGACTCATGGCTTGTTTCTGTCTGTCAAGACCCGAGGTAAGCATTTATGGTCTTTTGTGTTGCCCTTTTATATTCCTTAATCTTTTAGATTTGATTAAATTCAACTTAATTGTCATTGTGCTGAGTACTAGGACACAGCCAATGAAATAGAGTTAGCATCTAACCAGAACTGCAGATAGTAAGACAGTATAAATATAAATGATGTTAAAGTGTGAATTGGCATTGAGGTTCAAATGTTTGTATGGTGCAAATTATCATTGAAGCCCAGAAGACATGGTAAATGGTATGGAAAATAGTCAGAATAGTAAAATGTGGACAATGGCAAGACTGTTGCATTTGAGGGCACTTCAGTTATTAGAGATTTTTTTTTATTGTCTCCATATGTTTCTGTTGTGTGCTTATTTTACATATATTACTCTAAAAAGCTCAATTTAAAACAGGCTAAAGCATGGACTGCAGCACTAACATGGTTCCAGTTCATCACCAGCTGCTTCATTATGAAATGTAAGATGGTTTAATTTATTTACATAACAAATACTACATCATTTTCATACAAATCTTTTTTTATTATTAATAGTTTTTAAAGGACTGTGATTTTAGAAAACATTGGAGGAGATGTAGTACTTGATTTAGGGTATGTGTGTTAAAAATTATATAGCTGGAGCTTTGATGTCAGCATTTAGTCTGATTTAATTACAGGAATATTATAATGAAATTAAGCACCAAAAAAACCCTGAAATTAATTAATAAGAAATAAAAAAAATACATAAAAATACACTAACTTTTTATAATCAAGAGTATAGATTGGTTAAAATAGGCATTTTGAGATGCGGTCAGAAATGACATTGAACTATGACACACAAACTTAAAAGTGAAGCTAATTTTAAATTTTGCTGTATTCACAAGCTGACTCTAAATATTGTTAAACAGTTATATTGTAATTATAGATTTGTTCTTTGGTGAAACCCAATTTCTTCATAATCCAACACAAAAATATTTGTGCACTTTTAAAGACAATACAACTTACATTAAAATTAAAATTACACTCAAAATTACATTTGATTCAATCCTATTTTCTTGTCATAAATTCTGTGTCAGATATGACAAAAACTAGAATCAGTCTATATTAACAGTGTAGTGAACAGTATTCACAGTACTTATAGTATATGACATTTTGATGTAATTTATTATGTAAATATTCATTAGTTTTTAAGTATAAATTTAACAGTTCAAAGGGCAATAAAAGGGTTTATATAAAAGATTTTAAAAATCCAAATTCTCAGAAATTACCAACTACATTAATTCAGTTCTCAGTAAATTAATTGTAGTTTCATGCATTTTAGCATGTTATGATGCAGGAACTCTGCTTTTGAATGTTCCTCAAATGTGCCATTAAAGTAGATATGCAACCAAGTGAAAACTCTTTCTGACTTTTTACAGTAATAAAATGACATCCTATATTTGGGCTTTTCACTTCCAGCTCTCTTTCTAGCATCCGTAGAGACGTTGAACTGTTCACAACCCACAACAAAGTCTCTCCTTAATGCTATTAGAGAAGAAGTTCTCAGGTACAGTGAGGCAAGACCGGTGATAAGTCTGCAAACTCCTACCAACGTCAGCGTGGACTTGACTCTCTATGGAATTTTAGGAGTTGTAAGCAATTCCATGTGTTAATTTCGAGCCTGAAAACAGTTACTTGAAATTTACAAAGGTTGTAGCATCACACTGTATATTCCAGAGACTTGCATATATTTTCTCTTTCAGGATGAAAAATTGCAGGAGTTGGAAACATATCTGTGGGTGAGGCTGGTGAGAGTCCCACTTATTAAATGAGTCATGTACTTTTAACAATATATATATATATATATATATATATATATACAGGTGCATCTCAATAAATTAGAATGTCGTGGAAAAGTTCATTTATTTCAGTAATTCAACTCAAATTGTGAAACTCGTGTATTAAATAAATTCAGTGCACACAGACTGAAGTAGTTTAAGTCTTTGGTTCTTTTAATTGTGATGATTTTGGCTCACATTTAACAAAAACCCACCAATTCGCTATCTCAAAAAATTAGAATATGGTGACATGCCAATCAGCTAATCAACTCAAAACACCTGCAAAGGTTTCCTGAGCCTTCAAAATTGTCTCTCAGTTTGGTTCACTAGGCTACACAATCATGGGGAAGACAGCTGATCTGACAGTTGTCCAGAAGACAATCATTGACACCCTTCACAAGGAGGGTAAGCCACAAACATTCATTGCCAAAGAAGCTGGCTGTTCACAGAGTGCTGTATCCAAGCATGTTAACAGAAAGTTGAGTGGAAGGAAAAAGTGTGGAAGAAAAAGCTGCACAACCAACCGAGAGAACCGCAGCCTTATGATTGTCAAGCAAAATCGATTCAAGAATTTGGGTGAACTTCACAAGGAATGGACTGAGGCTGGGGTCAAGGCATCAAGAGCCACCACACACAGACATGTCAAGGAATTTGGCTACAGTTGTCGTATTCCTCTTGTTAAGCCACTCCTGAACCACAGACAACGTCAGAGGCGTCTTACCTGGGCTAAGGAGAAGAAGAACTGGACTGTTGCCCAGTGGTCCAAAGTCCTCTTTTCAGATGAGAGCAAGTTTTGTATTTCATTTGGAAACCAAGGTCCTAGAGTCTGGAGGAAGGGTGGAGAAGCTCATAGTCCAAGTTGCTTGAAGTCCAGTGTTAAGTTTCCACAGTCTGTGATGATTTGGGGTGCAATGTCATCTGCTGGTGTTGGTCCATTGTGTTTTTTGAAAACCAAAGTCACTGCACCCGTTTACCAAGAAATTTTGGAGCACTTCATGCTTCCTTCTGCTGACCAGCTTTTTAAAGATGCTGATTTCATTTTCCAGCAGGATTTGGCACCTGCCCACACTGCCAAAAGCATCAAAAGTTGGTTAAATGACCATGGTGTTGGTGTGCTTGACTGGCCAGCAAACTCACCAGACCTGAACCCCTTAGAGAATCTATGGGGTATTGTC
Source organism: Myxocyprinus asiaticus (assembly GCF_019703515.2). Taxonomy (NCBI): domain Eukaryota; kingdom Metazoa; phylum Chordata; class Actinopteri; order Cypriniformes; family Catostomidae; genus Myxocyprinus; species Myxocyprinus asiaticus. The sequence goes on from NC_059393.1 coordinate 4,815,835, forward strand.
AAGAGGAAAATGAGAAACAAGAGACCAAAAAATGCAGATGAGCTGAAGGCCACTGTCAAAGAAACCTGGGCTTCCATACCACCTCAGCAGTGCCACAAACTGATCACCTCCATGCCACGCCGAATTGAGGCAGTAATTAAAGCAAAAGGAGCCCCTACCAAGTATTGAGTACATATACAGTAAATGAACATATTTTCCAGAAGGCCAACAATTCACTAAAAATGTTTTTTTTATTGGTCTTATGATGTATTCTAATTTTTTGAGATAGTGAATTGGTGGGTTTTTGTTAAATGTGAGCCAAAATCATCACAATTGAAAGAACCAAAGACTTAAACTACTTCAGTCTGTGCACACTGAATTTATTTAATACACGAGTTTCACAATTTGAGTTGAATTACTGAAATAAATGAACTTTTCCACGACATTCTAATTTATTGAGATGCACCTGTATATATTAACATGTCATATAAACGTTTTAATCTGATTGAAATCGTATCGATTCCTAATTTTGCAAAGTTGGACTAACAGACTTAGATTATGCGATTGTAGCTTGGCTTCATCCAGCATGTATACATGTTGATCTGATCACAATTGGTCTCTGCGTTTTTCTCATGCTCTGAAAGACGACATATATTACGGGTGTTGTATCCAATTGTGTTCCCCATCGGAATCTGTTTCCCCCTAGCCCTATAGGGTATGGGGTTATGGTTATGGTTAGGATTAGGGTATGTAGGGTAGTGTAAATTAGGGTTAGGGCAGATAGGGTACGGTAGGGTAGGGAAGGGTTAGGCTTAGGTTTGTGCATGGGGGAACGCATTCTGACAGCGGAGAATGTTACTGTCAGATACTGTTCCCCCATACAGATCTGCTGGGGGGAAATAGATCCCAGCGGGGAAACAGAGTTTGCCACAACACCAACTCTTCCTCAGGTGATGTGCTTACTTCAAATATTTGATTATGATTGTGCTATGTACTGTACACTTAAACAGATGGACGAAGATTAACTTGGCTATGCAAAAACCCACTGTAACTTGATTATAAGTACTGACGGTCTCCAGGAATACTTTAAATAGTGTGTTTAATTAGTGTTGGAATTTAACTCTACAGTCATTAATCTGTCACTGCTCTACCATTCTAAATCGTGCGTAACAGACCTCAAACAGAAGAGAGCGAGATTTCAGAAAGAAAAAAATCACAGCTGGTAGGTGTGATGAAATTGAGTTGTTTCGAGTCGTTAGAGCCAGTGATATGCCATATTCAGGCCCTTTAGGATGAATGCAGCTTAAATTAAGGAACAGTACTGATAGAATTTTTTTTTAATTTTATTTATTTTATTTATGTAGAGGTGGCAGATTGAAGGTTTGAGCTGGGATCCGGTTGAGTGTGGATCAAAGAGAATCTCTCTACCAAGAGAGAAGATGTGGTTTCCAGACATTGTCATCAATGAATTGTAAGTTGCAAAGCATTATAAGTTTAAACAGCAGTGACTTGGTGACTATGTACCCCATATAACCTTTACATTTCTACTGTAAATGGATTTCTGGCAGCACATTTTTGCAAATTGTGGAACATGTCAAAATAATGTTCTGTGGTAATCGACAATATGCCAAATAGGCTTTAGATAAAGCTTTTTTTTATAATAATAAAAAATAAATATATCCTAGTAGTACATTGCTCAAACCATTACAACACTTTTTTTTTGTATCTGAACTACTACTGCCTACTTTGCAGCATGGATGAAAACAGAGCACCGGAAACATATTACGTCTATGTTACTTCCACTGGTGAAGTGATAGATGGAATGCCAATTCATGTGATCAGCTCCTGTCGACTTGACATCTACACCTTTCCATTTGATATTCAAAACTGCACATACACTTTCAACTCTTACAAACACGACAGTGAGTGGGCTAAACTGATAGATGTATATTTCTGTTTGTCTACTTATATTTCCAAGCATTTTGTACTGGTTGTTCTCTTTCTCTACAGTTCAGGATGTTCAGCTGTTCTTCTTTAAACCGGTGGAGGATATATTCAAGCAGTCTCTTAAAGCAATGTCAACTGAAGGAGAGTGGGAGCTGATTGACATGCAGGGAGAAAAACCTGTGCAGATCTATATGGAAGGGGGATGGGATGTACTCATTTTTCATGTGTGTTGAATTTAAATACGTTTAGACCAATTTTAGATTAAATTTAGTGTTCACTTTTGGTCAACTTGCTTCACATGTCACTATGGGATACGTCTCTGCATTGTCATCCCAAACTGATCTCACTATGGAATCTGTGACAGTGGGCTGAAAATTCTTCAGCTAAAAGCGGACTATGCTTACCAAAATTCTGCAATGGTAGAAAAATGCAGAGTTGTTCCTGCCAGGCTACTCAGTCTAACATGGTTAGGATTAGGGATGGGGCAGGTTTAGGGCCTCTGCTGCCTTCCAGGAACAATTCTAGACACCTTTGCAAAATGGGCCCAAAATTCTCACCACTTCCCCCAGTAGCCGAAGCTGGAAGGGTTGTTGAATGTATGGGCAGGTGTGAGCTCCACTTTCCAGATAAAATGCTCACAGGGGGGTGCCAAAAATGAGCTGTAACATGAGTTGCTCTTTCTAAATGATGAAATACAGTAAAGAGGAATGCATGTTTAATTAACCTTATGCCATAAACCTTACCCCAACCCTAAACCTAACCATCAGTGGAGTAAAAATGAAATCTTGCAATGCAACCTCTGAATTGCGATCGTCAATGTTTAGGTGAATGTGATTACGTCCTAGTTTTCATGCAGGACCAGAACCTGTGTCTCTGAAGGTGCTGGCGCAATGTGCTAATAGTAGCACCACAGGAAAAGTTAAAACACATTTGAATTGATGCAGATATGTCTGATGGGAGTTGGCCGCTTGTCAGTATCTCCGCAGAATAGAGCTGATGTCAGGGTACAGGAAAATTTGGTTGCAACATGTCAACTTCCTGTGTGACCATGTGGGTTATCCATGAATCCTAAATTCTGGGTTTAACTCTGGATTTAATTATCCAAATTGGTAAACTACCACTTGTTAGCTGGGCAACAAGCCTGAAAAGAACAACTTTTGCACTAAGTGCAACAAGAGTCACACCTTGTGCTGTTTGCTAATGGGCTTACCAGTCTACAGGCATTGGTGAAAACAATTTTGACTTACCAGTCAACTACGATGGCATCACCAAAAATGTCATCTTGGAGGGTGAAACTTCCATCAAGGCCTTGTCTGAGAAAGTGCAGGTTCTTGATTTAAGGGATTCGCATATTATGTGTTCAGTGTGCCAGGTCATTGCCCATGCTAATGCTGCACTGTCCACTCCAGTTAACTGCATCCACTGCAGCAAGCACTTGTCAGGGGTGCTGTGTGCAGGATGTGTGTTGGGACAGTTTACAAGGTGACAACATGATAGCAGCTGTTGGTGCAGCTGAGCTTAGTCCTTCTAACGAGCTTGTGGAGGCAGTCAGTTTTGCCATGGAGGTTGAGTTCACTCAAGTATTGCCAGATCTCCATTGTGGCTTTGAATGACCTCTTGGATGAGGAGGACGGAGAAAGAAGATCCTTTTTTACACAAGCTTTCCCTGTATAGGGAAACAGTTGACACCCTGCACAACACTTCTCATTGATTGGCAATGAGACTAGGTATTGGACCCAATGGGTTTGGCTAGTGAGAGGTCCAATTTGAGTGTGATCAGTCTACCACAGAATATGATCAGTTACATTTATTTAGCTAGAGCTGGACCCACGAGATATTTTTATGAATTAAAGTGGTGGAGATTTGAATTATGTTGCCATGAGAGATGGATAATTCAGTTTCTCTTGTCTGTTCAAGACATTATCTCTTATCTTCAGGAGATGTTGGACCAGGTCAAGACAGGTGACAGGTGCTTTCCACTGGGGACCATTAGACCCAAATTACGCCACTGTGAGTGAGGCATCTCACCACAGTGCCAATTGTTCATCAATTTAGAAGAGCTTTTTGAAGAATGAAAGTCTGGGCCTGTGATGTACATAATATTCACTGTTGGTAGAGTTTTTGCAAATTTTTTCTGATGGTATATTAAAAAGAGGCAAGGCTTTTCCACTGCATTTGCAAGAGGTCTAAAAGCGTTTTTAAATTGGGTTTCATGGATAACCACACAGAGATGTGTCTTTTAGTGAAATGTGTCACTCATCTCCCTCAGAGAACCAGGGTTACATCTGTAACCTAATTTGTGTTAATGAATTAAGGAAGATCTTGATCATTATGTTCATATTTGTAAAATAACATTTGCACAAGGATTAATTCTCTCTTTCACTTTTGTGCACTAGATTGTCTTGAGACGTCGAGCTACGCTGTATGTGGTGAACCTCCTTATTCCCAGCTGCTTTCTTCTTTCAGTGGATCTGTTCAGCTTCCTACTGCCTCCCCAGAGTGTGGATCGTGCTTCCTTCAAGATGACCCTCATCCTGGGTTACACCGTGTTCCTGCTTCTAATGAATGACCTGCTGCCTGTCACAGGAAACACCTTACCTCTTCTAAGTTTGTTTTGATACCTTCTTATTCACTCATTTGATGTTACCTTTACCCTGCTGAAAAGGCCAAGTCCACTGGTCACCAGCATATGTTGTTTTGAACTTTGGATATTGGTCTTTAGCATGGCATGCTGGTTTCCCCTCCAGGCCCTCCAACAAAACTTATACTACATGGCCAAAAGTTTGTGGACACCTGAACACCACATCCTTACATATATGTGCTTTTTGGCCATTAAATTCCAAAACTATGTTTTTTAACAGGGACTTAATAACCAATCCCTTTGCTGCTATAACAGCTATCACTCTTCTGGTAAGGCTTTCCAGTAGATATTGGAACATGGCTATGGGAGTTTGCTCCCATTCAGACAAAAGCATTGTAAGGGGGTTTGAGTGAAAGGAGAACACAGGGAAGCAGATTTTCCAGGCTCAGGTAAGACTTTTAATCAGCCACTTCAGTGCTTTACAACTTCACAAACTCATCAGCTTCACAGGCACGTAGTAACTTAAACCCATCAACTTCACAAGCACGTAGCAACTTCAACTCATTAGCTTCACAAACATAACAGAATAAATGTAACAGCTTCAGGAGCACCGTGGCCTTCCTTGTGCCAGACACTCTCTCTCCTCTGCTGGTGGCGTGGCCGCTTATATGCTACTCTCACCATGCTCACTGGAATTAGAAACAGGTGTTAAACATAATCTAGCTCAGGTGCAAGCGCTCTTACTGCTTTCTCTCTCTCCGGACGGACGCTTAACCACACCCCCGCTGCCACATATCCCCAACGTGTGACTCAGGCCAGGGAGGCATCCAGCCTGTCTACCACTCCCCCCATTTCTGGAGAGGAAGTCGGCGACAGCAATCTGCACTCCCAGTCTGTGGACCACCTTGAACTTTAATGGCTGAAGAGCCAGATACCAACGGGTGATCCGCACGTTGGTATATTTCATGCGGTGGAGCCACTGGAGTGGGGCGTGAGCCGAGCAGAGGGTGAAGGCCCGCCCCAGCAGGTAGTCCCGGAGAGTGAGGACCGCCCACTTGATGGCGAGGCACTCCTTTTCCACTGTGCTGTACTTAGTCTCCCACAGCGAGAGCTTACGGATAATGTACAGCACCGGGCGGGAGAGAGAAATCGGGTGAATGTAAAAGCGGCCCCCCACTTGCATAAATGCCTGTTTATACTGCTCCATCCACTGGACCGGGTCTGGAGCTCCCTTTTTAGTGAGATCAATCAGCGGGCTGGTGATGTCTGAATAATTAGGCACGAATCTCCTATAATAGCCAGCCAGCCCCAGGAACTGTCTCACCCCCTTTTTGGTCTTGGGCCTCGGGCAGGCCGCAATCACTGCAGTCTTGTCAATTTGGGGACACACCTGCCCGTGGCCCAAGTGGAACCCCAGATACCGTACCTCCACCTGCCCAATCGCACACTTCTTGGTGTTTGCCATGAGTCCCGCCCGTCGCAGCGATCTCAGAACCGCCCTCAGATGCTGCATGTGCCGCTGCCAATCATTACTGTAAATGATGATGTCATCTAAGTATGCAGCAGTGTAAGCTGAATGCGGTCTGAGGATTCGGTCCATGAGATGCTGAAATGTAGCCAGGGCTCCAAACAAACTGAACGGAAGCATCACAAATTGGTGTAATCCGAACAGTGTGAAGAAGGCTGTTTTTTCACAGGAAATTAGTGTCAAGGGGATCTGCCAATAACCCTTTGTCAAATCTAGTGTCGAATAAAATCGAGTAGTGCCCAACTGATCGAGCAACTCATCAATGCGAGGCATTGGGTATGTGTCAAATTTAGACACTATGTTTACTTTTCTATAATCCACACAGAACCATACAGACCCATCGCTCTTAGGATCAAGAACAACTGGACAGGACCAATCGCTGTGGGATTCCTCTATTACCCCCATATCGAGCATTGCATCCAATTCTTCCCAGACAATTTTCTTTTTGTGCTCGGGCAATCGGTAGGGATGGCTATGTACCACCACCCCCGGCTCGGTCTCGATGTGGTGTTGGATGAGGTTCGTGCGACCCGGTAGAGGGGAAAATCCATCTGCAAATTCTTAATGTAGTTTGGCAACCTCTGCGAGTTGGTACGGTGAGAGGTGGTCTACGCAAGTGAGTGAAATTATTGTGTTTCGTATTCACCTCCGGCCCGAGCTCCACCCTCTCTGGAACTACCGTAGCCAGTGTCACAGGGACTGCCTCCCTCCTTAATTTCAGAAGGTTAAGGTAATAAATTTGATGTGTGCCCCCTCTATCGGTTCGCTTTACCTCATAATCAAGATCTCAAAGTGTCCTTGCCACTTGGCGAGTAATTTGGAGCTCGATGTGGGGAGTAATACGAGTACCTTATCTCCCGGTGCAAATTCCCGCAGCCGAGTTCCCCTGTCATATAGCCGGTGCTGTCGTTCTTGAGCTTGGAGCAAATTCTCCTGTGTCAGTTGCCCCAAGGTATGGAGTTTTGCTCTAAGATCAAGAACGTATTGAATTTCATTCTTACTGTTTGAAGGTCCCTCCTCCCAAGCTTCGCATATGACATCAAGCACGCCACGTGGGCACCGCTCATATAGAAGCTTGAATGGGGAAAATCCCGTGGAGGCTTGCAGGAACTCTTGTACTGTGAATAACAGGGGATCGAGCCATTTGTCCCAATTTCTAGTATCCTCGTGCACGAACTTACGAATCATATTTTTAAGGGTTTTATTAAATCGCTCCACCAGGCCATCTGTTTGTGGATGGTAAAGGCTGGTGCGAATTGACTTAATGCCCAATAATTCGTAAAGCACGCGTAGTTTTCGTGACATAAAGGTTGTGCCCTGATTGGTGAGGATTTCTTTTGGAATCCCCATCCAGGAGATTATTTTGAAGAGTGCCTCCGCAACACTATGTGCTGAGATGCTGTGTAGAGGCACTGCTTCTGGATATCGCGTTGCATAGTCCACTAGGACTAATACAAAATGATGTCCACGTGCTGACCACTCTAATGGCCCGACGAGGTCCATTCCAATTCTCTCGAAGGGGACTTCGATCAGCGGATGAGGGCGCAATGTCACTTTTGGGGTGGCCGGTGGATTCACCAGCTGACATTCGCAGCATGCCGCACACCACCTGCGGACATCGCCACCAATGCCCGGCCGATAAAAACGGGCTATTAGACGGTTCAGTGTTTTCCTTTCCCCTAGATGACCCGCCATGGGATTATAATGAGCCGCCTGGAAAACCATTTCCCGACGGCTCCGCGGTATTAAGAGCTGGGTTGTATCTTCCTTTGTTTGAGCGTCCTGTGTCACTCTATACAACCGCTCATTTATAATTGCGAAATATGGATATGAAAGTGCGACATTCGGCTGGAGTTGTTGACCATCTATCACTCTCATTTGGTCAAAGACGTGCTTGAGGGTTTCGTCTCGCGACTGCTCCAAAGGGAAATCCCCTTTGGGAAATCCTCTGAGGATGGGATGGGCTGCAGCCTCTCCCCCCTCACGTCATCCTGACGTGGAGCTGATGAAGATGGCCCCGGCTCCGCCTCCCCTGCCAGAGCATCGCACATTTCACATCTCATCACTTTTGGGCAGGACTCATCTGCACATATTCCCTTTAAAACATTTCTAAATTCAGGCCAATTAGTCCCCAAAATCAGCGTATGGGTGAGGCGGGAACTAACCGCGGCCTCCACTCTATGTTTTGTTCCCTGGAATTTAATCACAAGGGTCACCACAGTGTAGTTGAGAATATTCCCATGCACACACTTCACCCTCACCGTTTTAGTTGTGCCCAAAGCCCTGTGTTGAACCAAGCATTGGTGGATAGTGGTTTGATTACAACCTGTGTCCACCAAGGCTTGGTGAGTACCCCCCTTGACTCTTACCAGTATCCGGTACACTCCGGCCTGATCGGGGGCAGCCTGCGGAGAATCGGGGATCCAGACCACCGCTCCCAGCTCCATCACAGGGCACTGATCCTGGAAGTGCCCCGGATCCCCGCAACTCCAGCAGACCGGCCCAGGCGCCACGCCCGCACTTGCGTCAGTGGACACTTCCACCTGAGGGGGAGAGCGGCAGGGCACTGTAGTGGCTGATGGTGGTGCAAATCCCCACACACGAGGAACCGGCCTCTGCGGTGGAGCTCCTTGCCTCCGTGGGGCAGGAACTGCCCCTGGGGAGAGAGCAGAGTGAGAGAGAAGAGGGGAGGGGGAAGCGACCGGGGAACACACAGGGGGAGGGGAGAGAGAGAGGAGGGCTCTTCCACCCTTGTTTACACCGCCAAATTGTCCTCCGCAAGCTGAACAGCTTCCTCCAGTGACGCCGGGCGGTGGCACTGTACCCACTCTGCCGTCCCACTGGGCAGTCGATGGACCAACTGTTCCAGCACCACTTGATCTATCAATCCCTCGACGTCACACCTCCCTGCCAGTAGCCACTTCTGGCATGCGTCTCGGAGCCTTTGGGAGAACGTGAACGGGCGGTTGGTCTTCCCCAACTTCAGAGTTCAAAAGAGCTTGTGGTACTGCTCCAGACTCCAATCCACCCGCTGCAGGATGGCCCTTTTCAAGTCATCGTAGGCCAGGAGATTAGTCGCTGGCAGTTGTTGGGCAGCAAGCTGGGCTTCCCCGGACAGCAATGGGAGGAGCCTGGCCAGCCACTGGTCACACGGCCAGCCCCAAATCCCTGAGGTCCTCTCAAACAGGTCAATGAAGGCTTCAGAGTCGTCATCCACCCACATCTTCAGGAGCGGGGGTGGGGGCAGGGAGCTGCGGCTGTCCGGGGTCATGGCTGGGGCTTTCTCCTGGCTGAGGAGGCTCCGGATTGCATGCTGGTCCTCCGCTTGAGCCTGCAAGATTTTAAAAAAAGGCGATCCTGCTCCTGGCGGAGCTCAAGCAGGGCTTGCTGATGGTTCTGATGCAGGCTAGCGAGAGACTGGAGGATCTCACTCAGCTGGGAGGGCTCCATGGGACGTACTTCGACTTCCCGGGTTTCGGCACAGGAATGCAGGTTTTCCAGGCTCAGGTAAAACTTTTAATCAGCCAGTTCAGTGCTTTACAACTTCACAAACTCATCAGCTTCACAGGCACGTAGTAACTTAAACCCATCAACTTCACAGGCACTTAGTAACTTCAACTCATTAGCTTCACAAACATAACAGAATAAATGTAACAGCTTCAGGAGCACCGTGGCCTTCCTTGTGCCAGACTCTCTCTCTCCTCTGCTGGTGGCGTGGCTGCTTATATGCCACTCTCCCCATGCTCACTGGAATTAGAAACAGGTGTTAAACATAATCTAGCTCAGGTCCAAGCGCCCTTACCGCTTTCTCTCTCTCCGGATGGACGCTTGACCACGCCCCCGCTGCCACAAGCATCAATGTCCACATACTTTTGTGTTTATTTCTGACTGCTGGTTAATCAGTTTCACCAAGTTTCTGCTGGTCAACAGTTATTCCAGCAACAAACCAGTAAAGAAACACTAAGTTGATCTTTTCAGCAGGGTAGTTAGATGATTGTTAAACTTCAAAATATGGACATAGATATACATTTTAGAAGATGGAATAAATCTTCTTTACCTCCAACCCTATCTAATCTCTTTATTTCTTTATCTAGATGTGTTCTTTTCTTTCTGCATGGCCTTGATGGTGGCAAGTCTCCTGGAAACTATTCTCATCACTAATATCCTCTGTGGTTCCAGTAACTATCCTCCGTTACCTAAGTGGATCAGGATTCTGGTGCTGAAGTATCTTGCACGACTTGTTTGTCAGGGCAAGAAATCTTTTGATCAAAAGTTGGCCACTGAGGGTAAGACACTTTTTAAGCAGCAAAATATATTTTTGTCCATTAGGGTGCTTTCACAATAGCTTTTGGTGCAGACTTCATTCTGTTTGATGTCAGATTTGGGTTTGTTTAGTTTTAAAAGCTATTTTAAATGTTCCTCAGTGAACTGCACTGAGATCAGTTGAAAACGGTGGTCTGGGGTATCGTTTATTTGGACTCTGATTAGGTTCGCAATTTAGCCTGCCTAGTCAGCTTCTGAAACTACTTTACTTTTTTTGGCTAACATCACGAGTCCTTTTCTTCTTCAATCCCTGCCCCTACGTTTCACAATTCAATCAATTCCCATTGAGTAAAATCAAGTCCCATGCTATACTTTTTTCTCGAATATCACTTGGAAATACTGCACATAATCAAAGTGAAACAGGTTGTGAAAGCCATTTCACCTTTACTTTAATTAATTTCTGCATTTAAGTCTTGTTTCTTGTTTCTTGCCTACAGCAAACAGATCTGAGATCACTGTCTATGAGAACAGCATGACTAAAATCACAAAGAAAGAATCAATTAGTGCAAAACCACTGACTCTCCGGGAACAGTGTTTAGAGGAAATGAGGAATATGAGTAAAGATTTATTGGCTATCCGCCACCAGGTTGAAGAGCACTTCATTAATGATAACAGAACAGATGAATGGATCCTCTTTGGTCAGGTCATTGACCGTGCACTCTTTATCCTGTATTTTCTCTTTATAACTATAAGCTCTATTACAATTATTGTTCTGTGGGCACACTCCTTTAATTACGACAAAAATTATTAGTCTGTTATTCCTTGGTCTGTAAACTCTCTCACTCTCTCCAAAAGTCTGATGATATCAATAGGGCCAAGATTTTTGCTGATGTAATGCAAGGGATCTTCAACAAAATACTCTGGCTTTATCCTCTAAATGAGTTGTTTTAAGTTAAAGAGTCCCAATACTTTCAATTACTCAAACTTATAAGACATAAATCATCTTTTCATAAAATAATCTTTTGTCATAGCTTTGTTAGAGCAAGAATAGCATTTGACTTCTACCACTGTGTATTTGGTTTAAGAAAAACTAATATGATACAGTACATATGATATGAATGCAGAAAAGACCATTTAAAATATTGTTTTCTAGTGCTATACTAGTAAGAGATGGTCTCTTATTTTCTTTACAAATAAATATTTAACTCTATTGGAACAAATAGAAAATAAATTTGAAAACTTAAAATTGCCCTAAATATTATTTGTTAAGGTTATCATTAGTAATCAACAAAATACCATAATTGAGGAAATACATAAAAAAATAAAATAAAAAACACATTCAAAACAGTGTTCTTGCCTTACCCCACTTCACTATGGTAATCGGCCTATTATGTTAAACCGTGCTCATTTTTATAACCTTAATGTAACAACTTTTCTTTGTCAACATTTTAAATTAACTTCTTAAGTGTTCAGCTCTTTGCATAACGTAGTCATGTGGCACAACAAACTCCACATGGAGTCAGTGATTGTTTTTATTTCACATCTAGAGGCTGCTGTAGAACCCTCCAGCACCACTGATAAATACGGAGGAAAAAACGATTTCATTGGTCTGAGTAGAAGGTAGTCAGGGCATATAATTTTATATAGGCTGGATAAGAAAATAACATAGGATTAGTGCCCGGGCATGTTAACTGCACCTTTAAATGTATAAGGAAGATTTTTCATAAGCACCTATTAAACATGTAAATGTAAGGTATTATGAATTATGTCAAGATGGTCTCTATAAGAAAAAAAGAATCCTGATGTACAAAACAACCTGATGTACAAAACAACTTAACAATTTGATGAAAAAGACTATTTACTTGCTGGCCCATTTTAGTGAACACCCATCAGATAAAATGGGTCATTATGTTTTTGATGGGCCACTTTATAAACTAACTTATATGAGATATTTTGATGGTTCCTTTAAATAAAACTGCTCAAATGATATTGAAAGAATCCAATATTATTAACAATTGTCATTTGTGAAGACTAATTAAACTATGTAACACAGTTTTTGTTCCTGGGTAGTAAGTGTTATTTCCTAATTGCTTATGCCTCAAAACTATATTTTGGCTATTAAAAAAGCTATTAAAAGGCTATTATTCCCCACAAACTTTGCTTTTGTGACCAGGACAGTGATATTTTGAAATTTACCTATTTCCAATGAGAAAATGGGTGAATTTGTGACTTTTCGTTCACATAAAGTCAGAAGAAAACAACATATGAATCCAAATTAACATGTATTTATACTAAAGTAATACAAAAATGACTACAAAAGATTTAGAAGTGAGTAGTTTTTCGAGATTTATGATTATACTGTAAATCACTTTCACGAATCAGCCCCCAAATGTACTCATCATACTTCAAGGCATCCAGCAAGGTCTTGATTCTGTTGTAATCCTCTTTGAGGTGCACCGAGTGAGCCAGGGGAAGAGACGGGTACTTGTTACCATTATGGAGCAGCACGGCTTTGAGGCTCCTGGATGAGCTGTCAATGAAGAGGTGCCACTCATTCTGGTTACAGGCGATTCCGATTGCCTCGAACAGACTGGTCACATTGTGGCAGAAGCAGAGCCCATGTTGATGGGTGAAGAAGCTGGAAAAAGGCTGGTGATGCTTCGTCTGATCTGCGACTTGTACACTTTCATCCAACAAGTTCCACTGCTTGAGCCTAGACGTCAAAAGCTTGGCATTGGACTTGGTGAGACCAAGATCTCTAATCATGTCATTGAGGTCTTTTTGTTGGGGTAGTATGGGTTTCTCTCCTCAGCTCCACCTCAGAAATTGTCATCTGGATCTACAATGTCTTCCTTGCTCTCTGACTTGCTGCTCTCTTCTAAAGACGGCTGCTCTCTCTCCGGAGTAGTGAGTACGGGGAGCTCATGGCAGTGTGGCACCATGGCGATGGATGAAGGAAGGTCCGGATACGTGATAGCAGGTGCATTCTTGCCAGTCTGACATTTGGAAGGGTCCACCATGCAGAAGTAGCAGTTGCTTGAGTGGTCAGTGGTTTCCTGCTAAATTCTTGGGATAGCGAACTTCATGGCTCTCTTTTCCCCTCTGTACCATCCTACAAAAATACATTTATTTCACCCATGACTAATGTGTAAGAGATTCTCGCAACATTTTTCATATATTTCAATAACATTGAAAATTGTAAAACATTTTAAAATTAAAAACTTTTACAATTTTAAAAATTACCACATTTTATAACATACAATTCTGATCAACAATCGTCCATCTTACCTTCCAGAGTTTTTTTGCAGTACTCGCATGTGAAATGAGGTGCCCAGGGTTTGTCTTGATCCCTGACAGGCATGCCGAAATATGCCTTGTATAGGCCTCACACATCTTAGCAGATGCTTCTGCGGAGTATTTTTTCGCTCTTATCTTGATAAATTGGCCGCAGACATAGCAAAATGCATCTGCCGGATGCTTGCAGCCTCTTTATGCCATCTCAGAAAAATGCAGATATGTATCCACTTAGGCAGCTGGAACTAAACTGAACTGGTGGGCTTAAGGCCCCTGTATTTAAGCTACTATTTATATTACTGGAAAGTTCTAGAAAGTTCTAGAAGTTACTCCAAGTTTACTCAGCACTGAATCTATTTGGAATGTTCTGGAAAATAGGTAAGTTTCAAAATGTCACTGTGCTGGTCACAAAAGCAAAGTTTGTACTTTTGAGACATAAGCAATTAGGAAATAACACTTACTACCCAGGAACCCCCCAAAAAATTAAATAATTTGTTACAAGGTGTTATCAGCCATGTTGATGCTATAAATTCTTTACGGAATAATACAGAACCATTTGGTCTCTCTCTCTCTCTCTCTCTCTCTCTCACTCACACACACACACACACACACACACACACACACACACACACACACACACACACACACACAATAAGAGTTTCTTACAGAATGGTAACAAAAAGTTGAGTGAGTTTTTGTAAGGGAAGTTGCCTTTTAAAGTTATATCCTTGTTAATGTTATATACTGTATATTGTTCTTATTCTAACAACTACAAATCCCCCTCAAATTCTCTACTCCCCCACTACCTCCCTCATTACTCACATTCTAATACATGTATTTGTAATGCCATTATAAATGTGTTGTATTGCAATGTTATTAAATAAATTAGAAAATATAAATAAATTAAAAGAGCACATTTCTTTGTTCAAAATGATAGCTTTGCTACCCAGATTATCTGACCCATTAAACCTGAATTTATAAACTGAGCTTTTCAAGTAAATGAAAAAGTTATTTCATTTAAATGCATTATGTTACCGAGCTGGTACCCAACAACGTTTCTCAGTAACGAAGGGGGTTCTGGGCATACTCTGCCCAAGGAAGGAATTGGGCCCAGTCACCCTAGTAGTCATGACAACAGCTTTGAAGGAATCAACCCAGTTCCTGATTCACCTGCTCCACCTGCCCATTAGGGTGTTGTCTAGATGTGAGACTAAACGTGACACCCAGCTTTTCCATAATGATTTCCACAACCAGGAGCACAGCGGGGTGTCTTGGATGCATCACAGATAGAACAGGAGGTGACGTACCTCATAATATCGTGAATCAAGGTGGGCCAGAAAAATGTGTCAGTTAACATCTGTTTTTTGTAGGTAATACATGGGTGTCCGGTGCCCAATGAAGTTTGAGCCCAGGAAAGTAACTGATCTCTTAGTCTCGCTGGAACGTACATTAGATACGCCCTTAAGGGCATAGAGATGGAGGAGGATCTTCCACCTGGGCTTGCTGTATCTCCCTCTCTATATCCCATAGAATCAGTGCCACAATATGAGAGGGACGGATTATGGTCTCTGGATCTGGGGAAGTCCCTCCACATCATAAATGCGGGCATCAGCCTTTACATTCTTGGAACCTGGGAGATAAGACATGGTAAAGACAAAGCATAAGAAGAAAAGGGCCCACCTGGCTTATGGTACAGCCGTTTGGCTGTTCAGATATATTCCAGGTTCTGATGGTTAGTACAAGGTTAGCACTTGCGCTCCCTCCAGGAAGTTTCTCTACTCCTCCAATGCCAATTTTACTGCCAGGAGTTTACAATCACCGACATCATATTTCCTCTCAGCTGCAGAAATTTTCCTGGAAAAATAGGCACATGGAAACAACTTCTGGGGAGTGCCTCGCCTTTGTGACAGAACTGCTCCCACTCCAACCTCAGAAGCATCCACCTCTACTACAAAAGGCAGAGTGGGATCTGGATATTTCAGCAAACATGCGGAGGTGAAACTTTCCTTCAATTTACAAAAGCCTGAAGCGCCGTTGTTGTTCCAGATCAGCCTCCCTTGAGAAGTAATGTGAGAGGTGCAGCCACAGCACTAAACCCCCGGATAAAGCAGCAGTAAACCACAGAAAATGCTGTAGATCCTTGATAGTCTTGGGTTCTGGTCAAGAACTGACAGATTCCACATTCTGACTCCATTTGGGCCAATCATATAACCTAGGAATGAGATAGTGGACTGATGAAACAAACACTTCTCTGCTTTAACAAACAAATGGTTTTGCAAAAGCCGAGTCAAGACTTCCCGAACATACTTAATGTGCTCTTCTAGGGACCTGGAGTGGATAAGGATGTAATCAATATAAACAAACACTTAGGGCCCCAGCATGTCATGAAACAAGTCATTGACAAAAGCCTTAAAGACAGATTTTGTGCATTTACTAATTCATACGTCCTAACCAAGTACTTTTAATAGCCAGAGGTGTACTGAAGGCAGTCTTCCACTCATCTCCCTGTCAAATTCTGATTAAGTTTGAAAATCAAGCACTTCAAAAATCAAGCTTAGTAAAGAATCTAGAGCCTCTGCGTTGCTTAGTGGCTACATGCTCCAGAGGGTGAGGATAGCAGTACTTGATGGTAACAGCATTGAGACTTCTGTAATCGATACAGGGACGACCCCACAGTGATGGCAATAGATTCCGTGATTTGAGTCACTGTACCATATTCTACTGGCTTGCCATCCTGGGTGTGAACCGAGTAGGAAATATGTGCCAATTCAGAGGGATTTTTAATAAGCTGGCAAAACCCTCATCAATATAGTTCCCTTCTGATCCAGAGTCGACGAGAGTTATGGAGAGAAGAGATGATTCATTGCAGTGGAGTGTGATTGGAACCAAGAATGGTTTGATAGATAAGAGGAGGAAGGGATACTCACCCCAGGTGTGTGAAATACAGGCTCCTTGGTTAGCTTTTTCTGGGTCTTAATTAGAGCAAGGCAATGCTCCAGTTGGTGGTCCAATGCTCCACAGTATCGGCACAGCCCTTGCTGAATTCTGCGATGTCGTTCAGCAGCAGAAAGAGGAAGATGAGTGAAACCCACATCAATAGGCTCAACTTCAGACTGAGTAGATGCTACCTGGGGGATAGGTGAACATATGCAATGTTCACAGAGAAGGTTTTCTAATCGAATAGCCATGGTGATGAGAGCATTAAGAGTCAGATTATCATCTCTGCATGCCAGTTCAGTCTGAACCTCTCACGAAGCCCTCACTGGAAAAGGGTACACAATGCTAACTCATTCCATCCACTGGAAGCAGCTATAGTATGAAAAGTTAGCCATAACTGGCAGTGGTATGAGAACCCTTCAGAAGCCTAAGACATTCACCCCCCTCTTTACCCTCTGGATGGTGCATGACCAAACACTGTCTAAAAATAAGTTATGAAGCAAGAGTAGGAACTTGTCTCTTCACCTCTTAACTCCCACACTGCTGTAGCTCACTCCAATGCAAGTCCAGTCAAAAAATAAATTATTGTAGCTATCTTGGAGGAGTCTGAAATTGGAGCCCCAGTTTGCTGGGCAAAGTAAGGATAACATTGCAAAAGGAATCCTCGACACTTTGACGGAGTACCATCATATCGCTCTGGGAGAGTAAGCCTTGCCTTAGGATAGGGTGAGAGAACCAGATGAGAAATAGGTGGGAATCTACTTAGAACCTCCCCCATGGTAGAGATCAGCTCTGTAAGCTGGCGGTGATGCTCACCCAGAAAACGGCCTTGGTCACTCATTGCTTTGTGGAAATCAAATTCACTTGCTGCATTCTCCAGTGGTTTAGCATATTGTAATCAATCCTCCATACTACAGAATGCAGGTCCAAGGTTTATTTGAGTGTTGGTAGTGTTTACACAAGTAAAAAAAAAAAAAAAAAGCAAGGCACTCAACACATGCTGAATATTCGAATCATCAAATAATAAAACAGCACATCAGCAGCATGCATACATTTAATGCTACCCAAAGACCTGAATGAAACTGAGGAGATTTACAGAGGTGTTATCTACCTTCCTGATTATCAGAATTCAGCTGCTAAAGATTCTGCAGGGGCTATGCTACTAATTAGTAACTAAGTGACCATGACCACTGAGGGGTAGAGGCTGAAGGAAGTGGAGATCACAATAATTATGACGTTTATGGAAAAAAATGCTATGGGTTGCGATATCAGGGGGCTCAAACATCCAAAAGGTGCCCCTGTATTAGGTCTGTAAACTCTTTTATAATACACTAAACTGCAAAAATATAGTATATTCCACTATTTATACCAGGGTGAAAATAGCATCTGCCTTATCTTAATATGGTAATTTAATTATTCCTTATTGGAATTTCATGATATTGATATTGCACTACTTCTGATGAAGTTATACCTCTGCTAATAGATTACAATTGATAGTTTTTGCATTTTAAAAATAATGTTCTGGGTTCAACATTCTTTTTAAAATGAGTTAAGCTCAATTGACAGTATTTGTAAGTTACGCTCATTTGTGAGTTAAGCTTAATGAGTTAAGCTCAACTGATAGCATTTGTGGCATAATGTTGATTACCACAAAAAATTATTACGACTCATCCCTTTAAAAAATAAGAAAGACGCAAAACTCATTCTTCAAACAATTGCAATGAAACATGTCCTTGCATTATTCCACCACAAGACGGCACTTAATGTCTAATGCACACATTAGAATGTTGACTTGTTAAAGATCAAAATCTAAATCAAATGTTGTTTATAATGTTAAGTGTAAAGCTACAGTATGGTGAAATATCTATCAACATACATAAACAGAACTATGGTATATGCCATTTACATTCCATTTTCACATAACTAAAACTAAATAAAATACATGTTTAATAATAATAATAATGTTTTAAATCAAACTCAATTTCAAGTTACAAACAGGTTGGCAGTAGAAATGTTTCAAATTGCATACACCTACGCTACTGTATACATCTCCCGTCCCCTTGCCAAATAAGAATGAAAAAGTAAATATGGGAAACATTTTATTTATAACATTTTATTCATTTCAGCGCAACAGAGAGCCAAGGCTTTTTGACAAACAAATTTTCGTCATACAATACATACAATGTCTCATCACCTACTCTTGTCTTTTGATTGCCAAACTATTTGTATGTCTGGCTTGTCAGGACCAAGTTGTTTGATGGGCAATTTGTCTTGAATTTGCAATAGAACTGACATGCTGTTTCACACACATCCATCGATAGCGCTCGCCATGTTTGCAATCCGTCACACTGCTGGCGCGCACTAACACTAAAGTTATCTTTGGTTTGGCTTGACGTTTATGGGCAGATTAATTTCTGCCCCAATGCGTCTCAATGAGGGCTCGTTGCAGTACCATATTTGACTATAGATTTCCATTGGAAAAATGAGAGGTGCTGTGGAGTTTGGGAGGGCAGCAGATTCTATGCCCCCACATGCTTAGATCTACAATGCCTGGCCAAAAAAAATTGATTTTTTTGAATTGGATTTAAATAAGCAGATACTTAAGAGCCTATGAATGGATCATTATTGCAGTGATTAATATGTTTCAGCTGGCAACAATTCTTTTAACCCTAACTGATGCAGCTTCTCATTTCTTAAACAGCCATGTCAGAAGATGTATCCCATGGTCGTGGAAAAGATGTTAAGTGTTTAAAAGGGGCAAATTATTGGCCTGCATCAAGCATAGAAAACAACTAATGAGATTGCTGAAATCACTGGAAATGGGTTAAAACCTGTCCAACACATTATTAAAACCTGGAAGGATAGTGGTGAACTGTCAGCTTCACGGAAGAAATGTGGTTCTTGAACAAAATCTTGAATGATTGTGATCGGAGATCATTAAAACGCTTGGTGAAGTCACTTCGAAAAAATCAACAGTAGAACTCATGGTTATGTTTAATAGTGAAAGTAAGAGAACTTACAGGATTGGGACTAAACAGCTGTGTTGCCACAAGAAAGCCACTTATTAGTGAGGCTAATCAGAAAAAACGACTTCAGTTTGCTAGGGAGCATAAAGATTGGACTGTGGAGAAATGGAAAAAGGTCATGTGGTCTGATATGTCCAGATTTACCCTATTCCAAAGCGATGGGCACGTCAGGGTAAGAAGGGAAGCACATGAAGTGATGCACCTGTCATTCATAGTGCCCACTGTACATGCCTCTGTGTTATGATCTGGGGTTGCTTCAATTGGTAAGGTCTAGGCTCAGCAGTAAAATGAAGTCAGCTGACTACTTGAATGTACTGAATAACCAGATTATCCCATCAATGGATTTTTTCTTCCCTGATGGCATGGGTATATTTTAGGATGACAGAAAGAATGGTTCAAAGAGCATGAGATATCATTTTCACACATAAATTGGCCACAACAGAGTTCTGACCTTAACCTCGTTGACAGTCTTTGGGATGTGCTGGAGAAGACTTTACGGAATGGTTCGACACTCCTGTCATCAATACAAGATCTCAGCCAAAAATTACTGCAACTCTGGACAGAAATAAATGTTGTGACGTTGCATAAGGTTGTCGAAACAATGCCACGACGAATGCACACTGAAATCAAAGCTAAAGGTGGTCCAACGAAATATTAGAGTATGCAACTTTTATTTTGGCCAGGCAGTGTATATCAAACAAAGAAGTGTTACGGGGGTTTCAGCTAAATTACAATTTAAAAATAGAATAAAAACGTATTCTAGGCCTGCTTTTAAATACTGGCCCTGTTTGTGGCAAATGGTATTTTTTATTTGTTTTATTTATTCATTTATTTATTTTGGCAAGTCCAAATGCTGGCATGAGGCATTTTCATTATAAACTTTCTCTTGAATGAAGAAATGAGACATAAGCTTAACTTGCACCATTCTTGCATCCTTTGTTTTGTTATCAGACTGCTCGACTTCTCACTATGTCCTCGCTGTTGTTGATTTCAAGTTGCTTCATTGTCTGACCACACATCATACACCCCATTAACCCAATATCTCACTAAAACAAAAGTCCTCTAACAATAGATTAAAAGTGTATTTTGGCAGAAACTTCACAGTTAGCTTAGCTAGCTTTATTTCATTGGAAATAAATGTCTTGTTTGATTTGAGCTTGAACTCTGAACCCTAACAATGCACATATTATACAGTATATGTACAGTATACATACAATATATAACTTTCTGTAACTTCTGTCATCATATGGACACTTTTCTGTATGCTCTTACTGTTTTATCTTTTCTGCCCTCTAGTGGACAAGAAGTGTTAATGGTTTCACATTATTAACAGTTGTGAGAACACAAGGGGTGTTGTGCCGAAATTTGACTCCCCGCCAGATTTTGACTCCCCGCTACCTGATTGGTCCTTATCCCTAAAGCCTATCCCTACAACCACCCCTAACCTTAACCATAGTAGGGAGTCATTGGTCCCTATCCTTAAAGCCCACCCCTAAACATAAGGATACTAGGGAATCAAATTTCGGCACTACAGTGGCATGCAATTTTGTCCCAAAGTTCAATTTAACATGAGGTATTACAAATTCAATTAAAGAAATCAGTTAAATGACTTTCTTTTTTTTTTAAACAATTGTGGACATTTATGGACATTTACAACTAATTAATGTTAAAAGGGTTTGGTATGTAGATTATGAAAATTATGTATTATTACCATACAATATATTTGTCTATCCACTCAAATCTAAAAAGCATTGGATAAATTCACACATTTAAAAGCTTTCTGTTAGTTCTTATCTTGATACTCATCAGTATATATATATCATTTAAAGCTATTTATTTTTTTATACAGCCATCAAAACTTGAAATGTATGATGTCTTTATATGAATTTTGGTGCTGCACATATGACCCCATATCTCTGTTATTTATGTCTATTTAAAAAAAAAAAAAAAAAAACAATTGTACATGTTTGAGATACAGTACATGCCATTATATCAAACACAGTTGAAAGCTATTTGGCTTGTTAAATGAAGCTTAACATTGTATTTGTGTTTGTTTTTGAGTTGCCACAGTATGCAATAGTTTGGCATGTCTTAAGGTCAATATTAGGTCAAAAATGGCAAAAAAAGAGAAACATCTTTCTCTAGAAACTCATCAGTCAATCATTGTTTTGAGTAATGAAGGCTATACAATGCTTGAAATTGCCAAAAAAAACTGAAGATTTCATACAAAGGTGTACACTACAGTCTTCAAAGACAAAGGACAACTGGCTCTAACAAGGACAGAAAGAGATGTGGAAGACCAGATGTACAACTAAACAAGAGGATAAGTACATCAGAGTCTCTAGTTTGAGAAATAGACGCCTCACATGTCCTCAGCTGACAGCTTCATTGAATTCTACCCGCTCAACACCAGTTTCATGTACAACAGTAAAGAGAAGACTCAGGGGTGCAGGCCTTATGGGAAGAATTGCAAAGAAAAAGCCACTTTTGAAACAGAAAAACAAAAAGAAAAGGTTAGAGTGGGCAAAGAAACATTGGACAACAGATAATTGGAAAAGAGTGTTATGGATCTTAACCCCATTGAGCTTTTGTGGGATCAGCTAGACTGTAAGATGCGTGAGAAGTGCCCAACAAGACACATACTGACAGCTAGAATGCCAAGGATCTGCAAAACTGTCATTGCTTCACATGGAGGATTGTTTGATAATCAAATTGTAATAGTAATTTTTCACGTTATTAATGTCTTGACTATACATTGTGATCAGTTGAATGCCACTTTGGTGAATAAAAGTACCATTTTCTTTCCATAAGAGCAAAATCTGTACATTACTCCAAACTTTTGGCCGCCAGTGTGTATATATATCTACATATACATACAGTGGATATAAAAAGTTTACACACCCCTGTTAAAACAGCAGGTTTTTGTGATATAAAAAATTAAACAAAGATAAATCATATCAGAATTTTTGCACCTTTAATGTAAAATTACAACCTATGCAATGCCACTGAAAACCAAAGTGACACATTTCAGAGAAAAAATAAAAAACTTAAATAACTTAACTGCATAAGAGTGCACACCCTTTTATAACTGGGTATGTGGCTGTGTTCAGAATCAACCAATCATCAAGCTCATGTGAAATAGTACACACCTGTGTACTATAAATCTCCAATAAATCTCAGCTGTTCTTTTAGGATTTTTTGTAGTAATCTTCTTGGTTGCATGCTACTACAAGAGCCATGGGCCACAAAGAGCTTACAAAGCATCATCGGGATCTCATTGTTGAAAGGTATCCCTCAGGTGAGGGCTACAAAAAATTTTCCAAGGCATTAGATATACCATGGACACAGTGAAGACAATCATCAACAAGTGGAGAAAGTATGGCACAACAGTGACATTATCAAGAACAGGACATTCCTCCAAAATTGATGAGAAGACAAAGAAATAACTGGTCAGGGAGGCTGTCAAGAGGCCTACAGCAACATTAAAGGAGCTGCAGCTCTTTCTAGCAAGTACTGGTTGCTCCCTACATGTGAAAACTATCTACCGTATTCTTCATCTGTCTGGGCTATGGGGCAGTGTGGCAAGACGAAAGCCTTTTCTGAAAAAAAAAAAAAAAAAAACGTCCATGCCGCAAAAACCTATATCTAGTCTCCCAAAACCATGTGGAAAAATTTGTTATGGTCTGATGAGACCAAGATTGAACTTTTTGCCCAAAATTGTAAAAGGTATGTTTGGCGCAAAAACAACACAGCACATCAGCAAAAGAACACCATACCCACGGTGAAGCATGGTGGCAGCATCATGCTTTGGGGCTGCTTTTCTTCAGCTGGAACTGGGGCTTTAGTGAAGGTGGGGGGAATAATGAATAGCTCCAAGTACCAGTCAGTTTTGGCACAGAACCTTCTGGTGTCTGCTAGAAAGCTGAAAATGAAGAGATCTTTCACCTTTCAGCATGGCAATGATCCAAAGCACAATTCAAATTAACAAAAGAATGGCTTCAGCAAAATAAGATTAATGTTTTGGAATGGCCCAGCCAGAGCCCAGACCTGAATTCTATAGAAAATCTGTGGGGGCACCTGAAGAGGGCCGTACACAGGAGATGCCCTCGCAATTTGACAGATCTGGAAGGTTTTTGCGAAGAAGAGCGAGAAAATATTCCCAAGTCAAGTTGTGCCAAGCTAAAATACTCTTATCCAAACAGACTGAGTGCTGCAATAAAATCAAAGGGTGCTTCAACTAAGTATTAGTTCAGGGATGTGCACACTTATGCAGTTAGGTTATTCTAAGTTTTTTATTCTCTGAAACGTGTCACTTTGGTTTTCAGTGGCATTGCATAGGTTGTAATTTTTACATTAAATGTGCAAACATTCTGATATTATTTATCTTTGTTTAATTTATTTCACAAAAACCTGCTGTTTTAACAGAGGTGTGTAAACTTTTTATATCCACTGTATGTACATATACATACACAGATGAAAGTAATTAAAATATAAAATAATATGGGATGAGTAAATAGGCTAAGTTTAAAGAAATTAATTTTAAATTAATTATTTTATGTTTGAGATATTGTAACATTTACTGGAACTGGCAATGATGACAATGAAGAAGATGACGTGAAGATTAAGAACCCAAGTGCAGTTTATTAAAAAACGTGAACCAAAAAACCCTAACTAGAAATGTTAAATACAAAACATGAACATGGACTAAACTAGACTAGACTTGACTATGGCTTACCAAACACATTCATCACATTCAATACTTGACCACTACACAATGGAAACATGAGGGCTTAAATACAAGACATGGGAGAACATAAACCAACGAACAAACAGAACTGATAACAAGATAATTAAACAATAAACCAATGAAAACATGACACATGAACATGGAGGGAAAACAGAAATCACATGACAAGGGAAACAGGAACACATGACATGAAACAGGAACTAGAATTTCAAAATAAAAGACATGAATCAACAGAATACACGACATATCCCCACCACTAAGGGGTGGCTCCTGACACCCCAACACAAACAAAACATGACGTAAATTCAAAGTTCTGTAGGGAGCTGTGGGGGGGGTGTCTTGAGGTGTGGGGCGTAGCATGGTGAGAAAGGGCGAGGGGCATGGGACCAAGGCAAAGTCCGTGGGGGGTGGAGCCATGAGAGGCTCGAGGGGCGGAGCCATGGAAGGCGGAGCCGTGAGAGGCTCGAGGGGCAGAGCCATGGAACTTGGTGCCCGGAGAGTAGCCGAAGACTCAAAGGGCCAGGGTGGAGCCGAAGGCAGGGAGGACCAAGGCGATGCTGGAGGCTCGGAGGAGCAAGGCGGAGCTGAGGGATCGGAAGACTGAGGTGGAGCCGGTGGGACTGAGGACCAAGGTGGAGCCGTAGGGAAGGAGGTCCCTGGTGAAGCTGACAGATCGGAGGGACGAGGCGCAGCCAGAGGATCAGAGAGCCAAAGCGGAGCCAGGTGACCGACAGACCAAGGAGGAGCCAGAGGGATGAGGGACCCCGGCACAGCCGACAGGCTGAAGGACCGTAGTGGAGCCGAGGGAATGCCGAGCTGAGGCAATGTCGAGGGACCGACAGGCCATAGGCAAAGTCCAGGGCTCAGAGGGTCCAGGAGGGGTCGGAGGGCCGAAAGTTCCCCTTGCCTGCTCAGGAGAACTAAGGGTGGGTATAAGGGTGGGAACCATCTCCAGGTCCCACTGCTCAGGTGTGGCTGTGACATGGCATGGAGCAGGCTGAGGCGTTGCTGTGACGTGGCATGGAGCAGGCTGAGACGTTGCTGTGACGTGGCACTCTGGCTCGGCGGCGGCCATGACGTGGCACTCTGGCTCGGCGGCGGCCATGACGTGGCACTCTGGCTCGGCGGCGGCCATGACGTGGCACTCTGGCTCGGCATCCGCCTCCCCTACAGTGAACGGGGAACCAATGAACCGTAGGGCGAGGTCAATATATTGAGCCAGGCTGAGGGAACTGCGACCACCAGGCATCAAAAAAAGAAATGGACTCATTTAGTCCAAATCTAAAACAGTCTTTGAGGGCAACCTCATTAAAGTCTACCTGGCTGGCTAGACCGCAGAAGTCCTCAACATAGTCCTCCAGGGGACGATTCCCCTGACGTAGGCGCAGAAGTAAAACCGCTGGGTTCATGGTTGGTCAAGTATTCTGTAACGTATACTGGAACTGGCAATGATGACAATGACGAAGATGATGTGAAGATGAAGAACCCAAGTGCAGTTTATTAACAAACGTGAACCAAAAAACCCTAACTAGAAACGTTAAATACAAAACATGGACTTTGACCTTGACTAGACTAGACTAGACTAGACTAGACTAGACTAGACTAGACTAGACTAGACTAGACTAGACTAGACTATGGCTTACCAAACACATTCATCACATTCAATACCACTACACAATGGAAACATGAGGGCTTAAATACAAGACATGGGAGAACATAAACCAATGAACAAACAGAACTGATAACAAGATAATTAAACAATAAACCAATGAAAACATGACACATGAACATGGAGGGAAAACAGAAATCACAATAGAATTTCAAAATAAAAGACATGAATCAACAGAATACACAAGACAGATATATACTGTGTGTGTGTGTGTATATATATATATATATTAGCCACAATACATAAACAATATTCGTGTAAACACGATTTCAGTGTGATAAAATCACTTACTAACCTTTTCTGTGTGAAGTTATAGCCAATTTTACAACTTTGTTGCCATGATGATGTAATGTCAACAAACCCTAAAATATCTGTAAAAATGATGATTAAAACAACTTTAGAGCTCAAATAATAAATTACTTTTAACAGACGAATTAATGTAAGTGCTTTTATAAAATTATAAGCTTCACCTTTTTGCCTTTAAAGGGATAGTTCACCCAAAAGTTCTCTCATTATTTACTTACCCTCATGATATGCCAGGTGTGTATTACTGTTTTTCTTAACCAGAATACAACTGGAGAAAAACATCTCGGCTCAGTATGTCCTTAAAATGTAAGTGAATGGAGATTTCTCTTTTGAAGCACCAAAGATCACAGACAGTCAGGATAAACATCATCGCTACGACTCCAGCGGTTAAATTAATGTCTTCTAAAATGACACGATCACTTTTGGTGCAAAAAAGATAAATATTTAAGTACTTTTTTAACTCTAAATCATGCCTCCGGTCGGCAGCAGTATGCACGTGATGTAATCGCATTGGCATTAAAACACGTGTGAACTGACACACGTGCATCACAGCCAGAAGAGAAGCGCTGTTTACAAGTGAGTAGGAGGAACGCTGTACAGTAGCTTGGTTAGTTTTGGTTTAGATGTATCTGTATGTATCTGTTTCTGTACTCACAATGGTGCATTTGTGTGCTCATCCTGGATGTCTCAACTGAGTGGAGAATGTGAGATTACCTGATTACGTGATTATCCATGGCAATGCGAATACGTCACACGAGAGACCGCTTGGACTCCACCCTCTCTTGAAGCACTGGACTATAGTTAAAAAGTACTTACATATTGATCTTTTTTGCACCAAAAGTGATCGTATCAATTTAGAAGACAAACGCTGTTGATTGAGCTTAACTTGTATTGAACCCAGAATATTCCTTTTTAATAATAATAATAATAATAATAATAATAATACAAACTTCCAATGGCTTGCTGTTTTGTTTTTTGTTTTTATTTTTATTGTCATAACACAACACAACAGGCAAGGGTGCTAAGTCCTCATAGAAAAACAGTTCTTATTGCTTTCAAGTTTTTTAGAAAGTTCAATAGACACAAAAGAAATGATCATTTAATATTTGAACCTCAAAAAGAGCTGTTTGCTTTTGGAGAATTTGCATTTATGAATATGGTATTTTGCTAACAGAAAAAATAAGGTTTAAGATAAAAGCATCATTTCTTTTTTCACATTTGTGAAACCAAAGATTTCTCTAAGTAAATACAAAATTGGGATTTAACACTTAATGAAATCAGGAATGTCACACCAAAATTTCACTGTATAAGTACATTTCCAAATCAGATGCAAAGACATTTCAGGCTTCTCTAAACAAAAATGACAATTTGCACTTATCTGGATAAAATCTATGAATCAGCTTAAATGTTATTTCTTTCACTTTCTTAGTTACAAGATATTTGTGAGGTAAAGACCATACTTTCTATCAAGGAAGAATATTGCTTGTAATACCATTCCAATAAGGAAACACATAAGGAATAGAAAATGGTTCCTTCTGAAACAAATCTCTGATTTTCTTATTTTTTTGATTTAGAAGAAAAGCACCATTTACCTACAAATGTTTCACACAGATCCACTGAGTGAGAAGAGAGAGTCACAGGACAAAACCCTTTGAAAAGCATAACACTCCTTGTGGAACTGCATCAGCCACAATGGCAAATTCTTTTGGAGTTACAAGAGTTCCATGCTTTGATACAAATTCAGAGTAATTACAAATTGATCCATTTTGATTGAAAAGTTGAGATCCAAAAAGAATAAAATTTTTCAAACAGCTATGAAAGAAAAAAGGTGTGTGTTTATACAATAGGTCCCTATTGTTCCAAAAGGGGTATGTGTGAGTTGTAAAATTTTGTAAAAAAAAAAAAAAAAAGAAGAAGAGAGACCAGGCCAATAACATTTCCTAATGAAAGAGGGACAATTTGACAGGGATTTTCATTGTTATAATTGCAAATTAATAAAAAGTCTCAAACCACCTAGTTTGGAATAAAATAACATTAGGGATCAGATCCCAAATAGAGGAGGGTTTATTAATAAAGTTCTTAACCTGATTTACTTTGAAGGTGTTCAAAGTGGTGAAATCAAGAAAGTTGAACCCATTCTCAATAGTGTTCATTATTACAGGTTTTTTTTTTTTTTTTACAAAATGAGTTTTATATTTCCATTCAAAGTTAAGGAGCATTTTATCAACTTTCATAGTAATGATGGTGTGAATATTCAGAGAGAGAGAGAGCAGCATATGTTAACCTTGACAGACCCTCTGCTTTAGCTAGTAAGAGTCGACCCCTTAAAGAGAGATCTCACTGGAGCCACAAATACAGCCTTTCCTGTGAACCCTCAATTAATGGACTGAAATTTAAAGAGCATCTTTCTAATTAATTTCTCGTTGTAACAATTCCTAAATATGAAACCTTAACTTTTATTTGAATATTACAGATTATATAAATGTTACAATCTTTGACGGACATCGATTCACATTTGGACAGGTTCAAATATAGGCCAGACACTTTGGAAAATTGCTGGATATACTCTAGTGCTAAAGGAACTTGGTTAGCATCTTGCAAAAAAAGAGTGGTTTTGTCAGCCATCTGACTGATGAGTATCTGTTTGTCAGCACTATTGGAAATATATGAAGTGATGCAAATATTTGTGACGCAAGTAAAAACAAATAAGGGGATATTGGACAACCTTGTCTTATTCCACGTGACAAGTAAAATCTAGGGGAAGTGCGATATTTAAACTTACTTCAACTAATACAGTTATAATAAAGTGTTCTTACCGTTTTACAAAAATATGCACCAAAACCAAATTTTTTCAAATGATTTTAAAAAACGTAATTGTGTTCAACCGAATCAAAAGCCTTATAAAAATCCAGGAAAATAATAAAACTGGTACGTTCAACCAAATCAATGGCTTGCGGTTGTGAGTGACGTCATTACGTCATAGAAGCACATTACGTCATGAATGACAGCTCTTACCAACCAATAGCGTGCAGCCTCAGAGTGACATCGGTCCAATCAGGCAGAGGTAGGCGTGTGCACAGGATTACCGAAGAATCGAGCTATCTGGATTGAATTATAAAACTGTTTTCTTTATACGTACATTTTATGTCCATAAACGCAGTGCTGTCGCAATGGTGTCTCACTCGCTGGCGTTACCCATGATCTGCTTCACCATGCTGTGGGGTTTGGTGGGGGTCGTCGTCCCGTTTCTTGTCCCGAAAGGACCGAACAGAGGGTGAGGAATGATGCTGGAACAGGCTGAGCGATTCGTTCATCTTTAAATGAACACATTATTTTTACACTAATTTACTTTAATGTTATTGTCCCTTCTGCATCTGCGTTGTTTGTGTGATGAAAGTGTTTTATAATTACAGTGTCATCATAACTAGTTTGGTGCTGACCGCCGTTTGCTGCTATTTATTGTGAGTATTAAAACATATTTGGAAAGGTATTTTCCAGACATGTATATATTATTGTTAATATTTTCTTAAATAGAAAACAGGTTCTGTTATTGCTTCAAATTCCCTCGTGAGACTAAAAAAACACCCATCCATCCATAGCCGTCTATAACCACGTCAATATTATTAAACTTTATTATTATTATTATTAGTGTTTTAATTATTAGTATCTTTATTTTTTATTATTTTCTCAACTTTTCTCCCCAATTTGGAATACCCATTTCCCAATGCGCTCTAAATCCTCGTGGTGGCGTAGTGACTCGCCTCAATCCGGGTGGCAGAGGACGAATCTCAGTTGCCTGGTCAATCCGCGCATCTTATCACGTGGCTTGTTGAGCGTGTTACTGCAGAGACCTAGTGCGTGTGGAGACGTCATGCTATTCTCCGCAGCATCTACGCACAATTCACCACACGCCCCACCGAGAGCGAACCACATTATTGTGACCACGAGGAGGTTAACCAATGTGACTCTACCCTCCCTAGCAACCGGGCCAATTTGGTTGCTTAGGAGACCTGGCTGGAGTCACTCAGCACACCCTGAGATTCGAACTCACAACTCCATGGGTTGTAGTAAGCGTCAGTACTCATTCATTATTAATGTTTTTTAATATTTACTAATATTTCATAATATAATATAAAAAATAAAAAAATGTTATAATTTTATTATATTTTTTTGCTGTGGATGCTGGTTCAATTTATGTTTGGCGATTTGTTAAATGTATGCAGTTTATGCTTCAATTAAATATCGTGTTTGTGCCGATGTGTCCCTAGCTGGTTAATAGCGATACTGGCCCAAACAAACCCTCTGTTTGGACCTCAGCTGAAGAATGAGACCATATGGTATCTGCTATACTTCTGGGAATAGATGCAGGTAAACTCACGTTCACATCTACTTACACTATTGTATTTATTTATTTATTTATTTACTTACTTTTGAGGATACAGTAATGATTGACTTTGATTCTCTGTTTTATGTCTTATAGGTGTCACTTGCCAAGTTTGGTCCATTCATCACAAGCGTCATTCTTAAAATAATTCCTTATAATCATTCACACCCAAACAATAATGAAGTGAGGAGCAACCTCCTGCTTACCTACATTCTATTAGATCTAGTGAAACTCCATGGGAACAATTCTATATGCATCCTGGTGTTAAGAAATAAGTTTTAACATTAGACATAATTTCCAATTACAAAAAGAGTCATTTTACCTATTGCTTAAAATATATTTCACAATGAACCAATTAGAATATTCTGAAAATACTATGAAATATTGTCATGAATAGGCTATTAGTATAAATATGTACAAAGAAATATAATAGTGATATTCTTGTGACTTGCAAAGCATTAAAAGGACAGTTCACCCTCATGCCATCCCAGATGTGTATGACTTTCTTTCTTCTGCAGAACACAAATGAAGATTTTTAGAAGAATATTTCAGCTCTGTTGGTCCATAAAATGCAAGTGAATGGTGACCAGAACTTAAGAATCCAGTGGTTAAATCCATGTATTTAAAAGTGATGTGATTGGTGTGGGTGAGAAACAGATAAAAATGTAAGTGATTTTTTTTTTTTTTACTATAAATTTCCACTTTCATCAAGTCTTAATCACATCTCTTCTTTTGTTTTTGCTGATTCATATTCTTCGTATTTATCGCCACCTACTGGGCAGGGAGGAGAATTTATAGTAAAATAGGACTTAAATATTAATCTGTTTCTCACAGTCGTATGGATTACTTTTATGCTGCCTTTATGTACTTTTCGGATCTTCAAAGTTCTGGTCACCATTCACTTGCACTGTATGGACCAACAGAGCTGAAATATTCTTCTAAAAATCTTAATTTGTGTTCTGGTGAAGAAAGAAAGTCGTACACATCTGGGATGGCATGAGAGTGAGTAAATGATGAGAGAATTTTCATTTTTGAATGAACTTTCCCTTTAATAAAATATTCCATTTGTGTGTTTTGGATGTCTGAGAGCTGGAATTTGAACTAATAGCTTTTTGTTTCGCATTCAGGCATATTATCCTTACTTGAATCTGTGTCGTACTGTATTCAAGTTTACTTGTCATTACTTGTTAACATTATTTTTGTATTCATTTATTGTTGTTTTTGTTTGAGAATGTGATGAAAATGCTATTTATGTTTTATGTTCTTGTATATATGAGGCTGTGTTGTACATGTTAATGAAAGACTAAGAAATTCTGCGGAAAATAAAGCGGAAAAGTGAAGAGAACCCACTTCAGTTTCCAAGTAATAATATCTTCAGTAATAATAAACATAAAGCATTAGTCCACTAATGTAAACAGTGCAGCACATTGCCCTGAAATGATTGATCTCACCAACACAGTTTCACGTTGAATTTGTAGGTAGTTCAGTTCAAAATCGAAAGAAATCGTTATTGAATGAAAACATGACTACTCACGACTAAATTAACTACTGTTTATTTTATGTCTCACGCCGATTCGCTATGAAGTTTAAAGGACAATTTTTAGCCACAGTCTACCGATGTGTTGTTAGTGTATTTATATTATTTGTATTTCCACTGATGATCTGTAGATATGGCTAAATTAGAAAAAAGTGCATTGATGAATATAATAAATTTTATTTTTCAACTTATCCATCTGTTTTGATTAAGTTGTTAAAGGCCATGTTAACAATGGAGACTTTTCCTTACTGGAATAATTTTTATGTAACATTACTCTTAATTCAGTAATCTGGTGACTTTACACCCTCTCTTTCCCATGTCCTCTGCCATCACCCATTTCATTTAGCCTTAACAAACACTATGCTTTTTCTTTAGGTTGATTAAATGTTCTAATATCAAATCATCAATGCACACTATCAATGAAAACGGCCACTGAAATGTGTACAATGTTCTATTACATGGTATTTGAGGTACTGTGCATGTTCAACATATAGTTTGATGCTTCATTTGTTACTTTACTATAATCTTTTAGCTGTCTGCAAACACTTTTTAATAACTTCATTAACTAGTCATTAATTAATTAACAAGCTGAATAGATCATGTAATGATCAGAAGAGAATTTAAGTCGTGCAAAATGACACCAAATTGACAAGCTGTTCAAAGCACTCCCAAAGCTAAAATAATTGATGTACCATGCAAAATTGGTGGATTGGAATTCTGCCTGGGTTAGACAACCCAGAAAGAAAAAAAAAGAAAAAACATGGAGTGGCACATAACTGTACATATTTGCTAAGCCAGAGTTTTTAGTGTTTAGATTTTGTGTGTATATAGAATAATGAAGAATTGGATGAAAACTAAATTCGGGATGAGTCAGATGTATTATTACTTTGTCTATGAGTGGCCAAAAAGAAAACAAGCAAAAATACCCTGAGACTTGATAAATCATGTCTTGTTCTGACTTCACTGATTTTTACTTGTTTGGAACAGTTTTGTCTTTTTTTATTTATTTATTTTTTTTTTTTGTCAGCAGAATCGACAGAAACGCTCAATATGGCTATAATATGAAGTGGTCTCAAATTTATTCCATGTGTTTTTATAACCGTAAGAACACACGATTGTTAATGAAACCTTGCTTGATATCATAGGCAACTGCATTAATTATGCAAATAGTCTTTTAATATTATTTAATTATAATAATATTATTAAATGTGCTTTAAAATCCTAAAGTCCACACTGGCCTATTTCTTTCTTAATCGTTTGTAGAAGAAATAACTAAAGCTCTCATCTGCTAAGTGAAAGTAGCCTACTATGGTGAAGGTTCTACCTCATGAATATTAATGAGCTAACGGAACGTTCGCCCAGTAGCCCTGTCATGTTTGTGGAAAGGCAGACGCTGGAAAGTAGCTCATTAATATTGATTACGTTAAGTGTCAGGACGCTTCATGAAGGTTACCAAGCAACGACAGCATAACCTAATTGTTAATATTCACGAGTACTACGGCCGTAGTGTTATTCTAAATTGCGCGTACTTTCCGAAACGTAGGATGGCAGAGGAAGAGTCATTCATGCAGTATTTATGAGGAAAGCGCTACCTGGTTGGCTTGGGTTGGGTTATAGTTTCACCGACCAATCAGCGCTTTGCTGCTGAATATTACTGATTCATCAAATCCGATCTGGCTTTCCTTATGAATATGAATTACTTTGCCTCTGCCATCCTAGGTTTCAGAAATTCGCCGCCCGAAAGCCTTGTGCGCATGCGCGGAAAGTGATCAAACTACAAGCACGACTGTTTCTGTTTCAGATACGTAAGTGTAGCTGAGAACTGAAAACGAGATACGTGCATTTTGAGTTGTGACTGTTTCTAACTAGTTTCAGTCAGTGTGTATAAGGAGTTTAAACTTGTGCAAGGCTGTCTGACATTTGCAGCAAGCAGGTATGCAAAACAAAGTTATCTCAGCTACATTTGATATGCATAGCATGAAAGTCGACTTATTTAAGCAACATTTACAGGCTATGCAAATACATATTTGGGTGGTTAATGCATAACACGTCTATTGACAGTTTTTTGGCTTAAAATGTATATGAATGTACATATGGGAAAGTTCACATTTAAGCTACTGTGACTTGTCATTTCTTTTTACACTAATTTAGATAAACATTTGCCTTCACTTATTCATTTTGGTCCTGAAGTGTGACAGCTGAATTTAAAAAATGTAAAAATATTTAATACAGTCATTTAATATGAGGTAATAAAAGCTGCATGCATAATAATAATAATACAAATTAAAAAAAATAAATAAATAGAAAAATGTTGTTTAAAATCAATTTAGATGGAGTGCATTACACCACACCACAGGAAATATCAACTTAAAAAAAAAAACAAATATATATATATATATATATATATATATATATATATATCTCAAATACCTGCTTATGCCATAGGTTTATTTGCTATATGTTTTTATTTATGACCAACCTCCCCCACATCTATTATGGGGGGAGATATGCTCACCCTCCCCAAACATTGTCAATATTTAGAGTTGATTAATGTGTTGATTATTAACTGCATGGTACAGCATATGCCAGAGTTCACAGTTTCTTTTACCATTTCTATTTTCTCCACAGAGGGATCACAACCAGTGGCATGTTTGCAATCCGAAATTTCAGTCTTCTGTATAGAAGATCAGCAGTTTCAACATGGAGAAGTAAAAGTCAAATTGCTGGGCAGAGGCTGGACATCAGCGGCATTTACCCTCCCATTGCCACTCCATTTACTCATAGTGAAGATGTGGACTATCAAAGACTTGATGAAAATATTAAGAAGTATGGCAACATACCGTTTAGAGGTGGGTTAATGATTATTTGTTTGCATTTGCATTCAATGAAATCATTCATATGTGCAATCCAGTAAACACACAACATACACACCGTAAGCAGTTTAGAGTGTTATAATAATACATATGTGACATTTTTACCGTTATGTAGATCTTTAGTGTGACCCAGCTGCATGTTGACAATAGTTAACAGATGTTAGTGAGGCGATAAACCTCATGCCCTGTTACAGGTTAAAGTCCAGCATTTAAGGGATAGTTCACTGAAAAAATGAACATTCTCTCATCATTTATTCACCCTCATGCCTTTCCAGATGTATATGACTTTCTGTCTTCTGAAGAACACAAATGAAGATTTTTAGAAGAATATTTCAGCTGTGTTGGTCCATACAATGCTAGTGAATGGTTACCAGAAAAAGTCATCATTTGACTCCAGTGGTTAAATCCATGTCTTCAGAAGTGATATGATAGGTGTGGGTGAGAAAGAGATCAATATTTAAGCCCTTTTTTTCTATAAATTCTCCTCCCAGCCCAGTTGGTGGTGATATCCACGAAGAATGCAAATCACCAAAAACAAAAGAAGAAAAATGTGGAAGTGAAAGTGAAGATTTATAGTAAATAACTTAAATATTGATCTGTTTCTCACCCACACTTATCATATAGCTTCTGAAGATATGGATTAAAACACTGGAGTCTCATGGATGCTGCCTTTATGTGCTTTTTTGAGCTTCACAGTTCTGTCCGCCATTCACTTACATTGGATGGACCAACAAATTCTTTGTTTGTTCTGCAGAAGAAAGAAAGTCATACACATCTGGGATGGCATGAGTGTGAGTAAATGATGAGAGAAGTTTCATTTTTGGGTGAACTACCCCTTTAAACCTTTTACAGTGTTCCACCTAGTGGGCTTTCAAGAAACTTACTCAAATGTCTTAATCACGCATATGTCAATTCTGGACTGGGATTTTGTCAGTTCTTTGTGTAATTGTAATGTGTTGTTATCTTAACATAGAAACATCACATAAAACTACCTGGTTACTGCATTTATGCATTTCCTTTTTTCTGCTTTGATTTTCTGCCTGCAGGTCTTGTGGTACAGGGATCGAATGGGGAATATCCATATCTGACACCAGAGGAGAGAGTAGAGGTGGTGAAGAGAGTGAGACAGGCCCTGCCAAAAGACAAGTTAGTAATGGCTGGATCTGGCTGTGAATGTAAGTCTTTCTCTTTTATAAGTTGATTCTTGTATATGTATGAGATTTTGTGGCCTTATCAGAAGGCACTTTCTCATTATTATACAAACACCTTATAACTGCACTTTTTTGTTGTTGTTTATTCTTGTAGCCACCAGAGGCACGATCCAAATGAGCCAAAGAATGGCAGATGCAGGCGCTGATTGTGTGTTAGTGGTAACGCCATGTTTTTACCGCGGCCGAATGGATAGCCGTGCTCTTATAAACCACTACATGCAGGTAGTCATAAATGACATTAGGGTTCGTTCAGTAGTGATATTGCTTGACAAAGCCAACATACTGTTATTCTACAAACTATGTTTAGGGTTTTTTCAAGTCCCTAAACCAAGACCAAAATTTCTAATAATAACTTCTCCTAGAGCTTTCAACCTACATCCACCTAAAGTGGTACAGACCTTCAGACTGTTCAGGACACAGCGGACAATCCAAAATCAGAAAATCCCATAGACTTACATTGACGGAATGTTCAAATGGACCAATGGAATGCTTGTTAATTGACCCTTGGCTAAGCTCTGCCCTCCTTGGTTACGGTTGCTCGCTCTGACAAGTTCTGCAGTACTCCCCATTGGAATGAATGGGAGATTGCCATGAACAACACTGTTTTTTGCTAAATATTCCCATAAACGGAATGGATAATATTTTTACATGGACGGGTATGAAGTGTGACATTGTAATCCATATTTATCTGAAGTTTTTTGTCAAATAAATTGTTAAATTACACAGTAATTGGATTAAAAACTGTGTAGACTGTGAATCAGAATCAAGGCAACATTTATTAGTCACTTGAAAAGAGAAAAACTTAATTTAATAGTGATTACACATCTAATAACATAAGCGTAAGTTAACAGAGCTGTTTATAACATATCATAACACACTCATTTTAATGTAAGAGTCATTGCAGATGTTATATGTTCATTTGGGAATGAGGGCTGACACAGTTTAATGCATAACATGCTATTCTCCAGATTTATTTAAAGATTATTTTTTTAAAAGACAGAAAAACACTGCTTGTGTCCTCTCTATGTAACTCATGTCACTATTACAAATGACCCGGCAACAACGTTTTTTTAATTTTTTGGATTATTTTGTTAAAATTCCGCTTAAAAGTACTTAAACACACATTACTCCCATAGGCTGTCATTGGAAAATAGCAAACACATATCAGAGTAATGACGGCAGGATTGGTCAGAAGCATTTTTAAGTCAGGGCTTAGTGAAGGGTCAATTAAAATTCCAACTTTAAAAAATTCAAATGTAAACAAACCCACAAAATGCCTTTGATCTGCTTTAAGTTGCTCTCTCTCTCTCTCTCTCTCTCTCTCTCTCTCTCTCTATATATATATACAGTACAGTGTTCCTTTTATATACAGTACAGTGCAAAAGTTTTAGGCACTTGTGAAAAATGTTGCATAGTGAGGATTTCTTCAAAAATAATGACATAAATAGTTTTAATTGATCACTTAATGTCATACAAAGTCCAGTAAACATAAAAAAGCTAAATCAATATTCAGTGTGACCACCTTTGCCTTTAAAACAGCCCCAATTCTCCTAGGGACACCTGGACACAGTTTTTCTTGGTTGTTGGCAGATAGGATGTTCCAAGCTTCTTGGAGAATTCGCCACAGTTCTTCTATCTGTTTAGACTGTTTCAATTGCTTCTGTCTCTTCATGTAATCTCAGACTGACATGATGTTCAGTGGGGGGCTCTGTGGGGGCAATGACATCTGTTGCAGGGCTCCCTGTTCTTCTATTCTAATCTTTTCTATTTGCAAAACGTCATGGTTACTGGTGTAACCTCCGTTCCCTGATGGAGGGAACGAGACGTTGGTGTCGATGTAGTGACACTAGGGGTCACTCTTGGGAGCCCGAGACACCTCTGGTCTTTGATAAAAGGCCAATGAAAATTGGCGAGTGGTATTTGCATGCCACTCCCCCGAACATACGGGTATAAAAGGAGCTGGTATGCAACCACTCATTCAGGTTTTACGCTGAGGAGCCGATATAAGGTCCGGCCATTTCAGCGGGTAGTTCAGCATTGCGGCAGGAGGGACCAACGTCTCGTTCCCTCCATCAGGGAACGGAGGTTACACCAGTAACCATGACGTTCCCTATCTGTCACTCACTCGACGTTGGTGTCGATGTAGTGACACTAGGGGTCCCTATACAAAACGCCACAAGGCTGAACTGTGTTACGTGAACTGGCGGTGTGTGGTGGGCAGACTTGCTGTGTGCCTCATAGCCAGCACACCAGGTCGACACGTAACCTCCCCCAACACAGTTATGAGTGTCGAACGGCCCTTTTTGGGGACAAGTCGACTACCCAGAGATAGAGACAGGCTTAACCCAGTCATGGCCTCTTTCCCCTTCTCTTTTTCCACTCCCTAAAAAAGAAGGGGGATTATCCGACTGGGCCGCCAGGTCTAGTCGGGGGTGTCCCTCCCAAGGGGAGGACACCGCGGAGACCACACCTCGCCCCAAGAGAGGGGGGATATTTAAGTGGAAGAATACATCACATGGTCTTTCCAACCATGTGGAGAGCCTTCAAGGTAGATCCTACCCAATGGGGGAGGAGTTACTACAACATGGAGACTGAGGGGCTCTGCCCAAGGAAGACGCAGTTTGCCAGTAGGGAAACGAACTAGCGGAAGATATAGATCGCATGGGGTTAGCCTTACAGGGAACCGCCACATGCGGAGCACCTACCCCAGAACCGGGCTCTTAGTTAGCGCGTGTACTGGGCCGGCAGCGAGTCTCTCCGAAAACTCGACTGCCACAGGGCTCGGAGGAAGTCAACCAGGGAACAACCTTTGTGAACACTACTGGGAATTAACAGCGCACGTCTTCAGCTCAAAAGGAGGTGGAAGGCGCTATGTGCAAGCGATACACCCGGCCGGCTATCCCGGGCTTATCCGCTTGTGTTGCGTGCCACTACCTGGGACGAAACCGGTTCCACCCGGAGGTTGTAGAACCTTGCAAAACTCAAAGGGGGCTCTCTGTAGACCCTGAAAAACTACAGAGGTCCGATGAGGGAACAAGGCGTGGCCTGGAGGGATTCAGCCTCCTGGCGCCTCTTAGGAACCTGATGATCAGATCATGCTTCCCGAAGGACTCACCGTCGACTGCGTCATGGTGTGCTGCTATGGCAGCAACGTACACCTTCAAGGTGGAAGGGGACAGCCTCCCTTCCAACCTCTCTTGCAGGAAGGAAAGCACTGATCTGACTGCGCACCTCTGGGGGTCTTCCTGATGGGAAGAACACCACTTAGCGAACAGACACCACTTAAAGGCATACAGGCGCCTCGTAGAGGGAGCCCTAGCCTGAGTGAATGTGTCTACCACCGCAGGTGGGAGACAGCTTAGGTCTTCCGCGTCCTGTCCAGGGGCCAGACATGGAGATTCCAGAGGTCTGGGCGCGGGTGCCGGATGGTGCCCCTTCCCTGAGAAAGAAGGGCCTTTCTCAGGGGAATTTGCCCGGGGGGAGCTGTCACGAGGAGCGTGAGGTCCGAGCACCACGTCTGGGCGGGCCAGTAGGGTGTTTACCATGACGACCTTCTCCTCGTCCTCCCTGACCTTGCACAGGGTCTGTGCGAGCAGGCTCACTGGGGAAAACGCATATTTGCGAATGCCAGGGGACCAGCTGTGTGCCAGCGCGTCTATGCCGAGGAAGGCCTCGGTGAGGGCGTACCAGAGCGGGCAGTGGGAGGATTCTTGGGAGGCGAACAGGTGCACCTGTGCCTGACTGAATCGACTCCAAATCAGCTGGACCACCTGAAGGTGGAGTCTCCACTCTCCCTTGAGGGTAACCTGTTGTTACGGCGCGTCCGCCGAAGTGTTGAGGTTGCCCGGGATGTGAGTGGCTTGCAGCGACTTGGTGCTGCTAACTCCGTTGGAGGAGACGGCGGGCGAGTTATGACATACAGCGGGAGCGCAGACCTCCTTGGCGGTTGACATATGCTACCGCTGCCGTGCTGTCTGTCCGAACTAGCACGTGCTTGCCCTGGATCAACGGCCGGAACCTCCGCAGGGCGAGCAGAATTGCCAGTAACTCGAGGCAGTTGATGTGCCAACGCAGCTGCGGACCCGTCTAGAGGCCGGCGGCTGCGTGCCCGTTGCCAACAGCGCCCCAGCCCATTTTGGAGGCGTCTGTCGTGACCACGACGCGCCTGGAGACCAGTTCTAGCGGAACACCTGCTCGTGGAAACGAGAGGTCGGTCCAAGGGCTGAAAAGACGGTGACAGACCGACGTAATGGCCACGCGGTGTGTCCCGTGGCGCCATGCCCATCTCGGGACTCGAGTCTGGAGCCAGTGCTGAAGCGGCCTCATATGCATCAACCCGAGCGGGGTGGCCACCGCCGAGGACGCCATATGCCCCAGGAGCCTCTGAAAATGTTTCAGTGGAACCGCTGTTTTCTGTTTGAACGCCTTCAAACAGGCCAGCACCGACTGGGCGCGCTCGTTCGTAAGGTGCGCCGTCAAGGAGACTGAGTCCAACTCCAAACCGAGAAAAGAGATGCTCTGAACCGGGAGGAGCTTGCTCTTTTCCCAGCTGACCCGAAGCCCTAGTCGGCTGAGGTGTGAGAGCACCAGGTCCCTGTGTGCGCATAACCCGTCTCGAGAGTGAGCTAGGATTAGCCAGTCGTCGAGATAGTTGAGAATGCGAATGCCCACCTCCCTTAACGGGGCAAGGGCAGCCTCTGCGATCTTCGTAAAGACGCGAGGAGACAGGGACAGGCCGAAAGGGAGGACTTGTACCGATACGCCTGACCCTCGAACGCAAACCGCAGGAAGGGTCTGTGTCGAGGAAGGATCGAGACGTGAAAGTACGCATCCTTCGGGTCTACCGCCGCGAACCAATCTTGATGCCGGACGCTCGCTAGAATGCGTCTTTGCGTCAGCATCTTGAACGGGAGTCTGTGTAAGGCCCGGTTCAGTACTCGCAGGTCCAAGATTGGCCGCAACCCACCGCCTTTTTTCGGTACAATGAAGAAGGGGCTGTAAAACCCCCTCTTCATCTCGGCTGGAGGGACAGGTTCTATCGCGTCCTTCCGTAGGAGGGTAGCGATCTCCGCGCAAGGTAGCAGCGTTTCCATCTTTCACCAAGGTGAAGTGGACACCGCTGGACCTGGGCGGATGCCCAGCGAAGTGAATCGTGCAGCAGAGTCGGACGGTCCGGACCAGCCCTCGCGACGGACTGGAAAGCGCAAGCCATGCACCCGAGTTCCGCGCAAGGGGGACCAAAGGGACAACGTCATCGGATGTACCGGCGGGTGGGGCCTCGCGGCGGGGCGGAGCTTGAGGTGCCACACCACATCGTGGCCGTGCTGAGTCCGAGGACATCGAAGCACTTACCTGGCTCCTTGTGACCACCCCCGGAACAGCCTGGGACGGGGGAGGAAGAGGCCTGTCCTCATGACCCGTGGAGACTGTCACATCGGGGGCGGATTTGTGCCACAGCTGGGCGCTCAGGGCGGGAGACCGCCGCTGGAGCGCCAACCTGCCAAATGGAGTGGTGGACGGTGGTCGTGATGCCAGCCGTACACACCGAATATGTGACCCAGGGAACAAGGAAACCACTCTTGCGGAGCTCTTGAGTACTGCAGCCACTTGGGCATGCAGCGCAATTAAATGCAAAAGGTAACAAAAAAAGATCTGCTTACCAGCTCCAGAGCAGCGGGTTTCATTGTCCCTGGGTCGCCCGTCTCAGGGGCGCTTCGAAGACCTCCGTGGGTTCTTCGGTGCCGGCTGTGAGACGGGTGGCGTCGGCTTCCTGTGGTGGGCTCCACGCCGGGGCCGGGCCGGAGGGGCGGGCTGCGGCGGAGCCGGTGCAGTCACCGCAGGGGGACGCCCTCGGCGATGAGTAGATGGGGGGATCTTGAGCCACGCCGGGGCAGGACAAGCCGGCTAGCATCCATCTACTGCTCTACCATCGAGAACTGCTGGGCAAAGTCCTCGACAGTGTCGCCGAATAGGCCCGCCTGGAAAATGGGGGCAGCAAGGAATCGTGTCCTGTCGGCCTCACCCATCTCGACCAGGTTGAGCCGAAGGTGGCGCTCCTGGACCACTAGTGTGGCCATCGTCCGCCCGGGAGACCGCGCCTTGACCTCCGTCGCTCGGAGAGCGAGGTCGGTCGCCGAGCGCAGTTCCTGCATCAATCCCGGGGCGGAACTACCCTCGTGCAGTTCCTTTAGCGCCTTGGCGGACTTGCAGGAGAGCCATGGCGTGCAGGGCGGAGGCGGCTTGTCCAGCAGCGCCGTAGGCTTTGACCGTCAGAGACGACGTAAACCTACAGGCCTTGGACGGGGGCTTTGGGCACCCACGCCAGGTGGCGGCGCTCTGCGGGCATAGGTGCACCGCGAGCGCCTTTATCCACCGGTGGATTGCCGAATAACCCTTGGCCGCCCCACCATCGAGGGTAGTGAGAGCGGGGAAGCTGAAAAGATCGGGACCGGGCAGTAAAAGGTGCCTCCCGCGATCTTGTCAGCTCTTCATGCACTTCCGGGAAGAAAGGAACG
Organism: Myxocyprinus asiaticus; assembly: GCF_019703515.2. NCBI lineage: Eukaryota > Metazoa > Chordata > Actinopteri > Cypriniformes > Catostomidae > Myxocyprinus > Myxocyprinus asiaticus. The sequence continues at coordinate 4,858,632 of NC_059393.1, forward strand.
GGGCGGGGCGTGGCTTTGAGCGGCGCCGCGAGCCCAGGAACCAATCACAGAGCCGCGAGGGTTCAGGGAAGAGCGGTGAAATCCACTCTAACCGACGCTCGCGGCTGTCCGGGAAAGCATGTCATCATCTCCGCGTCAGCCTGTGACTGGGCGATCGACCCCGAAGGGAGGAGCCCAGCCGAGGCTTCCGACTGGACGAGCCCGCTCTCCTATGCTGCGCTCGAGAGCTCATCACTTTCGCGGGCTCCGAATAAGAGGTCGAACTCGCCGTGAGACGAGCCGGCGGACTCACCCGGAAGCCCGATCGGGGCAGACGAGCGTGCTGGGGAATGGGAGGTCCGCGGGGGGATACCCGGCGGAGGCGGTCCCATTGGGGTCCCCAAATAGCCCCCAGTGCTAGCCGCGCTGGCCTCAAACCCGTGGGTAAAAGGACCGAGGCGGGAGCCTCTGGGGTGGCTCGCTTCCTTACGAAGGCGAGCCGCGACCGCAACGTTGCCATGGACACATTCTCGCAATGAGAATGTGACCATCCACGAACGCTGTCTCCGCGTGAGCAGTGCCCAGACATGAAAGACAGTGATCGTGACCGTTAGAAGGCGAGAGATAACGAGCACAACCAGGAATAACACACAATCGGAAAAGCATCTTTAAAAAGACGCGTCTTTAAAAAGACGTTCCGTGTGTGCGCTCTTTTAGAGAAATATATACTCTTTTAGAGGGGAAAAATGCTCTTTCAGAAAATATACTCTCTAGTTTTTCTGCCGAAGCGCCCAGGGGCGTTCTCTGCAGTGCACCAGTGCAGAGGAGGGAGAAGCCGCTGAAATGCGCCGTCAGATCCAGCAGGTGAATGAACAGTAGTATTCAGCTCAATGAGCATGACCGTTCGGCTCCGAAGAGAAAATCTGAATGAGTGGTTGCATACCAGCTCCTTTTATACCCGTATGTTCGGGGGAGTGGCATGCAAATACCACTCGCCAATTTTCATTGGCCTTTTATCAAAGACCAGAGGTGTCTCGGGCTCCCAAGAGTGACCCCTAGTGTCACTACATCGACACCAACGTCGAGTGAGTGACAGATAGGGAAGGAATGTTTGGGAGTCTAACATTTATATTTCCTATTGACACACTAAAGCTGAAGATATAAATAACCATCTTAAGACAAATTGTGAAAACATCTTATGTGCCTAAGACTTTTGCACATTACTGTAATATATATATATATATATATATATATATATATATATGGAAAAAATTAAGAGAACACTTCAAAATCATCAGTTTCTCTGGATTTTCTATAGGTAAGTGTTTGAGTAAAATGAATATTGTTGTTTTATTCTATAAAGTACTGACAACATTTCTTCCAAATTCCAAATAAAAATATTGTAATTTAGAGCATTTATTTGCAGAAAATGACAACTGGTCAGAATAACAAAAAAGATGCAGTGTTTTCAGACCTCGAATAATGCAAAGAATTGTTGTTCATTTTTAAACAACACAATACTAATGTTTTAACTTAGGAAGAGTTCAGAAATCAATATTTGGTGGAATAACCCTGTTTTTCAGTCACAGCTTTCATGTGTCTTGGCATAATCTCTACCAGTCTTTCACATTGCTGTTGGGCACCCCCAGATCATCACCGATCCTCCTTCTGGTCATCTAATGGTTAGACGGAGACCTGGAGAGGCCTTCAAGCCACAGTGTCTCGCACCCACTGTGAAATTTGGTGGAGGATCGGTGATGATCTGGGGGTGCTTCAGAAAGGCTGTAATCGGGCAGATTCATCTTTGGTGAAGGACACATGAATCAAGCCATGTACAAGTTTATCCTGAAAGAAAACTTGCTTCCTTCTGCTCTAAAAATGTTCCCCAACTCTGAGGATTGGTTTTTCCAGCAGGACAATGTTCCATGCCACACAGCCAGGTCAATCAAGGTGTGGATGGAGGACCACCAGATCAAGACCCTGTCAATCTCCAGACCTGAACCCCATTGAAAACCTCTGGAATGTGATCAAGGGGAAGATGGATGGCTACAAGCCATCAAACAAAGCCGAGCTGCTTGAATTTTTGCACCAGGAGTGGCATAAAGTCACCCAACAGCAATGTGAAAGACTGGTAGAGAGCATGCCAAGATGCTGCATCTTTTTAGTTTTTTTGACCAGTTGTCATTTTCTGCAAATAAATGCTCTAAATGACAGTATTTTGATTTGGAATTTGGGAGAAATGTTGTCAGTACTTTATAGAATAAAACAAAAATGTTCATTTTACTCAAACATGTACCTATAAATAGAAAATCCAGAGAAACTGATAATTTTGCAGTGGTCTCTTAATTTTGTCCAGAGCTGGATTATCTGTATATCCACTGTATACAGTATGACAGTCTGTCTGACTATCTGTCTGTCTAGCTTGCTGTTTGTCTTACTGTAACGTCTGTATAACCATCAAACATTTAAAACTAGTTTAAACTTTCAGACAAGGATTTGTCAAGCCAAGATTAAAGTTTGTCTCGACTGATTTTACCTATGTACTGTATCTAGTTTGCATTTTACATGGCTAAACTTGGTGGTTGAGCTTTTTCTTTCACACGTTTCAGTTCTATCAAAATTCACTGTTGCTTTCTTCAATTCCAAGGTGGCAGATTCCAGTTCAGTGCCAGTGGTGTTGTACAGTGTGCCAGCAAACACTGGTCTTGACCTGCCTGTAGATGCAATAATTCAGCTTTCCCGCCATCCAAATATTGTCGGCCTCAAAGATAGTGGTGGTGATGTAAGACCTATTTAAATATATATATACACACAATACTTAAACATATTTATATTAGACATTATATGCAGATTCAAATATATATTTTATTTTTTAAAATCCAACTCTCACAAGGGAGAAAACTGAAAAGCAAAACAATAACAAACTTCTAAACTGAAAGACAAAATGACAAACCAGACTGGAGGCTGCGCAGACAAAACATTTACTTAACATGAGAACAAAACAATCCGACAAACTCAAGAGGAAAGGGAGCACAATATATACACAGGTAAGGCACTTAAGGAACAGGTGAAGGCAATTAACATAACAGGAGGCAGGGTTAGGGAAGCACATGGCAGACAAACACAAAGCCATGTGCTAACATACATCACACAAGACTGACAGAAGAGCGCATGGCAAGAGGAACAAAACCGAAGCCATGCACTCACAAAAGACGAGACATGGAGCATGAGTGTCTGAATCCCGACCCAGAACATAAACCGAACTAGGCTGAGTCAGGACCCAGACACCAAGTCCAAACATGAAAACACAAACAGGGTCCTGACACATAAACCAAAGGTTACATTTGTACAGAAAGATGTAATGATTACAGTTTATTCATTTATTTTTTTATTCTGCTGATCTCTGAAAACATCTGATTATTATCTGCTGATTATGTGAAATGTGGTGAGGATTTCATGCATCTCTCAGATACCCCAGTGCTACCTTCTTTAACACTCGAAACAAATATTGAAGTTTTTCATTTAAATAATGAGTGAAGTTAACTGACTGAATTGACTGAAGTTAAAATGTAATCACTGAATTCAAAGATAAAGGTCTTGGTCCAACTTTTCCAGTAGCTATGCCAAAAGTACTGTACCTTCTATATTTCTATTAACTCTTTTCTATCATCTTAATTCACTTTAATATTTGATAATTGATAGATCACAAGAATAGCTCTGATTGTGCACAAAAGCAGCTCACAGGATTTCCAGGTGCTTGCTGGATCAGCTGGGTTCCTCATGGCTGCATACTCTGTGGGTAAGAAGTTCATAATCTTTCATTTTGCTTTTATTTTTTTTATTTTTTTTTTACTTTTCCCCTTCACATATTTTTTTTAAATATTAATTTTCTTATTTGAAGGTGCAGTGCACTAGTTGCATCAAAAGTAAATTCAAACTGTTTGCTTGAGTGGCCCGACTGGGCTGGAAATGTCAGCAAACCCGAATGCGCAAAACGATTGACAGGCTGTTTTTGATTGGCTAAAAAGCGTTGTCTGCTTCACTGACTATTATATGGACAGTATACGTGTCATGCCCTCATCCTTCAGAGATCTACATTCACAAACAACATGAAAATGCATGCAAAGGGGTGTAATAACAGTTAGAGGATCCTGACAAATGTGGATTAATTTCATTGCAAACCCGTCTCATATTGCACCCAAAAAACCTAAGAAAAAAACAATACAAAAAAACATTCAAGTCTTTTTTTTAGGGTCATTAAGATATATATATATATATATATATATATATATATATATATATATATATATATATATATATATATTATTATTATTATTATTATTATTTTTTTTTTACATTATTATTATTTATTTATTAACATTTCTTGACAGTTTTCATAAGATTCACCCAAAAAACTATTTCTCTCTGTCAGTCATAATACAATGTCAGCTACTTGGAGCAGAGCATTTTCTCATAATGATGAGGTTTGATGGCTTGTGTGGAGACAAAACTACTGTTAATAAAATTTCAGCTTGTGGGAGAATGTCAGGGAAGCCTGTCAATTAATCAACACAAAGTTATCTGTCAGTTGCAAATGCAGAAAGAGTGGGGGTGGTGAATTCCTAGGCCATTATCATGTGAATGGGTGGTGTCAGCTTGTCAATCAAACTCGTTTATGTGGGAGTGGTCTACATGAGTGGTCCTCTACGAGTTTTGCATCAGGGGCTAGATTTTACATTAAACGTCAACCCAACATAATACCATAATTGTTTATTGTACAAAAGTAAACAAAAATGTAAGGTGCCCCTTAGAGGACAGAGAGGAAATGTATTCACTGAAGTAGTTTTACTTTCCCTCCCAGTAGTTTGCAATCCCTCCAAAAAAGTTTTGCATTCCCTCACAATGATTTTTGCGTTCCCTCGCAATATGCTTTGTGCTTTTCCTCATAATATGTTTTATGTTCCCTTGCAATAGTTTTGCATGATCACTCGCAACAGTTTGCATTCACTCACAATACGTTTTACACGTTCCCTCGCAATACGTTTTGTGCGTTCCCTCGCAATAAGTTTAGCGCTTTCCCTCGCAGTAAGTTTTGCGCTTTCCCTCGCAGTAAGTTTTGCGCTTTCCCTCACAGTAAGTTTTGCGCGTCCCCTCGCAGTAAGTTTTGCGCATCCCCTCGCAATAAGTTTTGCGCTTTCCCTCGCAATACTTTTTGCGCGTTCCCTCGCAATAAGTTTTGCGCTTTCCCTCGCAACAAGTTTTGCGTGTTCCCTCGCAATAAGTTTTGCACTTTCCCTCGCAATAAGTTTTGCGCGTTCCCTCGCAATAAGTTTAGCACTTTCCCTCGCAGTAAGTTTTGCGCATCCCCTCGCAGTAAGTTTTGCGCTTTCCTTCGCAATACTTTTTGCGCGTTCCCTCGCAATAAGTTTTGCGCTTTCCCTCGCAATACTTTTTGCGCGTTCCCTCGCAATAAGTTTTGCGCTTTCCCTCGCAACAAGTTTTGCGCGTTCCCTCGCAATAAGTTTTGCACTTTCCCTCGCAATACGTTTTGCGCGTTCCCTCGCAATACGTTTTGCGCTTTCCCTCGCAATAAGTTTAGCGCTTTCCCTCGCAGTAAGTTTTGCGCATCCCCTCGCAGTAAGTTTTGCGCTTTCCCTCGCAATACTTTTTGCGCATTCCCTCGCAATAAGTTTTGCGCTTTCCCTCGCAACAAGTTTTGCGTGTTCCCTCGCAATAAGTTTTGCACTTTCCCTCGCAATAAGTTTTGCGCGTTCCCTCGCAACAAGTTTAGAGCTTTCCCTCACAATAAGTTTTGTGCGTTCCCTCGCAATAAGTTTAGCGCGTTCCCTCGCAATAAGTTTTGCGCGTTCCCTCGGAATAAGTTTTGCGCTTTCCCTCGCAATAAGTTTTGCACGTTCCTTCGCAATAAGTTTTGCACGTTCCTTCGCAATAAGTTTTGTGTGTTCTTTCGCAATAAGTTTTGCGCGTTCCCTCGCAATAAGTTTTGCACGTTCCCTCGCAATAAGTTTTGCACGTTCCTTCGCAATAAGTTTTGTGTGTTCTTTCGCAATAAGTTTTGCGCTTTCCCTCGCAATAAGTGTTGCCTGTTCCCGCACAAAAAGATTTGTGAATTCCTTCAAAATACTTTGCGCTCCCTAGCAATACATTTTGCACATTCCCTTGCAATACTTTGCATTCCCTGACAAATATGTACCATATTTTAAACAAGATATTCGTGGCAGAACTCTAGTAATAATGCAGGAAAACCAACAACAATAACAAAAAATAAATCATATGGTCATATTTGCATTTTCATATTTGCATTTAGCATTGTCTTTACCTAGAGACCCCATCAGAACAGGCTGGCAATCAGAGGAGTAAAAACAGTGGCATCAAATGTATTTTTCATGTGGTCATTCTAGGCCAAATCAGTTGTATGGATATGTAAGATATGTTGCAGATGTGATGTATATTTAAGGGCCAATCTTGCTGTGTTTGTTGTAGGTGCTGTGGGAGGCGTTTGTGCCCTCGCAAATGTCCTGGGTCAACAGGTGTGTGAACTTGCACAGCTGTGTGTTTCAGGACACTGGAACAAAGCCAGAGAGCTCCAGTGTCGCCTCATCGAACCCAACACTGCAGTGAGCATCATATCACCATGGCAACACAGCACGTTTATACCACTGCTACATTTACTACTACATACAGTAGGCATGATAAACAGTGGAAGTAACCCTTCCCCCAAGGAGCTGTCAAACGTTTGCTTCGAAGGCCATGAAAAATATTTTTACCATCATGCAACTGTGCTTTGAAAAGGAAACATAATTTATAACAATAACATTAATTTGCATAAAGAAAATGAAGCCTGTTTTTAGGACTATTATGATTTATTGCATTGTGACAGTATATTCTTCTAAATTCGCATTTAGGCATTTTACTTCAGAGGGTTTTTATTCCTTTTTTTAATTTTTTAATTCTAATTATTTTCAAAAAGTGACTCATTAGATTCTGCTGTATTACTGTAAAAAAAAAAAAACACTGTGATACAATACACAATACAATTATTTTTATAAATACAAACATACAGTATACAGTATGTATATGTATAAATACTTTTTAAATACAACTTAGATAAAAACATCATTATTTTTGTCACATTACAGTAATAAGAATATGATAATTTAAAAATGGTCCTAAAATAGGCTTCATCATCTTTAAACAAAATACAGTTTGTTATTATCTTTTATTATAGGGTGAAATCTGTCCATGACATGTTCTTCACAGGTTTCATGACGATTCATCTTTGACTCTTCTCGATGATTGATTTTGGTCTTGTTTAAATTTATAATTGATTTGAATGTTATTCTTAAAATGCAATGTCCTCCCCCTTTTATAGGTAACTCGGCAGTATGGCGTTCCAGCTTTGAAACAGGCAATGGAATGGTTTGGATATCATGGTGGTGTGTGTCGGTCCCCTTTGCAGCCTTTGTCAAAGGCAGATTTAGATCAGCTTCGAGCAACATTTTCTTCCAATGGTTGGCTTAAAGTGTAAGAAGGGTATCATAAATAGTGTTAAAAATTGCACCAAGGGCTTATAAAACCAAATGTGTAATTATTCTTTTTGTGTTATCATTAATTCAAACTGATGTTCTTGTCTTCAAAGAATATGATAACATGTTCAAGAAAGACGATTCAAAAATATTTCAGTCTGACATGAACTGATATGCTTACTAGATGTTTAAGTTTGTTGTATTTTGATGGATTGTTATAAATAAATGTTTAGTAATTTTTTGGGAGGGATTTGATGTTTTGATATTGTTTTTTAAGAAAAAGACCAAAAAACAGTTTGAATAATATTTTTTACTGATATTTACATTTTTCCACTTAATCGACTATCTTGGGTTCACCAATAAAGTTAGATCACATGCACAATAATCCATTTGAAAACTCGTTTTCGGTTTTCTAACATCATCGTTTTCCAAAGTATGCCATAATGGAGAGCGTTTTCGAAACGTAGTTCTAGTGTTTAAGAGAGGTGTAAATTTAGCGTTTTCAAAGTAAAACATTTTAGGTCGCATGCACACTAAACTGTTAAAGTTTGAAAACTCCATTTTCAGTTTCCTCAAGTCATAATTTTTTTTTAAGGATGCAATAATGGAGAGCGTAATTAATGTGTTTTCAAACAAAAGCGTATACTAGTAGTGTGGACATAGCCTATTTGTTTTAAAAATTTATTGATTTCGCTATGTCTACACCTTTTTATCCACACTAGAACAGCGTTTACCTCAATTCGTCACAATAGTACGAGGTACCAATTTGTTCATTCGCACGAAATCATACGAGTTATACACCCAGCAATGAGAGATGCTTTCCACATGCCCTTGTAGTTCCCATGTGGCATTTGTTCTGTGTTTATCCTTTTTGTAACTTTAACTCCTAACTCAAACCTCATCCCTAAACCTAAACATAGAGTCCAACACTTTAGCCTGGATTTCTTCCTTCTCCGGTGTAGGAAAATCCTAACTTGCTCGAGCTCCTCCTCGAGTCAATGCACTCAAGACAGATGCAGAGCCTCCGGTGAGGTCCCAGCCACTTTGGCCAAGACACAAGATTGCGTTCCTAAGGCACCCTCATCTCGGCTTTAAGCCTCCCACCAACCCAGAGCAGCGTTCCTGATGAAGCGAGTACCAGATCCCATGGGTCTGTTCGTTCCAGCCACCAAAAGGACCTGGACCATCTCTCTGTGTCCCCACAGAACTTCATTCGTGTTTGCAAAGTTGTTGGCTTTGTGCCAAGAGAATGTGATAAAAGCAACAGGCCTTTATGCAATTGCTCGGGGCACAAACATACTCACAAAAAAGAGCTCTTTTTTCTAACTGCCTTTAAACAATCACTACGCAACCGCTCCCTGAGGACAAGTGGTGCACAAACACCAGTGGACACAGAGGGGCCCCCATGTCCTTTAGCTCGCTACTCATATGCATGGAACAGCCTTCCAGGTATCTCCAGCTGGACGCTGAGAACAATCGAACATGACTACGTGCTGCAGTTCTCAAGGCGACCACCTCATTTTAACAGCATTATTTCCTCCACCGTAATGTGTGGGATGTGCTGGTTCTCTGCTCAGAGGTATTAAGTCTCCTCACTAAAGATGCGATAGAGGCAATACCGGCGGACAATGCTTAGAGAGGGTTTTACAGCCACTATTTCCTAGTCCCCAAAAAGGATGGCAGATTACGCCTCATTTAGAATTTGAGGCGCTTGAACTGGACACTCGAGAAGTTTCTGTTCAAAATGGTTACTAAGAGACAGATTTTTTTCTCATGTACATCCTTTGGACTGGTTTGTGTCGCATACTTTCATTTACACATAGCCCCTCACCACAGGCCATTCTTGAGATTTGCCTTCGAGGGGACTGCTTACAAGTTCAAAGCCCTGTAATCAGCTTATCCCTAGCTCCTCGCACGTTCATGAAATGTGTAGATGCGGCATTCGAACCGCTGAGGCTGAACAGCGTTTGTGTCTTGAATTACCTCAACGACTGGTTGCTTTTAGCACAGTCAAAGGAACAAGCTTGTAAACACATGGACCGGTTGCTTGCGCATTTGGAGCGTTTGGGACTCAGAGTCAGCTGCGTTAACCATTTGGAAAATGCCTACATTCTATTAAACATGGCACTCGGCCAAGTGACCAACACGTGCCGGGGAGCCCTGTGCAATGGACGTCTGGATTTTGGCACCTGGACAGGTGCACAACTGACCTGGCACATAAATTGTCTATAACTTTCTGTATTTCTAGCCTTGACAGACTTTCCGCCTGTCATCCAGGGCTTTCACATCCTGGGCCAATTCCAAAATACAACAGTTGTGGCATACATAAACTGCCAGGAAGGAATTCAGTCACGTCCAAAGTTGAACTTGGTGCACCATCTCCTCCTGTGGTGCAAGAGACATCTCCTGTCAATACCTGCAATGCACATCTCTGGTCACCGAAGCCGAGGTGCAGATAGGCTTTTGCGTCAAGGTGTTATACAGGGGGAATAGAGACTTCATCCACAGATGGTTCTGATGATATGGGATCTGTTTGGGGAAGCTGATAGATCTATTTGCCTTCCCAGAGACCACACAATGTGATACTCCCAGACTCATGCTCTGCTGAGCCTGGATGCTCTAGCTCACAAATGGCCAGCTGGATGGAGGATTCCACTGAGCAGGGACCTGCCCCCTAAGTCAAAACTGTGGAAACTTCATATGTGGCCCCTGAACAACACCCGTCTGACATGGAAGGGTTTAGCAGCCAGTGCTTGACACCATATTACAGGCCAAAGTCCCTTGGACAAGATGTGTATACACCTTAAAATGGCAAGTTTTCACTGAATGGTGTTCCCCTCGAGGTGAGGACCCTGTACATTGCACCGTGCAGTCTATACTCCACTTTCTTCAAGACACAGGTCTTACCCTGTCTATGCTTAAAGTGTACGTCCCTTAAATAGCAACCGCACATGTTCCCCTGAGTAGTTCGTCTATAGGCATATACATCCCTTGATTGAAAATGTTTTATGTGGCGCATGGCGACTGAGACCGTCTCGCTGTGTCACTGCCCCAGTCTGGGACTTAGCGCTTGTTTTAAAAGCATTCACGGGCCCCCCATTTGAGCCATTGGCTGCAGTGATCTAATGCATGCTCTCATTAAAGAATGCGCTGCTCCTTGCTTTGGCATCAGTAAAGCATGTCGGGGAATTTCAAGTGCTGGCGGTTGATGTCTCTTGTTTAGAGTTTGGACCGGGTTTGTCAAAAGCCGTTCTCAAACCCAGAAAAGGCTACATGCCCAAGATTTTGACCACTCCTTTCAGGGCGCAGGTTATTACCCTTAAATCTTTATCCCCTCCTCCGTTTTCTTCGGATGAGGCAGAGAAGCTGCACACACTGCCCCGTAAGGGCATTACGATCGACCGTACGAGTCAAATGAGACTGACAAATCAGCTCTTTGTATGTGTTGCACGTCACTCAAAGGATATGGCAGTTTCCAAACAAAGGCTTTTCCGTTGGATCTTGGATGCCATTGCACTTGCATATGAATAGCAAGGTATGAAGTGCCCTATTGACATTAAAGCTCAATCTACTAGAGGCATGGCCTCTTCTTGGGCATGGTTTAATGGTTTTTCCCTAGAGGACATCTGCCTAGCCACAGTCTGGGCTTCCCCTAGCACTTTTGCTAGGTTTTATATTCTGAATGTCACCTCTCTCTCTTCCCAAGTGCTTACTGTGAAGGAGTGTTAGCCTTTGAATTTCACTGCTGTACTAACCAGTATACTTCTAAGTGGTCATTTCATGAACTGCAGCCTGCATTTATCTATAAGTTTTACTATCTGGCTAGTGACTTTATACTCTTATTCACTGGTGGCCAGGTGCTGCCCTGTATTGTCCCAACACACTGAATTGATGTCATTTTCAGTGTTGTGCAGCTGGTTAGAGTCGCTGGTTAGAGTCACTGGTTCAATGGTTAGAGTCACTGCCTTGTGTATCCATATTATAGGCTACTTTTGTTTCTCCATTCCAATTATGAAACAAGAGGAGGCTTTTTAACTGCCCTATTGGGAGACCGTCTTGAAAGGGAACGGTAAGGTTATGACTGTAACCCTGGTTCCCTGCGTAAGCTGGCCATGCTACTGCATTCTCACTGTAGGGGCCGAGTATCGCCCTATACTCTTCAGTCGAATATTCTGATCAGTGGGGCTGTGTCCTGCAATATAAACGTGCGATGACATGCGCAAAGCGTGCCGTGATTTTAAAGTTTTCAGAGATTGTTCACTCCTGCAGAGACTCCCCATAGTGTCAGCTACCTGATGCAGCCTCTTGTTCTCTCCTTTCAGGGAACCAGGGTTACAGTCGTAATCTTAGTGTTTACCTCCACCAAAAGTGGAGCGTTACAATTTGCTTCCACCATAATTCTAAAATTGACACGTGCCCAACTCGAAAAGTCGAGTAACCCACTCGTAATTACGACTTTGTGGTGCCGTTCATGTGTGCTCAACTCGTAAATACAATCATTGCGACATGACTTGAAGGAACTTAAGAATATGGCGGAAGCCAATTGTCATTAATAATTTAGTTTTACTTGTGGATTTTGACTGTACTGTTTAGTTTGTATGCATTTTTTTTTTTTTTTTTTTTTTGTACTGTTAATGAAGAGTAACGATAAAGCTTGTAAGAAAATAGGACTCATTTTAGCTGGTTTATGAAGCGACGGGCTTGTGCAACAAAACTACGTTTCCCATCATTATGTGGCCGCACGAGCGTGATAAAATAGATAAAGCATTAATTAATTACACACCAAATGCGTGGTTTTGCTCTTCATTTTGTTGCATTGGTGCTGATAAAGCTTCCTGTCTTTGCCAGTAAGTGAAAGAGAGATATATGATATCTGACCTCGTTAACTTCCAAGGAGGAATTGAATGCGCCATCAAACCGTTAAAAACAAAGATGAACACACAGTGGATGACAAATTGTAAAGTTTTAAATGACAAAATAAGTAATATTTCAAGTTACATTAAGTGAGCATTGAACAAGTGGGTTAACTATTTTTTGTTGACAATGCACAATATTAGCCTCTTAAAGCAGGCTGTTCACCTTCACAATTTATTGAGGAATTATTGAGCCTTTATTGTATCTTAAAGCAGAAATAAAACAGTTCTTAAAAACTGGTTATGTTGTCTATTATTGGACACTTAAGCACACATATATCTATATAAAAAAATAAATCAATTGAAATTTTTCTGCATTACAGTTCTGTTTATCTTGACATGTGCCAGTTGTTTCACAAACAACCACACGTGGGCACTCTAACCGACCATAAAGCCCTGTTTAAATAGTTTCATGAGACGCAAACCTGATTTCATTTAAAAGGTTAAAAAGCATTGGTTTATGAGTAATGCGGCTCCAAAGAGTAGATTGTTGCAGGATGAGAAAATGAGAGAATAAAATTATCGTTCCATCTGTTGAATTGATGGGAGCAAAATGACAAGATTCTAGACCGTGAGCAGTTATTATCTGTTTCTACCTCATTCTCTGTCTTAATAAAGTGCTGTTTTGCTGGCATTACATCGTTTCTCTCTGTTAAGTTCTTCACACGTCTCTACGACCATTTCTACGGTACGAAAGGTCACCCAAGGCAATGTGCCGCTGACCTCTGCAGGTAGTCAGGGTGAACCGAGCAGCCTGTTACTCACAGTCATGCATACAGTATTTATGAAGAGCTTGAATGATATATCTCATCCTCTTAACCACGTTGGTTTCTCGTTCTATCAGCCGCAACCTTTACACCCTTCTCTCTGCTGCGAGGAGGTTCCTGACCAGCAACTGCTAGTGCTGTTCTGACATACACCGACATTTAAAGTCAAACAAACCTGAACACGAGTATGTAAACAAAGAGGTGGTTTCATAGAGAAACGAAAGGGAGTTTTAATAAGTAGATGGGCCAGTAGGTTGGGCCTGTATTTAAGACTTTTTCTTGCCTTGCCAAAATTTTCACTGGTCTAACTACAAAAAGTGATCATTTTAGCATATACACTACAGTGTATAAGGTATATAACAATTATTTGTTAAGTTTATTAATACATTTATTGTTAAGTTTTCTTGACAAAAAATAATAACAATTATATATAAGATAATTAGATTATGGGCCATTGACAAATAATACTGGATAGGAAGAAGAAGTGTTGAAATAAAGTGTTATTTTATTCATTTTTGAGGAAGATAAGAATAAGAACTTGGTAAATTGAGTTTGACGAACCTAATAAATTTGAGTTAAAACTACTTAGTAGATTAATTTGACGTAATCCAATTAAATTATGTTGGTTCAATGAAACTGACTTAATCTGAACAAAAGACATTAAATTATTTGTAAAAACCTTCTAAAATTCAGTTAAATAAGGGTTACATCATATGACCTGAACAAAATGTACCTTTTCATAAAAATATCAAAATATTTGATATTTTTCTAATATGTTTCACTGCTATATATTTTTTATAAGAAATAATTATAAAATATTATTCTGTGCAACTCATGCAAACATTTCCTTTTTTTATTTTTTTTTATTTTTTATTTTTTTGTATGACTCCGGATGGTTACACCACATGACATTTTTCATTTTAAACCCCAGAAGAAAAAGAAAATCAAAATGACTTTAAACTTAGTGATTGAAAACATGTTAGAAGAGGTGTATTCAAGTTAGCGATTTGTGTGAATTGCTTTTTTAATGTATTTTTGAATAACTAAATGGATCTGAGAAAAAAAAAAAAAAACGCTGTCATGTCATTGACACTTATATCAGATCTAATGATAACATATTAGAATTTAATTTGCAATTAAATAATTAAGATTATAAGTTATAAATCTACTGTATAGTGCAACCACTTTAAATTAATGAAAACACTAGCTGGAAAACGATGACATATGGTGCAGAACAGCGATATATTCAACCCATCCTAACGGATGCTTCCAGGACTGTAACAAGTAATTCAAATCATTTGAACAATCTCAACAGAATACACTACAACAATGTTCAGTGCATTATGGAAAACCATATGTTTAAATCTGCAAGTCGTAACACATGTACATGATCAACGAACATAAGATGCATTGACAAAGCAGCACTGGGCTGCTGCATATTATTTTAATAAATATTGAGCTGTGTGTGTGCGTGACCTTTGGATATTTCATAGTTTGAAATTTACAGTCAGCAAAACCTGTCCCATTTGAACATATTGTAAAGCTATTAAAGACTTTGAACACTAATAAAACTGAACACTAATTCAAGACAAAAAAAGAATAAAGAAAAAGGTATTGGACAAAACTTGATATTTTAAAATAATAACAAATAAAATAGCAATATACTGTCTGATCAGAGAATATCTTTTACAGCACACTTTGTATGTCAGGTGAAGGCAGAACACTTCTGAATATTTCAGTATTTTGCCATGGCAACAGACCCTATGCTTAGAAAACAGGCTAAACTGTAGCAGCACTTAGCATGCCGCAGCATCGCAAGGTGATGCAAATTACTGTGACTACAAATGTCCCTGTGTCAACAGAACAGGCGGATAGGTTGAAGTCCATTTTAAACACAACCTGAAGCAAGTTGTGTCATAATAAGGTGTGAAAGTGATTGGCAGTCGAAAAGGACATGGACATTAAACTAATGCTTATAAACTGAACTACTGATCCATTCCCATTATGTGCAGAAGTACAATTATGCATACTGTTATGGAAACAAAACATACACCTATGGCATTGTTACTGGTAATAACTTTCTATTGTATCTGCATTTGTGTAAATCTAATCTTCCTTTACAAGGGGAGAAAATCAGTCAAAATAAAAATTACATACGATAAATGAGTCATCATTTTCACATTACAACAGTTGCAACCCCTTTGAGACACTAAAAGTAGCGTATATTTAAGTTGCCTAATTAAAGGTTTGATGTATACTAGTTAAGTGTTGTGAAGTTCCAGCTAAATATAGCTGTTTCTTTCCAGCATCTTAAAGCTGCTTTTTTCCAGCCTTCTTTTGGCAATGAAGTATGAACAGTGACATCATAATGACTTTATCTTTGTTAAAGCTTATAATCCAGTCACAACTTGGTTTATAGAATTACAGCAGTGTTGATATTATATTAAGTGTTTCAGATGGACATCACTTGTCATATATTGGACTAACAGTATAACTAATTCAGTCTCACTTGATGTTTATAGTGTAAACCTGCCCACATTATGCATATACAAAACTGTTTACCTTCAACTTGATTTTCTTGTCTAGTCTGAATATATATATATATACAGTTCACTGAGTGCATTGATTCAAAACAAATTAGTTTAATTCTTTCCTGGAGATATTACAATTTGGAACAGAAATTGTTCTAATGTGAGAGTAAATGGATTTATATATAGTTAAAACAGAACAAACTTTTGGTCTAAACGAAACTTTCAGACTGATCTCACAGTGAAATTTAAAACAGTATGTTGACTTTTCTTTAGTTAAAATCGGTCTGTGCTTACCGAAATTTGAAACACTGCCCCCTGTGGCCAAAGTGGTAAGTGTTGTTGGTTGTATAGGCACATGTGTGCTCCATTTTCTGGTGAAATGTCCATGGAGGGGTGCCAAAAGCGAGTTGTGAAGCGAGTTGTTTTCAGCTGTGGCAGTAATACAGTGAAGAGGAATGCATATTTTATAAACTGAACACCCAAACCCCAAACCTAAACCTAACCATCAGTGGAGTAAAAGTGTAACGTTAGCGGGGAAATGCAATCTCAGAATTGTGCTCATCACTGATTATGCGAACGCAATTACTTCCTGGTTTCAACATGAGAATTGAACCTGGGTTGCCCATGCTGATGACACAAAGCACTTATAATCATGCCACAAGGGGAGGTAAACATGCTTGAACATGTCTGATAGAAGATGCTGTTTGTCAGGGAGTCCAAATAATGTGGCCTATTTTAGGGTACAGGAACTCTCGGAAACAACATGCCGATTTCCTGTGAGGTCATTTTGCGCATTTCTTATTTTTCTTATTTATTCATGTATATATGTTACATTGATGCCATGTCCGCTTATTAAGTGACTTTGGGCTTGTTTTTTCATGAAGTCTATTATAAATATGGGCAGTCACGGTTTGTGTTTTCTTTGCTTTATTTATATATTTATTTATTTTATATTTATTTATTTATTTTTTTTTTTTTTTGCTTATTTCCCTAAAACAGTCAAGTTTTTTTTTTTTTTTTTTTCAAACAATCAAGGCTTGTTTTTCCCATACCAGTTTGCTGCCAATTTGCAACATCTGGTCATGTAGCTCAGTGGTTCTCAACTCGATAAGATAGTGAAAGAAATGGGATTTTCAACTTGAAATGGGTAGTGAAAACATTTCCCATATCTTTTGCTGACCAATTAATCTGTCACTTGATCAAATTAGGCAGATGCCAATATGTTCTGAACAGGTTGCAGAACATGCCCTCATCCTCAAAAGCCATGAACAAAACTATGCAAGGTAAAATCAAACACAACCCAGACTACGTTAAAAACAGGTTCAGTTGCAATGAGGATAAACATGGTTTGTGCCGACCACAATGAGTAATATGCAATGAATTATTGGCTGCAGAGAGCACAAAAGCATCAAAATTCAGCTTTGTACTATAAACAATTTGGTACTGTGTTTGATCACTACTTGATGTCTTATGTAAAATCTTTTAAAACATACTGTACTTTGAAGCAAAAACAGTTGAGGTCTAGCTTCTTCATCTCTTCACACATTTAAACAGAGAGACTGTCCATAAGACTTTCTAAATTTCACTACAAGACTTTCTAATATGTTAACTGTTTATCATTATGATTGTTAATAATTTATTAATCACAAAATTCCCTCATTTCCTTCATTGCTCTATGTCACAGAATGTACGCAAAAAGACAAGTGTGTTTGCGATGTAGATGACCGTTTTTTCTACCATTATTTAATCAGTCTAGTCACTTAAGATCGAGGTTCTTATTCACAACGTCGGCCTGGCAAGATGACATTGTCCTCTTGAACAAGGGAAGGGAAACAATGCATCAAGAAAAGGGATCTTGTCTTTGGGATTGCTTTGCAAAAAAAAAAAAAAAAAAAGGCCAACTCAATGCTGAAAAGAAATGCCTCAATCGCAGGATTTCAAATGTAATACATTAACAGTCTCTTTGGCACCAAATGTCAATTCTCTTTCAGATGCATTTATTTGTGGTCACGCTGATGGATGGGGTGTTTGGTCATGATTATAATGTTGAAGACTGTTTCTTGAAGATGTGTGGTAAAAACGCACAATTTCGATGAAATGTTAAATGCCAATGTCCAAATATGCCTACCTATCTATAATGTATTCTGTAAAAAACAGTATGTCAAATCCGAATCCTCAGTATTCCTAAAACAGTAGGCAAGAATTTCTGAGATTCTGAAGAGCACATCCACTGGACACTTTTCTATCCCATAAGGGCACAGGAGCCAAGTAGCTCTCAGATTCAAAATGCTGAACTTAAAGAAATTGGCAGAGAACCAAAAGTCCAGCAGTTCTTTTTGACTGTATGCGCTATAGAGACCAAGAAAATTGTTTTCTGTGCTTATATTGTACTTGTTAAACAAAACCAGAGTAAACTATTTTCAGGGTTGCTGTTACTATGTCAACAATCCACAACATGATCACATGGGAAATCGACATGTTGCTTGCGAATGGTCATGTACCCTAAAGTCGACCCCATTCTGCTGAATTACTGACAAACGTCATCCCCCATCAGACATTTTTACATCAATTCAAGTGATAACACATTCTAATCTAGTGCAATGGGAGAGAACTCAAAAAAAGGTTCTGGGAAGTAATCGCGTTCACAAAAACAATGGTGAGCACGATCTGGAAGATTGCATTTTCTCCTCTAATATTTCATTTTTGCTCCACTTACAGTTAGATTAAGGGTTGGGGTTTGGGTTAGAGGGTAGAATTAGTAAAATACGCATTCCTGTTGACTGTATTACATCATTTAAAAATACAACTAAATTTTGGCACCATCCTGTGGACGTTTTACCCAGAAACTGCCCATACGTTCAACAGCACTTCCAGCTTCAGCCTCTTGGGCAGCATGATCACACAGGAAGTCTGCATGTTGTTTCTGAGATTCCCTTAGGATCGACCACATCATGCTGACTCAACAACAAGCATGTTTACATCAGCTCCAGCGTGTTTACCTTCCCTAGTGGCACCGGAAGCGCATCGTTTCAGCAGCATGGGAGATCCGGGTTCGGATCCAGCATTAAAACCAGAATGTAATCATCCCAAGGCACTACTTCCCTCATCTCATTACAAACCCCTCATGTTTTCTTTCTTCCGTGGTACACAAGTTATTTTCCTGTTAAAATCATGGATCAAGGTTTCGGGTTTGGAAAAGGGGTTACACCAATGGGGTTAAATTTGGGAGTAAAAGCTGTACATTTTTGTACAAGCCAACTCATGAGACTGGGTCTATCAAATGATGATCAAATGATGGTAAAGAGCGGCCGAGTGCATTTTCACTATTTTCGGATGTCTGGATCACAGCGGTGCTAACGGAAAGTTGCAGAAAAGTCCTAGCAGTTCTAGAACTCAGAACTGGCCTGCAAGGTGGAGAACTGCACTGTGCAAATTACGTTCAGCACTGTTTTGGGAAGCTACCTTATATACATAGTTCCTTTAGTGAAACAGTGCTAAAGCAATGCAGAAAGACTATATTTCTACAGAACCCAGCATTATATTCCTCACACATGGCGTATATGTGTACTACAAATTTTGGCTAATTTGATCATGCTATCAGCTACCAATAAGAGTTCAGTATTTTCAGCACTGTTTAACAAATCTTTCCTCATTTTAATCCATTCAGATTGTGCAGATTTTCCTCCAAAATGAGAGATTCCATCTGCGCGTAAATTGTCAAACAGTATGGCAATCCTCCTCAGGCCTCAGTGTGGGAGGATTTAGGAGTGAAGAGGAGGGGGGAGCTATTGCTTTTTTGCCAGCTAATGGTTTACTAAATTAGGCTCTCCATCTGTCAGCTCTTACAGAGCCACCTATTTCCTAATCTACAAAAGACATTCTTAACCAAGAGATTTTGTAGGTGAGTGGGGAAAAGGACATAACCCTTGGTTTGTAGAGAACGTGTGTTTGCATTTTTTGTACTATGATCCGTGTTCTTGTTATAATTATTATATACACTATATATACAATATATATTTACAGCATATATACTATATAGATAGATAGATAGATAGATAGATAGATATTGTATATATACTGTAAATATATACATGAATCTTATAAAATGTGAGGTGGAAAGCAGTCTATAAAGGAGAAAAATTGGAGACAAATTAATGAAGATAATATGATTAAAGAGTTACATACATGCACAGAAATTTATGCAAATTTAAATTGATATTTTTATTGTTGTTGTGCATGTACGTATAAATTAGAGCAACTAATTTATGTTTTTAAACATAGCATATTTGCAAATTTGCAAGATTGGAACATTTAATTATTGTAACTAAATTTATAGCAAATTAATTTCTTAAAACAGAAAATGTAGCATTATATAGTTAACTATACAATATACAGTAGTTAAATGTATATTAAGAAATTACAGCTTTTTTACGTTTTTTTTGTTTTGTTATTTTTTGCAATGCACAACCTGTGCAGTGCTCGTCATCACTACATCAAGCCAATAACAAGTGACAGTTGCCATATAATTAGGTCTTAAGCTGAATTTGTGTGGATTTTGTGTCAGTCAGTTGCTTTAATGCTGTCCTTCAAGAATTTGCAAATGACCTAATTATTTTTAAGTGCACATTTTCGGGTTTACTTTTTACTCACATAACCGGTCATCATCATATACATCAATATTTGCTTACCTTTAACAGGTACTTTTCAAATAGCTCTTAAAACAAAAAAGTGGTTGTTTCAATGCTTAAAATGGTTTTGAGCAGAATTTGATGTGCAACAGACCAATTTCTAAGATATTTATGTCCATTTTTTCCTAACGCATTAATAATGGATTTTATCCTTAGTTATTTACTTATTTGTTCTGTCTTGTGTTTAAGCTAATAAATACAAAACAAGTGCATTTTACATGAAGGCTTTATTATGGCAATTAACTGTACAGAGACTCTATTCTAAGGTCTCCTTTTATTTTATTTTATTTTATTATTTTGTTTTTATGTAAGTTAATCGGATTCCTGCTGTTTCAGCTAACTGCTGTAACCCACACTTTCCCTGGAATAGCTCTGCAGGTGGTTGTATTCAAATTTATTTTCAAGTGTTGGATCTGAGATTTCATATCTGAGATAGAATTATTAGGACACTTTTGAGAGGGTAGTGCACAATGCACAACTACATGTGTCATTGTATGTCAGATTCTTGGATAAGTGACACTTGAACGCTATCAAGCTATTTTTGTTTACTGTAATTCACCAATGTTGAATTTGAATTCTGCATCTACGTGCTACAAATTAAATTAACTTATTATATTGAATATATAATATGTGTGTGTGTGTGTATATATATATATATATATATATATATATATATATATATATATATATATATATATATATATTTACAGTACTGTGCAAAAGTTTTAGGCA
This sequence comes from Myxocyprinus asiaticus, assembly GCF_019703515.2. NCBI lineage: Eukaryota > Metazoa > Chordata > Actinopteri > Cypriniformes > Catostomidae > Myxocyprinus > Myxocyprinus asiaticus. The sequence goes on from NC_059393.1 coordinate 4,879,789, forward strand.
CTTGTGAAAAATGAGGATGTCTTCAAAACTAATGACATAAATAGTTTTCATTCTATCTATCTATTTCTCAATTGCTTCTGTCTCTTTATGTAATCTCAGACTGACACGATGTTCAGTGGGGGGCTTTGTGGGGGACATGACATCTGTTGCAAGGCTCACTGTTCTTCTATTCTAATCTTTTCTATTTGCAAAAGTAATGTTTGGGAGTCTAACATTTATATTTTCTATTGACACACTAAAGCTGAAGATATAAATAACCATCTTAAGACTTTTGTGAAACATCTTATGTGCTTAAGACTTTTGCACAGTACTGTATATATATATATATATATATATATATATATATATATATATATATATATATATATATATATATATATATATATACGTATATACAAAAATCACAACTGAACTTTACAACAAGTGATCACTATGCATGTTTGATGCATGGGAAAGAACAGCTTTGACATTTTGAAAATAACACCTTTTGTGTTCCTTGTAAAAAAATAAGTAATACGAGTGATGGCAGAATTTTCATTTTAAACCAAGTTATCTGAAAATGATCTGTGACTCTGTTGGACTGAAAAAATATTGATTAGGGCTGTCCATCGATTACCATTTTTAATCAAATTAATTACATGTTATCCTGATTAATTAATCAAACTAATCCCATATATAAATTGTTTTCAGAGAAAATCCCCCAAATAAAAATAATTAAATATCTAATGGTTAAATAATTATAAATAATGATGTTAAAAAATATATATAAATGCAATATATTTAATGAATATGATAATTCAGAAAATTAAAATACTACAAATTATTGTGGCAGATTAATAAAGGATTGATTAGGCATTACAGAAAACGACTTTAGAAGGCAATATATTGATTTATTTCTATATCATTGAACATAAGCCTATCATTGGCCCACAGTCCTCACCAATCCATTGTGCAATTGAACTCGTGAAGCTGTCAAAGGTAGACGTATTATCTTTTTTATATTTAGTACTTATTAAAAGGGCTTTTCTAAGGACAATTCTATGTATGCTACACATGCATCAGACAGACGCTTTTGTAGTGTCTCACTTTGTTTGCGTTACAAGTTAAACATAGTTTAAAACTTAGCCTCAATGCCCCCGAATTATGAGTTGCACTTCGTCCAGCAGTGTTTGAACAAGAACATGTCCTCATCTTGTCGTGTCTGCTGTAACTGCATGTTACCTGTACAGAGTTGCACTTACTGCCCCCTGCTGACTTGACAGTGGGTTAGTGAAGGTGGTACAGTGCTTCAAACTTGAATTGCTCTAATGGTTGGAATATTCCTTATTATGTTCCAGAAGCATGATTAATTGTGTCAACTTTTTAAACTTTTTTATAGAACTAATCACACTGAATTAATGTGTTAAACCAGCAGCCCTTATGTAAATGCATTTTAGACTAACACATTTTTTTAGAACTTAATTATCCAAGATAATAATTTAGTGGGGAAGCTGCAATAAAAATCAGCTTCAGTTTGAACGGGCATGGTACTTCTGTACGAATAGGTTAAAGCTATCAATTTTTACTGGACATAGAAGTTGCATATTATGAAGGCATTTTATATCAATACATTATTATTTGTATTGGCCCCATAGCACACTTACTGTGCTCAAAATCACCCATGAAACACTGTCCATGAAGCCCCTCCCCCACTACACTGGTTTGAACATCAGATTATCCCTAAATGCTTTGAGCAGCAAGCATGAGACAAGGCTTAGGAATGAATTAAGCAGTGGGAGTAGAGTTAAGAAATGAAGGCCTTGTGTGCAAGTTTTTTGGGGGGTTAAACCAGTCATTTTATGGACAATATTCAGAAATTTCTCACCAAAAGGCATATAAGCATGGTTACAAAGATGAAATTTGTCATTTATGTGCTACTAGCGTCAATAAACGGAATTGCAAAAACAAATCATTTTTAAACAGCTTTCTGAATATTTTTTTAAATACTCCCTCCATTTGCAACTGGTTAAAGAAACAGATAGACCCACCTCAACCTCTTGCCTGGGAGTCAAAAATGACGGTGTGACAAAAGGTCTATTCACACCGAGACCGAAACAAATAAATAGAAAAACAATTTCACACATTTACAGTTATTTAGACGGCGCTGTTCGACAAATATTTTTATTCTGGTTTATTGCATGGACTTTTCAACATTCAGCTGTCAATGGATGAGATTAATACAGTGGCATGCAAAAGTTTGGGCACCCCTGATCAAAATGTCTGTTGCTGTGAATAGCTAAGCGAGCAAAAGTTGGCCTGATTTCCAAAAGGCATAAAGTTAAAGATGACACATTTCTTTAATATTTTAAGCAATTTTACTTTTTTAATTCCATATTTCACAGTTTCAAAATAACAAAAAATGAAAAGAGCCCGAAGCAAAAGTTTGGGGACCCTGCATAGAGACCTGGTGCTCTCACACCTCAGCCGTCTAGGGCTTCAGGTCAACAGGGAAAAGAGCAAGCTCCTCCTGGTTCAGAGCATCTCTTTTCTCGGTTTGGAGTTGGACTCAGTCTCCTTGATGGCATGCCTTACGTGCCTTAGGTTCCTAAGAGGCTCCATGAGGCTGAATCCCTCCAGACCGTGCCTCGTTCCCTCATGGGACCTCTCTGTAGTTCTTCAGGGTCTACAGAGAGCCCCCTTTGAGCCTTTGCAGTCAGCCTAGCTTAAGGCACTCTCCTTGAAGACTGCCCTCCTGACTGCGCTCACTTCCATCAAGAAGGTAGGTGACCTGCAAGCGTTCTCTGTCAGCGAAACGTGCCTGGAGTTCGGTCTGGGTTACTCTCACATGATCTTGAGACCCTGACCGGGCTATATGCCTAAGGTTCCCACCACCCCTTTTAGGGACCAGCTGGTGAACCTGCAAGCACTGCCCCAGGAGGAGGCAGACCCAGCCCTGTCGTTGCTGTGTCCGGTGTGTGCTTTACGCATCTATTTGGATCGCACGCAGAGCTTTAGAATCTCTGAGCAGCTCTTTGTCTGCTTTGGTGCACAGCGGAAAGGAAGCGCTGTCTCCAAGCCGAGGATCGCCCACTGGCTCATTGACGCCATAACTATGGCATATCTCGCCCAGGACATGCTGCCCCCGGTAGGGCTACGAGCCCATTCTACCAGGGGTGTAGCGGCTTCCTGGGCCTGGCAAGAGGTGCCTCTCTAACAGACATTTGCAGAGCAGTGGGCTGGGCAACACCCAACACCTTTGCAAGGTTCTACAACCTCTGGGTGGAACCGGTTTCGTCCCAGGTAGTGGCACGCAACACAAGCGGATAAGCCCGGGATAGCCGGCAGGGTGTATCGCTTGCACATAGCATTGAGCTGAAGACGTGTGCCATTAATTCCCAGTAGTGTTCACAAGTTTGTTCCCTGGTTGACTTCCTCCAAGCCCTGTGGCAGTCGAGTTTTCGGAGAGATTCGCTGCCGGCCCAGTACAAGTGCTAACTAAGAGTCCTGTTCTGGGGTAGGTGCTCCGCATGTGGCGGTTGCCAGTAAGGCTAACCCCATACGATATATCTTCCACGTTTCCCTGTTGGCACCCTGCGTCTTCCTTGGGCAGAGCCCTTCTGCCCCAGTCTCCATGTTTTTAGTAACTCCTCCCCCATTGGGCAGGATCTACCTTGAAGACTCTCCACATGGTTGGAAAGACCATGTGACATATCCTTCCACTTAAATATCCCGCCATCTCTTTGGGCAAGGTGTGGTCTCCACTGTGTCTTCCCCTTGGGAGAGACACCCCCCAACTAGACCTGGCGGCCCAGTCGGATAATCCCCCTTCTTTTTTAGGGAGTGGAATAAAGAGAAGGGGAAAAGAGGCCATGACTGGGTTAAGCCTGTCTCTATCTCTTGGGTAGTCGACTTGTCCCCAAAAAGGGCCGTTCGACAATCATAACTATGTTGGGGGAGGTTACGTGTTGACCTGGTGTGCTGGCTATGAGGCACACAGTAGTCTGCCCACCACACACCGCCAGTTCACGTAACACAGTTCAGCCAATTGTGGCGTTTCGTATAGGGACCCCTAGTGTCACTACATCGACACAACGTCGAGTGAGTGACAGATAGGGAACGTCCTGGTTACTTGTGTAACCTCCGTTCCCTGATGGAGGGAACGAGACGTTGTGTCCCTCCTGCCACAACGCTGAACTACCTGCTGAAATGGCCGGACCTTATATCGGCTCCTCAGCATAAAACCTGAATAAGTGGTTGCATACCAGCTCCTTTTATACCCGTATGTCCGGGGGAGTGGCATGCAAATACCACTCGCCAATTTTCATTGGCCTTTTATCAAAGACCAGAGGTGTCTCGGGCTCCCAAGAGTGACCCCTAGTGTCACTACATCGACACAATGTCTCGTTCCCTCCATCAGGGAACGGAGGTTACACAAGTAACCAGGACGTTCTGTGAGATTCTTGGGCCGTCTTGCATGCACTGCTCTTTTGAGGTCTATCCACAGATTTACGATGATGTTTAGGTCAGGGGACTGTGAGGGCCATGGCAAAACCTTCAGCTTGCACCTCTTGAGGTAGTCCATTGTGGATTTTGAGGTGTGTTTAGGATCATTATACTGTTGTAGAAGCAATCCTCTTTTCATCTTCAGCTTTTTTACAGATGGTGTGATGTTTGCTTCCAGAATTTGCTGGTATTTCATTTAATCCATTCTTTCCTCTAGCAGTGAAATGTTCCCCTGTGCTACTGGCATCAACACAAGCCCAAAGCATGATCAATCCATACCCGTGCTTAACAGTTGGAGAGGTGTTCTTTTCATGAAATTCTGCACCCTTTTTTCTCCAAACTTAACTTTGCTCATTGCAGCCAAGAAGTTATATTTTAACTTTATCAGTCCGCAGGACTTGTTTCCAAAATGCATCAGGCTTGTTTTTTTTTTTATTATTATTATTGAATAAAACACAAATTAACAAGTCATAGCAGCTTATACAAAGTAAGAGACCAATGACACATATATACACACACAAAATAAAATAAAAAAATAAAAAAATAAAAAATATATATATATAGATAGATATAGATATAGATATAGATATAGATATAGATATAGTAGTGTATACAGGTACAGTGATAAGTTTAAGCAATAGGTTAATTTAGTGTGATATAGTAGTAATCACTATTATTAATTACATCTTTTTGTGATGTTGTGGAGAGAGAAAAAAGATATAGATATAAACCCACTGAGTGATAGATAGATATCAAGACAATTTGAAACAATCATATTAATAATAATAGTAGTTGTGGTAGTAGTAGTAATATCAATAATAATAATAATAATAATAACAATAACAATAATAGTAGTAGTAATAGCATTAGTAGTAGTAGCAGTAGTAATAATAATAACGATAATAACAATAACAATAACAATAATAGTAGTAGTAGTAGCAGTAGCAGTAGTAGTAATATCATCTCAGCTTTATGAGATTTTAGACCAGTCAATAAAATGATTGCAGATATACACAACTCTCTAGGTCTGGGAGCCCCTCCACCAGCACCGGCGAGCACAATCAACAGACACCCCGACACAGACACCAACCCCAGATCCGATCTACCTGGCCCCCCCTGCCCGCCGCCAGCAATCCCAACCCCCGTACCAGCAGTTAAGCCTCTGTGCTTCGCTGTGTCTTCCTCCACAAAGGATGCTGGAGTACCACGACAAGCACCTCCAAACCAAGCTCACCTGGCCTGGTTGTGACCTGACAGATAACCAAAAATCATTGTTTGGTTGCCCTTTTTAGATTGTAATCTGTGGCTGGAACCGTGGTGTGCACCAGTTAGCTCCCTCCCTATCTAATCAGGCTTGTTTAGATGTGCATTTGCAAACTTCTGATGCTGAAATTTGTGGTGAGGATGCAGGAAAGGTTTTCTTCTCATGACTCTTCGATGAAGGTCATATTTGTGCAGGTGTTGCTGCACAGTAGAACAGTGCACCACTACTCCAGAGTCTGCTAAATCTTCCTGAAGGTCTTTTTCAGTCAGACAGGGGTTTTGATTTGCCTTTCTAGCAATCCTACGAGGAGTTCTCTCTGAAAGTTTTCTTGGTCTTCCAGACCTCAACTTGAACTCCACCATTACTATTAACTGCCATTTCTTAATTACATTATGAACTGAGGAAACGGCCACCTGAAAACACTTTGCCATCTTCTTATAGCCTTCTCCTGCTTTGTGGGCATCAATTATTTTAATTTTCAGAGTGCTAGGCAGCTGCTTAGAGTATGTATAAAGCTTTGAAATTTGCATCACTTGGCCTTTCCAAACGATGAATGTGAACAAGCCATAGCCTAACAAGCTAATTAAGGTCTGAGACCTTGGTAAAAGTTATCTGAGAGCTCAAATCTCTTGGAGTGCCCAAACTTTTGCATGGTGCTCCTTTCCCTTTATCACTTTTGTACAAAATAAAAATAATACACTAATATTGCTTAAAATGTTGAAAAGAATGTTTCATCTTTAACTTTATGCCTTATGGAGATCAGTTCATCTTCTACTCACTTAACTATTGACCAGGGGTGCCCAAACTTTTGCATGGCACTGTATATCAAACTCTGCATTTACTATATATTTATAGTATATAGAATAGAGTCATAGGAATAAATTGTTTCTATTCAAAAGCTTGTTTGCAATGAAAATTCAAGCTTGGTGTGAATAGTCCTTTAAGTACACATCAGGCTCCCACCTATTTTTCAAGTTGAAAAATACAGGACACTACCTCCAATGGTGCCGTTCCCCTTTGAAAATGTTCGACGTCTGAAAAAAGATAAAAATCACGTCCAGTATTTATTCAGTATTTATTCGATATTGATTCAACTGATTCATTTCATCTTTAAATAATAAGTCTGTTATTCTGACTTCACAAAAATCAGACTAGGAATGGGTTTCCAGATAACGTTGCAACTTCAGCTTTTTCTGATCATTTTATTTTACTATGGAGAAACGCCAGTTTCCCAAACCAGCATGTAGATCACTTGTTAGAAAGAAGAACTTAATGATGGACTTGGTAAGTCAGGGTTAGATATATCGACTTCATAGAGATTAAAGAATGACGGGCATCAGTATTGAACTATTCATAGACTTATTGAAATATTAATAGATCATCTTGATAGAGTTCTATGCTCTGTGCACTTGCAGCCTTACTGCTGTTATGCAACATGCAATTTGTGAATGCCATGTATACAGACTATAGGCTACTGGAACAATTTTGAACCAGCCATTGGAGAAAGGAAGAAGATGAGGAGGAAGAGAGAGAGGGGGAATCACACTTTCACTTTACTGTCTTTAGTAAATATATTCCTATTGCCATTATAGTTATGCTTATAAAATAAGGCCAGTAAAATGTTATGCTCTATTATGTGTCATGTAATCTAGACCTAACATTCACATCGTATTTGCAGACAGCAGAGACTGCTTGTTGATTTTAATGTGATTTTTTCAAAAAAACATTTATTCTCTGAAAAAAGCATACAATGGATTTCCAATCATCAAACTGTGTTAATTTAATTTCTTAAATGTCCCTTTTCTTCTGATAAACTGTGAAAGATGGGTGAAAGATATGTTTAAGTTGCACTTAAAGGACTTAAGTGCGGTTCAAAGCACTTGTTAATTTACAAATGTTTTTGCGTACTGCTTAGATAACGATGCTGTGGGTGTGGCATCAGGCCTCGAAGAGGTGTTTATTTAAAATTTACAATAAACAGAAATGTCCAAAAGGGGGAATTAAAGTGCTAACTGGGGAAAGTGTCCAAAATAAAGGGGAATCTGCCATCCTCATTGTGAGATGGGCTTTGTGAAGGAAGGGGAGTGTCCAAAGGAATGGTCCAGGATGTGGGAGGGGTCCGGCAGCCGCGACACACTCCCCTCCGTGGTCCATGGCGCAAGGGACAGCAGCTTCTGTGGCAGCCTGCCTATTCAAGTGCTGCGGCGAGTGTGGGGGGACGTCGGCCTGGCATCCATGCCCATCGGCCACGGTGCGTGTGGTACTCCCCGGTGACTCATTTAACCCACGGCAGGGTTCCGAGGGAGCGTGTCCAGCGCACATCTAATTCGGCCGGTACCCTCCCCGCTCTGCTCCTGGACATGCGAGGATGGCAGTTTGTGCACACAAGGAGATAGAAGCTGGCTTCCCGAGGAGAGGCGCGCTCTGTGTTTTAATGGCAGCATGGATGATGCTCTATTAACATTAGGTGTGCCTCATCATCCACTGCCCAAACACGACTCATTAAGTTGCTCCTCTCTCCTGTAAACCTGGCAGAAGGTTGACCCTAAGAGGCGGGGCGATGATGACGAGAGGGAGGGGCAGGTCGTTCCACCACATTCCCCCCTCCTAAGCTTCGCCCTGGTGGCACCTCCTCCCATGCTCCTATCTGAACACTGAGTTCAGAGCCAGAGTTACCCACACAGGAATGCTAATTCCTCAACCAGGCCCTACAGTTGGAGTACACATAGGGGTAAACTCTCCGGGCCAGCTCACCCCCTTGCTCTCACCCAGGTGGAGACACGGGTTTAACATGACGGCCTTCCCTACAATTGATGTCACTGTTGGTGACCAACCGCAGGGCACATTTACATTTATGCATTTGGCAGATGCTTTTATCCAAAGCAACTTACAGTGCACTTATTACAGGGACAATCCCCCTGGAGCAACCTGGAGTTAAGTGCCTTGCTCAAGGACATGATGGTGATGGCTGTGGGGATTGAACCAGCAACCTTACCAGTTATGTGCTTTAGCCCACTACACCACCACCACTCCACCGCTACTTATTAAGAAGCACTTACTGTACCATTTTGGCAGTTGGGAAGCCTTCCCTACAATTGACGTCACTGTTGGTGACCAACTGCGCCATCTCTGCCCACAAAAGTGCCTGCATTCTCCACCGCTGTGGTGGGGTGAGCAAGAGACAGACACAGTGGGTTCAGGCCTCGGAGAGGCATTTATTTAAAATAATAATAAACAGGAAATGTCCAAAAAGGGGGAATTAAAATGTTAACTGGGGAAGTGTCCAAAATAATGGGGAATCTGGCGTCCTTGTGGTGAGATGGGCTAGTGAAGGATCGGGAGTGTCCAAAGAAATGGTCAAGGGCAGCTGCTTCTGTGGTGGCCTGTCTTCCCATCGACCGCAACGAGTGCGGTACTCTGCTGGAGGCTCATCTAAACCACTCTGGGGTTCCGAGGGAGCGGGTCTGGCATGCATCTAATTTGGCAAGTTCACCTCCCCACTCTGCCCCTGGACCTGCGAAGACGCCAGTGTGTGCACAAAAGGAAATAGAAGCCTGCTTCTCGAGGAGAGGCATGCTCTGCATTTTAATGGCAGTGGTGATGATGCTCCACTCACATCAGGTGTGCTTCATCATCCACCACCCAAACGAGGCTCATTAAGTTGCACCTCTCTCCTGCCCACTGCCGGTGTGAGCCTGGCTGAAGGATGGCCCTAAGAGGTAGGGCGACAATGACGAGAGGGAGTGGCGGGTCATTCCACCACAGGTCGTTCCCAGATTTTGGGAAAACATAGCATAGAGATTAATTACTATAGAAGTGCTACTAACGTTCTACTTAGTGCTTCAGGTAACCCAGCCCAGTATGATTTTAGTCACACTAAAGGTCTATTCACACCAAGTCTGAGACGAATTTGAGAGATGAGCTGCCAACGAAAGGTCTATTCACACCAAGACCGAAAAAAGCAAATTTACTCCAGAACAATAGGTGGTGCTTTACAAGAAACAATTTTATTCCAGAACAGTACAAGTTTCTCCATTTTAATTTCATGTCCTTCACTGCACAACACACAAATGTTTAAAGAATATTCTGGGTTCAATTCAAGTTATGTGTATTTATGCCAGATACATGTGTGTAACAATAAACGTGTTCTTTTTAGGGTGATAAAATCGCTTACTAATCTTTTCTGTGTAAAGTTATATCCAATTTATGTAATTATTTAACACCGCAAACCCTGTAATCCCATTAAAACGCAGCAAAAGTGCAAAAACAACCATTAAAACAACTTTACAGCTCAAATAATACACAAGTTTTAACAGAAGAACTCATGTAAGTGTAACAGACACCCAGACTCGTAGATGGTGTTGAACCCGGAGGCGGTGTTTATTGAAACAAACAAACAGAAGCAGAGATTAACTGCAGTAGATTATAAATCAAACACAGAGTGGATTTGAATAACAGAGACCTTGGGAAATCGTTGGAGTAGCGATGGAGCAGGAATCAGGAAGAGATGACAAGGGAAAGTCATCTAGGAAGATAATGGCGATAGCAGGTAAGTTAGTCTGTTTTCTAAATCGAGACCAGACGAAGAGTGAAAGGAGAATCGGGTTTTTATATGGTGGAGCTGATTCATGCAGTGATGCGGGGCAGGTGCAGGTGATCAGTACTCAGGGGAGACGGATGGTAGAGTATTAGAGTTGGAAGAGCCAGGTAGATACGTGACAGTAAGTGCTTTTATAAAATTATAATCTTCCCATTTCTGCCTTTAGACCCTCCAAAAATTGGCCCCATTCACTCCCATTGTAAGTGCCTCACTGTTATCTTTTAAAGAAAGATAACAATTTGAAATTATTTTTATGGAAATCAACATTATGCCACAAATGCTGTTGCTTGAGCTTAACTTGTAACAAAATTCAGTATATTCCTTTAAAGAAAACTTTTGTAAAAAAGCCTGCTAACAATTTAATATTCGCAAGAATTTTTAAAATAATATACATTCAATAACAACTCACCCTTGATTCCTATTTTTTCTGTAATTCCTTGCAATAAAATCTCTTTCCTATCCACATTTTTGTAGCCACTGTGGTGTTTATTAAATAATTCCTTGCACTCGGATACCAAAGAAAAGAACAGCTCCATATCCATCTTCAATGCTTGTTCCTAATTGTTCGCTTTAGGTGTTTGATGTTGGTTTGCTTAGTAACGTTTTGTGCGTTGGCATATTTAAGAACATTATTGTTGCAAATCAGTTTTAACGTGTGAGATTTTGTCTATAAGATCAATATTCTAGAATTATTAGGACACTTTTTCATAAGGTATCCCACAACGCACAAGCATCATTCATGTGTCATTATGTCACTTCGACAATAAAGAAAGCATTGCCATGGTAAGGGAGACTTCAGCTCTATCAAGCTATTTCTGTGCATTGTAATTCACCACAAATGGTCATAGAGAATAATGTCATCTGCATCTGTGTGATACAAATAGTTCAAATTATCTATGCTGCATGATTAATTGAATGTATTACAACATGAAAAAAAAAAATTAAACAACTATTTAGTTAGCCTATGTTAAGTAGTATAGTTTAGTGGTATCAGTGTTTGTTTTTTTATCCCCTTTTCTCCCAATTTGCAATGCCCAATTCCCACTATTTAGTAGGTCCACATGGTGGCACGGTTACTCACCTCAATCCGGGTGGTGGAGGACAAGTCTCAGTTGACTCCATTTCTGAGACAGTCAATCCACGCATCTTATCACGTGGCTCGTTGTGCATGACACCGCGGAGACTCACAGCATGTGGAGGCTCATGCTACTCTCTGCGATCCATGCACAAATTACCACGCGCCCCATTGAGAGCTAGAACCCCTAATTGCGACCACGAGGAGGTTACCCCATGTGACTCTACCCTTCCTAGCAACTGGGCCAATTTGGTTTCTTAGGAGACCTGGCTGGAGTCACTCAGCATGCTTTGGATTCGAACTTGCGACTCCAGGAGTGGTAGTCAGCGTCAATATTCATTGAGTTACCCAGTAGTATGAATGTTGAGCGTGCACAAATTCAGATAATTTTCCCTCCATTTTTACTCCACTGACAGTCAGATTTAGAGTTGGGGCAAGGTTTAGGGTATATGGTTAATTAAATGTGCATTCCTCTTCACTGTACATATCATTTACAACTAAAAAACTTTCGTTTTTAACACGCTGGATTTTGCGGCTCGGAACACGTGACTAAAAGCACTTATCTCTTTGGTCAAATTGTTTTCTTCACAGTCTGAAGAAAAAAAATTGGACTGCTCTAAAAAAAAAAATAGTGTTTTTTTTTTTTTTTTTTATTGTTTATAGATTTATTTTGTTTTAGTCCAACTGAAATTGAACTTTTAAGGTGCACGTAAATGTACCAACTGTTGTGTCTAGCTGTTCAAGACTCTGAAACAAACAAAGCTTTTTGAAAGCTACACAGTGTTCCACTTTTCAGAGATATTGACATACAAATGGTTTGCTTAATAGCTGCCTCTGCATATTAAGCTGAGATAGGAGAAAACCACATTCTAATCAGCTTTAAAAAGACTGTGAAAAGACACCAATCAACATGTCAGTTTTGTATCCATGGTAAAATGCTACAACAATCAATTTACTGCATTGTTCTATTGTTCTTTATAGCGTAACATACACAACAAAACTTTTTCTGTTACAGCTGACCATAGCATTACCAAAATAGTGTATTCAGATCACTGAGTGACTGCTTTGTCTTTGCCCATGGGACTGATGCCTTTTGTTCATACCATACTGCAAAGAAGACTTTGAGGGTATGGAGCCCTGGTACATACAGCATCTCTGTTTGTGTGTTTAGCTGTCTATAAAGACGCCTGTGGAAGATTCTCTGTTATATGATCACAGAGACTTTTTGTTTGGAATTTTGAATCTTTTGGTTTCCAACAGGGGAATAAAATACAGTCTTTCCAGTTATTCTCCTCACTCCCTACTAAGATACAATGCATATTTTCCACATATTTGGAGTCAAAAATACACTCAGGATTCCCATCCATGGTATGCTAAAGAAAACAAAAAATTTAGTAGAATTTGGTTTAGTAACAATCTAAGCATCACATCTAACACAATACAATATATGTTTTGACATACATGCCTTTGCCCATCCCCGATGATTTGATGTTTTATCCTTATAAAGGATAACATTCTCACACAAATCTACCGTATGGCTTTTGAAGACTTGGAATATAGTATGGACTACTTTTATGGTACTTTGTATTTTGAAGTTTGATTTAACAGGTTACATTCTACTTTCATTGTATTTCACAGATGAAACAAAAATAACTGTTTTGGTAACACTTAACATTGATTTTCCATTTGTTAAGGGTTTTTAAAGGGGTTCTTCAACTACCAGTAACTCATCTACAAATGCATTATAAGTCATTGATACTTTGTGCAGTTAAAACAACACGAATAACAAGAACAACTGTCATGTACTTGCCCAAAAGTGAGCTATTTACTCATGTTATAAATGCTTAGTAACACTTATTCAAAACTAGTAACCTATACTAATGTACCTTCATGTAAAATAGACACATATGAAGCATTTATTAAGGACTTGCCAACATTAAAAACCTATGTATATGAAGTTCAGTATGGATTAATGGTCATCAGGCTTTATTACATGATATATGTTGTGAATGAGCATGAAGAGCTGAAAAGTGTTTTTGCAGAGGACTTTAGGTAAGTTGGGAGAACAGTCGGAGTTGCACCATTCTTTTGACATCCACATGAAAAGAACAGTTACAACACAAGTGAGTCAAGTTATTATAATAGTCTATTTTCTTATAAATTGTGACATAACCCATGAATTAGGGCATTTTATATTTTTGATTAATATAGAGGTAATTATGAATAAGTGAATTTATTAAGCATTTATAACATATAAGTTAAATTGCTCACTATTTGGCAAGTATTACATGACAGTCATCCTTTTTTCATGCGGTTATAGTCGCATATCAGTGATTTATAATGTGTTTGTAAAAGACGTATTAGTCATTAATGAACCCCTTTATAAACCCTCAACAAAGGGAACATCAATGTAAAGTGTTACCCGTGTTAAGCGTAACATAAGGGTGAGTAGATTATGACCATTTATTATTTATTTATTTATTTTTTGAACTATTCCTTTAGATACTGATGCACTGACATACCATTTGGAGTGAAAAAGAAGTATACCATCCTCGGGTAGCAAATAACTTAAACTGCTTCTGTTATTGTACAGTAACTCATTGCTATCACAAAAGGAAACCTGTGGTGCTGCAGCCAGAACAATAAAAGCTGTCCGCCACTCCATTTTCACATAACTAACACCTTGAACTTTACATTACCTTCTATACTGTGAGCATTAATGTTGTAATATTAGACATCTAAGGAATGCCTTAGGATGAAAGTTAGCTAATCGCTTTCACTCAATTCCCTCATAGCTTCATAAATGTGACACCTGATTGGCTGAACTGGTGTCCAAGGGACACCTGATTGGATGAGCAGCTGCAAGCCACCCATTCTGAACAACCTTTTTTAATTGAGTAAAGTCACTAACTAATTAAGCCACCTTCGTTTTAGAAAGCCCGAAACAATGGGGATTTTGCATGAGTTTGCAGAGCCTTACTGATTTTTATGATTATTATATGATATTTGATATAATCAGTCAGGTAATTAATCACTGAAATATTTGAGGTTATATTCATTTTAATGATTTATATATACAGTTTATATATATATATATATATATATATATATATATATATATAGTACATTAAATAGATAGAAGGCTATAAAATATTATAAAATATTATACATTTAATTTATTAATTATCCAATTTAATATGATATCAAGTATAATTTAATAATCATAATCAATGAAATATCTGATACAATATACAGTATAATTAATAATATAATTATGAATTATGTTACAATATAGTTTGTGTGTGTGTGTGTGTGTGTCTGTCTGTCTATCTGTCTATCTATTCTTCGTTATAGGCTGAATAATATTTGGAAATGGGAGGGACATGTCAGAAGTGCTGCAGCAGTGAAGACCCCCATCACTCGGTGTTATCCTCAATGAGAGAGAGAGAGAGAGAGAGAGAGAGAGAGAGAGAGAGAGAGAGAGAGAGAGAGAGAGAGAGAGAGGGGAGTACTGATGACGTCGACGCTGGGAAGCTCCCAGTTGAAGGTGCGCGCCCGCGGGAGGGGCCGATAGAAAATGGCGAGTCTGTGCAGAAGGCAGCAATGCACGATCGAGAGGCGCGGCTTTCGGCAGGAACTTGACTCGTGGCGGCATAAACTCATTCACTGTGTAGGTAAGCTCGTTTAACCTAACATGCAGAATGGTCCGGTACTGCTTCATATGTTGACTGAATGTTTATATTTAGCGAGCGAAGCGGCTTTTTTTTTTGTCTCGCAACGATTTTTTCTTAGCCGCTCACCACCCGCTGGACCTCATCCAAAAATCGCAGTTATGAGTTTAGTTACGCGGCCGTTAATTGGCAAACGTTGCGTATGAGGTGTATGTTTGTGTTTGTATTTCATTGTGCAATAGTTAGTTTTGTGGCCAAACATTCCATTAAGTTTTAATTTTTTAGGAAATTTTGGGCGATGTTTATTTATTGTAAGCAGGGCGTGTTACGTGTACAGAGGGAATTGTGCCTTGACCAATCAAACGCGTCCGTTTTGCCAGTGTGCGCGCTCCCTGCTTTATTGTAGGCTACTGTATTATTTGGGGTTGGGGGAGGGCCGTGCGCGTCCCCGCCCATGCTGCTGCGCGCGTTCCCTCCCCTCAAATCATAAGCGCTGGGGGAGCGCGCATTGCTGCAATGGAGAAATGTCAGAAAATAATTTTGTATTTTAGGGGAAGGTGGGGGGTTGACAAAGAAAATGACACTGCGCATATTGGATAGTTGTTATCGCGGCCTTGTCAAGGCAAGATTCTTTTTTCATCGTTCATTTTAATAGAATGTTTTTCTTTTTTTTGCGGAATATGGGCGCTGATATTTGAGTCTGTTTAGATTTTTTTTTTTTTTTTTTTTCGTAAGTCGAATGCTCGCTTTGAAGCAATGAGGCCAAGTCCACGCAAGAGTATCGTAAATGTCGAGCAAATAACGAAAATATCTCATTTGGTTTATGGAACACATGAGTTTAATTTCAATTTGTAATTTAGCCTACTTATTTTTGTTTCTCATTTCCAAAGATTGACAGCAAATGTTGGTTTCACGCCCCTCCCCCGTTAAATGTAATGTTTCATTAGCTTTGTTTAATCCCTTTAAATCGCCCTATCTGATGTTACTGGGGGAATTATCTATTGCAGGGGCGTAGATTTGTCTTGAATATTGGGGGGATGCAGCATGAAGCATTTACATGTTTCCATTGATCATGGTATAAATATTGTAATAATCAAAACGAGCAAGTACTATCCTCCCCCCCCCATGTTTCAATAGAAACATGTAAATGCTTCATGCTGCAACCCCCCCAATATTCAAGACAAATCTACGCCCTTGATCTATTAAGTCTCATCCCTAACGTTTCCTAGTTTTCAACCCTAGATTTGTTTTAATCTCCCTAGCTTCGGGCGTCTGTTAACTGCAGATTTTGTGTGAATGTTTTTCACTCTATCAACCACAACAATATAGATATTTCAAGGACAATCCCACAAAGTCTGTCTAATGCCGTATTTACATTGCTTAGGATATAACTATATGACAAAGTGAAACTGCAGATGTCGAATGAGAGCATATGTGGGTCTCTGTGGATGGCAAAGCTTTTATTGCGACCCTTGGTCTGCCATTGGTTTGATCAACGTGTCGAACAATTTGAATGCACTGCGACATATCATATATGATACTTGTGCTCAGAGATCTCTGTTTACTATGAAAAGGATTGTTTTTATTGTCAAAAGGGGACATGTGTCATTGAAACCTGCCTTTTGACTTTACTAATCCAATTTTGCTGTGAGGACAGTACTCCCATCTGTGTACCCAAGGCCTGTTTCAGGAAGTAACAAGGCATTGAGTTGGTGTTGGGTGTAGTAATGTTGGAGTCATTGCTCTTTTGTTATCCAAAAAATATTTTACAGTGAGCCTTTAACCTCGGAAATATCAGGCAATTTTAAAATTGTGCTTTACACAGTAAAAAAATGACTGTAATTTTAACGGTAAAAGACTGTAAAAATGCTACAGAAATAAAACGTTAATTGATTAACGAATATTAACCTGAAAATATACAGTAAAAAAATCATAATATATTTTAAAAGACTACAATACAGTAGTTTTTACAATAAAATGTAGTAAAAATTTAATTTTTTAGATGTAAAAAGTATGATTTTCCCATATAATTAATGATAAAATTTTAACAAGAGAGTACATGTACTTTTTACAGTAAATTATTTTTAAAATTACAGTAAAAAACAAACAAAAAAAGCAATAATCAGGTGTTCCCAGAATTCCCTGCGTGACCCATCATATTTCATCATATTTTCTGGAAATAGTTCTGATTCTTCTCATTGTTAATATCAGTTATGTACTATGGGGTGTTCTGTGTTATATCTGATGTAGTTTAGTTAATGTTTACTGCATTATTTAAATGTCATGTTTATTGATCATTGCTCCTGGAAGAGACACTATTGGTGAACTTCCTGTCATCATGTGCTCTTCTGTAATTACTAAGGTGATTAACAATATAAAGTAAAAAACAGATTTTTACAGTTTCAGAAGGTTAATATCAAGTTTATGACTTTTTTTTACTGTAAACTTAACAGATTTTTTATTTTTTTACTGTGCTAGTGTGGTCATGTAAATTACAACAGTTTTAAACTGTAAAATATAAATAATTCTGTAAAGTTGTTTACATTTTTACTGTATTTTTTACATAATTATGCTGGCAACCACAGCTACCAGTTTTTGTTTTTTTGTTGTTGTAAAAACAGTATTTTTTTTTTTTTAAACAGTGCAGGCCTGAAAAAGAAATGAACATTTCTAAAGTGAATATACATTTTTCGAGTTGAATTTTTCATCAGCTAGAAAGTGCTCTTTGTAAGTGCAATCTCAGTTAAATGATTTTACAATGCTTATCCAGAAATCCTAAATGACTGGAAATTCACAGGTTAAAACATGTGGAAACCCTGCTAAAAGTGCTTCTTTTATCTTGGGTTTGCAGATATTCTGTTATAGTTGACGATAAGAGATTAATTCTAAGCGTGTTTTGAGAAAATAAGAATTAGTTGGGCTCAAGTTCGCAGTGGATTCGTAATGGCAGCTAAGATTTTTGACTTTTTCACTCAGTCGAGAACACTCAAGGGATCACCATAAATCATTTCCTCAAACTTTCAAAGGTCAAAGTTTCAAAATCTGAACTCTTTTGTTAACATGCTCGCCTGTGTGCCAGTATTGCGAGTTAACACCAACATTTAGAACCAAGGATTTAATCGATGTTAGTTTGATGCTATATTTGTGCTATCAAAAATATCATATTTGTATTAATCTTTGTTTTTATATGTTGTCGAGATGCAGACTTACACTGAATCACTCCCTGTAGTGCATGAACGATTGTGTACATGGACTATAATGTTCAGTTATTGTTACACTGTAACAATGCTGTGGTTGCAAGAATAATTATGTAAAAAATACAGTAAAAATGTAAACAACTTTACAGAACAACCTGTACATTGTACTGTTTAAAACGGTTGTTTTTACAGAATATTGGACGCTGCATTGCCGTCATTTATATTATTAAATGATAAACTTAATATATTAAACTTCTGAAACTGTAAAAATCTGCTTTTTACTTTATAATATATTGTTAATCACTGTAAAAATTACAGAAGAGCACATGATGACAGGAAGTTCACCAATAGTGTCTCTTCCAGGAGCAATGATCAATAAACATATAGAGACAGTGCTCAGAGTCACTCACACATGACATTTAAATAATGCAGTAAACATTAACTAAACTACATCAGATATAACACAGAACACCCCAAAGTACATAACTGATATTAAAAATAAGAAGAAACAGAACTATTTCCAGAAAATATGATGAAATATGATGGGTCACGCAGGGAATTCTGGCAACGCCCGATTACCGTTTTTACTGTAATTTTTAACAATAATTTACTGTAAAAAATACATGTACACTCTTGTTAAACGTAATATAAATTTTAACCGTTAATTATATGGGAAAATCATACTTTTTACATCTAAAAAATTAAATTTTTACAACAGTTTACCATAAAACTACATGTATTATCTTTTTAAATATATTTAAAAAATGTAACGTATATTTTATTTTAACTACTCGTTAACCAATTTAGGTTTTTTAATTTATTTTTTTATGTAGCATTTTTACAGTCTATTACTGTTAAAATTACAGACATTTTTTACAGTGTAGGGTCTTTTTTCCCTGTGCGAATTACTGGGGCTGCACAATGAATTGAATAATAATCGAGATTACAATTACAGCTGCCACAATTATCCTATCGTGAAAAGTGTCAATTATAGCAGTCCGTGAAAGTCCATACATGTTGCTTCAAAACATTCTATTTAATTTTCTATTTAGTATATGTTTTTTTTATTTTTTTATTATTGGTTGATCATTTTAACCATCAAAGATGTGCCATTGCTCACTACTGTATATCATTTATTCAAATGAATTGTTATTTGAATAACAGTTTTTATGCTTCTAAGATGGCCAATGTGAATTTGACTGGTAAGGCAACTAGTCTTGATAGACGGATGTATACAATATCAAAAATGTAATTCGGGAACACAGTTCTCAGCCTTTTTTTTTTTTTTGGGATGTGTAGCCTATATAAAAAATATGAGGTAGTTGATTCATCCAAAATAAGGGTCATTACATAAATTATATATATATATATATATCTGTAAATCATCCCTATTTTTCTTCCTTGTCTGTAAAATTTAGTTTGATATGTGTAGATCCTTAATTTAGTTAAATAACCAATCGAGGTGAGGTGGCATTATTTTAATAGCCTTTGAAATGTGTTCATTTGTTGTTGTTTTAACCTCCTGTAAACAGTCCATATATTGACTGGGCACTGCAGTGCCAAATCTAAGGTCAGATATTTTGGCATTTCTGTCTCTTTTTGTGTGGATTGTTCGCCACACATTTGGTGTAATGCATGAGATTCACAAAAAAAAAAAAAAAAAAAAAACCTGAAGGTCAAAGTTGCTTGCTGTGAGAACTATTACCATCAGGAAAATGTCACTTTTGATTTTTATCTCTAGTCATCATCTACCTCCACCTCTCTCTTTGCATTGTTTTTCCTCTTTTCACCAAAGATTAGCAACAGTCTTGTGGGCAGTTTTGTTCCTTGCAACATCTTGCTCAAATATAATGCCTTTTTGGATATTCCTTTGACATTTTATCAATGTCAGTCCAACAGCTTTGAGTTAGATATCCCAGTCCTTTTACAAGTTCCTAACATGACGATTCATTCATAATAATACACATTGCTCTTTTGTGGTTTGAGAAGCTTTTTGGCACATATTGAGAATGACTTATTTTTCTTGCTTGAGCGTAAAACGTTTCTAGCAGTTCTTGAACATCCACCCCCAAGTGAAGAGGTTGTTAAGGTAGCGTCTGGAGCTATTTGACGACAGTTTCCAGCAGATTTAATTGGTATGTAGGCTGCAGGAAGGTGCATTGATTTAAGTTGCATACTTTTTGACCACAGCTGAAAATCAAAAGCATTTTAAATTGATAAGAATATGTCTGAATTGTATATGGATTTTCTTTCCGTTGAGAGATTGAGAATCTGCATACATCTTGTAAGTCTATAAAGGGGAAATTATAGATTCTTGTTGAATAGAATATTATAAAAGAAATTATTAAATGAACAAATAATGAAATAAATGCTATTTAAATTTGACTTAATATTTTATATCAAATATTTAACCTTCCACTGAAATATACAACAAGCGACGGAAGTCGGCTACCCTACCATTTTTTTTTTAAATGAACTAACCTAAAAATGTGTTTAGATGAAGATTACAAATTAAGTGTTAGTCATTTAAATAGTGTGCAATAATTCTTTAATGGTGCCTCTACGCAATCAGGGTTTAAAAAAACAAAAAAACTTTTTAATTCTTCCTTGTCATTTCAGAATGCAGGCTGGTTTGCATTACCTAGAGTTTACAGCTACTGTAGTACAAGCTTTCCACCACATTTACATTGAAGCTTTGAAGCAGTCAGTGTTGCACTAAACCATGTGAAATACTTTCAAAGTAGTCACACTATACTCCCACAGAGGATATACTTTTGGTTTTTCTGCCAGATTTTGCTCAAAGTCAAGAGTTGAGAACTCTCGCAGTGTTTAAATATGTCATGCTTTCGCGCCTAAGTATTTTGACATCTGGGAAGTCTGTCTCTGTTTCTCTCGTCTTATTCTGTCAAAGGGCATCTAGATTAAATCTGTAGTTTATCCCAGTTCTGACTTTAGCATTGGATCAATTCTTACAAATCCTGTTAGTTTTTTGTGTGTGTGTGTGTGTGTGTGTGTGTGGCCATATACACAGTGACTTTTGATTGTTAAGTTGGCCATTTGGTATGTTATTTACAATTAAATAAGCAAAATATGAAATAACATAAATTTTTGCTTAAAATAAATGCAAGAAATTAAGCTTTATTTCACATTTTACGCTAATTTAAAAAATTTTTTTTTTTTTTTTTTTTTTTTAATTTGGACACATTTGCTCATTTCAAGACTACTACAAATTAGGGCTGATTGACAGCCCTAATTTGTAGTATTCTTGAAATTAGCAAATGTGATTAAAATGTGAAAATCGAATTAATTGCATGACATGCCGATTAATCAAATTAATTGACAATTAATTACATACATCATTATTTGCTGAGAAAGCCCCCCCAATAATTCAAATATTTATAAATGTAATATATACAGTAATACGGATTGAAATTAAGTTTGAAATAAATTGCATTATCGTGGCAGATGAATAAAGCATTGATTAGACAGTACAAAAAGTGGCTTAAGAACTCAATATATTGTTTGGTGTATTTTCATATCATTGATCAAGCCTACAGTTTAGCAGTCTGTTTTGCATTGAGTTCGTCAATGTATCCAGTTCCCACAGGACGCGTTCTTGCTCTGTGTACATGTACGTGCCTCAGACGGACGCGTTTGGGGCACCTCACTGGTATTCAGTGTCATAACTGCCCATTTTTAGGACGCTGTGTCAAGTTAAAAGTAGTGGAAACTTTGAAAATCACGTCTCAAGATTCCTGTATTCTGTCGTGCTTCGCCTACCTGTTGTGCTTCCTCCTTAGTGAGCGCTTTTTATTTTGTGGTTGCGCTGCTGGTGAGGTTTGTTTTTCCATGCAGGGAATTCTGGGAATGCCCGATTATTGTTTTTGTTTTTCCACGCAGGGAATTCTTGGAATGCCTGACTAATGTTTTTTTTACTGTAATTTTATAATAATTTACTGTAAACAGTAAATGTACTCAATATTGCCCAACCAATATACCAATATATGTTGAGGATTCACAGTTTGGTACCCCCTTCAACCGAACAATTCCAGCTGTTGCATTTATAAAATGTAATATTTAAAAGTCTGGTTTTCCACCGTTGAAAGTTTCCCCTGAACTTGTATAGCAGAATACAGTGTAACACCACTGCTTATCTGTTTATCTTGACTCAGCAGTATTAATATAGTCAGCATTTGACTGATACTAAACAGTACTGATGTTTATTTAGCTATTTATTTTATTTTTATTTATTCTTTATTTAAATGATCAGCATTTGACTGATACTAAACAGTAATGATGTTTATTTAGCTATTTATTTTATTTTTTATTCTTTATTTTAATGGTCAGCATTTGACTGATACTAAACAGTAATATTGATGTTTATTTAGCTATTTATTTTATTTGTATTTATTCTTTATTTAAATGGTCAGCCATTTACTGATACTAAAGAGTACTGGTGTTTATTTAGCTATTTATTGTATTTTTATTTATTCTTTATTTTAATGGTCAGCCATTGACTGATACTAAACAGTACTGATGTTTATATAGCTATTTATTTTATTTTTAGTTATTCTTTATTTTCTCAGTGTTCATTTCTAGAATTTGTTGACAATGTATAATAATAATGTCAAATATCCTTTGATAAAAATATTTGTTTAAGAAAGCAGCCTTCTGAGTACCTTTGCATAGTCATATCGGTGCAAAATCTGTGAAAAATCCACATAGAAAAGGTCTGTTTTCATTCCAGCTCAAAAATTAAATATATCAGCCACCATATCAGTAATCGGTGAATTTTCCCCCTCTAAAATTGGTATCGGTCTCAAAAATCCCATATCGGTCGGGCTCTAATTTTTACCATTAATTATACAGGAAAATCATACATTTACATAAAAAAATGTCATTTTTACAACATTTTATTGTAAAAACTACTGTATTGTCTTTTAAAATATATTTTACATTTAATATTCGTTAATCAATTAACGTTTTATTTCTGTAGCATTTTTACAGTCTTTTATTATTAAAATTACAGACATTTTTTACAGTGTAGGAAAATCTGTACTTTTATTACCATATTTACGTGTCAGGGGACATGATTAATTGGTCTGCATGATACGTTTTTTTAACGCATGCGTTTTATATTTAATTAATCGAGCTAAATTAACGCATTAAATCAACAGCCCTACTAAAAATACATTTCAGTTCTTATAGTTTGTCCCCAAATTGCCAAACGATTGTAGATAAGCGAATCTGCCACATGGTTTCACTTGCTTTCTTTTTTCATTTTTTGTCTCCCTCTCATGTGATACAGTCATTAGCCATTTTTAGTGTTATGTCGATTTGGTATTTTGGATGTAATTTGCAAATAAATGTGGGTGAGTCACATGACCACATGTCCAGAAAATATCCTTGTCATATTTAAGCCTAATCGTACAATCAGTGAAAATGAAAGGCAGGATCAACTATCAAGGGAGTACCAGGACACTTTCTTGACAAGTTTCGTGAGAATCTCCTATTTGTGAAATGAAAAAACATTTCTTGCAAATGCAAATTAAGAAGTAAATGCAAGAAATCAAAGCTTTATTTTCTCATAAAAGATAACATTTAATTTTGGACACATTTGTTAGAACACATTTGTTAGATCTTGTCCCCAAAATGCCAAAAGATTCTAGAAAAGCTAGACCTTTGATTTGGTGAAGTGAGATGTTTGTGAGCAGGCATTTAACACAATAACTTGAGCTGAAACTTTTTTGCACTGAATCCCTGTAAATCAAAATGTGTCAAAATCTGCCTTATGGTTTAACTCGTGTGACACTGTGGTTTGTTTGCTATTAAACCCCCTGAACACTCGGCATGTCCGAAATATGTTTAGATTATGTGCTCGACACGGGATGTCCTAAAAGCAGCCTGCGGGGGGATTTTGAAGGAATTTGGTTCTTTAATGAAATTTTTTTTTCTGCTTCTAATGCCACTTTTCAAGAAAACATTGGAATGCTGATGCAGTTTATGTGTTTTATATTATATATATAGATATATATATATAATTATTTTTTATTTTATTTATTTATTTATTTTTTAGTGCAAAAGTGTGGCTAATAAATTTAAAATCATTATTCTAGTTTCCTAATTTTCAGGTCTTAATGTTTATTTTATGGTGGTACCATGTGAAGCCCTAGACTTGTAATGTTATACACAAATCACACACAAACACTGTTTGTTATTAGAATTTTTTGACATGCATTTCACATGCATTAATGTTATTTAAAAGCGTATTTTAGCATGGTTTTGTGGTCAGAAAACATTTTACAGCATTGTTATTGATTTTATAATACAGTTTCAGTAATAGTTCATTTTTAAATCCAATGTAAACAGAGGTTCCTAACTGTCTAAAATGCATGTTTTAAATGTTTTAAGTCCACTGTGTCAAGTCTTTTTATTTTCTCTCTTTTGCAGTCTCATGTTAATAGTGTCATGTGTTTGTAGAATGTAGTCATTTTGAGTTATGCAGACATTATTTCTGCAGTTCCGTACATTTAGTTCACGATTACGTGTTTGTTCACCCCTATATCTCAGACCAACATCCATGTGAATCCCAGCATGTGAATGATTCCTTTGTTCCCAAGCAGTAAAGAGCAGGAATCCATGTGAAAATCATATGATAAGAACAGCCCTCAGCCTGCTCGAATCTCATATCAATTACATCGCCCCCTCTCTTATGGAGATGATTTTATACTCTGATGATTATTGTCTTTAGGGTCTTTGTGCTATTAAACGAGGATTAATTGTGAATCCCAATGTGTAGCTCTTTTGTTCAGTAGCTGCCACTAATTAAAAATTCAAATAAAGCATTTTTTTTATTATTTGTAAAATCCAGAATTATTACAGAACTATTTATTCCTGTCACCTTGCATATTGCTGGTTAAAAAGAGAAAATGTTTTAGGATTTTTCAATATAATTGTTCTAACGCTTTACTATAAATATCATTTGGTGGAACGCATACCAATTGTTATCTCTTCAGTGGATTTATTACTTTTTGTCTCAATATTTCCAAAGCCAGAATAAATCTCATTAAAAACCATATAGCTTATGGTAATATTTCAGCAAATATAGGGAGCATGGAGTGATGTTATTTGCTAAAGTTGAGCTGGCGCTTTTGAATTTCAACCATGAAAAATCTTTATTCATAAATCATATGAGAAACACAAAACAATAGATGCATATATATATATATATTGCATTATGGTTAAAGTATGATATTTGCTCTATAGTCTAATAGTTTCTAGCTTAGCTCTGTTTAATTCTTTTGGGCATTATAGGGCAAAAAAGACGCACTGCATGGAAAATCTCTTAATTTTTCCACTAATTTGATGTTTGTTTGTTTTGTTTTTTGCATTTAGTGAACTGGTCTGTGTAACAAATATTTGCTAATCTTTATGATTTGACCATTGATTTGTCTGGAATGTGACCTGTAGGATTCAATAAAAAGCTCATTTTGTGGGAAAGAGTGTTTTTTTGGCACTTTTTGAACAGTATCACATCACATGCATTGTATGTTGATGAGAGAGATACAGTTTTCCTTTCACTCGTGTATTGTTGAATGATCACAGTGGGGTGCAATGGATACATGTTCTCTGATGTCTTTATAACATCAGAGGGATGTTATTTTTTATGGTGGTTCTGTTACTTTTTTCGTTTTTGCTTTCTTGTCCATCTTTAACATGAGTGATCCATAGATGAATAATGTTGCTTGGTTGCTTTTTTTTAATAAGTTTATAGAATGATAATAGTGCTGGGCGATATATCAAATTTTCACAATGAGTTTTCTGGCTACATAAAACATTAGCGACATTGTGAATACTGCAATGATTTTAATGCGCTTTTTATTTGGCCACTAATAGGGAATGGGAATCGTAAGAAGCCTCTTACAAAGCAAGATCGCTTCATATTTTAACAGAAATTATTTCTGCAAATGGTGCTTACACAAACTTTTTAATTATTTTATTCATTTATTAATGTTTTTTTTTATTTTTATTAAATGCCACTAATTACAACAAAACTCATAGTGTGTATCTTTAACCGAACTATTGTGTAGTTAACTACATCATTGACTCACCAAAAAGAACAGGCTGACAAGAGTCCATCGTAAAAGTCAAGCGCTGTTTTTGCACCGTTAGAGTCATTAGTTCGGGAATCAGGTTACACTTTTCACAATGTATGTCTCACATTGTAGATATTATTGCATATGTATATTCAAAAGAGCCACCTCATACGAGTTATTCATTCGGGAATCAGATTACACTTTTCGCAATGTATGTTTCATGCTGTAGATTCAAAAGAACTGGCTCATAAGAGTCATTGGTTCAGGAATCGGATTACACTGGTTGCACTGTGTTTCACATTGTAGATTCAAATGAACCAGTTCATTAGAGTCATTGGTTCGGGAATCAGATTACACTGGTCACACTGTATGTTTCACGCTGTAGATTCAAAAGAATTGGCTCATAAGGGTCATTGATTCAGGTATCGGATTGCACTGGTCGCAATGTATGTTTCACATTGTAGATTCAAAAGAACCAGTTCATAAGAGTCATTGATTCAGGAATCGGATTACACTGGTCGCACTGTATGTTTCACAAAGTATATTCAAATGAACCAGCTTATAAGAGTCATTGATTCGGGAATCGGATTACACTGGTCGCACTGTATGTTTCACAAACTATATTCAAATTAACCAGCTTATAAGAGTCATTGGTTTGGGAATCACATTACACTGGTCGCAATGTATGTTTCACACTGTAGATTCAAAAGAACTGGCTCATAAAAGTCATTTATTTGGGAATTGAGCTACACTGGTCTGCTGATTTAATAACAATATTGCAGTAGCGCTGAGAGGAACTGCAGGAAAAACTGTCAGTGTTTTTTAGCACAGTGTTGTGCCCGAATTATCAAAAAAATACATGTTCGAGGACTGGTAATGAAACTTGGTTCCCAAACATAGCCATTAAGTTTCCTAAAGTCTGTGTTATTAGGCTAGTTTTTTTGTTTTGTTTTGTTTTTTTGCTTTGGATAGAAGCATCTGCCAAATGTATAAAAGTACATGTATGTTCAGGTCTTTTCCGTGAATTACATTTAAACAGTCCGCTTTAGTAAATTGATTGAAAACTATGATCAGAATCAGAAGAATGCGTTTGCATCATCACTGATAAAATGTTTCCCCTTGGCATTTTAACATATATTAAAACATTTTAGTATCAATTTATTTGTTGGTACTATGTATTTTTATAATGTGTATAACAGGAAAATATAAAATATCATTCTTCCATATGCTCATTGTGTAAAACATCATGGAAAACATGCCTTGATTATTTTTAAATAGATTTTTACTACTTGCAGTATAGGTTAAAATGATGGTTCCTAAAAAAGCCAACTTAGAACTGTAAATTAGTGTTCGGAGTTAAAGCGTTAACGCATGTGATTAATTAAAAAAGTTTAAGGTGTAACTTTTTCTTAATCGTGATTAACACGTTTACTGTTAATACAACATTAACCAACACTTCTTGGGAGGGCGGAACCTTTGTAATGTGTCCGCCCGGAGGCATTCCACTGACGGATACACCACAAACACACACAACAGCGCTTCCTTGAAATAATGGAGATGGAGAAAGGAACTCTTAACACTATTTTATGTACAAAAGAGCCTAGATGGGACCTATATAAGGTGCGTTTTAATTACCACAGAAGCACGTCAAGTCTTAACTATCTCCAAAACGCGGGGGCCTGGGTAGCTCAGTGGTAAAAGACGCTAGTTCAAATCCCAGGGCGTGTTGAGTGACTCCAGCCAGGTCCCCTAAGCAACCAAATTGGCCCGGTTGCTAGGGAGGGTAGAGTCACATGGGGTAACCTCCTCGTGGTCACCATAATGTGGTTCATTCTCGGTGGGGCATGTGGTGAGTTGAGTGTAGTTGCCGTGGTGGATGGCGTGAAGCCTCCACACACGCTATGTCTCCGTGGCAACACGCTCAACAAGCCACGTGATAAGATGCATTAGTTGACGGTCTCAGACGCGGAGGCAACTGGGATTTGTCCTCCACCACCCAGACTGAGGCAAACCACTACACGACCACAAGGACTTAAAAGCACATTGGGAATTGGGCATTCCAAATTGGGGGAAAAAGGGGAAAAATAAAAAATAAAAAAATATCACCAAAACGCAGAATGAGACATTTTTGTCTGCAAGCGTGGAGTTCAAAGTGGCGTTTAACGCTGGCGTTGACGCTCTGATGCGAATCATGGATGCAGCTTCACAGTTGCTGAAGGAAAGCAGATAGCAACAGTCTACCGGCTGATTAATATTGTGGAGGATGAGAGTTTAAGAGATTTAAAGCCCAATGCAATGAATATGCAACCTATGTGGGCACTAGTTCTTTCAATAAGTCAAACTTCCACATTTAAAGTTTCTTGGATTGGTGCTATTTTACAGCATTTCTATCTTTATACTGTGGAAGGCTTTGTTTGGTAACTGTTAATAAACCATAATATTGTTACACATTGTTTTGCTCTCTTTCCTAAAGTGGAAGTAAATGCATTTTGACAAGAAAAAAGTATATACAGTGTCAAATTTCAGCATTTTCATAATCTGCGATTAAAATTATTGGATTAATCGCGATTAAAAAATTGAATCTACTGACAGCACTAGTGTATACTGTGTATATAAATTAACTTTACTGTATTGATCCAAGAATTTCAGGTGCAAAACTGAGGCAACTCTTTCATTATCAGATTATTGTCCCCCCATGCTATGAAAAATACAATATTTAAAGAAATCAGTCAAAGAAATATTTTACTAGACATACTACAGATGTTATTTAGGTTCACTTGGAGATGACTACATTCGTTTGACATGCGCCAGCACTGAAAATAAACCATTTGTAGTGATTCTCCTCTGTGCTATATCACAATCTGTTTTTTGGAACACTTAACCCTCTAACCAACCTGCTTTAAAGCGGACTTAAATCCAGAGTTGTACTTTAACCTAATGCTGTACATTTGATACTTAATGGCCAAGTAAACATTGCTTTTGATACTAATCACTACCATCAAGAGCTTAAAAATATGCCTTTCAAAGCCAATAGTTCTTGTTCCTCTATGACTAGTGTGTGTACATTCTCTGCGATTGGGGATTGGTAATATAAAAAGTCCTTTCTTAGAAGGCCAACGTATTGATGGGTTAAATCTCACTGGCTCGTTCTCTCGTAGCACAGCTGAGCTAATTCACAACAAGGTACTGTAGCTTCTAAGAAGTAACTCATACTTCAGTAAATTCATGATGTGCTATATACTGATTTTTTATTTTTATTTTTTTACATACCGCTGCACTGCTCCTGCCATACCAACTAGCAATATGCACTTGATTGAATGCCTCAATCTGCACTAGACATTCCTACAGCGTTCTCTAAGAACATACTGTTATGACAGCATGTTATAAATACTCACCTAACTTCGCTGGTTTCATCAGCTGATGCTACTCCTGATCATTTGAGAATCATAATTAGTCTTCATCTGATGGATGATGGGGGCTGTTTTCTTGATTGGATTATTTTCCACCAAGACATCTGTCATGCTGTACATGCGTTCTTTTGAAATCAAAAGCCAGACAAGCTCCGTTTTTTAAAGCAACTTTTCAATTGCAAACCAAACATGCTAAATATAGTCTGGAAAATGACTGACGTGCAGTGGAAGACAAAAGGATGGAGAGGAAAGGCTAATTAAGAGAAGTATAGCGATCTCGCCCAATGTCACTAAGCAACGTGCAAACCCTCCTTTACGCCCCGAGGTTAGGAAGCACACATCTGAGAAAAACCCAGACTGCAGATACAAACTTCCCTTTTTCTATTCTGTCTTTAATAATAAAAGATGTGCACCTTGCGACCTCATAATTAGCTTTTTATGCAGTCCTTCAAATTCATTAGTTTGACGAGAGTGTCTTTATGAAGAATGTGAATAAAGGGCATTAAATTGTGAAGGCATTCAAAATGATGGTCATGTACACTTATATCATTACTCTTTACAGGTGATGTGGCATCTTTTATTTATGTTTGTACAATATAAAAAATAGTGTTATAGTGTTAAATTAAACATTCGGCTTTGTGCACAGTTTTTCCTACAGAATTATGTTTTTGCCTGATTAAACTAAATCTACGACATTTTATGATGTCACATAAACATCCAGCAACCATTAGTTACCGCTCTGATGAATTCAACGATTCATTTATGCTGATTTATACTGATAACTTGTGAGTTGTGAGTCTTTTTGACTGATTCATTAAAATATTCAGCTCATAAGAGTCATTTGTTTATGAATCAGATTGCATTGGTTATGCTATTTGTTCATTTCTGATATTTTTAAAGTCATTTTATCATGTTATATTCAGCATTTTAGATATCTTAAAATGCTTTCTTACTAGTTATATTGTAGATATCTGAAAGTAACATTGCTAGTAGTTCAAACGGAATGACAGATATTAAAATATACCATTATCACTAGTTGTAATTCAATTATTGATTGATATCAGGAATGGATATTTTCACTGGTAACAATGTATTTATTAAAAAAAATGTTATATATATATATATATATATATATATATATATATATACATACACTGTGTGTGTACAGTTGTGCTCAAAAGTTTGCATACCCTTGGAGAATTGGTAATATATGTACCATTTTTAAAGAAAACATGAGTGAGCAGGCAAAACACATTTCTTTTATTTCTTATGGGATTCATATTCAGCTGTAGGTTATAACAGAATGGCACAATCATAAAACAAAACAATGCAACAAAGAAAAAAATGAAATGACCCCTGTTCAAAAGTCTGCATACCCTTAGTTCTTAATACTGTGTATTGCTCCCTTTAGCATCAATGACAGCGTGCAGTCTTTTGTAATAGTTGTTTATGAGGCCCCAAATTCTTGCAGGTGGTATAGCTGCCCATTCGTCTTGGCAAAATGCCTCCAGGTCATGCAAAGTCTTTGGTCGTCTTGCATGAACCGCATGTTTGAGATCTCCCCTGAGTGGCTCGATGATATTAAGGTCAGGAGACTGTGATGGCAGCTCCAGAACCTTCAACTTTTTCTGCTGTAACCACTGGAGGGTCAACTTGGCCTTGTGCTTAGGGTCATTGTCGTGCTGGAAAGTCCAAGAGCATCCCATGCGCAGCTTTTGTGCAGAAGAATACAAATTGCCTGCCAGTATTTTCTGATAACATGCTGCATTCATCTTGCCATTACACACCCCCAAAACATCAGTGAGCCACCACCATGCTTCACAGTGGGGATGGTATTCTTTTCACTATAGGCCTTGTTGACCCCTCTCCAAACATAGCGCTTATGGTTGTGACCATAAAGCTCTATTTTGGTCTCGTCACTCCAAATTACAGTGTGCCAGAAGCTGTGAGGCGTGTCAAGGTGTTGTCGGGCATATTGTAACCGAGCTTTTTTGTGGCATTGGTGCAGTAAAGGCTTCTTTCTGGCAACTCAACCATGCAGCTCATTTTTGTTCAAGTATCGTTGTATTGTGCTCCTTGAAACAACCACACCGTCTTTCTCCAGAGCAGCCTGTATTTCTCCTGAGGTTACCTGTGGGTTATTCTTTGTATCCCGAACAATTCTTCTGGCAGTTGTGGCTGAAATCTTTCTTGGTCTACCTGACCTTGGCTTGGTATCAAGAGATCCCCAAATTTTCCACTTCTTAATAAGTGATTGAACAGTACTGACTGGCATTTTCAAGGCTTTGGATATCTTTTTATATCCTGTTCCATCTTTATAAAGTTCCATTACCTTGTTACGCAGGTCTTTTGACAGTTCTTTTCTGCTCCCCATGGCTCAGTATCTAGCCTGCTCAGTGCATCCACGTGAGAGCTAACAAACTCATTGACAATTCATACACAGACACTAATCAGTCATATTTTCAAAATCAATGCCAAAATTCACAATTTCTGCCAGGGTGTGCAAACTTTTGAGCACAACTGTGTGTGTGTGTGTGTGTGTGTGTGTGTGTGTGTGTATATATATATATATATATATATATATATATATATATATATATATGTACAGTACTGTGCAAAAGTCTTAATAACATCTTAACATAAGATGTTTCACAAACACATTTGTCTTAAGATGGTTATTTATATCTTCAGCTTTAGTGTGTCAATAGGAAATATAAATGTTAGACTCCCAAACATTATTTTTGCAAATACAAAAGATTAGAATAGAAGAACAGGGAGCCCTGCAACAGATGTCAAGGCCACCGCAGAGCCCCCCACCGAACATCGTGTCAGTCTGAGATTACATAAAGAGACAGAAGCAATTGAGACAGCCTAAATACATAGAAGAACTGTGGTGAATTCTCCAAGAAGCTTGGAACATCCTATCTGCCAACAACCAAGAAAAACTGTGTCCAGGTGTCCCTAGTAGAATTGGTGTTGTTTTAAAGGCAAAGGTGGTCACACCGAATATTGATTTAGCTTTTTTATGTTTACTGGACTTTGTATGACATTAAGTGATAAATGAAAACTATTTATGTCATTATTTTTGAAGAAATCCTCACTATGCAACATTTTTCACAAGTGCCTAAAACCTTTGCACATTTCTGTACATACACACACACACACACACACACATATATATATATATATATATATATATATATATATATTTATTTAATTTTTTTTTTACTAGTAACAAGCACATTGCTGATATAAGAATTTGTAATCCCAACAAGTACGAAATTAATATCTGCGATTGTGTTTTGAACAAGCGTGAAAGACAGATCATTGTGAAATTCTACTACTGAAAATGCAGTTACAAATATCAACAATTACAGATTTTACTATTTGAAATTCCAATTTTTTAAATACCAAGAATGGGTATTTTTGTGAGTAAAGCCATTTTTGTAAAGAATGAACATTTTTACAAGTGCAAACCTAATTTCTGATATCAAAAATGAGCATTTTCACCATAGTAATTCCATTGTTGATATCAAAATGTACCTTTTTAACTGTTTAAAATCGAATTACTGTCAGTTCAGACTGCAAACTAACAATTGACGTAAACTATAATTTCTTTTAAATTGAGTAGCAGTCATTTTCTTGATGTACTTGTTTGTAGAAATCTCAAAATTTCTTTTGAATATGTCATTCATTGCTGGAGCTGTGGCTTAGTGGTCAGCACATGTGTGTCATATTAGGCCATCACACTCATGTGGGCAACACAGATTGGAATCAATCGCAACATTTATGATCAAAATCTCTTTTTCCTTCAATTCTTGACAGATCTCCGGGGGCCTGGGTAGGTCAGTGGTAAAAGACACTGGCTACCACCCCTGGAGTCACGAGTTCGAATCCAGGGTGTGTTGAGTGACTCCAGCCAGGTCTCCTTATCAACCAAATTGGCCCGGTTGCTAGGGAGGGTAGAGTCACATGGGGTAACCTCCTCGTGGTTGCTATAATGTGGTTTGTTCTCGGTGGGGTGTGTGGTGAGTTGAGTGTGGATGCCGCGGTGGATGGCGTGAAGCCTCCACACGCACTATGCCTCCGTGGCAACAAGCTACGTGATAAGATGCACGGGTTGGCAGTCTCAGACACGGAGGCAACTAAGATTTGTCCTCTGCCACCCAGATTGAGGCGAATTACTACACAACCATGAGGACTTAAAAGCGCTTTGGGATTTGGGCATTCCAAATCGGGTGAAAAAGGGGGAAAAATCCCCCCCAAAAAAATAATTCTTGATGGATCTCCACTATATGCTCGCTCATTTAAAAAGAAAGAAAAAAAAAAGAAGAAATGTGCCATGCATATGCTTAATAATTCTCAATATCATTTTAAGCCATATAAGAAAATGTTTTTGTTCACTTACCTTTTGTCTCTGCAAGCTTGTAGTGTTTGACAAGGTCAGCTCTTTGTGTCAGTGTTTCCAGTTTTTAGAACTGAATTGAATCTGCCAGAATGCATGAAGTGCAGGAAACTTCTAAAGCACTTTCAGTAAAAGTTAATAGAACAGCGAACTGTGTCTGTTGATATCACATTGTAACATACAGCTGTTGTGCATCATCTTTGCTATTCATTCAACACATGTGTGTAAGGCATACCCTTGCAGAGGACAGAACATGTGCAAAACTGAATCCTAGACCGCAAAGCATCTTTCTGTTCATCTAGCAAGACGTTCTCAAGGATGAATCTCTCCAGCTGCAGTACAAGCAGTCAAAGCTTCAAAGCTGTCTCAATTACCTCCACATCTGTTATACTCCACTAACAATATGAGCCATCTTAAGCAGTGAATAAAACATTCATGCTTTTGAAAATGTTTAGTGCTGCTTTTTGATAAAGTGCCACTGCATCTAGCATCGAGGACACTGATTGGTGAATTGCAAAATGAAATTGTTCTACTTTTAGGTTTAGAAATGTAAGAAAAGATGTAAAATTTATTCTGTTACTTTTTTATTGAAAACAAAATATGTTTTAAATTTATGGTTAGCTTTATACAGCCCATTTGTTTGTTTTTTTTTGTCCCCTTTTCTCCCCAGTTTGGAATGCCCAATTCCCACTACTTACTAGATTCTCATGGTGGCGTGGTTACTCACCTCAATCTGGGTGGCGGAGGACAAGTCTCAGTTACCTCTGCTTCTGAGACCGTCAATCCACGCATCTTATCACGTGGCTCGCTGTGCATGACACAGCAGAGACTCGCAGCATGCAGAGGCTCATGCTACTCTCCGCAATCCATGCACAACTTACTACGTGCCCCATTGAGAGCAAGAACCACTAATTGCAACCACGAGGAGGTTACCCCCTGTGACTCTACCCTCCCTAGCAACTGGGCCAATTTGGTTGCTTAGGAGACCTGGCTGGAGTCACTCAGTACACTATACAGCCCATTTGTTGAAAAAAATAATATATTCAATAATATTTATTTGAAAGCATCACAATAACTATTGCTCATACTTAAGGAAGTTAACAAACCCTTAACCCTAAAGGCCCGGGAATACTTTGTTTTTGTGCGTTCCAGATTGGATCGTGCCTGGAAGGCAAGTATAATCTTTTGACCGCGAGTGAATATGAACGCTGACTACCACCCCTGGAGTCGCGAGTTCGAATCCATGGCGTGCTGAGTGACTCCAGCCAGGTGTCCTTAGCAACCAAATTGGCCCGGTTGCTAGGGTGGGTAGAGTCACATGGGGTAACCTCCTTGTGGTCGCTATAATGTGGTTCTCGCTCTCAGTGGGGCGCGTGGTGAGTTGTGCATGGATGACGCGGAGAATAGCGTGAAGCCTCCACATGTGCTACGTCTCCGCGGTAACGTGCTCAACGTGCACACGATAAGATGCACGGATTGACGAACTCAGACGTGGAGACAGCTTTCAAGGAGATTCGTCCTCCGCCACCCGGATTGTGGTGAGTCACTACGCCACCACGAGGACTTAGAGTGCATTGGGAATTGGGCATTCCAAATTGGGGAGAAAAGGAAAGAAATATATATAATTCATGCATCTCACTGAAGAGAGGTATGCTTTTGTAAGTGATCAGACTTACGATTTGTGGCTGTTATGACAAAGTCATAAAATCTCGTACATTTACTTCGGGAGAGACTGGATCCTTATCTACAGAACAGAATACCATGGAGACTTGGGCCAACCCGGCTCATGACAAGTCGTAATAATAGTACGAGATGGCGAAAGCGTAAGAAAGAGAGTTGGTAAGAGTTGTAAGAGTAAGTGTTGGTTTGTACAAAAATGGATGATTTTTAGTCCCATAGAGAAAAATAAACAAACCAACAATCAGTTACAAATTTTCCTAAGTTTAACCCCAAACCTAAACCTCACTACAAAGTGTAAACTTTTACGGAAACCCTAAAATTATCCATGATTTAACAGGAAATTACTTTAGAGTAACAGATAAGAAAGACAAAAATCAGGGTTTACTTTGAAACGAAATGAGGGCAGTGAATTACAGGTTATTGACATTCATCAGTCATTTGAATTGCATAAATAAATATGAAATGAATAACCAAATTTGTTCACAGACATTTACTTTCCTTAAATGAAGTGTTGGATAGGATGCTAGCTAAAAGTTTATGCCTGTTTTATATCAATTTGAAATTGAGTTTGTTGATTGGTTGGTCTAAACGTTGTACCTTTTCATACGAGCCAGGTTGTCTGATATCTTACAATTTTGTCATCTTGTACAAATTATTACTAGAGACTATGTTGTTTGGGATAGTAAGCAACCACCTTCAACACCACAACTGCATATCAATGCACTGAAAACCCTGTGGTGTATTGTAAAAGGTGTATTGAAAACAGCTAAATCTGCAACTACATTTCCTGAACTTCTCAGTTGCATGAGCTCCATCTTTATATTTGTATTGAATATTGAAGACATGAATATTTTGTCAATTAGGTATGTTTATATAAAGAATAATATAAGATTTCAAGCCTGAGCTGTACAGTTGAATTCCTAAACGTTTTGGGGACCTTCAGCTGGATAATTAAATAATTGGATAATTAATTAGACATTCTGCTTTTGGCACATGGCACACTGAATAAATCATTGGCCCCAACAGGATAGTTGAACTGCGCAGCGTGAGTCCTGCGTGCCGCCACACTGCATTTCTGCCAACAGCTTCCTGTCAGAGAATTATCATGGAAATGTTGCAGTAGCCATTCAGCCTTGTTCTAAATTTAGAGAATAGCCGTCAGGGTCACAGTGGCAGGTTTTTTATAGATTTGGATTACTCTTTCAGAAAGACCAGTAGCGTGGATTTTAACTCCTAAACCAAACAAAGAGAAATGACCTAGTTTCCATTGCCGTTCCCCAATTTGAACATGCTCAGAGTGAAATTGGATAAATGCCGTTGAAATGCGGAGAAGCACTCTTGTAACACAACAATTGGCTGAAGAAAGAGGGCGGGGGGTGGGACGATTTGGTACATATTATTTTAGTTTAGTTTTTTGTGTCCATTGAATTTCTCTCTGTATATATCGGGATCTAAACCGGAACAATTTTGGTTTTGTGACTATATTCAATATATGTCTTGATGTTTTTGTATATTAAAGAGATAGTTCTACCAAAAATGAAATTCTGTCATCATTTATTAACGTTCCAAACCCGTAAAACTTTCTTTCCTCTGTAGAATACAAATGGAGATGTTTGGCAAAATTACAGCCTTAGTCACCATTTACTGTAATGAAAGACTAACAAGTGTTATATTTTATATTTTATGTCAATTAGATATGTTTATATAAAGAATAATATAAGATTTCAAGCCTGAGCTAAAGTGCCTAACAAGGTGTGTTTTCCACATGGTTCACTAAATGAACAAGGAAGGACCATATTTAAACATTTTTATTTATTTGCACCAGTCTAGCAATACATAGTAATAAACAACATTAAACAACATGTATTCTTATTAACATTTTAATTTATGAAAAATGCCTAGCTGAGACTCCCATCAACTTTTTTGAGCTATGATGCAAACAAATTTGACTCGACTTACTGAAACAGACAGTGTGAACTGATTTACGTAAATTAATTGAACTCTAATGCTCAAAGTATGCTTTTGATTTTGACGCGAACGATTAGTGTCTGCGTACAGTCGACCTCAAGCCTGTCAAAGTATACTCCATATGACTGCACGCACATACACAGGTGGTTGCCGCATGCGCGCTATGACTGTACGAGACATCGGACTATATCTCTTCAGGAGTTTAGACCCATAAAGATGTCTTTATGTTCCTTCAGACTCGAGTTATACAAATGCAGATATCTCCGTACAGATCCACCGTTGATGTTTTTTACCTTCGTCTCCTGTTGTTTACCGGTGATTACATCTGCTTCTAGCGCTTCTTTGTGACAACAATGGCTCAATGATGAGTGCTGCCATCTTGTAGATGCACTAATTAGTAAGTTCGGGAGGAGCTTCTTCATCTAGGCCTGCAAATCATATCCCAAGGATAAATAAGCAGCTGCTTCTCTCACACCAGTGACTATACTTCTGACATCCCTCCACCTTCACATCGTAAAATAGCAATAAAATAATTCAGAAATGGCTCTCAGCTTGAAAATGGCATGCACATTTTTGAATTTTAATGTAAATGCTATTTACCAAAATGTATCACAATTACAAAATAACAGTTATGATTTCTATCACAATCGTGCAGCCCTAAAGATATTCACTATGTTGCTTAATGTTATACTATCATTAACAAAATAATCGCAAATATATTGTGAATTTTCATTATACTGATCTGAGCTGCGTTTCCCAAAAGCATCGTATGCATAAGTAGATCGTAGAAACCATTGGCGCCAATGGTCTCTACGATCAACTTAAGCTTGCAATAGTTTCGGGAAACACAGCCCAGGTCTATTGACTTTGCAGAAGATTAATCCAAGATGAATGTGTGTACCTTGGTATAAGTGTGTGTTGGTCAATTATATTAGTTATATTGGTAAATTTGTTCACTGGTTTGTTCTCAAAACCTCGAAATCAAGTTTGCATCGACATGGCACATTGTTTTGGTCACCTTTGGCCAGGATGTCGCACAACTAGCTTGTTTTTTTGTTTTTTGTACCATCCTCTCATGGAGTGACCCTTGCAAATAGAGATGGTTGTAGTTGATGCAGATTTCCCTTGAAGTACAAACCCAACCCCCCTTTCTAGCTCCTCTGCATGAAGGATGTTAAGGATTGGGGGTAGGGTGTTTAATTTAGGGTTATGATAAACCGCAGGGAGGCTGACGTGCACGGTCTCCAATATGCTGATTTTTAATGATTTAATGAAGGCATTGTCCTCCCCAGAGAGGGAGAAAAATTTTCTTTTTCCCCTCTTTCCTTTTATGTAAGATGATATTGATCTCTTGGGTGGTGCTTGGTTTCTTAAAAATGGTATGAAAGAAGTCTAGAACACACTGTCAACAGCTCACCTCTTTAGGAAAGTGTGCCGTTTCTTAATGTAAATTTGCTATCTTAGATATTTGAAGCCTCATTTGCAACAATTCAGTTTTAAAATAATTCTTTTTTAATAAAACATTTTTATACCCACGAAGCCAAAATTCATATAGATGCAGTTTTTATTCAAGTTCATTTCAAAGGGGCATAGTGTCAAGTGGTGTGCTTCAAAGTTCAGTAATGACAAACCATCACTCTTTATTAGAGCCCAACTGATATGGGATTTTTGAGACCGATACCGATTTTAGAGAGGGAAAATTCACCAATTACTGATATAGTGGCTGATATAGTGGAATGAAAACAGACCTTTTCTATGTGGATTTTTCACAGATTTTGCACCGATATGACTATGCAAAGGTACTCAGATGGCTGCTTTCTTAAACAAATATTTTTATCAAAGAATATTTGACATTATTATTATACATTGTCAACAAATTGTAGAAATGAACACTGAGAATAAATAAAGAATAAATAAAAATACAATAAATAGCTAAATAAACATCAGTATTACTGTTTAGTATCAGTCAGTTGCTGACCATTTAAATAAAGAATAAATAAAAATACAATAAATAGCTAAATAAACATTAGTACTGTTTAGTATCAGTCAAATGCTGACCATTAAAATAAAGAATAAATAAAAATAAAATAAATAGCTAAATAAACATCAGTACTGTTTAGTATCAGTCAAATGCTGACTATTTTAATACTGCCAGTCAATTATTGGCAGGTTGTAAAACAAGAAGCATTTACACCTGCCGAGTAAAGAGATAAACAGTGGCAGCGGTGTTTACACTGTATTCTGCTATACAAGTTCAGGGGAAACTTTCAACGGTGGAAAACCAGACTTTTAATTATTACATTTTATAAATGCATTGACTGGAATTGTTCACTTGAAGGGGGTACCAAACTGTGAATCCTGAACAAAACATGTTTACACATTAGCTTCCACTCAGCTGACAAGCAATGAAAGTAGCTACATGGTTAGCTATTTAGCTATAAGCTCGTTGTCATGGAGAGTAAAAGATGGACGTTGTTTATTTACTTTCCAGCACTGTGTCTCACCAACTAGGTAATAACGTAGTGTGAAATCAACACTCAACAGACTCAATCCACCACTGCACCGTTGTCTGCTGAGCTGCAAAATGTGATCTGACAAACTATAGCTGGCTAACATAGCAAACAGATGTGATAAACGTGAGTGACATGGTTGTCAGGGACAGGATTAATGTTATATTAGTTATATTGAAAAGGAAAAATGATGGGGTCATTGTTTATTAACATTCCAGTATGTATTTCACAAACTAGTTAATAA
Organism: Myxocyprinus asiaticus; assembly: GCF_019703515.2. Classification (NCBI taxonomy): domain Eukaryota; kingdom Metazoa; phylum Chordata; class Actinopteri; order Cypriniformes; family Catostomidae; genus Myxocyprinus; species Myxocyprinus asiaticus. Next base: position 4,920,391 of record NC_059393.1, read on the forward strand.
CTTACCATGGAGACACCACTTAACTCCGCACTGCTTAACTCCGCACTGTCTGCAGAACCACCGTCAGCGCAGAGTCGGCTCTGTAAACAATGGTGTCGGAGCACACTCTGCTGGACAAACTACGTTATGACACCAATTCTAAATCATCCCAAGCATTGTTTTCTGCATTATATGTTCTGAAAAAAAGTTTGCATATCTTTGCATATCGGTAAACATATACGCCGATACCGATATATCTGTGAAAGGCTAATATCGGCCGACCGATAAATCAGTCAGGCACTACTCTTGATGAACACAATACTGTCTTAGGCTGTTTTTACACTTAGTTCGATTTGCTTGGTCTGAACCAGAGTTAAATTCTCCCCCTACCTCCACAGGTCTTTTTTCACATTGTACTTTTAGACCACATTTACACCTGGTATTATGATCCATTTCGGGTAATACGATCACAAGTGGTCAACCATAAATACAGGTCTAAACAGGGAAATTTAAGGCTGATACGATCACCGATATTTTAACACTGTGATCAGCCGATACCGATCCAATTACCAATATCTATCCCTATTTTTAAAGTGCCCCCTGCCACACTTTTACAAGTTATATGCTGCAGTTATATGCTAATGCCCTACGCTGTTAAATTACATTCAATTTACATTAATTGTTATGAATATTCAAAGTTATTAATAGATTTGTTGTCACTATCAAAGATCATTATGACATATTGGCAACCAGTAAACACCATGACAGCATCACACACAGCGGAGATACATTAAAAAATAAGAGAGATATACAGTATCCATTACATACTCCAAAACCGCTTAAGTGATAAATCCTTAGAATCTATGATTTAACCATTTTTAGTGTTTTGTTGTAACACAAATCACTAAATATTAAGCAACTGTGGGAAGATGCGGTGCCGTTACTAAAGATTACGCTATTATTACTGTAATTAGGGATATTGTGACAAACATATACTGTATCTCTGATTTAAATCAGGGTTCTCACTAAATAGCGCTGGGACGAGTGACTGATGTGAGAATGAAAGCACCTTGAGAACGCATGTTGGAAAGTGAAACCAAAAACACACATAATTGCTCAAACTATCTCTATCCCCCCACAAACTTCTGACTGCCACAGCTCATATTACATCATGCGTACTGCATTTCTGTTTGTATTAGCATCTGTATTTGTTGCTTAAATCAGTTTTACATGTGTTTGCAGTATAATTGTCCTATTCGTGTCTAACTGTACAGCGAGTCAGAATTACATACATAATGACTCATGAAAATGGGCACCTTAAAGGGATAGATCACCTAAAAATGAAAATTCTCTTGTCATTTACTCACCCTCTTGACATCCTGGGGGCATATTGAAGGGTTGTCCCTTTTATTTAAATGGACAGCATGCTTTAGTTTACTTCACAACCATGAACCATAGCTACCTTCTGTTGCTCTTCAGTGGCAGGTGGTACTGGGGGAGGGACATTCTCATTCTAGAGAGCAGTTTATTGGACAAATATTTGTATACGTGCCCAGCAGGTTTATTTAAGGTTTATTTTGTCTTTTACTTTTAAGAGTACATTTATATATAGACCCAAAAGCTAATAGCAGCCACAAAACTCCCATTTCAAATTTATGCTTAAGGGATAAAACTATTTTCCAGAGTCATGGCTTCAAACTGATTTCACAGCAAAATCGGAAACTGTAGGTGGACTTTTCTTTAGCTGAAATGTTTACCGAAATGCGAAACACTACCCCCCTGGCCAAAGCAGTAAGTGTTGCTGGGCGTATGTGCACGTGGGAGCTCCATTTTCCAGGTTAAATGTCCACGGAGGGGTGCCAAAAGCAGATTGTTTTCAGCCGTGCAGGCAGTAATACAGTGAAGAGGAATGCATTTTTTATAAACTGAACACCCTGACCCAAACCCCAGACCTAAACCTCGTTACTGATTATACGAACACAATTACTTCCTGGTTTCAACACGGGACCCAAACCCGGGTCTTCCAGGCTGCTCACGCAACGCGCATCAGGTCGCACAACAGGGGAAGGTCAACACACTTGAACTGATGCCACTTGTCATTGAGTCAGCATAATGTGGCCGATCCTAAGGTACCGGACCTCTCGGAAGCAACATGCTGACTTTCCATGTGATCATGTTGCTGGCTTAACTCTCAGCACACACTGTTGAATCTGGCTTGCGACAATTTCCGATTCTATTTCAGCATCTTTTCCTCATCATTTCCCATCCTTTCTTCACTTGTTGTATGTATAAACATTTTTGTAAGCTAATATAACAGTATGAAGCATGTTCATTAGCAGAGGTGGGTAGTAACGCACTACATTTACTCCGTTACATTTACTTGAGTAACTTTTTGGAAAAAAAAAAATTACTTTTAGAGTAGGTTTAAAAGTGGGTACTTTTTAATCTCACTTAAGTACATTTCTAATTAATTATTTTTACTTTTACTTCTTTACAATTGATGGTGTTCCTGTCGTAACATTACTGGGTTTAATTTTAATTAATGTGTAATTTATTGAGAGATTATTGAATGGGACTTTTATGAGAGCGGAAGTTCACACAGCTGCATGTGCTGCTGTCACAGACTGTCACTCAATCACTGCAGCAGCATCAAACTCTTCAAAGTGAAACACTTTCTTCGCTCTGCACAGTGAAAAAGAATAGTTTCGTCATTCAATGCCTTCATTTAACACTGATATTACAAGATTAAAATCACAGCTTCAACTTAAGGCAGCACGCTGAGGTAAGTTTTGGCTCTAATGATAACACAGGCTTTTCTGTGTAATGATATGGTAATTTTCGGGGTGATAATGTAACTGGGATCTTATGACATCAGTTTTTAAGTGTACATTTTTAAATCAGTGCAGCAATATATCAGTGCACTTTGTCCCGCGTCCCGCATGTCATGTGCAGTTTTTACGCATTTACCCCGTGCCCTCGCGGGGACACTGTAAACTATCGCAGCTACTTCAGGCGGATTAACTGTATAAATCCATGTAAACATCCAAGTTAAGTGTAAATCACTGCCTTGGCTCTGCTGTTCGCGTGATTGACAACTGGAGCGCGAACAGACAGCATTGGGCGCGCGCATGTGAGATGTGCGGGCGTGAGGCGATTGTATGGCGAAGAGAGTGGCTGTGTCCGAAATCGTTCACTATTTCTTATATAGTGAATGGCAGTTAGTGCACTATATCTCAGCAGTGAGTGAACGAAATGAGTGAGTGAATTCGGGCGCTGACATATACACAAAGCGTCGGATCTCTGGGGCTGTCACAGAAACAACATCACATATGAACTTTTAAAATACTTGGGCTTACTTGTTATTCTTATTAAATAATATATTAATACAATAAATCTTCATTCTGTTTGTTATTTTTAATATATACTGTGTGTTAATATAAAGAGTAAACACATCTGATCAAATAAAGAGTACATTTTTAAATGTATCTGTTTGTTTTGCCTCTCTATATGTTATTATGATATTTTAATCATGTAATGATTTGTCAAAGCCCTACTCACTAGGCTGCATACTCTGCATTTAGAGAGCGGTGGTACTGCTGTACAGAACTAATGATCTAAATACTTTCGACACTGAAAACTGTAACTACACTGAAATAAGAATCCACACAGGACTTTAAAAGCTATGAAATAGTTAAAGAAGGCATTAATAAAGCATGATCTTGCTTTGGTTTATATTTCAGCATTATATGTAATGTCCTTGTAGGACATTTTCACTGTAATAATTACTAGAAATGTTTCCAAACCTCTCTTATTGACTAATTCATCCAGATCTGACAAGAGCCCTTAAAGGGATAGTTCACCCAAAAATTACAATTCTCATTATTTACTCACCCTCATGCCACCCCAGATGTGTATGACTTTCTTTCATCTGCTGAACTCAAATGACGATTTTTAGAAGAATTTCTCAGCTCTGTAGTTCTGTACAATGCAAGTGAATGGGTGGCAACATTTTAAAACTAAACAAAATCACATAAGTCAGCATAAAAGTAATCCATAAGACTCCAGTGGTCAAATCAGTATCTTCAGAAGTGATGTGATTGGTGTGGATGAGAAACAGATCACCTTCCCATTCTTCTTCTTGTGTTTTTGGTGATTCACATGTTAGGGACTGACAGTCTCAGTCACCATTCACTTTCAAAATATGGAGGAAAAAACATTCACTGAAAGTAAATGGTGACTCAGGCAAACATTCTGTCTAATATCTCCTTATTGTGTTGCATGGAAGAAAGAAAGTCATACGGGTTTGGAACAACATGATGGTGAATGATGACAGAATTTCCATTAATAGTAATAATAATTCTGTAGTAGATGTTCAATGTGTATTATGCAATGGAATATAGGGGAATAAATGTCTATTATGTCATTTGTGAAAATAACGAGTTACTCACTACTTGAGTACTCTTTTAATTGGATACTTTCTTACTCTTACTCAAGTAATTATATATGTTAGAACTTTTACTTCTACTTGAGTAATTTTTTTATTTTTTTTTTAAAGTAATTGTACTTTTACTTGAGTACAGTTTTTGGCTACTCTACCCACCTCTGTTCATTATCATAAATTTAAAGTTTTAGTGTTGTTTACGGTTTTAGAGACAAAGTTAATGTAATTATGTTTAGACTAATTTGAGTGAGAGAAGTAAAAGCATGTTTATGTTTTTACAGTAAGTGAGTCTTCTAAAGAATCACTCCTTATTTCGGAATAAACAGATGCAGTTAAGTTAGATTGAATTACATTTACCATCTAAAAAAATAGCTTGTGAGGGTGTTTTAACAGCTTGCTCAAGATCTTGGAAATAGTGTTCTTCATACTCTATTCTAGTCCTCAGACATCTCGACTTGGTACAATATATTGATCTTATCTACTGGATAGAGACATGGGTGCTTGTTGCCCTGTGAAGGAAATTATTCATACAGCCACTACACTGTATTAGACTATTAATGGTCATCAGGAAGTTCAAACAAAAAGCTGTTGATGTGACCCTCCCTGGTGGATATTTCCCCACCCTGTTTTACTGTTGTTCCTTAATTTAATGTATGTATGCAATGCATTCTTAACTTATTCTCTGTGATTTAGGGTTGTGCAGTATGAATGTTAGTCTTGTTGGGTTGAATGAGTTGCTCTGTTGTGGTGATGTCCCACACAGTTCTCCTCCACCAGTCCTCTTGCATTACTGAATAATACAACAAGACATTTGTAGGGGTGAGTGATATGACCAAAATATTATATCATGTTTGAGGTATTTAATATTTTATACAGCGGTAACAGTATCAAGTATATATATATATATATATATATATATATATATATATATATATATATATATATACAGTGCTGTGAAAAACTTTTTGGCCCCTTCCTGATTTCTTCTATTTTATATATATATATATATATATATATATATATATATATATATTATTATTATTATTTTTTTTTTTTGTAGCAAAATGAAGCAGTTATCCAACACCTATATCACCCATGTGAAAAACTAACTGCCCCCTTAAACTTAATAGCTGGTTGTGCCACCTTTAGCAGCAACAACTGCAATCATACGCTTCCAACAACTGGAGATCAGACTTTCACAATGCTGTGCTGGAATTTTGGCCCACTCTTTTTGCAGAACTGCCCGTTTAAGGTCCTGCCACTGCATCTCAATCGGGTTCAAGTCAGTACTTTGACTAGGCCACTCCAAAACTTTAATTTAGGTTCTTTTGAGCCATTCAGAGGCGGACTTACTCCTATGCTTTGGATCATTGTCTTGCTGCATAATCCAGTTGTGCTTGAGCTTCAACTCACAGACTGATGACTGGATGTTCTCCTTTACGATTTTCTGGTAGAGAGCAGAATTCATGTTTCCCTCAATTATTGCACGTCGCCCTGGCCCTAAAGCAGCAAAGCATCCCCACACCTTCACACTACCACCACCATGCTTGACCGTAGGTATGATGTTCCTTTTGTGGAATTCTGTGTTTGATTTACGGCAGATGTAACGGGACACCTGTCTTTCAAACAGTTCCACTTTCGACTCCTCAGACCACAGAACATTTTCCCAAAAGCTTTGAGGATCATCAAGGTGTGTTTTGGCAAAATTCAAATGAGCCTTAATGTTCTTCTGGGTTAGCAGTGGTTTTCGCCTCGCCACTCTTCCATGGATGACATTTTTGGCCAGTGTCTTTCTGATAGAGGGGTCATGAACTGTGACCTTTATTGATGTGAGAGAGGCCTGCAGTTCCTTGGATGTTGTCCTTGGCTTTTTTGCGACTTCCTGGATGAGGCGTCGCTGTGCTCTTGGAGGAATTTTGGAAAGTCGGCCACTTCTGGGAAGGTTCACTACTGTGCCAAATATTCTCCATTTGGAAATAATGGCTATCACTGTGATTTTTTTGGAATCCCAGAGCCTTTGAAATAGCTTTGTTACCCTTCCCAGACTGATGTATTTTAATCTGCCTTTTCCTCATCATTTCTGGAATTTCTTTCAACCTTGGCACAGTGTGCTACTGGGTGAGAACTTTTAGCCAACTTCATGCTGCTGAAAAAGTTCTATTTAGGTGTTGAGTTGATTGAACAGGGCTGGCAGTAATCAGGTCTGGGTGTGTCTAGTCCAGCTGAACTCCATTATGAATGCAGTTTCATAGATTTGGGGATTTATTTACTGAGGAGCAAATACTTTTTCACACAGGCCCAGTTGGTATTGGATAACTTTTTTGCTTCAATAAACACATTATCATTTAAAAACTGTATTTTGTGTTTACTCAGATTGCCATTGTTTTATGTTAGATTTTATTTGAATTTTTGAAACAATTTAGTTTGAGATATACACAAAAACAGAAGAAATCAGGATGGGGCAAATACTTTTTTCACAGCACTGTATATATATATATATATACACCGATCAGCCACAACATTAAAACCACCTGCCTAATATTGTGTAGGTCCCCCTCGTGCCGCCAAATCAGCACCAACCCGCATCTCTAATTTTAATTCCAATTCTCTGTCTCACCTGAAGCCGCCCCGCCTTCCTTCTCCATTTCTCTGACAGAATGTGTACCACGTACATGTAACGTAAATAGAAGGAAGTGCACATTTCTTCACTTATATGCTTATGGCTTTGCATTGTACATAGATATTAGGAGATAAACTGGCCTTGTTTTGTAAAATGGCACTTTTATATTAATTTAACAAAGCATTTTGTTGAGAGTTTTTTTTTTTTTTTAAGTCAGATGAAGACGAATGAGAAACATTAAGTGAAATATCGCAATATATCGTAGTTTTGAATTGCAATAGACCAAAAAAAAAAAAAAAAAGAATCGCAATAATATTGTATTGTGACCTAAATATCGATATATATCCTTTCACCAGTTTCCCACCCCTAATTTACACAGAGTTTACACTGGACATACGTGGCACAATGTGTCAAATCTAAAACGCTCCTATAATAATCAACAAAGCTGTCTACAATAAAACCGTCCGTCTGCGACACAGTTTGCAAAGTAGTCTTTGTTTATATGCTTGATGTCAGATTTTTTTTTTTAAACCGCGCAGTGGATATAACATGGTAAGAATTGTATAGAAGACTCTGTTGACATGTGAATTTTCAGCAGGGCAAAGAAATAACAAAGAAAATTTGGTCGCTTTATCACTAATACCTTTTAACCATCTTCTTTGCATTCTCTGCACAGTGCCTGATGGTTGTGTACCGATGTAATTATCCATTACTGCTTGAAAACCGCTGCCATTGTAGCAGTAATGCAGTGCATTTAATGAACTGGAATGTTGGAACTCTTTGAAGTGCTCATTTTTTTTTTTTTTTCAAAGGTTTCTTTGTAGCCAGCAACAATTTGGAATGCATGCTTTAGAGGCAAACTGCAGTGGGAATGGCTGATGAATAGTGAATCATACTAACTAAGCCTGACTCTTTTTGCTTCTGTCAAAAACACTGCAGTCTCCTGAAGGACAAAAAACTTGTGATCATGCTCCTCTTGATCACAATGACGGAACTAATGAATTTGTATTTGTATAGATTGCCTTTACTTCCTTCAGAAAATGCCACTATGGTCCGTTCATGTTCAAATCGTGTAGTTTGGTTTTGGAAATACACTGAAAATTTGACTGATGCAAACTGATAATCATTTTAGTTATGATGGCTGATATTATCTATACTGCAAAAACTGTCTTGTTTTCCAGTAAACATATTTAAACATTCTTAAAACATATATATATATATATATATATATATATATATATATATATATATATATATATATATATATATATATATATATATATATATATATTGTCTTGTTTTTTTTCAGACAAATCTAACAAGATGTGTGAGATTGTTTATAAAAAACAAAACTTGACTTGAAGGAAAGACAAGTTGAAAAATTTTTTTTGTTTTTACCCCATCTGCATTATTATTATTATTATTATTATTATTCATGTTTCAAGCATAAACTCCACTTAATTTTTCTAGACTTCTCTGAAAAGAAGAATTAATATTTTATTTCATTCCATTTTTTTCTTGTTTCAAGGATATAAAAAATGCTTAGTAAGGAAGTGTTTTTTACTAAATACTATTTAGTATTTTTACTTTTATTTTGACCAAACATTCACATTAAAGCAGCAATCTAGATTATTAGGTAACAGTTTACAATAAGGTTGTATACGTTAACATTAGTTAATGCAATAATTAACTTGAATTAAATATGAACAATGCAGCATTTATTAATCTTTATTAATGTAAAATTCTAGAAATACTAATATATTTTAGCATTAACATTTTTATACATTAATAGTAGTGAATGCATTATGAACTAACCATGAGCAATGGTATTAACATTAAATTGACATACAAATAATAAGTATATTAACATTAACCAATATTAATAAATTCTGTTTGAATAGTAAAAAATTTTTTTTTGAAATTGCCTTCAATATCGTCTAACCAGACTGATATCAATAATATCAATAATAATACCCATCAAAAATCTGTTGTCTTTCTAAAAAAAAAAAAAAATGCCTCTTTTAATCAGCCTCTCTTCAAGCAAAATATAACCACATCCTCTTACTGAATTGCTTTCCGACTCTTTTTACTAGATTACTATTGTGAGGCATTTATAATACTTATCTTTCTTTTGTCTCCCATTTTAGAGGATTCATCAGTGTGTATTCACGTAACTATGCTGCTGATCCAGTATTTGCAGTTAATTAAATTGAGTGGCAGTATTATATCGGGCAAAGCATTGATTTCGTTTATCAAATTGAAAGCTGTTTGTGCATGTGTGGGGGTGGACGTGGGAAGAAGTGTGATCTGTGCTTAAAGACCTTTCATATAGCTAATAAGAATGTACCTTTTTCTTCTCCACAGGGTTTGAAAGCATTTTGGAGGGGCTGTTTGGACCAGGACTAGTAAAAGATCTTACCCTTTTTCAAGGTAAGAGTAACAGTGATTAATTACAATGATAATTACTTAAAGTTGCTAAATTATTTATAAGTGTATTTCTCCAAACAGTATGGAACTAGAACTAGGGGCATACTAAAACATGAAAAATTGGAGAATCTTGGGTGGGGTGGGTCGCACATCCCCCTCAATGTCTATAGTCACTACGGCCTTGACTGCAAGCATCCCATATAAGAGACATCTTCTATAGTCTATATTCAACAAAGGTACTTTTATCAGTATGTCATGGTTCAATATGATACAATCCAGTCTGGTTCACATTTGATACTGAATACTGTTAATTTCTAACATCAAGTCAATGTATAGCTGTGTATGATAAATCATATTTAATGTCTTACTTTTAAAGGAACAAAACAGATTTTCTGGATATTTTATTATTCGTCTGGCATGATGGAGTGCCTCAGGGCTCTGTATTAGGTCCTTTTTAAATTCACCAAAAAAGCAGTGGGTCTCCTAGAAAGGCAGAAAGATTTAAATGTCTAAACATTTGACTGCTCCTGGAGGACATTATTAATTGTTCCCTATCTGTCACTCACTCGACGTTGTGTCGATGTAGTGACACTGGGGGTCACTCTTGGGAGCCCCAAACACCTCTGATTTTGAAAAAAGGCCAATGAGAATTGGTGAGTGGAATTTGCATGCCACTCCCCCGGACATACGGGTATAAAAGGAGCTGGCTCGCAACCACTCATTCAGATTTTCTCTTCAGAGCCGAATGGTTGCATTCAGTGCACTGAATTCTGTCCCTCCAATAGTCACCTCAAATTGCTGGATCTACGGCGCATTTCAGCGGCTTCTCCCCCTCTGCACCCGTGGAGTGCAGAGAACGCCCCTGGGCGCTTCGGAAGAACAAAAAGAGTATATTTTCTATCTAAAAGAGTGGCACTCACGGAATGTCTTTTTAAAGATGCCTTTCTGTTTGTGTATTATTCCTGGTTGCGGTCGTTATCTCTCCGCTTCTGATGGCCACAATCGCTGTCTTATGTGTCTGGGCGCTGCCCACGTGGAGACATCGTTCATGGATGGGTCATGTCCTCATTGCGAGAACATGACTATGGCAACGTTGCGGTCGCGGCTTTCCTTCGTAAGAGGGCAAGCCACCCCAGTGGCTCCCCACCTCGGTCCTTCTACCTACGGGTATGAGGCCGCGTCGGTTAACACTGGGGGCGATTTGGGGACTTCAATGGGGGCACCTCCACCGGGTAACCCCCCACGGTCCTCCCATTCCTCAGCACGCTCGCTTGCCCCGATCGGGCTCTCAGATGAGTCCGCCGGCTCATCTCAGTGCGAGTTTGACCTCTTATTCGGAGCCCGGGAATACGATGAGCTCTCGATCGCAGCATCGGAGAATGGGTTCGTCCAGTCTGACGCGGAGGCTTCGGCTGGGCTTCCTCCTTCGGGTATGGTCGCCCAGTCTCAGGCTGACACGGAGCTGACGGACACGCTTTCCCGGGCGGCCGTGAGCGTCGGGCTAGAGTGGAACCCTCCACTCTCCCCTGAACCCTCGCGGCTCGATGATTGGTTCCTGGGCCCAGAGTGCCACTCACGGCCATGCCCTTTCTTCCTGGAGGTGCATGAGGAGCTGACGAGATCTTGGGGGGCACCTTTTACTACCCGATCCCGGTCTTTCAGCTCCCCCGTTCTCACTACCCTCGATGGTGGGTTGGCCAGGGGATCGGTGATATTCGGTGATCCCCCAGGTGGATAAGGCACTCGCGGTGCACTTGTGCCCGCAGAGCGCCACCACCTGGCACGGGTGCCCGAAGCTCCTGTTCAGGGCCTGTAAGTTTACGTCGTCTCTGGCGACTTAGGCCTACGGTGCCACTAGACAAGCCGCCTCCGCCCTCTACGCCATGGCTCTCCTGCAGGTACACCAAGCCAAGGCACTAAAAGAGCTGCACGAGAGTAGTTCTGACCCGGGATTGATGCAGGAACTGTGCTCGGCGACCGACCTCGCTCTCCGGGCGACGAAGGTCATGGCGCGGTCTCTCGGGCAGGCGATGTCCACCCTGGTTGTCCAGGAGCACCACCTTTGGCTCAATCTGGTCTTGATGAGAGAGGCTGACAAGGCGCGGTTCCTTGACGCACCCATCTCCCAGGTTGGCCTGTTCGGAGACACCGTCGAGGACTTTGCCCAGTAGTTCTCAGCGGTGAAGCAGCAGATGGAGGCTATTCAACACATCCTGCCCCGGCGCGGCTCAAGACATCCTCCTGCAGCAACAACACAAGGCGTGGCCCGGCCCCGGCGTGGAGCCCACTGCAGGAAGCAAATGCCACCCGTTTCACAACCGGCTGCCAAGAACCGAGGAAGGCTTTGAAGTGCCCCTGAGACAGGTGACCCAGAGACGAGGAGACCCGCTACTCTGGAGCTGGTGGACAGACCACTCCATCCCCCAGTGGAGGGCCGGGAGGAGAATCTTTTGTTTCATTTTATTTCGCCGCATGCCCTAGAGGCTGCGGTACCCAAAAGTTCAACAAAAGAGCGGTTTTCTTGTTCCCTGGGTCACATATCCGGTGCGCATGGCCGTCGTCACGACCGCCATCCACCGTCCCATTTCGGCAGGTACGGTGCTCCAGCGGCGGGCCCCCTGCCCCTGCGTGCCCAGCTGTGGCACGGACACGCCCACACCAGGTTGGTTCCGATGGACTGCAGGGACGATATTTCTCCTCCCCCCTCCCCGGCCAATCTTATGGTGGGTATCAGGAGCCAGGTAAGTGCTTCGATGTCCCTGGACTCAGCATGGCCACAGGGCTTGAGCCCCCTCAACGTGGCGCCTCAGGCTCCGCCCCGCCGCGAGGCCCCACCCGCCGGTACGTCCGACGTGATTGTCCCTTTGGTCCCCCTCGCCCGGAGTTTGGACACGTGGCTTGCGCTCTCCAACCCGTTGCAATGGCTGACCCGGACCGTCCGACTCGGCTACGCAATTCAGTTCGCCAGGCGCCCGCCCAGGTTCAGCGACGTCCGCTTCACTTCGGTGAAGGATGAGAATGCCGCTACCTTGCGTGCGGAGATCGCTACCCTTCTACTGAAAGGTGCGATAGAGCCTCTCCCTCTGGCTGAGATGAAGAAGGGGTTTTACAGCCCCTACTTCATCGTACCGAAGAATCTTGGACCTGCGAGTACTGAACTGGATTTTGCACAGACTCCCGTTAAAGATGCTGATGCAAAAAACGCATTCTAGCGAGCTTCCGGCATCAAGATTGGTTCGCGGCGGTAGACCTGAAGGACGCGAACTTCTCGGTTTTACCTTGACACAGACCCTTCCTGCGGTTTGCTCTCGAGGGCCGGGCGTACCAGTACAAGGTCCTCCCCTTCGGCCTGTCCTTGTCCCCTCGCTTCTTCACGAAGGTCGCAGAGGCAGCCCTAGCCCCGCTAACGGAAGTGGGCATCCGCATCCTCGATGACTGGCTAATCCTAGCTCACTCTCGGGATGTGTTGTGTGCATACAGGGACCTGGTGCTCACGCACCTCAGTCGGCTGGGGCTTTGGGTCAACTGGGAAAAGGGCAAGCTCGCCCCAGTTCAGAGCATCACTTTTCTTGGTTTGGAGTTGGACTCAGTCTCGATGACAGCGCCCCTCACGAACGAGCGCGCACAGTCGACGCTGAACTGTCTGAAGGCGTTCAGACAGAGGACAGCAGTTCCACTGAAACTTTTTCAGAGGCTCCTGGGGCATATGGCATCCTCAGCAGTGGCCACACCGCTCGGGTTGATGCATATGAGACTGCTTCAGCACTGGCTTCAGACTCGAGTCCCGAGATGGGCATGGCGCCACGGGACACATCGCGTGGTCGTCACGCCGATCTGTCGCTGCCTCTTCAGCCCTTGGACCGACCTAGCATTTCTACGGGCAGGGGTTCCCCTAGAGCAGGTCTCCAGGCCCGTCGTGGTTACAACGGATGCCTCCAAGACGGGCTGGGGCACCGTATGCAACAGGCATGCAGTCGCCAGCTCTTGCGTTTGCACATCAACTGCCTCGAGTTGTTGGCAGTACTGCTCGCCTTGCGGAGGCTCTGGCCATTGATCCAGGGCAAGCATGTGTTGGTCCGGATGGACAACATGGCGACGGTAGCGTACATCAACCGGCAAGGCGGCCTACGGTCCTGTTGCATGTCACAACTCGTCTGCCGTCTCCTCTTCTGGAGTCAGCAGCGCCTCAAGTCGCTGCAAGCCACTCACATCCCGGGGGACCTCAACACTGCAGCGGATGCGCTGTCACGACAGGTTACGCTCAGAGGAGAGTGGAGGCTGATTTGGAGTCGATTCGGTCGAGTACAGGTAGATCTTTTTGCTTCCCAGGAATCCTCCCACTGCCTGCTTTGGTACGCCCTGACCACTGGCACACAGCTGGCCCGCGGGACTACGCAAATACGCGTTTTCCCCAGTGAGCCTACTTGCACAGACCCAGTGCAAGGTCAGGGAGGACGAGGAGCAGGTCGTCATAGTAGCACCCTACTGGCCCACCCAGACGTGGTTCTTGGACCTCACGCTCCTCGCAACAGCCCACTGGCGAATTCCCCTGAGGAAGGACCTTCTTTCTCAGGGACGAGGCACCATCTGGCACCTGCGACCAGACCTCTGGAATCTCCACGTCTGGCCCTATGACGGGACGTGGAAGACCTTAGAGACCTGCGGTGGTAGACACAATCACTCAGGCTAGGGCTCCCTTTGCGAGGCGCCTGTATGCCTTGAAGTACTGTCTGTTCGCTAGGTGGTGATCTTCCCGATGCCAAAACCCCCAGAGATGTGCAGTCGGACCGGTGCTTTCCTTCCTGCAGGAGAGGCTGGAGGGGCAGCTGTCCCCCTCCACCTTGAAGGTGTGTGTAGCCGCCATTTCGGCACATCACGATGCAGTAGATGGTATTTGGGGAAGCACGACTTGATCATTAGGTTCCTGAGAGGCTCTAGGAGGTTGAATCCCTTCAGACCATGCCTCATCCCCTCGTGGGACCTCTCTGTAGTCCTTCGGGGTCTACAGGGTGCTCCCTTCGAGCCCCTAGAGTCAGTTGAGCTTAAGGCACTCTCTTTGAAGACTGCCCTCCTGACTGCACTCACTTCCACCAAGAGGGTAGGGGACCTGCAGGCGTTCTCTGTCAGCGAAACGTGCCTGGAGTTCGGTCCGGGCTACTCTCACGTGATCCTGAGACCCTGACCGGGCTATGTGCCCAAGGTTCCCATGACCCCGTTTAGGGATCAGGTTGCGAACCTGCAAGCGCTGCCCCAGGAGGAGGCAGACCCAGCCTTGGCTTTGCTGTGTCCGGTGCGTGCTTTACACATCTATTTGGATCGCATGCAGAGCTTTAGAAGTTCCGAGCAGCTCTTTGTTTGCTTTGGCGGACAGCGGAAAGGGAGCACTGTCTCCAAACAGAGGATCGCCCATTGGGTCATTGACGCCATCGTGATGGCATATCAGGCTCAGGACGTGCCGCCCCCTGTGGGGCTACGAGCCCACTCTACTAGGAGTGTGGCGGCCTCCTGGGCCCTGACCAATGGCGCCTCTTTGGCAGACATCTGCCAAAGCAGCACCCAACACCTTTGTGAGGTTCTACAGTCTCCGGGTTGAGCCGGTCTCGTCCTGTGTATTGGCAGATACGAGCAGGTAAGTTCCGGGACAGCTGGCCGGGTGTACCGCTTGCACATAGCACCTTTCCCCTCCCCTGAGGTGAAGCCGTGCACTTTTGACTCCCAGTTGTGTTCACAAGTTGTGATCCCTGGATGACTTTCCTCCTTAGCCCTGTGGCAGATGAGTTTGCGGAGAAACTCGCTGCTGGCCCAGTACATGTGCTAACTTAGCCCTGTACTGGGGTAGGTGCTCCACATGCGCTTGTTCCCCATAGGTGACCCCATGTAATATATCTTCCGCTAAATCATTTCCCTGTCGGTAAACTGCGTCTTCCTTGGGCAGAGATTCCTCTGCCCCCGGTCACCGTGTTTAGAGCTCCTCCCCCTTTGGGTAGGACCTACCATGGGACTTTTCCACATGACATACTTCCGACAAGACTCAATAAGACCATGTGACGTATTTCCACTCAAAATACCCCCCCCCCCCCCCCCCCCCGTGAGTGACACCCCCGACGTAGACACTTATGGCCTCCTGCCGGTAAACAAAATTCCACTCTTTTTGGGGAGAAAAAAGAGGAAATGAGGCCACGGCTGGGCTAGCCAGTCCCTATTTGTTGGGCAAGTCGACTTGTTCCCAAAGAACCGTTCAACGCTCATAAGAGCTTTGGAGGAGGTTACGTGACAGCCTGGTGCGCTGGCTACGAGGCACACAGCGGTCTGCCCGTCTCGAACCGCCAGTCCAAGTAACACAGTTCAGCTTATTGTGGTGTTTCGTATAGGGACCCCTAGTGTCACTATATTGACACAACGTCGAGTGAGTGACAGATAGGGAACGTCCTGGTTACTTTCGTAACCTCCTTTCCCTGATGTAGGGAACGAGACTTTGTGTCCCTCTTGCCACAATACTGAACTATCCGCTGAAATGGCCGGGATCTTGTCTCAGCTCCTCAGCACAAAACCTGAATGATTGGTTGCGAGCCAGCTCCTTTTATACCCGTATGTCGGGGGGAATGGCATGCAAATTCCACTTGCCAATTCCCATT
Organism: Myxocyprinus asiaticus; assembly: GCF_019703515.2. Taxonomy (NCBI): domain Eukaryota; kingdom Metazoa; phylum Chordata; class Actinopteri; order Cypriniformes; family Catostomidae; genus Myxocyprinus; species Myxocyprinus asiaticus. Next base: position 4,936,493 of record NC_059393.1, read on the forward strand.
GGCCTTTTTTCAAAATCACAGGTGTTTGGCGCTCCCAAGTGTGACCCCCAGTGTCACTACATCGACACAACGTCTCATTCCCTCCATCAGGGAACAGAGGTTGCAAAAGTAACCAGGACGTTACGCCCAAAGAGCCGTTCAAGGGCTGATGAGTTAAATTGTCAAATTATGCAAAGATTACATTAATTAAAACACCTTTTTGAATGGCCATGGAATATAAAACTTAGGCCATGTCCACACTAATCCGTTTTCATGTGAAAAGTTCATTAGCAGTTTCCTAGCATTGTGGTTCTCCAAAGTATGCAGTTATGAGAGCTTTTTTCAAAATGTTTTCGGTGGAGAAAAACGTGGTTCCTTGTGGATGAGAGGCATAAATGTACTGTAGCAAAATCAATGCATTTTCAACCGAAAACTCATTAGTGTGGAAGTGGCCTTACATGAACAGAACTGTGTTTAATGTTGGAACAGTAATGTGTTGGACTGTTCCAAAGTTTTGACTTCTGTTATCGAGAGAAATAATCGCTGTAATAATTTTTATGCAAAAAAGGTTAGGCTGAAATTCACATGGCAACAAATTTAATAACAATTTAGTTGATATTGTAGCTAAATACACTTTAAAGAGTCTGAAAATTGTAGAATAGTAAAGACAAGACTTTTAGGACAAAATCTAATGTTTTTTTTTTACTCAAGTTTGGAATGGCATGATACCTCTGAAATATTTTATTTTATTTATTTTTATATCTGATTAGACGAGACCTTGAAACAAATGAAATGGATTGGATCTTAGCAGCTATATTGTTAATTTATTCATATACGCATACAGTATATTCAGTTTATTTTTTTATTTTTTTTTAAATAAGCTAATGCAACACAACTCTTAAGAATTTTGTCAACTTTCATTGTGTACAATCAATTTAAATGTGTAAAAGTTAGTTTACTTAACTCATTTGCATTGGGATTACATGAATCATTTTAACTGGCCATAACTTGATGTACAGAAAACCACAACGACACAGACACATTGGAAACTGATACAAGCCTTATCTTTTATCCAGGTAATTTATTTAATTTGTCACTCAACTAAATTATAAATTGGATATTTCTTTATTTCTTGTATATCAAGCTGTTTTGCTTAGAAATTATTCTTTATAAATGTACAAAGAGGCACAGAAGCTAGTTTATTATTCTAACAATGAATAATGTCCTCTGTCTTAATTTTTTAATTATGAAACGAGCTAATGAATATGTCGATTTAACTAAGCTTGAGTTGTTTTGCATTTTTACAGATAAACAAAATATTTCAATGGAAAGCAAACTATTGGGAGGGCATGCAAAACTATTTCAGAAAAAAATAAAAACTCTCTTCTAAAGGGCTCCATATATTACTTGCGCAGTTATATGCGGATAACTAAAATGGATTACATCTTGTGGGCAGAATCCGTCCCTGACCACCTCTGAATGTGGTTTCAGTGATCCGATCACAGTGCATCTTGGCAGACTTGCCCCAAATCTTAATATCATTGTTAGCTACATAGTATAACAGTAGTATCTTGTTCTTCTGGTGTTTAGGCATAATAGTATCTATCCTACTCCTTTATTATTACCTCACCAGGCCTGGGCGGTCCTTTTTGCTGAATTCTGAATAGGCAAAGTTGAGAATAGATATTTCAACACAGTTTGTGCAACTCAACATACTGAAATTATGCAAGTCAAGGGAACTTTAATTGTGTAGTACATTTCATTGCCAGTGGTAATTCAGTAATGCTGATTTTGTGATCAATGTCTTCGCACCTTCTGACATTTTACCACTAGTGTCAGGTGCTTGGAAACAAAACAGGCAACATATACGTATATATAGAGTGTATTATTAGCAGCCTCTGTTTAATATGTTGCACTTGTTCAATGTATGGCTTGTTGGTAAATGAATGCTGATACTACAACCCCACTAATATATTTCTGTCTGTTGGTCTTACAGATTGTGAGCCACAGGGAGTGTCAGATTGGTCATTTAATGAAAACTGTCTCTTTTGCTGCTTAAGACGGGAAAAAGTGAAGGTAATATAACTTTTCATGGGTGTTCATATGGATGCATGTCAGCAAGCAATGCATTAGGAATTTCATAAAAGGTTTCACCTTGAGAAGTGCAATGTTTTCTACGCAGCACTTTAAAGGTGAAGTGTGTAATTTACAGCCTGATCTCATGAACATTACGTGACCATGGAAAAAATTTTGAAAAACAAAATTCCTTGCTGTATGACATGTTTGGCTGTGGGGGGCACCAAAAGTGAGTGAAATGGTGTTGTAATCTGACAAGGTTAAAACTTTAACCTAAACCTAACCAATAGTGACCTAAAAGATAAATGAGAGGTGAACAAAACAGACATCTTTACCCTTAAGCAACACCTAAATCTAACCGATAGTGTTTTAAAATGCAAATGTGACATGAAAAGCTAATTTTCTAAAGCAACAACATAATTTTTTGGGCACATTTATGGCACTTTCGTTTCACTTTTACTTTTGTTTCGAGCATCCTTGGCTGGGCTCAAACCTCGGTCTCTGAGTCCAAAGTCCAGCACTCTATGAGGTGAGCTACCGCGCAGGCCAATGACATTGGAGTAAGTGTGTAAATGTAGGTGAGCCTGTAATACAAGCGTTAATATATATCGTTTTTCAAATGATGCATTATAGTAAAAGTGTTTTGATATCAGAACATAGCAGTCTGATTAATAGGCAGAAAAATAAGTATTATAAATTCATAATTAGCCTTTATATTTGTGATGTTTGTGACAGTTAATACAGCGCAAAGTTGTTGTGAATCTAGTGTTAATTTCACCAGGAAACTGAGACGAAGCGTAGTACGTTGCAGGTTAAACTCAGTTTGCAAAAATGCAGTTATAGTGACGTTCATTCAACGAGACTAGGTTGGTAATTGCTGTGCCTCCAGTGACACCAAAAGGAATTGCAAAAATAGCGGCTGTTTCAGGCTAGTTGTAATACCTAAAACATTTTTGAGAGCATCAAAGAGTCAGTGTTAATACTTTTTTGGGAAATTAACCTTCGAATGGCTTACTTAAAGTTGTCTCTGAATATCAAACAGGGATAGGGGAACCTATTTTAAATAGGGCTGTCAATTTAATGCATTAATTTAGTGCAGTTAACGATAGTGCAATTACGCAATTAATCATGTCCCCAAAAATATATACAGTAATAAAAGTACATATTTTCCTACCATCTGAGCAATTCAAGCTTGAAGTACATGCAACTTTGTGTTTTAATGGGCCGCATCAGCAGGGGGCAGTCATCGCGCCTTAATAAACCTCACAAGCAGTGCAGCCAAAGGATAAAGGCGGTCACACAGGATGCATTCTTGACAGCTGGACGAAGCAGAATGCAGGTATCTCCAAATGCTTTTTTCAAAGTATTAACTACTTTTAACTTGACATAGTGTCCTAAAACCTGCGAGACGCTCCAAAAGCGTCTGTCTGACTCACACGTACAGAGAGCGATAATTAAAAGTAGGACAGACATAATGCAAGAATGCATCCAGTGAGAACAGGACAGATCAGATTGATGAACTCAACTGCAAAAAGGATTGCTGTCAAGTAGGGGTGTGCAGCGAAGCCATTATCTGTATCTGTTACTATGACAAAATGATCAGTATCTGTATCTGTATTCGGATAGAATTCTTTGTAATTTTGATCATGTTTTTTTAAAACATCACTTTATACCTGTGCTCGTTTGATGATCTGTCTTCCGAATATTTATTCTGTTATTCGGATGAATTCGTTATTCGTTTTGAAGTCATTATTCGTGCCTTTCTGAATAAGGTTTTCGGCTTCGGGCACATCTCTACTGTCAACTGTAGGCTTATGTTCAATGAAATGGGAATAAAACAAACAATATATTGACTTTTAAAGCCACTTTTTGTACTGTTCAATCAATGCTTTACTCGTCTGCCACAATAATGTGATATAATTCAATCTGAATATCTGAATTATTATATTTTATATATAGTATAATATAATTTTAGTTATTTCAATTTGCTTGTTGCTTTAAATGTTTGTAATCTGTAATGAGAGCATATTTTCACTTTTTTTTAAAGCTTGGGTTAAATCGCTGTTTGTCAATATTCTTTTGGCATAAAGGCATCATATATTAAGTACACCTTTTAAAGATTTTTTCAAGGGCCATCCAACCGTCAGTACAACTATATATTTTGTATATTAATTTATATATTTGTTCATATGTTTTATTATTATTATTATTATTATTATTATTATTATTATTTGATTTTCTAATTTAATTGATTTTGTCTCGTTTTATTCTCTAGGAAAATTTGGTTGGTTTGAAGAACCAAGTTTTATCGGAAGCTGGCATCTTTAAGCAAGAGCAGTCCAACATTAACAAACTTGAGAAGCAAGCAGAAGACTTCCTCAATGTTGTCTTCTACAGAAAGGGTAAGACAGTTCATTTGTTCGTGTTCATTATGGTGTGCATTAAAAAGTAATTAAATGAACTGCAACCAAATTAATTGAAAAATGTTTACATAGAGACGCATGTCTTCCAGTATACTGCAGCCATTTAGTTGTTTGTTTTGTCTTTCCTTTTCTGTACACATGCTATATACAATAAAGAAAGTGGCTGGTTGAATTAAATAAAATGAAAATTATGTAGTCTTTGCAGTGATGTAAATGGAATCCAATGCAAAGGAGCAAATGCGTATTTAAAATTAATTAATTAAAGCAAGTAAAATAATTAAAGACTAAAACTCCTTTATTTAACTAGCAAAAAGTCACTCATGGGCACAGAATCATCACTGCATTAGGAAACAAAATAAATGTCCGATTCTTTTTGGGGCCACTGTATATTGACATCCAAGAAACGAGTTTTGAAGTTCAGAATGCTTTCTGAAGTCTATTTACCTTCCTGACAGTGGACATTTGATGTTTTATGCTCTAAAAGAGTATCAAGGAGACTGTCTTCCCTTTTTGGAAGTCTGCAGAGCTTTGCTGCCCAGTAAGAATTGTTTTCACAAGCATGTTTGCCAAATCCGTTGGCTTTTAACAATGGCAGCATAACTGAGTGTATTGCAAAACAGTTTAATGATACAGTGTTTTAAGGTCTACATATAAACTGCATAAAAGGGAAAAATTGATGAGAGAGTTGCTTTTAGTCAAATTCATGTTCACCTGGTCAATAGATGTATTGCAGAATACATGAGAGCTTTGTTCAAATGTGTGTAAACCGTGAAGAGTAAATGTCACTGGAGTGACCAAAAAATATGGAGAACAGATAGGAATATTGGGAATACCCTCTATGCTGATAGGACTAGTTTGCCATAGAGCACAGCAGTGACCGCCCAATTTTTTAAGCAGCCTTGGTTTTTGAATTACTGTATTTTCCCCATTCATTTTCTCCATAGGGTGTTTTAAAACATTCTTAATAAAAAAATACATAATAAACCAAATTAACCAAATCCAAGATTAATCATGAAATTACAAACTTGGATTTGAAGCAGCAATACAAAAAAGTGCTTGAAAAAACATACAAGAGTACAAGAATGTGTACTTTTCCATGTATTACATTCTTTTATGAGGAAATGGACTACTCATCCCATGAAGCATTGTTATTGACATGATAGAATAAAAAATGACTGTAGTGAAACTACTTATAGTAACTGATAATAATTATAAACACAATATTTTTTCGTTTTTTGAAAATATATACAAAAATATAAGTAGTTTGAGAGTGTAGGGACATTGACTCATTACGTCATTCACAATGCTTTATGGGAGCTCGTTGGGCTCAGTTTCTGTTTCCATGGTTACAGCTTCTGGAAACAGAAAGGATTCAACTCCTCTGATTGGCTGATCTCTCTTCAGGATTATGGGTAGTGTAGTTCTTCACTAGGAATTCAGCGATTAAACTGTATTATTTTATTATTATTACGTTGAAATCACACAGAAGCTCATACCATTGCTCATACCAACACTTTGGAGCTCACGTTAGGTCTGTCTTGAACAGATTAAACTTCAGCACAAAAAATTAATTCAAATGGAAATGAGAAAATGAATGGGATTTTTACTTCTGGAAACTGAATGTTGCAATCTGTTAGCATTAGTCATTTCAAAAGTACTGGTATCAAATTTAAACATATATATATTTAAACATATATATATATATATATATATATATATATATCAAACCTGTAGTGACTCTAGTAATGACTACCAACTGTTGTGAAAATGTGGCTGTGCAAGTGAAGTGTCAGAAGCACTTTATGTTTAAAATGCCTGTCTTGATAAGGTTAATAATGTAAACAATGTTGGCTATATATTACAAATCACATTTTTAAAAATCAGATATGTCAAAATATTGGAATTTCTAAATGTATACTTTAATACTTGTGGTTTGATACATAAAAAAACTTTGTATCTTTGTTTTTATTGTTTTTATTCTTTCTATTTCTTGTCATTTGTGTCTTTGTTCTTTATTTTCTTAAAGTTTACTTATCTTGATTAATTGCTTGGGAAAAACTTAAAGCAATGTTTATGTAATTGAGAAGTACATTAAGGCTACATGCAATTGTTTTAACTTTTTATACAAAGAAGTGTGTTCAGGTGCATATTAATTTAGGCCATGGGATTGAAATTGTTGTTGAATCATAAATTTCACTGGTATTGGACTACTTAAATTTGGTCATTATGACAACTCTAATTACTGAAGTGTACAGCCTTATGTTTAAGAACAAATGGTTACTTCTAAAGGCTTAAAATACTAAATGTAATATAGACACTTAACACAGCTGCAAGTCTTTAATATTTATACTAATATTTAACTTTTCTAACACAGAAGTGTGTTCGATTGTATATACATTTTTGCCATGGTATCGAAATGTATGAAATTTCACTGGTATTGACAACTGGCATTTTGGTATTGTGACAATGCTAATTAGCGTGCATTGTTCTTAAACACTGATGGTTACTTTTAATGGTTTAAAAAATACTAAACGTAATATAGACAGTAATCACATTAATTAGCTAATTGCATATCTTCTGATGATTCCCCCAGCAGACCTCCCAAGATTCACAGACCCCCACATTCCTCTAGTGGCTCGTGAGATCATGCAGCGAATGATCCGACAGTTCGCTGTGGAATATACCTCAAAAACCAGCTCAACTCAGGACGTACCCCAATCCAAGTCACAGCCAAACGGCACCAAGGACCAAAGCCTGCCGAAAGCGCCCTCGCTGGAGCCGGACGCCTCCACACCTGATTCCGTCTGTGGTGGCACCGGTACCGGCACCGCTGCCTCCGCACAGAATCCCGTTCTCAGCAAGCTTCTTATGGCAGACCAGGACTCCCCACTGGACCTCACCATCAAGAAACTAGAGACAGAGCCCAGTGAACAAGGTGAGACTTCACAGAAGTTCAGTCAGTTTCACTCAAATTTTTGCTTTTTTATTTTTTTTTATTTATATATTTGGATTGAAATGGGAGATTTTATTTATTTATTTTTTATCAGAACCAACATTTAGTCAAGTAAAATTTTAGGAACATGTATGATCTTATTTTAGGATAATCTGCCACTGCACAAGTTATAGGCACTTCATGTAAAAATGCTGACCCCTGACTTAAACCAAACATATGTTTAATATGTTTGACATATGTCAAAATGTTTAAAGCATAAATTAAAATAAACCAAAAGGATAGTTAAAAAATAATCAGTACATGTATAGTATATAGTATAGAATAAAAATACATGTTTTCAACAGTTTTGAATATGTGAATATGAAGAAGGATGATATTTAGTCATATTATCTTTTTCAAATTTAAGAATACATAAAAATATACAGCAATATTTATTGACATATTTATTGTACAAAACTAGTTTTCTTAAGAAGAATTATTTTGCAACAAAATAATAATGCAAATATTGTAACTATGCAATATATGGCCCAGCCTTAAGTTGTCTTTCGATAAGGAGACTTTTTATATAGGCAAGCCAGAATGAGACAGCCAGAATGCAATTTTAGTTGGGAATTTATCATGTTCAAGACTATGTTTTGCAGTGGTATGCATTTGTAATATTCAATAAATGTTTATGCACATCTTGCAAAAGTGCCTCACATTAGGAATGTGCATTAAACAGTTGGGCAATTGAAACCGTTTATGTGATCACAGAAATTGATTAAAATAGAACCTGAATATCAAGCTTTCACTAAGAGTACATCAGTTTCACAAGACTAGAAAACGTCCTGGTTACTTGTGTAACCTCCATTCCCTGATGGAGGAAACGAGACGTTGTGTCAATGTAGTGACACTAGGGGTCACTCTTGGGAGCCCGAGACACCTCTGGTCTTTGATAAAAGGCCAATGAAAACTGAAGAGTGGTATTTGCATGCCACTCCCCCGGACATACTGGTATAAATGGAGCTGGTATTCAACCACTCATTCAGGTTTTATGCTGAGGAGCCAAGACAAGGTCCGGCCATTTCAGCGGGTAGTTCAGCGTTGTGGCAGGAGGGACACAACGTCTCGCTCCCTCCATCAGGGAACGGAAGTTACGCAAGTAACCAGGACGTTCCCTATCTGTCACTCACTCGACGTTGTGTCGATGTAGTGACACTAGGGGTCCCTATACGAAACGCCACAACTGGCTGAACTGTGTTACGTGAACTGGCGGTGTGTGACGGGCAGACCACTGTGTGCCTCGTAGCCAGCACACCAGGCTGTCACGTAACCTTCCCCAACATAGTTATGAGTGTCGAACGGCCCTTTAAGGACAAGTCGACTACCCAAAAGATAGAGACAGGCTAACCCAGTCATGGCCTCTTTTCCCCTTCTTTTTTTCCACTCCCTAAAAAAGAAGGGGGATTATCCAACTGGACCGCCAGGTCTAGTCGGGGGGTGTCCCTCCTAAGGGGAGGACACCGCGGAGACCACACCTCACCCAAGGAGAGGGGGGATATTTAAGTGGAAAAAATACGTCACATGGTCTTGCCGACCATGTGGAGAGTCTCATGGTAGATCCTACCCAACGGGGGAGGAGTAACTACAAACATGGAGACTGTGACAGAGGGGCTCTGCCCAAGGAAGATGCAGTTTGCCAACAGGGAAACGAATTAGCGGAAGATATATATTGCATGGTGTACCTTGCAGGGAACCGCCACATGTGGAGCATCTACCCCAGAACAGGGCAATTAGTTAGCACGTGTACTGGGCCGGCAGTGAGTCTCTCCGAATACTCGACTGCCACAGGGCTCGGAGGAAGTCAACCAGGGAACATAGTTTGTGAACACTACTGGGAATTAATGGCGCACATCTTCAGCTCAGAAGAGGTGAAAGGCGCTATGTGCAAGACACCCGGCCGGCTATCCCGGGTTTATCCGCTTGTATTGCGTGCCACTACCTGGGACGAAACCGGTTCAACCCGGAGGTTGTAGAACCTAGCAAAGGTGTTGGGTGTTGCCCAGCCCGCTGCTCTGCAAATGTCTGTTAGAGAGGCACCCCTGGCCAGGGCCCAGGAGGCTGCTACACCCCTGGAAGAATGGGCTCATAGCCCTACCGGGGGCAGCATGTCCTGGGCGTGATATGCCATAGCTATGGCGTCAATGAGCCAGTGGGCGATCCTCTGCTTGGAGACAGTGCTTCCTTTCCACTGTGCACCAAAGCAGACAAAGAGCTGCTCAGAGATCCTAAAGCTCTGCGTGCGATCCAAATAGATGCGTAAAGCGAGCACCGGACACAGCAACGACAGGGCTGGGTCTGCTTCCTCCTGGAGCAGCGCTCGCAGGTTCACCACCTGGTCCCTAAAAAGAGTCGTGGGAACCTTGGGCACATAGCCCGGTCAGGGTCTCAGGATCACGTGAGAGTAGCCCGGACCGAACTCCAGGCACGTTTCGCTGACAGAGAACGCTTGCAGGTCTCCTACCCTCTTGATGGAAGTGAGCGCAGTCAGGAGGGCAGTCTTCAAAGAGAGTGCCTTAAGCTCAGCTGACTGCAAAGGCTCAAAGGGGGCTCTCTGTAGACCCTGAAGAACTACAGAGAGGTCCCATGAGGGAACGAGGCACGGTCTGGAGGGATTCAGCCTCCTGGCGCCTCTCAGGAACCTGATGATCAGGTTGTGCTTCCCTAAGGACTTACCGTCAACTGTGTCGTGGTGTGCTGCTATAGCAGCAATGTACACCTTCAAGGTGGAAGGGGACAGCCGCCCTTCCAACCTCTCCTGCAGGAAGGAAAGCACTGATCCGACTGTGCATCTCTGGGGGTCTTCCCGTCGGGAAGAACACCACATAGCGAACGGTTGCCACTTAAAGGCATACAGGCACCTCGTAGAGGGGGCCCTAGCCTCAGTGATCATGTCTACCACCGCGGGTGGTAGACCGCTTAGGTCTTCCGTGTCCCGTCCAGGGGCCAGACATGGAGATTCCAGAGGTCTGGTCGTGGGTGCCAGATGGTGCCCCATCCCTGAGAAAGAAGGTCCTTCCTCAGGGGAATTCGCCGGGGGGGGCTGTCGCGAGGAGCGTGAGGTCCGAGAACCACGTCTGGGTGGGCCAGTAGGGTGCTACCAGTACGACCTGCTCCTCGTCCTCCCTGACCTTGCACAGAGTCTGTGCAAGTAGGCTCACTGGGGGAAACGCATATTTGCGCAGGCCAGGGGGCCAGCTATGTGCCAGCGCATCTATGCCGAGGGGGGCCTCGGTCAGGGCGTACCAGAGCGGGCAGTGGGAGGATTCTTGGGAGGTGAACAGGTCCACCTGTGCCTGTCCGAATCGACTCCAAATCAGCTGGACCACCTGAGGGTGGAGTCTCCACTCTCCCCTGAGGGTAACCTGCCGTGACAGCGCGTCCACTGTAGTGTTGAGGTTGCCGGGGATGTGAGTGGCCCGCAGCGACTTGAGGCGCTGCTGACTCCAGAGGAGGAGACGGCGGGCGAGTTGTGACATACAGTGGGAGCGTAGACCGCCTTGGCGGTTGACATATACTACTGTTGCCGTGTTGTCTGTCCGAACTAACACGTGCTTGCCCTGGATCAACGGCCGTAACCTCCGCAGGGCGAGCAGAATTGCCAACAACTCGAGGCAGTTGATGTGCCAATGCAGTCGCGGGCCCGTCCACGAGCCGGCGGCTGCGTGCCCATTGCAAACAGCACCCCAGCCCATTTTGGAGGTGTCTGTCGTGACCACGACGCACCTGGAGACCTGTTCTAGGGGAACACCTGCACGTAGAAACGAGAGGTTGTCCAAGGGCTGAAAAGATGGTGACAGACCACGCGATGTGTCCCACGGTGCCATGCCCATCTCAGGACTCGAGTCTGAAGCCAGTGCTGAAGCGTTCTCATATGCATCAACCCGAGCTGGGTGGCCACCGCTGAGGACGCCAAATGCCCCAGAAGCCCCTGAAAGAGATTCAGTGGAACCGCTGTTTTCTGTTTGAACGCCTTCAAACAGGCCAGCACCGACTGGGCGTGCTCGTTCGTGAGGCACGCTGTCAAAGAGACTGAGTCCAACTACAAACCGAGAAAAGAGATGCTCTGAACCGGGAGGAGCTTGCTCTTTTCCCAGTTGACCCGAAGCCCTAGTCGGCTGAGGTGTGAGAGCACCAAGTCCCTGTGTGCACACAACATGTCCCGAGAGTGAACTAGGATTAGCCAGTCGTCGAGATAGTTGAGAATGTGAATGCCCACTTCTCTTAACGGGGCAATGGCTGCCTCTGTGACCTTCGTGAAGACGCAAGGAGACAAGGACAGGCCGAAAGGAAGGACCTTGTACTGATACGCCTGACCCTCGAATGCAAACCGCAGGAAGGGTCTGTGTCGAAGTAGAATCGAGACGAGGAAGTACGCGTCCTTCAGGTCTACCGCCGCGAACCAATCTTGATGCCGGAAGCTCAACGGGAGTCTGTGCAAAGCCCGGTTCAGTGCTCGCAGGTCCAGGATTGGTCGCAACCCACTGCCTTTATTCGGTACAATGAAGTAAGGGCTGTAGAACCCTTTCTTCATCTCGGCTGGAGGGACAGGCTCTATCGTACCCTTGCGCAGAAAGGTAGCGATCTCTGCACGCAAGGTAGCGGCGTTCTTGCCCTTCACCGAGGTGAAGCGGATGCTGCTGAACCTGGGCAGGCGCCTGGTGAACTGAATCGCGTAGCCGAGTCGGACAGTCCGGGTCAGCCATTGCAACGGGTTGGAAAGCGCGAGCCACGTGCCCAAACTCCGGGCGAGCGGGACCAAGGGAATGATCATGTTGGATGTACCAGCGGGTGGGGCCTCGCGGCGGGGCGGAGCTCGAGGTACCACGTCGAGGGGATTCGAGCCCCGTGGCCATGCTGAGTCCAGGGACATCGAAGCACTTACCTGGCTCCTGCCGCCCACCATAAGATTGGCCGAGGAGGGGTTAGGAGGAGTCTCGTCCCCATAGTCCACCGGAACCAATCCCGTGTGGGCGTTTTTGTGCCACAGCTGGGCGCACAGGGGCGGGGGGTCCGCCGATGGAGCGCCATACCAGCAAAAATGGGACGGTGGACAGTGGTCGTGACGACGACCGTGCGCACCAGACATGTGACCCAGGAAATGAGAAAACCACTGTTTTGTTGAAATTTTGGGTACCGCAGCCTCTTGGGCATGCGGCAGAAAATGAAACAAAGGATTCTCCTCCCGTCCCTCAACCGGGGGATGGAGTGGTGTGCTCACCAGCTCCAGAGAAGCAGGTCTCCTCGCCCCTGGGTCACTCGTCTCAGGGGTGCTTCGAAGCCTTCCTCGGATTCTTAGCGGCAGGCCGTGAGATGGGTTTTTTTTTTTTTTTTTAAAGCAGAGGTGTTTGGGGCGCCAAAGAGTGACCCCTAGTGTCACTACATCGACACAACATCGAGTGAGTGAGAAATAGGGAACCATTTTTTTCCCCAGAGCAATAACTGTTATGAATCAATCCACTGTGTACCCCCTGACAACTTGAGTTGTTTGCCCACAGATCTGTTTGGTCACTTTTTACATTGTTATATATCATTTAATGTAAATATTGTGCATACTGTGTATACTGTGTGTTACTGTTTGACATTTTAAACCCTTCCACACTACTGATTCCATTGCTGCACTACATACCTGAGCTGTTGCACTATTTAAATTTGCTAGACTTTCCTATCATGTTTGGTATTTTTATTTTATTCACTTGGTTTATTTTATCTTATTTATTGTTTTATTGTTCTATAGTATTGTAAGGAGTGTCGCAAACCTAATTTCGTTGTACCTGTGCAATAATAATTGTATTTATACAATGACAATAAAGATATTCTATTCTATATGCCAGTGTTTATATAATGCCACTGTTGGTTTTTACACACACACACACACACACACAAACAAATTTCTCAATACACACGTACAAAACACACTCTGACATCCATACCAACACACCCACACAATTTTAGCTGCATCATTTATTCAACTGGCCTGCAGTGCTCTATAATACAGCAAACAGAAAATAGGAAAAAAGCATGTATTTGCTCCACAGGCTAAACATGAGAGAAATGGTGCCATCTGGTGGAAAATATTAAAACATTTCATTTTGAAGCCAGGGCTCCGGAATGAAAGCATAATGTCATAGAATTCATGATTTTATGCTTTAATGGCACTGGGATCAAATATTGCATTATATTGTTTTAATGGGTTTCAATGGGGACATTTTTGTCCTGAAGGTCCTGAGTGTAACTATTTTGTGTACACAGTGTATTATAGATGTATTACAGGAACTGAGTTTGAAATATCAAAATTCCCCCAAAAATACACACCTTTGGCAAAATGTATGAAGTTGATATTAACACAGCCAAAATGATCGATAAAAGAAAAAAGAAAAAAAATGTCCTGAAGGTTGCACAAGGGTTAAGATAGGTCTTGCAAAATAATGACTTATAACTGTGTTTGCAGATGGAGTCCTTGACCTCTCAACTAAGAAGAACCACAGTCATGGTAGTGTCTCACTGAAAAGATCTCATGGTTTCTCAATCGTGCCCACAGTTAAAGGGTAAGAACAGTCTTTATGGATTTTTTAATGTCGTAACATCATGCAAGCCGCATTCACGCACTGTTCTCTATTTGATATGGAATTTTTTTATTTTTTATTATTATTTCCACATAAGCTACTGCATTAGTTAACTACTGTCCGGCTGGTCAAACATGAGTGTCTGATATAAGATATAAATCTATATTTACAAATCTATTATAGATGTTTACAAAATCTAATCACTATCCTTTAAAAGGTTAGTTCACCCAAAAATGAAAAATTCCGTCTTCATTTACAGGCAGTCATGTTTTTACAAACCCATAGGACTTTCTTCCATGTAACACAATCATTTTTTTTTTTTTTTTAGAAGAATGCCGACACTGCTCTTTTTTCCATACAGTGAATGGGGACTGTGGCAGTCAGTCCCTAACATCCCCTTTTGTGTTCCACGGGGGAAAAGCAAGTCATGTGGGTTTAAAACAACATGAGATAGTGTGAGACAGAATTGTTTTGTTGTTAGGTGATCTATCCCTTTAATGCATACATTTTAATCCCTATACACTTAGACAAAAAGGTACACTTAAAATGGAGGGGCCCTTTCAGGGGGAAACAAATTTGTACCTTGTCTACCTTGTACAAACGAAGACCCCAAAAAATACCTCTGTCTAGTTAAATTAGCACAAATTGCCGTACCTTAAAGGACTTTTATCATGGGCAATACATGTTCTAAATTGTAATTTAGCTTGTGCTTTATTTACACTTATTACAGGAACATACCAGCCAGAACAACTTGAGGTGAAGTGTCTTAACCTCACTTTTTTACACTTGTGATAGTTTGCCCCTTTTCAAATTTAAACCAACAACATTTCATTTTCCACCCTAGATTTTTAACCACTATCCAGTCAGCATTCTGTTTTCTGACTTGCCCTAAGAACACTTTAGGGTTAGTAAACTGTAACAGGTAGGCTACACCACCCTTGGTGTACCTCCTGGATGTGGTACATTTTTTTGTAACAAGACATTTTTGATGTCTGATAGATACATTTTATCTGTGCACTTTCTATGGGACAATTAAAGCTGAATTGTTACCAAACAGAGCTGCAATAATAATCATAGGGAGCTTTTCCACCATCGGGTCAAACAGATCTTGTATTCCAGGTTCATTGGATTTCTTTTTCCACTGGCGTGCTGTAAAATTAAGATTTGAATAGAATGACTTAGCAAGTGACCAATCATGAGTCGCGACGTCATAACAGCCATTCCACCAGTACGATTCTCTGTCCTGAGCACTGTTTGCTAACCATAATGAGAATTCCTTGGTGGAAATGGTTTGTAATTGAACCATACTGAACCGTGCTCAAGTGGAAATGCTACTGGAACTGCTGCTTACCATGCTCAAAACCATTCGGCCCAATGGTGGAAAAGCAGATATTGTTTTCAAACAGGTTTCCTAAACACTTCATCCATCTGCCATTGGTTGGACAATTAAGATAGTACTGCCCCAAACAATGTCCCACACCATTGGTTTGAGCCAATGTTGTTATGTTAGACTGGTCAGAACACTTAGAAAAACAATGCCTGTTTTGATGGTGCCACAGAGCCACAGTGTTTACACTGTTATCTTGTCATATTAAGCTGGTACTGGAAGTTGTTCTAACATCGAAAAACTTAAGCTTTATTAGAAAGAGACCTGTCCTTTGAAGTACAGTATTTGTTCCCAGGTTTGTTCCAAAACAATACTACAGTAACATACCACAGTAACATACCACATTCTCACATATAAACAATCTTATCTTTCCACAAATTAGGCGTTCCCAGAGAGCTGATCACAACTATCGAGATGTTGATGATGAAGATGGCTTGCCACCGAGAAGCTTGCATGATGGGATAAGGGAGAATTGTATTGGTTCTGAACCCATCAAGCCACCATTGGTTCACTCACTTCTCATAAAAGAGGAACTCCTGAGTCAGAAGCACCGCCTCATTGGCCAACCAACACCTCTTTCATTGGCTAGCCTAGAGTCCGTAGGTCTCCTCAACAGCCAAGCCCTTCTATCCCGTGATGGAGTATGGGGAAAATCTCATCTAGATGGCCTCCTGAAGCTTAAACAAGTAACTGGCAACCTTAGTGACATCAATGACCTGCCTCTTTTCCAGGAGAACAATAGCATATTTTCCAAGGGTACAAAGTCCCTTGACACCAGTTCCATTACGATTAAGAAAGAACCGGGACATTCCCCTCCAGTGGACTTGAAGATTCCACAAGTCCGAGGCATGGACCTGTCCTGGGACTCCCATGGGAATGCTTCAGATCTCTACAGTTTTAGCTCCTTAGCTCTGGGCAACGTGCACTCTGAGAATGCACTCAGCAGAAAGTTGAGGGCCATCTTGCCAAAGCAGAGTCGCAGGGCTGCCCTAGGAGGCCTTCTCGATGGAGGAGCCGTTGGGGAGTACTGGGGTGCAGACATTGAGCAGCCAACTTTGGGGCCCCAGTACCCAACATCTGATCCAGAGGCTGACCCAACAGGCTCCAAGCAACCCCGAAAGAAAAGGGGCCGCTATCGTCAGTATAACAGCGAGATACTTGAAGAAGCCATTGCCGTGGTGATGAGTGGGAAGATGAGCGTTTCGAAGGCACAGAACATCTACGGTATTCCCCACAGTACCTTGGAGTACAAGGTCAAGGAGAGGTTGGGCACATTGAAGAACCCACCAAAGAAAAAGCTCAAACTGATGATGAGGTCAGAGGGGCAGGACTCTGGGATCATGGCTGAAACCGAATCCACATCAACGCCCGCCACCACACCCATCGCAACGCAAGTGGATGTTTTGCAAGGGACAGTAGACAAAGTCGAGTAGATTACACAAAACACCTCAGAAAATGGACGTGTTTTAAATTCTAACAGAAAGAGAACACTAAAATGATTTGGAATTAACGATGGGGCTTTAATTGTGCCAATTTACTTGCAGTATCTGGGTGAGCACAACTGCAGGGATTCACAGGAGGATTTAAGCCTGATTAGGACTTGGGATAAGAAACCAATTGGCAGTTATCTCAGTGGTCACATTGACACTGCAAGCATTTGCTGAAGTTTTTTACAACATAAAGCAACAAATGCATACTAAAGCCATAAGAGAGTAATAAGAGAGACATTTCATTAGAAAAAAAGAAAAGCAAACAGAATAACCCTTCGTTCTCCCCCTTCATCTGAACTTTTGCAAGCTGTGCCATTACTGCAGTGCGTTTTGGACAGCATGCCATTTTGAGAAATGAGAAGTGGGGTTTCGAGGGCTGTGCGCAATGAAATTAACCCTTCAAAAAATGAATTAATCTCATCTGATTTGTAGATTTATGAAATAAGTTCACATTCTTTAATTTATTTCAAATGGAGTTGACAAGGATTCTCACCAGGGATCTGATGCTGGCACCGTTTTCTATTAACAGGTAAAAAATGGATTTCAACTCTTCATACTTTCCTCCTTTTATATTCTGTACCATTTAAACAGACTAATGTTTAGACACATCCATAAAAAAAAGAAGCTTAAAATTAGTCATTCAGGGATGCATGTTTGTGATGTTTAAATATTTTTTTTATTTTTTTTATTTTTTTTTTTTACTTTACTGTAACTAAACTTTCTTTAACTCTAGCGCTTTCTTTTGCACTACACTTTCAGTCTGGCACTCGCCAGAGCCTAAATCTGGCAATGAGACCTGATTACCTCGACATTGCTTGCATTACGCACTTACTGTTCTGTCTGTACAACATACTACTCATTTTACAATACTCTTTTTCTCTTAGTGAGAGACTCTCACTCTTAAATGGATTTCAATACCCTTTTCGACAAGGGACAATGCCGACTTGAACCACACAGGACAGGAACGTGTTTTCAATTCACATCTTTCTTAAATTATTCAAGGGAGGGTGCATTCAGTCAATATTTGGCTGTTTGTGGACGTTCCCTCGTCGCTGCTTATAGTCAGTCGCTGACGTGTATATTTATTAAAAAGAGCATTTTTTTTTTTTTGGCTGAGGGCTGGTTTTGGGGAGGGTGGAACATAGGTAGGGGGAAATCTAGGTAGGGTTATGACCGTATAACCCTGTTACATTATAAATGAGCATTCTGAGAGCCAATTCTTTTCTTTGAATAGTTTCTTTTCCTCATGTAAAACTCAGGGCAACTTATAGACAATATATCGTGCCACAATATAGACAAATATAGCGATCATGTTTTTAGTGAAAGAATTCAGATCTTACCTACTTGAACTGGAACCTGTGACACATTCTCAGTCAGTGAGTTGGGTCAGGGGCAGGGCTTTATATCATGCTTAGGTTGGATCGAGCGGAGCCGTGACTTGTGGATACTTTTATCATTCAAAACCACTGGCCAGTTGGGAATTTTCTGAGATCTCTCAGAAAATAGCACTTTGTTTAAGGATTAAAAGCGAATATGTTTAAGTAGCTTTTGCAGTTGCAGATAGCATTACGAAGGGGGTCGACATCCCCCTACCGTCCTGCAGCTTTGATCCAAACATGCTAATTTAAAAATAAAATAAAGTTACCTCTTCAATATACAGTGGTCAACAGCTTGATTCTCATATTTGTCTAGTGTTGCCATCACTGTCTATTGTCATATTGCCCCCATTTCCAATCTTAACTGTCTAATGTATATAAAATTGAAAAGAGTATAGATCTGTAAAGAATTTAGAGAGAAAGCTTTTGGAAGGGCATTCTGGTCTATCACTGCCTGGTGCTCACCCAGTCTGTGACGGGGAAAAAAAACTTCAGGGTTTCTCATGAAAATTAAACACTCTTTGAAATATACCTTATTTATTTTATTATTTAATTTGAATAATTTATGTAAATGGCATGCACCAGCACAGTGGATGCTGATTAAATGTTTTATTCTGACACACACACACACATATATATATATATATATATATATATATATATATATATATATATATATATATATATATATATACACAAAAATTAATTAAATGTTATTTAGATTTGTTTAATGGATATAGAATTCCATTGTGGCATATATGGAGACACTACTGAAATGATTAGCAATTAGAATATTTATATAAATGGAGAGTCATACAACAGTAAACCACCAGTTTGTTAAACTAATTTAGATAGATCTTCCTCCTTTGTAAATCCCTTTAGGTGATCTGGCATCCATGGCACCAACACTTTACCAATGCTGAGCATTTGAAGTGTCTAATTATTTACTTTGGTCCTTTATCAATCAATCGATCAGTTAGGTAAATTTCAATAAATGTGAATTGAAATAAAAATAATTTATATATTTTTTTATTTACTTTTTTCCCCCATTTACAACTAGTACATTACCAGTAGCTACCTCTAGATTATTAGTACTACTTGTATGAACTAATTCTATTTGAATTGAATATTTAAATATTTGCCCATTTAATTGGCACTTGGGAGTAATTGCACTGAAGGCCACAACTGGAAGTTGTTTTGCAGCACTTAAAACTTTGGCCTCTAAGTAGGAAATGATCTTAAAGGTTCAAATGATAGCCTCTGTTGATAATCTAGAAAGTTTTAAACTTTCAAGTTGTTAGTGTACATTTTGAAACCTAATTTATCATCAGCTGCTAATTCACTATGGTGCATGCCATTTCAACCTATTTATTTGATTTGACTTTTACATATTAATGTATTTTTATCCCAGGGTTAATGGCTCCCCCTGTCCAAAAACATCCTCCTCTTTAAGCGACAGTTTCTTACATAATTATATCGTCTTTTCTCAAATGAATGTAGTGAACCAATTCAAGTTCCAAATAGTTTTTTACACAAGTTGATTAAATCATGGCACTTTCATATTTCACATTTAAACAGACTGTTTTTGTTTTTCACTTGCTGCTGGCTTTTCAATGTTTTTTTTTTTTTTCTTTTTTCTTTGTTTCTCTGAAACATACACCTGTAGCCTTCAGTACTTTCGTATCTCAGGATAGATTCAGCAGAAGGGTTCGCAGTATTTGTCAGTCGGATAACGATGCAGACATAACTACCTGTAAAACACGTGCAAAGCATATTATATTAACTACAGTCTTTGCACAATATACCTCATGCTCTAGAATAAACGCACTTTTCTGTGCCATATACTTAAAAACCGTTCAGGGGCATATGGAAAAGGAGCGGTTAACACTCTGGGAAATTACTTCACATTACTTTTTTTTCTCTTCCACGCGAGGAGACGTGAGGCATTCACGTGTCTGACTGACCAATATTTACACCCTTTTCATTCAGGTATTTTCAGAAATCCGAATTTAATATGATCAAAACTTCTGTTTAACATTGTGGTTCTTGCCATTGACATCAACTTATAAGGTTGATCCTCAAGGAAAATATCAAAGGATACTGAAATATGACACTGGGTTTAATCAACGCTGGTGTTTTCAAAAAATACAGAAATGGAGATCCGATGGGGAGAATATGGGACAGGTGGATATGTTAACCTTTCGTTGTGTTTGTGGTCTCTGTACACTTGTTTTTAAACTGCATTCCAAAAATTTCAAAAGATACCTTTATATGGAAGAAAATTCTATACATATACAAGTGAATATATATTTTATTTATTTTACTCTTTATCTTTTATTTGTCTTTTTTTCTGTGCGAAATTGAAATGCTACAAGAGAGAAATGTTGAAAGTCAATGCAGACAGCTATAACCTCAGTTTCTGTATCATATGAAGTGCCATTTGTTTTGTTTTTGTCAAGTGGGTGATAACGATTTATTTTCTGAAAAGACACTTCAGATAGCCTTTTATTTCTCTTCAACAAGTTTTCGACCTCCACTGCATATCCGCATAACAGCATTTCCTCAGGTGAGATCTCTCCAGCACAGCTGATTGTACATTTAGTTCTAGGAATCAGGACCTTTACTTGACTTTTACATGCATTTCCAAAAACACATCTACTACATTTTAGGAAGCAGTTTTTAAATGACGCAGGTTGTATTTTCTTTTTCTTGTTATTTATTTTAAGAAAAGATAATGCTTTTGCTTAACTGAACCATTGGTCTGTTTCTAAATGCGACTTTGACATTAACACACAAATGCTCAAATGAGTAGTGCATACACAACTCACACATTATAATACACTACAAACACTTGCATACAGGTCCGCATAATATGGGTGGGATAATAATACAGTTTATTATAAGAATATTGAAATGTTGGTTGTGACATCAGAAAGGTTTAGGCATGTATGGAAGCATAGGCACTCCAAAGTTAAGTAACTTTAGTTTAATGTTATAGCTGATTGCATGTCTCATCGGAACTATCATTCAAATGTGTATTAGTGTGTTTGATTGTGGATTTGTTTTGTTTGGGATTCAATGCATTGTGTCCTTCAAGTCATGTTGCATTTCTTTTCAGTTTGTTGTAGAACATTTACTCCATTGATTTGAAGTTAAAATGAATAGGCATACCTTTATTCAACCAGAAACATCTTTACGGTAGACACAGTGTAAACGCAGTGGCAAAGCAACCTAAACATTTGGATCATTATGTTGTTGCTGGTTTAGTTCGGTGTCTGTCATTTTGTCATGCTTGACAGAAATCGGAAGAAATTGCATTATATGTATCCATCGTATTGTCAATCTATGCACTTAAGAGGGTAAAGATACTTGCACCATAACTGTTTTGTGTGTTTTGAGATTCTACCATTAAATTGGTTCTTAAGATTGTTCTTAATGGCACAATATTACGCAAATAAGTTGAGTACTTTATTAGATTTAGATATCCGTTATTTGCAGCAATATAGCTTAAAATAGCTGTTGTCATGATACAACTTGCAGCACGTGCCACGGTAAGACGTTTTGTATGTAAGCTCCCAGGGAAACATGTCTCAGGGAAGAATGTTGGAATATGCACAGATAGTTACAAGCATTGCAGATCAGAATAGTGCAATTCAGTTTTAGCCATTTCCTTTTGAAAAATCACAATGATACTGTATAAATTATGCATTTTTAGTATTCTTATAATATTTTGAATATTCAGTATGGTTTCATCCGGAGTGCCTGTTTTGCAGTCTTCAGTCGTCATTGAGAATTTGATTTAATTCAAATTGCATTTAGTAGTCAACAAATTACAGAACTGCAGTTATCCACGATTCGATGATACCTATAAATAACTGACAACAATCGAAAATCACATATCAAGGTGACTTACAATCTATATATTAGTTTCTGAAATTGATCGATGTCGTCTTTATTACTTTCAAGCAAGTACATAAACATACTTATTGTTTAATTTAAAGGTGAAGTGTGTATGCTACTAGCACCATTGAAAGGAACTGCAAAAATAACAGTTGTTCAAACAGGCGTACCAAACGCTACTTCTGTATGTTATTGGTCGGTATCAATCTAGAAATGGGGTACTGATTCTTGTTGTAACAGGCGATTCAAGAATGTCTCATTTTATTAATGCACAAAACAATAAACATGTTCGCCTAAGGCATAACGGAGAAGCTTCAATCAATCATTGAGGGCCGGGCGATCAACACACACACAGTGTCAGGTGTCTGTCTCACTCTCTCATCTCACACTCTGAGGACTGGCCCTTTTTATTTCCCCCGTCTCTCACTGCGAACACAGAAACAAGCAATTACCAGCAGTTCATCTCAGGTGAGAACCCTTACAGCTTACTCTCTTTCCAGATGAACGCTCGACCATGCCCTCGCCTCCGCAAACTTCACCTTCAAAATGAGATATGTTCCAGCATAGGCTTAAGTGAAACTGTGAATTATATGGAAGAGAGCCATGAGCGCCAACACTCGTCCACTGCTGCCACTGTCTCTACTAATGTAAAGTGTTAATATGGAAGACTATGAAGTTTTTCTCATTCTTAAGACGATCAATGCTCGCTCAGTGTGAGGTCGAATAGAGCTGTGTGGACATGCAAAAGAATGCAGAAAATGGGCTTAATCAAATGGCCAACGTTCTGCTTGAGAAGTTCTGCTTGTGTTGCCATGACAATCTAGCAAGATCATTTATAAGTAAAGGTGTGCCTATTCTATTTCCTTTCTTTCATTTGAGCATAATTTCCCCTTTTATTTTACACAATGATTTCTTGCAGTTTCTACATTGAAACAGGTTATGAAGACCATGTTTGTTTTATCTGACTTTATTCACTGCGGGGAAAAAAAAATAATATTGCGATTGCAGAGTTTTTGTCTTGTTTTCCAGTAAAAATATATAAACATTCCTAAAACAAGATACTTTTTCTTGAGAAGCAAAGTCTTGTTTTCGGAGAAATATAGCAAAATTTAGAATAGTTTATGCTTAAATTAAAACAAGAAAAAACTATTTGCTGATGGGGTAAGAAAAAAAAAAACTTGATTCAAAGTGAAAACAAGTTTATTTTTCTTACCCATTGGCAAATCATTTTTTCTTGTTCTAAGAACAAACTCCACCAAATTTTGTTAGATTTCTCTGAAAACAAGGCAAAATATCTTATACCATTCTGCTTCAAGTAGTTTTTTATTATTTTAAGGCTGTTTAGCTACTTTAACGGTAAATAAGACAAAAATACTCTGTAAGACAAAGATTTATGCAGTGCTAATAAAATTTGTAATTCTTTCGAATTTGCTGAGACACAAATGAAGTGATTAATAGATTGAAACTTCATTGAAACTTGTTGGAATTTGATATTTCCAAGCAAGCATCCATTGATTCCCTCGTTCTGTACTTTGTTCCTTTTACCAAGTTCACCTCTAAGCAAAATGTTGTGTCTTGTTGGCACTGAATGGAATTTCATGCCCAGATCTGCTCTTGACCATTAATATCCATGACTGTTTCAGCCCTGCGGTGTGTCGAGCTCTGCAGGATTAGGATTATTAGTTTTGCTACCTCAACTTGCAAATGGTTTTGATGTTTGAGCCCTTCGGTAGAGAAGCAAAAACAACTTGTATCTTGAGGGACCGAGAGTCCTTTAAAGCTTTTGTCGGTCTGGTTGTGATAATGCGATGATGGTTTGATCAACTTAGCTGCTTAAACCTGTATGTAGCACTTAAGATGCAGGTAAAAACACTGGCCCGTCTTTCCGAAAGAGTCTCATAGTCCCATTCTGTTGGAAAGCAGTTATATACATTCCACAGTCATATGTGTACCTACTAAATGCATTGGTGTTTTTTTTTTTCTTGCATGTTTGATTGACATTACGGATCTCTCTTTTCAGATTAAAAGTTCGTAATTATGCATCCTTGACTACTGAGACCAGTGTTGGGAAAGAATATCAGGTTAACCGCTGATCACCTCTAAGGTTGGAAAGCATTGTTTTATGTATTTCTACCATTCTTAAGAATATAGTATAGTCATGCCATACCATTTGAGTTTGTGCCCTTGAAAAACAAGCCAAATGCAGTCTGTGGGCAGTAATTTGTTTGCAAGAGATTTGTCTCAATTCGTATTTAGTTCATTTACATTCATACCTGTAGCCTTTTTCACAGCTTTTGTTTTCCATGTATGGAGTCAAAGCTTCCTGGAGCAAAAAAAATGCCTTTTGCTATCTGTTCAGCTTTGTTAATATTACAAGTATGTTAAAAAGTTCTGTAAATTCTCAGAAAAAGTCTTAACGTTGTAAAGGTTCATGGTTCAGTGTAGTATGATGATTGAACCTCGTTCCCCCTCAGGTTAAGGCATGATTTTGAAAGTGGAATGATTCAGCTCGGCTAAAGATTGACACTTTTTCTATATTTTATAATACTGTTCATATTGTGGTTACTTAAAACTTGATTTTATTAAAAGCACTTGCCCTTGCGTTCCATTCTTTCACCAATATTGAAAGGTTACCATATAAAAGCTCTGAAGCGGAGCTAAACAGTAGTGCAGTAAGTCAGAATCCACAGCTATAGTTGCCCAAAAAAAACATCTTCGGTGTGATTATATTGCAATATCAAGTAATTTGTCTGGGAAAATTAGTCTAGCAAGGAAATACTTGTGATTTAAGTTCCCTCCCAACTTTAAAATGAGTTTGTTGACTCAGGCCTCAAGTTGTCTCAAGTTAGCAGGTTACCCAACTGCCGTACAACTCAGCTCGACGTCTTTATCAAAACGCCTTTTGCAATTGAAAAGATTCAGCCAAATACCCTTAGTTCATTGCTTTATAAACAGCAAGGATTGTAAAGTACGAATTACAAAAACAAAAAATGGACGTTCAAACTATAGTTCTTTTGTTTGGTCCCTTGAGACTTGCAAGGTCACAAAGACTATTTATTTAGTTTCCTCTGTCTGTACAATGTGTGATGTGTTTCAACTAAAAGAAAAAACCTTACAACACAGAATACCTCAGATAATAAATCCATGTAAATCTTGACAGCCTCCACATGTAGATTGGCCACGTTCACTGCCTCCCCACCCTCATCCACGTGGCGTAGATGACCACGTTTGTCCGTTAGATGTCTCTTTTCCAATCATTTCACTGCCCGTTGCACGTTGTGGAGGTTCATTACATTTTATTCCTCTTGATGTTTGAAGGTCATCCAAGGAAAATGTAACCAATGTAACCATTACTTCATTCATCATTAACTTAGATGCTTGACAGTTAGTGGGCGTTCACACTTGCAGCAATTTGCACCGTCAAAATGGCCTGAAGTCAAGGGCGTAGATTTGGCTTGAATATTGGGGGGGTTGCAGCATGATGCATCTACATGTTTCCATTAATCATTATATAAATATTGGGGGGGATGTACTTGCTTGTTTTTATTATTAGGGGGGTTACCTCTCCCCCATCCCCCCTGGAATCTATGTCCCTGCCTAAAGTCGTTCCTCGCAAAACGAGCCACGGCAATCGTGGGCGACGTGACAGAGTTGAGCAGAGTTCAACTTTACGCAAATGCTCAGCGATGCAGTGCAGCAACAACCAATGGGAGTGTAGGAAGTGAAGCTCAATTTATCGCCGTTAGATATAGTTGGATATTAGCCAAGTAGGAACACCTATTTGCAACCAACATTGCGACCTCCAGCAATCAAATCGCTGAAAGTGTGAAATGCCACTTTGAGAAAGGAAGACATTGCCTCGGCCCTAGCTATTTCACTTTAAAATTCGAAGGTTGGATCAATGAAGGATGTACTTAAAATTGGACATATTTGGCAAAGCACAGAGATTCTAGTTGTAGATTTTATTTTGTATTGTCGTAAATCAAATTAAAACACTTTTTTTGTTTCTCAAACCTGATCCGTAGATTATTTCAAATGCAGTTATTTAAGCTATTAATTATTTTTTTTTTTTTAGGGGTAGTTTGTTGAGCTCAAGCCATGGTCCATTTGTTGCATGTTGGGTTCCATAATTTCATTCGTCATTATTAGCTAAATTGAATGTATGGGGGGGGGAATAGAAAAAAATCTAAACTCTTAACACATAAACTAACTTTTTTATGTAACAATACATACTTTAGGACAAGCTATAGATTATTACAATATTCATGTGTTCTTAAATATATGTTCACTTAACAGTCACAGTGCATTGTATATAAAGTTCTGTATAGTTCTATACTTATCTTCTGGAAAGGGTTTATCTCTTCCTCGTTTGATTCAGGGAACAAATGTTTCTGTGCAGTATATTTAGACTCCTGTACGAGTAAAACGATTTGTATAGTTCATTTGCGTTCATTTGCTCACAGGTTTCTTTAATAGCCAACATACTCGAATGGTAGTTTAGTCTTTAGTGAGCTAAACTAAGACTAAATGAAGTTATTTCAAGTCATCTAACGCTGCCATGGCGCAGACAGATGGGTTTTTCACAATACTGTACAAACAGAATATATATTAAGAGGAAGCGTAAACTTTTTAAGATGGATGTGTATATAGTCTTGTACCCATTCCCCTTGTACCCAATCCACTCATGGATGGAAAACAGGATTTTTAAAAAGTGATTTTAAGGTATTTATTGCGACATTGGTCGGTTATGTAAATTAATTTTCCCTGTGATAACAATGGGTATCGGCCAGGATTTTTCGGCATTGCTTGTTATTTTGCTTGCTGCATAAGTGTACATGTTATGGACTTTAAGTTAGGAGTCGGATGGTTAAAATCATCTTGTGAACACTGGATATCTATTGGACGATGTCCAGAAATCGTCCTTATTCGTGAGGAAATGCGCCCTGGGTGTGCTTTGCTGCAACAGCTTTTTTTTTAACCATAATGATATTTATCATTATTTCTCGCATGAAGTGAAATGTCTCTGTGAGTGATGGTTGTGTATGAGTGTGGAACTGCTTGAGGTTTTATTTTTATTTTTTGCTTTTTGCTCATGCATTTTGTGTATAGAACCATTTCTTCTACGATTCTTAATTATACAAATTCTGAAAAGACAAGCCTCTAATGAGTAGTGGTTTTCCTGATCTGTGAAGAAAACCAGTTCGTTATTTTCCCTCAAGTCTATCCTATTTTTAAGCCACAACTACAAATCCCTCAGGGACAAAACAACACTCCAATCTATTCAGGTACTTTCTCTAGATTCTGCGGCCTAGCTGTTAAAATATTACAAAAACCGTATGTATTTTTGGAAAAATTGAGCAAAAGAAAATGGACGCGAGTCATTTTTAACCTGTTGTCGCTTTATTTCTTTTCGCTGTCCTTTTTAGTTTTTGTATTCTTTGTATCCAGACTGAAGTACAATATACTAAATGAATGTCAAGCTAAAACTTAGATCAGGTGAAGCGCATCACACCGCCAGACAGTGCTTTTCATGACGAGTTCCTCTGCACACACTGTGCCTCGAATGCCTGAAGACAATAGAAATCTCTATATCGACAAATACCACATCAGACCCCTCAGTGATAGTGGTTGACCCGTCTCAGCACTCCTTTAGAGAAGTACCTCGACAGCGCAAGGCCTAATTTTTCACTTTTGCAGTCAGTATTGGTAGTTTCGGTCTCTGCTTTTAGCATGTAAGTATTTCAGTGGAATAAAAAAACTGCCTGAAGAAACTGCCTTTAAAAATATTTCAATGGTTTTATGCCACGCTTTGATTTTCATTTGTTGCTGTTCTTTGACAGAATTTTGGCTTGTAAATGAAGATGGCATTTCTACTCCATTCTTTAGCTTTTAGGTGCCTGCTGCTATTTTCACATTGTCTAATAAAACCTCAGAGACTTGACAGATTTATGAACTGGCTGTATATTTCTCATTTGTACCTATAAATATTATTAGATAGATGGTGGAACACAGGAATTGTGTGCATTAAAGCTATATGATTTTAGCACAGTGGCCATGTGGAACATATGGACAGCATTAACTCCTAAATTAACCTTAGAGTTAGAGTTTTTGTTGTTTTTTAAGTCTTAGAGGCTTGCACATTGCAAAAATCATTGTCTTGCTAGGTGTTTTTTTTTCCAGTAAAATATCTAAACAAAATAAATTTGCTTTAAAAGCAAAAGAGAGAAGAGGATTTGTCTTGTTTTCAGAGAAATCCAAATTTTGTAACATTTATGCTTATAACAAGAAAAAGGCTATTTGCCAATGGGGTAACAAAAGAAAACTTGATTCAAAGGGAAAACAAGCTTATTTTTCTTAGCCCATTGGCAAATCATTTTTTCTTGTTGCAAGCATAAACCACACCAAATTTTGTAAGATTTCTCTGAAAGCAAGACTTAATATATTATGCCATTCTGCTTGAAGTATTTTTTCCCGTTTTTTTAAGGATGCTTAGATGATTTTACTGGAAAACAAGACAAAAATACTCAGAAAGAGAATTATTCTTTGCAGTGCAGATTTTGAAACATTCCTGTTGTGGTGATAGGTTTTGGTTTGTGATGCCCGATATTGGGCAGTGGATTTGTTTCGTTCCCTCACAAGGGCTTGGATTTGAAAATTCGGGCATAAGGCAAACAAATGAAATACTTACATGTTAACTCTTTAAATAGAGGCAGAACATGGTAGTTTTTAAAACATGTAGGTTTGCCAGTATGGGATAAGGTGCTGCTTTTTCCGAATCTTCTCTGATTTCGATATACCTCAAACCATCTAGATCGAAACGAGTGCTTTTTATGAAAAGGCATCTTGCCCGGTTATACTGGTTCCTCTTGAGTTAGAAGACAGGCGCTCCACAACTGGAATAGACCTCATTTCAATATACTGTTTACTCTTTGACAAAAACATTGTATAGTTTAATATTTTCTTGTACTGTAGATTTATCTGTCTATTAATCTGTTCTTTTTTTGTACTGTGTTTGACTTTTATTCTAGACTAATATCGATGTCCGTGTTAGAGCACTTATGAGGATCACAGTAATTATTTTTATTTGATTGCACTATTTGTCCTTTTTGTTTTTGTTTTTTTGAATGCAAATTCTTATTTACAAGCTGGGCTAATGAATAATAAGCTGTGTCCTAATGTATGTGATTTTTATTTTTTTTTTTTTTATTTTTTTAAGGAAATAAACTGATTAGATTTTCTGTGGTCTAATTTAAAACGAAAAAAAAAAAAAAACGAAAAAAAAAAATTTCTCTTTATTTTTATTTGCATTGACCGTTAAGCAAAATGCTGATTAAATCTGTCTTTGTGCATGTGTGGAGTTTTACTGGTTATATTTTACCCATTAGGAAAATGCCATTTTTTTTTTCAACACATTTTAATTGTAACATTGTGCAGGTTAGTATTCACTGGATGCTAGAACCTTCTTATGAAAACCACTATTCTTCTAATAAATTTTTGTTGTGAAAACGTGTCAAGACTTTTTATTGCCTTTTTGCATGTTAATGCAGTTGTCCCCAATATAACATCTTTCTTTCTTTATGTCATGTCATTGGAAAAGTTCACATCTGAACTTTGAAGAAATTATATTTTCCCACCTCAGGGCCGAAGTACCAGTAGCCAAAGGAAGACGCGTCTCTCCAATATACAGATTAGAAGGGATGGGAATCGTAGGAAATTTTACGATTCCGATTCTGATTCTGATTCCTCTCAACAATTCTGGTTCTGAATCCTCTTAACGATTGTTTCAGTACTTTTGAGGAAGAATTGTTTGGAAATAGGAAATGTGATCTTATTGCATTTACTACCCTTAGCAGTCTGTTGGCAAATGAGTAGAGTAGATACAGAGTAGATACCTGTATAACAAATCAGAAAACATTTCACGCTTGACTGGTAGAGCATGGTTCTAGCAACGCCAAGATCAGAGGTTTGATTCCCAGGAAACACACACAAACTGATCAAATGTATTGCATTAATGCACTGTAAAAGCATCTGCCAAATGCATACAGTAAATTAAATATATTTCTTTTAAAAGAAATGTTTGCATACTTTGGAGAGGCATAATGCAATCCAATAATTGGTCCTAACCACATAAATAAAAATGATAAACAAACAAGAAATGTGATAACATTTATATTATATCATTATATGATTCCACTAATTACAAGAAACTCATGTGTATCTTTAACTGCACATTGTCAGATGAGCCAGTTAGTACCTGCACTGCCTGATTGAAGTCTCACAGTTCTGAAGTACGACATTAAATAAACCGTAACCGTTCCAGAGACAGTTTAGACTGTTATGAAGTAGCCTAATGGAAGTGGCAGATGTTTCGTGCTGTAGATTCTAAAGAACCGGCCTATAACACTGCATGAAAAGAGCTGTATTCGGACCAATAGACTCCTGTATAAGCTGCAGAATTTCAGGCGTTTTCAGAAAAGTACAGGCCGGGAGTGTTAAATTCCACAGGCCCGATTACATTCAATTATTTACCATTTCGGATGTTAGTGACTGATGATTTGTTGCAGATTATGGCCATTTGTTGCCATGCCAAGTAATCCTCTTAAATTGTCTGTCAGGGGACTTTTTCACACCTGGGTCAGATGTACATTTCTCACCTTCTGGATAAAATGGTCACCCTTATTGATCATTTATCTCAAACTGGATTGGCTACCCTTAAACTTAACCTACCCCTAAATCTTGACAACCATTGGGTCAATGCATTCACTGCACTGAAAAAAACGATCTTCAAGACAAGTATTTTTGTCTTGTTTTCCTGTAAAATTATCTAAACATAATTAAAACGTGATTTATTTACTTGTCAAGCAAAATGGGATAAGATATTAAGTCTTGTTTTAAGATAAATCTGACAAAATTAAGTGAACTGTAGACTTAAACAAGATTTAAAAAGTCTTCCAATGGGGTAAGCAAAATAAACTAATATTGTATTCCCTTTGAATTAAGTTTATTTTTCTTACCCCATTGGCAAACAATTTTTTCTTGTTTTAAGCATTTATCTTACTAGATTCGGTTAGATTTCTCTCAAAACAAGACTTAAAATCTTAAGGAAGTTTGCTTGACAAGTAAATAAATCACGTTTTAAGAATTTTTTGATAATTTTACTGCAAAACAAGACAAAAATACTTGTCTTGAAACTCAATTTTGCAGTGTGGCTTTTATTTTATTGCTTGCAGTTTTTTAGCACATCCCTAAATCTTGACAGCTATTGGACCACTGTATGCATCGGCTTTCAATTTATTGGTTATAGTTAAAAGTTAGCCCACCTAATCCCAAACAGCATTACAGGCCTTTAATCAATGTTGACACAACATAAATATTGAGACAGTAAATGGGGTTAAATGTCTTTATTAAAAGGAAAACGTGAAATATGCAAAATATAACAATAATAAAATATTCAAACATCAGAAACAGTGTGAAGTGTCAATTAGAGTTCAGTACATGAACTGATATCATACTCTCTGTCACTTGCTATCACAAAAAAGTGATTATTTCCCAGTATAGTGTGAGTCTGCATCAAGTCTCTTCTGTAGCTCCTGCAACAGAGCTTCTCAAAGCTGCTGATTTTACAACCCACACTGGCCTCCCATTGACAATACATCATCTTCATCGGACATCATGTCCACACAATACACAATACACTACACACACCACTTAAAGACCTCTTAACAACATATGGATTAAAAAAGTTACATCAGCTGTATTATTGATTTTAAACATACTCTTCTCTCTCATTGCCACTATCTTGATTGAGTCTCTCAGTTCTGCCTTTCCATGATGCAAGTAGGAATTCTTCTTCCTCAGCCTCATTATAAGTCTAGTAGGATGCTTAAAAGACATAAAATATTGTTAATAAGAGAAAGACTTAATAGTTAAACCAACATAAATGGATATTAAAAGATTGCAACAACAGTTTGAATGTTAATTTATATAATCTGTGAAGATGGGTTGAGTCTGGTCGTGTGAGGAAAAAAATATTCTGTGGAAAAGAAGAATCATTATGTGAGAGATTGTATTGCAGTAAAATCAGATGAAGTTAAATACAGTATTGGCATTTAATACAGTATAAATCAACTGTTTTACCTGGTTAGTGGATTATTTTAATGAAGATTCTTCTTTGAATGTTGCAGTCTGACATTCTCTGTAGCATCTTGTGTGTTTGAAATGACTCAAGTCTGACCAGAGATCAGAACAACAAAAGTCTGTGCAGGAGGGGGTGGGGTGTGAAGTGGAGGTGTGTCGGGGTGGATTAGGGGGTCAGTCATGAATAGTCAACATTGCGGGAGACTGGGGCTAATTGTTACACTTTTTACTCCAGTAAATATTTCTAGTAAGTCTTTTCTGTATAGACACATCTTAAAGCCTTGGCTGCAAAAAAACACCTGTTGAACACCTCCATGTTATTGCCCAGGATAAAGATACATGTTGCAACACACATTGCACCCTCACCCAGACAGACATTTTTTGGAGCCCTGTGGATGTATAG
The DNA here is from genome assembly GCF_019703515.2 of Myxocyprinus asiaticus. Taxonomy (NCBI): domain Eukaryota; kingdom Metazoa; phylum Chordata; class Actinopteri; order Cypriniformes; family Catostomidae; genus Myxocyprinus; species Myxocyprinus asiaticus. Next base: position 4,969,222 of record NC_059393.1, read on the forward strand.
AGTTTGCAGGGAACACAATCTGACTGTTCCTACCGGTGGAACGTATTGCAGGCAGATGTTAGTACTTAATCTGTGCAGTTAAGACAGACAAAAGAGAAGGTATCAGTAGTAATACCACTCTGCACAATGATAGAGATTTTGGATAGAAGTTTTTATAGTGTTTTTTTTTTTTATGCACACATCAGATTTTTTTTTTTTTTTTTTAAACAACAGAAATGTTATATATATATATATATATATATATATATATATATATATATATATATATATATATATATATATATATTTTTTTTTTTTTTTTTTTTTTTTTTTTTTGTGTGAAACTTAATTTTTCTGCTTTTATTATTATTGTTTTTTTTATGTTTTTGTTATTTTATGAACTTCTTAATTTTGGTTTACTACTGTACTGTACAGTAAGTCTTTTTAATTAGACTGCACTGATTGGAGTGTTTTTGAAGCTGCAGACACCAATCTGTAGGAGCTCACGGATACTGTGACATCATATATCAGTTTCTAGTGAGGACATGTGCATTCCTACAAGGACTTCAACAATGACAAACCATGATTTACAGCAAAACTCAGGCAGCTTCGTCAGGCCAAAGAGGATGCTTATATAAACCTTGTACAATCAGGCCAGGATCACACTGAATAAGGAAATCAGAGTGGCTAAAAGAAGCTACTCTGATAAGCTGAAAAACAAGTTTTCAGCTAATGAAACTGCATCAGTCTGGAGAGGCCTGAAAGACTTTAAAAACTTCAAGACACCATCCCCCAACACTGTAGGGAACCAACAACTGGCTGATGACTTGAATGTGTCTTACTGTACATTTGAAAGGCCCAGTCTTACACCCCACACCTGCTTTGACCTTCACTTCACACAAACATCAACACCTGCAACCCCTCTCCTGCTACTCAATCTGCATTTAAGATCTGTGAAGAGTTGTGCCGTGTCTTCCGGAAACAAAAGACAAGGAAAGCACAGGGCCCAGACAGTGTTTCACCCACTTGTCTAAAATCCTGTGCTGACCAGCTGGCCCCCATCTTCATACAGATCTTCAACAGATCACTGGAGCATTGTGAAGTTCCCTGCTGCTTCAAATGCTCCACCATCATTCCTGTCCCAAAGAAACCCAAAATCACAGGACTTAATGACTTGTTGCTCTGACGTCTGTGGTCATGAAGTCATTTGAGAGACGAGTGTTGGCTCACCTGAAGGACATCACTGAACCCTGTCTAGATCCCCTTCAATTTGCTTATCGAGCAAAGAGGTCTGTGGATGATGCAGTCAACATGGGATTGCATCATATCCTGCAACATCTGGACAGACCAGGGACATATGCAAGACTCCTTTTTGTGGACTTCAGTTTGGCTTTCAACACCATCATCCCAACTATTCTCCAGACTAAATATCACCAACTCTCTGTTCCCATGTCTATCTGTCAGTTAATCACCAGCTTCCTGACGGATAGGCAAGTGAGACAGGGGAAATTCACTTCCAGCACATGTACGATCAGCACTGGTGCCCCCCAGGGATGTGTGCTCTCCCCACTACTCTTCTCCCTGTATACCAATGACTGCACCACCAAGGACCCCTCTGTCAAGCTCCTGAAGTTTGCAGATGACACTACTGTCATCGCCCTCATCCAAGATGGTGATGAGTCTGTATACAGAAGGGAGATTGAACGGCTGGTTCACTGGTGCAGTCAAAACAACCTGGAGCTGAACATGCTCAAAACAGTGGAGATGATTGTGGATTTTAGGAGGAACACCCCAACATTGACCCTGCTCACCATTCTAAACAGCACTGTGGCAGCAGTGGAGTCATTCAGGTTCCTGGGCACTACCAACTCACAGGACCTGAAGTGGGAGACCCACATTGACTCCATTGTGAAAAAGGCCCAGCAGAGGTTGTACATCCTTTGCCAGCTGAGGACGTTCAACCTGCCACAGATGCTGCTGATACAGTTCTACTCAGAAGAAGCCTTTATTTTGTCACACATTCTACATTTTTGATATATATACAATGAATTTTTTTTTTTTTTTTTTTTCACGTATCCCAACTAAGCTGGGGTCAGAGCACAGGGTCAGCTATGATACAGCACCCCTGGAGCAGATAGGGTCAAGGGCCTTGCTCAAGGGCCCAGCAGTGGCAACCCCCAACCTTCTGGTCAGTAACCCAGAGCCTTAACTACTGAGCCACCACTGCCCCTCATCGAGTCTGTCCTCTGCACTTCAATAACTGTCTGGTTTGGTTCAGCTATGAAATCGGACATCAGAAGACTACAAAGGACAATTCGGACTGCTGAGAGGATTATTGGTTGCCCCCTGCCCTCCTTTCAAGAACTGTACACTTCCAGAGTGAGGAAAAGGGTTGGAAAAATCACTCTGGACCCCACTCACCCAGATCACTGCCTTTTTAAACTGTTGCCTTCTGGCAGGCGCTACAGAGCACTGAGCACCAGAACCGTCAGGCACAGGAACAGTTTTTCCCTCAGGCTATCCATTTCATGAACAGTTAAAACTGCCCCATTGAGCAATAATTATGTGCAATACACAGTTTAGTCTTTTTTATATTTATCCAACATATCCTTCCTCTTCTGCCATACATTCCCTTGCACTGTATATAACCGATTTGTATTTGTGTGTGTGATATATATATATATATATATATATATATATATATATATATATATATATATATATATATACAGTATATATATTTGTCTTATTGTGTATTTCTATATATACTTATATTTTATATTCACTTTTTATTTATATTCTATTTTATCTCTGTCTTGCTGTATTGTTTGTGCACTGGAAGCTTCTGTCACCAAGACAAATTCCATGTATGTGTAAGCATATTTGGCAATAAAGCTGATTCTGATTCTGATTCTGAGACAGATTAAATAGTTTGCTTCAATTTCTTTAGTACCTGTAATTTGTAAAAATAAATAAATAAATAAATAAAACATTAAAAAAAAGTTTTTCTGCAATGCAGTTTAGTTGACATTTCATGACCAATTGATCATTGCTATTGACCAAATGCTTTAGGCAGTTGATATGAACGATCCATTACTCATTTAAATTAACTATTATGTCAGCACATTGTAACAGTGTAGGTGTTGAAAATGTATGTAACTAAAAAAAACAGATAAATCTCCGCATTTTAATATCAAAGTTTTTTTTGTAATGTCTGTCAAAAATATCAAGTAAAAAAATGTAGTTATTATTGAGTTAAATATCATCACTGTTTGTTTAACAATTTTTACATTCAGTTTGTTTATTTTAGCATGTTTTTCTGTACAGTAATGTCAGTGTTTCCCACAGGATTTTGTGCGACTATGGGGGGTGGACCTTGGGCCCTCTAGGGGGGTCCAGGGCATGCTCCCCTTTAAGACATTTTGTACATTTTAAAGTTAAAAGCATCAATCTGGTGCACTTTGACAGCAAAATTAAGAGGTTAGATCTATGAAGAACTTTGTGCTCTTGTAAACAATTTTGTGCTCGAGTAGTAGTTCAATCATAAACATATTGGTTGTATAGATATGAATGGTGATGACACAGCAAAAAAGTCACACCCACAAAGCATGGTGAACGAGACGAAGTTTAACGCAGTTCACAAATGGTCAAAACAAAATCGAATAGAGCATACATTTGCAGGGCTCAACATTAAACATTGTCATGTGCTTGTTGGTCTTTCAGTTGTCTGAGTAAAAAAGTTACTTGTCCGGATTGAAAAAAGGACATTTAATTACAGGCTTAAGTAACATGTCAAAGTTTATGTTGTATATTTTTCTAAAATGATGTCCGATGCCCAACCTAATAGTGTACCTATGCAATCAACTCAATTCTCTGCGACAGAAATGTTAACTGCACTGGATTGGGGAGGAGGCTATTGTCATATGATAATTATTTTGTTATCTATGCTAGTCAAATATAGAAAAGCCTCCATCACCATCATCTACATCAGGGGTGCTCACACTTCTATGGAATGAGATCTACTTTTTCATCATGTTATTGCAGCAAGACCTACCATGTACAATAAAGGCTATACATTATCACAATACTAAAATGTCAGAAGTCATTAGTGAAATTTGACTATTCTCAATACCAGGCAGCCACAGTCTAGGTAAATAAAGGGAACACTGAATATAGTTAGCTGTGGCCTACAGTAAGCCAAACTTTCAGTTTCTTGCCTTCCCCTGTGCTCTGAAATCACAGCAATCACCTACCACTTTTCACTCAGTCATTAACATATAAAAGGCCCTCTTAGCAGGACTGCCATCAGTTGTCTAAACCAGCCGAATTTCAACTGTAAATTTCCATGGAAACTTCACAGTTCCCTGTACATGTCCGCTAAACTGAGGTATGTGGCCTTTTCTGGACGTTAATGGTTTCATGTTGTATGGGTCTGTTTTTTCCCAAATACATCTGACAAACTTGAAGATAAGTGGGAGTTTACTATTCCCACATTTTTCATGCAGTGTAAGAGTCATTCGCTAGGGAATCGGACAACACCGGGTGCTTTGTTTCGTGCTGTAGATTCAGTTGGGGGCAACGCTGCTGCTGAAATGCGCTCCAGGAAACACAGTCAGAGTTTGCATTGGAGGAAAATTGCACATGCGAGAACCGTTAATGGAACTGAAAGTCATGAAAATCAAACGGTTCCAGCATTGTCTAAAACATTCAGAACCAGTTCTCGGTTCCCAACTCTAATTATTAGTGGTCAATAACTGGGAGTTTCGGGCACTTTTCACCATGCAAATTTCAAGTGCAAACCGGTTAAATAATTTTTCACACTTACTAGTTTCGAAAATGTGTCTACCAACAATGTCCAACAGTGTGTGATCATACATCACAAGATATTTATGTCATGTTTGTCATTTTATTCTGAAAGTCATGGAAATCCACCGACAGCACATCTCAAATTCTGTATTGTGTTTAATAGAATTATGTGCTGGAAATGATGCTGATGGAAATGAAATTACATTTTTAATGTTTTTTTATTTTATTTTTTTATTATTAAAACAGCGGCTCCTTTGTCTTGCTAAAGCTAATTTAATAGCTAACATTTTGTTTCCTAAATACACACAATTAAATAATATTTTCACACTTTTTGTGTAATATAGCAAAAAATAAATGAATAGAAATCATTTTAACAAAACAAATATTGAAATGCTCAAGTAGCTTATGTTTATTCCACTCTTTGTTTAGATGATCATAGTCTTAAACAAGTAATAATTTGTATTTTTTTTTTCTTTTCTTTTTTTATAATGGATTTTCATAGTTTAATAGTGAAAGTTTGGGTCTGGAACAAGGCTAAAACAATCAATTCTATACATTAAAGGCATTTAAAAAGATAAAAGCCTGATAAAAAAAGTCATTTTTAATTTGATCTTCATAAAGTGTAGCAAAAAAAGTTGAAATCTGTTAATTTGAGTAAAAATCAGCCCCTGTGACATGCCCGAAACACCCAAACAAGTTTCTTTTTTTTTTTTTTTTTTTCAGTTGCTGTTTCTTTAACTATTATTAAATATGTGCTTACAGAAAGTAATTTTCCAAGTACCAATGGTTATTTATCATTACTAACCCTAAATTGCTAAATTATTTCAGGTTTGGGATTTACATATAATTTCAGTTAATTACTGAGTAAATTCTGGTTTATTACTCATTTTATACTCAGTGTGCATTATAATCAATCACACATTCTAATAATAATAATAATAATAATATATATATATATATATATATATATATATATATATATATATATATATATATACTGTATATATATTAATGACCCATGACATTTCAAAACATGTACATTGTACCAACCCTATTCAAAATCTTCCTTAGTTGAATATCAAGGCAGAATTATTTAACTACAGCTTAGCTAGCAATTATCACTGCACCATACCACATTAAGTATTCCATTTTGCTTGTTTGTGCCAAAATAATAATAATAATAATAATAATAAATCCTGTTAAAACAACTGATCAGTTTTTTTGTTGTTTTGTTTTTGACAGTCTATATATGTTTGAACTTATGAAATATTGTGAGAGAAAATTCAGTTTAAATTATGTTGGTCAAAAAGTTGAATGAATGGGTCATATTAGCACATCGATATCAAAAATGTATTCCCTATTATTTTAAAAAGATGCACATGGTCTTATAATGACCTTTTCATTTTCCTTCCTTTTATATTTCCAATTATGTTCATGTAACATTTAGGTAATAACCAATCCACAACATTAAGATGTGCTACATCGCTTAAGATTAACCAAAATGTCAGTGTTTGTGCACAGTGACCTTAAACACATTACATCAACTAAATCATTTGACATCACCAATTTTTGATTGGACCATGTTTTAACAATGCCAACACACAGTACACTTACACAGTAAGTATCTGGATTGTTTTAAACTGACATGTGTCAGTGAATGGAAAGGTCAGGTCCATAATCATAGAGACCTTCCTGCGGTGCACAGTTGCAGATGCTCAGCAAGTGTCCCCATTACTAAACAACAACTGCAGAAAATGGACTCAATTAAGAGCTACAGGATAATTCACCAAGAATTCACATCTTTTGTCATATCCTCATAAAGAATATGACACTTTTACAGGTCTGTTTAAGTCTTTATAATGTAAAAAATATAAATATGTAAAAAAATAAAAAAGAATCAGTAAATGGTTTGTTTGAGATATTGATATGTCCCGTGGTGTGTCGTTCTTTATTTAAAACTATTTAAAAAGCAGTTAGCTAATATTGTTTTTTAATTACTATGCATACAGCTTTTATGACCTTATATTAATTGATTGACAGCATGGGATGTTTGCATGTTAAATAAAAATTGTTAAGTGTCAAATTTGTCACACTGCTACTGAACCATTTTAAATTGAATAATTCAGGTAAAAAGGTGCTTAACAATTAAAGGGGAGGTCACACTAGACTTTGGGCACAAGAACTTTTTCCAGACAACGCAGTGAATCAGGATATGATGTCACGCAGGAGGTGTAAGTAAATAATACATCACAAATAATATTATATTAAAAATGCAATAAAACATGCAGCTTTAAAGTGGTCAGGGTGACGTTTCACTCTTCTACTGGTCACGCATCCTCTCGTCGTACAAATTCACGGTTCAGAGTTCACCAAGCTTGAACTTTGGCAAGCAGCGTAGTAAGAAATTTCTTCACATGAGCTTGCATTTCCGGTCTCCCGTGTTCTGATGCGTTCGAATGGAAGTGAATGGATTATAGTATAGTGTGACTGTGCAGCCCTTAACAATTCAACTAAACTAATTCCATCCAAATTATACTTAAAGGTGCACTTAGTAAAAAAAAAAAAAAAAAAATTTCTAAGGAGAAAGTCCCCTCATGGGGGCTGCCATGTTGGATCACATGACTGGCTGAATAATGGTGCAACATATCAGAATCACTGTAATATCAGCTTATCTACATATATCTGTAATATGCTGTCTGTTAATGAGCTTGAACTGAGAGTCTGGTGGCAATTGTACCAAAAGTGTGAAGCTTGTATTTTCATTAAAGCATAAATATGCTTTAACAAAAACAAGAGGTTACTTATTTAATCTGTCAAGTAGTGCGTGATTTTTGCTCCATGTCAAAAGAGCTTTAATGCAAAGTAAAAAAAAAGTTTTTTTTTTCAAATCAAATGAAAGTTTAAAGTTTAAGGGTTAATGTCAAGACACTTTTCACCTGTCAGTCATTTTGCTCATTCTCATAGTGTTGCATTTGAAGCAGATTACTGAGGCTATGATTTATAATGTTTGTCAGTTGAGGGCGATATTGTGCCACTGTTGAATTTGACAACCACAGAAACAAACAATGCTGCTCTTTTGCTTGGTTTTGTTCTCAAAATTATCTCTGGATGGTGGGGTTTTTGAATGAGGGGGCGTGGCTAATTCAACGGCTCAGTCACAAGCTTCAGAACGCTAAAATCGCTTACAGCACCTTTAAACTAATTGTTATTAATTTGCATATATTCATTTAGCAGACACTTTTTATCTACAGCCTCAAAGCAATTTATATATAATTACACGGTCTGTGTGATGTTTTATATATATATATATATATATATAGAAATATATTGTTGGTTTATATAAAGTTACGCTAGAAGGAAATTTTTGACTGTTGTGTCGCGTTTCTGTTTTGCAGTGCAGCGAATCAGGAGCGACAGTAGAGAGGGTTCCAACACATGACACTAGCTGTCCAAATGCATCAAAAATGCTTATTAATTGTACTGACAATGCTTGAGCGGCCCAAATGCGATAAAAACGTGTACTAGTTTATAAGGTGAACCATCAGATTGCAGAGCAAACATACATCTTAAATTGGTAACACTTCACAATAGGGTTCCATTTGTTAACATTAGTTAATGCATTAGGTATCATGAACAAACAATTAACACTACATTTTTTACAGCATTTGTTAATCTTTGTTAATGTTAGTTATAAAAATACAATTGTTCAGTGTTAGTTCATAGTGCATTAACTAATGTTAACAAGTATAACTTTTGATTAAAAAAATGTACAAGTGTATGTTAAAATTAACATTAATATTAAAAATAGCTGTAACAGTATTGTTCATTGTTAGTTCATGTTAACTAATGAAGTTAACTAATGTTAACAAATGGAACATTAATGTGTCACCAATTAATTATTAACAAAATGACTTAATTCATTCTCAGAAACTGGAGGAAAAAAAAGGGTTGGGGTTGTCACTAATTTTCAAACCTTGGTTACAGCCCTGATCCTGCAGCTGTTCTGGTAGCATTATACACAGAATTTGTTATTTCTGCCTTTCTTGTCAAAGTTGCTGTAATATGAGTGAGCAACACAATGTGAGGAGGCAAAACTGGATCGCTCCAATCACGCACTTTCAGTGTAGAGTGCAGCCCCCTCTTTTTTTTTTTTTGACAATTATCAAATATTATCAGATTATCAAATACCCCCATCACCATATCTCACCACATAATAATAACATAATAACACTGGCCTACTCTAAATGACCAAACGAAACTTGCACATTGAAGTTTTCACTTTTTGGATCAGAAAACATTTAAGACACGTTTTATATATAAACAAGAAAGATTACTGCTGCTTATCTTTCTCTTAGCGTGATAGGCTTGCACGTTTGCTCGAAGTTCATCAAAATGTTTGACTCTTCCATTATTCTCAGCAGTTAGCCATTAGCGATGTTTAGTTTTCAATGTTGTGAGTGTAGTAAAGATTTAATTTGTCAAAAGTAATGCTGCCATGCTTTACATCAAACAGGTAAATTTACAACAATTACTTTTTTGCCATTACATATATTTTCTTTTGCCATTTCGGAGCTACTGATTTACATGATAAAACAGGAAAAGATGCACAGGTTACTTTCATGTTTCTGGGAGCCATAATGCTAGAATTTAGAGTATATGGAGGCCTCTAGTGGTAGGGCAGTGTACTGCAGGTAGTGACAATGCTAGTTTGCTACCAAATTAAATCAACATAATTATTACAGTATTCAAAACACAAATGGCAAGGTTCAGAGCTTCAATAATGATGACAACACAATAATCTGAAGAAATTAACTTCTAAATAAGCACTGATAAATTGTGCACAAAAAGACCCTGGTATTGCGAAAGTAAATAGAGTCACTTTTGTTTTCATGTTGACTTTAAATTGTATCAGTTTATCAGAATTTATTGAAGAGTCTATTCTTATTCTAAGTCTTTGAATAGGGTTGGCTACATGCATATGTATTTGGTGCTTCCAGAGCTGATCTTGTGTAATATGCTTGAATGCCTTCATAGCAACAGACATTAGAGCAACAGGTCTGTAATCATTAAGACAGCTTGGATTAGAGGACTTCGGTACAGAAGTTATCATAGCTAATTTAAAGTGTTGTGGGATGTTGTGGGTTGTTAAAAATAGTTGTGTATGCTTGTGACAGCTGAGACACACAGTGGCGGAGCTCGGCAGGGTTTAGGGTGTATGATCAAGACTTCAAGCTTTCTTGTTTTGTAGCTCTCAATTCTTTCCAAGGGGTGGCAAGATGACTTAAAGAGGTCATGGCATGCCTATTTTTATTATTTTAATATGTTCCTTGATGTTCACTTATAATATTAGAAAACTTGTTTGCACAAAAAACAGTCATATATTTGTAAAACATGATAATTTTTCCCCCTCAGAAACGCTGGGTTTTGGTGCTGCTTCTCTTTTTTTATGGGGGGGGGAAGGGGGTTTCTCCCCTTTTCTCCCCAATTTGGAATGCCCAATTCCCAATGCGCTCTAAGTCCTCGTGGTGGCGTAGTGACTCGCCTCAATCCAGGTGGCGGAGGACGAATCTCAGTTGCCTCTGTGTCTGAGACCGTCAATCCACACATCTTATCACATGGCTTGTGCGTGTGGAGGCTCACTCTATTCTCCATGGCATCCATGCACAACTCACCACATGCCCCACTGAGAGCAAGAACCACATTATAGCGACCACGAGGTGGTTAACCCCATGTGACTCTACCCTCCCTAGCAATCGGGCCAATTGGTTGCTTAGGAAGCCTGACTGGAGTCATTCAGCATGCCCTGGATTCGAACTTGCGACTCCAGGTGTGGTAGTCAGCGTCAATACTCACTGAGCTACCCAGGTCCCTTGGTGTTCCTTTTCTAAGTCTTGACAGTAAATGCCCACTGTTGTGACTGGCTTTCTCCTTGCCAACTCACTGCTCACCACCACTGGGCAGGGCAACAGAAGTGATGAGGTAAAGTGGTTATTGATATGTTATTGTGGAGGCAGTCAGATGCAAATGTCTACCGCAGTGTGACATCACAATGTGGAGGAAGTAGAGAAAGAGTCGTTTCAGCAGCTCAGTTTCAACAAATGCTCTTTTTGCAGTAGGAAGGAAGTTTTGAGTTCTGAAACATGCTGAAACAGTATGTTTTTATAGTACAATGACCTCTTATATGTTTAAAGATCAAGGAAAATGTAATTCCTCATGACATGATTCCTTTAAAATTAAGGCTGCCGATTCAACAAATTTAAAATACTGTTAATTCAGTGTGATTAATTATATATATAAAAAATAATGTGTTAAAATTAATACAATTAATCATGCCTTCTGATACCGTCATTCCGCAACAAGGAATTTTCCTACCAACAGAGAAATTCGTACTTGGTTCACGCACCAGGGTCGCGAGCTGTCTTCACGTTGTGCTGAGGTTCGGTCACTTCGGTCTGAGCTGTTGGGTTTGTGTGTGGCCGAACTCTCGCACAGGTGTCTTGTCTTGTTTTGTCACCTGTTGCGTGCATCGTGTGGTGTTTGCCTCGAGATGTACACGCAGGCTTTGTCTAGTGTGAGAATGCATGGCATTACTTTGTTAGCATTGCCGTACATTTTCTCTTTTTATCTGTCGGTTGGCAAGAGCACATGTTGCCTGTTGTCTTGGCGACATGTGCTCGTGCCATTCGGGTGTCTGTGTCTTGTGAGAGCAAACTATTACAAAAGACTGCACACTGTCATTGATGCTAAAGGGGGCAATACACAGTATCAAGAACTAAGGGTATGCAGACTTTTGAACAGGGGTCATTTCATTTTTTTCTTTGTTGCCATGTTTTGTTTTATGATTGTGCCATTCTGTTATAACCTACAGTTGAATATGAATCCCATAAGAAATAAAAGAAATGTGTTTTGCCTGCTCACTCATGTTTTCTTTAAAAATGGTACATACAGGTGCATCTCAATAAATTAGAATGTCGTGGAAAAGTTCATTTATTTCAGTAATTCAACTCAAATTGTGAAACTCGTGTATTAAATAAATTCAATGCACACAGACTGAAGTAGTTTAAGTCTTTGGTTCTTTTAATTGTGATGATTTTGGCTCACATTTAACAAAAACCCACCAATTCACTATCTCAAAAAATTAGAATACATCATAAGACCAATAAAAAAAACATTTTTAGTGAATTGTTGGCCTACTGGAAAGTATGTTCATTTACTGTATATGTACTCAATACTTGGTAGGGGCTCCTTTTGCTTTAATTACTGCCTCAATTCGGCGTGGCATGGAGGTGATCAGTTTGTGGCACTGCTGAGGTGGTATGGAAGCCCAGGTTTCTTTGACAGTGGCCTTCAGCTCATCTGCATTTTTTGATCTCTTGTTTCTCATTTTCCTCTTGACAATACCCCATAGATTCTCTATGGGGTTCAGGTCTGGTGAGTTTGCTGGCCAGTCAAGCACACCAACACCATGGTCATTTAACCAACTTTTGGTGCTTTTGGCAGTGTGGGCAGGTGCCAAATCCTGCTGGAAAATGAAATCAGCATCTTTAAAAAGCTGGTCAGCAGAAGGAAGCATGAAGTGCTCCAAAATTTCTTGGTAAACGGGTGCAGTGACTTTGGTTTTCAAAAAACACAATGGACCAACACCAGCAGATGACATTGCACCTCAGATCATCACACACTGTGGAAACGTAACACTGGACTTCAAGCAACTTGGACTATGAGCTTCTCCACCCTTCCTCCAGACCCTAGGACCTTGGTTTCCAAATGAAATACAAAACTTGCTCTCATCTGAAAAGAGGACTTTGGAACACTGGGCAACATTCCAGTTCTTCTTCTCCTTAGCCCAGGTAAGACGCCTCTGACGTTGTCTGTGGTTCAGGAGTGGCTTAACAAGAGGAATACGACAACTGTAGCCAAATTCCTTGACACGTCTGTGTGTGGTGGCTCTTGATGCCTTGACCACAGCCTCAGTCCATTCCTTGTGAAGTTCACCCAAATTCTTGAATCGATTTTGCTTGACAATCCTCATAAGGCTGCGGTTCTCTCGGTTGGTTGTGCATCTTTTTCTTCCACACTTTTTCCTTCCACTCAACTTTCTGTTAACATGCTTGGATACAGCACTCTGTGAACAGCCAGCTTCTTTGGCAATGAATGTTTGTGGCTTACCCTCCTTGTGAAGGGTGTCAGTGATTGTCTTCTGGACAACTGTCAGATCAGCAGTCTTCCCCATGATTGTGTAGCCTAGTGAACCAAACTGAGAGACCATTTTGAAGGCTCAGGAAACCTTTGCAGGTGTTTTGAGTTGATTAGCTGATTGGCATGTCACCATATTCTAATTTTTTGAGATAGTGAATTGGTGGGTTTTTGTTAAATGTGAGCCAAAATCATCACAATTAAAAGAACCAAAGACTTAAACTACTTCAGTCTGTGTGCATTGAATTTATTTAATACACGAGTTTCACAATTTGAGTTGAATTACTGAAATAAATGAACTTTTCCACGACATTCTAATTTATTGAGATGCACCTGTATATTACCAATTCTCCAAGGGTATGCAAACTTTTGAGCACAACTGTAATTCAGTGACTCTCTTTAACAACTGTTGTTTGTTCTTGAAGAACACTCAGTTCAGCTTCTGAAACCTTTGGAATCACAAAATTAATCACAATGATTTATTTTATTCTATTCTATTGACACTCCTACTTTCAGTTGAATATTTACATTTATTTGAGGAAATTGAATATTCGAATGCTGTATTGGATAATGTGGGGCCTTGAAGTCAAAAAGGTTGAGGACCTGAACGACTGACCTAAACAACCCAAAGAAACAAAACAACAAAAAAAAAAAACACTCTCTAGGGTAAAAGAAAATAACCTTTTTAAGAGTCAGAAGAAACCTTTAATGAAATAAATAGAAATCAAATCACTTGCAAACACAAGAACACTTGTATGAGACCGCATAAAAAAAATAAAACAAAAAGTGCTTAAACTACTGTCAAACAATTGTGGATAGAAAACAGACTAAAAGGTAAAAAATTGTACCAGTGTCGACATTCAACATACAAAAATACTATATTTTAAAATGAATGACAGTATATATTACAATCAAACTTAAAAATGTTAAACAAATATTTTACAATATTAAAAATTATATTAATATAATAAATCCTGTATAGCATGCTGTCTGTTAAGATGTATAAATAAAATTAAGAAACTGATCCAACTGTTGGTTAGCCTTTTACTTAATAAATTCAATCTTTTGTTTGACTGACAGCACAACTCTGTGGCTCACAATATTTAGACGTCAACCATTTAGACCATTCTCATGCAGCAGTTATCACTTCTTAAATTACTTCTCTACTTCACAGATGTTATTGTCCATGATACACAGATACAATTACAGACTATTTCTAAATCATTTCCCAACTTTTTAACATGTCCTCTGCAACTTGTGATCTTCGATCTGTGTGATTAGACACACTTTTCACAGCCACATTCCACTGTCTTTTCTACCACCTGTGTGAATGAAGTGCCATCGTCGCACTCGAAACTATATCGTCTGCGCCGTATCCTGGTGCTGGTACAGCAGAAGCCCGTGTCCACCCTGCAGCCACCGCGACACTCAACCCAGGACAGGGGCTGTGTGCTCCGACACTCGACTTCCCCATGGCGTATGCGATGGAAATCCCTCACGGACTCGCCCTGACAAGGAGCCACTGGAATCAAAGAGCATATACACACATCTATAGTCAGTCTATAACTGAATTCAACTTAAAGAAATAGTCCATCCAAAAATGAAAACTCTGTCACCATTTACTCCCCCCACATGGTGTTCCAAAACCTGTATGATTTATTTTTTTTATGTGGTACACTGTTACAGTGCCAAAAATTATAAAAAGCATTAAATAGTACCATAAAAGTAGTCCATACAACTGTATTCCAAGTCTTCTTATGCCTTATGATAGCTTTGTGAGAGGAACTGACTGAAATTGAAATTGTAAGTCACTGGAAATCTTATTGCAAAAAATCAAATTCTTACTCAGTATTTTTTCTCTTGTTTACCAGTAAAAATATCGAAACATCCTTAAAACAAGACACACTAACTTGAGAAGCAAAATGACATACCTGTAAAATATTAAGACTTGTTTTGCAGAGAAATCTAACAAAATTGAATGAGGTTTAATATTCTGGGTTCAGTACGACAGCATTTGTGGCATAATGTTGATTACCACAAAAATTAATTTTGACTCGTCCACCCTTTAACAAAAGCATAAATCAAGGTTCCAGTGAGGCACTTACAATGGAAGTAAATGGGGGACAATTTTTTGAGGGTTTAAACACAGATATTATAATTTTATAAAAGCACTTACATTAATTCTTATGTTAAAACTCATGTATTATTTGAGCTGTAAAGTTGTTTAAAACCACATTTTTACAGTCATTTTAGGGTTTTATAGGGTTTGTTGACATTACATCGTCATGGCAACGTAAAATTGTCTATAACTTTACACAGAAACGGTTAGTAAGTGATTTGTTTTACACTAAAATCATGTAAACACACATATTGTTTATGTCATGTGGCTATACTTTTGAAACATTGAGTATTTTAACATTAAAAACTGGCCCTCATTCACTTCCATTGTAAGTGCCTCACTGGAACACAGATTTTTGCTTTTTTTAATGAAAAGGAGGGATGTACATATATGTTTTGTTTTTCTGTTTCATGTGTTGGAATTAATCAAAAGTGTTAATCGAAAAAAAAGAAAAGGAGGGACGAGTCGAAATTAATTTCTGTGGTAATCAATATTATGCCACAAATGTTGTCGAACTTTAACTTGAATTGAACTGGAACATTCCTTTAAAAAAATTGTGCCAATGGGATTAAAAACATCTTCATTCAAAGGAAAAACAAGTTTATTTTTCTTACCCCATTAGCAGATTTTTTTTTCTTGTTTTAAGCATAAACCCCATAAATTTTGCTACATTTCTCTGGAAAATCTAATATCTTATATCATTTTGCTTGTAAAATCTTGTTTTAAGCATATTTGGATATTTTTACTGACAAACAAGACAAACATACTAATTAAGAAAACAATTATTTATGAAATATAATCTGATACTGATTACAAATTACACAACTAAAGGTTTTCAGTGAATAATGACTTACATTTAATACTGTTCATCACACAGAAATATCGTATGGCTTTAGACGACTTGATTTTCATGATTTCAATCATTTTGAACAGTTAGGTGTAATCTGATTACAAACCAATTAGTTACTGTAATCTAATTAACTTTTAGTCAAAAAAGTAGTGAAATACAATTTAAGATTTTTGTAATTACGTTACAGTTACTGAATTTTAATAAAGGTAATTACTTTAAGTATATTAATTGGGTTATACATATTTTAAAATATATTTATGAAGAATAAATGTAAAAGATGAATTATGTTCATATGTACAGTACATCTTTTTGTGTTTCTGTTACTGATGAGGGAATGGCGATAATGAACAAGGAGGAAATACAGACATTTTGAATTTGTGGAGCAGAAAAACAAAAAAATTTGTTAAGTGATTACTTTTCCCATGAATTCATTAGTAAAGAAAACTGATTAAAAATGTTTCAGATAAGTAATTAGTAATTTGTAGTGGATTACTACTTTTTAGCAAAGCACTTATTTTGCTAAATTTCCCTTTTGCGTTCCACTGAAAAAAGCAATTCATACGGGTTTGGAACAATATGAGGGTGAGTAAATAACAACAGAATTTCCATATTGGCGTGAACTATTCCTATCAAACAAATGTAAAATAAATGTCCAGAAAATCATTTGTTATGTAAATGAGTGTAACATGTGACTTTGTAGTTACCTGAGTCACACAACTGGCCGCTGTAGCCACTGTCACAGACGCACTGTGCCTGCCCTGTCTGTGAGATCTCGCAGAAGCCGTGTTGGCATGAAAGCGCTGTGCAAGGGCTGGGCGAAACGTCCTGTTGACTGCATAGGGGGCCGTAGAAACCCTCTGCACACCTGCAGTGATAGGATTGTATGTCTACTGGAACACAGGTGCCATGGATACACCTTACAGAATGTGAAGGAATGGGGAAATGAAAAAAAATGTGGAGAGAGATAAGTACGTGTGGGCAAAATCTGTAATATTAAATATTTATAAAAATAGCAATGGATAATATTTTATATGAAATATTTTTATATTGTATTATGATTATATATTAAATACCAATGTGGTAATTTGTTATTGTCCTGTGACTTAAAGTCTTTAAAGGTACTTCTCATAACAGCTGATTATTTTATATTTTATTTGGAATTTGATTGATACAAACTAAGTTCCCTAACTGTCACTCACTTGACATTGTGCCGATGTAGTGACACTAGTGGTCACTCTTGGGAGCCCGAGACACCTCTGGTCTTTGATAAAAGGTCAATGAAAATTGGCGAGTCTTATTTGCATACCACTTCCCCTGGACATACGGGTATGAAAGGAGCTGGTATGCAACCAGTCATTCAGATTTTCTCTTCGGAGCCGAACGGTCGATGTTTACTGAGCTGACTGTTCATTCACCTCTGCTGGATCTGATGGCGCATTTCAGCGGCTTCTCCCTCCTCTGCACTGGTGCACTGCAGAGAATGCCCCTGGGCGCTTCGGCAGAAAAAAGAGAGTATATTTTTCTAAAAGAGCGGCACACACGGAACGTCTTTTTAAAGACACATCTTTTTAAAGATGTCTTTCCAGTTGTGTGTTATTCCTGGTTGCGGTTGTTACCTCTCAACTTCTGATGGTCACGATCGCTGTCTTTCGTGTCTGTGCGCGACCCACGCAGAGACAGCGTTCGTGGATGGCAACGTTGCGGTCGTGGCTTCTCGTAAGAAAGCAAGCCACCCCAGAGGCTCCCCGCCTCGGTCCTTCTACCTATGGGTATGAGGCCAGCACGGCTAGCACTGGGGGCGATTTGGGGACCCCAATGGGACCACCTCCACCAGGTATCCCCCCACGGACCTCCCATTCCCCAGCATGCTCGTCTGCCCCGATCAGGCTTCCGGATGAGTCCACCGGCTTGACTCACGGCACAAATCCGCCCCCGATATGACAGTCTCCACGGGTCATGAGGACAGGCCTCTTCCTCCCCATCCCAGGCTGTTCCGGGGGTGGTCACAAGGAGCCAGGTAAGTGCTTCGATGTCCCTGAACTCAGCACGGCCACAACATGGCGTGGCACCTCGAGCTCCGCCCCGTCGCAAGGCCCCATCTGCCGGTACTTCCAACGAGATTGTCCCCTTGGTCCCCCTCGCCCGGAGCTTGGATGCGTGGCTTGCACTTTCCAATCCGTCACGATGGCTGATCCGGACCGTCCGACTCGGCTACGCAATTCAGTTCTCCAGGCGTCCGCCCAGGTTCAGCGGCATCCACTTCACCTCGGTGAAGGGCGAGAACGCTGGTACCTTGCACGCGGAGATCACTACCCTCCTGCAGAAGGATGCGATAGAGCCTGTCCTTCCGGCTGAGATGAAGAAGGGGTTTTACATCCCCTACTTCATTGTACCGAAAAAAGGCGGTGGGTTGCGGCCAATCTTGGACCTGTGAGTACTGAACCAGGCTTTACACAGACTCCCGTTCAAGATGCTGATGCAAAACGCATTCTGGCGAGCGTCCGGCATCAAGATTGGTTCGCGGCGGTAGACCTGAAGGACGCGTACTTCCACGTCTCAATTCTACCTTGACACAGACCCTTCCTGCGGTTTGCATTCAAGGGTCGGGCATATCAGTACAAGGTCCTCCCTTTCTGTCTGTCCTTGTCCCCTTACATCTTCATGAAGGTCGCAGAGGCAGTTCTTGCCCCGTTAAGGGAAGTGGGCATTCGCATTCTCAACTATCTCGACGATTGGCTAATCCTATTCCACTCTCGGGATATGCTGTGCACACAGGGACCTGGTGCTCTCACACCTCAGCCGACTAGGGCTTTGGGTCAACTGGGAAAAGAGCAAGCTCCTCCTGGTTCAGAGCATCTCTTTTCTCAGTTTGGAGTTGGACTCAGTCTCATTGACGGTGCGCCTCACGAACGAGCGTGCACAGTCGGTGCTGACCTGTTTGAAGGTGTTCAAACAGAAAACAGCGGTTCCACTGAAACTCTTTCAGAGGTTCCTGGGGTATATGGCATCCTCAGCTGTGGCCACTCCACTCGGGTTGATGCATATGAGACCGCTTCAGCACTGGCTTCAGGCTCGAGTCCAGAGATGGGCATGGCGCCGCGGGACACATCGCGTGGCCATCATGCCGATCTGTCACAGCCTCTTCAGCCCTTGGACCGACCTCACGTTCCCCTAGAGCAGGCGTTCCCCTAGAGCAGGTCTCCAGGCACGTCGTGGTTATGACAGATGCTTCCAAGACCTTCTTTCTCAGGGACGGGGCACCATCTGGCACCCGTGACCAGACTTCTGATGCACAGTCAGATCGGTGCTTTCCTTACTGCAGGAGAGATGGAAGGGTGGCTGTCCCCTTCCACCTTGAAGGTGTATGTAGCCGCTATAGCGGCACACCACAACACAGTGGATGGTAAGTCCTTAGGCAAGCACGACCTGATCATCAGGTTCCTGAGAGGCACCAGGAGGTTGAATCCCTTCAGACCGCGCCTCGTTCCCTCATGGGACCTCTCTGTAGTTCTTCAGGGTCTACAGAGAGCCCCCTTTGAGCCTTTGCAGTCAGCTGAGCTTAAGGCACTCTCCTTGAAGACTGCCCTCCTGACTGCGCTCACTTCCATCAAGAGGGTAGGAGACCTGCAAGTGTTCTCTGTCAGCGAAACGTGCCTGGAGTTCGGTCCGGGCTACTCTCACGTGATCCTGAGACCCCAACCGGGCTATATGCCCAAGGTTCCCACAACCCCTTTTAGGGACCAGGTGGTGAATCTGCAAGCACTGCCCCAGGAGGAGGCAGACCCAGTCCTGACGTCTTTACGCATCTATTTGGATTGCATGCAGAGCTTTAGAGTCTCTGAGCAGCTCTTTGTCTGCTTTGGTGGACAGCGGAAAGGAAGTGCTGTCTCCAAGCAGAGGATCACCCACTGGCTCATTGACACAATAACTATGGTATATCACGCCCAGGACGTGCCGCCCCCGGTAGGGCTACGAGCCCATTCTACCAGGGGTGTAGCGGCCTCCTGGGCCTTGACCAGGGGCGCCTCTCTAACAGATATTTGCAGAGCAGCGGGCTGGGCAACACCCAACATCTTTGCGAGGTGGAACACACCTCCGGGTGGAACTGGTTTCGTCCCGTGTAGTGGCACGCACCAGCAGGTAAGTCTGGGACA
This sequence comes from Myxocyprinus asiaticus, assembly GCF_019703515.2. Lineage (NCBI taxonomy): Eukaryota > Metazoa > Chordata > Actinopteri > Cypriniformes > Catostomidae > Myxocyprinus > Myxocyprinus asiaticus. The sequence goes on from NC_059393.1 coordinate 4,989,323, forward strand.
GCCGGCCGGGTGTATCGCTTGTGCATAGCACCTTTCACCTCCCCTGAGCTGAAGACGTGCGGCATTAAATCCCAGTAGTATTCACAAACTGTGTTCCCTGGTTGATTTCCTCCGAGTTTTCACAGAGACTCGCTGCTGGCCCAGTACACGTGCTAACTAAAGCCCTGTACTGGGGTAGGTGCTCCTCTTGTGGTGGTCCTCCATAGGCAACTCCATGCGACGTATATCTTCTGCTAATTCATTTCCCTGTTGGAAAACAGCATCTTCCTTGGGCAGAGGCCCCTCTGCCTTGGGCAGAGGCAGAGGTCTCCATGCTTGTAGTAACTCCTCCCCCATAGGGTAGGACCTACCATGGGACTTCTCCACAAGACATACTCCCGACATAGCTCGGCAAAACCACGTGACGTATTTCCACTCGCCAATTTTCATTGGCCTTTTATCAAAGACCAGAGGTGTCTCGGGCTCCCAAGAGTGACCCCTAGCGTCACTACATCGACACAACTTCTCGTTCCCTCCATCAGGGTACGGAGGTTATGCAAGTAACCAGGACGATTTCTCAGGGTAAAATGGCACTAAAAGTGACAAAAAATACCATAGTTCAAAAATGTTGGGGCAAAAAATGCCCTGGTTTCTATTTTCATTTTTATTTTTACCATCTGAGATAGTTCTTAAAATTCAACTTTAAGAGTAGCATTACACATAATCACATAAATAAAATAAATTTAAATAAAATAATGACACTGTACATTTTTATTTATTTAGAAAAAATGCCCTCATTAATGTAAAAAAATGCCCCTGAAAACAAATCCAGTGGCCAATAATTCGCCCCTTTATGGAAAAGTGAATTTCTGACAAATGCAGTAATGTAACAGATATTATACTAGGTAAGAGCTTGTAACTTTCAATCATTTAGCATTTTTATTTTTTGAAGTCCATTCAGTGTCACTGCAAAGCACAAGCAGTTTTGAGTGTGACGCATAACAATAATAAGAATAAGATCCATTTTCCTGCTATGACGTGATTCATGGAATTACTGTTTATTTATCAGTAATTCAATCATAGTTTCTGTTATGTTATTACTTGTGTTACAACTACGATTTTATCAAAATTGTTGTGCTCCTTTTTATTTGGTTACGCAAGTGCTTGCTGGGCCAGCACACTCTCATAGCGAAATCGTCAGGATTTGTACGACTTTTCTAAATTTGGCTAATTCATATGATATCGTGCGACTGCACTCATTTGAATTCCTACGACTTTCACTACAGCCAGTGACGTCGCTGGAAATCGTTTCTATCTAATACGCGACAATTACTTGCTTCTGTCACACACAACAGCTTCCTATCATGTTTACACACTCTACTGATTGGTTAAGTTTAGATAAGGGGTTTGGATAAGGGCATAATATTAATAAGCATGTCCTTAATGCCTCGTGTGCGGAAATCTCGCTTACTTCCGCATTAGACATCCGGGAATTTGCATGTGATGAAATCGTACGAGTTTATGCAATCAAAATCGTGCGACATCACACGAAATAGCCAACTCATAAATTATGTACGACTTTTCCTGAGATCGGATTGGCTGGGTGCAAGCAGTACAGGGAGAGATGCAAAAGTGTTTTGAGCATTTTCTCTTATGTCCTAACTCTCAAATGGTGTTGAGAAATCCATGAATAATGTTTCATGTTTCAATGAAACATCAGAACGAACCAAATCACTACAACTAATTAAACTTCCCAATGCCGCAGAATACATTCTAGGAGAGTGTGCTTGGCTTGCGTGGATCTGTGCGCACTCAATGCACAATGGCAACTCAGTTGTACGATGCATGGTATCGGGACATTTTATCATAAACGAATTCATGAGCAAAGTTTTTAACCCGATACTAGTCCTATAACAAATGCATCATTCTTTTTGCGTGGCGCTTCATCAGTGGAAATCTGGAGGACTCTGGAACTTTTGGATTAAGCTGGGCACCATTTGGACACCCCTGCATTAAACCAAAATGAGATGATAAATTAACAGCATGTAATGCAATATACACCTTAATCTCTGTATACATTATATACAGATATGGTGTTTCCCTGTAAGCTGTTTAATAATTGTCAAATGCAATGTGAAAACAGTAATGGATTTACAACAAAATGGGGTCACTTTATTAGTCAGTAACACAATTTACTGCTGGCATCATCTGACAATGTAAACAAACATGTCTACTCAGATCTGACCATGTGTTTGCTGCATTACAATACATTGTTTAAAAAATAGCAAGATATACAGAATTAATTAAAACTGAAGTGCACAAGAAACTGAAAGTCTTCATTTTCATTATAATCGAACAGGAAATGCTTTTCCCAGCTGTACTGTTGGCTAAAATGTACAAGCCTTTTTTATATACACATAAATGTACCTTATATGTATATAAATATTTACTGTATATATATATATATATATATATATATATATATATATATATATATTTAAGTCTGTCAATTAAACCGTGAGGAACATCTTGTGACCTCAAAAAGTCAATAAACTCTTCTTCCATGTTGCGACCTTTTGAAAAAACGCGATAAACATCCAATCCAAAATTCCCATCACTGTAATTCCCATCCACTGTAACAATGACATAAATGAAAAACATACACCTGCAATTGTAACGTTTTCTGAATATATTTTCTGAAAAAGTCTTAATATCCTTTGCTATTTTGTTTTAAGAATTTTAAGATATTTTTACTGTTTTAAATAATTTTTTTGCACTGTACTCACTTGTTTTTCTGGCAAGGGTTGGTAGCAGCTGCAAACAGCACCTGATCACAGTGTTGCCCATCCCAGCCCGGCTGACAGTGGCACACAGGCCCAACAGCAGTGTTTGGCTGGCACAGTCCATGCACACAGCGTAGTTCCTGGCAGGGCTGGCACCCCGGAACCACTCCAGGTTTCATCTGTGTATGAGTGAAGTCCTGCAGCTCGTTATTAATGTAGAGATTCCGTATGCAGCCTTGAAAACTGGAGCCATTGAGAGTTGGCCACTGGTTCAAAGAGAGCAACTGGGAATTTTCAGGCATACCTGATAGGAAAACAAAAATTGGGGGGATTGGGGAACAATGTAATAGTGGTATAATATTTAACTAAACCAGTGGTTTTCGACCTGTGGGTCGCGGCCCCCCCAGTAGGCCGTATGAGTATTACAGGGGGCCGCCAATTATTATAATTTGTATTAATATTTAGTTAATACACGTTTAAATATAGAAGTAAAAATTAAATATAATAACTAAATAAATAGCACAAAAAATATTAATAGTATTGTGCATTCACTTCACGGGCTCACTGATTGGTTTCCGTGTTACCAATAATATGCATTTTCATTAAGCTACCTGTTCATGATGCAGTAACTGTACAACAGATGCGAACATGGATAAGTGGTTATCAACGGGGTCTCTCAAAAGGACAAATACAGGTGTTGGTCCATCTACAAGTAAGGAAACAGCTCCAGCAGTGCCTGACATCGAAAGACTCAAAATAAAGCTAAATGAAGAAAATACAGCAGTGAGTACCTAGCGCTAGGCTTCACATGTGTGGGAACTGAAAACGAGCAGCTACCGCTGTGTGTTGTGTGCTCCGAAGTCTTGTCGATTGAAGCTTTGAAACCAAGCAAACTACGTCGTCACTTGGAGACAAAACATAGCGAGTATGTGTCCAAGCCTAGTGAGATTTTTGAGAACAAACTTAGAGTACCAAAGCAGGAAAAAAAAACCTTGAAACTGTGTGTACTGGCAACAACAATAGTAAAGCAGTGGAGGCATCCTATAGTGTGGCAAAGCTCATGGCAAAGGCTGGAAAACCTCACACAATTGGTGAGAATCTGATTTTACCTGCTGCAAAAGAAATGGTTGGTGTGATGATGGGAGAAAAGGCCCGCAAGCAGTTAATTCTAATTTCACTTTCAGATAATAGAGCTGAAAGAAGAATAAATGAAATGACAGATGATGTAACTCAACAGATGATTAGAAGCGTTCGAGAGAGTTGATTTTATGCCCTACAATTGGATGAATCTACGGATATTGCAAATCTCTCCAACCTCCTTGCTTACATGAAGGTATGAACATAACGGAGAATTACAAGAGGATTTCTTTTTCTGTAAGCCACTGCCAACTCAATCAACTGCTGAAGCTATATTTGATATTTTGAATTCGTTTATTGTGTTAAATGGAACAGAATGGTCAAAATGCTTGGGCCTGAGTACAGATGGAGCCAGAGCAATGATGGGACATTGGAATGGAGTCATTGCGCGTGTGAAAAGGGTAGCGCCGCTCGTGACCTCCTTACACTGGAGTTTACATCGGGAAGCACTAACTACTAAGAAAATGTCCACAGATCTCAAGTGTGTCTTGGATGAGGCAGTTAAAATAGTAAATTTCATAAAGACTAGGCCTCTTCAGTCACATTTGTTTTGAGTGCTCTGTGAAGAAATGGCCAGTGACCATGTTCAGCTTCTTTAAATACTGAGGTACGATGGCTTTCTCGGGGCAAGGTGCAAAGTCTTCAGAGTCAGACTGCCTGAGTGATTTTGTGTGGCTTGCAAAATTGTCCCACCTTTCAGATATTTTCAATCAATTAAATGGACTGAACTTGAGTCTTCAGGGCAAATCAGTGACAGCTTTTCATGTCCAAAATCAAATTGAAGCCATGATAAAGAAACTGGACATGTGGGCTGGGTGTATTTGTAAATCAAACTATGAATCATTTGAGAACTTGTCGGATTTTTTGACAGAAGAAGGCCAGAGCCTACTCGTCTCGGTTGCAAAACTGATTGAAGAGCACCTCCAAGGTCTGAAGTGCCAGTTGCGAGATTATTTTCCTGCTCCAGATGTTCAGGTTACCTGGATTGAAAACCTTTTTGTGAACCTGTGTGACGGAGCCCTTGCAAGTTTGAGCGCAAAGGAGCAGGATTGCCTTATAGGCCTATCTTGTGATTGTGCTTTAAAATGATCATTTTCACAAAACTCTTTGACGATTTTTTGGATTCACACTCTTTCAGAGTATCCTGATCTTTCGGACAAGGCTTTGAGATTTTTGATGCCATTTCTGACAACATATTTGTGCGAAGCTGGATTTTCTGCACTGGTGGCACTAAAAACAAAATACAGAAATAAGCTTAATGTTGAGCCAGATCTCCGCTTGCAGCTTTCCTCTCTTCAACCTGACATACGCCACTTGATATCAGCAAAACAACACCAGCCATCGCATTAGGTAAGTCACAAAGATTCTAGGTTGTGTGGCTTCATTGTTTTGTTAGTATAAATGTGTATGTTTAGGGACATTTTCTCCTTTTTTTTTTTCATTTCGTTCATTATGTTTCATGAATTGTTACAAATTACAAACAGTTGGGGCCGTGGAAGCTTATGTTTGGTTGGGTGGGCCGCGAGTTGGGAAAAGTTGGGAACCACTGAACTAAACAAGAAATGCAATTTTACTGTACAATACTGTAAACATTTTTTGGGGGGGAAGTAAAAAGCATGAATTACGATGTAATTTATGGTGAAATATATTCAACCAGACAATACATGTACAATACATTTGACTGTAAAATACTGTATACATGATGCTTTTGAAAGAAAATTGTATGAATTACCCTGTAATTTATGGTGGAATATACTGTATATTATATTCAGCAAGACAATACATGTAATTTTATTGTAAATACTGTGTTTGTTAAATAAAATATATGAATTACAATATAATATATGTTAAAATATACATTATATTCAACAAGACAATACATTTTAATTAAAAACAATGCAAGAAAAAATTGGGGAATTAAATTGATTAATTAACAGAATTGATGCTAAAATATAGGTTATTCAACAAAACAATCATTTTACAGTAAAATATTGTAAATATTTATATTTAATTTATAATATATTTAAATTTATAAAAATATTGTTAAAATTTAAGTAAAAAATACAAGTCACCTTATAATTTATGGTGAAAAACAGTTCAATTACTTTCCTAAAAGTCCTTTTGTGGTATCACATTGGATTATATTTTATTTAAATACTTGTACATTATGGTATTTTATTTTACATTTTATTTTGTTTAGTTGGGATTATTTAAGTGTTACGTTGTTATGATATTTAGTGTGTTGGTCCATATACACAACCGGTCAAAAGTTTTGAAACATTTGACTGAAATGTTTCTCATGATCTTAAAAATCTTTTGATCTGAAGGCGTATGCTTAAATGTTTGAAATTAGTTTTGTAGACAAAAATATAATTGTGCCACCATATTAATTTATTTCATTATAAAACTAAAATTTAATAAAAAAAAAAAAAAAAAGTCTTTGAAATTGATGACTTGGACCAAATAATAAAGAAAAGCAGCCAATAAGTGCCCAACATAGATGGGAACTCCTTCAATACTGTTTAAAAATCATCCCAGGGTGATACCTCAAGAAGTTGGTTGAGAAAATGTCAAGAGTACATGTCTGCAAATTCTAGGCAAAGGTTGACTACTTTGAAGATGCTAAAATATAACACAGTTTTGATTTATTTTGGATTTTGTTTAGTCACAACATAATTCCCATAGTTCCATTTATGTTATTCCATAGTTTTTATGGCTTTACTATTATTTTAAAATGTGAAAAAAAAATTACAATAAAGAATGAGTAAGTGTTTCAAAACTTTTGACCGGTAGTGTATGTTTATTGTTTCATTTCTGGCAACCATAGCTGCCATTTTGTTAACCATGAATTTAACATTTTTATTTATTTATTTATTTTTTGACAGGAGGGCAATGCATGGTGTTGAGTGCACATCTTACCCCCTACATATAGTGGGGCATCTCTGGCAAGGGGCTGGACGTGTCCCAGGCTGTCCAGGGTCGTGGGAAGACCTCCATCAATGGAGAGGTTGACCATCTGGTCATAAGTAACCAACTCAACTGTATGAAACTGTCCGTCATTCACTATTTCAGAGCTGCGGAAATTGAGAAATGAGCCAGTGAATTACAGCAGATATGTTTACATGCTAAACGATGAATCAAGTATGATCTTCATTGCAAGCACCTATAAATGGCACTTCCCGGCTGGTTTCCTGAATCATAGGTCACTTTGACGTGTCCTTCATGCAGCTCTACAGCGATGTGGTTATTGATTCCATTGTACAGAAGAATCCCATTGTCCTCAGCTGTGGAGACCTGCAGTAACATTTATGAGTCAGCATAGTAAAAGCCTTTTCACACCCACTACACTAAGGTATAAAATACTTTTTTTTTTTTTATCAAAACTATTCACACTGAGTCCAACACTTGCTTCGCAATCGTAAACAGACAGTTGGGAACTGTGTCATGTGGCGGAATTTTTTTTATTCAGATTATTATTACTAATAAATTTAACTGTGACTCCAGCCAGGTCTCCTAAGCAACCAGATTGGCCCGGTTGCTAGGGAGGGTAGAGTCACATGGGGTAACCTCCTCGTGGTCGCTATAATGTGGTTCTCGCTCTCGGTGGGGCGTGTGGTGAGTTGTGCGTGGATGCCGCGGAGAATAGCGTGAAGCCTTCACATGCGCTATGTGTCCGAGGTAACGCGCTCAACGAGCCATGTGATAAGATGCGCAGATTGACGGTCTCAGATGCGGAGGCAACTGAGATTCGTCCTCCGCCACCCGGATTGAAGCGAGACACTACGCCACCATGAGGACTTAGAGCGCATTGGGAATTGGGCATTCCAAATTGGGGAGAAAAGGGGAGAAAATAAATAAATAAAATAATAATAATAATAATAATAATAATAAATTGAACTGGACATTGAACATTAGTGTCTTTTATTATATTGCTCTATCAATATGAGTTAGTAAAGGGTGCATTTGAAACATTTATTATTAATATCTTAATGCTAAAATTAATGTTATTAATATCATCTAATGTTTTTAGAAATGCTCCATATGTTGTGTGCATTGTATACAGTATGTTGTGTGTAACTGTATTATTAAAAATTGCACTTACAGCACACACACACACACACACACACACACACACACACACATATATATATTATTTATAATCCATTTTAATTCTGCTACCTTGAATTTTAATTTAAATTACAGTAGGGTGTCTTGTTACCTCAATTCAAATTTAGGAATTGGAATTTAAGTGCTGTTCTCAATTTAATTCTTAAAGGAATATTCCGGGTTCAATATAAGTTAAGCTCAGTCGACAGCATTTGTGACATAATGTTTATTACTAAAAACAAAAAAACAAAAAACAGTTTAGTTTTATAAACTAATGCATCTTTTTTAGTGCCAAATATCATTTGAGTATGTCTGGTTTCAAACGTACCTGTAGAGTAATGTTGGTCTGGGGCCAGTTTTTAACGTCACTGAGCAGCAGGTACGAATCTCTATCAATGAATTTGACACTGAGGAGCTTTTCACAGTGTGGTCCTCCAAACCCAGAGAGACACTGACAAACTGCACCAGCTTCACTCTCCACACAGGGGGCGCCATTCTCACAGTGCACCATCTCACAGCCAGATGGAGAAAGAGACACCTCACATAATCGACCACTGCAACACAACAGGACGAAATGAAATGCAAATAGCATTTTATAATATAGATTCAGATTTGCTTAATGGTGTACGTTGACCCACCTGTAATCTTGTGGGCAAACGCAGGTATATCCAGCCACATGATCCACACACTGTGCACCATTCTGGCAATAATGTCCCTCGCATTCATTATAGTCAACACTGCAGTCATCACCCACAAATCCAGGCGGACAGATGCATCTAAAAACAAACACACAATATTAGTCTTTAGGATTGCTACTGAAATGTCTATCACTTTCTATAATTATATTTCTTTTTTCTTTCTCTTTTTGAATGACGTATTTAATTTACTTTGCCGTTTCTCGTACAAACAGCACTGTGATGTACCATGGTAAATTGATGGCCTCTAAATCCAAAGCAGCTTTAAAGAGTTGCATGTATTTTCTTTGCGTGTATTTTTGTATTGCATTCTTTAAAACCTAACAACAGCTGAAAAAATGGCTAGAATTAACTTGACATATGTTTTTTAAAATTGCATTTACATTAAATAATTTTTAGATGGCACTCCAAGGTATCTCAAATGGTGCAACCATGGTATACAGGGCCGTTTCTGAGCATACCATCCTTCTGGATCATAACATTTTCCCTTCCCTCTTGGGCCACAAGGGGGCCCCCTATCCCTTTCTAACTGAGCCAGAACGGATGCTTGAGACTTAATCGTATCTTGTAGTATATTTGAAAAAAAACCTTGCTTTGTGGGGTCCCCTGGTGACTCAGGGCCCTAAGCAGCTGCTTATACCACTTAAAGCTAGAAACGGCCTTGATAGTATGTCCAAAAGCAAATATGGTATTACTATGGTAGCATGTCTAAAAGATAATGGAAAAACCATTGTTTGTTTTTTGTACTGTTAAATGACCTTAACCTGTCTACATGAAACAACATTTTTCAACCCATTACAAATGAGACAGAATATTCAATGATAAAAACAAAAATGTAGGGCGGGAATCGATTTGGATCGATTAGTAATTGATTGGATGGATTTAATTTAGTGGTCCCTATATGACAGGAGGTTGAAGGTAAAGGGTCAAAAAAAAAAAGAAAAAAAAGAGGGCTTGTTGGTGACAACCAAAAGAAAAAGGTGTTTCAGAGGTGATAAATCCAGCACAATAACTCCCAAGAAATGATAAGTGCATTGTATCAAAATGCTTAAGTTCATAGTAGTTAAAGACACCTAATATAAAGTGGGTTGGCGTTTTGCTTTAAAATGGTCTTTTTCAGGCTAATTGTGCAATTACAATACCTAATCCAACAGCAGGCTTGAGCAAGTTACTCAAAAGTAGTAATCCACTACAAATTACAAATTACTTCTCTAAAATTGTAATCGGGTTACTTCAATGGAATCCTTAATGGAAAAGTAATCATGTTACTAGTTACTTTACTCTTTAGTTACCTTTTAAAACAATTTTCAAAGAAAAGTTTTTGTTTTTACTCTCAACGAATTCAAAATAATGTCTAGATTTTCTGTGAATATGAGAATATGTGTAACTCAAGTAATGTACTTAAAAGTAGTTAGCTTAACTGAAAGTCAGTAACTGTAATCTGATTACAAGAACGTACATTGTAATGAATTACACTACTTTTTGACTTAAAGACTTGTGTAATTAGATTACTGTAACTAATTACTTTGTAATCAGATTACACCCAGCACTGTGCAAGAGTGTTGCATCACTACACTTACTTAGGTCCTGTGACTGTTGGTATACAAGTGGAGCCACGATGACAGGGATTTTGACCAGGATAACACAGATCTTCCTCATATTCTTCACACCTCTTGCCTGTAACATTCATTTACACTTCATTTATCAATCATATCACTCATGATAAGTTAGTGTACCTTGAGTGATTAATTGTACTATTTACCTGAGAAGCGGTGAGGACAGACACATGTGTAGTTTCCCAATCCATCCACACAGATGGTGCCATTTTCACACTTGTTATCCACACAGTCATCAACATCTACCTCACAGAACTGACCGTCATATCCCAGTGGACACATACAGCTGTGCAGGGTTCAAGGAAAATGCAAAGTTCAGTTCTTCATATACGCTTCTTCTCTGTTCTTTCTGTATATTATTTGCAGAATAACAAGGCTGTGTTCTCACCTGAAGCCTTTTCTAGCATCTTCACTGTAACAAGTTCCTCCATTTACACATGGATTTCCCTCACAGGCGTTAACAAGGACCTCACAGTTTTTCCCCTACAAAAACACCAACGTATAGTGGAAAGATTTGAGACGATACATAGTTCTATATTTAAATAAAATTAGAGTAAAACAACAAAATTTGACAGTGAATTATTGAATTTTTTTATTACTTGTTTTAAAATAACATTACGAGTTCAAGACAAGTCAAAGTCTACCAACAGCAGGCGAGAATTTTTACCGTAGACGAGAATTTCGACTTGTCCTCAGTTTGAAAAACAAATCAAAATTATGTGTGCAGTAATGCATTTACAATGGTCAGTGGGGCAAGGCATTTTGGAGGGTTTAAACCAAAATGTTAGTGATGGGTTCAAGTCCACCTTAGTCGAATCCGAGTCAAGTCCGAGTCTTTAAATAATTGAGTCAGAGTCGAGTCCGAGTCCAAAAGGGGCCGAGTCGGACTCAAGACCGAGTCCATAACAGGCTGAGTCAGAGTCGAGTCCGAATGAATCTGTTCATGAATCTGAATTAAATTTGTAACCGTAAACTCAACATCAATATTTTAAGCTTATTTTAAACTTCACAACTAAGAAAAACAGTTTGACAATATAAATGTAACAAACACACCTCTATATTTTATGATTAGTATCCTGCTGAACAAACTTCAAAGTGGTTTCAGAATGAAAGCATATGCTTTAGGTGTATGAAGACAAACTGTCCTTCAACACAATTCTTCTGTTGACATTTCAATTATATGTTGCTTTTTCCCCTCCACTCAAACATAGACTAAAGAAAGCTGCGTTAGTCATTACAACCAAGATTATTTTGTTTCAAATTTAGTTTTTATTTCTACTTCATTTTAAATTTGTCAATTCAATTTAATTTAGTTTTATTTTAAATCATCCCTATCTAAAGAAACAGTAGTCTATACTGAGATTTCTTCTGAATCTGTTTTCTCCATCTGCTGACTGATTTGGGAAAATACAGTAAATAGAAATGAGTCAACACAGTAGTAATTAGCACTCGCTGAGAAGTTACATCTCACCATTTGACTGCAAATGCTACATCCAAAAACACTGGAAAAGCCCACTGATAATATTAGGGCCATGTCGTCATGAACATTATTTCTAGTTAATTTGCAGGAAACCGCACAATGCAGGGCAATTCTGCATGCTGCTCGTGTACCTAAATCCCTGATGCGTCCATGTGCTTCTCGCAGCTGCTGCCACAGAAGATAAAAAAGAATAATAATTGATATTTGCATGAGCGGCAGCCGCGTTGGTCTGCAATCAGTCTGAAATCTTTAAATACCAACCAAAGAAAATTTCATAGAACTCTTCTTTAACCACAAAAACATGAAGAATAATCATTTTGAGTCATAAAATTAACAGAATTGTCCTTCAAAAGATGTAAGCTAAAAAAAAGTTGTGCATAAGTTACCCAGTGGTTTACAATAAAAATAAAATAAAATAAACATTTAAAAGAAAAAACGTCATAACCAACTAAATTCATCTCGTAAACACAAACTCTGTCATCGAATAATAAATTTATTTTATAGTCTATAATTAAATTATAAACAAAATATTTCACTGCCCAAAATATCCTAATATTTTATTGTGCATGGTTGAATGTTGTGAATGTTGGACAAATGCTGTAAAAGAATGTATTTTAAGCAGCTTGTCAATGCTTTGAAAAAAGTCAGTCAACAATAAATAGGTGCTGTTTATCTGTTTAGAGTTGCTGTCTGCTTTATTAATAATGCTTTTCTCCCCAACTATTTAAAAAGTTACACAGTTAATTCATCAAGCTATTATGGACCAGTTCAAGCTGACAACACTGCATGGACCACAAGAGACTACAGAAGCATACATGTGTAGATATATTATGCCTAAAAAGACTTAATATTTCGATATGCTGTTTTTACTAAACTGCGAGAGACAAGATGTGGGTGACTCAATAAGTTTTTAACGACGATGAAACAGCAGTGCGAGCACCGTCTTGGCTGCACAAACGCCATACGCAATTTTACCAGTTGTCAGGTCCCGTATCGTGTGAAACTGTCTTGTTTAGTTTCTATTACACTGGATACATACCCGCCTTTATGTTTTCGTCGTGCCAGCCACCTCGGTAGTCGATGTTATACAGTAGTCTCTATAGTAACATTCAAGCGTATTGGTTGACTAGAGTGTGCCTGTGCACGTGCGTATGTGTGTGTGCGTGTTTGCTTAAACACAGTGAAACAACTCTGGCTACGTTTCTGTTTTTTTATTGATTTTTTTGATTGATTTTTATTGATTTTTTTCATTGCATCACAAGTGTCATGGACTCAGCTGGACTCCAGAGTCCCAAAGGCTCGAGTCTGAGTCCAAACTCGAGTACCCCAACTCTACGAAATGTATAGCTTGTATTTTTGTTAAAACCTATAAATGCATTAGGGGTGGGAATCCTTAGGACTTCGAGTGTTTTGCTGTCCGACCGGGGTTGGGAAGGGAGGGGGTGGCTATAACCCTCTTGAGCATTTCGTCGCTTAAAAACGAGTCAATAGGCATATTCATTTCAGCCAAAATAAGAAACGTTCCAGCTATTACAGGATAGTTGGAGTTCATGATGCAGAATGTTGGTTGTTTGTTTCCTGTAAGATGTTGTAAAGCTTATTTCTTATTCTGTATCATGCTAGAATTCCCAGGTTTACTGGCTTTACATGATCATAAAAGGAGCCGACAAATTATAGATAATTTTGTACAGACAAGGTTAGTTTAATAATTTCGTTTTATTACACCAGTCTAATGTAAACCCATATAACATTTACATTTTGTAGCAATAATTTTAAAACTTTTTTTTAACTTTTATTTCAGTGAAATGCCTTGCCCCATAGACTTCCTATGACTTCCAGTAAAACCATTACTGTAAACATTATGTTTTTTTGGTTAATTAGTTGTCATGTGTATTCTGTTGATTCATGTCTTTTATTTTGAAATGTTTAGTTCTTGTTTTGAGTGAATGGGTATGTGCATAGTCAAGTCAGGTCATAGTCAAGTTCATGTTTATGTTTTATGTTTAACGTTTCTAGTTAGGGTTTTTTGGTTCACATTTGTAAATAAACTGCACTTGGGTTCTTCATCTTCACGTCTTCATCATTGCCATCATTGTCAGCAGTTCCAGCATACGTTACAGAATACTAGACCCACCCATGAACCCAGCAGTTTTACTTCTGCGCCTACGTCAGGGCAATCGTCCCCTGGAGGACTATGTCAAGGACTTCTGCAGTCTAGCCTGCCAGGTGGACTTTAATGAGGTTGCCCTCAAAGACTGTTTCAGATTTGGACTGAATGAGTCCATTTCTTTTTTGATGCCTGGCGGTCGCAGTTCCCTCAGCCTGGCTCAATATATCGACCTCGTCCTACGGATCATTGGTTCCACGTTCACTGTGGGGGAGTCGGATGCCGAGCCAGAGTTCCACGTCATGGCCCCCGCCGAGCCAGAGTTCCATGACATGGCCGCCGCCGAGCCAGAGTTCCACGTCATGGCCACCGCCGAGCCAGAGTTCCACGTCATGGCCGCCGCCGAGCCAGAGTTCCACGTCACAGCAACGCCTCAGCCTGCTCCATGCCACGTCACAGCAACGCCTCAGCCTGCTCCATGCCACGTCACAGCAACGCCTCAGCCTGCTCCATGCCACGTCACAGCAATGCCTCAGCCTGCTCCATGCCATGTCACAGGCACACCTGAGCAGTGGGACCTGGAGATGGTTCCCACCCTTATACCCACCCTTAGTTCTCCTGAGCAGGCAAGGGGAACTTTCGGCCCTCCGATCCTGCCTGGACCCTCTGAGCCCTGGACTTTGCCTTGGCCTGTCGGTCCCTCGACATTGCCTCAGCTCGGCGTTCCCACGGCTCCACTACGGTCCTTCAGCCTGTCGGCTGTGCCGGGGTCCCTCGTCCCTCCGGCTCCTCATTGGTCTGTCGGTCACCTGGCTCCGCTTTGGCTCTCCGATCCTCTGGCTGTGCCTCGTCCCTCCGATCTGTCAGCTTCACTGGGGACCTCCTTCCCTACGGCTCCACCTTGGTCCTCAGTCCCACCGGCTCCACCTCAGTCTTCTGATCCCTCAGCTCCGCCTTGCTCCTCCGAGCCTCCAGCACCGCCTTGGTCCTCCCTGCCATCGGCTCCACCCTGGCCCTTCGAGTCTTCGGCTACTCTCCGGGCACCATGTTCCATGGCTCCGCCCCTCGAGCCTCTCACGGCTCCACCTTCCATGGCTCTGCCCCTCGAGCCTCTTATGGCTTCACCCCCCACGGACTTGTCAGGTGTGCCCTGGTCCCATGCCCCTCGCCCTTTCTCGCCACGCCACGCCCCACGCCTCAAGACACCCCCCCCCCCTTCAGAACTTTGAATTTATGTCATGTTTTATGTGTTTTGTTTATGTGCTGGGGTGTCTGGAGCCACCCCTTAGTGGGGGGGATATGTCATGTGTATTCTGTTGATTCATGTCTTTTATTTTGAAATGTTTAGTTCTTGTTTTGAGTGAATGGGTATGTGCATAGTCAAGTCAGGTTATAGTCAAGTTCATGTTTATGTTTTATGTTTAACGTTTCTAGTTAGGGTTTTTTGGTTCACGTTTGTAAATAAACTGCACTTGGGTTCTTCACCTTCACGTCTTCGTCATTGCCATCATTGTCAGCAGTTCCAGCATACGTTACATTAGTACAAAATGAGGCATGAGTTTGAATGGACACAACTATCTGTTATGTCGACCCCTAAACGATTCCGTAAATATGTCTGTTAATATCAGGAATATGTCAGTAACACATAACCAGAAGTTCATCCGCCTAGAAAAGTCAAACAACTTTAAAAGGACCATTAAGACAACTTTATGGCTAAAATTATATTTTTTATTGAATAATTCATGTGAGTGCTTTAACAAAAATACAAGTTTAAATTTTCTTTTTTTAACCCTTCAGTATCCTTGACCAATACTATTCCATTATGAGTGCATTACTGTAAACACGATTTTAGTTAGTTTTTTACAAACTGAGGAACCAGCCAAAATGATTTCAACGACTTGAACCCAGAACATTGCTTTAGTAAAAAGTATCATAAGTGTTTAAATAGGACCTTGTAATCCTGTGGGCAGATGCACTTGTACAGATGTATGGGGTCATTGTGGCATCTGCCCTCATTCTGGCAGGGGTTTGAAGAACATGGGCTGCACTTCCCAGATACAGCTGGATCCACAGGACCTGAAGGAGATCATACTTGGCAAGTAAATAACCTTCAAACAGTTTGCACACAGAAAATGCCCTATATTTCTTCTTTAATCTACTTTTTCACCTACCTGTGCATTGAAAGTTATTGCCAGGTGTTGTGAGCAGTAGTTTGCCCTCCATGCCCTGTGGCCCTGCACAACGGGCAATACCGGGTTCCTTATAACCACTTTTCACCCAGTCAGAGAGCCAACGCAGGCGACAGTCACAGTACAGTGGGTTTGCACCAATGGCCCTTGATAATAATACAAAAACATTGTGGAAAAATGAATAGGCTACTACAGCTCAGCTATGTTATACATGTTCATGTATGTAGTAAGACAGAGAGTACAGTGACCAGTGTAAGATTGTGTTTTTATACACATGTGTGAATTTATCTATGTGTACAGAAAGAGAACAGGTGTGACTCACAGGTGTGATAAAGATGCAGCATCTCTGAAGATTTCTTGGTGTAATTCAGAAATATTGTTGCCATGGAGAGATCTGCATAAATGGACAACAGTGAGGTGAAAACATGTGGGTTGAGTTGAGGTTAAAAGATTAAATGTATATGTTTGTTAAATACAGCACATTACATTTTTTTTTTTAAATCATAAAAACACACATTTGTGTAATAAATGTTAAAGTAGAAGTGTTTTAAGATATGTACGATAAACTATTTTTAATAATGTTAAAATTAGATGGTGGAGATATGGTTTAAACCTAACAGAAATGGAGAAATGGAGTATTATTAACTCACAGCAGTCGAAGAGAGGACAGTCCTCCAAACACACGAGGAGGGATACAGCGCAGAGCGTTATAACTGAGGATGCTGTAATGAAACAGACAGACATCTCAAACACAGACATCATCAACAGAAAACAGTAGTTATTGACATGTTTTTGTGTGCATGTGTATGTGTGTGTGTGTGTGTGTGTGTGTGTGTGTGTGTGTGTGTGTGTGTTTGACTTACAGTGTTGTGAGCTGACTCATGTTGACAAAAGACGAGTTGGACAAGGAGCTGATTTTGTTGTTGCTTAAGTCCCTGAAATGTTTAAAATGCATGAAAACATTTTAACTTATGCATGTATCAGGTTCGAGCAAAATTTAGAATTGGCCATGCCCTACAGGAAATTAAACTGAATTTCAATTGGAATGATAGGAAGCTGAATTCCCTAATTTTTAATTCAAAGAAATTTAATACAGTCATTTAATTTTATAGGCAAATTATTCCTTGATTGGTAGAATTATTATTCTTTTTATTTATTTTTTTACTTATTAGACATAATTTCTCTACATTTCTCTAATATTAATATTATTTTATCTAATATTTCTCTAATATCTGGCCAATTAAAATTAACGCAGAAATCAAAATATATTTTATTATTGCCATACAGCACCAAAAATGGTCTGCCACATTGCTTTTAAATAACTTCATAAAATAAATAGATCAAAACTTGAATCTATTGATTGTGTAATATATTGAGTAAATTGTAACTTGAACCACAGTCCATTATATAAAAATGCATTGACTCTAGGTGGCCTTTCAAAAGTTTATTGTTTTAATTATGTTTATTATATCATTCATTTTAAGTAAATGAAATTAACTCAAAATGTTAAGGTGCCATGATTTAAAATCTGCCGTCATTGTAACAGTAATCTTTTGTCTCACAATTGTCAATTGTCTATATAGATTAAGTTTAAGAAGATTTCTTAAATTCTGTCAACTTAAAAGAGTCCTATGACAATTGCATCTTTTCAAAATCAAATCAAACTGCATCATACTAAATGTATTATCAAGTGATAGTTCACCCAAAAATGAAAATTCTCCCATCATTTACTCACCCTCATGCCATCCCAGATGTGTATGACTTTCATTCTTCACCAGAACACAAATGAAGATTTTTAGAAGAATATTTCAACTGTAGGTCCATACAATGCAAGTGAATGGTGACCAGACCTTTGTAACTCCAAAAATCACATAAAGGAAATGTTGCAGTAATCCATAAGACTCCAGTGTTTAAATCCATATCTTCAGAAGTGATATGATAGGTGTGACTGAGAAAGAGATCGTCTCGGTTACTGTCGTAACCTCCGTTCCCTAATGGAGGGAACGAGACGTTGTGTCAATGTAGTGACACTAGGGATCGCTCTTGAGAGCCCCGAACACCTCAGATCTTTAAGAAAAGGCCAATGAGAATTGGCGAGTGGAATTTGCATGCCGCTCCCCCGGACATACAGGTATAAAAGGAGCTGGCTCGCAACCACTCATTCAGGTTTTGTGCTGAGGAGCCGAGACAGGGTCCCGGCCATTTCAGCGGGTAGTGCAGCGTTGTGGCAGGGGGGACACAACGTCTCGTTTCCTCCATCAGGGAACGGAGGTAACGATACTAACCTAGACATTCCCCTTCTGTCACTCACTCAATGTTGTGTCGATGTAGTGATACTAGGGGTCCCTATATGAAACGCCACAACTAGCTGAACTGTGTTACGTGGACTGCCGGTGCCGGTGCAAGCAAGCTGCTGCGTGCATAGTAGCAGGTGCACCGGTCTGCACGTAGCCTTCCCCAATGCCCAAAAAAACGTTGTATAGTTCCCCACATCCCAAGGGGGGGGAAGAGATGTATCTAGTATGGAAGCAGGCCGCGCCAGCCACGGCCTTTTCTCTCTATGTTTTCTCTCCACAGAGTATTCAGTTATTCGGCTGGGGACATTTTAACGCTCAATATATGCGCCGGGGAAGGTGTTATTTTCCTATCCTATTCTGTCAGGGGGAAAAGACCCCGCGGAGACCACATCCTGCCCACACATGGAAGAGGCACAGTGGTAGGACCTGCCTGAAAGGGGAGGAGCTCTACAAACACGACAACCGGGACAGAGAGGGCTCTGTCGAAGAGAGACGCAGGTCTATCGACAGGGAGACCGTACTGCGGAAAATACATCACAGGGGGTTACCAGAGTAACCGGCACCTGTGAAGCACCAAGGGCAAGGTTGTGGGAACCTTGGGCACATAGCCCGGCCAGGGTCTCAGGATTATGTGAGAGTCACCCGGACCAAACTCCAGGCAGGTATCGCTCACAGAGAATGCTTGCAGGTCCCCGACCCTCTTGATAGAGGTGAGCGCAATCTGGAGGGCCTTCTTCAAGGAGAGGGCTTTCAACTCAACTGACTCTAGCGGCTCCAAAGGGGCTCCTCGAAGGCCCAGGAGGACTATGGAGAGACCCCATGAGGGGAACAGGCATGGCCAAGGAGAATTCAGCCTCCAGGCACCTCTCAGGAACCTGATGATCAGGTCGTACTTCCCTAAGGACTTACTGTCCACTGTATTGTGGTGTGCCGCTATGGCAGCCACATACACCTTCAAGGTGGATGGGGACAGCCATTCCTCCAGCCTCTCCTGCAGGAAGGAAAGCACTGACCCGACTGCGCATATCTGAGGGTCTTCAGCTCGGAAAGAACACCAATTTGCGAACCAACGCCACTTCAGTGTATAAAGCTGCCTCATGGAGGGAGTTCTGGCCTGAGTGATCGTGTCTACCACTGCTGGTGGTAGGCCACTTAGGTCTTCCGCATCCCGTCCAAGGGCCAGATGTGGAGGTTCCAGATTTCTGGGTGCTGGTGCCAGATGGTGCCCTGTCCCTGAGAAAGAAGGTCCTTCCTCAGGGGAATTTGCCAGGGAGGGGCTGTCACGAGGAACATGAGGTCTGAGAACCAAGTCTGGGTGGGCCAATACGGGGCCATGAGGATGACCTGCTCCTCGTCCTCCCTGACCTTGCGCAGGGTCTGTGCAAGAAGGCTCACTGGGGGGAACGCATACTTGCACAGCCCCCAGGGCCAGCTGTGTGCCAGCGCATCTGGGCCGAGGGGGGCCCCCATCAGCTTCCTGCGGGGGGCTCTACGCTGGGGCTGAGAACTGGGCTCGGGCTGAGGTGGAGCCGCTTGGGCTTTCGCCACCGCAGGGGGACGCCCTCGGCGAGCAGACGGGATATGGGATCTTGAGCCGCGCCGGGGCAAGATGTGTTGTATAGCCTCCGTCTGCTTCCCCACCGCTGAGAACTGCTGGGCGAAGTCCTCGACGGTGTCGCCAAATAGGCCGATCTGGGAGATGGGGGAGTTGGGAAAGCAAACCTTGTCTGCGTCCCTCATCTTGACCAGTTTCAGTCACAGGTGGCGTTCCTGGACCACGAGTGTGGACATCGTCTGCCCGAGTGCTCGCGCCGTGACCTTCGTCGGCCGGAGGGTGAGGTCGGTCACCGAGCACAGCTCCTGCATCACATCGGGATCAGGACTACCCACGTGCAGTTCCTTTAGTGCCTTGGCCCGGCGTACTTGCAGGAGGGCCATAGCATGCAGGGCAGAGTCGGCCTGACAAGCAGCGCTGTAGGCTTTGGTCGTCTGAGATGACGTCGTCCTACAGGCCTTGGAAGGGAGTGCCGGGCGATCCCGCCAGGTGGCTGTGCTTTGCGGGCACAGGTGCACAGCAACTGCCTTATCCACCTGAGGGACCTCCGTATACCCGTGGGCCACCCCGCCATCGAGAGTAGTGTGAGTGGACGAGTTGGGAGGTCGGTTTCGGGCAGAAAAAGGTGCCCTCCACGACCTCGTCAGCTCGTCATGCACTTCCGGGAAGAAAGGGATCTTGGGGGAGGGGGGTGGCTGTGAGCAGCACCCCGAATCCAGGAACTAATCATCTAGCCGCGAGGGCTCAGGGGAGGGTGGAAGGTCCACTCCAACCCGACACACGCGGCGGCCCAGGCAAGCATGGTGGTCATCTCGTCGTCAGCCTCAGACTGGGCGGGCCGACCCGAAGGTGGCAGCCCAGTCAAGTCCTCGGCGTCTGATATCAGCGGTACGCTCTCCGATACAGCGATCAAGCACTCATCCCGCACCGGAGCTCCGAAAGGGACACTAAGCTGGCCCTGGTGCGAGCTGGTCTGCTCTCGGAACTTGCCGGGGACAAACGAGTGTGCTGGGGAATGGGAGGTCTGCGGGGATTTACCCGGCAGAGCCGCACCCACTGAAGCTCCCAAATCGCCTCCAACGCCAGCCGGGCCGGCCTTGTACCCGGAGGTAAAAGGTGAGGCGCGGGGGGTGGCTAGAGTGGCTTTCCCCCGGAAGAAGGAAAGCCGCGACCGCAACGTTGCCATGGTCATATTCTCGCAATGAGAACATGAACAATCCACGAACGCTGCCTCAGTGTGATCGCTCCCCAGACACGTGAGGCAGCGCCCGTGGCCGTCTGAAGCGGAGAGATAGCGACCACATCCAGGAATCACACAAAGATGGAAAGGCATCTTTATAAAGATGCGTCTTTAAAAAGACGTTCAACGTCAATGTGTGTGCTCTAATAGAGAAAATATTCTCTTTAGCAGGAATATACACCCTTTTAGAGCTGTCGAAGCGCCTAGGGGCAAAATCTGCACTCATTGTATAGAAGGAGAAAAAGTCGCTGGAAATGCGCCATATTTCCAACAGCATAAGCTTCTTAAGAGGTGAATGGAACAGCAGTAGTATTCAGCTCGCTGATAGTACGACGTTCGGCTCCGAAGAAAAAATCTGAATGAGTGGTTGCGAGCCAGCTCCTTTTTTACCTGTGTGTCCGAGGGAGTGGCATGCAAATTCCACTTGCCAATTCTCATTGGCCTTTTCTCAAAGATCTGAGGTGTTCGGGGCTCTCAAGTGCGACCCCTAGTGTCACTACATCGACACAACATCGAGTGAGTGACAGTAGGGGAACAATATTTAAGTCCTTTTTAAAACTAAATCTCCACTTTAACTTTCACTTTTACATCTGAAAGTCACATGTGGTGCCTTTTTAGTTTCACTTTCACATCTGAAAATGAAAGTGGAGATTTACTTTTATGTTTCCTTTATGTGATTTTGGAGCTTTAAAGGTCTGATCACTATTCACTTGCATTTTAAGGACCTAATGAGCTAAGATACTTTTCTATTTTTCTTCAGATGTATTCTGGTGAAGAATGAAAGTCATACACATCTGGGATGGCATGAGTGTGAGTAAATGATGAGAGCATTTTCATTTCTGGGTGAACTATCCCTTTAAAAACTAAACTTAACAACAGTAATATGAATTTCTTTTAACTTTATTCTATTTTAATTCTTCTTTCCTAAATTCAAATTTGAATTGCGATTCTACATCCTGTTTACTACTTCAATTCAAGTTTAATTCATTTGGCAATTCAGAATGGTGCCTTGACAGGTAATCACATCACATTCAATGTGAAACAATCTATATAATTAAAATGAGTAGTAGTAGTATTGTTCTGATGTTGTAGTTGTTGTCATATATTATACATGGGTTTTGGCTATATTCTGTAGACTTAAGTCCAAATATTGCATTGCATTATATATACTGTATAATATTTGGAAAATCATGCAGTGGTTTCTGTAGATGGTACTTCTTAAGAAATGTATAATATATATAAACATTAAGCATTAAAATAAAATGAAATCAACCAACTCCTTTTTGTGAAATATTTTACTTGAAAAGTATGCTTGTGCTATGTTTATTTAAAATAAATGTCACTTGCTTTGATATTTTGTTATCTAATGCAATGAAATTCATATATTTTGAAATGTGTCCTAAGTGTCCCCATATATTTTAAGGCCAATGTATGTGATAGGACACCTTTGCATTATGTTGAATATAGAGGCTCTTGAATGTACATATTGCATATTAGACAGACTGCCTCCAATGGCTAAATATGGAACTGCAGGAGGAAGGCTGAAGTGATTAGCGTTCAAGATTTAAATCATAATACACTCACACGAGCTGCAGGTGTTTAAAAGTCGAGAGCTCTTTGGGCACGGCAACAAACTGATTCCCATCCAGGTATCTAAGGAGACAGGAAGAGCATTGAGTTCATGAGAGACTGAAATACACCCAGACGGGAATTCCGAAGCATTTGCATAAACTCCAGCCTACCGCCCACCCTCCGAATATGACTCACAGTTCAGTGACATTGTGTGGGATGCCTTGGGGTAAGCCAAACAAGTGTTTGTTACTGCAACGCACCACGGTATCCAGACAAGTGCACTCCTCCGGACACTCTGGCTTGGGTGCACAGCTTGTGTCATCTTCCAAGATAACTGAAAGTAAAGAGGAACAAAGAGAAAGACTCAGATAGAAGTCGAAGCTCTGCTGCTACTGAATCTATAGTGCCACACCAAACATATATATATATATATATATATATATATATATATATATATATATATATATATATATAAAAGGCTACGTACCGCAAAATAATGCAAAGAAAACATCTTTCTGTTACCCTTTTTCACTGCTACACTCAAAAATAAACATGCAACCAGTGTTGTCCATTTCTGGCCTAACTTTTATGTTTTGTTACTTTCATGCCTTACTCAATTTTTTATTTTAATAAAAATAAAAATAAAAAAACACTAAAACATTAAACTATGAATTTACTATGAATTTAAAAAAGCATGCAGGTTCCAGTAATGTTTGCATTGGCATGTTTTTTTACCTTTGTCACAGAGGAAGTCTGGCTTTGCCACATCCTGCAGTGGAATCTCTCTAAGGAAGGCAGGATTCTGACAGCGAGGATTCCCTGTTACAATCTGCCGAGAACGAAGCCATTCTCCCAACCAAGACAGACGACAATCGCAATTAAAGGGGTTTGCCAGCAAGTTTCTGAAAAAGATTAAATTGGTGAAAAGAGGGAGCATAAAGAGAAAAAAATAACAGCTCAAATCAGTCTTCTTATCTTTAACTAAAACTGAAACAATAACCATTTTAATTAACTGAAATAAAAACTAAATTAGAAAAACTGAAACTAAACTAAAATCCATTGCCATTGCTACAAAACAAGCTAAAATGAAATAAAAATGACCACAAATACATTTTAAAGTTCCCACTTTATAATAGGTGTCTACTACTATGTACGTACTTACATTAAAAATATTAATTATTTGGGGGCCTGGGTAGCTTAGCAGGTAAAGACGCTGACTACCACCCCTGGAGTCACGAGTTCGAATCCAGGGCATGCTGAGTGACTCCAGCTAGGTCTCCTAAGCAACCAAATTGGCCCGGTTGCTAGGGAGGGTAGAGTCACATGAGGTAAACTCCTCGTGGTCACGATTAGTGGTTCTCACTCTCAATGGGGTGCATGGTAAGTTGTGCGTGGATCGCGGAGAGTAGCATGAGCCTCCACATGCTGTGAGTCTCCGCGGTGTCACGCACGATGAGCCACATGATAAGATAAGCAGATTGACTGTCTCAGAAGCGGAGGCAACTGAGACTTGTCCTCCACCACCCGGATTGAGGTGAGTAACCGTGCCACCATGAGGACCTACTTAGTAGTGGGAACTGAGCATTCCAATTTGGGAGAAAAGGGGGATAAAAAAAATAAAAATAAAAAATATTAAGAGAGACTGTAATATATGAATGAATCAAGACACAGACTTCTGTTTGTGGGATTTACACCAGGACCGACACATCTCACCTGCACCTTTAATCACGTCATTTAACAACTGGTTGTTCATTTCGGTTCCGTACCCACTGTGTGGAATTTATGAAAATGCGTTTGTTGTTGTTGTTGTTTTTTTGATCCCCTTTTTCTCCCCAATTTGGAATGCCCAGTTCCCACTACTTAGTAGGTCCTCATGGTGGCACATTTACTCACCTCAATCCAGGTGGTGGACAAGTCTCAGTTGCCTCCGTTCTGAGACAGTCAATCCGCGCTTCTTATCACGTGGCTCGTTGTGCATGACACTGCAGAGACTCACAGCATGTGAGGCTCATGCTACTCTCTGCGATCCACGCACAACTTACCATGCGCCCCATTGAGAGCGAGAACCACTAATCGCGACCACGAGGAGTTTACCCCATGTGACTCTACTCTCCCTAGCAACCGGGCCAATTTGGTTGCTTAGGAGACCTGGCTGGAGTCACTCAGCACGCCCTGGATTCGAACTCGTGACTCCAGGGGTGGTAGTCAGCGTCAGTACTCGCTGAGCTACCCAGGCCCTTTGCTGTAAGTGATTTTAGCTTTCTGAAGCTGTTGAATTAGCCATGCCCTCTCATTCCAAAACCCCGCCCTCCAAAGATAAACTTGAGACCAAAACCGAGCAAAAGAGCAGCATTGTTTGTTTCTGTGACTGTCAATAGCACCCTCAGCTGACAAACATTATGAATCATAGCCTCAATGATCCGCTTCAAATGCAACACTATGAGAACGAGCAAAATGATTGACAGGTGAATTTAGCTGCACTATGTTCATGGCAAAAGACACTTAATATGAAGTGGAACCAATTTTAGTTTTAGTTTTTGATTCACGATAGATTCTAAAATGCAAAACCTTTACAACCCACATTCATCAAATATGAAAAATACAACTAGACAGGGATAATACTACATAGCTTTAAGAAATGTAATAGTGTTAAGCAAATTAAAATGATTTCAGTTTGGCAGCCCTAAAATACTAAAAGTAAAATTAAAAATTAAATACTTAACAACTAAATCTTAACAGAAACTAAACACTGTGAAAAGAAAAAAGAAAAACAAAATGTCAAGTGAAAACTAATGGAAAAAAAAGTAACTAAATTGAAAAGACAAATAAGAAAAACAATTTTTAAATAAAAACTATATTAAAAATCCAAAAACTATTTTAATGTCTCAATTGCATTCACACATTTCTATTATTAAAGATCAAGATGCTTTTACAGTGTGGAGAGGTTTGGCAGCGTGTCAAATGCTCCAGGCATGAACGTGGTGAGCTGATTGTCATAGAGTGAGAGCAGACGCACGTTCTGAAGGCCAGAGAAGCTGCTGTTATGGATGCAGCGGATGCGATTATTTCTGAGCATCCTAACAAAGACACAAATAAAGAGATTCAGAGTACAGCTTCAGGGTGGTTATATGACACAATGAAAAGACATCCAGAACGGCTCAGCTACACTGAATGCTGTTATTGTTCTTGAGTAATGAGACATTTGCACAGTCCTTTAGTGATTTCTGGAGATGATACTTAATTATAAATATGTTAACATCATGGACTACTTTGAGAATTTTAAAACACAAATTAGTTCAATTAAATTGGGGGGACAATCAATCAATCAATTTTTTAATTATAATTTTTAATCATTATAAAATAATAATTAAATGTGACATAAATAATAAAATTATTTCTTAATACAAATATTTCAATACAGAAATAAATATTATTTAATTATTTATTTTATTATAAATATTTAATTATTAATATAAATAAATTATTTAATAATACAAAGTAATTACATATGTACTAATAATAATAACTAACATTATTAATAATATATTAAATAATAAATTATGTGTTATAAATTATTTATAATAATTTAATAATAAATAATAATTATTTTTTATTTATTAATTGATGATATATTATTTATTTTATTAAATCATTTAATAACTTAAACAATACATTTAATTTAATATAATATATAATAATATTATTATTAACAATAATAATCTAAAAATTATTCATAATTAAAAAGAATAATTTATATTAAATACAAAATGGAATTCTTGCCACTAGTAAGCAGGCATTGAAACAACAACAATGAAAACACTAGCTTTCAACATTAGAAAACATACAGTATGTTTAAGCTTTAGTTAAAGGAATATTTACCCAAAAAAGACAAATCTGTCATAATTTACCCTCATGCCGTTATAAACCAGTATGATTCTCTTTCTTATTCAAAACACAAAAGGAGAAATTTGAATGATAATTGTGGTCTGTCTTTTCCATACAATGGCAGCAGATAGAGACCCTCTTTAAAGCTTAAAAAATGACCTGAAATTATTTAAAAAGTAGTTAACAATAGAATTTGGTGGAAAGTCCTGAAAGTCCTGAAAGTCCTTTTTCAGTTAGAATCTTGATGTCTGTTGTAAGTTCATAAGCACTAAAATATAAGTTTGTTCACAGTAGCTCGCACCTTCACGTGATAACTTGCATTGTTTAACACTAAAAACAACTCAAGTACTCGTTGTATGCATGAATGCTCGAAGAAAGAAAGTCATACAGGTTTGGAACGCATGAGAGTAAATTATGAGAGATTTTCCATTTTTGGGTGAACTACTGTATTACCACATTACAACTAGTAAACTGTGCTTCTGCAATTGTGATAATGATAATGAAAATGGCACTTGCAGCATGCGTAATCCGTCCATTCCCCGGAACATTCCTCCACGCACAGACACCAGGTGGTTGGCCGTTAGGTGAAGTTCAACCACAGATGATGCGCCATCAAAAGCTCCATCCTCAATCTCAGAAATTTTATTGTTGCTAAGGTTTCTGAGGCACACACATCAAGAAAACGAATTTATTACGCATTGTTATACAATGCTAAGCAATATGGATTATTTTAATGTGGTTTCATCGTATTGTGCAGAACATATGTGTGATTCTCACATCTTCTTGAGATAAGTGAGGGGCCTAAAGAGTCCTGTTGCTTCCAGGATGGACAGGTCATTGTTATTCAGACGACTGAAAGAAAATGTGAAAAGAAAAATTGACTGATCACGAACACATATGTGTTCCAAAGCCAATTGAGCTGCCTTGCTGCCAATAGAGCGCAACAGTACTCGCCCACATTTCAGCCATCCTGTTCCGGAACTCTTTGTCCCCTTCTTTTTTACCATAGAGATTTCATAAAATCCTTCATTAAGAGATCTAAGCCAACATCCAAACTAACCAGCTCAGAAGTGAATCACAACATTACAAACTTTGATTTCAAGCAAAAAAGTATTTGAAAATCAGGCAAAAAGATAATTATACAAGACTGTGTACTTAACGACTTTCATGAGGGAATGAATTACAATCCCATGAAGCATTGCGAATGACGTAATCAAATTAAAAATAATGCAAATATATAAAACAACTGATTTAAAGTTGTTGATTATAAGTATATAAACAATATATTTAAAGTTCTGAGTTCAAAATATTCAAATAAGTACAAATATATAAGTAGTTTGAGAGTGCTGGGAGCGCTTTTAGTGCGCTTTGTTTTCCACCACTCTCTGATTTGTGGATTTTCCCCAACAGAATCCTGGGTAGTGTATTTCTCCACCAAAAATGTATATATTAAACAAAATGTAAAAAGTTGAAATATCAAGGACTGATGGCTTCAACCGAAGCATATTATCATTAATTAACAACCTCAGAGCTCACAGTAGGTCTGTCTTTAAAAATGTATAAGTTATCATGGGATTTTTACTTCCTTTTTAGGCTATTTAAGGCAATATCTTATCTTCAATGTAAGTGACCAATTTTCAACGCTCTAAATAGGCAGCAAATGTAGCATACAAATAGCGCTGCTCATGTGAAGCATACAGGAGAATCGACTCATTTTGATTTGATTTCAGTATTCTGGTGTTAGCATGTTGCTAAGCTAACTATGTTACCTAACTCACTAACAAAGCTAACTTCGTCAAAGTTTTTTGAATTGAATGAAGTATATTTAAAATAGACATTCTTCTCGTTCCGTCCGCCATCTTGGATATATGTTTTCCACTGGGCTCACTAGTTTTTTAAACAAAGCCGTAGTGTTGTTGTACGCTTACAGTTCAGTTGTAGAAAGTGGAAGGTGCTCTGGGAATTTGGTAAGGCGTAAATTTGAGCAGTCCACCACAGTAGCTTCGCAGCGACATTTCGGTGGACAAACAGGCTTGCTGTTACAGTCCTTGTTCAAACGCGTGTCTTCTGCGCCTGAGACAAAAGATTTCAGAAGATTTCAGAGGACAACAAGGAATCATAGGAAAGTATAAATGGGACAAGATTTGATTTGGCTTCACCCATACTACTTCCAGTCATCTACAAATAAGGTTCGAGAGAGGGATATATTTAAAGCACAACACTTGACAGAAACAACTCACCTGGGATGTGGTACTGTTCCTTGGCTGCTATGGCAACAGATGCAAGAAAAGAAACAAGAAAATACATCTGTTGTATATATGGGTGCGAGCAAAATCAAGTTTGAAACAAAATGTCTCTAATATGTGGTTTACACAGAGAACTGTGCCCTGTACATGGACATCTGCCGGACAACAGCTGAAAGACTGCAAATTAGCAACAAAAACTCATCTCTGAGCACCTCATCTTGAGATCCTTTGTATTTGTTAGTTAATCTGAATGATCAATGTTTCTTATATACTTTAGTAAACACGTTTGGATCATTATACTTAGAAGCCGTGTTGTACCTGAACAGCGGAACTTCTTGCTCTTGATTTGACTGATGCGTTTGTTGGCGAGTCGTCGTGGACTGGAGCAGCGAGCGCCGCTGGTCTCAATCGGGTTAGAACGCAAAAAGTCCGCCAGCCACTTTAGACCACAGTCACAGATGAAGGGGTTCTGAGCTAAATGTCTGAAAGAAATCAATGAAATCACATCTTGATTAGTAATTGGGTGGTTTTTTTTTTAAATTTTTTTTAATTTTTTTTAACTATGGCTACTTTTATGTCCTTAGGGTTGATTTTTATTCAAACTGACAGATTTTAATTCTAGGAAACTTTTTATCATGCCTTAATCATTTATCTTTTCAGCTTGCTATTTTTATTTAAACTTTAATGTGATGGATAAAATCCATCATAAAATATGAATTTTAAAGGTAACACTTTACATTAATGTTACCTTGGTTAAGGGTTTATAAAGAGTTTTATTAATTACTAATAATGCATTTACAAATTCATTATAAACCATTGATATGCGATTATAACAACATGCATAACAATGGAGACTTTCATGCAATACCTGCCAAATAGTAAGCCATTTTACCTCACATGCTATAAATGCTTAATATAAAATGTACCCATATGAATAATTTATTAAGGAGTTGCCACAATTAGAAACCTGTATACATAAAGTTCAGTACGGTTTAATGGTCATCAGGCTTTATTATGTGATATATGCTGTGAATGAGCATGAAGAAGACTTTAGGTAACTGGGACTAAGTAAGTTGGGACAGAACTCGGAGTAGCACCATTCTTTTGACATCAATGTGACAAGGAAAGTGACAACACAATTGAGTCAAGATATTACAGTCGTGAATACAAACACAAAATGGGCTGTAGCGAAATGACATAATCCCTACTTTTATTCTTATAACAGTGTATTTTTGCTGCATTGTGACAAATCATAAATTAGGGTATTTCATGTTTTTGATTAATATCAAAAGTATGAATAGGTGTATTTATTAAGCATTTATAACATGCAAGTTAAAAAGCTCACTATTTAGCAAATATTGCATGAAAGTTGCCCATTTTATTTATGTTGTTGTAACTGCATGTCAATGCCATTTGTAAGTGACTTATTGTGTTATAATATTCTTATAAATGTCATTAATGAACCCCTTTATAAAGCCTTAACAAAGGGAACATTAATGTGAAGTGCTACCATTTTGAATATTAAAAAAGAAATATAAATTTGAAATATTAGCATTTTAAATATTTTAATTTTAGCATACAAATGCTAATCACTAAAGAGTGAAATAAATATGAAAGTATTTTAATATTTATTGTGTGAAAATGATTTATATCAATTCTGACACAAATTACGATTGTCCCTCAGACATTATGGCATCATTTCAACCATTTTCGCCCAAAATAAATTTTTACAAAAGTTTACTAGTTTACCAAGGAGAAAACAGTGTTAGTGAAGAGCATGCTTGAAATGTATATTTGATGTATGAAGAAAACAATGAAAAATCAAGGTAAATACTGTTTACTTGCAAACAAAATATTTGCTTGGGCATCATTTCCAATTAATTTGTAATTTTGAAAAATTATGCAAAAGGTGTGAAAATATTATTTGTGTGTATTTAGGATGCAAAAAATGCTAGCTGTGAAATGTGCCTTGGCAAAACAAAGGAGTTGGCCATTCGATTAAAAAAATAAAATGTCATCTACAAGACAAATGAACTAATAAACTAGTGTGAAAAGTGTGTTTAAAGGAGTACATTTTATATGAAAACAAAAGTGTCTTACAGAGTCTGGATAGATTTCAGTGGTGTAAAGGTGCCTTTGGCTAAAGTCTGGATCTTATTGTCATAGAGAGACAATAGAGACAAGTTCTCAAGGTCCTGGAAGATGTTAACACGAACACAGTGGATTTTATTGGCATTTAATAATCTGAGAGGGAAAGAGAGAGAGAGAGAGAGAGAGAGAGAGAGAGCGAGAGAGAGAGAGAGAGGTCAATAAAAAAACATACAGTAGACAACACAAACCATACAATGACTGTCTGGATGGCAATTTTTAAATGTGCTGTCTTATTCATACACCATTAAGCAATACAGTTTTGACATTTATCATTCAGCATGTGGGCAGTAATTGTGCATTCACAAAAGCATGAGAGGTGACTGTAGGGATCTACATTAAGCGCTGTGGTACTTACAGTAACTCTAATGCGCTCAATCCGTCAAAAACACCTCGAGGCAAATCTGTGATCTTGTTTCCATAAAGAACCCTGTGAAAAAAAAAAACATACTAACATGAGATATCATAATACTGATAAACTGTTTCATTTTCTCAAGTCTGTAGGGCTTGGTATACATGAGGATTTAATAAAAAATTACCATATACAGACATGAGGTTGATTCTTAAATTTACATAGAAATGCCACAAACATAGAGCGCACAAAGCCCTACTAAGTATAAATGATTCTATCTACAGCCATGAAACTCTTCATAGCGCAAGCTCGAAGGTCCTTTGACATGCAATATGTTAGCCTCTATTTGTCTAACATTTAAATTGCCTCAGATGTTTGCAGGTAAGCCGGTTTCATTGCAGTACGCTACGGGAGTTTTATCTTTGAAACCCTCCTCCTCATCAGCATCACCTGTCTAGATCTGTTTCAAAGGGATTGTATGTACGTGTAATTGTGCAGCAGCAGCATGTCTGTGTATGTTTTAGCTTTAGCAAGTCTAAGTATTTGCTCTGCAGGATCTGCGTAAGCAGATCTAGTCCGCCAAGACCAGACCTATCAACTTATCATATCCATTATAACACCTTAAATTGATTCAGAAAGCTGTCATGACTGAACTCGAATTTTATTGTTGCTTGCTCATGCAAAACTCACAGCCACATTGCCAGGGTGTTGCTATGCAGTTGCTAAGGTGTTCTGAGTGGTTTTTAGCATGTTGCTGGTTTGATAGGGCACTGCTAAGTGGTTGCTAGGGTGCTCTGGACGGTTGCTAGGTGGTTGCTTACTGGCAAAAGAGCCCAGACTGCAAAAAAAATAAAAAAATCTTAATCATATTTTTGACTTGGTTTCAAGTAAAAAATATATAAACATGCTTAAACAAGAAGAAAAAATTAAGCTAATTGAGAAGTTAAATTTCCTGAGAATATTATTACATTTTTTCTAGACTTATTTATATTAACCCAGTAACAAATAAACTCTTGTTTTAAGCATGAGTCTAACAAAATTTAACAAGGTTTATGTCTAAAACAAGAAAAAACACATTGCCAATGGAGCAAGACTTAATTCAAGATATATTCTCTGAAAACAAGTATTTAACATTTTTGCTCCCAAGTAAACTTATATTTCGATATTTTTACTGGAATTCTTTGCAGTGCATCCCTAAGTCTTATTATATACAGTATTTTGGTCTATAGATATGGTTTGGTTCCCCCCTTAAATGCAAATATACACGATTGGTATATACCCATTTTATCATCCACAAGGCAAAAATTGTATGTCTGGTCACTTAGAAAATAATTAATTATAATAAGTTTAATAGGTTTTTAAGTGTGACCAATAGTAGGATTTTTAAAGCAAGCACCACAACAAAGTATTTACAAAACATGGCACACATGTACATTAAGCTATGTACTTTGCATGAATACAAACATGTCTCCACTGGCTCTGATCGGGTCCCGCTGAGCTACAGTAAATCAAATGCATCCTTGTCAAGTCAAATCATTTAAGACATATCTGCAGGAGATGACTTCCCCCTGAGGCAAGACAGACATTCATGTATTTACACAAATCACATACTTTTTACATCAGACCCCTGGTGAGATGTTCTCATAACAGATGCTTACAAAGAGCTCTTCTCACACTGCTGGAGAACATGTGCATAATTCAACAGAACTAATAACAAACTCACACTTACGAATATGTTTGATATATATGGCAATCACATGGACATAATCTGAATACACATATAAAGTGCTGTAAAAATGTAAGTACTCCATATGAAGGTGTGTGTTTTGTACATATTCACATAAATGGTTATTTAACCCTCAAACCAATAATGTTAGCAGATCCAAGCGATTCCACTTAATAAATCATTCTTAAAGGAATATTCCGGGTTCAATACAAGTTAAACTCAATCGACTGCATTCGACATGATTTAAACAACTTTACAGTTCAAATAATACACAAGTTTTAACAGAAGAATTAATATAAGTGCTTTTATAAAATTATAAGCTTCACATTTCTGCCTTTAAACCCTCCAAAAATTGGCCCCATTCACTTCAGTTGTAAGTGCCTCTCTGTTACCTCAATTTTTACTAGTCGAAATAAATTTTTCAGCATTATAAATGATCAGCATTATACCACAAAAGCTGTCAATTGAGCTTAGCTTGCATTGAACCCGGAATATTCCTTTAAATTATCCTTAGTGATTATTCTTCAGCCATGCTCGAAGCCATTTTATGCATGTCTGTGATTGCACATCAGTTCAATTTTACATTTAATAGCTACTCAAAGTGATGGGTTATAGTGATTTTCGCAGAAAAAAAAAAAATTACTTACATTTTTGGCTGTTTCTCACCTAAATATACATTGTATGTCATCAGATGACTTGGAATATGATGCACGCACCATGTGGACTACTCTTATGATACTTCTGTGTCATTTTTTAAAGGAATGCTCCGGGTTCAATACAAGTCAAGCTCAACTGAATCAACATTATGCCCCAAACCCGTATTGAACCCACAACATTTTAAGCAGCCTCTTATAGATAACTGCTTCATCATATCTCAGACAATCAAATCATAAAGAATTCTTGGCCACTAAAAATACAGTAGTTGCAGTGGAAAAATAAATACAGCTACTTTCTCATAAAGCCATTGGCCCCTTTGGTGGAAACCATTTCTTGAAGACATTACTTGTAATGTTCCTTGATACACTATTGATCTATAGTACATCAACATTTTTGTGCACGCTCCATTGCCTAACTCTTTTACGGCGTGATGGTTTTTTTTGCCCATTTGAAGAGCATCTCTTGACACGACAAGCTACTCTGCAATATTTTTGTGGGCTCTAGGCTTTGACTTGACCATTTCTTAACAACACTCCATTTTTTGAGCTCTTCTATTGAAGATTGGTGTACAGATTGGCTTGAGTGTTACGGTCATTATTTTGTTGTAAGGTCCAATTAAATTTTAGCTTCAGCTTTCTGATATTCATCCTCCCATTCTCAAGTGCTCTCTGGTACAGTGCAGAATTCACGGTTTACTCTATAATGAAAGATGTTCTCAGGCACCATTCAGTACATCTACTATTCTTTCACGAAAGCAAAGACTTCTGCCTTCTTGACCTCACAAAGGGTAATGTTGTACAGTCTGGTTAGGATGGTTGGTTCATACATGACCTGGGCAAGATTTGTCTTCTAAGGCCCTTGATGTTGTCCTGGGGTTCTTGGATACATCCTGCTGCATCTTTGGGCATTTCTTTTGAAATTTGGTGGGAGAACCAGACCTGGATTGACTGCCGGTGGTTTAACATTTTCTACATTTGTGTGTGATCGTTTAGACAGCAGTGTGATTGAAAGCAAAATGCTTGAAAATGCCTTTAAAACACTTCAGACTCAAAGGCATTAGCAACCTTTTGAAGGCTTGATAGGGACTTTTTAATCTCATAATGTTATAATTTCTGATGCTTATATAAGACAAAGCAGTGCATGTTTCTAACGTTGCTCTGAACATTTAAACCTGATAATAATTGCAGGCATTTAACCACAAAGGAAATTACGTTTCTATGTATGTATTATTTGTGATTAATTATTATAAATGTACAAAAGATAAATAATATAATATAATATAATATAATATAATATAATATAATATAATATATAAACATTGTGTAAGTATAGAAATGTATAAAAAAAAATTATATAGAAAATGTATATTATTTTATAATATAACAATATTAAAATGTTTTTATCATATAAAATTCAATAAATATAAAAATATATATATATGAAAAATAACAAAAATGTATAAAAAAAATATTAAATATACACACACACACACACACACAGAGAGAGAGAGAGAGAGCGAGAGAGACACACACACACACAATAAAAAGCACACATACAGTAAAGTAAAATGTACACTTACAGTGAGTTGAGTGAGCGCAGGCCTTGAAATGCATCAGGAGCAATTTCAGATATTTGGTTATTACTCATATCTCTATGGAGTGGAAGACAGATTTATGAAATGTATTACATTCCATATCATGGCACCTATGGTCACCTCTGCCATATCCAAAACGGTACATGTAAAATGAAAATGCAGCTCGTGTAGTGATTCTTGTAACTGTATGTGAACTCTATTGAAGCTTGTTTATGTCTGATATCTCATAATCACTCACATTCTGCGCAGTCTTTTATAGGAGGCGAACGCCCCTGGAGGGACAGACTTTATACCGTTCTGCTCTAATCGTCTAAAAGAGAGAACAAAAAGACATGGTTGTTAGGATACAATCTTTGGCTAAGACAAAAAACAAGTTTGACTTTTCTGTGTGATATGTGTACTTAATGTTATTGAACATTGGTAACATGATAGCATAAATCTCACACAGCTCTCATATATGCATTACCTTGAAAAACCATAACTCATTTATATTTGTACTTTCCCAATATTGCTGTTTAATGCTGCAGAGAAGCTGGACAATTTTTGTTAATGGCACCCCTTTATTTAGTTCCACAAATTATGTAATTTATTGTATTGTTTTCTTGTTCGAAATTCAAAATTTATAGAAAAGGAACTCTAAATTATTTAAATTAGGAACTAAATTAATTGTATGTCGCCCCCCTCTGACTCATATTCAGTTTAATGTAGTTCAATAATGGTATTTGTAGTAAAATCATAACCACAAAATGTATCATGGTTTTACTACAGTAACCATATTTTAACCATAATAATCGTAGTAAAAATGAATAAAAATGATAAAGATTCTGGCAAAAACAAATGGTTAGTACTGTTTTACAATAGTAACACCACGGTTAATTTGTGGTACATGTATATCGTTTTCCTGGTTGGAACTATGGTGCTTCTTGGTGGAAACTATGGTACTTGTACCTTAAAATAGAAAAGTAAAACTAACCATAATTTTTGGCAGAAAGATTATGTTTTTTGTTTTTTTGTTTTACCCTATTTTTATTTTTATTTTTATTTTTTATTATTACAATGGTCTTTCCACATAAACCGTGGTTAAAATATGGCTACTGCAGTAAAACCAGGGTACATTTTATGCTTTCACTACTAATAAAATAGTGAACTATGGTTACTGTAGTAAAAGCATGGGAAACATATTACTATGGTTTTACTACAAATACCGTAGTCGATATAAACAAAAACAACTATTGCTAGAACACAAAACTCATCGTGAGGAAACACAAAACATTGTGAGGGAATGCTAAACTTATTATGAGGGAACAACAAAACTTATTGTGAGGGAACACAAAACATATTGAGAGAGAACGCAAAACTTATCTCGAGGCAATGCAAAACATATTGTGAGGAACGCAAAACTTATTGTGGGGGAATGCAAAACGTACTGTGAGGGAATGCAACACATATTCTGAGGGAATGCTAAACTTATTAAGAGGTAACAAACTATAGCAAAGAAATGCAAAACGTTTTGTCAGATAACGTAAAACTTTTTGTGAGATAACGTGAAACGAATTGCGAGGGAATGCAAACTACTGCGAGGGAATGCTAAACTTATTGTGAGGGAACGCAAAACGTATTGTGAGGGAACATAAAAATTATTTTGTAGGAACGCAAAACTTATTGTGAGGGAACACAAACTCTTGTGAGGGAACTCAAAACTTATTGTGAGGGAACACAAACTCTTGTGAGGGAACTCAAAACTTATTGTGATGGAATGCAAACATTTTTGTGAGATAACGCTAAACAAATTGCAAGAGAACGCTAAACGAATTGCGAGGGAACGCTAAACTTATTGTAAGGGAACGCCATACTTATTGCGAGGGAACTCAAAACTTATTGTGAGGGAACGCAAAACTTAATGAGAGGTAACAAACTATTGCGAAGAAATGCAAAACTTCTTGTGAGATAACGTGAAACGAATTGCGAGGGAACGCAAAACTTATTGTGAGGGAACGCAAAACTTATTGTGAGGGAACACAAAACATATTGTGAGGGAATGCAAACTACTGCGAGGGAACGCTAAACTTGTTGTAAGGGAACGCCAAACTTATTGCGAAGAAACAAAAGGTTTTGTGAGATAACGCAAAACTTATTGCGAGGGAATGCAAAACATATTGTGAGGGAATGCAAATGTTGCGAGGGAATGCTAAACTTGTAAGGGAACGGCAAACTTATTGCGAAGAAACACAACATTTTTTGTAAGATAACGCAAAAGTATTGCGAGGGAACGCTAAACTTATTGTGAGGGAACGCTAAACTTATTGTGAGGGAACGCTAAACTTATTGAGGGGTAACAAACTATTGCAAAGAAACGCAAAACGTATTGTGAGGAAATGCAAACTACTAAGGGGAATGCAAAACTTATTGAGAGGTAACACAAACTATTGTGAAGAAATGCATAACTTTTGTGTGACAACACAAAAAGTTTTGTGAGGGAACGCAAAACTTATTGTGAGGGAAACCAAAACTTTTTGCGAGAGAACGAAAAGCTATTTCAGGAAATAAATTCCCTCCCTATTCTCTAAGTGGCGGCGTATTTTTTTAATGTGCATCCAATTTATAATTTTTCCAAAAGCATATTAATAAATGGGTCAGATTATCAGGGGAAGCTCAACATTGCGCATTCACAGTTTAAAGTTCTTCTCTTCTGATTGATTTATCCACAGTTTTCCTGAACAACAACTGAGCGGTGCCATCATGATTCTAATTACCTATTTTCTGTTTCAGGTCTCGAGACACAATGCAAAACAAACCGAAACTAGCAATCCAGACAACAACAACCATTTAATTTTTTTTTTTTTTTTTTTTGGAGTAAAATTCATTTCAGGCTCAACTTGTGTAGCTGTTGGCTGTCATAACAACTCAAAGTAGTGAATAATGTCAACGTAATTAACCTCTGACCATCGTTTCATGACATATACATATTGAGATGAGCCCTTGTCAATAAAAATGGTCATCCAAACTCTGTGAAGTATCAGCACTATACAGCCACAATTTTTTTGAAATGTTTTACAAATATAATACCTTAAATATTACATTACCCACTAAGAATAAACGCTGATGCGTGTGAAAACACTAGAGACCGGAAATTGAAAACAGGCGAATCGTGGAACACTTCCGAGTTCAGGAAAAATGTGGATCCTTGAAAATGATATGAGTATCATCAGAAACAGAGGGAAAAGGACCACATTTTGAAACATGAATGGAAGAAACCCCACGCTTAATATGCTGGCTATAGGAAAAGAACTCCCTCTTTACAGTTTAAAAGAGCCAATTGGCTAATTGTTAAAGGCATCAGATGGTCTTTATGTTCAAGAATGCACGTGTGTTATCTGATGATATTAAAATTCAGGTAGATGGTTAACGTTAACGTTACTGTGTAGGGTTTAGAGTGAATGGCCAGTAATATTCCATTATCTATCCCATTTAGGGGTGTAATGGTTTATTGTGGCACGATACATCGCAGTTAAAAAATGTGACAATGCGCACTGTGGAGACGGGACTTTTTATTTTTTATTTTAACGTCTGTTCTATCCAATTTGTGCAACGTCCAAAGCCTACATAACGCTGGCATACAAATGGAATTCGCTTCATTGCACACAGCAGCCACAGGTGCTGTATGATGAGTTTGGCTGAAACTGCAGAAACTGAAACAAGCAGCGAGAGAGAGACATGCCTTTTCAGCGCAAGAGATCGAATGTCTGTTCGACAAGCAACAGTGATCTACTCTGACTGCGCAAGAGAAAATTAAAGTTTACAGAGGTTTAATGATAGTGCCATATTAATCTGCTGTATATAATGCTTAATATAATGCATAATAATGCTATGGGAAATATAACCCTAATGTCAATGTCTGATTTGATTTCATCAGTAAATTATTATTATTATAGCTTACGCTTCAATTAAATATGTATTATTGTAAAGAATATTTAGATCATTAGAGACAATATTATTTTAGAATACCATTTTAATTTCAAATATTATAAATGTATGTAATCAGTGACAGTGTGTTAGCACATGTACAGTATCTCACATAATTCTGTATTTTCAGTAAGCAGAATTATTAGCTATTATTTCCATTTGGTGTCACCATTGCCCTGTTCTGGGCTGATTTTTAGTCCCAGCACATCTCTGATGAATCATTTAGCACTTTTAAGAATAGTAATTTTAGCTACAATTTAAAAGACAGGAACTGTTTTGCATGTCTTTAAAGTAAAAGAAAAAAAAATTTCAACGTAACTTTTCTTGATTCAGGCTTAGTTTAAAGAATCGTGAACCGAACTGAACCGTGAGTTCAGTATCGTGAACCGAACCAAATCGTAAGATGAGTGAATCGTTACACCCGTAGTCCCATTTATAAAATACCATTTAAAAAACATAAAAAATCTCTAAAATCTAATTGCATGAAACACTTTCAAAACTGTGTGAAGTAGTGATCTGTAATGTAGCCAACATTTAGACTCTATTATTGTATAGAAACATATGAAATATTCTTAGTTACCAAAACACTCACATCTCAGTCATACTCTCAGGCATGTTTGCTGGTATGGCCGTGAGACCTTTTCCTCTACAATCTATGATATTGTTACTGCAGGTGCACATTGGCGGACAGGAACCAGAAGCCAGACCACATGGCTGAGGACTTGAATCAAAAATACCTAAGAAAACAAACAAACGATAAATAGATTAGTAAACATATTTCAACTGGTTTATTGTTTGCTTGATATCAGTTTATTATCTATTGCATATCTACAATGCTGACAGTATCTATTGCATATCTACAATGCTGACAGTGAAGCCCACTATTTTACAATAGATGTTTTCGATTTATGAGTTAAAGGTGCACTTTGTGACTTTTTTGCTAGTTGCTAAACTTTTAAAATAAAGAAATGAATAGCACTATTGAAATATATTGTTTAAATGATACACTTACCTGAGACTCTAGTCATATCAGTCTTAGAGAAAAAGCTGCTGTACTCTACATATGGTGCTGGATGTACATTCATGAACGCCACCATGTTGAGATCACATGACTATCTGAATATTACTCGCTTTATCTCAATAATCTCCTGTAGCTGGACGCTGAGGACGTTAATCGATAAGGAAATATTTGCTCTTACATAATGCGGAATCTACAACGCTCGGTGTCAGCGCAACATAAACAAGAAATTAGTGCACCTTTAAATAAAGTCTGTAGCATAACTTTCACGTTTTGTTGTACAACATATACTGTATTACACACAGTCATACCTCAAATGGGAATTTTGAAGCATTCACATAGCATACTAATCTAAAAACAAATCAAGTGCAATTTACTTATGGCATATGGCATACATATTAGTAAAAAAATATAGAATTTCTTGCTACATGGGAAAACTGATATTATAACAACTTCCTATCTATTCAATAGAAAGATACAACATATTCAATGTAATATCCAAACAAACTATATGAAATATATCCTAACCCTAACCCTTTATAAAGGGTTTATAAAAGGGGGTCATTAATAACAAGTTCATAATTAATCATTTATATGCAGGTATAACAACATGAATAAACAGGGTGACTTTCATGCAATACCTGCACAATTGTGAACCATTTTACTTCATGCTATAAATGCTTAATGACAGTTATTTAACACTGGAAACCTATAAATTGTATCTTAATGTAAAGTGGACGCATACAAGGGGACCTGGGTAGCTTAGTGGTAAAAGATGCTGGCTACCACCCCTGGAGTTCGCTAGTTCGCTAGTTTGCTAGTTCGAATCCAGGGCGTGCTGAGTGACTCCAGCCAGGTCTCCTAAGCAACCAAATTGGCACGGTTGCTAGGGAGGGTAGAGTCACATGGGGTAACATCCTCGTGGTTGCTACAATGTGGTTCATTCTTGGTGGGGTGCATGGTGAGTTGGCTTCAAGCCATCCACACGAGTTAGTGCGTGTGGATGGCTTGAAGCCTCCACACGCACTATGTCTCCGTGGCAACGTGCTTAACAAGCCACGTGATAAGATGCGCAGGTTGGCGGTCTCAGACGCAGAGGCAGCTGGGATTCGTCCTCCGCCACCCGGATTGAGGCGAATCACTATACGACCATGAGGATTTAAAAGCGCATAGGGAATTGGGCATTAGGGAATTGGGCATTCCAAATTGGGTGAAAAAGGAGAAAAATTCAAAGAGAAAAAAAAAGTGGACACATACGAACAATGTAATAAGGAGCTGACAACATTACAATCCTATGTACATAAAGGGTAACACTTTAAAGTTATGTTCCTTTGTTAAAGGTTTGACAATGACAATAATTCATTTACAAATGTGTTATAAATCATTTATATGCGTTTATAACAACATGAATAATGAGGGCAACTTACATAACTGCCAAATAGTCAGCCATTTCATATCACATGTTATAAATGCTTAATAACACTTATTCAACATTAGTAATCTATGAAAATGTATCTTAATGTACTGTGGACACATACGAAGCATTTAATAATACATAAATAAAGTACATAAAGGTCAGTATGGATTAATGTCATCAGGCTTTATTAAATTATATATTCTGTGAAAGAGCATGAAGAACTGCAAAGTGTTTTTGCAGAGGACTTTAGGTAAGTTGGGACAGAACTCGGAGTAGCACCATTCTTCTGGCATTAACACGACCAGGAAAGTGACAACACAAGTGAGTCAAGACATTACAGTCATGAATGTAAACACATAGCAGACTGTCACAAAATGATATTATCCCTATTGTCCCTATTAATCTCTCTATAATAGTCTATGTTGGCTGCATTGCAACATAAATCATGAATATGGCATTTTATGTTTTTGATAAAAGTATGAATAATTAAGCATTTATAACATGTAAGTTAAAAATCTCACTGCTCGGCAAGTATTGCATGAAAGTCGCCTTTTTATTCATTGTTTGTTTAAACTGCATACAAATTATTTATAATGCATTTGTAAATGACTTATTAGTCATTAATGTGCACTTTTATAAATGCTTAACAAAGGGAACGTTAATGTAAAACGTTACCCTTTATGAACATACATTTTGTAATGTTAGCAGCTCCTTAATAAACTCTTCATATGTGTCCACTTTACTTTAAGGTCAATTTTAATTTGTTACTAATGTTGAATAATTGTTATTAAGGGTTATTACCCTTAACAAAGGGAACATTCATGTAAAGGGTTACCAAAATATATTATATTCTACTATATTATTTGCATTAAAGCATTGTTTATGACTATGTTTACGTGATCAGCTACAACAGGAACAATAGGAAGACATTGCTATAACTGGTAGCTGGTTTCAGCTGGTCTCAAAGCCAGACAAAGTTGGTGTTCATCTAGTTTGGATGGTCAGCAAGCTTGTCGCCCAAACTGACCAACTGACAAGTGGTCAAAACCCCTCTAGAACCAGCAAACCAGACCAGCCTGATCATGATAGGAGACCAGCTAAAATTAGCAAACCATCAAAGGCTTGTTTAAGATTGGACCCCATGTCCCAAGAGCCCAGAATTACCAGTGCATGTGAACTCTTTCTTCTGCAGTTCAGCCAGGTTGAGGCCATGTAGGTTAGGAGGAGAACTGCACTGTGTGTAAAGACCCAGTGCAGGCCTCTGTCTGAGCCACTGAGACAGCCATGATAGGTGACAGTCACATCGCAGACTATTGGAATGCAGCCGACTAGAGGACAACCAAAAAAGAAAGATTGTTCAATCTGGACATTGGTAACTGTACTGTATACAGAAATGTGTCGTTTATCGGTGACAATAACATACAAAACTTAATTTGATCAAACATTATTATTAGTGGTGTTTGCTAATGCAAAGATTCACTATTACTATTGCTCATACTCAGTGTTGGGTTGCAACAGATTAAATGTAATCTGGATTATGTCATCAGATTGCAAAAATTACAGTTGAAGTCAGAAGTTTACATACACTTAGGTTGAAGTCATTAGAACTCATTTTTTAATCACTCCACAGATTTAATACTAGCAAACTATAGTT
Source organism: Myxocyprinus asiaticus (assembly GCF_019703515.2). Classification (NCBI taxonomy): domain Eukaryota; kingdom Metazoa; phylum Chordata; class Actinopteri; order Cypriniformes; family Catostomidae; genus Myxocyprinus; species Myxocyprinus asiaticus. The sequence continues at coordinate 5,032,740 of NC_059393.1, forward strand.
TTGGCAAGTCGTTAAGGACATCTACTTCATACATGACACGAGTAATTTACCAACAATTGTTTACAGACATATTGTTTCACTTTTAATTGACTATATCACAATTCCAGTGGGTCAGAAGTTTACATACACTAAGTTAACTGTGCCTTAAAGCAGCTTGGAAAATTCCAGAAAATTATGTCAAGCCTTTAGACAGTTAGCCAATTAGCTTCTGATAGGAAGTGTACTGAATTGGACGTGTACCTGTGGATGTATTTTAAGGCCTACCTTCAAAATCAGTGCCTCTTTGCTTGATATCATGGGAAAATCAAAAGAAATCAGCTAAGACCTCAGAAAAAAAAAAATGTGGACCTCCACAAGTCTGGTTCATCATTGGGAGCAATTTCCAAATGCCTGAAGGTACCACGTTCATCTGTACAAATAATAGTACGCAAGTATAAACACCATGGGACCACGCAGCCATCAAACCACTGACGCATTCTGTCTCCTAGAGATGAACATAATTTGGTGCAAAAATTGCAAATCAATCCCAGAACAACAGCAAAGGACCTTGTGAAGATGCTGTCGGAAACAGGTAGACAGGTATCTATATCCACAGTAAAACGAGTCCTATATTGACATAACCTGAAAGGCTGCTCAGCAAGGAAGAAGCCTCTGCTCCAAAACCACCATGAAAAAGCCAGACTACAGTTTGCAAGTGCACAAGGGGACAAATATCTTACTTTTTGGAGAAATGTCCTCTGGTCTAATCAAACAAAAATTGAACTGTTTGGCCATAATGACCATCGTTATGTTTGGAGGAAAAAGGGTGAAGCTTGCAAGCTGAAGAACACCATCCCAACCGTGAAGCATGGGGGTGGCAGCATCATGTTGTGGGGGTGCTTTGCTGCAGGAGGGACTGGTGCACTTCACAAAATAGATGGCATTATGAGGAAGGAAAATTATGAGGATATATTGAAGCAACATCTCAAGACATCAGCCAGGAAGTTAAAGCTCTGTCGCAAATGGGCCTTCCAAATGGACAATGACCCCAAGTATACCTCCAAAGTTGTGGCAAAATGGCTTAAGGACAACAAATTCAAGGTACTGGAGTGGCCATCACAAAGCCCTGACCTCAATCCGATAGAAAATTTGTGGGCAGAACTGGAAAAGCGTGTGCGAGCAAGGAGGCCTACAAACCTGTCTCAGTTACACCAGTTCTGTCGGGAGGAATGGGCCACAGTTCCAGCAACTTATTTTGAGATGCTCTTGGAAGGCTACCCAAAACATTTGACCCAAGTTAAATAATTTAAAGGCAATGCTACCAAATACTAACCAATTTTATGTAAACTTCTGACCTACTGGGAATGTGATGAAAGAAACTGACCTAAAACAGGGAATGTTTTCTATGAATAAATGTCTGAGTTTAAATGTATTTGGCTAAGGTGTATGTAAACTTCTGACTTCAAACGCAGATGTAATTACATTTTAAAATGTACATAATCAGATTACTTTTTTAAATTACATTTTATTACAACAGTAATAATTAGTGCATAAGTCCTGGACTCACAATGTACGTAATTTGGGCATGTGGTTGAAGCTGGAAATAGGAATGGTGCTGATATTGTTGTTGTTCAGTGTGCTGTGGACAAGAATAAGAGATAAATAAGAGGCTATAGAGAATATATAATCCAAATAAAGTCTTAGTAGCTGTGAAACACAAGCAGAATGGCATCAATATTTATAAAAGCACTTTTGTAGCTTCTACTCTGTAACACTATTAAAATACGAGTACATACAGGACCTCAAAAACTCTCATGGCACGAAACGCTCCGTCCTCAATGCATGTGATGTGGTTCCTATCCAGCTGTCTGAGATCAACACAAACACACATATTAAAATATACCGTACACACATTTATCGCCACACAAACCATGGTGTGCGTTTTGTCGAACTCACAAGTTCTTGATGTCTGTGGCACCTCGAAATGCTCTCCTTGGTATAACCTGGATGACATTTTCACTTAAATCCCTATAAAAAAGAGTTTACAAAATAATATAATTAATGTAAAGGCCCAACATTATTCAAACTATTCAAATAGAAGGGAAACAAAAGTGCACTTCATCACCAACCAACCAAAAAAAAACAAACAAGTATAAACAAGAGGAAAATTTATTTGTGATTTTCCTTTCCTGTATGTTCAAGATGATTGTTTAGAATGACAAATGAATCCTCTGCATTGGTAATTTTTAGAAATATGTCTATATAGCATCTTTAGCCATGCTCGGTGCTGTTTTGTAGCAGAGTTAGGACATTTGCATTCAATGAAAGAGCATCTGGATTCCTAAATGTCATTTCATCTGTTTTATCTCCATCTGAAAACCATTGGTGACCTTTTCCTAATGCATGTGCCTTTTGCTGCAATTGCAAACTGCTGTTAAGTTCCCCTGCAATTGCTTCATGTTACTGTAACTGTTTGATGAAAGTCTTTCATGGCCTTTTAGGACGAACAGAGATCTTGACTAATTAATGCTAGTTTTCTGTGTTTAAAGTGTAAAAGACCGAAAGTAGATGCTAAGTAGTGGCTGTATTATTGGTGGTGTTTGCTAATATTAGAACACTTTCCGTATCCCAGCTTAATATGCAGAAAAGAACATAAATAAGCCATTTATGCACTGATTTTCACTCAAAGTGTAAGCACTGGCGCTATCACCTTAGCTTGTTTGAGAACCCCGACCAGCCCGAAACCGCAACATTGAGCATGTTTACATGCCCAATCTCAAAAACGGTGTGTAAGGCCATAAACAGTTAGGGCATAAAATGATCAGCACACATAGATTTTTGGCTATTATTCATTCTGTGTTGCATGTAAACACAGTTGTTACCGACTCATCCAATGTGCACAAGTGTTTTGCAGATGACTGTTTACGTATTGATGTCAAAAGTAGAGAATAATCCGATGATTTCAAATCTCATGTTTTGAATAAGCAGATTTTTCGGTTATCAGCATATTAGTGTGCATGTCATTAACACATTGTGACCAATGTATTTACTTTCGCAATTCTGTTTGGTGACACTATTAGCGCAGAAACGATTCACTTCACCTTTAAAATTAGGGATTTGTACAAAACCCTATCCCTAAGGACAGCGTACGTGGTGCATTTTTAGCCTGTCACGCATTCTCCCGACCGATTTTTTCCTTTGGGTTAAATCTCTTGAAAACGTTGATGCTCATATTCGCTGTTTCATTTATTTGAGAAGTATTACATGCAGAGCCGAGCAGCTTACGACATCCCGATCATTTCTAAACCTGCCAAACAATTTGGGACCTGTCAGCTTGAATTTGTGAAGCTTATGTGGTTGAACGAACCCATATGGTGATTCAACTGAAGTGGACCAATCAGGAAGAAGAGTGACGAAACTTCAACCCTTGCTCTCGCTCACCTTTTATCAGAGAACGTGATTGTCATGGTTTACATGAAACAAAACAAAAAAACTAAAATTCTTGCGACTGCAGTCAGAACTCAACAGGTACGATAATCAGGTAAACTCACTTGTAACATGCACAAGGCTCACGAGCTCCCTTTTAAAATGATCTACGATACATTACATGTATCGCAACAGATCCCATGTGAAATTTCCACTGTGTGGCACTAAAAGTGAGTTAAACGTTCACCCCAACAGAAGAGTTATGCGCTATAGTAAAACTTTTAGATGTCATAAGATAGCATTGTGTGAGGAACAGGGTGAAAAATAAGTGTTTATGAACTCATAATCTTCTGTTTTACTCATGATTTGTGTGAAAGTGAATAAAAGTAATTGTTGTTGTAGTGCCTCTAGCGTTCATTTCAAGAGGAAACTGCCACGGGGGCCTGGGTAACTCAGTGAGTAAAGACGCTGACTACCACACCTGGAGTCATAAGTTCGAATCCAGGGTGTGCTGAGTGACTCCAGTCAGGTCTCCTAAGCAACCAAATTCGCCCGGTTGCTAGGGAGGGTATAGTCACATGGGGTAACCTCCTCGTGGTCGCTATAATGTGGTTCTTGTTCTTGGTGGGGCGTGTGGTGAGTTGTGCGTGGATGCTGTGGAGAATAGCGTGAAGCCTCCACATGCGCTAGGTCTCCACGGTAACACGCTCAACAAGCTCAAATAAGATGCGCGGATTGACAGTCTCAGACGAGGAGGCAACTGAGATTCGTCCTCCGCCACCTGGATTGAGGCGAGTCACTACTCCACCATGAGGACTTAGAGCGCACTGGGAATTCCAAATTGGGAAGAAAAGGGGAGAAACTGCCACAATCCATAAAACGAGCCACGTAAAAAATCATTTTGCTAAAATGTAGATATAGTAACGTGATTCTATGAGACCAGGCTGATATGTTATTGGATTAAGTACCTGGTTAAGTCCGGTTCTTATTTTGTTATTATTTCTTTTTTACGCAAACCCTATACAGTCTTATAGAGTATGCATCTCAAATCACCTCCTGAGGTGGCTGTTGGTCTCCAATGCAACATGGAGGGCATTTACACTTGGTCTTTTGATTGGATAGTTATCCTATCAGTAGTAAAAAACACATGAAGTGACCAAGTGTACCCCCATAGAGACTTGAGTGGGTCTTTTGACTCAGGCCAGTGGTCTCAGGTGGTGCACTTGGTGTTATTATTTTCCCTTCTTGCATGCAGTGTGGTCACCTACAGTGTGTGGAACGTGTATTTTTGAAGTGTGTGTTGTCCTTCAACGGTTACTGTAACAGCAACACTCAAACACATGACACATAATTTCTACATTTTCTGCTCTGTTTCACATAGAGGTCAGGTCACTGAACCAGTGCAATGAACCAGACACAAGAAGAAATCTGTCATCAAGTGTGAAAAAGGAAATGTCAAAAAAAAAAAAAGAGAGAGAAAGATTGCAGAAAAAGGTTGTGACGAGGAGGAGGGTGGAGCCGGGCCGTGACTCTGCACGCCCGGCCCCCAATTGGGTTAATCAGCTGAGGAGAGGGATAAGTGCAGTGGGATGCGGCAGTTCGAGAGAGAGAGTGCTACACACAGCAGCTGTGTGTGCATTTATGTTTTGTGTCTTTTTGTTTAAATTTAAATGAAAATATTACTTTGACTGTTCAGCCGGTTCCCACCTCCACCTTTCCCATTTTAACCTTGTTACAAAGGTCTATCTTAAATTTATCTGGGATTCTAGGTGATTTTGAAGATGCCATGAGATCAGAATTTGAGTTTTGTGGCTTTTTGTCCATGTCTGTTAGCTTCGAGATCAACTATAAGCTAGTATATTCCTAAAAGTCAACAAAATTAACTTTTACCGGATAAAGGCATTTAAAATGTAATCCCTCTCATCTGGGAAATCTAACAACAAATATTGATGACTCATCTTGCACTACACAGATGGGTGCTGACATGTTTGTGTGATGTCACGCACCTGCATCTCGACGCAATCGGAGTTAAAAATTTCAAGTTCAAGTGGCGTTCCATTGCAATTTACCAAGTAGGAAGTTGGAAAATCCAACTTTCCGAGTTGAATGGAATGCAGCTTAAGTGCTGTGAGTATTTCAATGATGTTACTGTCATTTAAATGGAATTTAATTAGTGCAACCATGTCTCTTTTCTATGTTCATTAGGCTCATTATAGAATCTTTTTTCACAAAAGTCAGTCCTATTAGCGTTGCACTAAAGAGTGCAACAGTGCCTTCTCACTTTTCAGCTGTCTTGGTTCTGGAAGTTTTTTCCATTCATTTTCTGCATAGGGATTTCATATAATCCTTCATTAAAGAGTTCTAAGCCATGAATCAAACCAACCAGCTCCGAGGTGAATCACAACATACAACCTTTGATTTGAAGCAAAAAAAAAAAAACACAAAAAAAGTCAAATCAGACAGAAAGACAAAGGTAAAAGATTGTGTGCTTCACGTCTTTCCCATGAATCCCATGAAGCATTGTGAAAGACATAACTGAATAAAAAAACAGTAGAAATATTCTGTATAAAACTATTGATTTAAAGTTGTTGATTTTAAGCATAGAAACAATATATTTTAAGTTTATTGCAAAATATTTAGATATGCAAATATATAAGTAGTTTGAGTGTGTTGGGAGGCAGACTCTTTTGGTGCACTTTGTTACTATGCATTTCTCTAATTGGTGGATATTTTCCCCATAGGATCATGGGTACTGTAATCAATAACCAGTAATTCTGCAATTAAACATTTATTTTTTTTAAATGCAGTTGAAATAACATGTACCGATGGCTTCAGCTGAAGCATACATCATTAATGAACAGCCTCGGATCTCACGGTAGGTCTTTCTTTAAAGGTTTGTAAGTTATCGTTAAAAATATATTTTTACTTCCAGACTACTTCCAGAACCAGACTGTTGTGTTACATTAGCACCTGTGGAAAGTGTCATTTTAAACTGAATTTTATTTGGAAGGTTTGTATACATTTTCTATTGTCATGGCAGCAGTAATTCATCAAATGATGATCAAATAATGGAGAAAAGTGTTAACCAGGCATCTATCCAGATGCACAATGCAAGCGAGTGCACTTTCTGCATTTTTAAGAGGCAATTTGGGTGCATGGATCACAGTGGTGGAGTGATACTCTACAGTCCCCAGATCGCAGAACAACTAAGTACTCAGATCTGACCTGCAAGCTTGTGCTGTGCAAATTGCGGTTCAGCAGAATTTTTAGCTATTTTTTTTTTCCACCAGCGTTTGTGCAGCTTTCTTTTTTATTGCATAATAAAAAACAGCATGTGCGGTATCATGGGGCACAATTCATTCTAATTGAATTCTCCTCAGTGTTTCAAACAGATAAAGATCCATATACAGTGGAGACAAAACTTACAGTTGTTTTTTGTCAAATTCATTAGTCACTCATGTAAAAATGTGAGAAATCATTTCTGCTCAAGAGCACAAACCAAACCAAACAAATTTCATTGACCGTAATTTCCACATGCTGTTATCTACATTACTGCTGGGACTATATGATCTGGGAATGGGATGGCCGCTGGTTCCATTTCCTCTCAGAGAACTATTATTGACTTCTGTTGTTGTTTTGTTTGCTTAGGAAGGCACTTTACTTGCATAAGATGCTTTTATCAGTGCTATAACTCCTCTACCTGTCTGTGCTCAGTTAAAAGCATGCAACCGTAATCCTTCTCATAAGAAAGAACAATCATAAATGAGACCTCTTAAAGAGATGAAATAAGTCTCCTGCTTCCATTTTTAGTCAGAGAAAAGACTCCAGTAATCTCACATGTGTCTCCTCTTGGGATTCAGAAGAGATCTCAACAATCTCAAACTTTGCTTTGACTTAAAGTCAGAAATTTATATTTGAACTTCAACATTTCTCCAACCTTCTCTAACCCTTTTCATATTAATTGTATAGCTTTATAATCCTACTGTCAAATTTGACTTTTTTTTCTCATAAACATTTCCCCTCAAGCGTTTTGCCACTTAAATATATCTTAATTTCAGCTAAAATACAGCTAATATGGGACAGTTGGGAACCCTAGTAAGAAGGTAGCAGAGGTATCAAGTTATGCAAAGAGGATTTCTATTCCTTACTTGTATTACTGCCAAATCTGTATCACATCTGATCTATAAACATATTTTGGCTTTGCAGACATCAAACATATCCATCCTTAGATAAACTTAAGGAAAGGCAGCACAACCTCCTCCTAATCCCTGGGAAGAAAATGCCTCCAACACCCTGAATGTGGGAGCAAGGTTCCCCTGGAAACCCCTTTTATCAAAGCTGTTTGCCGAGGATGTTCAGTTTGCATTTGCTGTGGTCCCAACCTGGCTAACACCCAGAGGTGAAGGCAAACAGTGCCGATAGTAAGACTGCACAAACTCTGCAAATATTACACTCCACAGCTTTTATTTGAAAGGGGACAAGAAGAACAGCACAATAGAAGCATGAGTGGGAAAGATCGAGCAACAAATTGTAGGATCTGAGAGACTGACTAGTCACACTGGCTTTCTTTTGTTAGTCCTCTTTTTCAAACATTTAACTTTTTGTGCTTGACGTGCTGTTTACAGAGGGATATTAAATGTTAGCATTGGGAAAACTCTTTCATCAGAGCTTCACAACAGCTATGAAATTGTCCTAAATAGATCGAACCAAAAGATTTGGCATGAGAAGGAAGTAAAAGATGTCTAAAAAATCTAATTTTCATCTAATCATTTTTATTTTTCTACAGAAAAAATATATATATATTAATATCAATGTCCTAATAAAAAGTAGGGTCACTGTGGGATCACCCTTTACAACAGCATAAATCCGTCTTAGAAGAGTCGTACAAATCACAGTGGCTAACAAGTCAGACAACAGTTACACAATGCCCACTTTCTTAAAATTTGAAAGAGCAAAAATTTACATTTTGTTGTAAATGTTTAAGGGATGAAATCTGTCACACAAAACATACCGACGAACTCAAGGTTCATCATCAGTAATGATCCAATTGCTTTTTCATTTAATCCCAACTGTTCTTCTAAGGCGTACCTTAATATTTAGTATCTATATGGAACTTTGTCTCCAATGTGCTAATATTTGCATAGTCGGGGGCCTGGGTAGCTCAGCAAGTATTGACGCTGACTACCACCCTTGGAGTTGAGAGTTCGAATCCAGGGTGTGCTGAGTGACTCCAGCCAGGTCTCCTAAACAACCAAATTGGCCCGGTTGCTTGGGAGGGTAGAGTCACATGGGGTAACCTCCTCGAGGTTGCGATTAGGGGTTCTCGCTCTCAGTGGGGCGCGTGGTAAATTGTGCGTGGATCGCGGAGATTAGCATGAGCCTCCACATGCTGTGAGTCTCCGTGGTGTCATGCACAGCGAGCCACATGAGAAGATGCGCGGATTGACTTTCTGAGAAGCGGAGGCAACTGAGACTTCTCCTCCGCCACCCGGATTGAGGTGAGTAACCGTGCCACCACGAGGACCTACTAAGTAGTGGGAATTGGGCATTCCAAACTGGGAGAAAATATTTGCATAGTCATGCATAGTCATGCAACTAAGCGCAGCTGGTGCAACCAACATGTCTTATGAAAAGGCATAATAATTTTTACGAGATGGCGAAATGATAATATATTGTATGACTTGGCTTTCACGAAAACCCTAACTAACCCTAATTTTATTCCCATTAAGACTAACAATCGGAGTCACGTGACGCTATGCGAGTGGAAGCATCCTATTGGCGTTCTCTGCTACACTTTGCTACACTGTGCTACAGTTATCCTTTCAATCAACATTACTCAGTGAGAACTGATTTAGTTTTGATTGTTAAACTGCGCGGGGAGTGAAGGATGTCGAAGAATTCGAAATCGTTGGCCTGTGGGGACACTAAAAAGCATTTAGACTCACACGTGTCTGACGCCTCTCAAGAGCAAGATGGTGGGGGTCCAGTTGGGAATGACAGCATGCATCAGGATGTAGGTCAAGATATTGCGAACATTTATGCAGTGCTAAAGAAAATCTCGTCCGACATGGAGGTCCTCACAGAAATATGTCGAGTGACCACAGCTTTACAGACGAAACTTTCTGCCCTGATTCCATGAATGGACGAGGCTGAAAATCAAATAGAGTCTCTGGAAGCAGCCGGAGAAGAGCTGCATACTAACCCGCTGGCCACCAAAACTGGATCAGATGGGGGAAAAAATTTAGGATATGGAAAATCGAAGTAGACATTATGATGTTTGTTTCATTGGAATCCCAGAGGGAAAGCAAGGTCAAGATAAAGTCAAGTTCCTGGACGGGTGTGATGTGTTTGGGTGTTCTTGTTTCATGTTTAGATTCATGTTCATGTTGCCCATGTCAATGTATTTAAGCCCTCATGTTTGCTATAGTCCTTTGTTGGTATTGTTGGTGTAATGTTGTTTTGTCAAGTCTTTGTTTTTGGATTCACATTTTTATGATTTATTGCACTGTAAATAAAACTGCACTTGGGTTCTACACTTCATCGTCTTGTCTTCATCCTGTCTTCATCCTGTCTTCAGCCTGCGCAAACATTACAGAATACTCGACCGACAGTTATGAACCCAGCAGACAAACTCTTGCGCCTACATCAGGGGAATCGTTCCCTTGAGGATTATGTTTCTGAATTTTCTGGACTTTGTTACCGTGTGAATTTTAATGACGTTGCCCTCAAAGACTTGACTTGGCAAAACAACATTACACCAACAATACTCAACAAAGGACTATAGCAAACATGAGGGCTTAAATACATTGACATGGGCAAACACATGACAATGACAACCAATAACAAGACTAAACTAATAACAAGATAACAAGACTACTAAAACATGAACCAATGAAAAGACGAGACTGATAACAAGTTAACAAGACAATAAATCAATAAGAACAAGACACATGAACTGGAGGGAAACAGGATATCACATGACTAGACAAGGAAGTGAACTTATTTCAAAATAAAATACCTGAAAACATGAACATGAATCTAAACTTGAAACGAGAACACCCAAACACGTTACAACGGGCTTATTCCGAATTTGTTCCATACAGCGGGCCGTCATCTGGAAATAGAGCACACACACAGAGCTTTCGTCGGCTTCCCAGAGCGGGTGAAAGACCCTGATCCATTCTGGCAAGATTCTTGCGGTCGGCAGACAGAGACTTTTTTTACGTGCGCAGGGAATAAAGGCAATTTGTGCTGGGAGGATTACAACATTATGGTTTTTCCGGACTTTGCCAATGTTACATAAACGAAACGGGAGAGATTCAAAGAGTGTACGAAAATACTTCACGCACAGGATGTGAGCTTTGCTTTGCTTTTCCCGTCTAAACTGAGAATTGATGCCAAGGTCAGACATAAGACTTTCACATGCCCAAGACAAGCTATGGCCTTCATTTAATCAATGGAGCGGGACTACATATCGTGCATTTTGCAAATCGTGCTCATTTTGTGATTTGATGATGTTATTTACTGGGGCCTATTGAAAACTTTCATGTGCAGTTCAATTGTATGGTGTATGTATTGTTGCTTTTTCATTTAATTTCGCCGCATGCCCAAGTGGCTGCGGTACCCAACAGTTCAGCAAAAGAGCAGTTTCCTCGTTCCCTGGGTCACGTACCCGGTGTGCACGGGATGGAACACCTTTCCATCCTTGCAGTTTTGGCGCTCCAGCAGCGGTTTCCCCGCCCCTGCGCGCACAGCTGTGGCACAAATCCGCCCCCGATGTGACAGTCTCCACGGATCACGAGGACAGGCCTCTTCCTCCCCCATCCGAGGCTGTTCTGGGGGTGGTCACAAGGAGCCAGGTAAATGCTTCGATGTCCCTGAACTCAGCACAGCCACAACATGGCGTGGCACCTCGAGCTCCGTCCCGCCGCGAGGCCCCACCTGCCGGTACATCCGATGAGATTGTCCCCTTGGTCCCGCTCGCTCGGAGCTTGGATGCGTGGCTTGCGCTTTCCAATCCATCGCGATGGCTGATCCGGACCGTCCGACTCAGCTACACGATTCAGTTCGCCAGGCATCCGCCCAGGTTCAGCAGCATCCACTTCACCTCGGTGAAGGGCGAGAACGCTGCTACCTTGCGCACGGAGATCGCTACCCTCCTACGGAAGAAGCGATAGAGCCTGTCCCTCCGGCTGAGATGAAGAAGGGGTTTTACAGACCCTACTTCATTGTACCGAAAAAAGGCAGTGGGTTGTGGCCAATCTTGGACCTGCGAGTACTGAACCGGAATTTACACAGACTCCCATTCAAAATGCTGATGCAAAAACGCATTCTGGTGAGCTTCCGGCATCAAGCTTGGTTCGCGGCGGTAGACCTGAAGGACGCGTACTTCCACGTCTCGATTCTACCTCGACACAGACCCTTCCTGCAGTTTGCATTCGAGGGTTGGGTGTATCAGTACAAGGTCCTCCCTTTTGGTCAGTCCTTGTCCCATCGCGTCTTCACGAAGGTCGCAGAGGCAGCTCTTGCCCCGTTAAGGGAAGTGGGCATTCGCATTCTCAACTATCTCAATGATTGGCTAATCCTAGCCCACTCTCGGGATATGCTGTGTGCACACAGGGACCTGGTGCTCTCGCACCTCAGCCGACTAGGGCTTCGGATCAACTGGGAAAAAAGCAAGCTCCTCCCGGTTCAGAGCATCTCTTTTCTCAGTTTGGAGTTGGACTCAGTCTCAACCTCACTTTTCTATGGGCAGGCGTTCCCCTAGAGCAGGTCTCCAGGTGTGTCGTGGTTATGACAGATGCCTCCAAAATGGGCTGGGGCACTGTTTGCAACGGGCATGCAGCCACCGGCTTATGGACGGGCCCGCGGCTGTGTTGGCACATCAACTGCCTCAAGTTGCTGCAATTCTGCTCGCCCTGCAGAGGTTCTGGCCGTTGGTCCAGGGCAAGCATGTGTTAGTTCGGACAGACAACGCAGCAACGGTAGCATATGTCAACAGTCAAGGTGGTCTGCGCTCCCATTGTATGTCACAACTCGCCCGCCATCTCCTCCTCTGGAGTCAAGTCGCAGCGAGCCACTCATATCCTGGCCGACCTCAACACTGCAGCGGATGCACTGTCATGGCAGGTTACCCTCAAGGGAGAGTGGAGACTCCACCCTCAGGTGGTCCAGCTGATCTGGAGTCGATTCGGACAGGCACAGGTAGACCTGTTCTCCTCCCAAGAATCCTCCCACTGCCCACTCTGGTACGCCCTGACTGAGGCACCTCTCAGTATAGACACGCTGGCACACAGCTGGCCCCCTGGACTCCGCAAATATGCGTTTCCCCAGGAAGCCTACTTGCACAGACCCTGTGCAAGGTCAGGGAGGACCAGGAGCAGGTCAACCTGGTAGCACCCTACTGGCCCACCCAGATGTGGTTCTCGGACCTCACGCTCCTCACAACATCCCCCCCCCGGCAAATTTCCCTGAGGAAGAACCTTCTTTCTCAGGGATGGGGCACCATATGGCACCTGCGACCAGACCTCTGGAACCTCCATGTCTGGCCCCTGGATGGGACGCAGAAGACCTAAGTGGTCTACCACCCATGGTGGTAGACACGATCACTCAGGCTAGGGGCCCCTCTGCGAGGTGCCTGTATGCCTTTAAGTGGCATCTGTTCGCTAAGTGGTGTTCTTCCCGACGTGAAGACCCCCAGAGATGCGCAGTCGGATTGGTGCTTTCCTTCCTACAGGAGAGGTTGGAAGGGCGGCTGTCCCCTTCCACCTTGAAGGTGTATGTAGTCGCTATAGCGGCACACCACGACACAGTGGACGGTAAGTCCTTAGGGAAGCACAACCTGATCATCAGGTTCCTGAGAGGCGCCAGGAGGTTGAATCCCTTCAGACCGCGCCTTGTTCCCTCATGGGACCTCTCTGTAGTTCTTCAGGGTCTACAGAGAGCCTCGTTTGAGCCTTTGCAGTCAGCTGAGCTTAAGGCACTCTCCTTGAAGACTGCCCTCCTGACTGTGCTCACTTCCATCAAGAGGGTAGGAGACCTGCAAGCGTTCTCTATCAGCGAAATGTGCCTGGAGTTCGGTCCGGGCTACTCTCACATGATGCTGAGACCCCAACCGGGCTATGTGCCCAAGGTTCCCACAACCCCTTTTAGGGACCAGGTGGTGAACCTGCAAGCGCTGCCACAGTAGGAGGCAGACCCAGCCCTGACGTTGCTGTGTCTGGTGCGCGATTTACACAACTATTTGGATCACACGCAGAGTTTTAGAGTCTCTGAGCAGCTCTTTGTCTGCTTTGATGGACAGCGGAAAGGAAGCGCTGTCTCCAAGCAGAGGATCACCCACTGGCTCATTGATGCCATAACTATGGCATATCACACCCAGGACGTGCCGCCCCCGGTAGGGCTAAGGGCCCAATCTACCAGGGTTGTAGCGGCCTCCTGGGCCTTGACCAGGGGTGCCTCTCTAATAGACATTTGCAGAGCAGCGGGCTGGGCAACACCCAACACCTTTGCGAGGTTCTACAATCTCCGGGTGGAACCGGTTTCATCCCGTGTAGTGGCACGCACAAGCAGGTAAGTCCAGGACAGCTGGCCGGGTGTATCGCTTGCGCATAGCGCCTTTCACCTCCCCTGAGCTGAAGACGTGCACCGTTAACTCCCAATAGTGTTCACAAACTGTGTTCCCTGGTTAATTTCGACGAGTTGAATACGAGTTTGCAGAGAGACTCGCTGCCGGCTCAGTACACATGCTAACTAAGCCCTGTTCTGGGGTAGGTGCTCCGCATGTTGTGGTTACCCATAGGTAACCCCATGCGATGTATATCTTCCGCTAATTTGTTTCCCTGTTGGCAAACTGCATCTTCCTTGCTTGTAGTAACTCCCACCCCATAGGACAGGACCTACCTTGGGACTCCCCCACATGGCATACTTCCAATATAGCTCGGCAAGACCATGTGACGTATTTCCACTTAAACCCCCCTCCCCCGGGCGGGGTGTGGTCTCCGCGGTGTCTTCCCCTTGGGAGGGACACCCCCCTGACTAGACCTGGTGGGATCAGTCAGTTAATCCCCCTTTTTTTAGGGAGTGGGAAAAAAGGGGATAAGAGGCCATGACTGGGCAAGCCCGTCTCTATCTTTTGGGTAGTCGACTTGTCCCCAAAGGGCCGTTCGACACTCATAACTGTGTTGGGGGAGGTTACGTGTCGGCCTGGTGTGCTGGCTACGAGGCACACAGTGGTCTGCCCTTCACACACCGCCAGTTCAAGTAACACAGTTCAGCCAGTTGCGGCGTTTGGTATAGGGACCCCTAGTGTCACTACATCGACACAAAGTCGAGTGAGTGACAGATAGGGAACGTCCTGGTTACTTGCATAACCTCCGTAGCCTGATGGAGGGAACGAGACATTGTGTCCCTCCTGCCACAACGCTGAACTACCCGCTGAAATGGCCAGGACCTTGTCTCGGCTCCTCAATATAAAACCTGAATGAGTGGTTGCATACCAGCTCCTTTTATACCCGTATGTCGGGGGGAGTGGTATGCAAATACAAATAGATGTTACAAATGTTAATATGAAAAGACTAACAATCAACAAACTGAATTTAGTTTTGATATAAAACAGGCATCAAAATTTTAGCTAGCTTCCTATCCAACACTTTATTTAAGGAAACGCCTTTGAACAAATTTGGTAACTTATTCAATATTTATGCAATACAGATGACAAAAACCTGTAATACGCTTCCTCCGTCTCATTCCCTGAAAACCCTGATCTGTCCTTCCATCAGTGATAAACAAAATAGATTTTCCTATTAAAATCGTGGTTTACCTTTAGGTTTGAGTTAGGAAACTGTTTATTTTTCTCTGTGGTAGTATAAGTCGTATCTTTTTGTACGAACCAACTCATACTGTGCGATTTCTTATGATTTTGCCATATTTTACTATTTTTACGACCTGTCATTAAACCGAGTAGGGTGCAAATGGCTCGTGATCTGTTAGTGGTTTATTGCACCTATTCTTCAGAAAAAAGAGGCGAGTTCTTGACAAAAATGTACCATGGTAACCATAGTTACCACCAAAATATCATACTTACTACAGTAATTGCACTGTTCATGCTGTACTTATATGCTGCAATATATTTGACATTTTGGTGGAAACTATAGTTACTATTGTTAGATATTGTAAGAAAAAGATCTGCTATAATCTCAACATTCTATAATTTTCTTAATATGTTTTGATCAGGTGAATGGACATATTCAATTTCTTTAGCCATTTATAGAGGGATTTATCAGCATTGAATACAAGAACATCTTAAAGGAAACATGTTTGTAGTTTATGAGTACTCCTAATCCTGTAAAAAATGCATAGTTTTTTTTTTTTAAATTGATGACTTGGACCAAATAATAAAGAAAAGCAGCCAATAAGTGCCCAACATAGATGGGAACTCCTTCAATACTGTTTAAAAAGCATCCCAGGGTGATACCTCAAGAAGTTGGTTGAGAAAATGTCAAGAGTACATGACTGCAAATTCTAGACAAAGGGTGACTACTTTGAAGATGCTAAAATATAACACAGTTTTGATTTATTTTTGATTTTATTTAGTCACAACATAATTCCCATAGTTCCATTTATGTTATTCCATAGTTTTGATGACTTTACTATTATTCTAAAATGTGAAAAAAAAATTATAATAAAGAATGAGTACGTATTTCAAAACTTTTTACCGGTAGTGTATATGGATGGTTTATACATATTTTTTTCATTTTTATTTATTTTATTTGTTTATTTTTTTTCTTCACCTGTACTTGTCTTTATGATTGTATTCATACATTATTTGATCTTATTGAACATTTATATAGAAAAATATCATTTTAGCACAATTTGTGGACTTTTCAAACCGTCCCTTACCACACCCTCCACAATATTAGCACATTTTTAGCACAATGTGTGGACTTTTCAGATGGTCCCTTACACACCGTAGGCAAATTTTCCAACTTATATCAATGTTAAATTAGCAATCTGGAACGATTTCACCGTGACGCCATCTGACCAGCTTAAATACGGGACAAATCGCATAATTTTATCTTTAAATATGGGACGATCCCGTATTTTACTGGACGGGTAGCAACCCCACCAGTGCATATTATGAATACGTATAGTGTGTTAGCATTAGCATTAGCAGCATAAATGAAGAACATAAACATTACAACTGATACATAATCTACTGTATGTATATATTAATGCATGTAGTCATTGATAACACATTTTAATGTCACAATTCATGTTTAGTTAGTTGACAGGGCAGCGTGCTTCTCAAATTTAAAAGCTCTTCTAAATAGTATACCTAGTATACCTTTGCTCAGCTATTTTGAACTTCTTTCTACACTCTGAAGAGTAATTAGTATTTTCTTTTTCATTAGTTTGTACTTAGAAACATACGCTAATTTATAGCCAACTTCACGCTCCATTAGCACAAATGATCATTTCCAGAGGCGGACATACAGGACAGGCAAGCCAGGCAATTGCCTGGGACCCCAAGCTGGGGGCCCCCAGTGGGCGGCAATAACAGTAGTTCACTGCAACGACACTTGAAACCAATCAGAATCAGAATGAGCTTTATTGCCAAGTATGCTTACACATACAAGGAATTTGTCTTGGTGACAGGAGCTTCCAGTACACAACAATACAAAAACAGCAACAAGACCTTTAAAAAATAATTAAAATGGAATAAAAAATAGATAAATATTGAAAAGTAAAAAGTATATATAGAATACACAATAGACAATATATACATATATACATATATATATATATATATATATATATATATATATATATATATATATATAATATATAGATAGATAGATAGATAGATAGATATATACACACACACATACATACACATACACATATACATACATATACACATACATACATATACATATACACATACATATATATATATATATGTATGTGTATATGTATATGTATGTATATGTGTATGTGTCTCCTGTATGCAACTCCTCTGTCTATGTTCTCTAATCTGACTGACACTGAGGTCTCTAAACTCCTCCTCTCCAACCACCCCACCACCTGTTCCCTTGACCCCATTCCTTCTCACCTTCTCCAGGCCATTTCTCCGTCCATCCTACCTGCACTCACACACATAATTAACACATCTCTACTTACAGGCACTTTTCCCACTACATTTAAGCAGGCTCGAGTAACCCCGCTGCTGAAGAAACCCACACTTAATCCCACACAAATAGAACACTACAGACCAGTCTCTCTCATCCCATTCATGGCAAAAACACTTGAAAGGGCAGTTTTCAATCAAATCTCTGCCTATCTCTCACAGAACAAGCTGCTGGATGACAATCAGTCAGGCTTCAAAAGTGGACACTCCACCGAGAGTCGCTGAGACGGGCGAAAGCTGAATCCAGATCATCCGTCCTGATTCTGCTGGACCTTTCTGCAGCCTTTGACACAGTCAACCATCAGATCTTACTCTCTACCCTCTCCTCTCTGGGCATCACAGGAACTGTGCTTGACTAGTTTAATTCCTATCTCTCAGGTAGGTCCTTCAAGGTAGCCTGGAGAGGTGAGGTATCCAAGCCACATCAGCTACTTACTGTGGTACCTCAGGGATCAGTGCTTGAGCCACTTCTCTTCTCTATATACACAACATCACTGGGACCCATCATTCAGGCACTTGGTTTCTCTTACCAATGCTACACTGATGACACACAAATCTGCTTGTCTTTCCAGCCCAACGACACCACAGTGACTGCTCGAATTTCTGCCTGCCTGGCAGACATCTCGGCCTGGATGAAGGAGCACCACCTGCAACTCAACCCAGCCAAGACTGAACTCCTTGTCTTTCCAGCCAACCCTGCTGTTGAACACAACATCACCGTGCAGCTGGGTGCAACTACAGTAACGCCTTCCAAATCAGTCAGAAATCTAGGGGTAACCATCGACAACAGACTAAATTTCACAGACCACATCTCAAAGACCGCAAGATCATGTAGATTTTCACTCTACAATATCAGGAAGATAAGACCCTTCCTCTCTGAACATGCCACACAACTGCTTGTCCAGTCACTTGCCATAACTAGACTGGACTACTGTAACGCTCTCATTGCAGGCCTCCCTGCATGTGCAATTAGACCCCTGCAAATGATCCAGAATGCAGCAGCACATCTGGTCTTTAATGAACCAAAGAGAGCACATGTTACACCACTCCTTGTCTCTCTCCACTGGCTGCCGGTTGATGCATGTATCAAATTCAAGGCTCTGATGCTGGCATACAGAACAGTCACTGGGTCTGCTCCAGCATACCTAAAATCATTTATGCAGAGCTACGCGCCCACTAGAAGCCTGTGGTCAGCTAAGGAACTTCGCCTTGTTGTACCTGCACAAAGAGGCACCAAAACACTTTCCCGGACTTTCAGCTTCATCGTACCACGTTGGTGGATCGACCTTCCCAGCTCCATCTGTGAAGCTGACTCACTCTCTGTCTTCAAAAAATGACTAAAAACACATCTTTTCCATGAGCACTTAACCAGTCATTAAATAAATAAAAATTCCTGTTGCACTTTATTCTGTTTTGAATACTATTATGATGCTAGTGAAACTTTGTATTACAGCACTTTTCATACCACTGTCTCCTTAAGATGATTTGCTTATGTTTTCCTCTTTTGTAAGTTGCTTTGGATAAAAGTGTCTGCCAAATGAATAAATGTAAATGTAAATATATATATATATATATATATAACTGTTTCTGTGCCTGACGGTTCTGGTGCTCAGAGCTCTGAAACGTCGGCCAGAAGGCAACAGTTCAAAAAGGTAGTGGGCAGGGTGAGTGGGGCCCAGAGTGATTTTTCCAGCCTTTTTCCTCACTCTGGAAGTGTATAGTTCTTGAAGGGGGGGGCAGGGGGCGACCAATAATCCTCTCAGCAGTCCGAACTGTCTTTTGTAGTCTTCTGATTTCATAGCTGAACCAAACCAGACAGTTATTGAAGTGCAGAGGACAGACTCAATGACCGCTGAGTAGAACTGTATCAGCAGCGCCTGTGGCAGGTTGAACTTCCTCAACTGGTGAAGGAAGTACAACCTCTGCTGGGCCTTTTTCGCAATGGAGTCAATGTGGGTCTCCCACTTCAGGTCCTGTGAGATGGTAGTGCCCAGGAACCTGAATGACTCCACTGCTGCCACAGTGCAGTTTAGAATGGTGAGGGGGGAGAGTGTTGGGGTGTTCCTCCTAAAGTCCACTATCATCTCCACTGTTTTGAGCATGTTCAGCTCCAGGTTGTTTTGACTGCACCAGACATCCAGCTGTTTAACCTCCCTTCTATATGCAGACTCATCGTCATCTCGGATGAGGCCGATGACAGTGGTGTCGTCTGCAAACTTCAGGAGCTTGACAGAGGGGTCCTTGGCAATGCAGTCGTTGCTGTAGAGGGAGAAGAGTAGTGGGGAGATCACACATCCCTGGGGGGCACCAGTGCTGATTGTACAGGTGCTGGAAGTGAATTTCCCCTGTCTCACAAGCTGCTGCCTGTCTGTCTGAAAGCTGGTAATCCACTGACAGATAGACGTGGGAACAGAGAGTTGGTGTAATTTAGTCCGGAGAATAGCTGGGATGATGGTGTTGAAAGCCACAAAAAGGATCCTTGCATATGCCTCTGGTCTGTCCAGATGTTGCAGGATATGATGCAATCCCATGTTGACTGCATCATCCACAGACCAGTCTGCTCGATAAACAAATTGAAGGGGATCTAGGAAGGGTCCATTGATGTCCTTCAGGTGGGCCAACACCAGTCTCTCAAATGACTTCATGACCACAGACTTCAGGGTGACAGGTCTGTAGTCATTAAGTCCTGTGATTTTTGGTTTCTTTGGGATGGGGATGATAGTGGAATGTTTGAAGCAGCATGGGACTTCACATTGCTTCAGTGATCTATTGAAGATCTGTGTGAAGATGGGGCCAGCTGGTTAGCACAGGATCTAAGACATGCAGGTGAAATGCCATCTGGGCCCTATGCTTTCCTTATCCTTTGTTTTCGAAAGTCGTGGCTCACATCATCTTCACAGATCTTAAGTGCAGGTTGAGTTGCAAGAGGGGGGAGGAGTGGGGTTGCAGGAGGTGTTGGTGTTTGTGTGAAGTGAAGGTCAGAGTTGGTGTGGGGTGTAAGATTGTGCTTTTCAAATCTGCAGTAGAACACATTCAGGTCGTCAGCCAGTTGTTGGTTCCCTACAGGGTTGGGGGTAGGAGTCCTGTAATTCGTAAGTTGTTTCATGCCACTCCACACTGATGCAGGGTCATAAGCTGAAAACTTGTTTTTCAGCTTCTCAGAGTATCTTCTTTTAGCCACTCTGATTCCCTTATTCAGTGTGTTCCTGGCCTGATTGTACAAGACTTTATCCCCAACTCTGTAAGCATCCTCTTTGGCCTGACGAAGCTGCCTGTGTTCCACTGTAAACCATGGTTTGTCATTGTTAAATGTTAAATAAGTCCTAGTAGGAATGCACATATCCTCAAAGAAACTGATATATGATGTAACAGTATCTGTGAGCTCGTCCAGGTCTGTGGCTGAAGCCTCAAAAACACTCCAATCAGTGCAGTCAAAGCAGGCATGTAGTTCCAGCTCTGCTTCATTGGTCCATCTCTTTACAGTCCTTAATACAGGCTTAGCAGATTTTAATTTCTGTCTGTAGGTTGGAAGAAGATGAACCAGACAGTGATCAGAGAGTCCCAAAGCTGCTCTAGGGACAGAGCGATATGCATCCTTTATTGTTGTGTAGCAGTGATCCAGTATATTTCTGTCTCTGGTTGGGCATGTAATGTGCTGTTTGTATTTGGGCAGTTCATGTGTGAGGTTTTCTTTGTTAAAATCCCCAAGAATAATAATAACTGAGTCCGGGTATTATTGTTCAGTGTCTGTGATTTGATCAGCCAGCTGTTGCAGCGGTACACACTCACCAGAATAAACGAGGAAAACTCCCGTGGCGAGTAGAAAGGCTTACAATAATAAATATATAAACTTTCTAATAAAGAGCGCTTCCAAATTAGGACAGCACATCTTCTTTAATGCTGTTACATCTGTACACCAACTTGCATGTTCCACCGCCTCTCGTTTTCCCCTTTAACCCCACGATGTGATCCGCTCTGAACAGCTGAAAGCCTGGCAGATTTAACGCGCTGTCCGGAATGGCTTCACTCAGCCAAGTTTCTGTGAAGCACAAGTCAGCAGAGGTTGAAAAGTCCTTGTTTGTGCGGGTGAGGAGATGTAGTTTGTCCGTTTTGTTAGGGAGAGAGCGGAGATTCGCTGGATGAATGCTCGGCAGCGTTGTTCGAAAGCCCCGCCAACGGAACTTGACCAGCGCGCCTGCTTGTCTCCCTCGCCTGCATCTCATAGCGCATTTAAACAACACAGCCACGCCTCCGACTAAAATGTCAAACAAAACATCCGAATATTCAAAATCCGGGAAAGAATGACATTTTTGAAAACCCCCCTAGACGGGCCCCCATCCATTTAGCTACAAATTCAAGTAAAAGTAGAACTGAAAATGTTGCGACAGTCACAACATTTTATGAGATCAGGCTGCATGTTTTGAATGTTCAGAATTCTGTGACACCCCCCTAGAGGGGACCCCATCCCTTTAGCTACTAATTCAAGTAAGAGCGGGATGCAGGAATCATGGAGAGGATGTCTGATGTACCAGTCTGAGTGTCAGAAGAGGAAAAAGAAAGAAGAGTAGAAGAAGCATGACAGTGCTGACTGGTACAGAATCTGTCGTGTTTACTGAATTATCCCTTCTCACGAAAAGATTGCCAATGGCTGCGCTGTTCATGATCGGGATTGTTAACATTCACTTCACGTTATTCTCCATACAATTCTTATTTAAACACAACAAACAAAAATATACAGCGTTAGAAAGGCGTAATCTCCAGCTTTGATATTTCACCACTGTTTTATGATAGAAATGTTACAGTAAGAGTAATTCCTTAATTTACATCAGGAGTACACATCTGACATGCAAAATCAAAATGAGAGTTATGGACATAAACATGTAATAAAGACACACATGCCTATTAAAGCCAGCTCTCGTCTTTTTTGTCACTGTGAGCAAGGGCGTAGGTTTGGGGGGTTGGGGGGGGGGTGGTTGCAGCGTGAAGCACTTACATGTTTCCATTGATCATGGTATAAATATTGGAGGGGTTGTACTTGCTTGTTTTGATTATTGGGGGGGGTTCCGGAATCTACGCCCCTGATTATAAGGCTTCAGTAAACAGCATCCATCAGAAGTTGTAGTCCAAATATGTGTGCATTTAGAGACAATTTTATGGATTCTCATATGTTTACTTCACATTCACAAGATTGGATTATCATTCAGTTTTCCTCTAAATTATGCGACTCTCATGGGGTGTTACATATGTACAGAAAGAGAGGGGCACATATAGAAGAGAGTTATTACAGCACAGCTAGTTTATTTATTCTGTTGAGTTTAGATGAGCAAATTCTACTATGGATTAGATCATTTCGTTTTCATGAAAAGTGTGGTTGTGAGATGGCATTGCTAGCTTTTGAACCTATACTGTATGTTACACAAATGAATGCTTGTTAGTGAAAGATAGTAGCTTAAATGCTCCATGCTTTTTTTTTTCTTTTTTTTTTTTTGTCTCTCTAAGAGCATTACTGAAGTCTTTACAACACCCCAGACAAGCACATATTGAATGTGAATTCAATGTATCACAATGTTGTATTATTGATATCAATATGGCCTTCTCTCAAAAATGATTTTACCTAATTCTGTGTGTTACAATGAGAATATTCAAGCTAAATGTATCTGATATCTGAATGTCTGATGTATATAATTATTTACTGGTATCTGAATTTATATATGTACTTGAATTATTTAACAGTTCTATGGACATCTTCACACATTCATCAGTACCACAACAGCAGGTACTTCCATCACATAATAAAAGAGAAAGAGAAAGAGGCCACAACACTCCCTGACAGCTTTGAATGCTTGTTTTTGTTTTTTATTTTATTTTATTACAAAGTGCACATTTTTCTATTATTGCATGAATTTAATATACGTGCATTTTAAATATAGCTTACTGCAAATATTCTGTTTGATACTGTATGTTCCTGTTATTTTTGGAAAATAAATGATTAGTGTTATAAAAGGGTGTTTGCAGGGTGTGTGTGTGTTTTTTTTTTTTTTTTTTTTTTTTGTTTTTTTTTTGCCTAGGGCCACAGAGTCCCCAGGATCTCCTCTGAACATTTATGTAAACTACGGTGACAGGGTTGAGGACAAATCTACATACTAATTAGAAACCAATCACAATTAGCAATCACCTCTGTTATTTCCACTTCTAATTATGTCCGCTAGTTAATTGTGCATGGAGAATGCCACCTTGGTGCCAGTTAGATCTTTAAAGTTAGTCTAACCAACACTTGAGTAATAAGAGACTATTACTGCTCTCATGAACTAGATCTTTGCTTTATTTAAAGGAACAATTCACACAAAAATGAAAAGTCTGTCATTTTTTACTTTCCTATGCTGGACCAAGAAAAGAAAAACTGAGATTAGATTTGCTACAATTATCCATCATGACCCATATTATTATAAACCAATACTTCCTGAGGTTTACCAAAGACAAATTAGTGCAAGTCTGTCTCTGAAGGGAAAGACATTTTAATGTCATTGATAATAGTAGATATCTTTCCCTAAAGGCATGCATGGGTAGGTAGGTGGGGGTGTTCGTTGACAGACTGACTGCACACGCCGCGTCCATATGGCAACTCGCTAATGAGGTAATGTGTGAAATGGCATGAACAAATACAACCAAATAACAAGCAAACACAGCTGTCCTGAACTATTTGTTCACACCCATTATGTCTTTCTGTCAGTACTCTTATACATTCCTCCTTTCTGACCCGCTGCCCCTAACACTAGAAACAGACAGATAATCACCTACCCTGCTCATCAACTGAAATTATTCTTTAAGATTTTCTTTTGATCAAGCTACAGCCAGAAGTCTAGACCAGTGGATCTTAACTGGTTAATATAACGATTCCAATTCAGGTTCCTTTTAACAATAGCGATTCCTGAACAGTCCCGTTGTGTGTTTCATGTTGTGAATTCAAAAGAACCAGTTCATAAGAGTAATTTATTTGGGAATCAGATTACACTGGTCACACTGTTTGTTTCGCACTGTAGATTCAAAAGAACCACCATACTGTATAAGAGTCATTTATTCAGGAATCAGATTACACTGGTCGCACTGTGTGTTTCGCGCTGTAGAGTCAAAAGAACTGGCTCATAAGAGTCATTTATTCGGGAATCAGATTACACTGGTCGATATGTGTGTTTCGCACTGTAGAGTCAAAAGAACCGGCTCATAAGAGTAATTTATTCAGGAATCAGATGTAATTGGTCGCACTGTATGTTTCGCACTGTAGATTCAAAAGAACAACCTTACTGTATAATAGTCATTTATTTGGGAATCAGATTACACTGGTCGCTATGTGTGTTTCGTGTTGTAGATTCAAAAGAACCGGCTTATAAGTGTCATTTATTCAGGAATCGGACTACATAGGTTGCGCTGTTTGTTTCATGCTATAGATTCAATAGAACTAGCTCATAAGAAATAGTTGCCTGTGAATCAAACTGCACTGGCCGCACTGTTTGTTTCGCATTGTAGATTCAAAAGAACCGGCACATAAGAGTCATTTATTCGGGAATCAGATTACAGTGGTCGCACTGTGTGCTTCGAACTATAGATTCAAAAGAACTGCCTTACTGTATAAGAGTAATTTATTCGGGAATCAGATTACAATGGTCGCATGTGTGTTTCATGCTGTAGATTCAAAAGAACCAGTATATAAGAGTAATTTATTCGGGAATCAGACTGCATTGGTCTCGCTGTGTGTTTCACGCTGTAGATTCAAAAGAAGGCTCATAAGAGTCATTTGTTCAGGAAAACATGGCAGAAAAATGCATGTTCAAGAACTTTTAACAGAACAGCAAATCTTAATGATCATACGATTCTAGTATATTTTCAGTTTCTAGTATTTCCATAATTTTCAGAATAAGAATAAGGTTCTCGGTTCCCGACCCTATTCAGGAACCAGATTTTACATTGGACCTTGAGTGCCGATAGACATAGTACCACAATTGTTCGTCGTACCAAATTGAACTTTGATGGTATCATGGTCTCGACAGCCATTAATTCACAGCACAAAACACATTGTGATCGGCACAAGTCATGTTTATCCTCATCACAAGTGTATTTAATGTAGTCTGGGTTGTATTCTCTTTAACCTTGCTTAGTTTTGTTCATGGTTTTTAGGGATGTGGCCATTTCACGCAACCAGTTCATGTTGACATCTGCTTAATTTGGCTAGCTTCTACCAAGTGACAGATAAATTTGCACCAAAATACTGCAGCTACTGTAGATTGGATGCTTGGTTATTGACATCACCAAAAAAAGATACGGGAGGGGTTTCTTCCTCCTTTTTAAAAGCTGATTTTGCTCTGCATGTTAGCACCTATACCTTCATTCTGGAGGATTATCCACTTAAACACACTCATTGCTAGTCTGCAAATGCAAGTATTTTGCACCTGTGTAGCAGGCAAAGCTAAATGCATGCTAACATGTTATTTCCTTTAAACATCTGTTAATAACTTGAGTCTGAGAATGGGTTGTTCCATCTAAAGACATTTCCTGATGAGTTCATGATAAGGAAATGAGCACTCACAATCTGGAGAGAGCAGGATTTTTTAGGAACAGCAGCTCAGGGATTTGCTGGAGACGATTTCTGTTGAGACGCCTGAGGGGAACACAGAGACAAAATGAATTGAGTGATCGAAGTGATTTGACTCAACAAATCCGGTTAGCTAGACAAAAGCTTTCAAATCTTGGTGTTCTAGTTTTGTTCTGTTTGGACTCTTGAGAGAACCTCAGGCATTTTAATAGTTCAAAAAATAAATGTAATATTTAAGGATCAGGTTGATGCTTCATGATTTGTCTTAACCTTGTGAGAACTGATTTTTAAACAAAATTTCAAACTGATAAAATGTTTCAAATGTCATCCATGAAAAAAATCACTTATTTATAAACATGACTTATGTTTGGGGTCTCAGAGGCCCACTTTACATTATTATTCCCTTTGTTTAGGGTTTATAAAGGGGTTTATTAATGACTAATAAGTCATTTACAAATGCATTGAAAATCATTAATATGTGGTTATAATAACATAATAAAAAGAGTGACTTTTATGCAATACCTGAAAAATAGTGAGATATTTTACCTCACATTTATAAATGCTTAATAACACGTATTCAACATTAGTAGCCTATGAAAATGTCCCTTAAAGTAAAGTGGCACATACTCTATAAGCATTTATTATAGAGTTACCAACATTAGAAACCAATATACATGAAAGTTCAGTGTAGTTTGTTGCTCATCAGGCTTTATTATATGATATATGCTGTGAATAAGCATGAAGAGCTGAAAAGTGTTTTTGCAGAAGACTTTAAGTAACTAGGACTAGGTAAGTTAGTATAAGTATAAATAAGTTTATTTATTAAGCATTTATAACATGCATGTTAAAATGCTCACTATTTTGCAAGTATTGGATGAAAGTTGCCTTTTATGCGATGTTTACGTTATATGTTACTATAACGGCATTTTCATTATTTATAATGCATTTGTAAATGGCTTTATAAATGGTTTCATTAATGACTAATCATTTATGAACCCCTTTACAAACCCTTAACAAAGGGAACATTAATGTAAAGTGTTTCCATGCAATGCGATCAATTTTCACATGCTAAAATTCATTACATTGCACATTAGTGTCTCTACAGAACATGAGGGTTAAATGCAATAAAGACTATGTTAAATATGTGCAAAGAAGCATATGAGCAGCTAAATACATTATAGTAGAAAAAGTGATGTGTGTGGGCATAAACTTACAGTCTGTCCAACTCCTTGAGATCACTGAAGGCTCCTCTATCAATAGAAACGATCTGATTATCCATGAGGTGCCTGCATAAATCAGGAAAATAAGAGTTAATGAGTAGTACAAGCTAAAATGAGAAACAACAATATTCAATACTGAATGGCCTCATGGAAGCTCATTTCAAGAGAGCAGGGTGGCCAATGGCCAATATAATGCCAGCATTTATACAAAATAAAATTTAGACATGGCAAATGAATACATACTCAATTTTGAAGACAGAAATTGTTTATTATGCATCAACAAGGCTGTCATGCACAGTAGTATGCTGAAAATACACTATGAGTAGGCTCAGACCGCATTTGTGTGCTTTTATTCACATTTTCTGCACCTCTAGTGGGATTATATGCAGAATTTGGATTTACAAACAGCAAAATGTGTTTCAAATAAGCCAAAAAAATATCTAATAAACGAATGGAGAAACCCAAGACAATTTTTCACATTGTGGACAATAGTTTCTAAATCAATTTCCCATGTTTTGCTCAAACTGCTAATGCAACATGTAATAAAATACAATAAAATCAAATTTGTTTGAAATTGCCTGTCTTTATGTGTTAAAAGGTGTTCTCCATCGTTGCATTGCTATGGTTTAGCTCCTCAACTCATCTGGACTTTCTTTGTCCTTCTTTCAAACAAACGTTAACTTTGTTTGTTCCTCTATCTCGGTTTCTTTATTCATCACACACGTGTTTATTTCTTTGCCATTTTCTCTCTCTTTCACATCTCTTTTTTTCTTCTATCTCTGGCTTCGATTTAGGGGACTGTTAAAGGCACTTGTTATTGTGAATGTGACTGAAACTCTTCTCTGTCTATATCCTTGCTGTCTTTGTTGCATCGAAGACATCATGCTGATGAAATCAAATAACCAGAGGTGACTGCAGTCATCTATCTGAGGAAAGTCCTAATTTGTCAGCATATTAAAGTGTGTTAAACCATGGCTTTTACATACACAAGATTTAACTTCACTGAACAGAAACAAGACAGACTATTAACTCACAAAATTCGGAGGTGCTTCAGGCCAGCAAAGTCGTCTTTGCCGATATGTGTGAGGTTGTTTGCATTCAGGTCCCTGTAAAAGGAAAAAAGAAACAAGGAATAGTAATTTCAAATTAAATACTAATTGTACCTAACTGGATTCACTCATAATCAAAGATGATTCTGTGTAAATGATTATGGCTTAGATATTTTTTGTGTGCACTAAAAACAAACTTTTAAGGGCATTTTTGAAGGGTCCCATAGTTGTAGAAAAATTAAGGATATCAGGGCAAATTCAGTTAATATCTACTGCTGAATTGAGAGAGGTTTCAAGACTTTCTTCAAAAAGTGCTCTAGTTAGTGTTCAAGTATATACTGTGTATCCTGTATACTATGTAGAGGTCTGCTACCGGTTTCAGGTCAGTTTTTCAAGTATAACTCCGGGTTCAGGTTGGGTTTGTAATTAATGAACAGACGAACAGATGGGTTAAGGGCTGTTCACATCGAACATGTTTTTGCATGTCAAAAAATATAAAAATAATTATTTGTACACATGCATTGGATGGACGTCTTTGATCGTTGTGGCACGTCTCACTGTTTATTTCACCATCTTGGGCATGACTGCAGTATTTTATAGACATTTTTTAGAAAGAACTTCCTGTTTCGTTCGTTGCACTGTGTCTAGTTTTTTCTAGCGCAGGTGTCAAAAACACTCGACATTCTGAAGGAGTTCCGGTTGCTAAGAGGACTTGTTGCGACTGTTACACGTGAGTGTTTTTCACCCCGTAATGTTTCAACACTTGATAAACGTAAGTCAGTGTTTACTGTTACTGAACTGTTATGAATGTTGCCTACAATACTTAAATAAAATACAGCATTTTGCAACAGATGTACTTGCTTAGAAAAGAAATTATAAAGATAGTGAATCTCGGGTTCGGTTCAGGTCAGGTTTGAGCTTAAAATTTGACAGTAGTGGTTGGTTTGGTCATGAAAATATTAAAAAGAAGAGGGCCAAGTACAGAGCCCTGTGGGACTCCTTGAGAAAGAGGGACAGTGGGAGTTTGAACTTATCAATAAAGTGAACATGAAAATATTAAACAGAAGAGTGCCAATTACAGAGCCCTGTGGGACACCTTGAAAAAGAGGGACAGTGGGAGTTTGAACTTATCAATAAAGTGAGCATGAAAATATTAAACAAAAGAGGGCAAAGTACAGAGCCCTGTGGGACTCCTTGAGAAAGAGGGACAGTGGGAGGTTTGAACTTATCAATAAAGTGAGCATGAAAATATTAAATAGAAGAGAGCCAAGTACAGAGATCTGTGGGACTCCTTGAGAAAGAGGACAGTAGGAGATTTGAACTTATCAATAAAGTATTATCTGTCAAGGAGATTGTGGAATTTGCATTCTGGGATATTATCAAATCACTTTTGATCACCAAACAGTGGGGCCTTAGACAGAGGACTTGGACGGCAGGGATCATGACCTGGCTAGGACTAGGTATCGCAAAGCACCATGCAACAACACCGGCATCCCCATAAAAAAGAAAAATGATGTTTGTATCCATTCTTTCTCCTGTCGAGGCTAAATATACAGCAAATAGATACTTTTAAAGTATCGAAGTCTCCTGTGCTTTGAAAGAGCAACCTCTGAGCAATTAAGCCACGTGATTTTGACCTATATAATCTCCAGACAAAGACAGAAAATTAACACATGCTTTTTTGCACCACATCATGTATGTGTTTTGTTTGAGGGGACTTGTGCCTTTAGGAGACTTACAGATATACAGTAGCCTATTGCTATAAATTAGTATATACACTTTTTGAACACAGAATGAATAAAAGCTATTGAAATTATAAAACAAAATCCTGATAGCATATAGATTATGATATGTGCGTGTAAAGGAGGGTTGCACTCATTGTTTAGAGGTGAATGCTGAGGAACTGTCACTTTTGTAAATATGCATTTGCACACACATTTACACTGTTGTCACCTGGGACACCGGCTGTAATGGTACTATTGTGGAAAGGAGCCCAGGTGTGACAAATCAGGGCAGTGAATAAGGTGACTCCTTTAATCCTTTAATTAGTCCAGCATCTGTGGCCAACTTTGGGACCATTAAAGTGGAAAATTGGACACAAAAGCTGTTCTATCTCTTCATCTGCTGTACAACCCTACATCTTCCTTAAGAGCCAACAAAGAAGCTAATATGTGTCCAAAGACAAATATACAGGATACAACCAAAGTCGATAAATATTAATGCATCTACAGTGGTGCAATATGAATCCCTCCATAAAGAATAAACACAGAGTAATTTTGAAAAGAATCACTAATTTGTGGAATAAATGAAACAGTATTTGGTCTCCATTGTCTCTGGAGAGTTTGTTGAGTAAAATCAATCAAGACTAACAAATTTACCTTCTCCGTTTCTTTTTCTAAATAACAGGAACAGTTTTATTCAGCTATCTTGTACATAATCAGATGCAGCCCTGTTGTTAATATGTAGTAAATGTCTTATATAACATATAAACACATTTGATTTTTTAAGTATATTCTCAGTAGCTACTGTAAAAGCAGCAATAATGGAGCCAAATACCACAGCAACAGATACAATGTAATTTAAGAGTGATTTTTATAATGTTAGAATAATTGTTTCAAAAAGTATGAGCAGATTTAAAAGTGATTGTGCACCACCAGCATCACCAAATGGAATTGCAAAAACAATAGGGACTTTAAGCTGACGACGGGATGGCTATGGTGTTCAATGTTCTAATGCGCATTTACTTGCTACTTCCTGACATTGTACTGTAACTATCTACTATGGGAAAATCGCTAATTTGCCCTAGTCTATAGTACGTGACAGATTAGGAATTTAAAAGTTATGTTTTTCGAGAGATGATGTAAAATGAGCACAGTAAGTAGCCTAAACATCCTCCTCAAAACGCATATGTTTAATGCATTAGCCTACCCATGGTTGGTTAGAATAGACTTTCAATAAACATGGGCTCGTTGGTACAGTTAAGGTTTCTTTCCCCATTGTGGTGCTGTGATTAATATGGATTGATTGAGCAAGTGATCAATAGTGATTCGCAACGTCACTAAAGCTGTTCCACCAGTAGGATCCTCCATCCTCAGTATGGTTAGCTAACCATGCTGAGAAATCCGAGCCAGAAATGGTTTGTAATTGTACTGTACCAAACCGTGCTCAAGTAGAAATGCTACTGGAACTTTTACTCAATCGTAGTAAAGCACTTTTGGTGATTTTTGCATGTCATGGCTAAGGCGGTTGATCAGTTTACTTCCAGTCGATGTAGCCATCCCTAGCCAAGTCCCTCATGATTGTTTTAAAACAAGTTTCACAAACACTTCCACTGTCTTCTATTGGTTGGACAGGCAGTTCCATCCCAAACTCACTGAATTTATTGAGCTAATGTCACTATGTTGAGCTGGACAGGATGTGCAAACAAACATAAAAATGTAATGATAATGCCACAGAGCCACAGTGTTTACAGGTTTCGGGGGAATTAACATACAAATGGCATACTTATAGGCCTCTGCAAATTAAAATGGGATAGGAGGAAGAATTTTAACTTTGAAAAATTACACACAACCATTATTTAAAACTTGCCCTCCAGCCCTAATGATCACCATGGCTTCAAATTAATTGGTGTGGTACTGAAAAACAGTTTGAAATATTAAAAGCATATTTATAACTATACACCAGCATGGATTGAAAAATAAAAAATAAAATGGGAAAAACCAGAGACAGAGACCCCAAGTTTGGCATGAAAGATGTTGAGACTCTTCTTCATGGGTGTGCCAAATTTCACACCTTTTTACCCTACATTTCTAGGGGCTTCCATAGACTTCCAGCCAAAGGAATAGATTAAGATACAATAGGTCCCTATGTACACAATCAGTGCTTGGCCCCTAACAACCAGTTATCCCATACTTGAGGTTCTGACTTGACCTGAATTGCATGAACAGCTAGGCTAAACCTGGACTCTTTTAAAGAACATGTGATATGAGCTACCTAACCTAGAGATCAGTTCATTTTGCCCGTTATGCAAAACACATGAGCAGTTTGAACACAGATTGCCTGTCCGTTATCAGCTCTATTGTTGGGTAGTGATACCGTGTTGAGTGGTTTGAGCTCTGCAACCCACAGCAGCATTTTGCCCTCCACTACGACCCCGCCTCCCCCCAGCCAACGTAAATAATGCCGCCTCCACAGCTCCATTCTTTACCACTGCAGGGGTAAAGCTCAGGGGACTAGGGGGGATATTATTTGGCCAGTGCATTCTCCTTGATAAATGACTCTGTTTGTTACACATCGCCAAGGGAATGTCTTACACACTACAGACTGCTGCCCGTTATCAATATTGCTTTCACTGCTAATTGTTCAACAAAGGGTTCAACACATTGAACCTCATCTAAATGTTTCTTTGAATTGGTCATTGAAGCATGCATGTTCCAGGATCAACATCTTTTGTTGGTCATGAAACAGCCTCTTATCGAAGAAGGATAGAATAAGAATAGTTCAAAAAATTGGTTCAGCGGTTATGAACAGATTTAACCATTATATATCATTTTTGACCACCAGGACACAACATGATTACAAGAGAAATCAGTGTTCTAATTGTTTTCCCACCCATATTGGGACCCAATGTTCCGAAGTCCACACAAGCTACATTAATGGGCGAATGCTCATACACTAAAAATTTCTCACACTGTAACTTTGACATCACAACCCAGATACTACATTTGCAAATAAGTAACTGAAAGAAAGCTGTTTTTGTCTTAGTACTGATATGGTTAGGGTTAGGTTTACAGATTGGGTTAGGAGTATATTCAAGTAATTATTACTGAAATAATGCTGACAATCGGACACGTTCTACATTTCACGGCACATTAAAGTTCTTGTGCTTTAACTTCAGCCACTGGGAGGGCCAGTTTGAACATACGAGACATTCGCACTCATCGTAAAATGTAATGGCATGTTACAGATCCAAGTTTGGGGAAGATTTGATGATCACAGTAAAAGGAGTTCATAAAAGTATGTGCTTCGACAAGCGATGGCAGAAAGTTTCGTTGTTTTTAGGCCATTTGGTTGAAAAGTTATACGCTAAAACATTTGTGAAACTTTAAACTATTGGTGGTGCAAGAGAGTTTGAGATAGAAACTCCAAATTTGGCATGATAGATGTTGAGACTCTCCTCTATGAGTGTGCCAAACCTCACAGTTTTTTACCATAACTATCCCTGCTGCACGTCACCTAGGGAATGTCCTCCTCACTATAGGATCTGACTGTTTAATGGGAATATTGTTCAAGCCCCGAACCCCAGGCTTAAACCTTATCCTAACACCCATTGTTTAAAGGTGCCTCTGTTTGTTCCTAGCAGGCAGCAGATGCCCTAACCCCGCCCCCAACCTTATCCTAACCATATGGAGCCTGTAAGGCTGAGTGCTAGGAACAACCTGAGGCACCTTTCACCCATCGCGTATCCTAACCCTAAACCTAGCATTAAAATCTGATTGGCTGATAGCAATGTCCCAGCACCAACAAGAATGTTGATCCAGGAACACATCCTACTTTTCAATATCAAGTTGACTAAGCATGAATGTAAAGTGTTTTGAAATTCCTGTTCAAGCACAAGTTTTGTACTATATGCGTCACTGGTACTGTATATAACACAATGACATTAGGAAGTAAACATATGATACATCCCAAAGTGCATCTGAGCAGGACAATATCCGGAATTACATCCTCTGAATCAATTGACATTATGTCCTGTAGTATCGGTTACATTTGACATGTCATGATACACGCAAAGGTTTTGATGGTGTACTGAAAAACTCTGACATATGAGATACCCTAAACCTTTGAGACACACAAACACACTCATGCATGCACATATAGAAATAGAGAGCGAGTGCATAATTTAAAGGGGGACACTGTAAACAAAACCTAAACACAACCTTTGTGCTGTATTTTCTCCAAATACAATATTCCTGACTGTACAAACACACTACTTGTTCTTGCACATGTATATACATGCATGTATATACACATTTACATAGCCCAGATTATATTGTGTACCAATAAGGTTATAATAGTGTATACATAAGTGTATATATACTGTAT
This sequence comes from Myxocyprinus asiaticus, assembly GCF_019703515.2. NCBI lineage: Eukaryota > Metazoa > Chordata > Actinopteri > Cypriniformes > Catostomidae > Myxocyprinus > Myxocyprinus asiaticus. The sequence goes on from NC_059393.1 coordinate 5,067,294, forward strand.
GTACATAGTATCTGTGTTCAATACAAGTTAAGCTCAGTCGACAGCATTTGTGGCATAATGTTGATTACCACAAAAATTACTTTTGTATCGTCCCACCTTATCTTTAAAACAAAGCAAAAATCTGGGTTACAGTGAGACACTTACTGTACAATGGAAGTGATTGGGGCCAATTTTTGGAGGATTTAAAGACAGAAATTTGAAGCTTATATTTTAAAAAAAGCACTGTTCTGTTAAAACTAGTATTATTTTAACTGTAAAGCTGTTAAAATCATAGTTTTTTTGCAGGATTAACGTTGTTACAGCATCATTGGTGCTCAAATTGAGGGGGGGTTTGGGTGTGGGGGGGGTGGCAGGGACCCCCCCATAAGGCATATATAGATTTTGGGGGGGTCCCCAAATATTTGTATTTTAGTAAAGATAATAATGACAAATATTTCGTGAATTATTTACAATAATCAGGGCTCTATAGTGCAAGTGTTTTACTCGCATTTGCGATAGAAAATTACTGCTTGCGAATGCAGAAAATGATTAGGGCACATGGCGCGAGTAACTGCTGATCTAGCCCAAAGATATGAACTTATTATTGCAGCCTATCATCAGTATTAAAACTCCCTAATGCATCTTCCCTCATATACCAAATACTTTTAAAAGAGGTGTGCTAGTTATTTTTGTATTAAAAGCGCCATTTTTTTCACTCTCACATGGCTGCGAGCGCTGTCCTCTACCTCCCTCTATTTCTTTCATGCACACGCAGAGACCGAGTGAGAGATATACCACGTGAAGATGGTCTAAGTGGAGTTTCTTGCTTGTTTTTATGTGTCAAAATTACAGACAGCATTTTGAATAATGACGGATTAATCTTGCACTCAGACACAAGATTCTGAGAAAAATAGCTAGTCAAATTAAAATGTGTGAATCCACAATATGTATGATAACATTAAACAGGATGTCAGCGTCCTCGTCTAACTCAACGTGATAAGCAAAATCTCAAACATAAAAAAATGAATAAAAAAAATCATGAAAAGTCACTCTTCCAATAACAGCCTCTTTTCACAACTGCGTGAGGATGACTTGCACCAAATTTACAGTATTCTGCTTCTAACGCAGGTGTGTTGGCTGTTGTGGACAAGTGCTTGTGGGTTTCTTTTTCTTGGATCTTCAGTAGTCATGAAAATCCTATAACATCATAATCACGCACTGCAAGACTGTAAAAACCTCTTAAAACTGCATACCTTGTTGATGCTTTATAACGAGACCATCAAGAAGCTGCATGGCTCTGTGTCAATGTGTAATAGACCAGTAGAAATGCCAACCGCTAGAAATGTATCAAGTATCATGTCTGTCACGTTATGCAAAATCCGTGGCAAAGCACGTTCCCAAAAATCATTGTATTATAATCATCATTTTGATATAGATGTTTTTCATAGAAAAACAATTAAAAAAAATAAAAATAACAAAACAGCATATACAGATGCAGAATTGCTTCTTTGTAGTATTTTATGTCATATAAAATAAATTAACATTGTATAACTTTCATGAATAACCCATTAAACATTATTGTATTATTCAACGCTTAGACAGTTAAAACTGAAAATACATTAATGTAGTTATGAATGTCATGAAAGATTGATTTGATAGATTTAAATGTTGATGAACTAGCTACTAATCTGTTAAGAATTAGTCATACCTACCGAATATGTTTGTTAATGGCAAATGGAAGTATAAAGAGTCATCAATATATTATTAGTTTATTAGTGGCTTAAGGAGATCCATCAGGACTGATGTAGTTTGGTGCTGCCTGTAAGATTAATTTGAGAAATAATAATTTGAAAAAGGTTTATCAGAGAAGATGTCCTTTGTCATGTATGAACATGTATGGCAAAAAAGTTGTAAAATTGGATATAACTACACAGAAAAGGTAAATTAACGATAAAATCATGTTTACACACATATTGTTTATGTCTAGTGTTACTTTTGAAACTGACAATTTTAACATTTATGGATACATTTTTTTGTGGTAATCAACATTATGCCACACTTAACTTGTTTTAAACCTGGAATATTCCTTTAAATACAAGTTAAACTCCTACAACTGCATCTTCTGCATGCTGTCAGTTCTCATAGACAATTATTTTGATCTGTCCCTCAGTTTGTAAAAACAAACATAAATTGTGTTAACAATAATGAATGTTAAAGTTGTCGAAATTGTTCTTTTAGCAGTGGGACTACTTCTCTAGTTGGATTAACCTCTAATTATGTGTTACCAATTTAATTCCTGTGGGTGGCTATGGTACTTTGCACAGGTTAGTTCAATTCTTTACTCGCATGTTAATAAATAAAACATTTTTAAACATGTTAATTTGGGATGATTAATTATATGTAAAATAATGCATAAAAAATAAATAATGCAATGAATCTTTGCCGGATCCAGGGTAGTAGGGGGCAGTCAGGGCACCCTCAGTTTGGGCTGTACTAGCTATGCGCTTCATCGGGTAGGCAGTGCAGCCTTTCAGAGATGATGCTTTTGTGGATGGATCTCGAAACACATTTTTCAAAGTTTCACATTTTCAAAAAATGCATTACAGTCTAGAGTATGCCCATAATACGCTTACAACCCGAAAAAGTTGGGACAGTATGAAAAATGATAATAAAAACAAAAAGGAGTAATTTGTCAATTATATTCACCCTTTGCTATATTGAAAGCACTACAACTACACATTATATGATGTTTTACCTTGTGAATTTAATAATTTTTTTAATATACAGTAATTTCAAATCAGATGATTGCAATATGCTCCAAAGAAGTTGGGACAGTCGAGTGTCAGTCGATGCTGCTCCAAAATTTGTACATATCTGTCTGCATTAATGGTGCCCTCACAGATGTGCGAGTTACCCATGCCATGGGCACTGACACACCCCTGGCCCATACAGACACTGGCTTTTGGACACGACGGTTGTGTTTTTCAAAAACTATTTGAAATGTGGACTCATCGGACCAAAAAACACTGTTCTACTTTCCATCTAAGATGAGACCGAGCACAGAGAAGTTGGCAGCGCATCTGGACAGTGATGATGTATGGCTTCTCCTTTGCATAGTAAGTCTTAACTTGCATCTGTGGATGCAGCGGTGAATGGTGTTGACTAACAAAGGATTACTAAAGCAATCCCAAGCCCATGTTCATGATATCCATTACAGATGAATGATGTTTTTTAAGACAGTGATGTCTTGACACATTCAAAAGTGGTTTTCGACTTGCCCTTTACACACTGAGATTTGACCAGATTCCTTGAATCTATCAACAGGGTTGGGGAGTAACAGAATACATGTAATGGGATTACGTATTTAAAATACAAAATATAAGTAACTGTATTCCACTACAGTCACAATTTAAATCATTGGTAATTAGAATACAGTTACGTTCAAAAAGTATTCGGATTACTGTACAGATTACTTTGCATTTTATTGTCATTTGTTGCATTAAATATTTAGTCCTTTCAGATGGAAAACATTTATACATATAAATGATGCGATCCAAAGTGCATTTGAACAGCGGTGAAACACTTTCTTATGATGTGTTACATTCATACGAGCAGACAGAGAAGTACGTTTGAAGTAAGTTTGGAGCAGAAGAAATAGAAATGAACGTTGTGTAAATTATCAGCTTAACACTAAGCTAAAATGCTATTTCTAGCCATTTTACATGCACACGTTACCAGGCATGATCATATTTTTTTATCAAGAAAATTCATGTTGGATCATAATTTCTTTTTTTCTAGTAAGACCTTTGATATTAGGGCAAAAATCGTATTCTTGATAATAATTTTTGTATTGTTTTCCTGTAAAAATATCTAAAAATGCTTAAAACAAGATCAATTTGATTTATCTTGTTTCAGAAACAACACTGCAAAAGATATTTTGGTTTTTCAGAGAATGTATTTTTAACATGTGTATTTTGTCTTACTGTACTGGCAGAGTTTTTATAGTCAAAACAAGTGAAAAAAATCTACCAGTGCTGAAGAAGTAATCCAAAGTATTTAGAATACGTTACTGACCTTGAGTAATCTAACGGAATACATTACAAATTACATTTTACAGCATGTATTCTCCCAACCCTGTCTATCAACTATATTGTGCACTGTAGAGGGTGAAATGCCTAAAATCCTTCCAATTTGTCTTTGGGGAACATTGTTCTCAAAGTGCTGGATTATTTGCTGAATCATCTGTTGGCAAATTGACAAGTCTCGAATGATCCTTGCTCTATATACTATGACACGATTGCCTCACCTGTTTAACATTTGTTATTTTGTCATTTCAACTCGTCAAATTATTATTAGTCTTAAATCGCCTGTCTCAACTTTTTTGGGGCATGTTGCAATCATTTGAAATTGAACAATTAAACAATTAAAAAAAACAAAAAAAAACAATGAAATTTACAAGGTAAAACATCATATAATGTTTAGTTGTAGTGCTTTCAATATAGCAAAGGGTGAATATAATTTACAAATCACTCCTTTTTGTTTTTATTAGCATTTTTCATACTGTCCCAACTTTTTTGGAATTGGGGTTATATATTCAGTGGTATATAAATAAAAGAAACTATGTAGTGATTTCTAAAGCCAATTTTTGTATTGTTTAATAATATATGTAATAGTAATTAAAAATGTCATGTATTTTATTTGTCTAAATTACTTGTATTCCATTATTTATATTACTATATTTTATTATTTAATTGTTCATTGTTATCGTTACTTTGGGGACTTTCTCAGAAAATATTGATATTTGTATATTTATATTTTTTTGACACCATGTAATTATTTCAAGTAAAATGTTTAATTGACAGACCTAGTTAACACACATTATATGTTAAAGTATATATACTTTACATTTATTTAACAATGCTTTGCCCCATAGACTTCCATGGTAAGTGCATTTCCTTAACACAGTTTTGTTTGTTTTTACAAACTAAATAAGTTTCTGTGGTAATAGAGCTTAACTTTTATTGGTCCCAGTTCAATGAGTTGCCCATTGCTGGATTCAAACTAGCAACTTTCCAGTTAGCAGCCTGGATTTATAACCACCAATTTAAAGATCCATAACATAGTAGTACTATCACATACTAACAGAGTTGCAATCAAATAAAAATTAACACCTGCCTATGCCATTCACAAATTCATAAACTTTCACATGCATAGCAAGAATAACATATAAAGACTGTTTAAACTCCATAAGCACTCATGCCACACACTTTCGAGATACTCACAGTCTTTCTGTGTTCTTTGGTATATTTCGAGGCACATTCTTGAAGGCAAGTCCATGGCAGTCCACGATAGTGCCCGTGCAGGAACAGTGAGGCGGGCACGCTCCAGAGTGACCCACTAGAAGTAGAGCACTCAACGCACCCCAAATGCACAAACCTGCGCTGGGCAACATTAGTTCAACGTTAAGAATGCCAGTCCTTACCAGCAACTCCAAACCAGAGCCCAAAAAAAACAACCGTTTCTCTTTAGTAGCTTTAAATGCCCAAACATAAACTACTGAATGCAAGGTATCTGTACTTAAAACACTCAAAATCAAAGGAATAAAGATTAAAAGTAAGATAACAGTCTGCAGAACCCTTAGACTCAAGAAACTGGCTTTAAATTTTGTTTTGTTTTTTGTCTTCTCTCCAAGCTGGTTTTCCTCTTGTCTTCGTGCTCTGGTTCTCCCACAGTTCCTTTCTACAGTGGTTCCCCCACTCTCCTTCTTTCCTCCAGGGAAGAGCTTTGAAAAAAGAGAGAGATTTGTACAATCTCCCACATGCGTCCTCCCTCATTCACATAGGAATCATCCATCAAAGGATCTACAAATCACAGCGTCTGACTCCTCCCAGTCAATATTACACCCTCCAACGGTTTCTAACGGACACACACACACACACACACACACACAACTCACATCTTTACTCTCAGTAATGGGAGTCCTGCCGCTCACAGTGTTGATGCCCACGGTCCTGCTCTCTCATCTGGGGTAATTACAGTGTGATGCTGGCAGGGGTTTGGATGAAAGATGAGACAGAGGCTATATTGTACATTTATTTGCAACATCAAATGAAAAACATTAGCAAAATTCAGGGCATGTTTGAAAAGATATTTGCTTATTTATAGTTTATTAAAAACTATTAATAATAAACAAAACATTTTTTTATTATTATACTTAATACAGAGAACATAATTCCTTTATGAAAGATTCTGAAGACGTGTGCCATATTTGGAATGTAATCTAGCTTACTACTTAGTGAATACTGTGCAGTATACACTGTCTACTGCCTACTAAGTTTACAAGGTAAACCAGTGGTACTAATTCTGTCAGTGGTGTCCAATTATCATCTTATAAATAGGGCTGTCAATTTAACACATTAATTCAGTGCAGTAAATTATACAGTATAAAAAATAACGTTTTAAACAAATTAAAGGGATAGTTCACCCAAAAATGAAAATTCTCTCATCATTTACTCACACTCATGCAGCTCTGTAGGTCCATACAATGCGAGTGAATGGTGATCAGACCTTTTTATAGCTCCAAAATCACATAAAGGAAACATAAAAGTAATCCAAAAGACTCCAGTGTTAAAATCCGTATCTTCAGAAGTGATACGAGAGGTGTGGGTGAAAAACAGATCAATATTTAAGTCCTTTTTACTATAAATCTCCTCTTTAACTTTCACTTTCAGATGTGAAAGTGAAACTAAACAGGCACCACATGTGACTTTTAGATGTAATAGTGAAAGTGAACTTGGAGATTTAGAGTAAAAACAATGACTTTTAAAAAAATATATAGATATGTTTCTCACTCACACCCATTATATCGCTTCTCAAGACATGGGTTTAAACACTGGAATCATATGGATTACTTTAATGTGATTTTTAGAGCTACAAAGGTCTGATCGCAATTCAGACCTGAGATATTCTTCAAAAAATCTTTGTGCTCTGCAGAAGTAAAGTGTGAGGCAGAGTAAATGGAGAGAATTTTCATTTTTCATTTTTGGGTGAACTATCCCTTTAAGGCAATTAATCATGTAATGTAATAAGGAATTTTCCTACCCTAGGAGCAATTCAAGCTTGAAGTACCACCTTCATGTTTTTACAAGTCTCATTCAGCAGGTGGCAGTAAGCACAACATGACATAGCATCCTAAAATCGCTGTATTTTAGATCGCAACCAAAGTGATCTAAAAGTGTCCGTCTGACACATGCGTATATAGACGCATCCTTAGAAAAGCTCTTTTAAATCTACCACGGATTAGATTAGATTGACGAGTTCAATTGCACAATGGATTGCTGCGGACTGTAGGCCAATGATAGGCTTATGTTCAGTGAAATAGAAATAATCAATATATTGCCGTCTAAAGCCACTTTTTGTACTGGTTTTCTAATGGCTTGTCTGCCACGATAACGTATAGTATTGTAATTATCTATATTAAGGCTTCACAATTTATTTAACGCATAAAAAAAACACAATCAATGTGGTCTCCATTTTTTTTACTTCCTGAAACTTCACACGATTGGAGAAAGGTGTCTCAAGCTGTTCCTGGCAGGCTGCTCAGCCTTACAGGCTCCGATTAGGGTGGGGATGGGGTTAGGGAATCTGCTGCCTGCCAGGAACAAATCCAGGCACTTTTGTAAAATGGGTGGAAGTTTACCAATGTTTTCCCCACTTTCTGTGGCTAACATTGGCATACTGTATATATATTTTCAGGAGGTACACGCTCGACTCCACTGCACATCCTTGCACAGAAACTGACTGTGTTGAAGAGACTGAACAAGAGCCAGAGAAATTAATAGTTCTGAAATTTTAAACTCCAGCAAACTGAACTTCAGCATTCAACATGTTTTATACCTGTCTGTATAGTGTCTAATAATGCTTTAGCAATGTATACTTAAGTTTCTCTTGCCAATAAAGTTTGATATGAACTGAATCTGCCCATATGATCCTTAGAACAAGTCCACTGGAAAACAACAGAAGATTTTGCCCAAATAGTAATTGCAACATGTCCACTGTATCAAAAAATTACACTTGAATCAAAGATTAATACCTGTAAAAAAAAAAATTCTAATTTAACTTATCTGCAAAAAAATAAAAAAGTACATACATTTATGAGGATTTTTTTTTTATGTTTGTTGTACTGTATCATGTAACATAATTTAATTCTAATTAATAACAGAAAACTGTGATTAATTAGTTATAATGTTTTAATCGATTCACAGCCATAACGTGTATATATACACCGATCAGCCACAACATTAAAAGCACCTGCCTAATATTGTGTAGGTCCCCCTCGTGCCGCCAAAACAGTGCCAACCCTCATCTCAGAATAGCATTCTTAGATAATATTCTTCTCACCACAATTGTACAGAGCGGTTATCTGAGTTACTGTAGACTTTGTCAGTTCGAACCAGTCTGGCCATTCTCCATTGACCTCTCTCATCAACAAGTCGTTTTCGTCCACAGAACTGCTACTCACTGGATGTTTTTTTGTTTTTATCACCATTCGGAGTAAATTCTAGAGACTGTTGTGCATGAAAATACCAGGAGATTAGCAGTTACAGAAATACTCAAACCAGCCCATCTGGCACCAACAATCATGCCACAGTCCAAATCACTGAGATCACATTTTTTTCCCCATTCTGATGGTTGATGTGAACATTAACTGAAGCTCCTGACCCGTATCTGCATGATTTTATGCACTGCACTGCTGCCACACAATTGTCAATTAGATAATCGCATGGATGAGATGTGGGTTGGCGCTGTTTTGGCAGCACAAGGGGGTAATACACAATATTAGCCAAGTGGTTTTAATGTTGTGGCTGATCGGTGTGTGTGTGTGTATATATATGTATATATATATATATATATATATATATATATATATATATATATATATATATATGAGTGTGTGTGTGTGTGTGTGTGTGTGTGTGTGTATACAATTGTGCACAAAAGTTTGCATACCATGGCAGAAATTGTGAAATTTTGGCATTGATTTTGAAAATATGACTGATCATGCAAAAAAACTATCTTTTATTTAAAGGATAGTGATCATATGAAGCCATTTATTATCACATAGTTGTTTGGCTCCTTTTTAAATCATAATGATAACAGGATCACCCAAATGGCCCTGATCAAAAGTTTACATACCCTTGAATGTTTGGCCTTGTTACAGACACACAAGGTGACACACACAGGTTTAAATGGCAATTAAAGGTTAATTTCCCACACCTTTGGCTTTTAAAATTGCAATTAGTGTCTGTGTATAAATAGTCAATGAGTTTGTTAGCTCTCACGTGGATGCACTGAGCAGGCTAGATACTGAGCCATGGGGAGCAGAAAAGAACTGACAAAAGACCTGCGTAACAAGGTAATGGAACTTTATAAAGATGGAAAAGGATATAAAAAGATATCCAAAGCCTTGAAAATGCCAGTCAGTACTCTTCAATCACTTATTAAGAAGTCGAAAATTTGGGGATCTCTTGATACCAAGCCAAGGTCAGGTAGACCAAGCAAGAGTTCAGCCACAACTGCCAGAAGAATTGTTTGGGATACAAAGAAAAACCCACAGGTAACCTCAGGAGAAATACAGTCTGCTCTGGAGAAAGACGGTGTGGTTGTTCAAGGAGCACAATACGACGATACTTGAACAAAAATGAGCTGCATGGTTGAGTTGCCAGAAAGAAGCCTTTACTGCGCCAATGCCACAAAAAAGCCCGGTTACAATATGCCCGACAACACCTCGACACGCCTCACAGCTTCTGGCACACTGTAATTTGGAGTGACGAGACCAAAATAGAGCTTTATGGTCACAACCATAAGCGCTATGTTTGGAGAGGCGTCAATAAGGCCTATAGTGAAAAGAATACCATCCCCACTGTGAAGCATGGTGGTGGCTCACTGATGTTTTGGGGGTGTGTGAGCTCTATAGGCACGGGGAATCTTGTGAAAATTGATGGCAAGATGAATGTAGCATGTTATCAGAAAATACTGGCAGACAATTTGCATTCTTCTGCACGAAAGCTGCGCATGGGACGCTCTTGGACTTTCCAGCACAACAATGACCCTAAGCACAAGGCCAAGTTGATCCTCCAGTGGTTACAGCAGAAAAAGGTGAAGGTTCTGGAGTGGCCATCACGGTCTCCTGACCTTAATATCATCAAGCCACTCTGGGGAGATCTCAAACGTGTGGTTCATGCAAGACGACCAAAGACTTTGCATGACCTGGAGGCATTTTGCCAAGACGAATGGGCAGCTATACCACCTGCAAGAATTTGGGGCCTCATAGACAACTATTACAAAAGACTGCACGCTGTCATTGATGCTAAAGGGGGCAATACACAGTATTAAGAACTAAGGGTATGCAGACTTTTGAACAGGGGTCATTTCATTTTTTTCTTTGTCGCCATGTTTTGTTTTATGATTGTGCCATTCTGTTATAACCTACAGCTGAATATGAATCCCATAAGAAATAAAAGAAATGTGTTTTGCCTGCTCACTCATGTTTTCTTTAAAAATGGTACATATATTACCAATTCTTCAGGGGTATGCAAACTTTTGAGCACAACTGTATGTATGCGTGTGTGTGTGTGTGTGTGTGTGTCAGAACATGCTGAAGGTCTGTGCCGAGTTTGATGAATGTAGCTTGAAAGCTCCAGGAGAACAATCAGAAACTTTGATCTTGGTTTAGGGATTTAGAAAAAAACCCTAAACCAAGTCTGTAGAATAACAGTATGAATGCTTCGTCAAGCCAGCATAATTAACAATAAAGAGCTAAGCCTGCGCCATTGTTCATTCGTAAATTCGCATAAAGTTAAACATAATGTACAGTATATACAACAGTTTTTTGTTGTTGTTGTTGTTTTTATTTATTACAAGTTAGTCAGACATTTCCTTGAAAATTGACCATGCTAACGTCTAATGAAGGGATAGAAAACTGTTCTAATAAAAAACAGTTCCGATAATTTCCCTAAATTTCAAACAGTGGTAAGACTGCACTCCAATTGTGTCAAGAATAATCGTTCAGTAAATCCGATTATTTTTCTCCAAAATGATACACAGAAAATCTTTAACAACTACATTTTTGAAATTCATGTTTACGAATACAACCAGCTGCGCAATTTGCATCATTATACGACGACGAATTTCCAGTCAGAAACAACTACAGGAGAAAAGACAAGTATGATCGAAGCCGATCTGGAGAGCAGCTGTTTATTAATGCCGTGCAGCGACCTCTAGTGGACATCCGTAGAACTATATGCAAAATATTCTTAATAAAAATCACAGGAGACACAAATCAGCTGGTTGAAGTTTTAATACAAAATGAAATACACTGAAGCGTCCATTGCACATCAGCAGCTGACATATGTACAAAAGTTTCACAGTTAAAATACAAAGAAACATATTTATATTTAAAAATAACTGCACTCCTAAACACTGTAACATTGAAGAACCCAATACTTGTAGGCCTTTTCATTTGAAAAGCCAATTATTGTAGATACATTTTCCAATTCAGTTTATATCACAGCTTTACTAGTACTGCATATGCCAAACTGCCCAAACTCCAGGATACCATCTGTACAATAGATCAAATCATCAAATGCCCTCTCCCAAATATTACAAACATACAAACACACACACTATATAGAAATATCCACACTTAACAAAAATGCACAATTTCCCAACATCCAAAAATTCAGAGAAGCCATTTATGTCATCAATTTAAGTTTTCAGATACACTTTTAAAATGAGAGCGTTTCTGATTAACGGGAAACATTTGTAAATAGACCAATGACCATTTTAAAATCCACCATTAGTAAACCATATAAACTTGATGCAGCACCGCCTCGTATTTCCAGATAGATGGCTCCTTTTTATACATTTCAGTGGACCAATTTACTTAAACCATAACAAACTGATTTTTTTGTCTAAATTAGAGCATTTTAAATGGTCATATCTAGTAAAAATTGCAAAGCAATTTGGCAAGACTTTAGTATTCAACAGGGAACGCATCGTGCACATTTAAAAAGAACAATATGAATGACAATGAAAGGAAGTGACATCACAACACAAACAGACTTTAAGCACTTTAAGATCATAAAAGAAATAAGACATCACAGGAGACATTGAGGATCAAAGCCAAAAACTAGCAATAATTCCCTTCACAACATACTTTAATTCCGACTGATCCAACTGCAAGTTAACACACATGCAACATCCCGCTCGCTCACACCGATCTTCTTAACACTTCACATAATCCAACTAATCCTTACCATAATATTCTCTTAATCCTCAGTATGTTTAATATACAGTGAAATTTGACTCAAACCTTTGACAAATATCAAAACACCATCCCTTTAACAATTATAAAACCAATCCATTGCCATCACATTTGTAACATACACAAACCTTCTTAACACATCACAAAGTCCCCTGAGAGATACCCGCATTTAATAAACATCAAATTAATAAAGCTTCTCTCAGTATATGGAAAATATGGTTGTGAAAAACTCAAATTATTGTATACTGTGATGGTATTTTTATTCACAATAAACTTGATTAACTGTAGTTGTAAAGCACCATAAAGCATTTAAAATAAATCACATTTTTCCTGTTGTTCACAAAATGAGCCTCGCAATGCTTTTAAGCAACTTTTAAGCATTATCATATATAAAAAATATCACATTTTGAGTGAGACACATTAGTTACTACCATTCACATGCTCTTTATGCTCACAGAGTTAAGGCAAATATCTATATGTAAACAAACACAAGGACAACTTCTTATATTCTTAGTAATACATTTTAGCGACTAAATGTACAGCTGTTACACTTTATAGTGTTAGCTGCCTCTCCCATTGCCTTACTATCTGACTATAGCATAAACTGAGGGATTAATGCAAGTTAATATACAGGCCAGATATATAACGTGCTACACATTTCCTATGGAAGCCCTGAACCGCAAGGTGGGAAAAAAATAACCAGGTGAAAACATTTTTTAGTTGTCTTAGTGCTTTCGTCAGCCTACTGTATGTCCTAAGATTGTTTTTTATAGAATTATTATTTTTTTTGCATCAAAGAAACGCAATATGCCATACGAAAAACTCTCTAAATGCCATATGAAACGTATGTAACCTGAGGCATATTCGTTTCATGAATTAGAAGATGGTCTAACGTTTTATGTTAATTTTTTTATTATGATTTGTTAAACATTCTTGTTATTAACTATAAATCGATAAAGTACTACAGACATTCTGTCACTTTCTAAACATAAGATTTCATGCTGATAGTGGCATCTGGTTGGCAAGGTTGGTACCACATACTAATTGTTATCTAGCAAGAAACATTATTATTTTTATTTTTAAAGATTCTGTAGGTAAAACAAAACATTGAAAAAAAATAATTGAGACAAAAAAATTGAGAGAAAAACATTTCTAAAAAAAAGCATTTTTTTTTAGAGAGCAAAACATTTTTCAGATAAAAAAAAAAGAATTAGAGAAAAAAATATTTGTAGGATATAGGCTCAGGAAGGCACTAAGACACCTAAAAAAAAACTCCGTAAATTTTCATAATTTACACTTTATATACACACTGCAAATATGAGTAAGTTCATTAGCGATGGTTATCACGGGTCAGTTTAAAATGCCCAGTGTAACAGACTAGTGGTTTGCCCGTGCACACCTGATGTAACAGTTTCACGCTATGAAAAAACATTTGGAATCATCAGACTCAATTTTCAGTAGGTTAAAATACAGAATAAAAAGAAATAAATAAAATTATTAAAATATAAACTCTAATGGCTCCAGCTGTTTAGATTGAAGTCTTCTATGTAGGCACATTTCACACTGAAGATGATGACGGGACATCCTAGAAAATAAAGGAAAGAAGAAAAACAAGATTTGTATATTTTTCAAAGAAAATGTGAGTGGTGCTTGCCATTGCAAAACTTGCTGCCACTATGCTACAGTGTGGTGGGTGCTTGACATGGCTTTACTTTGCAGTTGCTAAGATGTTCGGAGTGATTGTTAACATGTTACGAGTGGTTGCTAGGTGCTAGTTTTACCGTCCATTAGCTGACAACAGCAAGTCTGATTACCTTTGAGACCGAACAGTACAGGACGAGTTACATGCTAAAGTTTAATTCTTAGGTTCAGGTTTACTTTAGCCAAATAAGTAACTGTTGGAACACACTATTGGAAAAAAATAAAAGAATAATCCATAAACTCATCCTTAAAACACATCAAATTAACTGTCAGAATTCTGTCTTGGTTTAAGCTGTTCCCCACCTGAATACAGTACTGCCGACATCATCAGCTGGGGATAGGGCTTCAGCTCACCAGCTCACAGTTGATGTTCTCCTTCCCTGGATCTGCAGTAACAGTCTGTGGAGACACGTGTCGACCTCTTCTGTCTGCTGTGAGCTGGTTCCCCAAAACCTTCCTCTGTGTTTGAAGACAGTCACATTGATTAAATATCTGATTCATACACTCACAGTGTAGCAGATCCATATCAAAGAGGATTTTGATGTTCAACCTTGCTTACAGTGCATCCGGAAAGTATTCACAGCGCTTCACTTTTTCCACATTTTGTTATTGTTACAGCCTTATTCCAAAATGGATTAAATTCATTATTTTCCTCAAAATTCTACAAACAATACCCCATAATGACAATGTGAAAGTTTGTTTGAAATCTTTGTAAATTTATTAAAAATAAAAAAAAACGAAAAGTTCATTATTTAGATCATTTTCCATTTACTCTCTGACCCCATTTTTGTTTGCTCTTATGCTAACAGCATTTGCACATCTCAAATAAGAAAGAGCACTGTGGTGATGGGGGCGTGGTCGTGTTGTCCAGAAGTCAAAGTCTCATTCATTGTTTCCATAGGGGAATTGTTTGCAACGACAGACCTACACTGAGCTCTGAGGTTGTTAATCGATGTATATGCTTCCTGTTGAAGCCACCAGTGTATGTTATTTCAACTTTTATGTATTTAATAGCGGAATTCTTGGTGAAGAACTACACTACCCATGATCTTGAAGAGAAAGCTCCACCAATCAGAGAACTGCGGCCATCAAAGCGCGTCAAAAGAGCTCTGTAGTGACCGCACGCTTGCATGACGCACTGTGAATGCACAATAGAGTTGATCGCCCTACACACAAACTACTTGTATATTTGTATATATCTGAATATTTGGCAAAAAACTTAAATTATATTGTTACTATACTTACAATCACAACTTTAAATCAATAGTTTGATACTTTTCCATTGTTTTTTATTCAATTACCTCATTAGCAAAGCTTCATGGGATTGGAAATGGATTCCACACGTTTGTTAGACCTCAACAATGAATGTAAACATAAAAAAAAAATTGGGAATGCCCAATTCCCACTACTTAGTAGGTCCTCGTGGTGGCACGGTAACTCACCTCAGTCCGGGTGGCGGAGGACAAGTCCCAGTTGCCTCAGCTTCCGAGACCGCCAATCTGCACATCTTATCACGTGGCTCGTTGTGCATGACACCGCGGAGACTCACAGCATGTGGAAGCTCATGCTACTCTCCGCGATCCACGCACAACTTACCACGCACCCCACTGAGAGCGAGAACCACTAATTGCGAACATGAGGAGGTTACCCCATCTGACTCTACTCTCCCTAGCAACCAGGCCAATTTAGTTGCTTAGGAGACCTGGCTGGAGTCACTCAGCACACCCTGGATTCGAACTCGCGACTCCAGGGGTGGTAGTCAGCGTCAGTACTCGCCGAGCTACCCAGACCCCCATTTCATCATCTGAAAGACTTTCTTTGTGACGCTCCAGACTCCAGCTCAGTCGGTGCCGGTAATACATCATAAGCTGGATTGCCAACCATCACTAAACGTCACATGAAGAAGAAAACTTTCTTGCCTATGTCAAAAAGTTGCGGACATGACAGCACTTTGGAACATGAAAAAACATGACTAAATATTACATAAATAAACAGCAATGGTGTCGATGTCGGAGTTGTTGTGTTCAGATGATACCAGTATCGCACTGTCAGTGCCATCTTGTTCAGTACACAACGATATCATATTAGCCAGATAGCTAGCTAGCTTGTCGCTACCAAGCCTCATTACTGGTTTACACAATAATAGGTCGAGGTTTTTATTTCTTGACTGTGATTCAGTTAGCTAGTCGTGTGTATAACTTTGCCAGACTGCTAGCATTTTTAACAACACACAGCTGAACCGATTGTCTAGATGTAGAACATAATCTAAATATTGAAACTTACTCTAGTTTCAGACATCAATTATTTCCCCCCAATAAATATCAATATTGTTTTTTTCACCCAGCACTGTTGCACTGTATACAGTTTTTAACTGACATATCCTTTAAGAACAGCTTCTTTGAAAAGTCTGAATAACATTGTAACAGGATTACAAAACAATCCCACACAAACTGCTCAAAAACCACCTGCAGCCACTAGTTTCTAATGTTGGGATCCGTCAGAAAGATATACAGACTGGCAGGTGCTACACACAGCCAGGAACAGCACAAGATCTGACATACTTTCGCTCATTTTACTCTTACACCATTTCCTAACCAGACGAGACGTTACGCCGTGACACGTGATAAAAGGTATCCTTTCCATGTTAATCAGCGTTTTTGTCCTAACCAGCCATGACACCACGACGAGTGACAGAGCTTTCTATTTTTGGAATGGTTTGCCATAGAAAGCGAATGCCCATATGGAGCTTCAGTGAGAAAATTAGTTGCTTTTTCATCTGTGATTGATCTGTTTTTGACATTTTATTGTCAATTATCCTCATTTTAGTGTATTAATATAGTGGTGTCACATTGCGCCTGGTGTGGACAGACAGATTGCGTGTCGCTGGAATCTTATCGCGTCGCGTCTGGTTAAGACAAGGTGTTAAATTGTTAAATCTTATTTTTTATCCCTTTTTCTCCCAATTTGGAATGCCCAATTCCCACTACTTAGTAGGTCCTCGTGGTGGCGTGTTTACTCACCTCAATCCGGGTGGCGGAGGACAAGTCTCAGTTGCCTCCGCTTCTGAGACAGTCAATCCGCGCATCTTATCACATGCCTCACTGTGCATGACACCACGGAGACTCACAGCATGGGAGGCTCATGCTACTCTCCACGATACGCGCACAACTTACCACGCGCCCCATTGAGAGCGGACTCTTATTTTGAAATGACAGAGACTTGGCCCAATTAAAATGCTCTATATGAAGTATTAAGCTTTTTATAGCCTACATATTCACTAAATGAAGTGTTTTGTTTGTGTGTGTGTGTGTGTGTGTGTGTGTGTGTGTGTATGTGTATATATATATAATGATGTATGTGCCACATTTCCATACAGCTGGATTTTACTTTGCATGCCCTCGCATGCCATTTAGAACCCTTGATAATCTAAATATGCATTGAATTGAGAATAAAAATATGAATGAATATTGTCAATGATGAAAGATTTAGATACAGCAAATCCCCATGTCAGTTTTTATTTCACATCTAGAGGCCGCTGTTATCCTCTATAACCAAGCCGTTTTAACTTTCGAATCTTCCAGCGCCAGCCACAAAGGGACATGGAGGAATAAAAAAATGATAAGATATCTGCAACTATTGGCATACAGTAGATTTATGCAGATAACTGGAACTTTCAAAAAGCTACGATCGACAACGATTAACTGGTTAAATAAAACGAAAACAAAATAACCTACCTATAGAATTCAAATGCATTAATCTCTGATCTCAGTGAATTGCAGAAGATTGGAATCAGGCATTTTAGCAGCTTGGTTTCAATAAATGCTCTTTATGGACAGGGGAGGAGTTATGCAAGTTACAGTGTGTTTTCATAGAGCAATGAACTTTTTTCTCCCAAAGGATCAAAGAAATATCATTTCTCCTGATATGACCCCTTTAAACTACCTTGAAACATCGTTTTCTAACTACTTTATTTCCAAAGAATTTAACTCAGTGAACTAAAGGACATACAACTTGAAAAGATGCTGCCAACATGTAATCACTAATGTCTACAGAATAAGATATAGGGTGAATAGTCTCACAGATTTAGTTTAAATCAGAGGTAGAGAGATCTGACCTTGATAAGACCACCAAAGGAGCGAGAGCGGGTGTGTTTTTTACTAGTAGGAGTCGTATTCTCATTGACAGGGGTCCCTGGGGTAGACTGCTTGCCAAGCTGAAATGATTAACAGCAACAAAATAGTTATAGCAATAAAGTTCTATAAAAGAAAATTTTAAAAACACCACTTAAATAATAAAACAACAAAAAAACAGGGCTGAATATGCCAATACCTGTCTGATGAGCTTTTTCTTCTTGGCAGAGTTTGGCATTTTATCACTGACGTGTCGATAGAGCTCTTTGAGCGCTTCTTCTGTGTGATTATCAGAGTCTAAACCCACTCGTGCTCCACTCCTCTTAAACGCCGACATGAAAGGAGAACCGCTGACTGATAAAAGTTCAAGATCATCCTTCAAACAGTGAGAGAACCACAGAAAGAGATCGAGTTTTATGTTACGGTTCAATCAATGCCTCTATCAGGGTTAGAGCACATAATAGAGTGAAAACAAACATGAATTGCACAGACCTTGGAGTGAATGATTTTGGTGTTTGCAAACTGAAGTCTTGCATGCTCCCTCAGATAGGCCGGCGCCTTCACAAATTTGAGGACAGACAGAGATTTCATCAGACATCCAATGAGAAAACAGCTTCCGTAAAGCCTTCAGATGTTTGTGTAAGAAAGATCATGTAAAATTCTGTTTTATGATATTGTTTGCTTTTCAACAAAGACCTTTAGTTTACCCTTTGGTCTTTTAACAAAATAAAATTATATTGGCTGAAAATATAAACCTTTTAGGTTTTAATTGGCTTCAGAAGATTTGGAATAAAGTGTTTTTGGACTACTTTTATGGTGTTTGTAACAACATGAGGGAGTAACTAATGACAAAATGTTCATTATTGGTTGAATATTCCCTTTAAAATTCACTCTGGTTTGGATCAATGAAATTACCCAACTTGCATCTGGACCAAATCTAAGATCACAAGCCAATGCGGCATTAATATATGAAATAGAGGAAATTCATGGTTTTAAAAAATCATTACCATTTGAGGAAGAAATTTTTTTTTTTTTTTAGAAAAGCTGCAGTCAAAAGAGTACCCGAAAGATCTTCTGCGAATGTTTGATGAGAAATGCCATTCCACTGTTCAGCTTCTTCAGGTTCTCGTGAAGATCACTGGCATTCATCTAAAGAAAGCAGGAAATACAAGGGACATTTTGGACAACTTATCTTCTTTCCTTCATGTAAACGTGCACTCAGTCGTTTTTCCTCATTAGAGTTTTAGCCCATAAGAATTTAATTCTACTCTTGAAACATATGTTTAAAGTCAAGTACACTCACATGAGATGAAGACTCCAGCCATAATCAGTAGCCTAATGAATGGGGATGGACCAATACCGCTTTTTCTTTGTATCGGCCGATCCCAATCGTTTTTTTTCCTAATCAGTTTCGATAGACGATCTATACCTCACTGTGCGGAACTGATTGGGAGAATTCTTTTATGTGTAAAGAAACACAAACCTCTAACAACAAATTTCATTATAAAAGAGAGAATTTTTTTTAAAATAAATGTATAGCCCATTTTATGAAACGTATATGTTAACAAGTCTACTGTATAACGCAGCAGCAAAATTAACAGTACAGAAATTCCAGTGGAAATCTTTAATGGAAAAGAAGCCATTTCTCTTTGCACATTTTTTTTTTTTTTACATTGTATCTAGACTGCAAGTGGATTAATTTCCCTTATATATATATATATATATATACACAGTACTGTGCAAAAGGCACATAAGATGTTTCACAAAAACATTTGTCTTAAGATGGTTATTTATATCTGCTACTTTAGTGTTTCAATAGGAAATATACATTTTATACTCCCAAACATTCCTTTTGCAAATAGAATAGAAGAACAGGGAGCCCTGCAACAGATGTCATGGCCCCCACAAAGCCCCCCACTGAACATTGAGTCAGTCTGAGATTACATAAAGAGACAGAAGCAATTGAGACAGCCTAAATAGATCTGTGGCGAATTCTCCAAGAAGCTTGGAACATCCTATCTGCCAACAACCAAGAAAAACTGTGTCCAGGTGTCCCTAGGAGAATTGGTGCTGTTTTAAAGGCAAAGGTGGTCACACCAAATATTGATTTAGCTCTTTTTCTGTTTATTGGGCTTTGTATGACGTTAACTGATTAATGAAAACTATTTGTCATAATTATTTTAAGAAATCCTCACTTTTTTTTTCCACAAGTGCCTAAAACTTTTGCACAGTACTGTATGTATATATAAAACTAGTTATTATTATTAAATATATTAGTTTTAATATACAACAGTAATATACTTTAGTATTTATTTCTTAACTTTTAAACCCCTGGGCTTTTATTCCTGGAGTTTTTCACCAAAAGACCTTTGAGTTTCTGTGTGCAGTTCACAGTAGTTTTAATATAATTCTCATTCAAAATCTAGTGAAATGCTCCTCCAATGCATGTTATAAGCGAACCAAACTCTGAAGCGTGCAGCGCATGCAAACTATTTATTTTCTTTTTTAAAGGGCAGCCTTTTGCGATTCACAAAGCTGTCGAATGGCTTATTAGACTCTGAATATATTGGACAAGTCATATGGACTACTTGAATGGTGCTTTTATGATTGACAGTTACGACTATGACTAACAGGATCGGATATGGATGAGTCTCGTCAGACCAATCGTGACTAGGGATGTGCGAGGCTAGTCGACTAAACGGTTCTGATGCTGCTAGTCGACACTGGAATTACTATTCGGTTAATACATTTCCCCATTAAACTGTTTTAATTTTTATAGAGGCTGTGCTTAAATTACTGTCATATTAATGTTACACATTTTAAATATCATTAATAATACAAATATTATTGAAGAAAAAAAATGAGATTATCTGGAGCAGATACAACGTTGCATTTCACCTCAAGCTGCACGTGCTTCTTCCCTCTCTCACTCGCAGCGCACGCAGGAAAATGTCCTCTCGCTAGACAAGCAAACTCAGCAAAGTAGTTATGAAATCACTTGAAAGTCGTATGTTTTCACATATGAGTCTTCTTTAAATCTGTGCATGCTTCCAAGTTATTTTCCCAACGAGCGGTCTTTTTCTGAGCGCAGGATAGCCACCTCAGGTGAGTCAAGTCCCGTCTTTCACCGGACCACGTTGACGTGTTAATTTTGCTCATCAAAAAATTTATGCTTTTGAGTAAGTAGCCTAAAAAATTACTGTTTTAGGCAAGGAATGCCATTTTTTAATCTGCTGATCAAGAAGGCTATTTTCAACGAGGTGCCGACTGCTTAATGTGTTCAACTATCTTTTATTCTGTGTGCACAGCATGTTTAGAATACATTAGGTTTATTGTAGGCTACATCACAGGCCTATTTATTCTATCATATAGCGATTTTATTTTTTTTACATCATAACTGTTATTGGTTAACGTGCTTTACAGAATAGCTGTCATTTGAATCAATGGCTAATGCACGACTGCATGTCGTGAAATACGCGCAACTTTTCAGCGTATATTCTCTCTCGTAGATTTGCCTTAGTCTACCTGTTAATTATTTTCAACAATGTCCTGACTGTTTTAATATGTTAAGTAACTTTTACTTGGTGAATTCCGTTTAGAACAGGCTATTGGGGTTGCGCTGTTATTGGTTCAATAAATATGCCTGTATTCACTATAGGTGAATGTGTGTCATGTTCTATATTTAAAGTACAATGATGATAACGCAATTTGGATTTGGAATAGATTAAGTATTTTAAATGGGTTGCATAAACAAATTAAAAATTTTTTTGGACTGTTTTCTGAAAGTTGGTTAAGTTTTAGACTAGTCGAGTCCAAAAGTTTTGTTTAAATGTCAGTGAAATTAGTCGTTCCGCACATCCCTAATCGCGACCAATCTACAAACCTAAATATCAGAGCCAATATCGATCCAGGTAAAGGATCGGTGCATCCCTACTAATAAAAGCAGTTTTATTTGATATGGAGTGGGTCACCTCATGGGGGCTGACATATTGAGATCACATGACCAGCCGAATATGACTCAGTTTATCTTGGTAATGCCGCAACGTGGCGGTGCTCAGGAATGTGCGCCCAGCCCTATATGAAGAATAAAGCAGCTTTTTCTCTAGCACTGTTATGACTACAGTAGTGTGAGTGTACATCATTTTTAAGATTTTTCAATAACACTACTAATTTTGTTCTAGTTAAAAGTTTAGCAAATAACAAAAATGTCACCAAGTGCTCCTTTAAAGAAAATTAAAGTACGTACGTTCTTGGGCCAGATGACATGAGGTGCAAACATGAGTGCGAGGTTGTGCGCAGACATCTTGTTCTTGTCCTGTTGTTTGGCGGTGTGGTAGAGCAGATCCAGCAGTAGTTTAAGCAGTGTGCGGTTCGCAGTGGGCAGCAGCATCAGCAGCAGCTGTAACGCCTCGATTTGACGCTCTTTATCAGGCAAACTCGTCTTATTACCTCGGTCGTCAAACATGGTCAGTTCTGCCAAGAAAAATTTAAGCATTGCGGTGAGGTCAAGGAAATTCGATGGCAGAAGTGGATGGTGGAGATTACCGCTATTTAGTGAAGAATCGCTTAGGATAAAACCAGCACATCATCACCTTAGTAGTACAGATTCATCTACAGCACCACAGCAAAATAAATTATATTTTACCAGAGAAGGTATCAGTTGCAATGTTTAGATATTGCCGGATAAAACCATAGCTTATTTGTAGGTTCATATACTGCAAGTATTCGGGAATACCTGTAATTTTCAGGTGCGCGTGTAAGTGCCTGTGCGTCAGAAGGGGCTCAGGCAGCTCTCCCAGAAAGCTTTTTAGGAGGGTGGCGACATCGTTGGGATGGAAGTCACCGCAGCCAAAGTCAATATCAGCTCCAGTGTTGAGCTGCTCTCTCAGTGTTTGCTGCCTCAGACTGTTCCCAGGAACCCGGAAAAGACCCTCCACATGCAGATCTACAAGTGAACAATCAGTCACACCATTGCTTCATAGGTTCCTTTGCAAAAATCGATGTAATTTCCCAACAAAAACATAAAACAATGAATACTAAATGATTAACAGACATTAAAGGACTTTAAAAGTTCGCTCTTTCTACTGTTCACTGTTTGCATTGTGCACAAATAAAGATGTTTTCCCTTTACCTCCAGGCTACAAGTGAACTTCTTAACGTTCGTTGTGTGTACATACTATCTTTCCAAAGTATCGTAGCGTTGATTTACCAGCAATTGCTAGTTGAAATCAGTGTTGGAAAACTTAAAGCACAATAGTTTCAAGTGGCATTGTTTATTGGAAGTATAGTGAAAAAGTAACAAACAAAATGTAATTAAACTGGGATAGGAGAAAGCAATTTAACATTAAAAAATATTCACACTGTGTCCATTTGAAATATATGATAAAATAAACAGAGACTCACTAAAAATAAAGTGAATAAAAAATAAAACAAATCACAGACTCACTTTTGCTGAGGTAAACGATTAGTTGATATATGTGGGCTATTCCTTCCTCTGTTAGTGGCATACCAAACACAACACCTTTATCTGGTAAATAAAGAAAAGATCATTAGAATCAAAGTCGATTATTGGCCAATGGAAGTTAATAAGCACCAAGATGACCTTGATTGGTTTATAAAAAAAAATAAATAAAAAAAAGGAGATAATCTCTAGTAGCACTTTCTGAAATGCAAAATAGAGGTTTACAAAAATAATGTCAGTCCATATTCTATTGGGGCCTATAGAGCTTTTCACACTTGAAAACGATAACCCTGGGTTATTCTAAACCCTGTGTAAACAGAATCCGGGGTTATCCTGTTTCATGCTTCACATTGTTCATACTTTAACCTGGATTAATAATTAATCCTGGGTGTCCATGTTCCGATGTTTCACACTGTATATTTGTAAACCCCGGGTTAACGTTCTTATTTGCATATTTGCGGTGTCAGTAACAATGATTGGATGAATACAGCTTGTGGCGGACATGCAACCTGTCAGTGGAACTGCTCTGCTTTTCTGTGGCAATGTTGCCAAGCAATTCATCTTTGTTTGTCTTTCGTCTTCTGAAATATGCCACAAAAACAGAATACTGTCTCTTCATCACGGCAGTTATTGTGTTTGCCACCACAGTTCGACATTTTACCGGTTTCCCTCAGACGGGCAATGTAAACAGCACGTGAAAGTTTCAGCGAAGGTACAAAATGCATGAATACTTAATGAGGAAAGTACTGAGGCTTTATATGATTGGTTGTCTGTTGCTTAACAACTTTCTGTAACATTCTAAAACCGCATCGTTTCACACTGTAAAACTTTGGCTGTAAAAAGGCCTCTTCTCTGTTAGAAAAAACAAGCTATCAATCTCTGCCTACTACCCATCCAGTGCCTGTCCTTAAATCAATCCTCCAACAGATTAAGTAGGAGAGCGACGTGAGAGGTTTCTGCTTACTCTGCCATTTCCTTCAGAGACTTCTTCAACGCTGATCCAAAGATACCAATGTTTTTCATCAGGTGCTGCACTGATGTTCCAATAAATCCTCGAAACCTGACCTCCACAGGGTAAGTGGCAGCCCTGCATCCATTTTCCCTGCACTCTGTGGACAGATCAGCATATTTTAACTTCTTTCTCTCATTGGCTGCCTCCATTCCCTCTTCCCATGGCACAGTAAGTTCAAATATTATGACTTTCCAAGATGATGCTGATCATAACACTATGTCTGGCCTCAAGGAGGTAATGGCAATCTCAGAGGGAAATCTTAGCTGCTGACCAAGGTCGATCACCCTTAACCAATCACTTCTATGTGCCAGGCTTGACCTTACCTCCCTCCGTGCAGTACCATGTGCGGCACCTCCCTTTTTAACAAACTCAATGCACTTTCTCTGAGGAGCATGATGGTCTTTGTTGGTCTTTATGCTACACACCTCAAAGATCTCTGCCAGCTTTAGCAGAACCTGATCATGCCGCCACCTGTCCCGTCCTTGTGCCAAGGCGGTCTTGCACCCAGCCAACATGTGCTGCAGATTTGTTCTTGTGGCATCACAGAGGGGACAACTCTCCTCTTTACCATACCATAACCTAAGAATGATTTTTAGTTAAATAAGCAAACCCCAGGATATGAAGTACAAAACAAATTAACTACTGCATAAGTAAAGTTTGTCAAGACAACTTGGATGTTAGCTTGACAAAGCCTTGTCTGAAAGTTTGAATTATTTTTATAAGTTTGATGGTTATTCAGACATTAGAGTTAAACAAATAGCTAGCTAGATAGTCATATAAAACATCGGACAGATGGACAGTTAACCCATTGGATTGGATTGGATTGGATTAGACGGACGGATGGATAGTTAACCCATTGGATTAGATTAGAAGGATGGATGGATGGACAGTTAACCCATTGGATAAGATTAGATGGAAGGATGGGTGGACAGTTAACCCATTGGATAAGATTAGACGGACGGATGGAAGGACAGTTAATGCATTGGATAAGATTAGACGGACGGATGGATAGACAGTTAACCCATTGGATAAGATTAGATGGACAGATGGACAGTTAACCCATTGGATAAGACTAGATGGATGGACAGTTAATGCATTGGGTAAGATTAGACAGACAGATGGACGGACAGTTAATGCATTGGGTAAGATTAGACAGACGGATGGATGGACAGTTAACCCATTGGATTAGATTAGACGGATGGATGGATGGACAGTTAACCCATTGGATTAGATTAGACGGATGGATGGATGGACAGTTAACCCATTGGATTAGATTAGACGGATGGATGGATGGACAGTTAACCCATTAGATAAGATTAGACTGACGGATGGACAGACAGTTAATGCATTGTATAAGATTAGATGGACGGATGGATAGACAGTTAACCCATTGGATAAGATTAGATGGACAGATGGATGGTCAGTTAATGCATTGGATAAGATTAGATGGACGGATGGATAGACAGTTAACCCATTGGATAAGATTAGATGGATGGATGGACGGACAGTTAATGCATTGGATAAGATTAGACGGTCGGATGGATAGACAGTTAACCCATTGGATAAGATTAGATGGACAGATGGATGGTCAGTTAATGCATTGGATTAGATTAGACGGACGGATGGATGGACAGTTAACCCATTGGATAAAATTAGACGGACGGATGGATGGACAATTAATGCATTGGATTAGATTAGACGGACGGACAGTTAACCCACTGGATGGACGGATGGATGGATGGATGAATGGCGCCTTGTGGAATCAACAGAAAGAGGCACCAAATCACTTTGCTGGTCTTTCGGCTTTACTGTAACTCGATGGTGGAATGACTTTCCCCAACTCCATCAGTGAAGCAGTCTCCCTCTCTCTTAAAAAAATGACTAAAGACTGAATTTTTTCGTGAGCACTTGACCCTACACTCATAATAAAAATAATAATAATAAATTATTGTTGCACTCTAATCAAGACTTGCATCTCTGCAGAATAAAAATAGGCTTTTACAAACCGGAACAGACATTTTTATACCGCTTTACACAATTTGTCTACTACATTGAGGTTCCCTACTTTCATTGGATAGTTCAGAAACACCCAGCCTGGTTTGGAAACGCCCACTGATTACTACATTGAGATTCCCTACTTTCACTGGATAGTTGGAAAAACTCCTATGCAAACACCCATGCTAAAACAGAAAATAAGCCAAGGAAAAGGGATGCAGTCAATAAAAATTGGCTACAACTCCCAACAATCATCAGACCTTTGCGTTTAAGGAAGTTGAAGGAGCGGAAAAATCCTCCTGCCACGGTGCCGTTGGGAGTCTTGGGTTCCTCATCCTCCAGTAACTGGGAGAATTCAGCACCAGGGAGGTCAATGAGCCGTGTGATGTTACTCAGCACCAGCTCAGTGAAGGCTTCAGGACGCTCATGACGCAGTTTCTCCACAAAGAAGTCTGGATTGAAGATGATGGGCAGACGGCCGTCACCACTGCTGCCTGATTCTGCATCCTGACTGATCACAACATTGCACATTGTGCCCCTGTAAAAATATGCAGATATGCAATACATAATGGTGTGCGTGTATAATATATATATATACATATATATATATATATATATATATATATATATATATATATATATATATATATATATATATATATACACATACACACATACACACAGTTGTGCTCAAAAGTTCGCATACCCTTGGAGAATTGGTAATATATATACCATTTTTAAAGAAAACATGAGTGAGCAGGCAAAACACATTTCTTTTATTTCTTATGGGATTCATATTCAACTGTAGGTTATAACAGAATGGCACAATCATAAAACAAAACATGGCAACAAAGAAAAAAATGAAATGACCCCTGTTCAAAAGTCTGCATACCCTTAGTTCTTAATACTGTGTATTGCCCCCTTTAGCATCAATGACAGCATGCAGTCTTTTGTAATAGTTGTCTATGAGGCCCCAAATTCTTGCAGGTGGTATAGCTGCCCATTCGTCTTGGCAAAATGCCTCCAGGTCATGCAAAGTCTTTGGTCATCTCGCATGAACCACACGTTTGAGATCTCCCCAGAGTGGCTCAATGAAATTAAGGTCAGGAGACTGTGATGGCCACTCCAGAACCTTCACCTTTTTCTGCTGTAACCACTGGAGGGTCAACTTGGCCTTGTGCTTAGGGTCATTGTTGTGCTGGAAAGTCCAAGAGCGTCCCACGCGCAGCTTTCGTGCAGAAGAATGCAAACTGTCTGCCAGTATTTTCTGATAACAGGCTGCATTCATCTTGCCATCAATTGTCACAAGATTCCCCGTGCCTTTGGAGATCACACACCCTCAAAACATCAGTGAGCCACCACCATGCTTCACAGTGGGGATGGTATTTTTTTCACTATAGGCCTTGTTGACCCCTCTCCAAACAAAGTTCTATTTTGGTCTCACCACTCCGAATTACAGTGTGCCAGAAGCTGTGAAGCATGTCAAGGTGTTGTCGGGCATATTGTAACCGGGCTTTTTTGTGGCATTGGCGCAGTAAAGGCTACTTTCTGGCAACTCAACCATGCAGCTCTTTTTTGTTCAAGTATCGTCGTATTGTGCTCCTTGAAACAACCACACCGTCTTTCTCCAGAGCAGCCTGTATTTCTCCTGAAGTTACCTGTGGGGTTTTTTTGTATCCCGAACAATTCTTCTGGCAGTTGTGGCTGAAATCTTTCTTGGTCCACCTGACCTTGGTATCAAGAGATCCCCGAATTTCCCACTTCTTAATAAGTGATTGAACAGTACTGACTGGCATTTTCAAGGCTTTGGATATCTTTTTATATCCTTTTCCATCTTTATAAAGTTCCATTACCTTGTTACACAGGTCTTTTGACAGTTCTTTCCTGCTCCCCATGGCTCAGTATCTAGCCTGCTCAGTGCATCCACATGAGAGCTAACAAACTCATTGACTATTTATACACAGACACTAATTGCAAATTTAAAAGCCACAGGTGTGGGAAATTAACCTTTATTTGCCATTTAAACCTGTGTGTGTCACCTTGTGTGTCTGCAACAAGGCCAAACATTCAAGGGTATGTAAACTTTTGATCAGGGCCATTTGGGTGATCCTGTTATCATTATGATTTTAAAAGGAGCCAAACAACTATATGATAATAAATGGCTTCATATGATCACTATCCTTAAATAAAAGACAGTTTTTTTTTGCATGATCAGTCATATTTTCAAAATCAATGCCAAAATGTCACAATTTCTGCCAGGGTATGCAAACTTTTGAGCACAACTGTATATATATACCGATCAGCAACATCATTAAAAACACCTGCCTAATATTGTGTAGGTCCCCCTCGTGCCACCAAAACAGCACCAACCCGCATCTCAGAATAGCATTCTGAGATTCTATTCCTCTCACCACAATTGTACAGAGCGGTTATCTGAGTTACCGCAGACTTTGTCAGTTCAAACCAGTCTGGCCATTCTCTGTTGACCTCTCTCATCAACAAGGTGTTTCCATCTGCAGAACTGCCCCTCACTGGATGTTTTTTTTTCTTTTTTTGGCACCATTGAGTAAATTCTAGAGACTGTTGTGTGTGAAAATCCCAGGAGATCAGCAGTTACAGAAATACTCAAACCAGCCCATCTGGCACCAACAATCATCCATGCGATTATGTAACCAGCCAATCGTGTGGCAGCAGTGCAGTGCATAAAATCATGCAGATACGGGTCAGGAGCTTCAGTTAATGTTCACATCAACCATCAGAATGGGAAAAAATTGGTTCTCAGTGATTTGGACAGTGGCATGATTGTTGGTGCCAGATGGGCTGGTAACTGGTAAAATGGTATTTCTGTAACTGCTGATCTCCTGGGATTTTCATGCACAACAGTCTTTAGAATTTACTCAGAATGGTGCCAAAAACAAAAAACATCCAGTGAGCGGCAGTTCTGTGGATGGAAATGCCTTGTTGATGAGAGAGGTCAATGAAGAATGGCCAGACTGGTTCAAACTGACAAAGTCTACGGTAACTCAGATAATCGCTCTGTACAATTGTGGTGAGAAGAAGAAGGTCTACAGACAATTCCTTGGACTTCATGGCTTAGTTTGTGCTCTGACATGCACTGTTAACTGTGGGACCTTATATAGACAGGTGTGTGCCTTTCCAAATCATGTCCAATCAACTGAATTTATCACAGGTGGACTCCAATCAAGTTGTAGAAAAATCAAGGATGATCAGTGGAAACAGGATGCACCTGAGCTCAATTTTGAGTGTCATGGCAAAGGCTGTGAATACTTATGTACATGTTTTTTTATTTTTAATAAATTTGCAAAGATTTCAAACAAACTTCTTTCACATTGGCATTATGGGGTATTGTTTGTAGAATTTTGAGGAAAATGATTAATTGAATCCATTTTGGAATATGGCTGTAACATAACAAAATGTGGAAAAAGTGAAGCGCTGTGAATACTTTCCGGATGCACTGTATATACACACATATATATATATATATATATACATACATACACACACACACACACAGTTGTGCTCAAAAGTTTGCATACTCTGGCAGAAATTGTGAAATTTTGGCACTGATTTTGAAAATATGACTGATCATGCAAAAAAAATACAAAAAAAACGGTCTTTTAAGGATTGTGTTCATATGAAGACATTTATTATCACATAGTTGTTTGGCTCCTTTTTAAATCATATTGATAACAGAAATCACCCAAACGGACCTGATCAGAAGTTTACATACCCACACAGGTTTAAATGGCAATTAAAGGTTAATTTCCCACACCTGTGGCTTTTTAAATTGCGATTAGTGCCTGTGTATAAATAGTCAATGAGTTTGTTAGCTCTCACATGGATGCACTGAGCAGGCTAGATACTGAGCCATGGGGAGCAGAAAAGAACTGTCAAAATACCTGCGTAACAAGGTAATGAACTTTATAAAGATGGAAAAGGATATAAAAAGATATCCAAAGCCTTGAAAATGCCAGTCAGTACTGTTCAATCACTTATTAAGAAGTGGAAAATTCAGGAATCTCTTGATACCAAGCCAAGGTCAGGTAGACCAAGAAAGATTTCAGCCACAACTGCCAGAAGAATTGTTCGGGATACAAAGAACAACCCACAGGTAACCTCAGGAGAAATACAGGCTGCTCTGGAAAAAGACGGTGTGGTTGTTTCATGGAGCACAATACAACGATACTTGAACAAAAATGAGCTGCATGGTCGAGTTGCCAGAAAGAAGCCTTTACTGCGCCAATGCCACAAAAAAGCCCGGTTACAATATGCCCGGCAACACCTTGACACGCCTCACAGCTTCTGGCACACTGTAATTTGGAGTGGCGAGACCAAAAATAGAGCTTTATGGTCACAACCATAAGCGCTGTGTTTGGAGAGGGGTCAACAAGGCCTATAGTGAAAAGAATACCATCCCCACTGTGAAGCATGGTGGTGGCTTACTGATGTTTTGGAGGTGTGTGAGCTCTAAAGGCATGGGGAATCTTGTGAAAATTGATGGCAAGATGAATGCAGCATGTTATCAGAAAATACTGGCAGACAATTAGCATTCTTCTGCACGAAAGCTGCGCATGGGACGCTCTTGGACTTTCCAGCACGACAATGACCCTAAGCACAAGGCCAAGTTGACCCTCCAGTGGTTACAGCAGAAAAAGGTGAAGGTTCTGGAGTGGCCATCACAGTCTCCTGACCTTAATATCATCGAGCCACTCTGGGGAGATCTCAAACGTGCGGTTCATGCAAGACGACCAAAGACTTTGCATGACCTGGAGGCATTTTGCCAAGACGAATGGGCAGCTATACCACCTGCAAGAATTTGGGGCCTCATAGACAACGATTACAAAAGACTGCACACTGTCATTGATGCTAAAGGGGGCAATACACAGTATTAAGAAAGGGTATTTAGACTTTCGAACAGGGATCATTTCATTTTTTTCTTTGTTGCCATGTTTTGTTTTATGACTGTGCCATTCTGTTATAACCTACAGTTGAATATGAATCCCATAAGAAATAAAAGAAATGTGTTTTGCCTGCTCACTCATGTTTTCTTTAAAAATGGTACATATATTACCAATTCTTCAAGGGTATGCAAACTTCTGAGCACAGCTGTGTATATATATATATATATATATATATATATATATATATATATACACACACACACACACACACACACACACACACACATATACACTGGCGGCCAAAAGTTTGGATTAATGTACAGATTTTGCTGTTTCGGAAGGAAATTGGTACTTTAATTCACCAAAGTGGCATTCAACTGATCAGAAAGTATAGTCAGGACATTACTGATGTAAAAAACAGCACCATCACTATTTGAATAAAGTTATTTTTGATCAAATCTAGACAGGCCCCATTTCCAGCAGCCATCACTCCAACACCTTATCCTTGAGTAATCATGCTAAATTGCTAATTTGGTACTAGAAAATCACTTGACATTACATCAAACACTGCTGAAAGCTATTTGGTTTGTTAAATGAAGATTAACATTGTCTTTGTGTTTGTTTTTAAGTTGCCACAGTATGCAATAGACTGACATATCTTAAGGTCAATATTAGGTCAAAAAAGAAACAGCTTTCTCTAGAAATTCATCAGTCAATCATTGTTTTGAGGAATGAAGGCTATGCAATGCTTGAAACTGCCAAAAAAAAAAAAAAAACTGAAGATTTCATACAAATGTGTACACTACAGTCTACAAAGGCTCTAACAAGGACAGAAAGAGATGTGGAAGGCCAGATGTACAACTAAACAAGAGGATAAGTACATCAGAGTCTCTAGTTTGAGAAATAGACGCCTCACATGTCCTCAGCTGACAGCTTCATTGAATTCTACCTGCTCAACACCAGTTTCATGTACAACAGTAAAGAGAAGACTCAGGGGTGCAGGCCTTATGGGAAGAATTGCAAAGAAAAAGCCACTTTTGAAACAGAAAAACAAAAAGAAAAGGTTAGAGTGGGCAAAGAAACACAGACATTGGACAACAGATAATTGGAAAATAGTGTTATGGATCTTAAACTCATTGAGCATTTGTGGGATCAGCTAGACTGTAAGGTGCGTGAGAAGTGCCCGACAAGACAGTCACATCTATAGCAAGTGCTACAGGAAGTGTGGGGCGAAATGTCACCCGAGTATCTGGACAAACTGACAGCTAGAATGCCAGTGATCTGTATAGCTGTCATTGCTGTACGTGGAGGATTTTTTTTCAAGTTGATAGGAGCTGCACTTTCATGACGCCTGATTACATAGAAAAATAGCTGCCAAAACTGCCCAAGAGCGTTCCAAAAACGGCCGCCGAGTGGACTGACTTACCTTGAAAAAGAGACTTTTTTGAAAGGATCCGGAAATACGTTTGGACCGTTCTAATTCCTTTGTTTTTGTTTACATTCTTGAAATGGTCTATACATTACACTGCTGCCACACGATTGGCTGATTAGATAATCGCATGAATAAGTAGATGTACAGGTGTACCTAATAAAGTGGCCGGTGAGTGTATATATAATAAAACGGCAGAACCACGGTACAGTTGTGGTATTACCGTGGTGGTACGTTATGTATACAATAGAGTAGCTTTGAATGAATACCACATTCATGTACTATAAACCTCAAAGAATACCAAGATAGTACCATGGTACACGTCCTTCTACATTTAGTTAGTTCAGTAAATACAATTAATATGTTTTGGGTTTTTCTGTGCCGTAAATACGGTTACCATTGTAAATGTTTGTAAGGGTAATCAGCTGATTTGCCATTTGTACTTCATACTTGAATGGTTAGAAACATTCAACAGCAGCTCTCTCGGCAACAGTTTTACTCGGTGTTACTACCCAGTAATTTACTTTCACTTTTCAAAAGTGCAAGTACGCTCACCTTTCAGGCAATATATGTCGCGTAAATATCGATGTTAATGAAAATTTGTTACCTTTTGTCTCGTTTATTTACATCGGTGTCTTTCTCCGCGGCCATTTTTCATCTTCCGTTTGAATTCGCCGCTACTGAGGCGTCAAAAGCGGCTTAATCATGATTGGCCAACAACCGGGAAATGGGCGGAGCTACAGGGCAAGACTGGTTTCCTGAGCGCTGATTGGTCTATTCAAATGTTTCAGAGAGCTGTCCGCGTGAGAAGTTTTGTAAAATTGCTTGTTTTCACTCTCCACACTTTAAAAACTAAAAATATTCCATTATGTTTTACTTTTGACAACCCTTTTTTCTTTCAATCAAAATTAAAAATGTATTTCCTTTATTTTAACAAAATTTTTGACAGGTTTTAAAATCCTTTATTAGCAGTAGCTGCTCAAGTTTCCAGAAAAAAGATTCAACAATTATATTATGCATGATATAGTGTATATAAAAGAATGGGTAAAAAAATTACCATGTTTTCACTGAACCACAGCAAGGATTTTATAAGTATGCATTCGGAAGACAAACTCACATTACACAAATAACCACAAAAATTTTTAGAAATGCATTTCAAAACATTTGAAAAGTTAAACCATCACCATCATTTCCGTCAGTGATATTCATAGTCAATTGTGCGTATACAATAATAATTAGCAATGTATTACAAAATAAAATTAATGGCAATATCTGACATGAAAAATTGCAGTAGGCTGTAATCATACGTAACAAGAATTGACCGTTAAATTTAATTCTGCAATTTATTTTCATAATTCAGATTCAGAGCATTTTAGGTTGAACTGACTTTAAAATATGTAATTACTAATATATATTAGTTATATTAGTTATAAATATATATATATATATATATATATATATATATATATATATATATATATATATATATATATAAACATTGCAGAAAATGTGGTAAACCCAGTGATATAACTTATTGTAAAATCTCAACATAATTTAAACTTTAAATGGTAGTTCACCCCAAAATGAAAATTCTCTCATCATTTACTCACCCTCATGCCATCCCAGATGTGTATGACTTTCTTTCTTCAGCAGAACAGAAATTAAAAATTTGAAGCTCCAAAAAACACAAAGTCCGCATGAAAGTAATCCGTATGACTCCAGTGGTTAAATCCATGTCTTCAGAAACTATATGATAGGTGTGGGTGAGAAACAGATCAATATTTAAGTCCTTTTTTACTATAAATCTCCACTTTCACGTCCTTATTCTTCTTTAGCCACCTACTGGACAGGGAGGAGAATTTATATTAAAAAAGGGCTTAAATATTGTTCTGTTTCTCACCCACACTTATCATATCACTTCAGAAGACATGGATTTAACCACTGGAGTTATGTGGATTACATTGCTGCGTTTATGTGCTTTTTGGAGTTTCAAAGTTTTGATTACCATTCACTTGCACTCTCTGGAGCCACAGGGCTGAAATATTCTTCTAAAAATCTTAATTTCCGTTCTGCAGAAGAAAGTCATACACATCAGGGATGGCATGAGGGTGAGTAAATCATGAGAACATTTTTATTTTTGGGTGAACTGTTCCTTTAAAAGTCATCCCGCTCATCCTTAGTGTGTAAAATAACATGTCATGCTTAGAGTGCACCAATTCAGGTGTACATTGTCAGTATTTCTTGTAGGTAAAAGATGGAGGCAGTCATTGGATCAGTGTCACAACAGAATGTTTTGCTTCCAGAAGGTTCGGCAAAGGGTGTCATCGAGCTAAAAGACGTGGTCAAACAGATGCATAGACTCCATGATGGTTTCATCCTAAACAAAGAAAGTTGACAAAAAGACCAAGCGCAACACAAATAACATTTTACATAGCCGTAGACACCATGAACAGAAAAGATAGGTACTGTAAAACAGAAGCAATACTCCATAGTTTCAAGAGTAATGCATTATTGTCAGTCTATAATTGATTGTCATCCTTTTACCTTTTGACATGACTCCAGGAATTCCTCCATAGTGACAACGCCGTCATTATTGCGATCCATTTTCTGAAAGAAAAAAAACATTAATGGTTGCTTTGAAAACTATTGTGCCAGAAAAATGGCAAGCTGGGATCAACGATTGTACATAAGTGTGCACCCCAGTCTCATGAACATTACGTGAATGTGGCAACATTTTTGCAGAATGGCTGCAGTTTTCCAGTGAAATGTCCAGCAGGGGGCGCCAAAAGCAAGTGAAATGGTGTCGTTAAAATGTTTTTAAGGTGACTATTAAATGGAGGTTTTAATGGAGTAAAATATACCTCTGTAGCCTAAAACTTTAACCTAAACCTAACCGAAAGTGATCTAGAATCAAATGAGAGGTAGACACAAAACAGACATCCTTACCCTGAACCAACGCCTAAACCTAACCGATAGTGTCCAAAAACAAAAAGAGAAATGAAAAGCATATTATCTAAAGAAACCACATAATTTTGTGTCACTTCTATGACACGTTCGTCTCACGTACCAGCTTGCATGCTTGACTGATCTCGAACCATGGTCATCCGAGTCCAAAGTCAAACACTCTGTGAGGTGAGCTGCCGCAGAAGCTAATCGCATTGGAAAAAGTGTGTAAATGTAGGTGAGTTCGTAATACAAATGTTAAATTGTATCATTTTTCAAATGATTTGTTTTAGTAAGTGTTTCAATATCATAACATAGCAGTGTGTAAGTAACAGAGTGAAAAATAAGTGTTTATAAATTCATAATCAACCGTTGTAGTCGTGATTTGTGTGAAAGTGAGTAAAACGCACAGTTGTTGCAGCGCCTTCATTTCACCAGAAAACTGCGCCAAAACGTAGAACGTGGCACGTTTAAGTCAGTTTAGTTATAACAATTAAACAATTTAGTTATAGTAACGTTCATACTATGAGAGTGAGTTGCAAGTGTCTGTGTGTGTTCACAAAAAGTGGAAAGGGAATTAGAAACAAAGTAAGATAAATTACTTGATCATTACCTGGAAGAAACTCTCTACATGTTCTTTGGGAGCACTGTCCTTCATACATGGATTTGTGCATTTCCCCATCATATCATATATAGACATCATAATATCATTCATTTCCTGAAAGAGACAAAAAGAAGAAATGGACACCCATCGTTATGTGTTCTATGTAACTTTTATAGTCATTAAACCCACTTTTACAGTAATGTACATACAATGGGATTCTATGGGGCAAGGCATTGCAGTGGAATAAACGCTAAAATATATTTTCAAAAGTATAGCTACAAGACTTCAACACTATATGTGTTAATATCAGACAAATGTGATAAAATCACTTACTTTGTCTGTAAAGTTATATCCAGTTTACACTGAAAATGACCATTTAAACCCACCAACTTTCCAGCCTGATCTTATCGCGGCAGTATGGAGGTGAAATGTCCACTAGGTGGCGCTAAAAGCAAGTTACATTTTCTATTAGCTATTTAGTATTTAGTTAATGCTCTATCGAGTTTTAAATCAACAAAACCGACCTCCCTAACCTAAACCTTAAACCTAACTGATAGTGTGATAAAAGCAAATGTGAGATGAAAGACAATTCCTGAAGTAGCCACGTCATTTTGTGGCACTTCTATGACACTTTCAGTTCACATGTCGACTCATGTGGTCTTCAGGACTCGTACCCTGGACCTTAACATCACAAGTGCAACACCCTATCAGTTGAGCTACCTCACAATTTCATCATGATTGAACAAGCTTATAAATGTAGTTGATTATGTAATGCTAATGCTAATGTGGATCGTCTTACAAGTCACACGCTATAGTAAAAGTGTTTAGATGTCATAAGGTAGCATCATATGAGGAACAGGGCAAAAAGTAATTGTTTATTAATTGATAATGTGCCGTTTTACTCCTGATTTGTGTGAAAGTGAATAAAAGTCATTGTTGTTGTAGCGCCTCTAGTGTTCATTTCACCGGTAGACTGCTGCGATATGTACATTGAGCCACGTAAAATATATTTTGTAAAACTTTAGTTATAGTAATGTGATTCTATGAGACTATGTTGCAACTTCCATATGACATGCTACCAGAAGAGTGATGTATCAGCAAAGTTATTTTCATCAGTCCACATCTATAGCACTGTACCTCTTTAGTGATGCAGCCATCCTTATTGAGATCATACAGACTAAACGCCCAGCACAGTCTGTCAGTGACCGTACCACGCAAAATGATTGACATGCCAATCATAAAGTCCTGAAGCCAGTGACAGATAACAGACCAGAAAATTTAAAATAAAGTCATTTAAATATGTAACACATCACAAATAATGACAAAAATCGATGATTATAGTTCATGCCCATGCTGTTCTCAAGTTATGTTTTCCATAATTGGGATTTAAATCAATGAATCATTCCTAATATAGTATAAAATACATGACACTGTAATACGTAATTGACTAATATTAGACCCTAAGTACAGTACAGTGTTTTACATTCATTTTCTATGACAATATGCTTTATTTCCCTCAACTTTTCAAATATAATTGGATAAATAAAGTCTCATATTAATTACTGGAAAAGGTGTGGGTGAAAAACAGATCAATATTTAAGTCCTTTACTGTAATTTCTGCTCCCTGCCCAGTAAATGGTGATATGCACGAAGAACACAAATCGCCCAAAAAAAAAGGAAGAAGTATGTGGAAGTGAAAGTGGAGATTAATAGTGAAAAAAGGACTTAAATATGGATCTGTTTCTCACCCCACATATCATATCGCTTCTGAAGACATGGATTTAACCACTGGAGTCAGATGGACTACTTTTATGTTTCCTTTATGTGATTTTTGGAGCTTCAAAGTTTTGGTCATCATTCACTTGTACTGTATGGACCTACAGAGCTGAAATATTCTTCTAAAATCTTAATTTGTGTTCTGCAGAAGAAAGGAAGTCATACACATCTGGGATGGCATGAGAGCGAGTAAATGATGAGAGAATTTTCATTTTTGGGTGAACTATCCCTTTAAGTATATGAATTAACAGTAAACTCACCTCAAAACTCACTGCTCCATTCTTGTGTCTGTCAAAAGCCTCAAACAGGAAATGAGCATATGTGCTAGAATCTTCAAAAGAGTACACAAATTTAAAGAAAACCTTTAAAATAAACTTGCATTCTGTTAAGCAGACAACACATAGAAATGAGTAGAAACAGTGTGTTGACATCAATGAGATTTGCTATTTATCCATATGGAATAAGCAGGGCTGTTGTTTTAACGCGCTCATTTGGTGTGATGAATTATATGAAAAATAATGCACGAAATTAATCATGCCTCAAACTTGTATTTATTTCTGTTATAACTATTTCCAAAAATGTTCCTACTATCAGAGCGCAAATAAAGTTTGATGTACTGTAGTGATGTTTCTACAAATACTACAGGTGGCAGTAGGGGGCAGTCAGCGCAACTCCAGCTGTACAAAAAAACACGCATCCTCAAACCAACGAGAGCAACAGGCAGCACAACCTTTCACAGAAGGCACGCTCTTGTGTGCAATGACAGCTGGACTGAGCTTTGTAGAATGCAGGGCTCTCAAGACGCATTTTTTTAAAGTTTCAGACTGTAACGTACATGTTCTCTCTAATGGCCAGTAGGGGTGCTAGTCATGTTGGACTTTAATTTTGAAGTCCAACATGACTAGCGCCCCTACTGGCCACTATGGAGCACACATCTGTTACACAAACTATGTTTAATTTGACAGTGTCCTAAAACACTGCATTCATGTTTAGAGATGCTGAAAACTAGTGAGATGCAATGCAACGAAAGTGAGTTGCTATAAAAGCATTCGTCTGATGATAAATAGTGCACATAGAAGTAGGCCAACAATAATGTTATGTTCAATGACTATTTTAAGTATTGTCTAAATGCTTAACTTGCCTGCTCCCACAATAAACGCATATGATGTAATGTATTTGAATTATCTGAATGAACTATATCATATTTATAATTATTATATTCCAAATTGTCTATTCGGGTGCCTTTTCAGTAAATAGTTATATTTACGATTAATCGTGATTAATTTAATTAATTAACTGGTACATCATGTAATTAATTTGATTACGAATTTTAATTGATTGACAGCCCTAACATAACATAAGTACAGCCTATTTCAGAGACAACTTTGAAAACAAAGAAGAAAATGGTTGCGCTTGATCTGAAATGTTTGTACTAATGGAATCAAAGGTGGAACACTTGCATCAAGTAACAGTGTAACACAACATGTACTTACCTCCCTGAGGAAAAAAGTGAGAGAAGATTAACTTAAAGGTCTCTTCATTTACTACTCCTGTGGGACATTCCTACAGTACAACAAAATACTCATGCACAGACACATACATGGACACACCAACACACATACAAAGAAGCAAACAACTTAGTGAGGGTTTACTCATGGTGCAAAGTTACTGCTATTAAAAGGATAGAGCAGTGTAAACCAAACACAAAACTCACAAAGGGTTTATGCTTGGGAGTTGAAACAATACAGTAGCAAAAACAGTATATTTACTTCTAAGGCTTTGTTCATGTTGCACACAAATTTTATTTGATTTTTTTTAATCCAAACTTTAAAACTAGCTGTGTGACGAAATCAAGCGCCACCTCGCGGTGAATGCTCATGTCCTGAAAATCACCCACATTGTCCTTTTCATGTCACATCCATTCTGCTCTTCGGCTAGCGAGATACTACATTAGCAAAGAAGTAAGTATTAATGCTGTTTTGGTCTCAGGACTGTCATGGTTGGGGTTAGAAGTACATATATTTATGTGATTACTTCTCAAATGTTACCTAAAATCCTGAAAATGCCTTTCACGTGACATCCATTCAAAGAAGTAAAAGAAAAAATGCTGTTTTGCTCACAGTACTGTTGCGCTTACGCATGTGTGTGATTGTAGTTCCAACTTTGGCCACTGGGGGCAGGTCGGCCAGTCAGAAAGCATTGACTGATTTAAGCTAACAAAACATTCAACCTCATGTTGCCATATTTTCCTGTGTGATGAAAAGCTAAAATACAACTGCTTTTAGAGCCAGAAAGCTTAAATAACAATATAAGTGGACTTTAGGCAGAGACACATTTCAACAATTGATTATAAATTAGGGCTGTCGATTTAACGCATTCATTTAGCTTGATTAATTATTTAAAAAATTATGTTTTAAAAAATGTACGCAATCAATCATACCCCCTAAATTCTATAGTAAGCATTGATATTTTTTGCAGTCTTCAGTCAGCAGGGGGCAGGGGCCGCATCAATTTGGGGTGTACCTAGAACTTCTAGGGCTGTACAGGCAAAGTGCCTCGTCATACCAGCAGGCAGCTCAACATGAAAACTTTTGCATTCAAATACAGTTGGGCAGAGCACAATAGAATGCAGGGATCTTGAGACATGTTTTTAAAAAGTTTCAATCTACTTTTAACTCGACACGGCGACTTAAAATGCGTGTTTATGGTGTAAGATGCTGAAACACCATGCAACCAAAGTGAGATGCCCTAAGAACATCCGTCTGATGCATGTGTACAGACTACATAGACAAACATTTTTAATCGCAGGGAAAGAGCGCATCATGTGAGAAAGTGACGAATCAAGTGAAAATGTATTACTGTCAAGAGTAGGCCAAAGGGGACCTGGGTAGCTCAGCGAGTAAAGACGCTGACTACCACCCCTGAAGTCGCAAGTTTGAATCCAGGGCGTGCTGAGTGACTCCAGTCAGGTCTCCTAAGCAACCAAATTGGCCCGGTTGCTAGGGAGGGTAGAGTCACATGGGTTAACCTCCTCAAGGTCGCTATAATGTGGTTCGCTCTTGGTGGGGCGCATGGAGAGTTGTGTGTGGATGCCGCGGAGAATAGCGCAAAGCCTCCACACACGCTATGTCTCCGCGGTAACACACTCAACAAGCCACGTGATAAGATGCACACACAGATTGATTGACGGTCTCAGACACGGAGGCAACAGAGATTCATCATCCGCCACCCGGATTGAGGGGAGTCACTACGCCATCACGAGGACCAAATTGGGGAGAAAAAGGGGAGAGAAAAAACAAACAAAAAGTGTAGGCCAAAAATAGGCTTATGGAAATATATGTAAAAGACGTCAAGGATATGGAAATAAAACAAACAATATTTTCTAATATAAATATATAATCTGGATATTTTATGTTATATTTTATCTATAATAATTTAAATTATTATATTTTAAATCATCTTTATTTGGGGGCCTTTCTCAGAAAATATTGATATATGCAATTAATTGTAATTAATTCTATTAATAATCGGCATATCATGTACTTAATTCGATTAAATTTTTTAAATTGATTGCCAGCCATAATATAAATTAGGGCTGTCGATTTAATGTGTTAATTCAGTGTGATTAATTGTATTAAAAATAACACGTAAAAAAATACAAATTATGCAATTAATCACGGACCGTAATAAGGAAGATTCCTGAGAAATTCAAGCTTGAAGTGCCACCTGTTTTCTCCAGGGGGCAGTAAGCGAAATTTCAGCTGTATAGGCAACGCGTATAGATTGTATTTATTTGTGAAATATGATGTAGGCTCATATGAAACACATTTTTTATATTTGTAAAACAGTGCATTTGTTTGTTAAGCCAGTGGTACAGGACAACTACTATTCATTTTCTCTCAAATGGCCCTTTCAAATCGCTTTCTTTTTGTTTGAGAGTCGAGTTGCGAAGCGGATTGTGTTTGTAAAACTTTCTATTTGTTTGTTTACTTTTGGCAGAAATCTGGCTCCATAAATGTACAGCTAATACAGAGAACAAAACAACCCTTCAGCAGACAGCACAACACGAGGATGCGTTCTTGCGTTCAAAACACAGCTTGATGGAGCTCAAATCCGAATGAAAGGGATCTCAAGACGTGTTCTTCTAAGTATTAAACTACGTTTAACTTGATACAGCAACCTAAAAATGGTATGTTTATGACGTGACACAACCAAAGTGAGATGCTCCAAAAGCATCCGTTTGACACAGGTGTACATTCATGGGTCCTTAGACAAGCCCACATAATAAATCTCTGATTGATTGACAAATTCACTTGCAAAATGGATTGCTGTGAACTGTATGCCAGTGATTGGCATATGTTCAAAATATGCAAATAAACAATACATTGGATTCTAAAGCCGCTTTTTATATTGTCTATCAATGCTGCCACAATAATGTAATCCATTTTAATTATCTGAATATTTGTATTATATTTTATATACTGTATATGTATATACGTGTATATATATATATATATATATATATTTGTAAATATTTAAAGATAACTATAATTATTTCATAATTATATATTGAATTATTGTTACTTGAGGGGCTTTCTTAGCAGTTAATCGTGATTAACTGTGATTAATTTGATGAATTAATCGGGACACCATGTAATTAATTTGATTAAAACGTTTAATTGATTGACAGCCCTAATATAAATACTTATTGTTAGGTCAGTTGAACAGCCCACTACTACTGGTAACGATCCTCACAAAATCTGAACCAATAAGATGTTAACAATCAAAGAATAATGAGGCCACATGATGAGCACATTTCTTACATTTTTGAAACTTCTGTATTGGATCTGCAGCTCTTTTCTGCTGAATTTGGTCTGTTCCATTAGTTTTTCCAGACCCTCCGGCCTGTAGCAGACAGTGGCGAGTTCAAAATCGTCCTCTATACTGTCTATACAAGATAACAGAGATAAAGACATTCAAACACAAACTGGCACACAGATCGGAATGGACTAGCAACTGAAGCCATGCACAATGAGGACTGTGCATGGTATACACCAGTACTTATTTTACACTAAATCACATACATTTACACTAAAAGGAGGAAAGCTAAAAACAGGACAGTTGGTCACTTGCTTTGCCTGACAGTTGGTTTGGTGTCCAAATGACAGCAGGGCAGAAGTCTGAGGAAACGCTGTTTGATGTTCTTTTTCCTCTGGCCTGAGGGAGGGTTACCTGCAAATCACAGAGGACGTAAAGCAAATTGATGACTATGCAAAAGTGCTTTGTATATCATTTAAATTGTATTACGAGGAAATAAAACTATTAACACAACAGCAATACGTCAAAGTCAGCTCACACAGTTTGTTGGTCTTATTTTCGTTCAAGAAATGAATCGGATCACTGCATTTCCAGAATTGAATTTGCCCCAATCTATAGTGAAAGAGTGCGATGACACACTCTTTCTTTGACCCTTT
Source organism: Myxocyprinus asiaticus (assembly GCF_019703515.2). Lineage (NCBI taxonomy): Eukaryota > Metazoa > Chordata > Actinopteri > Cypriniformes > Catostomidae > Myxocyprinus > Myxocyprinus asiaticus. The sequence continues at coordinate 5,111,045 of NC_059393.1, forward strand.
TGAGGTTGCTGGACATGGCAAGTTCTATTCAACTAGATTTGCATTTGCTGAAGGAAACAGCAGTGCTTGAAATGCAGCAAAAGTGTTAAAGTTCTAGGGAAGCTTAGATTTTTGGTTTGGATTGTGTAAATGAAACGCTGAATCGGTTCATCTTAAATTTCTTGAAATGTCTAAAGTTTATTAAAAAACAAAAATAGATAGCACACCTGCGTGGCATGACACTCCTGCACGAGATGCTGAAAAATCTGAGATGCATCCAACATTTAAAAACATCTGTCTTAGAGCAAGTTTACATAGAAAAAGATGCAAAATCTCATTTAGCCTTTCATGAATACTTTGTTTTATTTTGCTTTAATACTGTGACGACAAGTTTTCGTTGTACCTTTCAGCGTTGCCCTGGGCAATGTCGATCAGCCACAACAACATCGGCCAACTTGATACGAATGGCAAAGTATGAATGGCTTTCTCACAGTTGTCTGTCCACATCATGCTGGGTGGGGGGAAGTCTTTCAACATCCAAAAAATTACACACTTCACCTTTGAATCAGTTTATTAAGTTGGCACTGAGCTTTTTGTGCATGTCAGTCTTTAAAATACACAGAGCAAAATGGTACTTAAGAGCTGTGAATTGTTTTGTCCACCTGTACCTCCATGATTCATTTATCCTGGGATGGAAAAACAAACAAAACCAATTCTATGCTGAACACAGATGTGCACAGGTGCATGCAGACAGTTCAACTGTTGTGAATACTTTCTGTAACAGCAAATACACTATATGGCCAAAAGTTTGTGGACACACCCTTCTAATTAATGAATTTGGTTACTCCATTAAATCCAGTAAAGAAAAATCTTAATGTTTCTTTATGTAATGGCTTGGGCTTTGTGTGCTTCCAAATGTGTGGCAACTGTTTGGGGATAGCCCTTTTCTGTTCCAGCATGACAATGCCCCTGTGAACAAAGTGAGGTCCATAAGGAATGGTTTACTGTGTCTGGCGTGGAAGACATTGACTGGCTGCACAAAGCCCAGACCTGAACCCCACTGATCACTTTTGGGGTGAACTGGAACAGCAACTGTAAGTCAGGCCCCATCGACCAACATCAGTTCCTGACCTCACTGATAGCCTTGTGTCTGAATGACAGCAAATCCCTGCAGCCATGTTACTACATACAGTATAGTGGAAAGTCTTCCCAAAAGAGAGGAAGCTGTTATTACAGCAAAGGGGGAAATTGATGCCTACGATTTTGAAATCAAATGTTCATCAAGCACATATGGTGTCCACAAACTTTTGGCCATATAGTGTATATGTATCTAGTATACCATATATTTGCACCCATTCAAACAACTAGGGGCCCGCACACAGAGAACAAATGATGCTTTGCCAAATTATGCGTTCAAAGGAAAAATCTTCTACTATTACACAAAGGTTGCCCTTAAAGTCAGCATAAAATCAAAATTGACCCTGTTTACTTTTTTAAAGGGATAGTTCTCTGAAAAATGAAAATTCTCTCATCATTTACTCACCCTCATGCCATCCCAGATGTGTAAGTTCCTTTCTTCTGCAGAACATAAATGAAGATTTTTAGAAGAATATTTCAGCTCTGTAGGTCCATACACTGCAAGTGAATGGTGACCAAAACTTTGAAGCTTCAAAAAGCACATAAAGGCAGCTCAGAAGTAATCATTACAACTCCAGTTGTTTAATCCGTGTCTTCAGAAGAAATTTGATAGTTGTGTGGGCAAGAAACAGATCAATATTTACATCATTTTTTTACTATAAATCTCCACCTTTGACCAGCCCCAACCAGTAGGTGGCAATTTGCATGAAGAAAGTGAATCGCCAAAAAACAAAAGAAGAATGTGGAAGTAAAAGTGAAAGTGGAGATTTATTAAAAAAGGACTTAAATACTGATCTGTTTCTCACCAACACCTATCCGATCGCTTCTGAAGATATGGATTTAACCACTGGAGTCGTATGGATTACTTTTATGCTTCCTTTATGTGCTTTTCGAAGCTTACAAGTTCTGGTCACCACCACCAATGCATTCACTTGCATTGTATGTACCTACAGTGCTGATATATTCTTCTAAAAATCTTCATTTGTGTTCTGCTGAAGACAGAAAGTCTTACACATCTGGGATGGCATGAGGGTGAGTAAATCATGAGTGAATTTTCATTTTTGGGTGAACTATCCCTTTAAAAGACATTCCTGGTTTTATTGTGCAAAATTCATTGGTGCAGCTTACTCCAAATGAAAGAAATCATTGTCTTTGTAATTTTTCATTATAATGTAATCACTTGCGCTGCCTTGGAACGACTTTCCTTTTGGGCTGATACCACCAAGCCCTCCTTTCCAACCACCTGCCAAATAGAGACCACTTTTCAGTATCCAATTGCAAATATCTTGTTTCACTCAGAAATATGCAGCATTGGGTGTAATCTGACTACAAAGCAATTAGTTACTGTACTCTAATTACTTTTGAGTCAAAAAGCAGTTTAACACATTACATATTAAATCCTAGTAATAAGATTACAGTGACTGTCTTTCATTTAAGTTAAATACCTTTATTATTGTAGAATGCAAAACATGAATTATGTTCATATGTACATCCCTTTGAGTTTTTGTGACAGCTGAAGGGCGTACACCCCCTAATAAGTCATTGTAATGGAGCAATGTGTTCAGTGTATGACTTGTGTGTGACAATGAACAAGTAGAAAAAGCAGATATTATTTTAAATTTGTTGAGCAAAAAAATTAAACTATCCTAACTTAAAAGTAATTAGTGATGTTACTTATAACTAAAGCATCTATCGCTATTTGCACTTAGTGCAAAATAGCATCTAAAAAAAGAGATAATGTTACAAAAATTACTCAATATGCAATATTCGTCTAATGCCAAAAAATCTTTCTCCAACCCCATTTGGTGTCCTTGTTTGTTATTGTGAAGTTAAACTATCAAAAGGCCTAAACATACCCTTTGCAAGTATGAGATCGCAGACGTTTCTAGCTAAATAAGCTCAATTTTCTGCATTCCAAAATGTGTGTCAGATTGCAATTCATAATAACATATGTAACAAATATGCATTGCATTCTCAGCGTTGCCACAAGGGGTGCTAAAGCAGAGATTAGTTTAACTGTCCACTTCAGTGGTGAGTTTTTTCTTTTAAGTCAACTACTGTCATGGCGAAGCGACAGTCAGAATATTGCTGAGTGAGTAAAGTCAACATATTTATAGCAACATACTTCACTAACACATTCAGTTTAATGGTCCAGACTTTTAAAGATAACTCTATCGCCCCCTTGAGTACTGAGGTTGATGTTTAACCAGACAGCGAGTTGGCAATCCGTTGGCTAAGCGCTTGCGTCTGTTTACGTGCATTTGTTTGAAGTATGTTTTCTGGAGTTAAAGCTGCTTATTAAATATTTTATGCCCCACATAATGCACTTATGTGTGAAAATAACAATATGTGACATAAAGGTGGTACGCATGGACAAATTTACACACACACGCACGAAAAGCATGACCTACGTCAGCAGTTTAAATATGAATGTTGACCAAATGTACCTGTACACACACGGAACATTGACTAATTTGTGGTGCTTGCTAGAGCCTATTATTTATTTATTATCACTCGGGTGGTAACCTCAAGGGGACCTTTTTTGTACCTCTAGTTAAACTTTATACTCATTTTGGGTACATAAATATACCCCAAGGACCTGTTGTGTACATTTAAAGGTACATTTATATGTTATGTTTAATGTGAAAAAAAAAATAATTACTTTTTTTGTCTCTTTAACCCTTGTGTCAATTTAAAAATGTTACTCAGAGGTCCAAAAAACTGCCATATTAATATTATTTTCCACTTTCGATAAGTTATATTTTTAACCAACATCAGTCCTGATCATAACTACCAAATATTAATTAATTTTCAGGATTTTAACCCTTTAAATGCCAGTTTGTTTATATAATGCCACTGTTGCTTTTATATGAAAAAAAAAAAAAAAAAAAATTATAATATATTCCATATACTAAATGCTAAGGAGATTATCACAGTCTGGGATATGTCAATGATTAGCAACAACATTGATTTTGATGCATTTTTTTTTTTTTGCAGTGTCAGATCTAAAAAAAATAAATAAAAAAAATAAAAAATAACTGTACGTTAGAAGACAAAAATGTCCGCGTCAAAAACTGCCATAAAAATATTTTAATATTATTTTCCACTTTCACTGACTTAGATTTTTTAACCAACATCATTCCTGATCATAACTACCAAATATTCATTCAGTTTCAGGATTTAACCCTTTAAATGGCAGTTTGTTTACATAACGCCACTGTTGTTTTTTTACACACACACAAATTTCTCAATACACACATACAAAACACTCTCTGTCATCCATACCAACACACCCACACAATTTTAGCTGCATCATTTATTTAATTGTCCTGCAGTGCTCTATAATACAGCAGACAGAAAATAGGAAAAAAGCATGTATTTGCTCCATAGGCTAAACATGAGAAAAATGGCTATTATAGATGTATTATAGGAACCAAGTTTGAAATATCAAAATTCCCCCAGAAAATACACACCTTTGGCAAAATGTATGCCGTTGGCATTAACACAGCCAAAATGATCGAAAAAACAAAAATGAAAAAGACAAAAATGTCCTGAAGGTCACAAAAGGGTTAAAGGTACCTTTAAAGGGTACCTTTTGTTTTGACCACTTAAAATTAATTCACTGCTATTTTCCAACACTTTAGGGCCCACATTATACATTTCCATGTTTTTTGTTTTTTTTCTTCTAAAATATTGTTTTTATTTTACATTTTACAGCTTGATAGAAATCATGAAAATAACAGTGAAAAGAATATTTGGTAACTGGGAAATGATATTGCTAAATGTGTAAATTCTGAATGCTTTTTTTCCCCCAAGGTGGATATACTGTCATTATCAAAAAAGAACCAGGGTATGTTATCTTTCCAGATATACTAGTATACCTTTGAATCACCTTGGTGTACCTTGTAAATACCATAGCATACGGATATGATACAGTACTCATTCAGTACATTGTATATATCAAAGTACCTGTTTTACTATATGATACTGTGCCATGATACTCCCACAGCACTTTTTGAAAGGGATGAATTAACAACATCGCACATATGGAGAGTCAGAAGAAAATAAAACTATAGTATTTCAAATGTATTCTAGAAACATTACCTAAGGCAATGGTACAGCTGGCAACACTGACAAAGAGGATATTTCTATACAAAACGAAACTTCATAAATTATCTATGTAATATTATAAAGGCCTTTGTTACGAATAGATGGGAGATATACGACTACGCAGCTAACCAGCCCTTCTTGGACTTGGTCATGGCAAAATAAAAATTATTTAGGCATATTGTTTGATTTAAAAGAGAGAGATAATTTAGTAGGGAGTATTTCATAAAATAGCCTATGTCATGTCATTTCGCAGCATAATGGAGTTTTTTTTATTATTATTAATATTATTTAATTAAAGCAGGGGCGTAGATTCCAGGGGGGATGGGGGAGGTAACGCCCCAATATTTATACCATGATCAATGCACTGTAAAAATGTCTGTAATTTTAACGGTAAAAGACTGTAAAAATGCTACAGAAAAAAAACGTTAATTGATTAACGGATATTAACTGTAAAATATACAGTACATTTTTTAAATATATTTTAAAAGACAATACAGTAGTTTTTACATTCAAATTTTGTAAATTTACATTTTTTTAAAATTATGATTTTCCTGTATAATTAATGGTAAAAATGTACATTGTTTAACAAGAGAGTACATGTACTTTTTACAGTAAATTATTGTTAAAATTACAGTAATAATAATAATAATAATAATAATCTAGCGTTCCCAGAATTCCCTGCGTGACCCATCATATTTCGTCATATTTTCTGGAAATAGTTCTGTTTCTTCTTATTTTTAATATCAGTTATGTACTCTGGGGTGTTCTGTGTTATATCTGATGTAGTTTAGTTAATGTTTACTGCATTATTTAAATGTCATGTGTGAGTGACTCTGAGCACTGTCTCTATATGTTTATTGATCATTGCTCCTGGAAGAGACACTATTGGTGAACTTCCTGTCATCATGTGCTCTTCTGTAATTTTGACGGTGATTAACAATATATTATAAAGTAAAAAGCAGATTTTTACAGTTTCAGAAGGTTAATATCAAGTTTATGACTTTTTTACTGTAAATTTAACAGATTTTGTTATTCTTATTTTTACAGTGACATCGTGGTCATGTAAATTACAACAGTTTTAAACTGTAACATTTACATGTTGTTCTGTAAAGGTTTTTTTTTTTTTTTTTTTTTTTTTTTTTTTTGGCAAAAACAACAGGATTTTTTTTTTACAGTGTGGAAACCCCCCAAATCTACGCCAAATCTACGCCCTTGAATTAAGGCACAATCATATCTTTTATCAAATAGCACAATGATGAATGATGACAGACATTATTTCTGTTATACATTTCCTGTACAGCTGCTTTGAAACGACGTCTGTTGTGAAAAGCGCTATACAAATATATATGGCTTGACTTAACGAATAAAGCGGAACAAAACGCGCGTGTTTTCAGACGTGTTTTAACCGTTAAAGTGACCGCGTCTAAAAACCGCGGCGCAATGGTCAAAGACGTCCATCTAGCGTACATGTTTACATAGAAAAACAAATACAACATTAAAACAGCGCGGATGGACGCAAAAACGCGTTTGGTGTGAAGGGTCCTTTAAAAAGAAGTTCAACTTTTTAACGCGTGTCTATTTGTTGCGGCGTCCAGCTTTGATCACAGCATGATTTGGGAAGTGAGAGTTGCCACTTGTAAATATGCACACTGAATGACCGATTTATGATTTGAAAGGAATTTGATTTGATTTGATTACTAAAAAAATCGCCGGACTTAAACTTTTTTCGAGATGGAAATCAATAATACCAACAAGTCAGCGTTTAGAACAGCCTACATGTGCATGTGAAACCGTGAAGTCAGCTAAGTGAATTCAAAAACTTCCTACAGATATCCCTTTATAGGCTAGTCTACACATCCATATGTGTATAAAGCCTATTGTGCAAATCACCCCAGGTATCCTTATATCGTTCGGACATAAAAACTTACCTGTCAGCAGGTCACTGGATCCATCCAATTCAACAGAAGTATTCAAACTCTCATCTCTAGATTTCACCTTCATTTTTGCTCTCAGTACGGAGTCGATTAAAAGATCTTCAACCCCGATATAAAATGAAAAATGAAAATGTCACTATGTCAAACATAAGCTTTAAAAATTCGAATACAGGCGATGTCCTATATTTCCAAGAGAAGTTCTCATCTGTCTTCAGCTGCTGCACGCATTTGTTCAAGTGTTCAGTTCATTCATGCAGAACATGTGCGTCTTATTAAGACATCTCTGCAGACAAGTCTCTGCATCCCATCTGCTCTGAATCTGAACCTCCTCAGCGAATCAAGACTCTGCGCGAGCAGACAGCATATAAGGGCATCACCACTGGCACGTTATATCAGTAGCATTATTGCCGCTTTCCAAATCGAGCTTTTATGCCCATATCAGCAGCATTCAGCCACATTTAAATCAATAGCATTTTTTACATTTGATTTGAAAAGCCAAAGAATTGATTAGGAATGTGCAAAAAAATAAAAAAAAAGATATACAAAAGCATTCTTTTCCAATCAAAAGCTTTTATTACTGCACATTCCAAATAGTAATTTTTTTGGCCTTGTCAAATCAAAAGCGTTTTTACACATTCCAAATGCCGGTTTTTATTTTTTATATATACTAAAAGCTGCTGTTAAGACCTAGGTGTCTATTGTTGATCAGTTAGACAGGTATAGGGGGCCCCCTTGTGGCCCGAGAGAGAAGGGAGTATGTAATGATTCGGTGGGGGGGGGGGGTTGATTGCAGGGACCTCCAAGTACGATTTCACTAAGGGCCCCCATATGCTCAGAAATGGCCCTGGGGCATAGGCACCTTCCAAATCAAGAGCTTTCTTTGCACGTACGTATATAAGCAGCATTTTGCACACTCAAAATCAAACACATACAGTATTTCCGCAATCTAAGCAACGTTTTTGGCAATTTCCAAATCAAAAGCATCTTGTGCGCATTTCATTTTTATTTATTTTTTTATTTATTTTTTATTTATTTTTTTGCATCTCGTGCAGGAGCGCTATGTTTTTTAAATGCAACATCGAAAAAACTTCAGCTGTTAAAAGCACGTCTCGAGACTCCTGTGTCTGTTCTGTTCGCTGTACTGTGTCTAGCTTTATTAGCTTAACACATTTATTCTATACGACAATGCATGTATCAAAAAATGCTGGATAAGTTACTCAAAAGCTATCCACTACAAATTACTTATTACTTCTATTAAATTGTAATCAGATTAATGACTTTTTGTTTTTGAGTCCTACGAATTTAAAATGTCTATACAGTATTATCTCCTTGTTCGTTGTCACATGCAAGCCATACACTCAGTGACTCATTAGGGGCTGCACGTCCTTCAACTGTCACAGAAACACAAACAGGTGTGTACAGTATATTAACATAATTCATGTTTTAAATGTACTCTACATAAATATTAATTAAGAAATATGTGTAACACAAGTAATGTGCTTAAAAGTAATGAACTTCACTGAAAGTCGGTAACTGTAATCTGATTACAAGGATTTAAAATGGAATGTATCACAATACTTTTTTGTACTCAAAAGTAATCTGAATAATTTGTAATCAGATTACACCCAACACTGGTTCCAAATAATCTTTTTGGCACTTTCCAAATTAAACCTATTTTGGCGTGTTACAAATAAACAGCATTATGGTGCATTCTAAATCGATTTTTTATTTTATTGTATTTTTTCAAAGAATTGTTTTGCCACATTCCAACTCCAAACATTTGTGTGATTTTTAAATCAACAGCATTTTTTTGGAGTCATCAGCGCATTAACATTTATGATGCCAAAAGCTTCACCTGCATTTGATGCCCAAACATGCAAATTAGGTAAGCAGCTCACTAGGTCAGCTAGGTTTCGAGACAGTCTATAAAATCAAACAAAAAAATGCCCAACATAAGATTGAATTCACAGAACATTCACTGATGGTGTCATATATGGGGACATACACAAATCACCTTTTCGTCTTCACTAAATAATGTTTTCCTCTTCACAATCTGAGTCTACAAAATGTCCAAATAACATGAATAACTCATGCTTTTCCTGTGGTTCAAAATTTCATATCTATTTAACATTTCATAGATCCACTTTACCATGTGCAAGGATGAAAGACTTATATTTAGTTTGTCTTGAACTATTTTTAAACCATGCTTCTCCAAAAAAAGAAATATTTTCTCACGGAAGCTGTATTAATGAGATAATACTGTTAGGATGATAGTGAATCTGTATGAAAATCATCTTTATAGATTATATTGTGTTTATATTTAGTCTTAAGACAAGAGAAAACAAGGTACCAAACAAAAGGACATGGACTGACAGCACCAAATCCAAAAACTTTCCAGATCTTCAGCAACTAATAATGAAATACTGAGGCAATTCACCTTTTATAATGCACACACAGAATATCATGTTTTTGATTATAGGAGGTCTTGGAAGTTGCAAAGTTGATAAACATACAGTTGTGCTCAAAAGTTTGCATACCCTTGGAGAATTGGTAATATATGTACCATTTTTAAAGAAAACATGAGTGAGCAGGCAAAACACATTTCTTTTATTTCTTATGGGATTCATATTCAACTGTAGGTTATAACAGAATGGCACAATCATAAAACAAAACATGGCAACAAAGAAAAAAATGAAATGACCCCTGTTCAAAAGTCTGCATACCCTTAGTTCTTAATACTGTGTATTGCCCCCTTTAGCATCAATGACAGCATGCAGTCTTTTGTAATAGTTGTCTATGAGTCCTCAAATTCTTGCAGGTGGTACAGCTGCCCATTCATCTTGGCAAAATGCCTCCAGGTCATGCAGAGTCTTTGGTCGCCTTGCATGAACCGCACGTTTGAGATCTCCCCAGAATGGCCTGATGATATTAAGGTCAGGAGACTGTGATGGCCACTCCAAAACCTTCACCTTTTTCTGCTGTAACCACTGAAGGGTCAACTTGGCCTTGTGCTTAGGGTCATTGTTGTGCTGGAAAGTCCAAGAGCGTCCCATGTGCAGCTTTCATGAACAAGAATGCAAATTGTCTGCCAGTATTTTCTGATAACATGCTGCGTTCATCTTGCCATCAGTTTTCACAAGATTCCCCGTGCCTTTAGAGCTCACACCCCCCCAAAACATCAGTGAGCCACCACCATGCTTCACAGTGGGGATGGTATTCTTTTCACTATAGGCCTTGTTGACCCCTCTCCAAACATAGCGCTTATGGTTGTGACCATAAAGCTCTATTTTGGCCTCGTCATTCCAAATTACAGTGTGCCAGAAGCTGAGGCGTTGTCGGGCATATTGTAACCGGGGTTTTTTGTGGCATTGGTGCAGTAAATGCTTCTTTCTGGCAACTCGACCATGCAGCTCATTTTTGTTCAAGTATCGTCATATTGTGCTCCTTGAAACAACCACACTGTCTTTTTCCAGAGCAGCCTGTATTTCTCCTGAGGTTACCTCTGGGTTTTTCTTTGTATCCCGAACAATTCTTCTGGCAGTTGTTGCTGAAATCTTTCTTGGTCTACCTGACCTTGGCTTGGTATCAAGAAATCCCTGAATTTTCCACTTCTTAATAAGTGATTGAACAGTACTGACTGGCATTTTCAAGGCTTTGGATATCTTTTTATATCCTTTTCCATCTTTATAAAGTTCCATTACCTTGTTACGCAGGTCTTTTGACAGTTCTTTTCTGCTCCCCACGGCTCAGTATCTAGCCTGCTCAGTGCATCCACATGAGAGCTAACAAACTCATTGACTATTTATACACAGACACTAATTGCAATTTAAAAAGCCACAGGTGTGGGAAATTAACTTTTATTTGCCATTTAAACCTGTGTGTCACCTTGTGTGTCTGTAAAAAGGCCAAACATTCAAGGGTATGTAAACTTTTAATTAGGGCCATTTGGGTGATTTCTGTTATCATTATGATTTAAAAAGGAGTCAAACAACTATGTGATAATAAATGGCTTCATATGATCACTATCCTTAAATAAAAGTCATGCATGATCAGTCATATTTTCAAAATCAATGCCAAAATTTCACAATTTAAGCCAGTGTATGCAAACTTTTGAGCACAACTCTATATAGACTTTTGGCAAGAGGCAGCAATGAAGACAGACACAGACAATGAAAAAAGGATTTAGTGAAATCTGTATAAGATTGTAGAGCTATTGGAAAATGAGTGGAAGTGTGGTTGGGCAAGATATACTGTAGAATGGGCTCTGACAAATCCTATAAGCCTAAAGAAATAAAACATTAAAATCAATTCAGCATTATTTATAAAGCACTTTTAACAATAGGGATTGTCGCTAAGTTGCTTTTCAGGAAGTCAGCCCAAACACAAGGATAAACTCTCAGAGGAATCCAGCCTGGGACCCAGCTAGGCTCTGCATGCTTCCTATGACTTGGGTACCTCCATCAATGCAAGTCTTTGAAATGTTTTCTGTCCGACAGGTGAGAGTTGTACATCAGACTGCTTCGGAAAGTAGCAAACTTCTCAACAAGAGCTATCATTCATGTCCATGATGTTTAAAACTTAGGGTTAAGGTTTTGTTAAATCCCAAACCCTAAGTATAAGCAACAGTAATCACGTGATTGCCTTAGCAAATACCACTAATTAAAACACTGGAATCCAGAGAAACTGACCATCATTGTGCGTGTTGTACAAAATAAGATTTAATTAGGAAACAAACACCCATAAATAAGAATACTAAGGCGAAGGAAACCAAATACTCATCTAGAACCAAAACCAGCGAGAGTTTACAAAGAACGTCTTTGAGATGTATTTGTTTATTCAGTTATTCTCCATGTGCTGGTTTCAAGTGTGACTATAGAACTGGTTTGGGTTCTATAATGCTCTAATTTCAAACCCAAACAAAAATTAAAACCAACACAGAGAGTGGGATTTCTAACAAACTAGGTTTCAGTGAGGCTTCATTTCATGTAATATTAATACATTTGTTTTTTCTTTACCAATTGTTGCACTCAACATACTCATGCGCACTTTCGGCAATACTGGGAAATACTGTGAGCGAAAGAAAAGTCAATAGACTGTCAGATAAAAAAATTAGTGCATTAATTTGCAAGGGTTAATCTGTTCAAAAATGTCCAAGTCATATTTCACTCCAAAATCAAAAGGAAGAAATAAGAAATTATTTTTTGCACTATGATATTTTTGCATCGTGACATTATTTTCCCCTAAATTCTCCTCAACATTAGGCAAAATATTATAAGATTCACCCTTTTCAATGTCAACAAAATTCCATCAAATTGAATCGAGTAATCTTTAATCAAATACAACGAAAAAACCCTAAATATTTTAAGTTTTATTAATTTAATTTTGTTAAACATTATACAATTCAATTTGATGGACTTTTGCTATAAAATTGATACAAGTAAATCTTGAAAATAGGCTAATATATATATATATATATATTTTTGTTTTTTTTGTTGTTGTTGTTGTTGTTGTTGTGTAGGTAACCCTTTATAATAAGGTTCTAAATGTTAATAGTAGTTAAAACTTTAGATGTCATGAAATAATGATAAAAAATATTTTTTCACAGCATTTATTATTCTTGATTTTTAATTAATTGAATTTTATTGTTCACTGATCATGCATATTGATTAACTAATGTTAACGTATACAATGTTTAATGTAAAATATATGAATAAATGTAGTAATTAACATTAACCAAAATAAAAATAAAAATGCTGTAAAAATATTGTTTGTTTGTTCATTATATCTAACGTGTTAACTAATGTTACAACCTAATGTATACAACCTTATTGTAAAGTGTTACCAAAATATTATTTAAATTGCAAAGTACATTCATAAAGTACAATTTTATGTAAAAATCATGGTAGTATTTGTTGCACTGAATTTCATTTATGTTGATTTAAATAATAATAATAAAATAATCTGGACAGTATGATTGTCATTACTGTATTACAGTAATGAGAATGAGATTTTTTGCATTACCGCAATAAGAATTTTATGGGAAATTTTGCATTATTCTTAAGAAAATAATGTAAAAATGCAATACATCTTAATGGCCCTAAAATAGGCTTCATTTACTTTATGAAAAACATAACTTCTTATTTCATTCTTTTGATTTGGGGTTAAATGGGGTATACAGTTCTTTGTGAAATTCGCCCGCAATGTGTTAATTTGTTTGCATTCACTCTACTGGAAACAAAAAATTCTCAGAGGTATATAGAAAATAAATCAAAATAAGTCTGGTTTTCATGTGCGAGCACAATGGGTTTCATCAGATTGGTACTAAGGCGATGAGAACATACAGTATAATCAACAGAGAAAGCACCAGGCCGTCAAGAAAAAGAAAATGTTAGGAAAAGAAAAAAACGGTTAGTTGAAAACAAAACTCACATTGTGCAAAGTTTGGCTGATTGCTTTGTTGAGCAAATACAAGTCTGTTCTGAAATCACACACACTCCATCTATAATACAGCCTAGTGATCAAATCCAGTATAGTCCACTGTCAGTTCTGATGTAACACTGAGAAGTATCAGATGTGTGGGGTGTTTTTGTAGATGTGTCAGTATGGAAGAGTCCTAAACACAGGTGATGGTTCTGGTTCTTTCAGGAAATAGAGGAGAATTCCTTCAGCAGGACGTCCTGACTCATGGTGTTTAGAGACACGTTTTTTCTCACGTTCAGACTGATGGAGCGTACCTGTAAAATGTTAAGGAAAAAAAGTTCATCTAAACATCTGGTATTGCTGCATATAAAAAACAAGTTAGTTTCCCCACTATTGCCATCATGAACAGAGTAGCGTGTGAAGCAGGTGTGTGTGCAGCCGTAAACTCACTTCACATTAAAATTTAACACAGCGATGAGTTTTATAAGGCAGCGCCTTCAGCTGAAAAAACGTAGCTCACAGTTAAGCAAGTATGAAGGGAAGATGGAAGGAAGCTATGCCCTAAGGTTGCAGAATTACTTGAATGAATCATTTAATTTTTTAATGCCCTTACTAGTTCCTTGAAGAAGGCGGCCTCTTTGGGCTGCTCAGCGTAACGCTCAAATTGATCCAGACCATCCTGCAACTTCAAAGTTAGTGTGTCGTAGTTTGACCGTACCACTTCCAGTACCTACGAGGAATGATAAAAACAACAAAACATTCAATTAACCCATTAAACTATGCTGACCCAAGAGTGTTTTTTAAAATTATGCTTCAAATGCAAAAGAATCGTGAAGTGAAAAATTATCTCTGCAAGACAACAAAGAAACATGTCACATTTCTGCTCTGATCACTGCTTCTGTAGGTCTCCAGCAGCCACAAACTCAATATCAACTCATACCTGAGGCATTTCTCTTGAAAATTAGACATTCTCTACTTGTCTGTGAGCTTGCATGAGTTAATAATCCAAATGTTATGTCTCAGATGTCCAAAACAAAATATGCAGTGCAACAGAAAAAGCATGCACAAATGTTTGGCAAACATGTTCTGGACTACCGATGAAATTTTATACCAACGACACCTAGATTAAGCTTCTAGTCCACTCAGAGGCCGAGATATCTGATGAAACAGTGGCTAAGGTGAGTGGGATCACAACATGGCCTGAATTTCTAAAGACGAGCACATAGCGAGTGCTCAGCTATATACAGTATATAGGCAGTCAGCAGAAAAAGCATGATAAACTAATTATTGGGGGAAAAAAAATGTGACCACCGATGATGAAATATTACACATAATCACAAATGCATTTCAGATCTGTGTATTGTGATGGAAAGTAGGGGAAATATTATATATTAAATATTATAGTATTTTTACTAGTACTTTACTAGTACTAGTACCATCTAATGGAATGAACTAACACTTTGCATGGACAGAGCAAACAGAGCCTGAATTACAGGCTTTCAAAGGCAGCATTAAAAAAAAAATTATGTTGATAAGATTGTAAACATATTAGAGGTCAACCGATATATATCGGTTTTGCCGATTAATCGGCACCGATAACAGATTTCTGGAACTATCAGTTATCGGCAAAATTCCACACCGATAGTTTTTCCCCTTTGCGTCCGGTGCTGGAGCGGCTGGGAAGGGTCCGCTGTCATTATACAGTGTGAGAGCGGCCTCTAGAGGAGAAATAAAAACTATCAACTCACTGATGCCTTATGGTGTTTTGTTTTGACATATGAGACTACACTCTGCATGGAGCGGAACACTTCAGATGCAGATTAAAAACATCAACAACGAAAAGGAATACATACCTTAAATACACGTTGTCATATCATTATAAAGTAATGAATTTGTTGACTAGATGCTGCATTAGTAGAGAACAGCAGTATGTTTACCGACAAGGCTGAGAGGATGCTAACATTAAAGCTAACCTCAAGCAGTTAGAACAATGTGACAAAAATACACACAAGTCCTACCCAAATGTTTAAATGTCATGATTGTTACCATCTATTACCATCTACTGTTGAAGTCAGAAGTTTACATACACCTTTGCCAAATATATTTAAACTCAGTTTTTCACAAGTCCTGATATTTAATTACAGAAAACATTCCCTGTCTTAGGTCAGTTTGGATCACTACTTTATTTTAAGAATGTGAAATGTCAGAATAATAGCAGAGAGAATGATTCATTTCAGTTTTATTTCTTTCATCACATTCCCAGTGGGTCAGAAGTTTACATACACTTTGTTAGTATTTGGTAGCATTGCATTTAAATTGTTTAACTTGGAACAAACATTTTTGGTAGCCTTCCACAAGCTTCTCATGGTAAGTTGCTGGAATTTGGCCTATTCCTCCAGACAGAACTGGTGTAACCGAGTCAGGTTTGTAGGCCTCCTTGCTCGCACAAGTTTTTCAGTTCTGCCCACAAAAGATTGAGGTCAGGGCTTTGTGATGGCCACTCCGATACCTTGACTTTGTTGTACTTAAGTCATTTTGCCACAACTTTGGAGGTTTGCTTGGGGTCATTGTCCATTTGGAAGACCCATTGGTGATGAGCTTTAAGTTTCATGGCTGATGTCTTGAGAAGTTGCTTCAATATATCCACATAATTTTCCTCCTCATGATGCCATCAATTTTGTGAAGTGCTCTCCAGTCCTTCCTGTAGCAAAGCACCCCCACATCATGATGCTGCCACCCCCATGCTTCACGGTTGGGATGGTGTTCTTCGGCTTGCAAGCTTCACCCTTTTTCCTCCAAACATAAAGATGGTCATTATGCCCAAAAATGTTACGTTTTTGTTTCATCAGACCAGAGGACATTTCTCCAAAAAGAAAGATCTTTGTCCCCATGTGCACTTGCAAACTGTAGTCTTGCTTTTTTATGGCAGTTTTGGAGCAATGGATTCTTTCTTGCTAAGCAGCCTTTCAGATTATGTCGATACAGGACTCATTTTTATTGTGGATATAGATACTTGTCTACCTATTTCCTCCAGCATCTTCACAAGGTCCTTTGCTGTTGTTCTGGGATTGATTTGCACGTTCGCATCAAACTACGTTCATCTCTAGGAGACAGAATGCGTCTCCTTCCTGAGCGGTATTTTGGCTGTGTGGTCCCATGTTGTTTATACTTCCGTACTATTGTTTGTACAGATGAACGTGGTACCTTCAGGCATTTGGAAATTGCTTCCAAGGATGAACCAGACTTGTGGAGGTCCACAATTGTTTTTCTGAGGTCTTAGCTGATTTCTTTTGATTTTCCCATGATGTCAAGCAAAGAGGCACTGAGTTTGAAGGTAGGCCTTAAAATACATCCACAGTTACACTTCCTATCAGAAGCTAATAGTCCAAAGGCTTGACATCATTTTCTGGAATTTTCCAAATTGCTTAAAGGCACAGTTAACTTAGTGAATGTAAACTTCTGACACACTGGAATTGTGATGTAGTCAATTAAAAGCGAAACAATCTGTCTGTAAACAATTGTTGGAAAAATTACTCGTGTCATGCACAAAGTAGATGTCCTAAACGACTTGCCAAAACTATAGTTTGCTAATATGAAATCTGTGGAGTGGACTCCACATGGACTTCAACCTAAGTGTTTGTAAACTTCTGACTTCAACTGTATTTGCATTAGTTTATATCCAGCTGATCACGTTTATGCATTCGTTAGCCAGCTAAGTTGCATATTTAAAACTAGTGACGTTAGAAAGCAAATTAATATCTTCATGCAGCCGAGCAAAACATATAAACAAATCAGAAACGCATCTGATTTCAATTAAAAAATGTTATCCTCACTGTAATACGATGACTTCTTACACTAAAAAAGGCTATACAAGGCGCAACAAATACAGTTTAACAGAAAGCAGGTCTCAATATGCTTTTAAAGTTCTTTTTAATTAGACACATCATCTAAAAAACAGCACTCCTGCACAAGACGCTGAATAAACAAATACAAAGCGAAACAAAGACGTTCGTCTAGCGCACTTTTAGAAAGCAAATAGATGGTTGCAAAAGCGTTCAGTGTGAACAGCCCCTTACAGTTGGTGGAGGCCTTTGGCCATTGCGTGTTGCTCTCTTATAAGCATTTCTCAGATTAAGCAATGAGTTGTTTAAACGCTTTGTCAGGAAAGATTTTCAACTTGGAAAAGTGTGTCTCGAGATCCTCATGTTCAGTGCCAGTCTGTTGTGTTCCATCTGTCTGAACAGCCCCTAGCCCCTAACCGAGTTCAGTTGAATACCACTGCTATCTGTGAATATTGTTACTGTACATACAACTGTAATGAATAAAAAAAAAAGTGCTATTTCGCTGTTTTTATAGCTTGAGTCTGGGGTAAGTATACTGTGGCATCAGTGCAAGTGTAACACCATGTGAACTGCCTATTGAATACCCCCCGCCCCCTTTTTACTTTTGACTTAACATTTGAGAATACAGACCGACTAAAACTTTTTATTTATTTTATGCACATTAGTTGAAAATGAAATGCTCTTTTTTTAACAGCCAGGATAGAAATGCTCTATGCAATAATATAATGGTGCTGTATGGTTATGTATTTATTGCGCCCTCTTGTGGACTATGTTGTTCGTCCGTCTCGAGTGACGAGGACCATGGATGTCATCCATCATCGATGGGTGCGCAGATGACTGGTCAGTCCAATCTGCGCTTGGAAAAGTCTGTTGCAGTGGGGGTAAGGATGCCTTCTGGGTGAGGAGTAGGTTGTGGCTCAGGATTTCCTGGCAGCATGCTTCCTGATGGCATCATCGGTCCTTTTCCGCTCAAAAGAGGCAACGCCAGTGAAGACTTGTCTGCACCAAGCTGACCGGTCAGTAGCAAGGTTCTCCCAGCTGTCAATGTTGATAGAGCAGTTTTTCAGAGAGGCTTTGAGGGTGTATATGTACCTCTTCTTTTGTCCGCCCTGAGATCTCTTGCCATGTTGCAGCTCGCTGAAGAAAAGTTTCTTGGGCAGGCGTTCGTCTTCCATGCGAATAACGTGGCCGGCCCAACTCAGCAGAGACCTGCAGAGCATTGTGTGGACACTGGTCATGCTGGCCTTTGCAAGGATCCCGGTGTCTGGCACTTTGTCTTGCCACTTGATCTTTTGAAGCCTTAGGCAGCACAGGTGGAAGTGGTCCAGCTTCCTGGCGTGACGGCTGTACAATATCCATGTTTCGATTGCATAGAGCAGGGAGAGGAGGATGACTGCAGCATATACTTTCAGCTTGGTTGAAATTTTGATGCCTCTTCTGTCCCAGACATTCGATCTCAGTCGACCAAAAGCTGCGCTGGCTCTAGCAATTCTTATATTCACCTCATCGTCGATGTGGACAGCTTGAGACAGAATGCTGCCCAGGTATGTGAACCCGTCAATGTTGTTGAGCTTTTGGCCATTGACGGTGATTGACGGCTCATGTACACAGCGCCAGGAGATGGCTGATGAAGGACTTTGTTTTTTTTGGTGGAGATGATGAGACCAAAGTTGCTGCAGGCAGTAGCGAAGAGGTCCATGCTGTGCTGCATGTCTGACTCCGTGCTGCCATTTAAAGCACAGTCATCCACAAACAGCATGTCAGGGATGGTGTAAGTCTGCACTTTGGTTTTTGCCTGGAGTCTTCTCAGATTGAAGAGCTTCCCGTCCAAGCGGTTCTTGATGTCAATGCTGAAATTGCTGTCCTTGAACACATCTGTCAGCATGGCGGAGAACATGATGCTGAAGAGCTAGGGAGCCAGAACACATCCCTGCTTCACACCTTTTGTGACTGGGAATGGCTTGGATTAGTCGCCCTAATCCTGGACACGGGCCAACATGCCGTCATGGAACTGGCGGACCATTTCAATGAAGATCTCAGGACATCCAAACTTGGCCATGATCTTCCATAATCCATCCCAGCTTACAGTGTCAAAGGCTTTCGTCAGGTCCACAAAAGTGGTGTAAAGAGAGATGTTCTGCTCCTGGCACTTTTCTTGCAGTTGCCTTGTGGCAAAGATCATGTCAATGGTGCCTCACTCTTTCCTGAAGCCACACTGGCTCTCTGGTAGAAGAACCTGGTCAAGATGCAGTGTTGGTATGTTCAGCAGTTCCCTGGTCGAGTACCTTGCCTGCTATCGATAGCAGGGAGATACCTCTGTGGTTGTCACAGGCTTGTCGATTCCCCTTGTGTTTGTAAATGTGGAAGATTGATGCATCCTTGAATTCTTGGGGAATGCATTTTTGGCTCCACATTTTGCAGAATAGCTCCGTCAGCCTCTCCACCATCTTGGGTCCACCCGCCTTGTATATCTCCCCCAGGATAGAGACGGCGCCAGGGGCTTTTCCACTGGCAAGGAGATCGATGGCCTTCATTGTTTCAAGGATTGTCGGAGGGTTTGCCATGGCCTCATTGATCTCCACCTGTGGCAGGCGGTCAATTGCCTCGTCGTTGGAGGAGGGTCTATTGAGAACACTGTTGAAGTGCTCTGCCTCTGTCTGAGGATCTTATCTTTCTCAGTGATGAGAGTGCTGCCATCATCACTCAGGAGAGGGGCTGTACCTGACATTGCAGGACCGTACACAGTCTGAAGGGCACTGTAAAATGTTTGTCGGTGTATGCCTTGATTTCGTTGGCCCTCTGGCTTAGCCAAGTGTCCTGCATCTCGCGCAGTTTATGCTGGATAGTCTGCCGTATCTTGCTGAAAGCGTCCTTCTTTGCAGCAGATTTGAGGTAATCTCTGTAGGCACGGTGTAGGCAGTGCTTTTCCTCCAGGAGGGCTTGAATCTCAGCAAAGTTCTGGTCAAACCAGTCCTGATGTTTGCGAGTGGTACAGCCAAGCATTTCTGAGGCAGTTGTGTACACCAGGTTTCTGAAGGCCGTCCAGCTTGACTCAGCATCTGGGGTTTCAGAATCCAATGCTTCCAGATCGTTTTCCAGTCTGTCTGCTAGGGACTGCTTGATATTGATGCACTTCAGTCTGGAGTTGTTGAGGCGCTTGGGTACTTTGATGCCCTGGGGGTGCCTGTGCGGCTGGACTCTGATTTTCAGCTTTGCCACTAAGAGCCTGTGGTCTGTCCAGCAGTCTGCACCGCACATTGTGACACGGACATCCTGCCTGTCCTGCCTATTCTATGCAAGCGTCTAGATTCACGTACCCGCACAGGGCATGTTTCAGCCTTTTGCCAGTTTGTGGACTATTTATGACCAGCAATCTATAGGACTGATCTTAAGTCCTATGTGCCATTTTCACACATGGAACTTTTGAGACTTCACTTCATTGTGCACAGGTTAGAAGTTGCATGATTCGGTATGGTGGTGTAAATGAACATGAATCTATATGGAGAATTTACACAGTGAGAGCAGGAGGGGATGGATTGAGGTCATAAGGTAGCATCTGGTATAGCGAGATGAAAGAGAAGACAATTCATGGTAGCAAGTAAGGCAACTGGCATAACCGTCTGTAAAAGTGACCTCACTTCCAACACATGGCATCATTACCCTACAGATCAAAGTGTAATTAAGCAACACCTGTGACCACAAACACATCAGTGTCTGTTCCACTAATTAACTATTTTTTCTAGTAAGATATTTTACATGCGACATTCACAGACAGTGCCATGTAAAAGCTTTCAGACTTTTTCTCTAACAAACCAATTCTCTCATTTTACTGAATGACACATCCTAAACTGAAATATACTGTTTGCATAGGTAAGTGTTCAGTTAAAATGTTGCAAAAGCTTAAAAATCACCAAAATGGAATGCAAGTAAATTTAAGTTACCTGATCTTCTGAGAGCTGGGAGATGTGGTTCACAGCAGCATAGGACTCAATCTTAGGGTTAAAATGGTTAATAATTGCTCTGAAAGTACAAAAGTAAAGAAAAAAAAGTGAGATCACATATATTCCAAACACAACAGTAAGTAACACATAAGGCCTGTATTGAAGACAGGCATGAAAGTTACTGTTCTATCATATGGATTTCTCAACAAGAGCAATAAAAAGGCTATATTACAGAGAGGCTAACAAACATGTGGTTCTTTTAAATATTCTGCATTCTGCTGTAATCCTTTGCATTATGTATGCTTTAGATAAAGCACTCAAATTCTTTTGTGCAGCACAAACACATGGTGACATCTCTGAAAGCCTGGAGAACGCTTCTGCATTACCTCACACAAAATCAATAATTTATTCACTGTCCACCTTGCAACCCCCTCGCATACAAACCAAAATAAAAAACACTGAACAGCAAGTTTAACCATACCTATTCAGTAGTCACAGACTTTCATGCCATCTTTGTAACATAACTGGTATGCACATTATAACAATATATTAAATATTTTTAATAATTGTTGTGTTCATCTGCATAATTACAAATTAATTTATCCTCACTACACACTAAGGTTTATTAGTATTCATATTTTCCAGTATGCCTAAATAATCAGGTTTATCATAATTAATAATTCAGATTTACAACTATATATTCAGGATTAATAAACAAATATTCCACTTAATTGTATTTTAATTTATTATACTCAGATTATAATTATATAATCACATTATAACTTAAATATTCAGATTTAAAATAATATATTTAGATTTATCATATAATAATTTCCTGTTATTAGTCTATATTCATATTCTTCTAATCAGGTTCATAATTATTAATTCATATTTAAAAATATATATTCTGGATTAAGAAATATATTCATCTTAACATATATTCAGATTTCTAACAATATGTTCAGATTCTAATTAATTATTCAAGTTATTTAATAAATATTAAATTCAGGATTTGTAACTACACACTGAAATGTTCAACTATTTATTCTGATTTCTAACATTGCTTAAAATTCAAACTAACTATTCAGATTCACAATTATACATTCAGATTTAAAATGATATATTCAGGTTTTATATGATAATTTCCAGTTATTAGTAATAGTATATAATCAGATTTGCAAGTATTTGTTCAGGATTAATAAATATATATTCAACGTAACAACTATACACTATGTGGCCAAAAGTTTGTGGACACCATATGTGCTTGATGAACATTTGATTTCAAAATCGTAGGCATCAATTTCCCCCTTTGCTGTAATAACAGATTCCTCTCTTTTGGGAAGACTTTCCACTATACTGTATGTAGTAACATGGCTGCAGGGATTTGCTGTCATTCAGACACAAGGCTATCAGTGAGGTCAGGAACTGATGTTGGTCGATGGGGCCTGACTTACAGTTGCTGTTCCAGTTCACCCCAAAAGTGATCAGTGGGGTTCAGGTCTGGGCTTTGTGCAGCCAGTCAATGTCTTCCACGCCAGACACAGTAAACCATTTCTTTATGGACCTCACTTTGTTCACAGGGGCATTGTCATGCTCGAACAGAAAAGGGCTATCCCCAAACAGTTGCCACAAATTTGGAAGCACACAAAGCCCAAGCCATTACATAAAGAAACATTAAGATTTTTCTTTACTGGATTTAATGGAGTAACCAAATTCATTAATTAGAAGGGTGTGTCCACAAACTTTTGGCCATATAGTGTATATTCAGATTTATATTATTATTATATATTCAGGTGACATATTAATTATTTAATTCAGGACTTGCGACTACACACTGAAATGTTCAACTATATATTCTGATTTAGAATTATATATTCAAATTAATATTACAATTTAGAATTATATAATTTTTCAGTTTTTCTATAATAACTTGTTGTTGGGACCTTCATTTATATAGCACCATATATTATATATAAATGTCATGAACACAGATGAGAGTTCTTCTTACCTAACATTGATGAGAGCATGAGTAACTTTACTTGCGGGTTCTTTCCACTGGCCTGCGTTGGTGGAGACTCTCAGCACTGTGATATGAGGTTAATGCTTGAGTAACTAAGGATCAATACAAACATTCACAGCAGTACTGAAGTGGTGTGGCTGATGTCAGGTAACTCACCCATGCAGTAGAGGTTTTCAAAAACCTGATGCATGCGAATAATCTCATAATAAAGCTCATCGTAACTGCTGGGGGTGGGTAGAAACGTGTCTCCATATGTGATGAACATGTTAAAGAGGTTCACAACCTAAGAATAAATAAGAAATATGGTAGAAATAGAAGAGAAAGATAAGAAAGGTGAGGAAATGGACAAACAGTAAATTTAAATGAGCCTAAAGTTTATTTTTACCTTAAAAACTTGACAAACTGCCTCTCAAAGTGAGTGTGGGATTTTACCTGAAGTGCCAGCTGGAAGATATTGTGTTTTGCCAGAAGGCTGGTCTCATTAGACAGCAGGAACTTCAGAAGGTTAATGAGAGCTGGAGAAACACAATCAACAAAGCCATCTGATGAAGCATATTTCTTCACACACACACACACACACACACACACACACACAAAGAAATCAATCTTTTGACCTGTGACTCCCAGCACAGATTTATATGGTGATTTTCAAATCCATTTTGGGGGTTGCAAAGTACTGCATTTACACTTTAAAACAGAAAAAACAGAATAGAACAAAATGGAATAACAGAACAAAGTAGAACAGAGCAGATTAGAACAGAATAGAATTAAATAGTACAGAATGGAACAGGAAACAATTAAATGAAATAGAATGGAACAGAATGGAATAGAACAGAATGAAAAAGAACAGAGTGGAATAGAAAAGATCAAATAGAAACAGAAAGGAATGTAACAGAATAGAATAGACCAGAATAAAATAAAATGGAACAGAACAGAATAAATAAAACTAAGTGGAACAGAATAGATAAGACCAGAATAAATAGAGGAAATGTAACTGGAACAACAGAACAGAATAGGAAATAATGGAATGGGATTGAATAAAAACAGAATGCAATAGAAAAGAGAACAAATGTAACAGAACAGATAAAAATAAAATAGAATAAAAAAGAATGGAACAGAATAGCACAGAACTGAATAGAATACAGTGGAATACAACTGAGAGGAACAGAACAATACAGCACAGCATACAGTAGAACATAATAAAACAGAACAAATAGAATAAATAGAACAAAATAGAACAGAAGAGAACAGAATACAATAGAACAGAATGGAACGGAATGGAATGGAACAGAACTGCATAGAGCAGAACAAACTAACAGGATAGAAACTATGGAATAGAAACAGAACAGAGCAGAATAGAAGAGAAAACACACAAAAGAACAGAAAGGAACAAAAAACTAAAACAGAATGGAACGGAATAGAGTAGAATAGATTTGAAGATGTCTGTCTTTTGGGGGGCCTGGGTAGCTCAGCGAGTATTGACGCTGACTACCACCCCTGGAGTCATGAATCCAGGGCGTGCTGAGTGACTCCAGCCAGGTCTCCTAAGCAACCAAATTGGCCTGGTTGCTAGGGAGGGTAGAGTCACATGGGGTAACCTCCTTGTGGTCATGATTAGGGGTTCTCGTGCTCAATGTGACGCATGGTAAGTTGTGCGTGGATCGCGGAGAGTAGCATGAGCCTCCACATGCTGTGAGTTTCCACGGTGTCATGCACAACGAGCCACGTGATAAGATGCACAGATTGACTGTCTCAGAAGCGGAGGCAACTCAGACTTGTCCTCTGCCACCCAGATCGAGGTGAGTTACCGCGCCACCACGAGGACCTACTAAGTAGTGGGAATTGGGCATTCCAAATTGGAAGAAAAGAAAAAAAAATATATAAAATAATAAAAATAAATTTGTGTCTTTTGCTCAGAAGCACACTTTAGTGAGTGTCATACCTGACCAGAGTTCTCTCCAGGTGTAATGCAGTCTTATTCTGCACTTCTTCTGGTAGCAGATCAGTTTGTGAATAATCTGAACGCAGCGCCTAAAAATAAATTAATCAATGCATTAATCCAACCAGTGACCCTTATTAATCTAAGCATTAGTGCTTCAAACCAAATATTAGATGGACGCTCACACATAGAGATCCATGGGAAATTCCTTCATCATATGAGTGATGATAAACTCTACCATCAGATCTGCAAAAGACAAATATGAGTTAAGCATTCAATGAAAATATTCATTTAAAAAAAAACATTTTATTTCCGATCTTTCACAATGATGATTAAGTTATAATGAAATACTATTTCAACACTGGGTGTAATCATTTTGAACTTACCCAGCACTGCACACACTAAAGGTCGAGAGGGGACATTCTTATCTGCAGCTTTCTTGCGATGTCTCATGGGCTGAAAAACATCGTTAAGGCATGTAAATTGCCCTTAAATTTGCATAATATTTCTACCACCAAAAGAGACATCACAAACATTGTATGGACCCTTTTCACAGACTGTGATGACACATTTCTGCCTTATTTAGCAGTGTTAATCTAGCAATTTATTTTCTAAGCAAGTGTTTAATTATTTCATATAAATGTATAACTTTAACCTTTGTGTTATATTACCCTGGATTTAATAATAATAATTAAAAAAAAACACTCGGGCGATGGGGTTTCATATACAGCATCTGAGGGAGTCACAGTAAATTTGGCAGCTTTCTCTCTTCTGGCTGCCATAATCCATCACTCTTTTGGAAATCGTGGAAATGTAATAGTGGCTTTTTTTTTTTCATTCTGTTGGAGCAAATGAGATTGCAATACTAATATTTGCTGTGGTCTCCCATTCACCGCATGGAAGTTTATCCTGCTATAGTTTACTACCACGTTCCAAAGCCGGAAATGTACAAAATGGTCCACTGAAACTTGTAGTCATTTTGGACAGGTGGGCTTCTATCATGGAGAAAAGGAAGCTAGATAACAGGATGTAGTTTCAGTGTATAGTTTGCAAATGGATTTAACACAATATGGGGTCAGGACCTTAGACAGCTTTGTATGCCAGAAACACTGTCTTCTGTTTGATTCTGGCAGCCTGAGCAAGATTCTTACCATTCTGTGCAAGTTGACTCTGAAGTTCATGTTATCATCGTGCAGAAAGGCATCAGCATATTGATCCTGTTTAACAGCGAGAGGACAAACGGTCAAAGGAGGAACTAACAGAATAACTCACAAAAAAAGCAGCAAGAATGCATTACCTCGGCTATACAGGTCAGGATGATGAGGCACAATCGGGCACTGTTGAGTCTGTGCTCATCTGAAAACATTGAAGAAAAATCTATGCTAAGATGTGCTCAAAAATGCTCAATGCCGTAAAAAAAAGAAAAGGTAGAAATAAAAAGAGTAGAAATCACTGTTTTGTTCCAAAACACAGAGAGCTGGCAACAAAAGCAGCATTTTAATGCATTGTCGGGAATGTCAAGTTTGGTCCAAAATATATGGTGGTATGCATTGCGGTGAGAAAAAGCATTGATAAATGGGTCATTGCATATAGGGTTGTCCGGAGCTGATAAAAATGACAAATCTTTAAAAAAAATTCTAGTTTAAAACACATTTTTTTGAAAAACATCTAATGTATAGCATTTTCTAAAAAAAATATTAATGTCAAGTGGTGCAACCATCAAGTAAAAACGTATTAAAACGCTTCCCTTGCACCTTGAATACACGTGAGTGTACACAACTTAATCATTAATTTACAAAAATATATTTTTTACATATTTTTCAAGGTATAATAATATATATATATATATATATATATTTTTTTTTTTTTTACAAATATCATGAATATCAAATTGTTTTCTTAGGGTTACTCCATTATATAAAAAATAAATAATAGTTTTCATAAAATCTTTTGAAATATCCGATAATTAAAAACCTTCGCACAGAGTCATAATGGCCTAAAGTGGTCAGAATGGCTTCCTGCATGTTGGTTACACCACCTGACTCTAATTTAGTGGACAAAAGTTTTTCAAATAGTACTAATATTTTTAAAACAAAATTGTTTCACTGCTTTTTTTTTTTTTAAAGACATAATAATAAAAGATTATTTCCAACTACTTATGTCAACATTTTCAAGTTTTCAGCTTTTATTGAGACTTTTATTTTTTTTACTGACTATTGACGGTTACACCACATAGACATTTTCGACTTTAAGCCCTGGAAAAAACATCAAAATGATTTTGAACAGAGATAACAGAGATGTATTCAAATAATTGTTTTGTGTGAATTGCATTTTAATGTAATTTACTGTCGAAAAACGTAAAAAAAAATGAGCATCACATCACTGACCCCGATATGTGATTGCTATGCATTCATGCTTATTAGATTACAGTATTGTGCCGTTAGCTTAGCAACATGCTAACTGCAAACTCTATTGAAATCAACTGCAAGTCTAAACACCAGTGAGTTTCGTGTGAGGAGCGCTATTTGTACGATGTAAGAATTTGTAGAGTGTTCCAAATCATTCATTATGAAGTTCCATTTCAGTTTGGCTGCTGCTTTAGAATGTAGCTGCCTATGTAAGGAAGTAGACTGCGAAGCAGCTTACTAGGTTTTGGAACAGAGCCACAGTGCATAGATAAACAGAGATGTCTTGCCTTTGGTGTCCTGCATGACGATGGAGGAATATTTAAGGAAGGTTATAAGAAGATTACTGGTCTGCAAGTTTGGGTCCAGAGGAAGCTCAGGATTATTCATCACTGTGGAGAGAACCAATAAATGTTGAACAGATTCTGAGAATGATCTGCATCAGAGCTGCTCAGTCCTGCTTTTGAAAATCAGGCCGTATTTCAGCAAAGCTTTGTCCTATTGAAACGAATCTTGGTATGATGGCCGGGTTTAAAGGCGTGGTCACATTTACCTTTGTACGAGAAGGTGTGGGCGTTACATTCAGCGCTTGTGAAACCAGCAAAATGCTAATTGCCAAGCAGCCTATTTTTAATGCTGCATTTGATACTCTGGTGAGAGTAAAGTAAAAAAATTACCTTGCCGCAAAAATGATATCCATTGTGAATTTGCCGTGTTGCAGTGTACGAAGCACTGCCACTGCAAAACCAAGCTTACTTCCTATTAATCGACACAGCGATTTTGCCAGTCAAAGTTCTCTGAACTAGAACTGCACGCAAAATCCGCAAGGGTAAATTCTTCGCCACCGGAAGTCCACTGTGCAAAATTCATGATTGCGCAGATTCCCATTAAGATTACTGTTTTTCACCATAGGAGGAATATGTGACCACGCCTTAGGTAAAAAAGGACTAAAGGGATAGTTCACCCAAAAATGAAAATTCTCTCATCATTTATTCACCCTCATGTCATCCCAGATGTGTATGACTTTCTTTCTTCAGCAGAACATAAATGAAGATTTTTAGAAGAATATTTCAGCTCTGTAGGTCCATACAATGTAAGTGAATGGTGATCACAACTTTAAAGGCCCAAAAGTCAGTTTAAAAGTAATCCATGAGACTCCAATGTTCAAATCCATCTCTTCAGAAGCGAGATAATAGGTGTGGGTGAATTTCCACTTCCACTTCCAAATCTCCAATTTCACTTTCAGAAAGTGGATATTTAGAGTAAAAATAATAAATAATATTCTGTTTCTCACCCACACCTATCGTATCACTTCTGAAGATGTGGATTTAAACACTGGAGTCTTATTGATTCCTTAAATGTTTCCTTTATGTGATTTTTGGACTACAAAGGTCTGGTCACCATTCATTTGCATTGTATGGACCTACAGAGCTGAAATATTCTTCTAAAAATCTTCATTTGTGTTCTGCTGAAGAAAAAAGTCGTACACATCTGGGATGTTATGAGGGTGAGTAAATGATGAGAGAATTTTCATTTTTGGGTGAACTATCACTTTAATGAGAATCACCATGGAAACGTAATTGATCATGGAAGTTACAAAAATACTCTCAAGTAAAACGTTAAGATGCATTATGGTAATGACAATCTTTGGGAGGAAAAGTGCATAGTTGTCATTAAAATAATAAAGTATATATATAATTAAATAATGGCTTCATTTTCTTGTGATAAAACATAAAGAAACGTCTTATTTTCTTTTGATTTTGGGGTGAAATGCGGTCCGAACATGTTTCCGTGAGATTCGTCCAAATGTATCTACTTTCCTGGTGGAACATACAGTACAAATTACCGAAAATTACGTTATTCTTCTGTTGTGCAAGCAGTTGTTGACAATATTAGTATAAAAAGTAGGCATGGATGCACCCTATGAAACCCCCCACTCAAATAGCAAACTATACGATCAAATCTCGCATACTACTTAGGATTGATGAAATGCGAACTGGGGCTGTTATCTATACTCGTACGTGAGACATGCAATCTCCGCACCAGACTAAGTAGATGATAATATCAAGATTGTAGGGGGTCTGGTTAGCTCAGCGAGTACTGCCGCTGACTACCACCGCTGGAGTCGTGAGTTCGAATCCAGGGCGTGCTGAGTGACTCCAGCCAGGTCTCCTAAGCAGCCAAATTGGCCCGGTTGCTAGGGAGGGTAGAGTCACATGGGGTAACCTCCTCGTGGTCGCTATAATGTGGCTCTTGCTCTCGGTTGGGCGCGTGGTGAGTTGTGCGTGGATGCCGCAGAGAAAAGCGTGAAGCCTCCACACGCGCTAGGTCTCCGCGGTAACACGCTCAACAAGCCATGTGATAAGATTCGCGGACTGATGGTCTCAGACGTGGAGGCAACTGAGATTCGTCCTCCGCCACCCGGATTGAGGTGAGTCACTACGCCACCACGAGGACTTAGAGCGCATTGGGAATTGGCCATTCCAAATTGGGGAGAAAAGGGAAAAAAATAAAAAATATCAAGATTGTAGAGCACTGTTGGCACATTTATACAAGAGAGCATGCCACTTCCAGCACAGGGTTTAATATTTCATACAGCTAATGGATTTCAAGTTTTGAGCAAGGAGTGACGCAGGAAGCAGCATAAAAGTTCCATGTGTTTTTGATGAAAGAGCGGAGTGAGTAGAAGAGTGAATGAAAGAGAGGAGCTGGTGTGTAACACAGCTGTCTAAAAAGTTGACATGACTTCAAAGTGACATGCCTCAGTTCTACGTTTTATTATTCAAATAACCGTTATGAAGACCCGAATAGTTCATTCAGTTGAACTACTACTGTAAAGGAATCTAATGTTTACTGAAGATCTAACAGAACCCACTGTCCAGAGAGGGCGGTGTAGTGCCTAGTGGAGTTGTAGGAGAGGCTGGGACAGGCGTAACGGCTGTTGCTGTCATGTCCATCTCTGGATGGCTCTGTGATTGACAAGAAATCATGAAAAAATAACATTAACATCTTTGGTGGAAAGAAAATGTATCACTTCCATGACATTTCTATCAACCCATATTGTCAATATATAACAAAACATCACATAATATACGTTTGGGATAAAATAATGCAAACAGAACACATTTTTTAGTGCTGACCTGTGCGAGAACCGTGATGAAGTTTCTGTTGAGATGTACGGCCTCGTACAGAGCGAGCAGGATGGCTTCATTAGTCCTAAAGGACAATAATGTCATCAGGCACATTTGCCAAACATATGGAGCATTTTCATCAAAACTCCATGATTTACCCACTGCTATAATATAGTGCTAAAGCAAAATATCAGTCAGGCCAATTATATTTGGCCATTTTGAGATAATCGCCATCAACTTGATCGACTAACAGAAGTGTTACCTCCTGACTGTGTCATTTCTAAAATCTACAGTCAGCCTTGCTGAGAGTAAAAGAAAAATTCTGCTTTCACGCAAAATAGGTGAGCAGAGTAAAATTGTCATTTATACATACGTGTGTTTTTTTAACTTCAACGGGCACTTTCATGTCCCAGGGGATTTCAACTTTTTTCTATTTGTAATATAAAAGT
This sequence comes from Myxocyprinus asiaticus, assembly GCF_019703515.2. NCBI lineage: Eukaryota > Metazoa > Chordata > Actinopteri > Cypriniformes > Catostomidae > Myxocyprinus > Myxocyprinus asiaticus. Next base: position 5,142,352 of record NC_059393.1, read on the forward strand.
CACGTTAAAACTGACTTGGACAAATGTATTTTTGGTACTTTTCAAATAACTTTTTCTGTACAGATTTTACTATTTGAGCCTAGTTTTGACTTACTGCACTGACAGCTTTTCATCTGCATCAGCAATAAACATACTGCCCACCTGTGGACGAAAGCAGAATTACAATACATGGACAGTTCAGTTTCAAAACATGACATTAAAATAAACACAAGCTCATACCATGCTGGTAAGAGTGGAGAAAAACCCTCCCTGGCTTTCCTCCTCTTTGTCTTTATACTGCCTGTGAAAATAAGGAATAGTTCACCCAAATACTAAATTCTGTAACAACTGTTAGTTTAAATCTTAGAAAAATATGTTTCTTAAAGGGATAGTTGACCCAAAAATGAAAATTCTCTCATCGTTTAAGACTTTCTTTCTTCTGCAGAACACAAATGAAAATGTTTAGAAGAATATCTCAGCTCTGTAGGTCCATACAATGCAAGTGAATGGTGACTAAAACGTTGAAGCTCCAAAAAGCAAATAAAGGCAGCATAAAAGTAATACATATGACACCAGTGTTTAAATCCATATCTTTTGAAGTGATTCAATCGATTTTGGGTGAAAACAGACCAAACTGTAACTCTTTTTTCACTATAAATCTTGACATAAGCGATTCTGATTTCAAGCTCGAATACACTTCCAATAGCGCCATCTAGCATTCAGCATATGCTCATGCACTAGGAAGTGTAATCGAGCTTGAAATCATGATCAGGTCAAGAGACAGCAATGGCAAGATGTACAGTGAAAAATGAGTTATATTTTGGTCAGTTCTCATCCAAATCTGATTGGATCGCTTATGAAGATGTGGATTTAACCACTGGAGTCGTATGGATTACTTTTATGCTGCCTTTATGTGCTTTTTGGAGCTTCAAAGTTCTGGTCACCATTCACTTGCATTATATGGACCAACAGAGCTGAAATATTTTTCTAAAAATCTTAATTTGTGTTCTGCTGAAGAAAGAAAGTCAGACACATCTGGGAAGGCATGAGGGTGAGTAAAAGATGAGAGAATTTTCATTTTTGGGGGAACTAAACAAAGCAACATTAATCACACTTTACCTATTGTACTCTGTAAGTGCATGGTGGATGACCATTCCCATGCCCTAAAAAAAGATTAAACATTAAACCTCCACATGAAAGTGTCTAAAACATGAAAATGTGCAATAACTATTAAGATGCATTTAAATTAAATTAGAAAGACTTCTGCTTAAAAACTTACATCCAGAGTCGGCTCGTCGTCCACTATTGACAGTTTCACAATGTAAGGATTCACAGACTGCAGATAACAGACACAATACGTTTTACGGAAATATTGCAATCAATGCTTCAGCTATATAAATATTCAAGAGTGATATTAGCATACATATAAAAAGTATTCTCAAAGATTTACCAGTGTTGGATGTATTCTGATAACAAAATAATTTGTTACAGTAATCTTATTACTTTTAGTCCAAAAAAAGTAGTGTAACACATTATATTTTAAATTCTTGTAATCAGACTACAGTTACTGGCTTCCAATTAAGTTAATTTCTTTAAATTGGGTTACTTGTACTTCTATATTAATATGTGTTCATATTTGTTTGCATTATGCAGAAACATTTTTTTTATTATTATTCATTAAGTGGAAAAACAAATTTTCTGTGCAAAGTGTTAGAAAGTAACTTAAAAGAAAAGTAATTAGTAATGTGATAAATCAAGTAATTTGATTACAATTTCAGAGAAGTCATTAGCAGTTTGTAATGGACTACTTTTTTCACACTGATTTCTACTAACACACAGGCTCTCTCTTACCTCGTACTTCCTGTAATTGACCAGAAGCGCTAAAAGGACCACAGAATCATAGCCATGCTGCGCTCGACTGGACACATCAGACAGAATCTAGACAGAAATAGTTGAATGAAATAGATGACATTATAACACAGTGGAACTGAGCCACGCGTAGTTCACGCAATCACAATCTTACTTGCAGAATGGCCTCAAATATACTATTGATCATCACATACTCCAGTATGGTGTTCTGACTGATATTATCTGTCACCTTAAAAAAAAAAAAAAAAAAAGAATCATTATTTTAGAGGCGAGACTACTTGCAATGTCTTGCTCATAGACTTACATTGTGAGCGTATTAACATAAACACAACGAGTTGATATTCATTTCTGTGGCAGTTGGCAGCACATCCGAAATGACAAAGTTGTTACATGAAACAAAAAGTTAAGTGCTCAGATGTGCGTGCAAAAGAAGTGACATGATGAAGACATTAACATGTTGATCTTACAGTGACCAGACACAGCAGCAGCTTCAAACATAAACTCTTCAGACTCTCTGATCCGTCACCACACAGCAGACTGTCCAGACTCTCCATCAGCTCCTAAACACAGTACAATTTCATTAGAACTTGAGTACAATAACACCTACATGACCACGTGTGCTGACACATGACAGACCTTCATTCTGAGTTCAGCTTTGTCGAAGCCCATCAGCATGTTGATGATGTCAAAGCCTGTGGCGGATTTGTTCTTTTGGTGAACTCCTCGAAACAGTGCGCACAGAGTCTAAAGAAACAGAGGTCTTTGTGTTAAAACGCAAATGTTGATTCAGATCTTTTAGGTCAAAAGCAACTTTAACCATGTCTCGGTTAATTGTATGTGAACTCGGGAGTCACTTTGCTAAGAAAATATTGAGAAAAAAATAATAATAATTATATATATATATATATATATAAAATTATATATAAATATATACAGTATATAAATATATATATATATATATATATACAGGTGCATCTCAATAAATTAGAATGTCGTGGAAAAGTTCATTTATTTCAGTAATTCAACTCAAATTGTGAAACTCGTGTATTAAATAAATTCAATGCACACAGACTGAAGTAGTTTAAGTCTTTGGTTCTTTTAATTGTGATGATTTTGGCTCACATTTAACAAAAACCCACCAATTCACTATCTCAATAAATTAGAATATGGTGACATGCCAATCAGTTAATCAACTCAAAACACCTGCAAAGGTTTCCTGAGCCTTCAAAATGGTCTCTCAGTTTGGTTCACTAGGCTACACAATCATGGGGAAGACTGCTGATCTGACAGTTGTCCAGAAGACAATCATTGACACCCTTCACAAGGAGGGTAAGCCACAAACTTTCATCGCCAAAGAAGCTGGCTGTTCACAGAGTGCTGTATCCAAGCATGTTAACAGAAAGTTGAGTGGAAGGAAAAAGTGTGGAAGAAAAAGATGCACAACCAACCGAGAGAACTGCAGCCTTATGATTGTCAAGCAAAATCGATTCAAGAATTTGGGTGAACTTCACAAGGAATGGACTGAGGCTGGGGTCAAGGCATCAAGAGCCACCACACACAGACGTGTCAAGGAATTTGGCTACAGTTGTCGTATTCCTCTTGTTAAGCCACTCCTGAACCACAGACAACGTCAGAGGCGTCTTACCTGGGCTAAGGAGAAGAAGAACTGGACTGTTGCCCAGTGGTCCAAAGTCCTCTTTTCAGATGAGAGCAAGTTTTGTATTTCATTTGGAAACCAGGTCCTAGAGTCTGGAGGAAGGGTGGAGAAGCTCATAGCCCAAGTTGCTTGAAGTCCAGTGTTAAGTTTCCACAGTCTGTGATGATTTGGGGTGCAATGTCATCTGCTGGTGTTGGTCCATTGTGTTTTTTGAAAACCAAAGTCACTGCACCTGTTTACCAAGACATTTTGGAGCACTTCATGTTTCCTTCTGCTGACCAGCTTTTTAAAGATGCTGATTTCATTTTCCAGCAGGATTTGGCACCTGCCCACACTGCCAAAAGCACCAAAAGTTGGTTAAATGACCATGGTGTTGGTGTGCTTGACTGGCCAGCAAACTCACCAGACCTGAACCCCATAGAGAATCTATGGGGTATTGTCAAGAGGAAAATGAGAAACAAGAGACCAAAAAATGCAGATGAGCTGAAGGCCACTGTCAAAGAAACCTGGGCTTCCATACCACCTCAGCAGTGCCACAAACTGATCACCTCCATGCCACGCCGAATTGAGGCAGTAATAAAGCAAAAGGAGCCCCTACCAAGTATTGAGTACATATAGAGTAAATGAACATACTTTCCAGAAGGCCAGCAATTCACTAAAAATGTTTTTTTTATTGGTCTTATGATGTATTCTAATTTTTTGAGATAGTGAATTGGTGGGTTTTTGTTAAATGTGAGCCAAAATCATCACAATTAAAAGAACCAAAGACTTAAACTACTTCAGTCTGTGTGCACTGAATTTATTTAATACACGAGTTTCACAATTTGAGTTGAATTACTGAAATAAATTAACTTTTCCACGACATTCTAATTTATTGAGATGCACCTGTATATATATATATATATATATAATATAAATAATGTATATATTATATATATATATATACACACAGTATATATACTGTATATACAGTACATATATACATACAATATATATGTGTATACATATTAATTATTGTATTTACTTTTTTATTTAATAATATTATTAAAAATTATAGTAATTAAATATTTTTTTGACAAATGTAAATAAGTTAGGAAATGATTGAAAAAATATCTATTTTTTTTAATTATTATTATTTTATATACACACACACACACACATTATTTAATTTATTTTTAATTACTATTTTTTTTATTTTCATTTAATAAAATTATTAAAAGTTACATCTTGATAAAATATTTTAATTGCATATTTTTAGGACCACTACAGTTTTTGTAGTGAGACATTATTTTAATGACAATTACTCACATTCTCCGCACCGCCACCATATTCACATTACTGTAATATGAAACAATCTCTCATTATTGTAATGTTTTACTTTTGAGTTTGCTTGTAACTCTCATTGTTCTCAATGATGATCTTCATTAGATTTTCATTACAGTTTTTAGACTATGATGACTAAACTTGCTGTCTAGGTAGGGAGCTCACTAGGTTTAGAGAATATAATGCCCACAATTGCTAATTATGCAATCGAGTTCAACACCCTACAGTGGTGTGAAAAAGTGTTTGCCCCCTTCCTGATTTCTTATTTTTTTTTGCATGTTTGTCACACTTAAATGTTTCAGATCATCAAACAAGTTTAAATATTAGTCAAAGATAACACAAGTAAACACAAAATGCAGTTTTCAAATGAAGGTTGTTATTATTAAGGGAAAACAAAATCCAAACCTACATGGCCCTGTGTGAAAAAGTGATTGCCCCCTAAACCCAATAACTGGTTGGGCCACCCTTAGCAGCAACAACTGCAATCAAGCATTTGCGATAACTTGCAATAAGTCTTTTACAGCACTGTGGAGGAATTTTGGCCCACTCATCTTTGCAGAATTGTTGTAATTCAGCCACATTGGAGGGTTTTCGAGCATGAACTGCCTTTTTAAGGTCATGCCACAGCATCTCAATAGGATTCAGGTCAGGACTTTGACTAGGCCACTCCAAAGTCTGCATTTTGTTTTTCTTCAGCCATTCAGAGGTGGACTTGCTGGTGTGTTTTGGATCATTGTCCTGCTGCAGAACCCAAGTTCGCTTCAGCTTGAGGTCACGAACAGATGGCCGGACATTCTCCTTCAGGATTTTTTGGTAGACAGCAGAATTCATGGTTCCATTCATCACAGCAAGTCTTCCAGGTCCTGAAGCAGCAAAACAGCCCCAGACCATCACACTACCACCACCATATTTTACTGTTGGTATGATGTTCTTTTTCTGAAATGCGGTGTTACTTTTACGCCAGATGTAATGGGACACACACCTTCCAAAAAGTTCAACTTTTGTCTCGTCAGTCCACAGAGTATTTTCCCAAAAGTCTTGGGGATCATCAAGATGTTTTCTGGCAAAAATGAGATGAGCCTTAATGTTCTTTTTGCTCAGCAGTGGTTTTCGTCTTGGAACTCTGCCATGCAGGCCATTTTTGCCCAGTCTCTTTCTTATGGTGGAGTCATGAACACTGACCTTAAGTGAGGCAAGTGAGGCCTGCAGTTCTTTGGATGTTGTTGAGGGGTCTTTTGTGACCTCTTGGATGAGTCGTCACTGCGTTCTTGGGGTAATTTTGGTCGGCCGGCCACTCCTGGGAAGGTTCACCACTGTTCCATGTTTTCGCCATTTGTGGATAATGGCTCTCACTGTGGTTCTCTGGAGTCCCAAAGCTTTAGAAATGGCTTTATAACCTTTTCCAGACTGATAGATCTCAATTACTTTCTTTCTCATTTGTTCCTGAATTTCTTTGGATCTCGGCATGATGTCTAGCTTTTGAAGATCTTTTGGTCTACTTCACTTTGTCAGGCAGGTCCTATTTAAGTGATTTCTTGATTGAGAACAGGTGTGGCAGTAATCAGGCCTGGGTGTGGCTAGAGAAATTGAACTCAGGTGTGATAAACCACAGTTAAGTTATGTTTTAACAGGTGGGGCAAACACTTTTTCACACAGGGCCATGTAGGTTTGGATTTTGTTTTCCCTTAATAATAACAACCTTCATTTACAAACTGCATTTTGTGTTTACTTGTGTTATCTTTGACTAATATTTAAACTTGTTTGATGATCTGAAACATTTAAGTGTGACAAACATGCAAAAAAATAAGAAATCAGGAAGGGGGCAAACACTTTTTCACACCACTGTATATGCTCAAGCTACTTATAAATTTGAATGTGCCTGAATATTTTGCAATAAACCTAAAATATACACTCAACGAACACTTTATTAGGAACACCTGTACATCTACTTATTCATGCGATTATCTAATCAGCCAATCGTGTGGCAGCAGTGTAATGTATAAAATCATGCAGATATGGGTCAGGAGCTTCAATTAATGTTCACATCAACCATCAGAATGGAGAAAAAATGTGGCATGACTGTTGGTGCCAGATCGGCTGATTTGAGTATTTCTGTAACTGCTGATCTCCTGGGATTTTCATGCACAATAGTCTCTAGAATTTACTCAGAATGGTGCCAAAAACAAAAAACATCAAGTGAGCGGCAGTTCTGTGGACGGAAATGCCTTGTTGATGAGAGCGGTCAACAGAGAATGGCAAGACTGGTTTGAACTGACAAAGTCTACAGTAACTCAGATAACCGCTCTATACAATTGTGGTGAGAAAAATATAATCTCTATGGTTTTTCTATGGTTTTTAATTTGATTGTGTCATTCACAATGCTTCATGGGATTGCAGTTCATGCCCTCATAAGAGATCTTTTTGTCAATTTTTTTTTTTTTATAGTTTTCTGCTTCAAATCAAAGTTTGTAATGTTGTGATTCACCTCAGAGCTGGTTGGTTTGGTTCATGGCTTACAACTCTTTTATGAAGGATTTTATGAAAACCCTATGAAGAAAATGCAAGACGGCAGAAAAAGTGGGTGGGCACATGGATTAGCATGGCCCGAATGGGTATCACAATACACAGCACTACCATCCCTAAAATTATGGAAAAGTTCTGGAGTTAGGCAGATCCTTTTACCTGAAGTGCATTGACTACTTTAATCTGGTGCTCCTCGCCCAGGGCTTGAACACAGTGATGGAACAAACTGTTGATGTTGTCTTTGAGTTTCATCACTTCATCACCATCCAAAGACTCCAGCTTCCCTTCCAAATACTCAAGATTCACCTGGTCAATCAAGCACATTGTAAGCTTTGGAGGAGTTTTTCTTGTATTTTTAATGAGAGCGTTACAGGTAACTTAATGGAAATGATCTTATTACAGAAGTATTTATTTCAGGATGTACATATGCACTGACCTTCATCAGAAAGAGCTCATCCCAGAAGCGAGGATTGCTCTTATTAGGGTCTTCTTTCTGAGGGGACAGACGGTTAAGAGTTAACCAATCCAACACTCAGCATCTCACAAATAAGGTTACTAAATGAACATCTGAAAGGCTCCAAACCCCAAACAACACTCCATTAATTGTTTCAATGTCTTACCGCAAATATCTCATCATACATGAGCACCACCTTCTCCTTCAGTGGTTTCTTAGAGGAGGTTCTCCTCAGCAGACCTGCTTTCTTCTCAGACTGAGCCATGGCTTACAACTGCACAACTAAAAACATACAATCGTGCACATTAATATGACAATAATCATAACTAATACGGCTGGGCGATATGACGATATACTATATCATGGCGGTGATATAATGGTTTTTATTTGCTATATAATTTATATTACTGTATGTAAATATACATGTGCGTGGCATGTGTGTATCTATCAGTGGGCTTCACGTGAGATAAGCACTAAAAATACGCTTCTGGCACGCGCATCTGTATTTCACGTGCGCAATTGCATGCTTCAGACACAGGAGAGCGCAGCGCGGGATCACTCGCACAACTCAGTTTGGCTTCTCTTGATATCGCGGCACAGATCATAAAATTTTCTTACATTTCTTATATCATTAAGAGCCTATTGAAGTGATTATTTTCATTTTTTTTACTTTACATTTTCTTTGCTGCATTGCTTTGGTGAGGTGTTGGGTTTCTTTTTTTTTTTTTTTCTCCCCTTTTCTCCCCTAATTTGGAATGCCCAATTCTCAATGCGCTCTAAGTCCTCGTGGTGGTGTAGTGACTCTCACTTTATGGATTGACGAATCTCAGTTGCCTCCACGTCTGAGACCGTCAATCCGCGCATCTTAACACGTGACTTGTTGAGCGCATTATCACGGAGATATAGTGCGTGTGGAGGCCCACACTATTCTCCACGGCATCCACGCACAACTCACCATGCGCCCCACCGAGAGCGAGAACCACATTATAGTGACCACGAGGAGGTTACTCCAACGTGACTCTACCCACCCTAGCAACCGGGCCAATTTGGTTGCTTAGGAGACCTGGCTGGAGTCACTCAGCACACCCTGGATTCGAACTCGCGACTCCTGGGGTGGTAGTTAGTGACAATACTCGCTGAGCTACCCAGACCGACCCCCCACGGTGTTGGGTTTCTTGACGAAAGTTTATAACAGTAATAATGCTAATCATGGTCAACAATATCAGCATATCAGACTGAATTGTGGCATAATGTAAAATGTAGCATTACTGATTTAAAACTAAGGTGAGTTTTTTTGTTTGTTTTTTTTTACTTTGACTATGTTTTTCAAGTTCTAAATAAAGATACATTTATAAAAGAGGAAGCAGTTTTCATATATAACGTATTTTATTCACTGACTGGATTATCCATAAACTGTCATTAAAATATGACTATTTAATAGTATACCGATTTTTATTCATTTTCCAGAAAAAATGACTAAATCGTGATATATATTGTTATCGTGACATAACATTTTGTCTTATCACCCTCCCCTAATAACTATTATCATAACTAGCTACATATCATTGCTGTAAATCATAATTTGGTACATTTTCACAACACAACTATGTTCTCTTTCTGTCTAGGCAGGTTTTGTGACTATAATACTCCCAAAAAACTATCTAGGTAGGTAGGCAACTCATTAGGTTTGAAACTATGATGCCCAACAATGCAATGTAGGTAGGAAGGCAGCACCCTTGGTTTAGACATTATAGTAGTGGATGACCGTTTTGGGTTTTTCAATGGCCGATGCCAATACCGATATCTAGAGGGCAGGACGGCCGATATAAATGCTGATACACACAACACAATTATATATTGATTTGCCAACAGCATTATATGTAATATTTACCAAAATTTGTATATACTTGAAGTGTTGGCTATCCATTGACAAATCTATTGGCAGATTGTGGAACTGACCCAAGTTTCACAGATTAATCGCCTAAGCGAACGCAATGCAAATCATCGCAGAATGACAAAATGTTGGATGATTAATTGGCCCGGCTGATATTTTGGTCTATCACTAGTCTACATTATGGTGCTGAAAAAGGCTGTCTAAGTAGGTTTTGAGAGTTTGACATCCAAATATGCTGTCTAGCCAGGCAACTATGTAAGTTTAGAGCAGAGGTCCCCAAACTATTTGCTGCCAGGGCTAGGTCACTCTGCTATGTTTTCAAGGGGGCCTGAGTGAGCCTAGAAAACAGTATTTTTGTCACAGAGATTATTCTTCTGCTTTTATTACATGGATTACTTTTACATTAAAATCAATTCACAGAACATGATTTTAATATTGGTAACTTTGTTCTACTGTATGTATACATTACTTAGCAACTTGCTTTAAGGTAGGCCTAAATTTGTCATTGCATACAGGCTATCTCAGTTCACAAAAATGCTCAAAGGTAGCTCACTTTGTTTTAAGATTGTGATGCCAAAACATGCAGTCTAGTTAGGTTGCTCACTAGTTTATTAGGCAGCAAAAAAAAAAATGCTGTCTAGGTAGGCAGATCGCTTGGTTTTGAGGTTACAGCGCTCAAACAAAATCTCAGCAGAGTGTTCACTGGGTTTTAAGAATGTAATGCCAAAGCATGCTGTCTGGGTAGGTTGTTCACTAGGCTTTGAAACTATGATGCCTATAAATGCAATGCAGGTAGGCAACTCACTAGGTATTGAAACAATAACTCCCGTATATGCTGTCTAGGTAGGCAGCTCACTAGATTTATAGACTATGATGGCCAAAAATGCAACATAAATAGGCAGCTGACTAGGTAGTGAGATTATGACTTCCAAATATGCTGTCTACATAGGCAACAAAGGCATGACCAAAAATGCAGTATGGGTGGACAGTTCACTTGGTTTTGAGACTATTGGTGCTCAAACGTGTTGTCTAACCAGGTTTAGAGGATATGACGCCCAAAATGCTGTCTATCTTCGTAGCCGCAAAGGTTTGGAAGCGCAGCCTATGTTTACATGTCCATGCATATGTTTTGACAGCTTAGCTTTAGCATGTAGCTCCTAGCATCATATTACATTATCCAGACACTCAAGAGCACACTTGACAGCTCAGACTGTATTATACATAGAATTAATAGAAATATAGTTGATCAAAATTAATATTAATAAATTATAATTTAATGTAGACTATATAAGTGTTGTTAATGCTAAATGACCAACGCTAATCTGATAGCTCCCTATCTTATATTTATAAAAAAAAAAAAAAAAATGTGTTACAACTCTTCTAGTTTAATTTTAATATTAAAGCTAGGGTTTTTAATCGGTATGTATCAACAATAATGTCATACCTGAGTAAATGATTCACTGTATTTGTTCCATTACTTCATAAGCTAAACAGCAGGCTGCTTTCTTTCGACTAACTTCCGGTATGGGCAGAAACCCCGTCCATCTAATCCACATCACTTCCGCTGTTTGCTAGAGAGAGAAAAAAATCACTATTCAAAATAAAGGTAGATTATGTGAATAAACAATTATATAATAATTGTGTATTATATTAATACAATAATCATATATTATATGAATATAATAATCATATTTTAAGCATATCATAGTTTACATGCCCATAAATAATAAAACAAAAACAACACTCAACCTGTGTTTTCAGTGTTTTCACATTTTTCACTGTTTCTTTTTCTTTTCTTTTCTTTTTTTCTTTATTTTTTATTTTTTTGTAGTGGTTCAAACCTGCAACATTTTGGTGAGCAGTCTGGATATTTGTCCACTACAGCCTCTTTGATTACAACTTCCAATGTTACTTACTTGTAATTCCCTACATTATTGTGCTCGTCTGTGGTATGAGCGGTGTAATCTACTTCCAGGAATTTTAGCAGAATAAAAAGACTCAATTCTGGTGCTTTATGTGTGGGTGAGAAACAGATAAATATTAAAGTCCTTTTTTACTATAAATCTCCACCTTTGACCAGACCTGACCAAAAGGTGGCGATATGCATGAAGAATACGAATTGCCAAAAAACAAAAGAAGAAGAATGTGAAAGTGAAAGTGGAGATTTATAGTAAAAAAGGGACTCAAAAATGTTTCTGTTTCTCACCCACCCTTATCATATCGCTTCTGAAGACATGGATAAACCACTGGAGTCTTATGGATTACTTTTATGCTGACTTTCTGACTAGTAGTTCTGACTACCATTCACTTGCATTGTATGGACCTACAGAGCTGAAGTATTCTTCTAAAAATCTTCATTTTGTGTTTTGCAGAAGAAAGAAAGTCGTACACATCTGATTTGGCATGAGGGTGAGTAAATGATGAGAGAATTTTCATTTTTGGGTGAACTAACCCTATGAGATGCCAGTGAATAAATTAATCACTGACAGTCAGCCATGATTTCATTTGTTTTTTTTTTATCCTCTCTTCTCCCAATTTTGGCATGCCCAATTCCCACTACTTAGTAGGTCCTCGTGGTGGCGCAATTACTCACTTCAATCCGGGTGGTGGAGGACAAGTCTCAGTCTCAGTCAATCCGCACATCTTATCACGTAGCTCATAGTGCATGACACCGCAGAGACTCACAGCATATGGCGGCTCATGCTACTCTCCGCGATCCACACACAACTTATCACACACCCCATTGGGAGCGAGAACCACTAATCGCGACCATGAGGAGGTTACCCCATGTGACTCTACCCTCCCTAGCAACTGGGCCAATTTGGTTGCTTAGGAGACCTGGCTGGAGTCACTCAGCAGACCCTGGATTCGAACTTGCGACTGTAGTCAGCGCCAATACTCGCTGAGCTACCCAGGCCCCCAACAGTCAGCCATGATTAATTTATTCCATAAGTGTAAGTGTTTAATAACAGGGCAGATACTGAGATTAAGTGAGTAGTATCTGGCTGGTCATGTGATTCTAAAATGGCTGCCCCCATGAGGGGACCCTCTTCATGTAGAATAAAACAGCTTTTATAAGGTTACTGATATGACTGAAGCCTTCGTATCATGTGAGTGCTCATAATTAAATAGATATGTTTCAAAATTGCAATTAATTTCGTTAGAGTAAAACTATATAATGAGGAAAACATTACTGAGTGCACCTTTAAATTATACACAAGTTTTAACCGAAAAACTAATGTAAGTGTTTTAATATAATTATGATAAGCAGTACTGCCATACAGTAAACTTTAGTTTTATATGAGCTGAAAATTATTCTTTGTGGAAATCAACATTGTTCCACTAATGCTGCAAATTGAGCATAACTTGTATTCAATTCGGAACATTTATTTAAATTAAACAATTTAAAACATAAATTATTTTATGGATAATTGATCACATTGTTTGTGTAGTTTAAAAAAATAAATAATCTCATCTTTACATGATACAGATAATAGTTAGACAGTGTAAATAATAGCAACGATTTAACATCAAGTGTCTCTTTGTTTCATAAAAGGTTTTGAAAAGTTGCATAAATTAAATTAAATTAAATTACATTTTAAAAAGCAAGTTTCAAATGGGAAAAACCTGATGAGAACATATTATTGTATTAATATGATGTAATCAACAATTATTTAATAAATTAAATGTTTAAATTATACATATATTTCATTTATAGAATTAATTACAGATTTATGTGAAACAGACAAATAATATATTTTAAAAATAACCATTTAAATACAAATTCCTTTCAAGTTCAGTATGCACTATTTCCATTTATAGACACTGGGCATTGTGTATAATTGTAGATGTAAATCTTTATCAGTAGATGGAGCCACATTCACTATAATTATATTCCAACAAGAATGTTGCAGTAAGAAAAAAAAAAAAACATTATTTGAAAAGGCTTGTGAGAAAAACCTGCCTCCTATAAGAACATGATCGCAGGCACTGCATGTGTGAGAGACTCCAGTGTTCCTAAAGTTACAGTGGAATATATCACACAGGGTAAGCATCTTTACTCACTGCATGCACATTTATAACTGCTGGGAAGATTTTCAATTGGGGAAAATCCTATTTGTACAGTATATGTATACTGTTTGCATATAGTATTATAAATCCGTGCTCTGTCAATGATCTTTACTTAAACTTGATTCATACATATGGTAACCACTTTTAAATGTGCAGAATAATTATATAAGCATGTTTAAATGAAAGTGAATCCCCTTTTAAAGCAACTGTACTATGTTTTGTACAAAGAATGAAATATCTTGTCATGTTATATGCAAGTATTCCTTCCTTTTGAATGAGAATGGACTTTATATTTAAGATATCTTCACAGAAGTTTGCATGATTACATGAATAGACGGTTTTGTTAAAAAGAAAACAGCAATTTCAGCTGGAAGTTGCTGGAGGGCTTTGTCAGATAAATATGGTGTCTAAGTACTAGTTGGTACATGCCTTTGGTTCCACTACTTTTGAAATAGCTGTAATGAGCTTGTACTGCAGATTTACTGTTACACGTGTTTTATTTTAACTGTTTCTTTCTCACAGTCTTTGAATGTTGAGAATGAGATTCTGGAACAGGGATGCACGGAGAAACTTTGGAAAAACTTTCAATTCAATATTAGAGGATTGAATTTGTAATAAATATTTTATACTTTGTTGTCCCCCACTGTTGAAATGAGATCTACAGTATGGAAAATATGCTGGATGTGGAATTTGCACAAGGACAATGTGATACTTTCAAAAATGTGCCGTGGTATAATTACTTAAATGAACTGGGTGAACGGACACAGTTTGGACACTGTTGTTTTGTGCTGCAATGCGAAGGACTCTGCCAAATTGCTGCAGAACTGAGCCAGGGTCAACAACCGTATTATTCAAACTAAACAATGTGATCTTTGCCACATGCAAGAAATTGCAAGCAAGTGATTTTTAGATGGAAATTGCAAATGCATGTACTGTAGGACTGATGGAGAACAACTATAGTGAGAAATTATTAATTTTCTATGGATCGTATTATGTATTGAGTGCAAAAAAAAAACAAAAAAAAAATAAAATAAAATACTGTAGTTAAACTGCATACCCAAGTCTATGTAACTTTTGACCTTTGACCTTGGAAAACGTAAGTTATGCATGACACTGGACAATAGAAATGTAACTTGTAGAAATGTAATATTTCATAAATTAGCAAGTACTTTCAAAGTGTCAAAAATGCACTGTAAACCCCTTTGAAATGAACTGTACGTGAAATTAAATGTACATTCATTTTCAGTTAATCACATTTTATTAATACATTCATTAGGTTCATCAATAGAAGTTCATAAATCAATTAAAATCATATTTGAACTAAATGACAACTGAACACTTCATAATCAACTTCCTTATCATTTGTTTCATACAAAAAATAGAATTATTATTATTACACACTATATGCATTTTATCTAAGAAACCTTAAAGCAGTAAAAACAATTTTGTGAAATTAACTTTTAACTGGTATTTAAATACTTCCAAATATGCATACTATATTGACCTTAACAATAAGCCTCAACAGCTAGCATTGCTTGTGTTTGTTGCCTTGGTAACCAAATTACCTGTTACAATGCACAATAAAAAAACTATGATTGAATAAAACAGAGCCCATGTGACTTATTTAAAGTAAATAGCATTGTTGTTTTTATGTTTTTGTTGTGCCGTTTATAAATGACGTCGGACCATTGAGGGGTTTCAGTAATCATTCAGTGTGCTCATCTTTTTTCTCTGTGTTGTAGTTCACAATGCTCGGCGTCTGCTTGTGTTTGAGTATTGTTGTACACTTAGCAGTGTCTCAGGATGCAGAGGAGCCAATCACATACACGGCAAGTACTGCAAAGCTGACATGCACTCAGTTACCAGTCTGTAAATGAATGGTCAGCGGTGCATCATCAATCTGATAGTAATCAGGGTACTGTGATTAGGGTA
This sequence comes from Myxocyprinus asiaticus, assembly GCF_019703515.2. Lineage (NCBI taxonomy): Eukaryota > Metazoa > Chordata > Actinopteri > Cypriniformes > Catostomidae > Myxocyprinus > Myxocyprinus asiaticus. The sequence continues at coordinate 5,158,054 of NC_059393.1, forward strand.
ATTGCATAAGATTTGTTAGTGTTTCAATATTGAATATTTATTTATTCTCAGTTTCCTTCTTTTTTCATTTTACAGTGCACTGAAGGTTATGAATTTGACATTGAGAAACAAAGCTGCAAAGGTAACACACTCTAATGACCTCTTGTTGTTCTGTGAATGGCATAAGCATTAGTTATAAACAATATATCAGAAAGGCTGATTAATATGGCCAATATTTGGCCAATTTAAGATTATCGGTATCGGCTGATAACTGTGCCCAGATTGGCTCATTAACACAACTGCTAGTTCTCTCTTGTGTCAGGTGTAAAATCTACAGCACACACAGCAATGTTCTTAAAACATCTCAGAAAACCTCAGTGACTGCATAGCAAAATGCTCAAAATCACCCAGAACACCCTAGCAACCACCTAACAAAGCACTAAAAAAAACATTCAAAACACCTTTACAACCACATAGAAACGTGCAAGCAACCACCCCAAACACCCTAGCAACCACCTAACAATGCACTAAAAACACTCAGAACACCTTAGCAACCGCATATAATTGGGCTAGCAACCACCCAGAACACCCTAACAACCACCTTGAACAAACTAGCAATCACCTAACAATACACTAAAAACACCTTAGTGTCACCAGTCCTACTTGACCCACTCCGAATGAGATTTGAAGCGGTGATCCCCAGCATGGGAGTCTGGCACACTAACAAGGAGGCTATAAAGCCATGGCCTCTAGCCTCAGTCACTAGCGTGTCTCTTAAGGCCAAGAGAGTGAGGTTTACACACTGCACAGCTATCACATACCAGCTGGCTACCGTTACACTCACACCCCCTAAACCAGGGGTGTGAAACTCAGTTCCTGGAGGGCTGCAGCCCTGCAGAGTTTAGTTCCAGCCCTGCTCCAAAATGCCTCCTTGTAATCTTCAAGCACTCCTGAAGACCTTGATTAGCTGCTTCAGGTGTGTTTAATGAGGGTTGGAGCTAAACTCTGCTGGACTGTGGCCCTCCAGGAACAGAGTTTGACACCCCTGCCCTAACCTCACTCCCATCCGGGTCACGGCACCATTGTCACCGGTCCTACTTGACCCACTCCAAGAGGGATTCAAACTGGTGATCCCCGGCATGTGAGGCGAGCACATTAACAAGGAAGCTAAAGGTTACAGCCTCAATCTCAGCCTCAGTCGCTAACGCATCTTTTAAGGCCAGGAGAGTGAGGTTTACACAGCTATCATGTATCAGATGGCTACCGTTACATTAATCCCCCCCCCCCCACATGGAAATTCATGTAGTTAAATAAAGTGAATTCTTTGATGTTATGATTGAAATCTGGTTATTGCAAGATTATTAATGACAATGGTGAAAAGTTTTGTAATTTCTTGAGCTAACCAATCTTTTCCTCTATACTTCACACAGACATAGATGAGTGCAAGACAGTTCAAGAAGCCTGCAAAGGGGGCATGAAATGCATTAACCATTTTGGAGGATACCTCTGCCTGCCCCACAATGCTCGAATATTTGTCAGTAATGGCGAGGATGAGCCTACTACTGCCCCACCAGTGGAACCAGGCGCTGGAGGAGGTGCTCTGCCTGTTATACCTGCCATCTCCAGAGGCGATTACTCAAGAGTCTATCAAAGTGCATCACATTCAATCCAGTGTGGTGTTGGTTTTATGGCAGACTCTCAGAACTACTGCAGAGGTGAGTGCTAGCTTGCTGGCTGATTCTCTCTGGATTCGACTGGTTTGTATGATATTTCAGGATATAGAAAAGAAAAGGCATGGCAAATTTTTTATCTCATCAATCAAATAGTTGCAGAAGTATGATGTTTTTTTTTTCTTCAGTTGTAACACCCCCAGTTGGTAGATTTTGTGAATATTTGGCATGTGTCCTCAGAATGTTCTGGAGTCTGTGTGCACCAAGTTTTGTTAAGTTTGGACATGGCGCGACTTTGGGCATGGCGTCCAAACTGACACATTTGGTACACCAGAAGTTGACATGATCAATAATAGAGCAATATTGAAAGTGCCACAGTGTTTAAACTCCTCAGGAAGTCAAACTACTAATGGCTTACTTACAGTTGTTTCCTTACATTAAACTGGGCTACAAAAAAGTATGTTATCGTCTAAAAAAATTGCACACTTCACTTTAAGTAAATATCCTTTCGAATATCCTTTCGAAAAGAAAATGCAATGCCAGGTCTCTCTTTTCTATCTGGTGCATAAAACATTTTATGTGTGTGGTAATAGTGTTCTTTTGACAACTAGATAGAGGTGCCAGTCATGTTACAGCATGCAGAATTTGGTAGAAAAAAACCATTTAGGTTGCATAAACTATTTGAAAGACATGAAGTGCAAAGACATGCCGACCAACATCGCATCCAACAAGAATATAAAATTTCTTCCCATCCTTTAATCATTTTAGATACTACAAGCAGTCATTTTCTAAGTACTGCCCAAAATTTGAGAAGGGTATAGCTGCAGGCATCGCTCCAAACCAGCTCTCCCCTCCCCTGTTACCCCTCTCCCCTGTTCGGACATGTCCTGTATTGAAGTGTCAAAATGTTCAAGCGTCCTGTATTTATGTGGCAAAAGTTGGCAACCTGAATCATTATGTTTATGCCGGGTTTACGCTTTCTCACACGTTGACGATAGCAATTCCTAGTGGTTATCAAGTTTTCGGTGGATCTCTCTCACGCATATGCCATAGTTTCAGTTGCAATATAATTATGAGACTGTAATGTATCGCAATATGTATTCTATCTAGGGTTGCCAACTGTTCCGACTTCAAAGTCATCCTGGATTTTGGCTGAAATTAAGACGTCATATACCCCAACCATTTCCCCCCGGTTGGACGGCGAAACGTTTTCATGCTCAAGCGTCTCGTATTCATGTGCCAGAAAGTGGGTAGACCTTATTGTATCATGAGGTGGTTGGCGGTACCAAGCCCTGGTGGATATTTACATTTACATTTATGCATTTGGCAGACGCTTTTATCCAAACTTATTACAGGGACAATCCCCCCGGAGCAACCTGGAGTTAAGTGCCTTGCTCAAGGACACAATGGTAGTGGCTGTGGGGATTGAACCGATTACCAGTTATGTGCTTTAGCCCACTACGCCACCACCACTACATGGATATCATGTTTACTTGCTACTAAGTGCCTTTAACAAACCTCTGGATCTCTTTCAATGGTTTTATGTCACTAACCTTGCAAATAAAGGCAACAGCATTGATTAATTCTTCCTCAAAAGCACTAACTGTATCAACCAGGTACCAGCCAATCAGATTGGGGACTCGCGATTTCAGCCAGCTCTTGTCATTTTGGTGTGCAGTTTGCATCAGATGATCAGTGAATGGACTGTGGGCATGCAATTTGAGGCTGACTGGTCTCAGGTCATCAGTCCTGTAGCAACTATGCCTTCTGTGATCAAGCAGCTAACAGGGGAAATGTGGTTTTGTTTGAGGAAGTATGGGTCAGGACTTGCAATCTCTCAGCCCATTAAAATGAGTCAACAATTAGCTCTGGCCTCTTCCCGCAGAGAGGTCGGTCCTCCTGCGATGTTTACATACTTTAGGCCAGTCTCTTTCAAAAGTGCTTTGGCAGCATTTCCTTTGGAATCTGACACCAGTTTGTTGGAATCAAATCACCGTCATGTGGGCGATCATCACAGACTCCAGGTGTGTTTAGAACAGTCTTTCTCATTTCAGAGAGGTGGGTGAGAAAGTGCTGAGTTTTTTCATGTGAATTCTTGCCTGCAAGGTCTCTTGCCTAATTTTTTCCAGTGTGCCTCAGCCAGTTTGGCTATCAACAGTGCTGAACCCCCTCAAAGGGCCCACGTGAGCCTTGTCCAGCCAAACGCTGGTCAGCAAAGCTTGGAAACTCTCGGCAAGAGGCCCACTGGGGGTCTTTGGATCTCTGCTTTGACATTATTCTCACATTAATGCTTCAAATGTGTCAGTTAGGAGCCAAAGAAGAGTCTGTCTGAATATCCTTGCATTTGGATGAGGAGATTTTTCACTCACACGTGTTGCACATCCAATAGTCTGTATATGAATCAGAGAGAAGTGGGCTATTCTTAGGCCTTTGTATATAGTTACTCGACTAAACCTGGAAGATAAGTTCAGACCACCCACGACAGCCCCTACAGTGCAAAGGGACACTTTCTCTGCTCCAGGACTAAGCTGGAAATCTTGCCAGACACACCAAAGAATGATTAGGAATGCACAACCGATGTGTATTTTGGATTATGCTACCTGTTAGTTTAAATAAGTGGTGTTATTAGAGTTTGAGGAATGGAATTTCATGGACAATTAATTGCATTAAAGCTGAACTGTGTAACTTCTGCGACTCACCACATGGGGTTGCAACTATTATGGCAAACACTCCCCCTGTTTACCATTGGTTAAGCAAACCACCCCCAAAGTCACATGGTTGGTTTAGCCAATGTTGCTGTGTTGGGCTGGTTGGGATGGTCAAACAAACAAAACGTAATTTTGACAAAATTTGGTATATGTTCTCAGAATGTTCTGGTGTGTATGCTCACCTAGCTTTGTTAAGTTTGGACGTTGCACAACTTTTCGTTAACTGTAATTGATGTTCTGTTGTGTTCCTTTCAAGGATCTGAAGGTTTTTTTTTTACAGATGTGAATGAATGTGCCAATGCAAATCCCTGCCAGCATCAGTGCTACAATCTGATAGGCTCTTTCATCTGCCAGTGTGAAGTTGGATTTGAATTGGCTTCAGATTCTGTCTCCTGCCAAGGTTAATGTCCCCTTTTATTATTAACACAAGTTTTTCTTAAGATGAATGAGTTGTGACACATTCTAACCTATCTTATCTCACCTAATGTACAAACTTTTAAATCTTGCAATAGGCCTAGTTGTTAGTTAAAAAAAGGAAATTTCTCACAATATTGCACCGATACTCTAGATCCTTGTATGTTTTAAAAATGTATGTGTGCATTTATATAATTTCATATCATTTCCTAGTTCACTTCACATACTTTGCATAGTATACATGCTCTATACTACAGAAATAGTAAAAATAGTCTTCTGCTGTTCCCAACACAGCCAAAACTTTTGTTGTACCAAATCCTTCCTATCTTGGACCCCCTTGGGATAGCTTTAAGTATTAATAACAAACTCATATCCTTGGACAATATATGTATTCCATTCAAAGGGGGGTATTATAATAACTTAATTTGTGTAGGATCATGCTATCATTACAGGCTAATCGGTTAGCTTGACAACTGTTGGCTTTGCTTGAAATAAGTTAATTTTTCATACTTGGCAAATTTTTCTTTTTAATGTTTTAGAAATAACCTCACAAAATCTTGTTAGCTTTATGCTTAAAGCAAGAAAACACCATTTGTGTAAAACATTGCCAATGGAGTTAGAAAAATGTAACATACTGAAAAAATATTTTTAGCAGTTCAGATGTGGTCCATAGACTTCAAGTTAAAAATAACAAGGAATATAATTTAATATTTCCCCTGTAATTTTGCTGTTTCATTCTTAATTGTGTTTTCCAGATATTGATGAATGTGAATTCTCTAACTACATGTGCCAGTTCCAATGTGTGAATCAGCCTGGCGGATATAGCTGTGTGTGCCCTGAGGGATACCAGCTCCAATCGACACGGATGTGCCAAGGTACATTCCAGACAAATTCCATAAGGCTGCTGAAGGGTCCTTGCTTCTGAAGTTTCTCATTGAAATGTTCTGCCTCTCATAGATATTAACGAGTGTGAAACGGCACACAACTGCAGAGATGATGAAATGTGTTGGAATTACTATGGAGGATTCCGTTGCTATCCCAGAAACCCCTGTAGTGAGCCATACGTGAAAACAGGCGAAGGGTGAGTCTAATCTTCTGATTAAATCAAGTTTGTTTGTGATAAATTATTTGTGCTTTTCAAAATTCTGTTCTAGAGTTTTGTAGCTTTTAATCCATTTCTAAAACCATCTACACCGATCAGCCACAACATTAAAACAACCTGCCAAATATTGTGTAGGTCCCCCTCGTGCCGCCAAAACAGCGCCAACCCGCATATCAGAATAACATTCTGAGATTATATTCTTCTCACCACAATTGTACAGAGCGGTTATCTGAGTTACCGTAGACTCTGTCAGTTCGAACCAGTCTGGCCATTCTCTGTCGACCTCTCTCATCAACAAGGCGTTTCTGTCCACAGAACTGCTGCTCACTGGATGTTCAGCAGTTACAGAAATACTCAAACCAGCCCATCTGGCACCAACAATCATGCTATGGTCCAAATCACTGAGATCACATTTTTCCCCATTCTGATGGTTGATGTGAACATTAACAGAAGCTCCTGATGATTTTATGTACTGCACTGCTGCCACACAATTGGCTGATTAGATAATCGCATGGATGATTGTTGGTGGCAGACGGGCTGGTTTGAGTATTTCTGTAACTGCTGATCTCCTGGGATTTTCACACACAACAGTCTCTAGAATTTACTCAGAATGGTGCCAAAAACAAAAAACATCCAGTGAGCGGCAGTTCTGCGGACGGAAACGCCTTGTTGATGAGAGACGTCAGGAGAGAATGGCCAGACTGGTTTGAACTGACAAAGTCTACGGTAACTCAGATAACCGCTCTGTACAATTGTGGTGAGAAGAATATAATCTCAGGATGCTATTCTGAGATGCGGGTTGGTGCTATTTTGGTGGCACGAGGGGGACCTACACAATATTAGGCAGGTGGTTTTAATGTTGTAGCTGATCGGTGTATATGCTAAGGTAAAATTCACTTTCAGCATATAAAGTTCACTTTATGCACATACTGTATATGCATTTAAAATTTACTGTATTTCTCTTCTGGAAAAATGGACCAAAAATATTGATGACTTGTGTTGAAATACACACATTGTTGTCTAATCAAATGGGTATTTGCCTATTGGCTATTTTAAAGAAAAGGGAAAACCCTTTCAACATCTCCCACCCAAACTTCCTGTTTCAATGGGAAATACATCAAAGCTCGTGAAGCCATATTATGGGGCTTTTAACATATTTTTATATACGCTTTCTGATTTTAATGCCATTCAACCTTTTAAGTCCTCTTGATTTCTTGTTTTTGTTTGGAATATTTGAAGAACTTGGAAATTTCCTCATAACTGCAGTGGTTGGCCACCATTTTAAACTTTTTAATCCTGAATAATAAAAAAACCTAGTGTATAAATTTACTCTGTATCTACAGTCGCTGTAGGTGCCAGTCGCCAAATGTTTGCCGGGGACTGCCTCCTGTCATTGTCTACAAGTACATGAGCATCTTTTCTGATCGCTCAGTTCCTGCGGATATCTTCCAGATTCAAGCTACTAGTGTGTACCCCAACATGGTAAACACTTTCACGATCAAATCCGGCAATGAGGGAGGAGAATTCTACCTGAGGGTAAGGCATGATAATGGACTGAGTAAACCCTGGGCTGTTCGTATTGTTTAATGGGTAATTCTCAGGAAACAGTGCCATTTGTCATTTTATCATTACATTTGTACTGTCAAGAAATCATATTTTCACAGCTCAGGCCCTCAGTACCAGTGCCATAACAGCCATAAATATTGGGGGATCACCACATGTTTTGTGTCAACACTGTTACATTCATTTGAAGTTGAAGATCAGTGCAAAAATGTTCAATTACAGACTTAGCTAGCAAACATCACTGCACCACACCACATTATTTACAGTCAGAATCGTTAGAAACCATTTTTTTTCTGTAAATAATTTATCTATGATTTTTCCCATTACAAAGTTGAACTATTGAGCTTGACAAGGCCAGTATAAGTGTAAAAATAATAACATGTTGATAAAGACTGTAAGAGAACTTCTGTTTGAACCCAAAACAGGTTTTGTGTCAACCCTGTTACATTCAAAATGTTTAGAGCTTGAAAAATACAGAGTTGAATATCAGTACAAAAATGCTTAATTCTGACTTTAGCTTGCAAATATCTTTGCACAACACCCTGTTATTTATTATCAAGAACTATATTTTTTCCTGTACAAAAATGAACACTTTTCCTGTAACAGCGGTGAACTTTTAAGCTTGATGAGGCCAATAAAAGTGTAAACACAAAGACATGCTGAAAAAGACTGTAAGAGAACTTACCTCTGTTTGAACCCATGGCATTTTCCTTTCAAAATATGTTTTGTGTCAACTCTATTAAATTAAATTACAATATGTTTTAGGGTTGAAGATCAGTGCAAAAATGGCTAATAAGGATCTTAACTTGCAAATTCCATTGCATCACACCCCAAATATTGTTCTATTATAGTGAAGAACAATATTTTGTTTTTCTTTACAAGAAAACATAACTGATTTTTCCCATAACAGAGTTGAACTATTTAGCTTGATGAGGACAATATGTGTAGACATGATGAAATGCTCATATAGACTGTAAGAGAACTTACCTTTCTTTGAACTTATAACATTTTCCTTTCAAAACATGTTTTGTGTCAACCCTGTTACACTCGAAAGGATTCAGAGTTGAAGATCAGTTGCAAAAAATATTATTACACCACATTATAGTCATTATTCTTGTGCTTTTTGTCAAGAAAACTATTTTTTTATGTAAAAAATTGATAACAATGATTTTTCCCATAACAGAGTTGAACTATTGATCTTGATGAGAGAAATACTGTATATATATATAAACAAATAAAATCATAATCTAATTTCTCTTTCAAAACATATTTTGTGTCAGCCCTGTTACAACCAAATTTGATTTGGGGTTGAATGTTGCAGAGTTGGATGTCTAATAATGGCCTTAGCAAGCATCAAGTGCATAACATACAAATGGCACTGTTTCCTGAAAATAACCCTAATAGAACTAACATTTGATTGTGGTAATGACTAGATATCAAGATTTGGCTTTCTCTGTCTCTTTCAGCGTTCCAGTAATGTAAGTGCGATGCTAGTAATGACCAAGCCTTTGACTGGACCAAGAGAACATATTGTGGATTTGGAGATGGTCACCCAGAGCAATGTCTTGAGTTACCGTTCAAGCTCACTGCTAAGACTCACCATTATTGTGGGTCCATACCCTTTTTAAACCATCTAGATAAGCCAAATCAGCACCTTGGTTTTATCATTGTACTATAGCTTACTATATTTAAAGTGTTCAACACAGCATGGTTGCCTAAATGTGATCTAGATCAGTGGTTCTCAACTGGTGGGTCGTGACCCAAAAATTGGTTGCAGGTCTCTGGAGGAGAAAACGCTTTCCATATCTTTTGTTACTGATGATCAAAGGCTGTGCGTCCAATCAAACTCTACAATGTTTCGCTGCAAATTCATGTCTCACATGGTTGAAGCTAGCCAAATTAGGCAGATGACAAAATGGACAAGTAGTGTGACATGCCCTCATTCTCAAAACCTATGAACAAAACTACATAAGATAAAAGAAGATATGACCCATACTGCATTAAATAACAGACCATTTGCAGAAGCCTATTATTAAACTTCAGTATGATGTTAAGGACAATTTGGGACAGTGTTAGATTGCCACTGGATGTCCTATGTAAAATCTGGGTCCTAAAGCAAAACCGGTTGAGAACCACTGGTCCAAATAGTATAGAAATGTGCAGAATTATTGCGTTTCTAAAAGGATTTGGTTTACCAAACATAAAAAGTTGGTTGTCTGGTATCTACTGAAGTTTTCCAATAATGTGTACTATTGAAAATGGAAGACAAAAATTATTTGTCTTGGTAGTAAGAGGTTTGCAAGATTCTGCTGTATGGATACTTGTCAGTTTTTAAAGGGATAGTTTACCCAAAAAAGAAAAATCATTTACTTACCTTCATGGTGTTCAACCCATATGACTTTCTTTCTTCCATACAACACAAAAGAAGAATTTAAGCAGAATATTCTCGCTTCTCTTTTCATAAATGGGTATCTGGGGGTATGCAATAAAAAAATAAAATAAAATAAAAAATCCAGCCTGGTCTCATGAACTTTATGTGACCATGGTAATATTTTTGCAAAACAAAATTACGTGCCTTATACGTTTGGCTGCAGTTTCCCAGTGAAGTGTCCAGCAGGGGGCACCATAAGTGAGTGAAATGGTGTCGTAATCAGACAAGGTTTTTTAGCTGACAATTAAATGGAGGTTTTAATGAGTAAAATGTACCTCACCAACCTAAAACTTTAACCTAAACCTAACCGACAGTGATCTAAAATCAAAAAGAGAAATGAAAAGCATATTTTCTGAAGCAACCACGTCATTTTGTGTCGCCTCTATGAGCTACCACAGAAGTTAATCACATAGTGTGTAAATGTTTGTCTGTAATACAAATGTTAAAGTATATTGTTTTTCAAATAGTAAGTGTTTTGATATCATAACAACAGTGTGTGATTGATAGAATGAAGAATAAGTGTTTATAAAGTGATTATCAGCCACTGTAGTCGTGATCTGTGTGAAAGTGAATAAAATGCACAGTTGTTGCAGCGCCTCTAGTTTTAATTTCACCAGGATACTGAGACGAAATGTAGAATGCGGTACGTAAAAGTCAGTTTGCAAAAGTGTAGTTATAGTAACGTTCATTCTATGAGACTAGGTTAAAAAAATCGTATTGCATTTTTGTGTTTGCATAAATTATAGATGAAAGCGCCAGTTATTTATTTATTCCTTTTTTTAAATGTATTATTTATTCACCTCCATGATTTCTGTGCTGTTCTCTCACTGGTACCATTTTTACGCACTGCACTCTGATTAGCGAGATCTCGTCAGTGTACAAAAGATGTGCATCGGTCAGATTGGCGATTTAAACCACAGAATTCTGGATAAAAATAATATTAAAAATAACATTGCGGCAGGTTAGAAACTGCTCATGCTCATGTCGCGATTTTATTCCATTTGCGATTAAGTGCGCAGCCCTAGTGCTGTTGAGTTCCAAAAATAACAAAAACCACCATAGAAGTATAATAAAATTATTCCAAACGATTAATGAGATTTGAAAGCTGCGGTTGAGAGTAAGATTTTCAGTGAATAACGCCTTCAGTTTTTGTCTGTTCCTCTCAGAAAGTTATTTCGGAAGGCTTCAGAAGATTTCTGTGACATTTTATGGTGCTATTTTTTCATTTTCTAAGCTTGCCAGCTGTATTCACTGTAATCATTTGGAAAAGAGCAACACTCTGCTCCTCCTTTTGTGTTCGGCAGAAGAAAGAAAGTCATGCAGGCTCGGAACAATATGAGGGTGAGTAAACGATGACAGAATGTTCATTTTTGGTGAACAAACCCTTTGAATCCGTTGATCCATCAAAGCTTCACGTTTCTCGTTCATGGAACCATGTAAATAACACAATGCAGCTATCGAAAGTATTCATAGATTCATTACTAGGACTCCCTTTACTTCTTAGCAGGGGGAAAAGTGTTTTATAGGTGGAACATGAGGATAAAGCAAACAGAGCTCTGCAGAGTCTTAGGTGGAACAGTTTGTGTCGCAATCTAAAGGCATCCTGAGCTAATGGAAATATCTGAATGCGTCCTCCGCCTCACAAATACTGCAGAAATGACCTCCTATCCTATGAGAATAAGGCAATAATGTTTTGGAAACAGAAGTGATGTTTTCAGGAAATTGCTGGCAAGGGTTTTGGGTCGCATAAGCAATGGAACTGTTGCCTAACATGGCTGTATGGTTGCCAGAGCACCGTTTGATCTGTGACAAACACTGTTACTTAAACTGTTGCGTCACGCCCTGTACCCCAAGAGATGTGCTTGTGGGAGAGGCCCAAATGGTTTGAGCACTACCACGTTGTATGAAATTATTTTGGCAAGTGAATTTTATGTTGGCTGCATCAAGATTTAAGTATTTCAATGCAATATGGAGGCTTACAGAGCCAATATATATGTTGTCATTATGTATTTTCCTATGATTGATTCGCTGAATTTGATTCACGCATGGTGAATGCTCCGTCATCATTTTTCTCTTATTGAGATCATATTTGCTTATACTGATTTTCTCTCCTCCACAAGGTCAAGACATGTATGAGGCGTGTCTTTTGATCATATTTTTACCTTCGATTAAAAATATTCTGTATTTTCAGTCTGCTCTCAAGTTGCACTTTTTTTTCTTTTTTTTTTTTTACTTGTCCTTTGTGCCATTTATTCTGCTGTACAATTTTTGGAATTAAAAATGATTTCAATAACAATTGTGTCATTTTAATTTACTAATTTGTTTGGTTTTGTAAGCCAGTGACATGCTCACTGCAAAAAGTAATTTTCTTATGGAGTATTTTTGTCATATTTACTGGTGAAAAATATCTAAACATCCTTAAGACAAGACATAAGATATTAAGTCTTTTTTTTTTTTTTTTTTTTTTTTAAGAACAATCCAACAAAATTGCTTAAAACAAGGAAAAACTATTTGCCAATGGGGTCAGAAAAATAACTTGTTTTCCCTTTGAATCAATAATTTTTTTTCTTACTCCAGTGGTTTTTTTCTTGGTTGAAGCATAACGTTACTAAACTGTTACATTTCTCTTAAAACAAGACAAAATATCTAATGGAATTTTGCTTCTCATGTAAATTAAAATTAAAATCTTTTTTGAAAGGATAGTTCACCCAAAAATGAAAATTCTCTCATTATTTACTCACCCTCATGCCATCCCAGATGTGTATGACTTTCTTTCTTCTGCAGAACACAAATTAAGATTTTAGAAGAATGTTTCAGCTGTGTAGGTCCATACAATACAAGTGAATGGTGACCAGAACTTTGTAGCTCCAAAAACTACATAAAGGAAACCTAAAAGTAATCCACATGACTCCAGTGTTTAAATCCATATCTATGGAGTGTGGGTGAGAAACAACAATATTTAAGACCTTTTTTACTATCAATCTCCACTTTCACTTCTTTGTTTTTGGTGATTTATATTCTTTCTTTGTGCATATCACCACCTACTGGGCATGGAGGAGAATTTATAATTATATATTGGAGTATGGATTACTTTTAAGGCCCAGGTATACTTCGTTTTTGTGCTTTCAGATCGTCTCACGACTGGACGACCACCTTGCTTTTCAAAGTGTACTCTTCTGACCGTGAGCTAATACGAACCTGTTCGATGTATGCCCACTACAGCTGCTTTGTGCTCCTCTTTTAGTTCAGTCAATAGCAGGCACATGCACAGACAATGACAAATCTGGGGCGTGCCCGGTCAGTCTGCGTGGACTGTGCTGATGACAAAATTTGCGATGCGGACAGCCAAAGAAAACTTTGGCCTTTATGCTGCCTTTATGTGATTTTTGGAGCTTCAAAGTTCTGGCCACTATTCACTTGAATTTTATGGACCTACAGAGCTGAAATACTCCTCTAAAAATCTTAATTTGTGTTCTGCAGAAGAAAGAAAGTCATACTAATCTGGGATGACATGAGGGTGAGTAAATAATGAGAGAATTTTCATTTTTGGGTGAACTATCCCTTAAGATCAAGATCAATTCTTATCAATTTAAGAATTGATCTTGATACAGTTACCCCATTAGTATTGCTTTTTTTTATAACTATTTTAAGCATAAATCAAACAAACTTTAGTAAGGTTTATGCGTCAAACAAGAAAAAAAGTTTGCCAATGGGTTTAGCAAGTAAAAATTCAACATACGTTCTCTGAAAACAAGTTGCTTCTCAATTCATCTTGTTTTAAGGATATTTTGGATATTTTTATTGGGAAACTGGACAGAAATACTGATTAAGAAAATGATTTTATTTGCAGTGAACAGAACTGTAGCATCAGAGAGGAAACATCTCATCTTTCGCCAGTATTGCGTAACAATACTGCTAAACCATTTGGTATATTCCTGGAATGGTTTCAGAGGACCACCAAGATTCATCTGCAGTTATTACCTCCTGCATCTGCAGATGGGAATACACAACTGTGATGTTGTCATGACAATATCTGAGCAGTTCCAGCAAGAATATTTACACACTGACAGCCAAGACATTTGTAGTAACATGTGAGTCATACCGTTACAAACATATATGATCTGTATGTTTTTCCTAACATTTAAACGTAAGACCACCCTGCAGCTGTTTATATATATATATATATATATAGTTGAAGTCAGAAGTTTACATACACTTAGGTTGAAGTCATTAAAACTCATTTTTTAACCACTCCACAGATTTAATATTAGCAAACTATAGTTTTGGCAAGTCGTTTAGTTCATCTGCTTTGTGCATGACACGAGTAATTTTTGCAACAATTGTTTACAGACAGATTGTTTCACTTTTAACATAATTCCAGTGGGTCAGAAGTTTACATACACTACGTTAGCTGTCTTTAAGCAGCTTGGAAAATTCCAGAAAATCATGTCAAGCCTTTAGACAATTAGCCAATTAGCTTCTAATAGGAGATGTACTGAATTGGAGGTGTACTTGTGAATGTATTTTAAGGCCTACCTTCAAACTCAGTGCCTCTTTGCTTGACATCATGGGAAAATCAAAAGAAATCAGCCAAGACCTCAGAAAAAAATTATGGACCTCCACAAGTCTGGTTCATCCTTGGGAGCGATTTCCAAATGCCTGAAGGTACCACGTTCATCTGTACAAACAATAGTATGCAAGAATAAACACCATGGGACCACGCAGCCATCATACTGCTCAGGAAGGAGACGCATTCTGTCTCCTAGAGATGAATGTAGTTTGATGCAAAAAGTGCAAATCAATCCCAGAACAACAACTAAGGACCGTGTGAAGATGCTGGAGGAAACAGGTATACAAGTATCTATATCCACAGTAAAACTAGTCCTATATCGACATAACCTGAAAGGCTGCTCAACAAGGAAGAAGCCAATGCTCCAAAACTGCCATAAAAAAGCCAGACTACAGTTTGCAAGTGCACATGGGGACGAAGATCTTACTTTTTGGAGAAATTTCCTCTGGTCTGATGAAACAAAAATTGAACTTTTTGGCCATAATGACCATTGTTATGTTTGGAGGAAAAAGGATGAGGCTTGCAAGCCGAAGAACACCATCCCAGCTGTGAAGTATGGGGGTGGCAGCATCATGTTGTGGGGGTGCTTTGCTGCAGGAGGGACTGGTGCACTTCACAAAATAGATGGTGTCATGTGGAAGGAAAATTATGTGTATATATTGAAGCAACATCTCAAGACATCAGCCAGGAAGTTAAAGCTCGGTCGCAAATGGGTCTTCCAAATGGACAATGACCCCAAGCATACCTCCAAAGTTGTGGCAAAATGGCTTGAGGACAACAAAGTCAAGGTACTGGAGTGGCCATCACAAAGCCCTGACCTCAATCCAATAGAAAATTTGTGGGCAGAACTGAAAAAGCGTGTGCGAGTGAGAAGGCCTACAAACCTGACTCAGCTACACCAGTTCTGTCTGGAGGAATGAGCCAAAATTCCAGCAACTTATTGCGAGAAGCTTGTGGAAGGCTACCCAAAACTTTTGACCCAAGTTAAACAATTTAAAGGCAATGCTACCAAATAATAACAAAGTGTATGTAAACTTCTGACCCACTGGGAATGTGATGAAAGAAATAAAAGCTGAAATGAATCATTCTCTCTACTATTATTCTGACATTTCACATTCTTAAAATAAAGTAGTGATCCTAACTGACCTAAGACAGGGAATGTTTTTTATGATTAAATGTCAGGAATTGTGAAAAACTGAGTTTAAATGTATCTGGCTAAGGTGTATGTAAACTTCTGACTTCAACTGTAGAAGATGTTTATATAAGGCTGACAATGGCAAACTGCCTGTAAGTGTTGCTTCTTGTCATTGGATGAGATAGATGAGACACACGAGACATTGAAATTGATTTAAAGTGCAACAGCGACATCTGGTGGTTATACGGAGTATCGATCCATTCGTAGCAGTCAAAAAGCTAAAATCCGTGCTTTTTTAAAGCATAATAAAACTCAGCACTCAGTCTCACATCACAGTGTTGGTCTTTAAAAAAAAAAAAAAAAAAAAAATTATATGACTCACCGGATGGCAGACTTCTCGCTAGAAACTGTATATTTGTTATTGCAAATAGTGTCTTCAAGTCCAAGCAGCTTTGTCAGTGCGCTATGCATGACAAAAGCAACGTCGCTGAGTTTTGCGTAACCAATCGCAGCACAGCACTGTGACTCACCATACAAGGACAGCCATCGCCATATATGGCAACATCGACTCGCTTTATATGGAGGAAAGTAGATCTTTAGACAAACGTCCTCGTGAGTTCAGTTCCATGAATAGGCTTTTATCAGTAATTACTGATAAATTACTGAACGTAATATACGTAATATACGACCATAATAGCATTGATTCAGTATATAAAGTGCCTTGTATTATCAGATATAGACGTTACTGACGGAACTAGTTCTTTTGTCGGATGTACATGTGCGGTCGCGTTTAGTTGCTTCCATATCTGGCACGCGCTGTGCAAGTTCATTTGAGGTTTGATTGATGGACTGTAGGCGGAAACTACATGTTGTAAACTTTGTACGCTGGTCGTAAAGGGCTAGTTTTGGAGGTTTGTTTTTGCAGTTTACAAGCGAACTGAATTCTGTTTTTCACACAGAAATATATCCGTCCCTAAATAAACTGCATTTACCAAGCGGAAGACGCGGGTTTAGTTTAGTTGTCAGTTGAGTTGCGCTAATGTTTCTTAGCCTAGCATTTGTGAAGTAAGTTCAGTATCAGGTAAAGCGATCTGATCTGGGATCTGCTGTAAATACTCCTCATCTGCCACATACTGCTGTAGTGCTGGTCGCAGGTCAGGGATGTTGGGGGGAAACGGGGCTACCAGGGGTGCTGGACGTTCCGGTAACGGCCCGGGGTTGACACCGCTACAGGTGGGCAGCACATCTGGGGCTTTAGGGGCTGTAAACTCTGCCATAAACCTGCCCGACGGGGGCCGATATGACGACAGGCCGTCTGATCATCAGGCTGTGCTGCTCAGCGCCTCCGACGGAGACTCGGATTCGGGGGATGAAGAAGAGAGTTCAGTGGCGGACAGGAGAGGAGTGAAGCGGGAGAGGAGTGAGATGGAGGTCGGGGTATCGTCTGCTGGTGGAGGTCTGTCCGCTGGGTATGGAGGAGTGTCCGGCGGGGTAGCTGGGGCAAAACCAGGCAAGAAAACGCGTGGACGGGTGAAAATTAAGATGGAGTTTATTGACAACAAGCTGAGGAGATACACGACCTTCAGCAAGAGGAAGACTGGCATCATGAAGAAGGTACATTCACCCTGTTAATGTTAGTCTCGAACTTGTGCTAAACCACTGTACTGACACGAGTGCTAAAACAAAGCTAATATTAGTACTGTATCACTTGTAGTGCTATACCACTTTACTGTACTGAATAAAAGTGCTGAACTACAGTACTGATACTAGTACTATACCAACACTAGTACTACTAGTCTACTGATAGCAATATATAAACAATAATAACAATCCACACAATACTATAACGATATTAGTGCTAAACCACTGTACTTCTACTAGTACCATAACAAAACCAGGGTTAAACAACTGTACTGAAACTAGCACCATAGTAATACTAGTGCTAAACCACTGTACTGACACTAGTCTAGTACCATAACAAAACTAGCGCTAAACCACTGTACTGAAACTAGTTTAGTACCATAACAATACTAGTGCTAAACCACTGTACTGAAACTAGTACCATAACAATACTAGTGCTAAACCACTGTACTGAAACTAGTCTAGTACCATTACAAAACTAGTGCTAAACCACTGTACTGAAACTAGTCTAGTACCATAACAATACTAGTTATAAACCACTATACTTGAATTAGTACCATAACAATACTAGTGCTAAACCACTGTACTTATACTAGTACCATAATAATACTAGTGCTAAACCACTGTACTGATGCTAGTCTAGTACCATAACAATACTAGTGCTAAACCACTATACTTAAACTAATACCATAACAATACTAGTGCTAAACCACTGTACTTATACTAGTCTAGTACCATAACAATACTAGTTTTAAACCACAATACTTGAACTAGTACCATAACAATAATAGTGCTAAACCACTATACTTGAACTAGTAACATAACAATAATAGTGCTAAACCACTATACTTATACTAGTACCATAACAATACTAGTGCTTAACCACTGTACGTCTACTAGTACCATAACAATACTAGTGCTAAACCACTGTACTGATACTAGTCTAGTACCATAACAATACTAGTTCTAAACCACAATACTTGAACTAGTACCATAACAATAATAGTGCTAAACCAATACTGATACTAGTCTAGTACCATAAAAATATTAGTTCTAAACCACAATACTTGAACTAGTACCATAACAATAATAGTGCTAAACCACTATACTTATACTAGTACCATAACAATACTAGTGCTAAACCACTGTACTGATACTAGTTTAGTACCATAACAATAATAGTGCTAAACCACTATACTTATACTAATAATAATAATACTAGTGCTAAACCACTGTACTGATTCTAGTCAAGTACCATAACAAAACTAGTGCTTAACCACTGTACTTATACAAGTACATAACAAAACTAGTGTTAAACAACTACTGAAACTAGTAGTACCATAACAAAACTAGTGTTAAACAACTGTACTGATACTAGTCTAGTACCATAACATACTAGTGCTAAACCACTGTACTTTTACTAGTACCATAGTAATACTAGTGCTAAACCACTGTACTGATACTAGTCTAGTACCATAACAAAACTAGTGCTAAACCAAGGTATTTATACTAGTACCATAACAATAATAGTGCTAAACCACTGTACTAAAACTAGTACCATAATATTATTAGTGCTAAACCACTGTACTGAAACTAGTCTAGTACCATAACAAAACTAGTGCTAAACCACTGTACTGAAACTAGTCTAGTACCATAACAAAACTAGTGCTAAACCACTGTACTGATACTAGTCTAGTACCATAACAAAACTAGCGCTATACCACTGTACTGAAACTAGTCTAGTACCATAACAAAACTAGTGCTAAACCACTGTACTGATACTAGTCTAGTACCATAACAAAACTAGCGCTATACCACTGTACTGAAACTAGTACCATAACAATAAGAGTGCTAAACCATTGTATTTATACTAGTACCATAATAATACTAGTGCTAAAACACTGTACTGAAACTAGTCTAGTACCATTACAAAACTAGTGCTAAACCACTGTACTGACACTAGTCTAGTACCATTACAAAACAAGTGCTAAACCACTGTACTGAAACTAGTCTAGTACCATAACAATACTAGTTATAAACCACTATACTTGAATTAGTACCACAACAATACTAGTGCTAAACCACTGTACTTATACTAGTACCATAATAATACTAGTGCTAAACCACTGTACTGATACTAGTCTAGTACCATAACAATACTAGTTCTAAACCACTATACTTGAACTAGTACCATAATAATACTAGTGCTAAACCACTGTACTGATACTAGTACCATAACAAAACTAGTGTTAAACAACTGTACTGAAACTAGTAGTACCATAACAAAACTAGTGTTAAACAACTGTACTGAAACTAGTCTAGTACCATAACAATACTAGTTCTAAACCACTATACTTGAACTAGTACCATAACAATAATAGTGCTAAACCACTATACTTATAATACTATTATAATATCTACTAGTAATACTATTATAATATATACTATACTACCAATATATACTATACTACCATAATAATACTAGTGCTAAACCACTGTACTGATACTAGTCTAGTACCATAACAAAACTAGTGCTTAACCACTGTATTTATACTAGTACATAACAAAACTAGTGTTAAACAACTGTACTGAAACTAGTCTAGTACCATAACAAAACTAGTGCTGAACCATTGTATTTATACTAGTACCATAATAATACTAGTGCTAAACCACTGTACTGAAACTAGTCTAGTACCATAACAATACTAGTGCTAAACCACCGTACTGACACTAGTCTAGTACCATAACAAAACTAGTTCTAAACCACTATACTTGAACTAGTACCATAACAATAATAGTGCTAAACCACTATACTTATACTAGTACCATAACAAAACTAGCGCTAAACCACTGTACTTATACTAGTACCATAACAATACTAGTGCTAAACCACTGTACTTATACTAGTACATAACAAAACTAGTGTTAATCAACTGTACTGAAACTAGTACCATAACAATAAGAGTGCTGAACCATTGTATTTATACTAGTACCATAATAATACTAGTGCTAAACCACTGTACTGAAACTAGTCTAGTACCATAACAATACTAGTTCTAAACCACTATACTTGAACTAGTACCATAACAATACTAGTGCTAAACCACTATACTTATACTAGTACCATAATAATACTAGTGCTAAACCACTGTACTGAAACTAGTCTAGTACCATAACAAAACTAGTGCTAAACCACTATACTTGACCTAGTACCATAACAATAATAGTGCTAAACCACTATACTTATACTAGCACCATAACAAAACTAGCGCTAAACCACTGTACTGATACTAGTCTTGTACCATATCAAAACTAGCGCTAAACCACTGTACTTATACTAGTACCATAACAATACTAGTGCTAAACCACTGTACTGATACTAGTCTAGTACATAACAAAACTAGTGCTTAACCACTGTACTTATACTAGTACATAACAAAACTAGTGTTAAAGAACTGTACTGAAACTAGTACCATAACAATAAGAGTGCTGAACCATTGTATTTATACTAGTACCATAATAATACTAGTGCTAAACCACTGTACTGAAACTAGTCTAGTACCATAACAATACTAGTGCTAAACCACTGTACTTGAATTAGTACCATAACAATAATAGTGCTAAACCACTATACTTATACTAGTACCATAACAAAACTAGCGTTAAACCACTGTACTGATACTAGTCTAGTACCATAACAATACTAGTTCTAATCCACAATACTTGAACTAGTACCATAACAATAATAGTGCTAAACCACTATACTTATACTAGTACCATAACAATACTAGTGCTAAACCACTGTACTGATACTAGTCTAGTACCATAACAATAATAGTGCTAAACCACTATACTTATACTAATAATAATAATACTAGTGCTAAACCACTGTACTGATTCTAGTCAAGTAACATAACAAAACTAGTGCTAAACCACTGTACTTATACTAGTACATAACAAAACTAGTGTTAAACAACTACTGAAACTAGTAGTACCATAACAAAACTAGTGTTAAACAACTGTACTGAAAGTAGTACCATAACAATAATAGTGCTAAACCACTGTACTTTTACTAGTACCATAACAATACTAGCGCTAAACCACTGTACTGAAACGAGTACCATAACAATAAGAGGGCTAAACCATTGTATTTATACTAGTACCATAACATTATTAGTGCTAAACCACTGTACTGATACTAGTCTAGTACCATAACAAAACTAGTGTTAAACAACTGTACTGAAACTAGTACCATAACAATAAGAGTGCTGAACCATTGTATTTATACTAGTACCATAATAATACTAGTGCTAAATCACTGTACTGAAACTAGTCTAGTACCATAACAATACTAGTGCTAAACCACCGTACTGACACTAGTCTAGTACCATAACAAATCTAGTTCTAAACCACTATACTTGAACTAGTACCATAACAAAACTAGCGCTAAACCACTGTACTTATACTAGTACCATAACAATACTAGTGCTAAACTACTGTACTGAAATTAGTCTAGTACCATAACAATACTAGTGCTAAACCACCGTACTGACACTAGTCTAGTACCATAAAAAAAAACTTTTTCTAAACCACTATACTTGAACTAGTACCATAACAATAATAGTGCTAAACCACTATACTTATACTAGTACCATAACAAAACTAGCGCTAAACCACTGTACTTATACTAGTACCATAACAATACTAGTGCTAAACTACTGTACTGAAATTAGTCTAGTACCATAATAATACTAGTGCTAAACCACTGTACTGAAACTAGTCTAGTACCATAACAATACTAGTGCTAAACCACTATACTTGAACTAGTACCATAACAATACTAGTGCTAAACCACTGTACTGACACTAGTCTAGTACCATTACAAAACTAGTGCTAAACCACTGTACTGAAACTAGTCTAGTACCATAACAATACTAGTTCTAAACCACTATACTTGAACTAGTACCATAACAATACTAGTGCTAAACCACTGTACTTATACTAGTACCATAATAATACTAGTGCTAAACCACTGTACTGATACTAGTCTAGTACCATAACAATACTAGTTCTAAACCACTATACTTGAACTAGTACCATAACAATACTAGTGCTAAACCACTATACTTATACTAGTACCATAATAATACTAGTGCTAAACCACTGTACTGATACTAGTCTAGTACCATAACAATACTAGTTCTAAACCACTATACTTGAACTAGTACCATAACAATACTAGTGCTAAACCACTATACTTATACTAGTACCATAATAATACTAGTGCTAAACCACTGTACTGAAACTAGTCTAGTACCATAACATAACTAGTGCTAAACCACTATACTTGACCTAGTACCATAACAATAATAGTGCTAAACCACTATACTTATACTAGCACCATAACAAAACTAGCGCTAAACCACTGTACTTATACTAGTACCATAACAATACTAGTGCTAAACCACTGTACTGATACTAGTCTTGTACCATATCAAAACTAGCGCTAAACCACTGTACTTATACTAGTACCATAACAATACTAGTGCTAAACCACTGTACTGATACTAGTCTAGTACATAACAAAACTAGTGCTTAACCACTGTACTTATACTAGTACATAACAAAACTAGTGTTAAACAACTGTACTGAAACTAGTACCATAACAATAAGAGTGCTGAACCATTGTATTTATACTAGTACCATAATAATACTAGTGCTAAACCACTGTACTGAAACTAGTCTAGTACCATAACAATACTAGTGCTAAACCACTGTACTTGAATTAGTACCATAACAATAATAGTGCTAAACCACTATACTTATACTAGTACCATATCAGTACTAGTGTTAAACTACTGTACTGAAACTAGTACCATAACAATAATAGTGCTAAACCACTCTACTTATACTAGTCTAGTACCATAACAATAGTAGTTTTAAACCCATATGCTAGTACCATATCAATACTAGTGCTAAACAAATGTACTGAAACTAGTACCATAACAAAACTAGTGTTAACCACTATACTTGAACTAGTACCATTACAATAATAGTGCTAAACCACTATACTTATACTAGTACCATAACAAAACTAGCGCTAAACCACTGTATTTATACTAGTACCATAACAAAACTAGTGCTAAACCACTGTACTGAAACTAGTCTAGTACCATAACAAAACTAGTGCTAAACCACTGTACTTATACTAGTACCATAACAAAACTAGCGCTAAACCACTGTACTGAAACTAGTCTAGTACCATAACAAAACTAGTGCTAAACAACTGTACTGAAACTAGTACCATAACAATAAGAGTGCTAAACCATTGTATTTATACTAGTACCATAATAATACTAGTGCTAAACCACTGTACTGAAACTAGTACCATAACAATAAGAGTGCTAAACCATTGTATTTATAATAGTATCATAATAATACTAGTGCTAAACCACTGTACTTATACTAGTACCATAACAAAACTAGCGCTAAACCACTGTATTTATACTAGTACCATAACAAAACTAGTGCTAAACCACTGTACTGAAACTAGTACCATAACAATAAGAGTGCTAAACCATTGTATTTATAATAGTATCATAATAATACTAGTGCTAAACCACTGTACTGAAACTAGTCTAGTACCATAACAAAACTAGTGCTAAACTACTGTACTTATACTAGCACCATAACAAAACTAGCGCTAAACCACTGTACTTATACTAGTACCATAACAAAACTAGTGCTAAACCACTGTACTGAAACTAGTCTAGTACCATAACAAAACTAGTGCTAAACTACTGTACTTATACTAGTACCATAACAAAACTAGTGCTAAACTACTGTACTGAAACTAGTACCATAACAATAATAGTGCTAAACCACTCTACTTATACTAGTACCATACCAATACAAATGCTAAACCAAGGTACTGATACAAATACTACAGGTTGACCGATATGTATCGCATTTACTGATTAATCGGGGCCAAAAGTTGCATTTTTTTTTAGCTATCGGCTATTGGAAAAAATCAACTTCGATAGTTTTTCGGTTTCATTTCTCCGTGGACGGAGCTGAAGGATTCTACTACAGTCTGAACTCCTTGGTTCAACAATAAAACAGTGCGCTCTAGAGGTTAAATAAAAACAATCACTGACTCCACATGGAGTTTGTTGTGCAACATGACTAGGCTATTTGTAGAGACGGATGCTTCAAACACAGGTTTAAAACATCGACAGAGAAAAGCCAAGGTATGTAAACAATACACGTTATTATTAATGTCATTGTACAATAAATCAGTCATTTAAGACAACCAAAGGTGGTTTGATAAGAAATTTGCTGCACTGGAGAATTGCAATGCTGACAAGGTGGAGAGGACAGGCAAATGGACATTAGCTGTTCGAATGGTTAGAACAATGTTCCAAAGTCAAGGATGGAAACTGTGTACCTTTCCTCTTAATATGCTGTTTTGAATTAAAAAATAAAAAAGTCACTTATGAATTTGTGCATATCCGTTGAGGTTTTTTTTTTTTTCAGGATAGAGGTGCATCCAATTTGTTCCAGTCAGATTATAAACATGAGCGCTCTGAAGAGGTTTTGTTTCTAAGTGAATGTTTAAGTTACTTATCAGTTATAAATCAATCATTAATGGCAAACTTTTTATGCTGCCGGAGTTTTTGTCATTGTCATTGTACAATAAATTGTATTAAATGTGAGGGCACATTTATATATAATTTAGACAATGCCATTCTAAAATTACCTTTAAAAAGAAAAGACTTGAGTTGATTTTTTTTCTATCCCTTTTTCTCTCTCTCTTTCTTGTTCATCATTTTATAGATTTAAAATGACAATAAAATAATAAATATTGTTAGTAGTGATGAAGCATACTGTCGCTATTTGACTTTGTAAGGCAGTGTTTTAAGGTACGACTGAACAACAAACACATTTGACCTGTAATATTTTCATTAATATTTTCATTAATTTCAAATGGCAAAGGCTTTAAAGAAGGTACTAGTGTTGGAGAAATTTATTAAAGTATCGCCATGGAAAGTAATACTAAAGTTCAGCGCTATTGTACATTGAGTGTAAAGTATTTATTTAAATTATAAATGTTAAAAACTATCGGCTGATTAATCGGCTATCTGTCTGTTTTCCCACCTTGGTTATCGATAGTGGCAAAACCCACTATCGGTTTACCACTAACAAATACCATAAGAATACTCATGCTATACCACTTTGCTGATATTAAAACAATAGAATTACTAGTGCTATACTACTATGCTAATACAAGTACCGTCTCTACTAGTGCTTTACCACTTTACTGATCCTTGCGCTGTACTAATACTACCTCTATACCACTAAACTCATACTAGTATTGTACCAAAACTAGGGTTATACCTATAATGTATATCTATACTGATAGTAGTACTGTACTAATAGTACTAAGTGCAGTACTAATATACTGATACCACTCAGTAATACACCAAATCTAGTACCACTCTACTGGTAATAGTACTATACAAACACTAGTGCTACAGTGCATCCAGAAAGTATTCACAGCGCTTCACTTTTTCCACATTTTATGTTACAGCCATATTCCAAAATGGATTAAATTAATTATTTTCCTCAAAATTCTACAAACAATACCCCATAATGACAATGTGAAAGAAGTTTGTTTGAAATCTTTGCAAATTTAGTACAAATAAAAAACGAAAAAAAAAAAAATCACATGTACATAAGTATTCACAGCCTTTGCCATGACACTCAGAATTGAGCTCAGGTGCATCCTGTTTCCATTGATCATCCTTGATGTTTCT
This sequence comes from Myxocyprinus asiaticus, assembly GCF_019703515.2. Lineage (NCBI taxonomy): Eukaryota > Metazoa > Chordata > Actinopteri > Cypriniformes > Catostomidae > Myxocyprinus > Myxocyprinus asiaticus. The sequence goes on from NC_059393.1 coordinate 5,184,083, forward strand.
ACAACTTGATTGAAGTCCACCTGTGGTAAATTCAGTTGATTGGACATGATTTGGAAAGGCACGCACCTGTCTATAAAAGGTCCCACAGTTAACAGTGCATGTCAGAGCACAAACCAAGTCATGAAGTCCAAGGAATTGTCTGTAGACCTTGTATCGAGGCACAGATCTGGGGAAGGGTACAGAAAAATTTCTGCAGCATTGAAGGTCCCAATGAGCACAGTGGCCTCCATCATCTGTAAATGGAAGAAGTTTGGAACCACCAGGACTCTTCCTAGAGCTGGCCGCCCAGCCAAACTGAGTGATCGGGGGAGAAGGGTCTTAGTCAGGGAGGTGACCAAGAACCCGATGGTCACTCTGACAGAGCTCCAGCATTTCTTTGTGGAGAGAGGAGAACCTTCCAGAAGAACAACCATCTCTGCAGCACTCCACCAGTCAGGCCTGTATGGTAGAGTGGCCAGATGGAAGCCACTCCTCAGTAAAAGGCACATGACAGCCCACCTGGAGTTTGCCAAAAGGCACCTGAAGGACTCTCAGACCATGAGAAACAAAATTCTCTGGTCTGATGAAACAAAGATTGAACTCTTTGGCCTGAATGGCAAGCATCATGTCTGGAGGAAACCAGGCACCGCTCATCACCTGGCCAATACCATCCCTACAGTGAAGCATGGTGGCGGCAGCATCATGCTGTGGGGATGTTTTTCAGCGGCAGGAACTGGGAGACTAGTCAGGATCGAGGGAAAGATGAATGCAGCAATGTACAGAGACATCCTTGATGAAAACCTGTTCCAGAGCACTCTGGATCTCAGACTGGGGCAAAGGTTCATCTTCCAACAGGACAACGACCCTAAGCACACAGCCAAGATAACAAAGGAGTGGCTCCGGGACAACTCTGTGAATGTCCTTGAGTGGCCCATCCAGAGCCCAGTCTTGAACCCGATTGAACGTCTGAAAATGGCTGTGCACTGACGCTCCCCATCCAACCTGATGGAGCTTGAGAGGTCCTGCAAAGAAGAATGGGAGAAACTGCCCAAAAATAGGTGTGCCAAGCTTGTAGCATCATACTCAAAAAGACTTGAGGCTGTAATTGGTGCCAGAGGTGCTTCAACAAAGTATTGAGCAAAGCCTGTGAATACTTATGTACATGTGATTTTTTTTTTTTTTTTTTTTTTTTTTTTTTAATAAATTTGCAGAGATTTCAAACAAACTTCTTTCATGTTGTCATTATGGGGTATTGTTTGTAGAATTTTGAGGAAAATAATTAATTGAATCCATTTTGGAATAAGGCTGTAACATAACAAAATGTGGAAAAAGTGAAGCGCTGAATACTTTCCGGATGCACTGTATACCACTACACTGAGACTTGTATTATACTATATTAATACTTTTACTAGGCCACTAGTGTTGTCAGAAGTACCAGTTCTTCGGTACCAAGTTGATACTAAAATAAAATAGATATAACCTGTAGATACTAGTGTTTCTGCAGTACCGGTAGTACCGAGCACTGACTCTATCTGGTACCAGCGCGCACGACAGCTTTCAAATGCTGTAATGGACTATTAATCAAATTAAAATCATGACATGTCCTAGTGTGATTTATTAAAAGGCTGCAATCTTAGTCCGCATTCGAGCTGTGTATTTTAAATGACCGACTGCTCAAACACTGGAAAGTCCACAAACATTGAGGATCACTCATGTTGTATGAGATGACACAGCAGAGCAATAATCCACTGTAAAGCACGTATTACATGTAGACTAAATACATTTATGTAATTAAATCACAGCATTTGCACTTTAATCTCAACTTTATTTAAAACAACAGAGTTGACCAAAGTGCTTAACAGTAATACAATTTAAACATAACAACATTGCAAAATTACCACACTGACAAACACCAGTAATCTAAAATAAAAACACTTCAAAACGGTGTCCTACATTTCATTTGTCAGACTCAAAGGCCAGTGTAAAGAGATTATTTCAGATGTGACTTTAAAGTCTTTAATGATCACCCTGGTCCCTGTTGTGAACTGTTTACCTAGAAAAAGTGAAGCTTCTGGAAAAAAAGACATCAAAATAAAATCTAGATGCCTGAAATTTAAACAGTACTGAAATATATTACAGCTGTATAGTAAAATGTACTGTAATATTCACTGCAATAATAGTAATAATAATAATAATAATTAAGCAATTTATCACAAGCAAGACTGCTGTTGAATAAAAGTTTGGCAAAACAAAATGCAATTAACTTTTTTCTTAAGTTAGAAAATAAGAAGAGAATAGCAGTTAAGAATGTTTTACTACTTATTTCTTACTTATTACAATGTATCCTAAGAACATTCTTATTTTTTTAGTCTTATTTTCCTGAATGCAGTTTTTGATGTTTAGATGTTTATTTAATAAAGTGAACTCGGGTAGGTTTCTCCAGTACCAGATTAGAGACACTGATCATTTTCTCTGAGCAGATCATTGAAAGCCTGTTTATACACTGTCATGTACACTAACCAGAAACCTCACACCTTTCTTACTTTGTGATGAGCATCAATCTGCTCGATTAGAATAAAGGTTTGACTCTTTATTAGTGTTTCAATTGTCCACTGTAGGTGGTTTCCACAACTGTTGTGACTCATCTGTCATTGCTAACACAATTGTCATTCATTCCTCTCTCCGCAGAAATAGCCCATCATGCCTGATCAGGTTACCAATGTATTAGACATTTGTTAATACATTTGCACATATTGAGAACTGATCTAGTTGAAGAGTTTGGTGTAGAGGGTTTAAGCTCCACATACAGTAGGCCACAGCTGACCTTCAGGAACACGTGACACAGTTCTCTGGTATCTGAGATTTAGTAGTTACTGTAGCAGTGCTACTGTAGATGATGTCAAACGTTTGCAGGCATTGCATGTCTGGTGCTGCCAAGTTCTCTTTTGGGTTTACCATTGCTTACGGCAACAATAACTAGAGCTCAAGATGACTAATAAATATTTAAAAACTAATATATAAATCTAATAAAATGTTGCTTTTTTTGAAAATGTGATTTGAAACATGTACTACTCTGGTCAGGTGTACAGCACATTTTTCTTTTTTAATGAATGCTAATATAAAAGTACACAGATAAATACAAATGTTAAATCATAGATGGAGGGTCCCATCATTTTCTCTTCAACTTTTTCACTTTTTCAGTTATTAGGAAATATCATCCGCTCACAATTGTCACACCTGAAGATAATTTTGGGGTATTAAACCTTGAAAACATGCCTGTTTATACTCTTCCACCATGTCTTCACCAAACGCGAGTGGTGCGACATGACAAAAGCAAACCACTCCCATTATATTCAATGATGCTGTCGATACTGGATGAGTGCATCGTACCACGCCAACATTAAACTCCCAATTTGTGCTATGCATGCTGGCACTACTCATGACAGCAAGACAAATAAACGGTGTAGAACGTTCGTTTCGACGCATCCAGTGTAGACAGCCTCAAGCTGTTGCGATGCGATATCGCTCGTGTCCGGTGTAGACAGGGTGTTAGGCCACATCCACAATAATCTACTTTAGTTTGAAAACTAATCTTCATTTTCTAATGTCAACATTTTCCAAAGTATGCGGTAATGGAGAGAATTTTTTAAAATGCTCAGTTTAAAAAAAAAAAACAGCATTCTAGTGTGGATGAGATGCGTAAATGTAGCGAAACAAATGCATTTTCAAACAGAAACGTTTTAGTGTGGACGAGGCCATAGACCTGAAACGTGTTCAATGCAGGTATAAAGTATATGAATGCAAACGCTTCTTGCTACGAAATCATGATTTCACATGTCGTTGCATTACAAATTGTGCCATTTATTAACGCAACAGAAGTACACACTGCATTACAGTAAGGGGCGCTATAGGTGCATTAGCATAAACTGTCAGGTCAACTACTATCATGCCAGAGCTACAGTTTAAAAAGAACTTTGCAGACCAAGTTTGTTAAGTTAGTTAAACTTTCTACATATTTATATTTAGCTACCATCTGAACTAATGGCACAGACAGTTCAGATGGTAACTCTTTCTTACTGTCGCAATAACGCAAGCATGTGCAATAAGAATGAACAATGAGACCACACACTTGTTACGCATCGGCCAAGCATTTGTGTCAGCCTTTGCGATCTTGCGTAGAGTCCTGGCCTTAATTACTCTTTCATGTGCTCTCATTTTTTGTTTTCTCTCCTGAAGTTCTCTTTCTCTCTCTTGTGCCTCTTCCTTCATTTTCTACATTTTGAGGAATGAAGATCATGACATGTGGTTTACAACCAAGAGTCACAAATGTAAGATGCTTGATGCATTGTGTTACACAAGCCCAGTGGAATTTTATTGGACTGGGTGCTACAAATCATTTGTGACAAGACCCAGGATTGTCATAATTGTTTTCTGTTCAGAATCACTGTTAGGCCAGATACAGAACATACTCTGCGCAAATTTGCGAATGTGAATGGTTGGCCTATACATTACATGCACACACTTAATATTATTTAGGGAGCTGCTACAAACATATTGAGTTAAGGATGCTTACACACTAGGGAAATCTCAGACAGAGCGTTTGATGCATAGGAGTGTGAAAGTCAATTTGGAAGGCATGTACTTGAGGGAGGAGGCGGTTCAGTTTGAAATCAAGCGGCAATCGCAGATAGAGATATCTAAAATATAACTTTTTGACAATATAGCAGTAAATAATGAAACACTTCTCCAGATTCTCTCCCCACAATTACTTTCTTTTGAGCTTGGCAGAGAAAAATAATAAAGGACAAGTAATGAATAAATTGCGTGAATATGTTTGTCCACCATGTTTTTAAGATTTTACAGTGCAACTAGTCCCGCCTTTCTGAGATTCTCATTGGTCAACGCATGCCTGCGTCAGAGTGTGTTGCAACAAAAGTTGAAATGCTTTCAACTTTTGGTCGCATGACAGAGCGTCATGATTGCAAAACCTTGCGTTTTCCCTCTCCGTCATTCCTACGCACCATTTCCATTGAAATCAGTGCATTAACATCGTTCTCTAATGCAACGTAAACTCTAGTGTGTAAGCGCTCTAACTGAACTGTTGCTCCACCATTGACATTAGTTGACTTGAAAGAGAAAACTGACCATAGAAGAAGACTTCTGCGTTTTGAGTTTCAGCCTGTCACATTTCGGAACTTAACTATGCGTGAATTTGTCATTGTTAAAGGGTTAGTTCACCCAAAAATGAAAATCCTCATTATTTACTCAACCTCATGATATCCCAGGTGTGTATGACTTTCTTTCTTCAGCAGAACACATTTGAAAAAAAACAGAAAAATAGCTCAGAAGGCCATTAAAATGCAAGTGGATGGTGATCAGACTTTTGAAGCTCCAAAAATCACAGACAGTCAGCATAAACATCATCCATACGACTCCAGCGGTTAAATTAATATCTTCTAAAGTGACACAATTACTATTGGTGCGAAAAAGATCAATATTTAAGTATTTTTAACTCTAAATCATGCTTCCGTTCAGAAGTGGTATACGCGTGTGACGTAATCGTGTTGGCACGTGAGACATGCGAGAACTGACGCACGCGCGACACACCCTGAAGTGCAGCGCTGTTTACAAGCAAGTATGAGGAACGCTGTACAGAAGCGTGGTTGGTTTTGGTTTAGATCTGTATTTGTATCCGTTTCTTTACTCAGAATGGTGCGTTTGTGTGCTTATACTGGATGTTTGAACCGATAGGAGAATGTGAGATTACGTCCGTAACAAGCCAACACGAAATCGTCACACGAGAGACCATGTGAACTCAGCGCTCTTGTGAAGCTTATTGGAAGCGATGATTTAAAAAGTACTTGAATATAGACCTTTTTACATCAAAAGTAATCGTGTTGCTTGAGAAGACATTAATTTAACCTCTGGAGCCGTATCGATGACATTTATGCTGACTGTCTATGATTTTTGGAGCTTCAAAAGTCTGATCTCCTTCCACTTGCATTTTAAGGACCTACGGAGCTAAGATATTTGTCGATTTTTCTTCATACACACACCTGGGATATCATAAGGGTGAGTAAATAATAAGAGAATTTTCATTTTTGGGTGATTCATCACTTTAATCATCTCTAACATCTCCTGGTTGTTCAGTGCTGGCTAGTAGAGAAGTAGAGAAGTTCTCATCGTCCTTTTCTTGGTTGTCTTTTCTCTTTTACTAATCGTTTATAGGCATATGAACTGTCCACCTTAACGGGAACACAAGTTTTGCTCTTGGTTGCCAGCGAGACAGGCCACGTCTATACGTTTGCCACGCGGAAACTTCAGCCCATGATTACCAGTGAGACCGGTAAGGCCCTCATCCAGACCTGCCTAAACTCCCCTGATTCACCACCCCGCACTGACCCGTCAACAGACCAGCGGATGAGTGCCACAGGATTTGAGGAGACCGACCTCACCTACCAGGTGTCAGAGGCGGATGGTCTCCCAGAGCCAAAGGTAGGAACAAATACTTATTAGGGATGTGCAAAAATTAATCCAACTGTGAGTGCATTGACATGCACATCAATATGCTGATAACTACTAAATATCAGTTTATTATAAAAACCTGACAATGCAAGAAAACAGTGTTTACCTGAGATTTAAAATAATGGGATTATTCTCAGCCTTTGACGCCAAAATGTAAAAAGGCATGCGCACGACACTTGCGCACATTGGATAAGCCAGAAGAAATGCTGGTAAATGTGCTGGAAATCAGAGTAATTGTTAAACCATTTATGACCTTACCCTAATGAAGCCGTTTATTGCATTTACATTACCACAAATGGAAGCGATTTGAGCTTAATCAGTGTAAGAATGTGCATGTAAACAATCAATCTGAGTTATTGTTAGCACACTAAAACTCTCCGTGATGGTGTGTCTCCCATTTAACCCTTTTAAAACGCTGTCACTAAAAGAGACGATAAACTAGTTTACTGGCCAACCTGTCTCTCTTATGAAGGAATTTAGTTCTGATTGGAAAAAGGCATTAGGATCTCTTCACAAATAGAAAATATTTCACAAATGGGAATCATCTACACATCTATATATGAGTCATTTATCAGATCATTTATAAGTGACATAGTCTATCGTTTGAGTATTACTTTGAGTGGAAATTCCACTAATTCCAGGATTTTGTTGACCTTTTGTTGAGGTTCTTGGTTTTCCAGACTGCAATAGTGTGTTGTAATTGCACTGAAAGCTAAAGATTACATTTGAGTACATTTTCAAATGAAATGAGATGAATACAATGTTAACATGAAACCCCTCTAGGACATTCAGCACACATACTGAGAATACCAAAAAATAAAGTCATTTACATCACCCTGAGCACGTCTTTGCATGGCAGCATAAAATATTCACAATGTCCAGTTCTCATTGATAAAAATTAGTTGTTAGCAGTCTGCATGTCCTTATATAGTCTGGTTTTCCCTGTACACTTTCTTGGCTCATGACTGATAACATTCCAAATAAGCTGCAGCTGTTTTTGGATTTGGACAACATACCCCCCCCCTTTTTCCCAACTGATTTAGGGTGAGTAGTATGCATGCAAAATTAAAAAAAGAGTCTATGTTGTAGAAAATGGCTTCAAGAGAAGCAGATCTTCAGCTAGTTTTCAAGATGGCTCCAGTTCATCATGTCATCCTGAGAATGGGATCCCTGTTCCCACATCAAAACTGAAAATGCTTATTGAGATATTATTGTTACTCAAGAACATGCAGAGAGATTAGATCTAGGTGCTCTTCAAATCTCTCCTGTACTTAAAGAAAGGTTCTCTCCAAACACATGACATTGGTTGAGCCCAACCTTGCCATGTCAGAGCGCTCAAACACAGCAGTGTTTTCAGAGTGCCACAGTATTTAAACTCTTGGGGGATGGCAACCTACAAATGCATTTTAACGTTACGTAAAAATGTTGCATATCACTCTTTTATTTTTGAACATGAAATTAAAATGGACACTATTTAGTTGTACTTTTTAAAGCACAATCATTATCGTATTGTGCATGCTTATTTTTGTGATTGTGTTAATTGTGTGCATGTTATTCCAAAGAAAAAAGTTTGTCTTCTTGCTCCGCCTCTGAAACGACTTTCGTTTTCAGATGATGTCACAGTCACTCTTACCGAAGCGCACCCTCTTGCTGCGGATGACTGTGTATAGATGGTCTTTTCTCTATCTGCTGGCATGATTACTGAACACATTTTTGCTGAAATCGATTAATTGCCGTTCAGTATGCTTAATCAGTCAAATTATTAACAACAAATAATCGATCATCGATTATTCATAAACATCCCTACTCCCATTATAATCATGGAGGCAAAGACATGGTGTAAATAACTGATTTATTGTGCCACGGAGACAGCTTAATTAAGAATGTGAGCATTTGCGACAGTGCAGAATTCTGTGTTGAGTGTCAATGAGTTTGTGCTAAACTACATGGCTCAGACACTGTAAACCTGCAGGGAGTGACTGCTTCAGTCATTATAATGGGAGACTTCTAATATTGTCACATTGCTCAATTTCTCGGTATTGGAATAACGGTGTCAGGCTAGTAAGTGGGCCAATTTGAACTTGATCTGTATAAAACAGCAATCAAGTACTTAAGCTTATTTTGGATGTTATTTAGGATTCAGCATCACAAGCAAAAATAATGTATAGCAAGTTTTTGGTTACTGATGCCTTTGTAGGAATACCATGGTATTGTTTCGAAACAGCCTATTTAAAAAATCAAGAGCAAGGCTATGGTGTGTATAATTTTTCTCAGTCTAACACAAACATGTACACACACACTAAACAAATATAACATGGGCCCTTAGCTTCATATATCAGTCTATGCAGACACATTGCATGCAAGCATGTATTAATGCACCTGTTTATAGCTCTCCTCTAATGTGATAGAAACATGCATGCTCCACTCTGGGTTTTATAATTTGTATTACAGATCGTGGCTGTTTGGCAGCTTGTGTAAATGCTGTATCTCTTAACGTCACATCAGATCAAGTCCAGTCCAGTCTCCAAACCAAGTAAAGGTCTTGTTGGCTATATATTGGCCCACTGCATTTTTGCCCTATTTCTACCTTTGTTTTGAAGGAGAACACAAAATCCATGCATGTTAGTCAGTGGACAGACTGCCCAGTCTGTCATCCCTGTCTTGTAGATTTCAGTTTAGATCTGCCTGAAATAGCTGTGCTCTCTTGCTGTGATGACACCTGTTTTCCTGTGAAGGCAGCTGCCATTCTTGGGATCAACATGACACAATTGCCTTATCACATGCAGTTGTTGCAACTGTCTCTGCCCCAATCAGTCCTACATGCCATAGGAAAACTTGGTGACTTTAATAGATGTTATGATGAATTGGGGGATAGAATGATCTGTGTAAGAAATTTTTATATTTAAAGTTTCTCTAAAAATATCTGTTATGTTGATCTCCAAACATACAGAGCACTTGCACAGACTCCAGTTATGACCACAAAATTGTGAGCGTCTCATTTTTATTTCAGTGAACAAAATCGTGCAAACATCTGCCTATGAAAACATAGTCTTCATTTTCCCATTAACTTGCCAAAAAGAAAGGCAGATTAATTAAGTTAATTTAATATTAAGTTAGTTAGAATTTTATTGATGTCAGAATTTTAATTTTTGGGTGAAGTATGCCTTTAAATATTTAAAAACATACAATAAAATGTTTTAACAATGTTAGTTTAAAATATTTTATCCATACAAATGATGCATGTGCAGTATATGCCAGTATAATTCAGTATCATGGAAAAGAGTACATTTGTTTCTTAATGTCTTTTATTGGAATAGATGACAAGGACCATCTCTCTTACTAATGTAGTGACCCTACATTTGAAACAAATGAGAGACTGTCTAAAAACTATCGACCTATTTTTTTTTTTTTTTTTAATCTCACTAAAAACTTTTGTATTTCCATTTGTGTGGTCACAGGAAATGATGAAGCCAACATATACTGCTGCTAGTTTACTCGGAGCCACTAACACCAGCAGCACGACCACACAGTCATCGGCCTCTTCCTCTCCCTCTTCGTCCTCAGTTGCCATGCAGTCTCAGAGCAGCGCCACCTGCTGGCCGGTGACTGCAGGGATGAACGCTCAAAGCGTCTCCAGTGCAAACGGAACAGTGCTCAAAGCCACGGCCAGTTCTCCCGCTGGAGTCATGCAGCTGCCTGGATTCACGCTCATGCCCGGTGAGGGCTTGGGTTCATTCGTTTGTTGCATGATGTTTGCATTTCTTTCTTCCACAATTTAGTCCATATTGTCTCTTTTGGGCTTTCCAGAAGGGTCACATGGCATGTTGCATCAACTTGCTCAAGATCTTTGTTTTTAATGTGCATTGATTAATTTGCTTGACTGCATGTCTGCATACTCTGAATTCTGCTTCCAGCTGATTCGTCTGAATAAAGGCCTTTTCATACCATAAGTGAAAAAACTAATCGAACCAAAGAAATCCGTAATATATTTTTACCATCAAAAATATTGAGTTTGATGCAAATTTTCAGCACTCTCTGGGAGAAGTTTGCATACCTGAATGAAACCCACTTGAAAAAAAGAAATGAATGAAAATTTGGTTTCCACTGTTGTTTTTCTACTCAATACTCAATTGAAATGTACTAATTTAAAAGATTAGAACATTATTAACATTTATCAGAAATAATTAGTTAAATATTATTGAATAATTTAAAGGGATAGTTCAACTAATCAAAAGATAATAATAGTCTACTCTTAGTAATAATAATCTTAAGTGTTTAAGAATTTAGGTACAAACACAAGCAGAAAAAATGGATTAAAACATTATAATAACATAGCAATAGTTTTAGATTTTCTGAAAAGATGTGAATGGTGCTTGCCCAAGCAAAACGAAAGTTTTTTGAGTGGTTGCTAAGGTGTTCTCGGTGCTTTTTACACATTTTCAATAGCACAACAACTATCTGGAATGGCATTTTATCAGCATCCCCCCCCCAAAAAAAAACATTAAACTCCGCTCCATCTTTAAAAACAAACAAACAATGGAGCATTGCATTGTAGGGTTGCACTGTTTCGTTTTAAATCTTGTCACTGTAAAAATCAACACTCGGTGTGACTAGGCCTTGGCCGTGTGAGTGTGTTTGGTGGGTGTGTGTGCTGCTTTGCCTGCTGAGGGTGTCACTGTGTGTCCCGCAGGAGCTTCTCTTCCGCCTGGCACACACACTATCCCTTTCAGTCAGCTGCAGACACACTCTCTGGCCATACAGTGTCCACAGACGCAAAACAGCCACACCATGGCTAACGCCACCGCCGCTGTCTCTGTCTCTGCTCATGCACAACCCACCACACAGACAACATTCTTCCGCTTGCCGGCCACTGTCTCGCTTACAGGTCAGTGTGTTTCATACTCTGTGTTTTGCTTCAGTCTTATTTCTGGCTGTCTGGAAGGAAACTCGTAGATCACTGAGGATTTGCATGCTGTAACTTTCATAAGTATGTTCGTACAGCTGAAATGGAAACTTCGAATGGCTTTGTTGTTTACTCTCAACCAGCTGCTTTTTAAAAATCTGCTCCAACTTAATTTTTAGTATTTTAGTACTTAAAATTGTAGCATTAATAAGTATGAAGAATGTAAATGCATACATAGTCACAAATTATATGTCTGCAAAACTAATTTCAACCATTTAAGCATAAGCCTTTCAAAAGGTTCTTAAGATCATGCAAAACATAGATTTAGTCAAGTGTCCAAACTTTTGACTGGTTGTGTATGTAAGTATGCTCTGCTTATAAAGCACACTGAAGGGGTTTTCTGTCGTGTGTGTACACCAGGTGGTGCGATGCCTCAACATTTACAAGCCATCCAGGTTCATCCCAGTCCTCAAAGCGGTGACAGCAGCCCAGAGATCAGCCAGACCTCCACCACATCCACTGGTACTTACAACAACCTTCTCACTTGAAAGCCAAAAGTATACTTCGGTCAAACAGGATGTATGATGCAAATTTCGTCATCAGCAGAGTGCTCGAGCACTGAACGCATGCAGCCAGATTTGTCTAACCGTGCGTACTCTGAACGCTCAGTATGCACGTGCACTAATTAGTGGGTCCACAAGGTGGCAACGCTCACAATTGAGCTGTTGCTGTCACGAAGAATTGCTAGAAGATGTTATCAATGCTAAACAACAGGAGACTAATGTAAAAATAACAGCAGTGGATGTGCACGTCAAGAGCGTGTAAGTGAGGAGGTCAGGAGATACCTGCATTTGTAAAAATGAAAATTCTCTCATTATTTACTCACCCTCATGCCATCCCAGATGTGTATGACTTTTCTTTCAGAACACGAAGATTTTTAGAAGAATATTTCAGCTCTGTAGTTCCATACAATGCAAGTGAATGGGTGCCAAAATTGTGACACTCCAAAAATCACAAAGTCAGCATAAAGGTTATCCATACAACTCCAGTGATTTAATTCATATTTTCTGAAGTGATATGATAGGTGTGTGTGAGAAACAGATCAATATTTAAGTAAATTTTTGCTAGAAATTCTTCTACCTGCCCAGTAGTGGTGTATGTGTGAGGAAAGTGAATCACCAAAAACAGAAGAAGAAGAATAAAAAGTGAAAGTTAAAGTGGAGACAGACTGAGCAGGGAGGATAATTTGTAGTAAAAAAGGAATAAAAAATTGATCAGTTTCTCACCCACACCTATCAAATTGCTTCTGGAGACATGGATTTAACCATTGGAAATCATATGGATTAATTTTATGCTGTCTTTTGTGATTTTTAGAGCGTCAAAATTTTGGCACCCATTCACTTGCATTGTATGGATCAAAAATCTTTATTTGTGTTCTGCTGAAGAAAGTCATACACATCTGGGATGGCATGAGTGTGAGTAAATGATGAGAGAATTTTCATTTTTGGGTTAACTACCCCTTTAATACATTACAAAAATGAGCAAGGACCAAACTGGACCTGTTTTGTAGAGTATAAAAGTACCATGGTCACTTTCTGTCCAAAGAAGTTTGGTTTTTAACACCATTCTTGAATTGCATGATGGCTGTAAATATTTATAATATTGAATTCTTAAAACTACACTATGTAACTTTTATCCCTCTAGCTGTTGTCGAAGCATAAAACCGCAAGTTACTTGTGGAGGAACATTGTTTTGGTAATTATGGAGTTGGGCTCTGGCTCTGCACGGATGAATCTGATGGTTTGAGGAGTACCGGTGTAACTACGGTAACAGGTGATAATCAGAGCAAATGTCACCAATGACATCAAAACTCGCCCCCTCCCCTCAAAAAATAAAATAAATAAATAACGAAAGAAAGAAAGAAAAAGACGGATATCCGAAAAATGTCTTATTAGCAGGTAAGTAGCACATCTTCCACTGTTGTTTAAAACAATTGTTTAAAAATAAATAATGTTATAAAAAGTTAGGCAACGATTGCTAGTCATATCAGATAAAGTCAAACAGTGGAAACTATTACAATTTATCTAGCAGGCAAATAGACATAGGTAGTAACTGGTTTAGAGGTTGGCATTGTTACCAGCATAAAGTTTATTTTATTCCATTGTCCTTCCTCGAAAATGAAATCAAGCACTGCAGTACCACAATACATAATAAAAAGCCCCATAGAGTGGCTAACACTATCTAATGAACTACCGCGCTAACTATCGGTCCAATAAGATATCTTACCTGTTGAGCAAGAAAAAGCCATCTCTGGGTCGGTTTTAAATTCTTTAAGTTCTCAGAGTTGTCGGCACCTCTGAAAAAGCCAAGCCGATGTTGTTTCGTGTTTTATTATTACGGGCTCTGTCTCTTTCCCTTTTTGCTTGCAGACTGTTCTCAGTTCCAAGTTTCTTTATTTTGAAAATGGGTGATTCCCCAGAGGGTTGCCTTTTTCAGAGTTCGTACAAGGTGCTTGAAGTACTTGAATTTGTCTTTTTCACGCACGCGTGTGGAGGAGTATAAACACTCACCAGAATAAACAAGGAAAACTCCCGCGGTGAGTAGAAAGGCTTACAGTTAATAAAGAGCGCTTCCAAATTAGGACAGCACATCTTCTTTAATGTTGTTACATCTGTACACCAACATTCATTGATGTAAAAGCATGTTCCACCGCCTCTTGTTTTCCCTGTTAACTCCACGATGTGATCCGCTCTGAACAGCTGAAAGCCCGGCAGATGTAACGCGCTGTCCAGAATGGATTCACTCAGCCAGGTTTCTGTGAAGCACAAGTCAGCAGAGGTTGAAAAGTAAAGACAGCTTTGTGTCTCACAAAATAGTGAGTCAGTTATTTCTGACAACAACTGGGTCAATATAAAAAAATGTTGACAGACATGTCCCTTGACTTTTTTAGTCATGAAAAAGCTTTCAAATAGCGAAATAAATAATAATAAAAGTTATCATTCTATAACCTAACCTTTAATGGTATGAAATGGCTTGACTCTGTTTTGCAAATTTAAAAACAAATATCTTTGAAATTGTCAACTGCATGAAACAAATCCTTTTCCCCTTCATCTGGTACACCACTTCTATGACATGTGAAGTTATTTATGGATTTATTTTGTACTTATTTTAATAAAAGCATTAGTGCAAGGCCAAACAAGTGTGCAAAAAAGCAAAACAAAATTATTATTAATTGAAATAATTTTAAAAGAATGTTTGTTCCTTGATTTCTTGGCATTGGTGTTATCAAATGTTTTTTTTTTTTTTTAAGGTTTTAAATTTTAGGTTTTAAGGTTAAAATATTGGTAAATACTTTTAAGGTCAAAGTTCAGAGGCTGCTTAAATATCCATACAGTGATTTTTGCCAGCATGTTAAAAAGTTATTAATTCACATTTTAACAAATATTTTCACACACAAATATTTGGTGGTGTACCCCATTGAACCCTCAAAATGTGGTGTTGTAACCCATTTAACCCTCATTAGTGTTAACTTAGTGTTAACTTGCTTCATTTGTGATACAAAATTAAATAATAAAAGAAAGAACAACAGCCAAGTTGTCCTTTATGAATAAAAATTAATGTCAACATGTTATAAAATGTTTAACGGCAAAAACTGAACTGAATGGAAAATTTCAATATTTTGTAAGTTGGAAAGTCAACATTTTTTGAGAATGACCCAATTTGCAATTTGGGTCAGTTCCTCACATAAATCTGTTGCGTGACTTTAGAAAACATGGAACACAGCACGAGTCATATGGACTACTGTTTACGGACAGTTATTCACTTTTGTTGGAAAGCGAAGTACGTTTTAAGGGAGTACACTACAATTGCACATCAATTTCGTCATGAATGAACCAAGAATTGTTACTGTAAGAATGTGTAGTTAAAGATGCTCATTGAGATTTGTTGTACTTGTAATAAGTGGTTTTATAAAAATAAATTAACTGAATAAAATATTTTTATTTAAAATGAACAAATAAAGATGTTTTTTTTAATGACATCTCAAGCAAATAAAAATGTGCTTGAAAAGTCCTTGAAAGTCCTTGAATTGAACTTTAAAGCATCTGTACAAACCCTGCATTTGAATGATCCATGGTCAGTGTCACTCATTTGTTGTGGCTACAAGCTTTCAGCTTCAAACTACTACCACACCAATCACCACACATATACAAGTGCTGTAGTTGCTCCGGGCCTTCTTTTCTTTATTTACAGACGTGACGTAAACGCTCACGGACAAATGATGGAAGTATGCAATTTTCTGTTAAATTCGTCCCAACAGCTCTAAAATATAAATAATTATTATTGGCTTACCATAGTGAATCTGGGTAAGGCAAATACATGGTTTGGAAGACGGAGTGTTGGTGTACTTGATCATTAATGAAATTTTGTTCATTTCAAACCAAACAATCTTACATAGTGTAGCTTTAACGCAGACCATGAAAAGCTCTCAAACAACAAATGATAAATTAACTTTCAAAGTATAGTGTTTTTTTTATTATTTTTTTTATTATTATTATTTCTCTTCTTTCTCACAGTAAGTCACACCACTACTATAGTCACTTCCTCAGTGCCTTCTTCAGTGGCAGGTCACATGATGTACCCCGGAGCACATGCAAGTGTCATGTATGCTACATCCACCCCTGGACTCACTGATGGGGGTCTAACTGTGCTGAATAGCTTCCCACAAGCACCCACTGCAATGCACGTGTCCCACACGCCGGGCCAAGACTCAGGTCAGCCAGTCACCATCACTTAGTGAAAATGGACATCATGCACGAACTAGTGATGTTAAAATACAAATGAAATTTAATATAAATTAAACCAGTGGGTCTCTGTTAGAAGAACTGTGTCTTAATGGTGTGTTCACACCTTGTTGGAATTACCATAATTACAACTCAGAGTTTGGAGAACAAAGAAACAGCATCAGGTAACATTGGCTTTAATAAAGTGACATATAAAACAGTAATATGTGTAGAGGTAGCTCCTTGACAAACTTTTACTCTTTGCAGTTTGGTTGTTGGTGCCATTTTTCTTTTGTCCAGTCAGGAAGCTGGAGCATTCATAAAATTCAGAGGTTCCAACAAACTAGTTTGCTGTTACGAGTTCAAGATGTGAATGGTTTTCACTACTTGAAACTCTTAATTGTGGTAATTCTGACAGTGACATGAACATTCTATGACTCCACTGTTCTTAGTATGTGTTTTTTATTTGTATCTAGGTGCAGTTCCTCAGATGTTTCTCACTGGACCTCCTGGAACTGTACAGATCCCAGTTTCAGCTGTTCCGCTACATTCGGTAATATAGCTACAACTGAAACAGTTTGTGTAGAAATTCTGTCTCTTTTTACTTTCACTCATAGACCCTTTCCTGAAAATATAAAATAATTTTTCCCCGTAGAGGTCATGTGTGAACTGGACCCATTGTTGAAATCAGCTCAAGCTGTTTGCCAGCTTAAAGTGTCACGAAAAACCCCTTGTTGAGCACCAATCGTTCACACCTCAGACCGAAGAAAGACTCATGAAATGGGTGTGAACACGTGTAAAAATGTGGGAGGACAGGAGGGGATCAAGAGCTACTTCCAAAACACACACACAACAGAGTTGGCTGAACAACACATTATGAGTGGAGATGAAAACAAGAGTTTTGGGGAACTTTGCTGTTTATCAATCATGGGACAAAAGTGCGAAAGTGAAGATGATAGAACAGTCTGCAAATCTGCTAAAAGATTTGGATGTTTGTTCAAACTTTTGAGAATGAAGTGTGAACAGCACTCAGAGCCGATATTACCATCAAAAGCAGCACTGCTTTGAGACTTTACATTAATTCATAGATATTTATTCTTACACGGAGTGTTTCGGGTTTAATACAAGTAAACTCTATTGTCAGCATTTGTAGCATAACGTTAATTACCACAGCATATAATTTTGAATCGTCCCTCTTTCTAAAGACTACTGCATGCAGTAAGGCACATACAAAGAAAGTAAATGCGTCCAATACACAAAACAATAAATACGTACTGTTTTTCAAAAGTATAGCCACAAATACCCAAGCGTAATTGTGTTAACATCACTCTAGTGTGATAAAATCTCTTACTACCCTGTCTGTGTAAAGTTATTCAGCATTTCAACTCATTGTCATGACGACGTAACGCTGGTAAACCATTTAGACGTAAATCCCGGAAACTTTCGCACTGTGTAAAGGATACAAAAAATGAGCTGACATGAGTTTTGTTTTTCATCATTGTCTTCTATTTTTAAACAAGCCGTCATGTTTTCCTGTCCATGATAAGACACATGACGAGAAGTGATGGAATTAGCTCTAGGTCTAAAGAACAAGCCTCCCTTCATAACAGCTGCTTCTTGTCTGCATCCAAGTAACGCTCATGCCAGTCCAGTTCTGACAGGTGACTTCGATCTCACAATGCTGTTTAGTGTAAAGGTCCGCTCTCTTCTGTTCTGAGTGATGTTTTGAAATTGCGCCGGCCAGGAACTTCTGTCACATCTATGTGAATTTTGAATTCTCCGCAGTAATGCCAGCTCATACATGAAGCAGTGCTGTGATTGGATGGAAGCGTTGCTTTTCATGAATAATGTGGAGAAACGCTCAGGATCTACTTAGTACATGTGTACTAACCTCCCAAACATAATTCAGAGTTTACACACATACTTCATTTTAGTGATGTTGCCTCAACTTTCGTTTCTTAAACCGGAAAAACGAAATGGCTCAAAAAAACAAACAAAACAAAGAACCAATTTCCCCATATTTATAAACATATTGAGTGTTATCATTGTTTTCACTTATATGCATCCTGTGCATATCTGTTAACATCTCAAAAAATGTGTTCTGGGGTTTCATGACCCTTTAAAGGAATCTTCAGGGTTCAACACAAGTCAAAGGTTAAGTGTGTAATTTCTGTGCCACTAGCAGGTTCAAATGGAACCGCATTCTGTTTGTTTGAGTGGGCCGATTGGGCTGGACATAACATTAGCTCAACCAATTACATACTTTTGGGGTGGGACTATCTGCTTGCCCAAACAATGGAAGGAGGGAGTGTTTAAAAACCTTTTTGAAAACAGTTATTATTATAGAATCATGTTACTACAGTATACCTACATTTTTGAAAAAATATTTTTTACGTGGCACGTTGTTCATATTGTTGCACTTTCCTAGTGAAATGAACATTGGGGTGCTCATTTTCATGTCATTTTCAGGAGATCAGTCTTTGCATTTCTGTTTGGACTCGCTAGCGGTACAGAAATTTCACACGGAAGTCACTTTCAAATATACTTTTTTTTGGGCAGGTATAGTTAATGGTTTGAATGGCAGGATAGTTCTTCCAAATATTCTAATTATATCACTTTCCAACTCCATTTCCATTCCTTGCATTCAAGATGGATAAAAGTGCATAATAATCCAGTTCATCTAACAGTTGTGTTTCTGTCCTCTCAGATGTTAATAAACCAGCAGCCCCCTGGTAGCAGCGGTGCCACCCTCACAGAGCTGCGGGTGGTTAATTTAGACAATCCCAAAGGAGACTGACCCATAAATATGCAGCCTGTGTGAACACCCCCTCACACTGATTTTCCAAGGATCACCCATGCCACGCAATCAGACTGCCATTATATTTATTACTGCCTTCTCGCTGCATTGGGTTCAATAAGCCCATAACAAACGTCAATTATGAGGTGTAATGGGACATATGAGATGATTGCATCTCCTTGTGGACTTGTTTTGGTGGGTAGTGTAATAATGGATCGTATTGGTGTATGTGTAAACATACACATCTATATTTCAGGATGACATAGAGACGTTTGTACTATGGCTGCTGGTACTGGGCATTCACCTTTTGCGCCAAGTCTCAGATTTTAAAGGGTGGACAGGGTGAATTTGATTGTTCAGTTCAGTGAAAATTCAGTAGTGTTCATACATGTTCACCACACCCATTGACGTCATTTTTTTACGCTTTGCACCTTCCACACATTTTGGGATAATTTTTAAGATCATTGAACCTTCATTGATCAAAATATTAATTATTTTGAAGAACTCAAACTCAGCTAGCTGGCCGTGACTCTTGGTAATCCAATCATCTTTTACTCATCGTCATGTTATTGACTTTCCATTTGAAAACTGTATGACTTTCTATCTTTGGAACATAAAGGGAGATGCTTGCGTAGCTCTTTTACATAAAATGAAAATTAATGAAGACTGGGGATATCAAGCTCCAAAATGGCTAAAAAGCACCATAAAAACAGTCCATACAACTCATGCACTATATTCTTCTGAAGACATATGATCTGATATAAAAATATGGGCTACTGTTGTGATACTTTAATGGTGCTTTTTTGTTATTTTTGGAGCTTGACAGCATCCGTGCTTATTTATTTTTGTTGTAAGATCAGTGGGTGCATTCTTTAAAATGTCTGCGTTTCATAGAAAAAAGTGAGTCAATTGGGTTTGGAGTGACAAGTGTGAGTAAATGACATTTTTCATTTTTGGGTTTACTAACCCTGAAATATGCTTTAAAATGTCCACTTGCACCACCATCAATACTCACTAGGGGCTACGGTTTGATTACCGCTTTAGTACGCATTTTCTATTCATGGATAAAAATATAGTATATATATATATATATATATATATATATATATATATATATATATATATATATATATATATATATATATATTGCTCTCATTCTTTATGGCCGTTGTTACTCAATTATTAGTTATAAAATACCTAAACATGATCAGATCATTTAAATGTGCTGCTATAATTAAATCAGTTTGGGTTTAGAAGTCATCCATATTATAAAATTGTCATTCCATGTTAATGCTGTGCCAAATTATACTGTCTGTTCATTGTGAGAGTGAATGTACTTTTTCTGCTCAAAGGCATCAGACAATACACGCTTTAGCCACTTTCTCAATGCTGTAACAGAAAAACACTGACTTGTGTTTGCACTGCATGACAATGACCTAAAGTGAAATATGATGATGTGCAATCGGATGATTCTCATGAAAACTGTCAAGAAAATGTCCTGGTCCTATTTTACTTTGAAATCAAAAGAAACAAACAAGACAGGGCTTCTATATGTATTTTGCATATAGAAAATGTACCTTAGTTTTAGGGCCCTTTTTTTTTGCATAGTAACACTATTTTCATAACCGGTACACCCCCTTCCCACCACCACAATTCTCGTCACTGCAATGCGAAAAAAGACCGTCTTTATGATTTTCTTATTACCGCAACACGAAAAAAAATTTTTAATGATGGTATTCCCATTAACACAATATGAATAATTGTGGTTAGTATGATATTACTGCAATATAAAAAAGATGGACATTATGGTATTTTCATTACCACAACGTAAAGAAAGATGCTCATTATGACATTCTAATTACCGCAATGTGAAAAAATGTCGTCATTAAAATATTCTCATTACTGCTATTCAAAAAAGACAATCGTGATAAAATTCTTATTTCCGCAGTGCGAAAAAGTTGGTCATTATGTTATTCTCGTTACCGCTGTAAGAAAATTTTCATTATGTTATGCTCATTACTGCAATGCGAAAAAGATAATTAAAATATTCTCATTAACTTTTGTATAAAAAAAAAAATTTCTGTAGATTTTTTATACAAATTAAAAAAAAAAAAAAAAAAATGAACACCAGCATCTTTTTATTTTTTTTACTGTAATGCAGAAAAAAAAATCATACGTTATGATAATGAGAATCATCATTGAAAACAGTGGGAATAGTAAAAGTAAAATGTCCAGACACATTCCAGTAATGAGAATTGGGGTGTAAAATGTTCATGAAATAATGTCACAATGCAAAAACTCTTCATTGTCCAAAATGTAGAGTTTATTTTCTTTTTGCAAAATTGTATTTCTTATTCGTGTCTTTTGATTTGGGGGTAAAAAATGAGCAGAACCTTTTTTTTTTTTTTTTTTTTACCGGTTCCATGAGATTCATCAAATCACAGGCCAATAAGTGAATGCTGATAATGCAGTTCATTAGCTGTTAGTCAAGCTATGTTCAATGGTTCTTCATGTCATATTTAGTTTACTGAAATGTAATTTGTGCTAATTTGTATCTGGTACTGAGAAGTGCATTCAGAAACCACCATGTTATTTTCACTTCTGATATAACTCAATGTTTAAATACGAGTCCTCCAATGCATTTTTTTTTTTTTTTCTATAAATGCCAACAGTTTGTACATGCACCCATATATTTTTGTAACAGTTTGGTAGTGTATTCTTATTTTTTATTTTTTTTTTCTATCACCTTACCTTTAATTATGTAATCTGTGGTGTTTGATTTTCAAAGAAATGTTTAATTTGGATATCAAAGGGCTGTATATTTCACCGGTGTCTGCTTGTATACATGTTTGATTTGGGGGTTTTCTTCATGGATGTTTGTGCAGAGGTACAAACCAACAGAACTCTTTGAGATCTTTGGTGTCCATGGGTTTTTTCTTCCATGGCCTAGAACCTCATTCATATGGCAAGTTTTGACTAAATAGACCATTAAGCCTTGTGTTTTGTGTACTTTTCAAATAATTTAAATGGACCACTGCAATACTGAGCACAATATATCGTTGATTTCAATGGTTTGACAAGTGCAGACCCAAAAAACAAATGGAAAAAATGTACTAAGTTGTGATACCAGATTGTTTGGAATTTATGGAGAGGCCAGAACAAAAGTATTTGATTGTTTTATTCAGTATTAACATATTTTTAATCCAGGGGAAGACTTTCTTGAGTTGTGAATCTCACAACAACATTCGACCTGTTTTTGTGAGATTCAGAGAAGTCTTTTTAAGAGCTGTTATAGTGTGGAATTGCGTAAACACTAAAGAAAGTGTTGAATGTACCATATACGGCCCTCATTGTAAATAATTTGATTTCTTTTGCAGTCTGAAAGTAGCTCATATGCCTGCATTTGAAATGAATATGTCTATACCCTGGAGATATTCAGTGGACTGTATATATATATTAGTTTTAACATGAAGCTCTGACATGTCAGTGCTTTTTTTGCCCCTTTATTTCAGTGTAACCTTAGTTGTGAATGAAACATTCGCTTTATTATGTAAATTAAATGCTATGGTGCCATTTTCCCAAGGATTTAGGTTTTGTTTGTTTGCTTTTATATTATATGCTGGGCAAGCTTTATAATTGATTTGAATAAAATGAAGTTGAAAATATGAAAAATGAAAGTGAAACCTTTTTTTAACCACTAATTCAAACTTACTGTATGATAAATACTATAATTATGCTTTCTTTAGTAATGACAAATGTGAATAATTTCATCCGTGCTCGACATGAATCATTAAAAGTAATAATGAAATAGTTAATGTAAGAAACTAAGCACCCTTTGATCATAAATTATAACATTATTTTTAATAACGGGCTTGATATACCTCAGAATGGGAGGTCAGCTGAGAGTTTCAACCTCTTTTTCGTTTGCAGTTTAAACATTTGAGATAACAGCCTGCGTACATTCTTAATATTAGAAACTGAATATCCAGTGACTGACCTTTCATCATGTCAACAAATATACCGCTTTACTTTGGTATAATTTAAGAGCGAGAGTCTTGTATATAATTATCAATTTGTGCAATCGTTTAAAACATTTGCGCACTGTTGTATTCAGTCGTCTTCTTCACTGATGAACGCATTCTGCAACTGTGCGCTAGACGGCGCTGTGCGTCATGATTTTACCACCACAGAAATAAAGCAGTAGAATAGAGCTTATTCACAACAGCGCCATCTTTGATTTTTGATGGGAATGACAACAAGGCTGTGAGGGATAGACTTACAGTCTCTTCAATAGGCTGTACTACAGTCTAAAGTGTTTTTGGCTTGTCCAAAAACATTCAGTATACAAAGAACTTCAGACAACATGAGTTGTGGAAAACCAGATGTGATCTAGGAGCTTTATACAGCTTTACACAGTTCGTGCCATTGAATAGATGGTCATTTCCCTCACGGCCTCATTGTCAAAGATGAAAATAATGAACGGTTATTAGCGGCCTTTATGTCACGTAGCACCGCTCATAAAAATAATTATCGCAATTTAACGATACACCAATGTGTATTTTTATATCAACAGACATACAAAATTTTCGTGTCATTATTCAGTTGTAAAATATCATCCAAACTACTGTTAAAGGCTGCACAAATGTTGTGTCCAAGTTATGGAAGAATTACAAATTTCGAGATGGCAACACGGAGATTCTTCTCAGAGCTGCACGTCCTCAGACCTCTGCCATATTCTTTTTACATGACGTCACGACTGTCTGATGCAGGGGCGTAGATTCCAGGGGCAATGGAGGGAGGTGCTCCACGCTGCAACACCACCCCCCACCCCTCCAATGTTCAAGACAAATCTATACCTTTGGTCTGATGGTGCCTTCACGTGGTGTCGCAATTAGTTATGTTGTGACAATAAAAAAGAAACATTTAAAAAAAACATGCCGCAATTACTGTAATTACAAGATTTTGACTAGTAAAAAGCATTCACGTCTTCGAAGAACTCGGAATTCTATGAAAACTGTCGTCTGATTGGTTGACGAAGTTCTAAAGTGTGCAATTATTTTCTAGTAAACGCACGGCTATGAAGTAGTTTCAGGCCTTGACCGCATAACGGTTCCATATCACTCCGCCAAATTATTTCAGTTATTTCAAAGAGCCCTACAGGCTACCACAACAAAATAACCAATTAAAACAAAGACATTGGTTAAATACATCGGATAAGAATGACGATGTCTATAATATCCTAAATTTATTTCAATTTCAATTGAAAAGCGTCCTTGGGATCCCTCTCTCTCTCTCTGTTTCACTCTCATCTCACCTACACACACACACCGTACGTGCTACCACAGCAAAATAACCATATAAAACAAAGACACTGGTTAAAGTAAATCGGTTCAGAACATCAAACAATGTCTATAATATCGTACATTTATTTAAATTTCGGCTGAAAGCACCCTCGCGCTCCCTCGTCCCACCTGCACTTACACACGCTCGCACACATTCATATGCGCGCACACACACATACACACACACTCACATACAGACGCGACCAACAAACAGAGCCGCACCTCCGTGACTTGATCAATACAACAGTTTCTGTTATCCAAAATAATTTTTAATATGTGCAACTTTTAAAGTTTCAATGCATTTTGCCCTAATCAGCCCTAATCACGAAGGCTCGGACTGTATTAAAGCAAGACGCTGAATCTGTGGCGGAAGAAAGTAGTTCCACTCACGAGCATTTGGGGATGAAAACCAGAAAATGTCTTGAGATAAAACCCTGTCTTACTATGTCTTAATTTGTGGTAACCGTGGTATAAGCAGAATAATTGACTCCAGCATGTTGAATTATTGAAAAAATAATGCACACCCGAGGTGGTAATACAGTCACAATGCGCAGCATCGGGTATGTATTATTTTTCAGTAATTCAATTATTCCTTACTTAATTGCCATTTTAATGTTGCTCATAACAGTTGTCAGTTGAGGGTGCTATTTTGCTGCTGTTGTTTTTGACAACCATTTCTGCTCGTGTCAGGGGCTGTTTACACGACAACGTTTTCAACTAAAAACGGAAAACTTTTTACGCATTTTGACTGTTCGTTTACATGACAACGGCGTTTTGGGCCTGAAAACGCAAACTTTTGAAAACGGATTTCAAAGTGAACGTTTTTGAAAATGATGCCGTTATCGTCTCCGTGTAAACATACAAAAACGATGACGTCATGCGCATGCGTATTATGTGTTCAGTCTATAGGCGTGCGCGTGAGTACTTCAAAAAAATGCGCGAGACATTCAAAACTACAATGGCGGCTACAGGACTAAATTTGTGCTGCTCAAAATTTAGAGTTTATTGACTCTTCTCCAGCAAAGTAATTGTAGTAATAAAGCAACCTCATCGTCCGTCCAGACAAAATTGCTCGATGCTTTCGCCATCTTCATTGTTTGCATTCACCGCTCTGTGGAAGAATGCTTATGTTTCTTTACAAAGTGACATCGCCAACTACTGGCCTGGTATGCATAATACAGCGTTTTTTGCGAAATTTTTCAAAAACGTAAAGGATAAACTTTTCCGTTTTTAGTACATAGTTGATGTGTAAACTTACCCTCAGTCTCAATAAAGCTTGTTTAGTATCTTTGGAGGGCGGGGTTTTGAAAAGAGGGGCGTGGCTAATCCAACAGCTCAGTTTGTGGAAATTCTAGAACCGCCAAAATCATTTACAGCACCTTTAATGTCCCTAAACGTGAACAGCTCAGAGTAAAACCTCAGAGTTTCCATCTCTTAATTACAGTAATACAGATACGACATGAACGCAGCAAGAGCTTTTATAAAATTCAGAGTTTACAACTTGTTCTACGAAGTTTATGGACTAAAAAAAATATATATATATATGGTTTCGAGACACACTTTTAAAAGTTGACGTTCTTTTTTACCTGACACAGTGAATAAACAAATGTGCTGCTTCTGTGCGAGGCGCTGAAAAAGCAGCTGAACATGTCAAATACGTCCGTTTACTGCATGTTTACATCGATAAACAATTCGAAAGACAGAGGCGGACACAAAGGCTAAATTCACAATGGCATACTGCCATACTACTCTTACAATTTCTAACGTTTAAAGATATGGGAGAGATAGTAAGAGTATGCAATTTAAAAAACACGATTTGAATACGGTTCATGGGATGAGTTGGCTTTCTGAACTATCTGACGCCCCCTTGTGGAATAAAACCGTGTGTCTCATAGGAAACAGTTATTAGTTACTGGTCAGTCATAATCAGTTCATTCTGCAGGTGTGCACTAGAGGGCACTGTGAGTCGTTTGGGAGAGGCGTGTATCGTGTGTTTGGGTGACTGTTGACATTCTTCAGGCCTGCCAAACGACATGAGATTGAAGCGAACTGCTTTCGATCTCCTGTAATTTCACTTGAATGTGATGTCTTTGGGGCTTTATTATATTCCCGGACTAAAGAAAGCGATCTAATGTAACGGTAAGGCGCGGATTTATCCTGTGCGCTTGATTTTTAATCTTTGTTTTACTGGTAGAGGAACAGCCTCGTCGTTTGGATGATAGTTTTCTGCTATGCTTCATCATTTTCGGTCCCATTTGTGTCAGTGTGGATAGTTGTAATGTCGCTGTGATTTTTAAGGTCCATTTTGATGTGTAGACGTGTGTTGTATTGAAAGATATTTAGAGTAAAGCTAAAGTTCCTTTCTGTTTGTTTACTGTTAGCCTGGATGCTAATGCAATCCCAGACAATGTGAACTGTGTGACAACTCAATCTGAAAAATATTGAGGAAAACCACTGCAAATTTTAAACGAAATGGAGATGTGTGTGTGTGTGTGTGTGTGTGTGTGTGTGTGTGTGTGTGTGTGGTGGACAATTTATTTTAAGCCTGTTGTCTTCTTTAAAATCAAATGAGGTTCAGGTTTTTATTTTTATATTTTTTATAGAATAAGTAAACTAGATGAACATTATAAATGCTAATTAAATAAAGGGTGATACATTATTATGTATAAATGGGGTTGATTACATTTATTAGATCTGTGGGTAATATAACACAAGGTTTAGTGATATAAATAGGCAAACACAAAAAATCTGCAATAATAGACCTTATTCAGATATAATTTAATATTTAATTTGTGACGGGAATGAAAACGAGGCTAAAAGTAACTTGCTCCACCTCTGAAATGACTTTCCTTTTCGGCTGACGTCATCAAGCCCTTGGTCATTTAAAGAGCGCTTTTCAATTCAGTCAGTTTTTTCTAATCAATTTTCAATGATTAAAGAACAAGTCCCGCCCTACATTTTTTCCACTGAATATCCTGTTTCAAAAAGAAACAGCTAACATTACAGAGGTAAAATGGGATGCAAGCGCCATTGTCGGGGTCATTGACAAATAAGGTTGTCCAAGGTTTAAAGTTTTAAGAAATTCTAGTTTAAAACACGTGTCAAGTTAGTAGAAATGCAATATTTGTGTCCATGTTACCTTCACAAATTTTCGAAAAACAGTTATAGCATTTTCTACAAAAAATTAAAATTAAAAATTAAATTAAAAAAATAATGATTTTAAAAATGTCAAGTGGTGTAACCATCAAGTAAAAGGTATTAAAATGCTTTCCTTGGACCTTGAATACATGAGTGTATGCAACTTGATCTTTAGTTTAAAATTAGTTTTCAAGCATATTCTTCAAGGTAAAGAATATATATATATATATATATGTAAATTGATATATATACGCTGAATTGAGGCAGTAATTAAAGCAAAAGGAGCCCCTACCAAGTATTGAGTACATATACAGTAAATGAACATACTTTCCAGAAGGCCAACAATTCACTAAAAATGTTTTTTTTTTATTGGTCTTATGATGTATTCTAATTTTTTGAGATAGTGAATTGGTGGGTTTTTGTTAAATGTGAGCCAAAATCATCACAATTAAAAGAACCAAAGACTTAAACTACTTCAGTCTGTGTGCATTGAATTTATTTAATACACGAGTTTCACAATTTGAGTTGAATTACTGAAATAAATGAACTTTTCCACGACATTCTAATTTATTGAGATGCACCTGTATATATATATACACACACACATATAGTACTGTGCAAAAGTCTTACAGAACATAAGATGTTTCACAAAAGCATTTGTCTTAAGATGGTTATTTATATCTTCAGCTTTAGTGTGTCAATAGGAAATATAAATGTTAGACTCCCAAACATTACTATTGCAAATAGAAAAGATTAGAATAGAAGAACAGGGAGCCCTGCAACAGATGTCATGGCCCCCACAGAGACCCCCTACTGAATATTGAGTCAGCCTGAGATTACATGAAGAGACAGAAGCAATTGAGACAGCCTAAATAGATAGAAGAACTGTGGAGAATTTTTGAATTTCAAGTCATTGACCCAAATATGAGTGCACCGGTGCTTTCAGAGTCTGTATGAATGCAGAAATATTCATGCATATATATATATTATTACTATTTTTTATTTATTTATTTTTTTACATCTGAAGGTTTTTAGTACAAGCTGTTGTCTTAAAAGCTGACCTTAATGCTTTACTACATTCTTGTAAATATCAAGCTGCTTGATAATTGGAAAGGGTTAAATTTGCCCTCATTGTTTTAAATGGCAAGTTTGGGAGTTTTCTTGCAGATGTGTAATGTATCAGTTCTCTTTGTATTTGCAGGTGTAAAGCGGATCTTAAGATGCTGCTCTCTTTGGGGATGCTGATGCTCTCTGCCACACAGATTTACACCATCTTTACTGTTCAGATATTTGCTTTCCTTAATCTTCTGCCTGTGGAGGCCGATATATCAGCAGTAAGTTTAGACTTGGGTACTGCAGCAGTAAATATGCACCCACTCACACTTGCATTTTAATTTGTGGATGCATTTGTCTTTCAGTACTCATTCGACAATAAAACAGAGAACTTTGATGATCTACCAGCTCGATTTGGCTACAGGCTGCCCAGTGAAGGACTGAAGGTGAGTAAATGATACTGACTCAATGTCATGCTCTGTATCTGTATATTTATTCCAAGCCCCAGTGAGTTGCCTCACTGTCGACAAATACCTTCTAAGGGAGCATCATAACTCAAATGCTGATTCCAATAGAGCACAACAACAGTGGCCTCTTTTT
Organism: Myxocyprinus asiaticus; assembly: GCF_019703515.2. Taxonomy (NCBI): domain Eukaryota; kingdom Metazoa; phylum Chordata; class Actinopteri; order Cypriniformes; family Catostomidae; genus Myxocyprinus; species Myxocyprinus asiaticus. The sequence continues at coordinate 5,213,201 of NC_059393.1, forward strand.
AAGCAGCCTTTGTTCTGGAAATGTTTTCTCATTCATCTTCTCCATAGAGATTTCAGAAAAATTCTCCAATAAAGAGTTCTAATCCACGAACCAAACCAACCAGCTGCGAGATGAATCACAACATTGCACCTTCTCGTACAGAGTTTTAGCTAGTCTAAAGCCACGTCCACTAATTCCGCTAAGCCTCTCTTTCACACTGGACCAGCGTTTTCCTCCACTTAAAACTGAGACTTTCAAGTGCATACTTTGGAAAAGGATGATGTAGTAGGGCTGCACAATTAATCAAAAAAGTAACAGAGATTACAATCACTACTGCCACGACATGTCCATTGAGCAATAAAACTGCAATGGCGAATGAGAGATTCATAAATGAGTCTATAGTCTTATCAGTAATGACAACCGATCCTAATGCGCATCCTTTTTTTTTGTTTGTTTTTTTTTCTCCCCAATTTGGAATGCCCAATTCCCAATGCGCTCTAAGTCCTCGTGGTGGCGTAGTGACTCGCCTCAATCCGGGTGGCGGAGGACGAATCTCAGTTGCCTCCGCGTCTGAGACCGTCAATCTGCGCATCTTATCACGTGGCCACCGAGAGCGAGAACCACATTATAGTGACCACGAGGAGGTTACGCCATGTGACTCTACCCTCCCTAGCAAATGGGCTAATTTGGTTGCTTAGGAGACCTGGCTGGAGTCACTCGGCACACCCTGGATTCGAACTCATGACTCCAGGGGTGATAGTCAGCTTATTTACTCACTGAGCTACCCAGGACCCCCAATGCACATCTTTTAAACAGTCTGATTGCAAAGGAGCAACGCGACAAAAACTAGAATGCTCCCGTTATGATCAATCACAATTACGATATTAAGGGGAAATAATCAAAAAGTATGATTTTTGTCACAATCGTGCAGCCTTACAATGATGATAACTAATAAGTGAAAGCATAATTGTTTGGATGTGGCTTAGAGGTGCTTGCACACTAGAGAAAGCTTTGCCGGAGTGTTTGATGCCTGGAATGCACAAGATCCATTTTGAGCATATGGATCGATTTGAAAGCAAGTGGAAATAGAGCATATTGGATTTTCGAAAGCACCACTGGAAATTCTCATTATCAATGGATGTCAGAGTGTGTTACAGCAAAAGAACAAAATTTCACAACTTTTGATCGGATTACATAAAATCGATGGATTCACAGCCTTACCTGTAGTGCATAAGGCAGCACACTAAAACCGTCTCCGAGAAGTTGCATCAATAAATGTATCTCTAAAGAATCACCACTGCGAAAACTACAAGAGAAAAAAACTCTTTAACTGACAAGGCAGCCGTTTGACTAGTTGACCATTCTGACCCATGCCTTATCATCACTTGAAGGAAACTTCCTTATTTCTCTGTTGATATTATATTATTGATCGATGCTGGAATGAAAGCTGCTAAAATAACACTAGTTTTCTGTTCCTGATTCACATATAAACCATTCCAAACACATCACTTTCTTGTTATAGCTATTTTGAAATAATTTTCCCTCACAGCTGTGTGAGTCAGTTCTCTTTTCGGTAACCCTGCTGTTAGCTTTTCTTGTGATTTCACTGTGATCCGCTGAAACCAGAGTGTTATTTTTAGTGATCGTCAAATTCCACCTTAACCAGCATAAAATGTTCGTATTTGTATCCAAGCAGCAGCGTTCACTTTTGTCATGTTCAGCTGGACACAACTTAAAATACTTAACATTATCTACTTTGACTAAATATTGTGTTGGGAGTTAATATAACATTTGACCTTTTCTGCACAACATGATTACTCCTTAATAGTTCACCCAAAAATCTAAATTCTGTCAAAATTCTGGAGTTCCAAACCCAAATGAATTTCTTTCTAATGAGGTACACAAAAGAATATTTAAAGAAGATCCTCCTGCTTCTTTTCAGTACAATGGCAGTGGATAGTGACTAGGGGTCGATAGTGGATTTTGCAGATACCGATAACTAAGGTGGTGGGAAAGAACGATAACCGATTAATTGGCCGATAGTTTTTTAAATCGATTTATAGAATGTCCCAAATATTTCCTTGCTATGACAGGCACAAACATAGACACTACACAAATCCAAAATAAATCAGTAAAATCCCAGATGCAGTTTATTGTTCAGCCAAAGTCCCAATAATAACCAGAAAAAAGATTTAGTGCATAACGTGAGACTTTTAACTATAAACAAGCCTGAAACACACTGGGCACTCTTATTTTGAAATGATGCCATTTGTGCATGGTGCCATTACAGTGCTCTATATTTAAGTGGACTATTTACCAAATTAAGCTTTTTAAACCCATTATATGAAACCAGATGCAATATAATGAGCAATACGATGTATTTTTTTTTTTTAAGATTTAATAAACTAAATAATTAAATAAAAATCTTATCCTAATAATATAAATATCATAGCTTTATTAAATAAATTAAGATGTGAAGTTGAAGACAAAATTTATGTGCTAATGGGACTCGTTTCAATATAGTTGCATTTTTCTTTGCTTGCCTTCGCTTCAATTTAGAACAGTTGATTATCTAATCAAAATAACAAAATATGCATTGAAGTGAAGATAACATATGGATGAATATTGTCATTGATGACAGATTTAGATATGGCAAATTGGCATAACTATTGGCATAGATTTTTGCCGATAACCGATAGTTTCAAAAAGCACCTATCGGCACAGATTAATCGGTAAAACCGATATCTAGGAATGACTTAAAGTAAAACAAAATGACTCAAAAGTTACATAAAAGTAGTCCATGTGACTCATATTTCAAGATATTCTGATGGCATACAATAAGTTTTGGTGAAAAACTACAAGGAATTTAAGTAATTTTTCAGCGGAAATCTTGACATCTGTTGCGTGTTCACAGTGGCTCGTGTGTTGAAATTGTGAGAAATGACATTATGTACTAAAAACTCAAGGTCTTGCTTTAAAGCGTGCTTACTGCACTACATTTTTTCCCTTTTTTTCTCTCCCCAATTTGGAATGCCCAATTCCCAATGTGCTCTAAGTCCTCATGGTGGCGTAGTGACTTGCCTCAATCCGGGTGGCGGAGGACGAATCTCAGTTGCCTCCACGTCTAAGACCGTCAATCCATGCATCTTATCACGTGGCTTGTTGAGCGCGTTACTGCGGAGACATGGCGAGTGTGGAGGCTTCACGCTATTCTCTGCGGCATCCATGCACAACTCATCATGTGCCCCATCGAGAGCGAGAACCACATTATAGTGACCACGAGGATGTTAGCCCATGTGACTCTACCCACCCTAGCAACCGGGCCAATTGGTTGCTTAGGATCCTGACTGGAGTCACTCAGCACGCCCTGGATTCGTCCTTGCGACTCCAGGTGTGGTAGTCAGTGTCATTACTTGCTGAGCTACCCAGCCCACCCCACTGCACTACTTTTAAAATAGTGACAGCAGACAACGACATTCAGCATCTTAAAAGTCATAACCATTGTTTTCTATGAATGCATGCGCACCACCACCACTATTTGGCGTTCATCGACTTTTGGGGCGACACACAGTTTTCTATTAAATTCGACCTAAAAAAACACCTTCAAAAATCATTATCAAGACAAATACATTAAGTACTTTAGCGTAGGCTAGAAAATACATTGTGTATAGACAATATTTTAGTAACAAGTTTTTGTTTTTGTGGTTTGATGGCTTGAATAACGCAAACCCATTGACATCACTTTGTTCATTCTTTAAGAAAGTGCAAAAACCTTCGTATGGGAAATAAAGTGCTATATGACATACATTGGAACGGGATGTCCGTCAACTGAACACTTTTGTTGAACATTGCCATTTTTCAGACAGTACATTTTTCAGTGGTGTACTATATAGTCTGAATATTCTGTGGGTTTGTCACAGCTTGCGTTAATTTGTTAACTTGAATGATCCCTTAAATAGTTCTGTCTTCTGTTTTCATCTCATTTGAATTGTTTTTGTGGCCGCCTTTGGCTCATCTTCAGTCATGTGCTGACCTCATGCCTGCAGTTTTTATTGCCCAATAACCAATTCTTCAATAACAGGAAGTGTCCATCTTGGTTTAGTTGCACTTTTGCTGAGAGGAGCGTTTCCTTATTTCTATAACATTTATGTTTTGACCATTCTGAATAAAGAGAACCGTTGAAGAACATATTTCCAAAATATTCTTCTTAATCTCAACTGAATGACTTAATCATAAAAGACTTTACTATGTTTATTTCATAGTAAGAGAGTTGATTTCAATTCATATATCTGCTATTTCATTGTTGGGTATGAATTGTTCTCCATTTTGCTTTGGACTTTCCCCCAAACTTGTATTATTTTCTGTGTCTGACTTACAGCAGAGGGAGCTGTCGGGATTGCTTTTTAAAATTATTTTCCAAGTTGTAAGGGGGCATTAAAAGGACATTGAGTAGTGTGCAAAGGAAGAAAGGTCACTAACTAATTTTCAGTTTCAAACATGAATAGCTTTAGTGTCTTGCACATTTTTATCTTTTCCTTCTTAGACTATTTTAAAAAGTAATTCCATTTTTGTGCCATTGGTGTTTTAGAAACCATGCACCAATGCTGGGATAATCAGATAATTTCTAAATTTGACATGATAGGATTGGTTTTAACAGCACTAATAAAGCAAACATTATCTCACACATTATCAGTGCATCAGAGTTGGCTCTCTAAAACAAGAACTAATAATTCAAGATTAGTTAAAATGGAAAACAAAGTTGCTGTTAAATCTGTGGATTTTCCTTCCATCAGATTAAAGGTCTCAACAGATTTGAACAGAGACTGATTAAATGAGTTTTTGTGCTGGTTATTGCTAATTGTTTATTCCTGGTTCTAACTGTCATTGATTTCATTGGTCCTCAGGGCTTCCTGATTGGGGCTCATCCAGAAAATGCCTGTGAGCCGATCGCTCCTCCGCCCTTGAGGGACAACGTAACCAACACCTTCATTGTGTTGATCAAGCGCTTTGACTGTAACTTTGATGTCAAGGTAGGGTTCACCTCTTTCTGGCGGCTGCTTACCCCAGTGTCTCGTGTCGCATATAGGAATGGGAATCGTAAGGAATTCAATGTTTCTGATTCCTCCTAATGAGTCCGGTGCCCTAACGGTTCTATATGGTAAGATATCCACAACTGTCCTTCCTCATGATGCCATCTATTTTGTGAAGTGTACCAGTCCCTCCCAACAACATGATGCTGCCACCCCCATTCTTCACGGTTGGGGTGGTGTTCTTTGGCTTGCAAACCTCACCCTTTTTCTTCCAAACATAATGATGGTCATTGGTTAATGATGAAAGTAGTAAAGACGTCTATAAGCAATCTATACATAGGTTGATTTTGCCCAAAAGTGTAAACACTGTGGCTCTCTAACAATATAAAAACTCTATTGTTTGCGCAGCCCGTCATAGCAACATTGGCTCAACCAGTGGAATAATTTTGTGACGGGATTATCTATTTGTCAGCCAATGTCCTGGATATTTGTTTGAAAACAGTCATAATTATTTGGTGACACTAGTGACGCAGAAAAAAACCACACTTCACCTTTAAGTCAGTAACGAGTCTCAAACCCAAAGTAGAAATGTAAAAATCATCAGCGTTTGTAAGAGAAATTCCAGGGTTTATGGCACACTGTTTTAGAGTACTTCACATTCAGCACATTTTTGCATCTTCAATTCTGTTTACATGCCTGACACAATACCTACACTACAAATGTGTGTAACATGAAAGAAGAATCGCTTGTCCATGTTCGCATATGCGCTCCTATATGCAAAATCAGCCCCCGATCTCCAAGACATGCTTCATTGCACGTTTCATGTTGTTGGCAGATAGTATGCAAAGATGGGAAGAAGAGTGCCTACAGTTTCTATTCACGTGCTGGACTTTGGATGACTTCCAAAGCAGTGCAGAGTTACGCCTGTCGCACTTTGTTAGACACATATTTCCTATACCGCAATAAAAAAGACTAAGTTTGAGAATTGTCAAGATGAGAATTTTTTACCTCTTACTCTAAAAAATGAAATGAACATCAAACCCTTAAATGGCATGTTTTATGCCGTAATATGTGTAACTAGGACTAAAATAGAATATTAAGGATTATATCAGGGTTTACAAATAAAATATATAATAATTCATACATAGGCATTTTTTTGCCCCCACATGTTTAATCCAGTGTTACATTACTGAAAACTCCCTTGTACTCGTTACTTTACTCTTTTTCAAATCCTGCCTCTCTCACTTGCTTTCTTATTCATTCTTTCTCTACCTCGCTTTACGACTCAGTTTAGTGTCTGTGGCCCCTCTGTCTGTGGAATGTCTTGAATACTCTTATCTCTGCCTGTGTAAACATTCACTAATCCAGCCACTGCAAGAATCTGTCTCCCATTCTAGACCACAATACGAAGAGCAGAGACTGTCTCTCACTCGCTTGTGTGTCTATAGGTTAAATACCACAAATATACACTATATTGCCAAAAGTATTCGCTCATCTGCCTTTAGACGCATATGAACTTAAGTGACATCCCATTCTTAATCCATAGGGTTTAATATGACGTCGGCCCACCCTTTGCAGCTATAACAGCTTCAACTCTTCTGGGAAGGCTTTCCACAAGGTTTAGGAGTGTGTTTATGGGAATTTTTGACCATTCTTCCAGAAGCACATTTGTGAGGTCAGACACTGATGTTGGACGAGAAGGCCTGGCTCGCAGTCTTCGCTCTAATTCATCCCAAAGGTGCTCTATCGGGTTGAGGTCAGGACTCTGTGCAGGCCAGTCAAGTTCTTCCACACCAAACTCGCTCATCCATGTCTTTATGGACCTTGCTTTATGCACTGGTGCGCAGTCATGTTGGAACATGAAGGGGCCATCCCCAAACTGTTCCCACAAAGTTGGGAGCATGGAATTGTCCAAAATCTCTTGGTATGCTGAAGCATTCAGAGTTCCTTTCACTGGAACTAAGGGGCCAAGCCCAGCTCCTGAAAAACAACCCCACACCATAATCCCCCTCCACCAAACTTCACAGTTGGCACAATGCAGTCAGACAAGTACCGTTCTCCTGGCAACCGCCAAACCCAGACTCGTCCATCAGATTGCCAGATGGAGAAGCGTGATTCGTCACTCCAGAGAACGCGTCTCCACTGCTCTAGAGTCCAGTGGCGGCGTGCTTTACACCACTGCATCCAACGCTTTGCATTGCACTTGGTGATGTATGGCTTGGATACAGCTGCTCGGCCATGGAAACCCATTCCATGAAGCTCTCTACGCACTGTTCTTGAGCTACTCTGAAGGCCACATGAACTTTGGAGGTCTGTAGCGACCTCTGCGCACTATGCGCCTCAGCATCCGCTGACCCCGCTCTGTCATTTTTACGAGTTGCTGTCATTCCCAATCGCTTCCACTTTGTTATAATACCACTGATAGTTGACTGTGGAATATTTAGTAGCGAGGAAATTTCACGACTGGACTTGTTGCACAGGTGGCATCCTATCACAGTACCACGCTAGAATTCACTGAGCTCCTGAGAGTGGCCCATTCTTTCACAAATGTTTGTAGAAGCAGTCTGCATGCCTAGGTGCTTCATTTTATACACCTGTGGCCATGGAAGTGATTGGAACACCTGAATTCAATTATTTGGATGGGTGAGCAAATACTTTGGGCAATATAATGTGTATATATATATATATATATTTTTTTTTTTTTTTTTTTTTAAAGAGTTTTAGGTATTGATCTTGGTTGTGTTGCAATTCTCGGCTCTGCCATGAGTGGCCACTGTTTAGCAGTAAACTGGGCTACTCCATATAGACCTGCAAATGGAAATGCCGGGTGTTAAACAACTGTACCTAAAGTTGATTTCTTAATGAGGAGATTGTTGATTTCTTAGTGGAGGATGTATACGCCTTTGGTAATCAGATACTGCAGTTGTGGTTTTACAAATACAATCCTTTAAACCCTAAGCTAAACAATAGCCACACATGTGTCATACAAGTAATGTTTGTGTGTGGGGGGGTTGGAGGAGTGCATGCATGATGCCCGTGTCTGTCTGAACACTGAACACAATGTCTCTGTCTCTGTACTCCTTCCTCAGGTCCTACATGCGCAGAAGGCCGGCTACAAGGCAGCAATTGTCCACAATGTGGATTCTGATGACTTAATCAGCATGGGATCCAATGATCGTAAGTTCCTGCACATGAATGCATAAAACATGCATTGGAGACACCCGTTGATGGGTTCTGCTGTGAGACAATACTTCAATTCACAAACCTCCGCTCCAGCAGTTGGTAATAACCACTGCTGTATTTATGAATTCTGTCGTGATGTCGTTTGACTTGAAATGTAGTGGACCTTGATGGACAAATTGCTGGTCATTCAACATTTGGATCTTAAATTGGAGGAACCAACCTTTGGTGTTCTTAATCCTACAGAAGTGGATGATCCAAATCCATGTAAATCTCCAATGGAACCCTCTCCCAAAAACAGAAACAGGGTTCTCATTTATCAGTTTTTCTCAGTCTAATTTAAATAAAGTTTTAGCATTTTAAACTATTTAAAACAAAGAAACGTTATAATGTAAAATGAAAAATAAATAAAAATAGTGCAGAACAAAGAAACAATGAGATGAAATGAAAGAAATATTTAATATTCTATACTGTCTAGTTCACAAATAGGAAAAAAAAAAAGGACATAAAATGAAACATTTAAAATTCAACACCATTTCTAGTTCACAAATCGAAAACAAAGAAACTGACGTAAAATGAAAAATAAATATTTAAAATTATACACTTTCTAGTTTACAAATCAAAGAAACTGACATAAAATAGAATTATTTAAAATTCTACTCTAGTTCACAAATCAAAAACAAAGAAACTGAAGTAAAATAAAATGGAAATATTTAAAATTCTACACATTCTATTTCACAAATCAAAATAAAAGAAACTGATGTAAAATGAAAAATAAATATTTAAAATTCTACACTTTCTATTTTACAAATTGAAAACAAAGAAACTGACGTAAAATGAAAATATTTAAAATTCTACACATTCTATTTCACAAATCAAAATAAAATAAACTGATGTAAAATGAAAAATAAATATTTAAAATTCCACACTTTCTAGTTCACAAATCAAAAACAAAGAAACAGACATAAAATAGAATTAGTTAAAATTCTTCACTCTAGTTCACAAATCAAAAACAAAGAAACTGACATAAAATAGAATTATTTAAAATTCTGCACTCATTCATAAATCAAAAACAAAGAAACTGAAGTAAAATAAAATGGAAATATTTAAAATTCTACACATTCTATTTCACAAATCAAAATAAAAGAAACTGATGTAAAATAAAATAGAATTATTTACAATTCGACATTCTATTTTATAAATTGAAAAAGAAACTGACGTAAAATGAAAATATTTTAAATTCTACACTTTCTAGTTCACAAATCAACATAAAATAAACTGATGCAAAATAGAATTATTTAAAATTCTACACTTTCTATTTTACAAATCGAAAAAAGAAACTGATGTAAAATGAAAAATAAATATTTAAAATTCTGCATTTCCTAGTTCACAAATCAAAATAAAATAAACTGATGTAAAATGTAAAATAAATATGAAAGATTCTACATTATTTCTAGTTAAAAAACAAACTGACGTAAAATAAAAAATAAAAATAAAAAATTATATTTCTAGTTCACAAATTCTAAAACAGAAATTTGACAAAATGAAAAAGAAAATGAAATTCTACATTATTTCTAGTTCACGAATCGGATAAGCAAATTTGTAACATTTAACCATGTTATCTCCTTTGTACAAAAGGTCAGATTTCTTTGTTAATTTTATAATTTAAGTTTTCACTCAAATTGTTAAATGCAAAATAGAGGCATTTTTACTATTGGACTATTGAGTTTTTGACCCCACTGTACATCGCACAAGTCTCAATTTTTGAGAGCAGTTTGTTATCAGCCATGTATGGATTTGCAGCATGTGTATATATTTATATATTTATATATTTCTTATTTCGCTACAGTGGACATTCTGAAGCAGATCGACATTCCATCAGTTTTCATTGGTGAAGAAGCAGCCAACTCCCTCAAAGTGGATTACATCTACGGGAAAGGGTGAGAGCTTGGATTTTACTTCTGGATACTTCACAGTTCAGATAGTTACTTAATGGAACTGAGTAATCTGAAAACAATTCAGCTTTATTCATTTGATAATAGGATACAAATTTGCTGTTCACACCAAGTCGCAAAACAAAACCTTTCAATACCTGAATGAAGTTTTTGGCATCATTTTAACAATTAAAAATTCAAGGTAGCCTCCAAAAAAATCTCTATGCATTATAATAGTGTTAAAGTTTGTGATAGACAAAGCACTGATTCCAAATCTAAAGAATGTATTGTCTTTTAAAGAATAGCAAGAAGATAGATCAATTAGTATTGTTATTATATGTACCATATGGACATGAGCAGTCCATGATGTTTGTGCTTTCTGTCTTTCTGTAGAGGTCATGTAATTCTCATGCCAGACTTCAGTTTGCCTCTGGAATATTACCTGATCCCATTCCTCATCATCGTTGGAATCTGCCTCATTCTCATTGTAGTTTTCATGGTGAGTATTGATAATAGTTTATAATAAAGAAACTGACCCTTTTTATAAGCTAAATGTGCTGACTTGTGTGTTTATCTTTTTTAAATCTCAGATTACAAAGTTTGTTCAGGACAGACACAGAGTCAGAAGAAGTCGCTTACGCAAAGACCAGTTGAAGAAACTCCCAATTCACAAGTACAAGAAAGGTAAGAAACAAATGTGATATTAAACAGTATCGGTACAGATGAAGAATCTGTCAGATTGTTTTGAAGTGCTTTTGAGTTATTTGTATCATTTGATAATGACTGAGTAGTGATATCACTGTATGAATATGCAGAAATTACAGCAAGTGTTTGCTTTTACAAAACCACAGAGAAACACCACCTCCTAGTAATTCATAAGCAAGAAGCAAGCAACATATTAAGATGGTATATTATATTAATATAACATGGAAAGCGGCATATTTTATATATTTTGGATAGATGCTATATACGTTGATGGATTAGAGCTTTACTATTAAAATGAGACCTAAAGAGCACCTATTGTGGTTTTTCAAATATTACTTTTCATGTAGTGTGTTATATAGCTGTTTGTGAATGTAAAAAAAGTCTGCAAAGTTTCATAAATCAAAGTGCATGAAATATGGAGTTATTGACACCCGAAAGAAAGAACCAATTCTGAACACCTGAAACGAGTTGTTAGTAATTCCAGTCTTACTTCCTGTACTAACCTACGTAATTTGGTAACAAAAAACCCGCCTCTGGTCTGTTTACATGTACAGCCAGTGCACACTGTTATCTGTTAGCCTCTGCTAACTGGCTAACTCACGTTATTGTCAAACTACATTTAAACTTACCACTGAGAAACGTCCTGTTCTCGTCGTGCTTGCGATGGTGGTTCGGGTTGATCTTCCGATGTATCACTATCGGACTCAGGCTCAAATTGGTAAGGTAAAACAGAAATATTTTCAGACGGCTCTGAAACTCGGATATGGTAGTAGTCCTTTCCGACACACACTGTAAGCGGTAGACCAATCACAACAGACTGGGACATCTGACCAATCAGAGCAGAGTATGCTCTCTGAAAGGAGGAGTTTAGAATGAATCCTTTAGAACGGATCATTGAACGAGTCGTTTGAGACACTGGGAAAAAAAAGGTAATGCTGCAATTTAAATTATGAGCAAATTAAAGTGTTTTTTGACCTTGGATGCATGTAAATCTATTGTATGAGACCTTTAAAACAAAATTAGGCACATTTAAAAACCATAATAGGTGCACTTTAATACCAAGTTTAATTTGTATGCAATACTAGGGATCTACCGATATGACATTTTTTGTCTGATGTCAATTTTTAACAACAACAAAAACCTATTGGCCGATACCGATATTTTTGAGAGAAAAAAAAGAGGTTAAAAAGAAATATTATACAACAAAATACATTTTTGTAATCATAAATAAAATAAAAATGAAATTTAAACGAAAAATATATACTTAATGCATAAAATGAAATATTTTAAATTCTACACTATTTCTAGTTCACAAACCAAAAATAAACTGACGTAAAATTAATATTAAAATTTCTACACTATTCTTTAGTGTAAAAATGAATATAAACAATGCAATCAATTTATGTATTTAATTATAAATAAACCATTGGTATTTCATATCAGCATTTTTATTCTTATGACCGATATGCAGATGGTATTCATTTGATCAATAATTGGCCAATAAATATCAGTGGCCGATACATTGGTGCATCCCTATACAACTCTGTAATCTTTCTTTAACTCTTTTTAAAACTTCTGGGCTCTTTTAATATGACGTTGTGAAGCTGTCATGTTGCTGGGACATCAGCATTTTGTATTATCCTTGCTGGACAAACAGCCTGGTATTGTGGACACATCAGGAATGTGGGTGAAATGTGGAATTCCCCTCCCACACTGCAGCTCTCGGCATTTTCCGCCTCCTCGTAGTGAATCATCAAGCCACTTCACAACCAAATCAACACACAGTGTCCATCACACCATCATCGCTTTCTCTTGGTTTTGAGTATAAGGAAAGTGTTGACGCTCGGGTTACAGTCACCTGTGTTCATCTCCTCTTTCAAATGCTCGACAGATCAAATGTGTGCGATATTCAACACAGACAACTCGTAGTAATTTGCACAAACAAATGCAACTTGGCTCGTAGAAGAAAAGTAGACTTTTAGACCAACCAATCAGCAAACATAATTTCATATCGATACAATACAGGGACCACATTTTAGCTAGCCAACACTTTATTTTAAGAAAGGTAACATCAGTGAACAAATCTGGTTACTCATTCCATATTTACAGTATTTACACAATACAAATGACTGATGTATGTCAATAACCAGTAATATTCTTCCCTCATCTCGTTCCAAACCCCAATGTTTTTCTTTTGTGCTACACAAGTTATTAAAATCATGGTTTGGTTGAGGGTTTTGATAAGGGCTGACACTTTATGCTTAGGTTTAGGTTTGGGGTTTAACTTGGGACAAATTGAAATAACAGTCATTAGTTTGTTAATTTTTCTCAATGGGAGCAAAATAGTCACATTTATTGATCTTAATTAGTAGATGAAAAGGCCTATAATATATCTGGGTCATTACCTAATTGATGTCATTAATGAGGGTTAGCTGTGGAAAAATAAATCAGTAGCATTCAAATCAACATGAAACTCCATTTGCAACCCATTTGACTTCTGTTACATGACATATTTCCAAGTGAAACAGGATGTTCTATGAGAAAAAAGAATGATAGGGTGCGTGTTGGTTTTTATTCATTAGGAGTTGATTGGATGGAGAATAGTGGTTTCTTTGTGACAGGTGGTTGAAGGGAAGGGGTTGGAATAATGGGGCTTGGAGATGTCATCTGAAACAAAGACGTTTCGGGGCTTAGCAAGTTTCATTTATTATGTTGGCTTGACAAATTTTTTAAGTTACTTTACAGTGTATGGTTTGAGTAGTTTTTTTTTTTAAATCCGTAACTTAGAACACTTTTGACTGTCTTTGAGCTTTCACGCTACATCTACAAAATATGGCACAGACCTGTGGACTGTATATTTTCTAATTGATTGGACTTGTGGTTTTCCCATAGCGGACGATGAAATATCCCAAAATTCCCATAGATTAAGTTAAAGTTTACTGACTTCTGTAAATTTCCATCAGGATCTGAGAATTAGGATCTGCAAACTCAGGATTTTAAATTTTAATGTAAATTACGATATTTCATGGATTACCGTCACTGCTCTATTGAGACCCCCGCAGCTGCAAACGGCGATCCAAATTGTAACCCCTTTAGCATCAATGACAGCGTGCAGTCTTTTGTAATAGTTGTCTATAAGGCCTCAAATTCTTGCAGGTGGTATAGCTGCCCATTTGGCTTGGCAAAATGCCTCCAGGTCATGCAAAGTCTTTGGTCGTCTTGCATGAACCACACGTTTGAGATCTCCCCAGAGTGGCTCGATGATATTAAGGTCAGGAGACTGTGATGGCCACTCCAGAACCTTCACCTTTTTCTGCTGTAACGACTGGAGGGTCAACTTGGCCTTGTTGTTAGGGTCATTGTCATACTGGAAAGTCCAAGAGCGTCCCATGTGCAGCTTTTGTGCAGAAGAATGCAAATTGTCTGCCAGTATTTTCTGAGAACATGCTGCATTCATCTTGATATCAATTTTCACAAGATTCCCCATGCCTTTAGAGCTCACACACCCCCAAAACATCAGTGAGCCACCACCATGATTCACAGTGGGGATGGTATTCTTTTCACTATAGGCCTTGTTGACCCCTCTCCAAACATAGCACTTATGGTTGTGACCATAAAGCTCTATTTTGGTCTCATTCCTCCAAATTACAGTGTGCCAGAAGCTGTGAGGCGTGTCAAGGTGTTGTTGGGCATATTGTAACCGGGCTTTTTTGTGGCATTGGCGCAGTAAAGGCTTCTTTCTGGCAACTCGACCATGCAGCTCATTTTTGTTCAAGTATCGTGGTATTGTGCTCCTTGGAACAACCACACCGTCTTTTTCCAGAGCAGCCTGTATTTCTCCTGAGGTTACCTGTGGGGTTTTCTTTGTATCCCGAACAATTCTTCTGGCTGTTGTGGCTGAAATCTTTTGGTCTACCTGACATTGGCTTGGTATCAAGAGATCCCCGAATTTTCCTCTTCTTAATAAGTGATTGAACAGTGCTGACTGGCATTTTCAAGGCTTTGGATATCTTTTTATATCCTTTTCCATCTTTATAAAGTTCCATTACCTTGTTACACAGGTCTTTTGACAGTTCTTTTCTGCTCCCCACGGCTCAGTATCTAGCCTGCTCAGTGCATCCATGTGAGAGCAAACAAACTCATTGACTATTTATACACAGACACTACTTGCAATTTAAAAAGCCACAGGTGTGGGAAATTAACCTTTATTTGCCAGTTAAACCTGTGTGTGTCACCTTGTGTGTCTGTAACAAGGCCAAACATTCAAAGGTATGTAAACTTTTGATCAGGGCCATTTGGGTGATTTCTGTTATCATTATGATTTAAAAAGGAGCCAAACAACTATGTGATAATAAATGGCTTCATATGATCACTATCCTTAAATAAAAGACAGTTTTTTTTTTTTTTTTTTGCATGATCAGTCATATTTTCAAAATCAGTGCCAAAATTTCACCATTTCTGCCAGGGTATGCAAACTTTTGAGCACAGTTGTATCTGTCTGTCTTTCTTGATGACTGTTCTGTCTGTATATCTGTCTGTCATGATGACTGTTCTGTCTTATGTCTGTCTATCATGATGACCATTCTGTCTATATCTGTCTGTCTGTCATAATGACTGTTCTGTCTATATCTATCTGTCTGTCTGGCTATATCTGATAACCATGTGTCATGATAACTATTATTTCTATATCTATCTATCTATATATCTATCTATCTGTCTTTCTGTCATGATGACTTGTTCTGACTGTCTATCTGTCATGATGACTGTTCTATCTATCTATCTATCTGTCCGTCTGTCATGATGACTTCTGTCTGTCTATCTATCTATCTGTCTGTATGCATGTCTGTTTTTGTGGCCTCAGACTTTGTTAGTTGAACAAAGGTGAAACACTATCAGTATGGTGGTGTGTTTTTCCGCATGCAGTGCTACTTCTATAGATGATCAGCATCTCTTTTCAGCCATGTCAACATTACTGAGCCTTTTAAATTCCCCCCACACTGAAATTGAGATAGCACAGTGATGTACATTTTACCCTAGTTTTCACCCTCCTCTTCTTCGTTCATGGCATCTCTGCTGACTCGTGTGTTTTGTATCGTTCTGTGCTGACTCATGTGTTCTGCTGTGGGCTGCAGTCTGTCTCACTGACTGGGTTATCGGATGGTTGGGTGGGTTTTTCCTGTCGCATGACAGTGCAGCTGAGCCGCATACTCAAAACAAGCAGTTGCTGTCATGGTCCTGTTACGGCAGGCTCCGGAAAATTCTCATACTCGCCTGCTTCTTGCATTGCTGAAGTCTGGCACAGTAAATGGAGATATTATTACCCTGGCGTCCTGGGGATTTCTGATTTTGAGGCTTAAGCTGTTATGTGTTGCTGCCTGAGATTCTTAACCAAGTTACAGAGAGGGCTAGCATTTTAGTGTATTGTGTTTGAACAAGGGTTGGGCAATATAGTTAAAGATGACATGTATTTGCACTGAAATGACTTAAAAGGGTAATTGTTTTGTTTGTTTTTTTTTTTTTGTTTTTTCCCAATCAGAAGAACTATAATTTTGAATAGGTCCAAGTAGATTCAGTATGTCCAATGCAAGTAAAATTCTAGTTAAAAATAATCAAGGTATGATTTCCCACATTTATTTGGTTAAATATGTAACCCAAAATAAAATAAAAAAATAGAGAAAATGAAGCTTACATCTAGGATCATTGATTTTTTGCATTGTCATTTTTTAAGCACATTTTACCCCCGAATTCCATAACACGTCCAGACGATTTACTTTTCTATTCTCATTGTTTTCAATGAAAATTCTCTTAACTGATAAGAATTTTTTTTAATCTGTTCCTTTTACAAAAAGGTGCTGTTTTACTTGGACTTTTTTAAAATATCAAAGAGAGTAGTACTGATTTACACTTCACAATTTAAATTAATGTATAAACATTTTTTTTCATGTTGCAGTAATGAAAACATCATAATGAATCTTTTTGTTGCGGTAATGAGAATTAATGAGAAATGAGAATAATAAAAAAAATGTCACATTGTAAAAGTTCTTAATGGTCCTAAAAATAGGCATCATTAAAATATAATTTCGTATTTCATTTTTTTGATATTTGACCATGACAATATCTTCAAAGGTTTCGTGAGAATCGCTTACCAATATAACATTACAAAGTATTAAACCGCTCTCTGGAATACTCTATTCTGATTGGCCAATGGCGCCATCTAGCGGTCTGATCTCTCTGAGTAACAACTGCACATCCACATATCAGACTGCTCATCCAGGAATTGCAAATTTGTGTCATCTTTCCTGTTTCTTTGAACACTGTGAGATCTACTCCATTTATTTATTTATTTGGCAAGTAGTCTTGTAATAGGCTGGATAATGAGCATTTAGACGGTAATTTTCATGAAATAAACACCAACAGAACACAAACGGGAGGTGGATTTCAGCTGTTCAGTTATTTATTTTCACATAATTTCACATAATAAATCACATAATAAAAGTGCAAATGAATATTGTATGTCCACGTAGGGCTGGGCGATAAAACGATGTAGATATTTATAGAGGAAAAAAAAATACATTTTCACTATTGATGATAAACCTTTGAATAATTTTCAATATTTAGCCGATGTTTTACACCTAGACGATTGTATTAGGTATGTGTTACTAAAAACGCAAGCAGTTTGGCAAAATTATACACACAACTAGCTAACAATCACAGTCATGAAATGAGCTGGTTAGGAAGTATTAGCTGGCTAGTGGCTACATCGACCTGCTGTCATGGAAACTGGTGATGTGCCAAAATATGACTGCCCGCCAGATTCTGACTCCCTGCTACCTGATTGTCCCTTATCCCTAAAGCCCACCCCTAACCCTAACCTCATTGTTCCCTGCCCTTAAAGCCCATCCCTACACCCACCTTTAAACATGAGGATACTAGGGAGTCAAAATTCAGCACCACAGTAGTGAGGCTCGGTAAGTTTCTTCGTGGTTGGCAATCCAGTGCATTACCGCCACAAACTGAAGAGGAGTGTGGAGTGGCGAAATGACATCGAAAAGAGGACACAAACTTTGTGAGATTAAATCCTAAACTGAGAGTTTACTTGTAAACAAACAAGTTATGTTTACATTCATTTTTGAGATCTAACAAACATGTGGAATGCATTTCCATCCCCATTAATGGTAAGAAATGTATTTTGTGATAAATATAGATATCGAAAGATATAAAAAAACAATATTTTTGGTCATAATGCCAAACCCTATGTCCATTTTATTTATTTGGTTAGGAGCCGTGTAATAAGCAAGATAATGTAGTCAGCCAGTTGTCATCACAAAATAAACCCCTTCAGGGTGATACAAGAGACATCCGCTTTGTGTCTGTGTCCTGATCACCCTGTTGAGGTTTATTTGCAAATAACAAATGACTGACTGTATATCAGGGCTAGTCAACTGGTGGCCCGCAGGCCAAATCCGGCCTGCCAATCTTCGTTTTCTGGCCCTCCAACCGATTTTTTTTTTTAATAAAATTGCCTCGCCTTCTGAAATACCAGAGCACTCTCTGCGCAGTTCATAGGTGTGAGCCTCAACAATCAGTGGTGAGTTTAACAACGTTCAATGGCCCGTGCAACCAGGGGTGTAAAAAGTACTCAGAAATTATACTTAAGTGAAAGTATGAATACTGAGTGACAATTTCTCTAGGAAAATTTCAAGGATCTAGCCAAAATTAAACGAGTGAAAGTTAAAAAAAAGTATTCACGTTAAATTATACTTAAGTATTAAAAAAGTAATAAGTAATTGTTTTTCCTAGCTAGAATGAAATTAAGAGAGGAGATTGTGTGAGAGAGGATAATGTTAAATTCGATTGGTTTGTTAAGTCACCTTTTTACTGTCTCTGACGACTCATATTTCTCCCCTAGTGGCATTTGCAACCTGTTCATAGAATCATGTTACAATAACTACATTTTTGCAAAATGATTTTTTTATGTGGCCTGTTGTATGTAACACTGCAATTTTCTGGTGGAATGAACACCAGAGGTGCTAAAACAACAATTACTTTTATCCCCTTTCACTCAAATCACGAGTAAAATGGCAGATTATCAGTTCATAAACACTTTTTGCTCTGTTCCTCACACAGTGCTATCTTATGACATATAAACACCTTAATGTTTGCATTACATAAACTACATTATCAAGCTTGTTTAAGTGTGATTAAATTGTGTGGTAGCTCAACTGATTGTGTTGCATATGTGATACAAAGGACTGGGGTACGAGTCCTGAAGAGTACGCGAGTCAAAAAACATGAGCTGAAAGTGTCATAAACGACGTTTCCTTCTAAGGGTTTTTTTTACTGAGTCAAAAAGTTTACTGATATAGCTGATGGAAATGCAAATTATTGCTTTTCAAAAGTGTCGACATAATATTTTTGTTTAACTTTAATGCATAAACTCTATGTCTCAATACTCTCCCCATTTTATTAGGGACATCTGGGAGGCGAAAGGTACACGAAAAAAGATATACACACATTTCTGTATGGAAGCAGCTTAAGGGCAGATTTCTTTTGCGATACACCAAAACTTATGCGACAGTGTTTTTTTTACGCATGACGTCATCACGCACATCATTTTGTATCGATAAAAGGATTTGAATGGAAACGGGCAGAAGACAGCAAATTTCCCAAACGTTTTTACCAATTTTCACTTTGTCGATAACAAAACAGCGCAAAAAGTGGATGGAAACTAGGTTATAGAAGCAACAAAAAATTACGTGGTTGCTTCAGAAATTGTTTTTTTATCTCACATTTGCTTTTTATGACACTATCAGTTAGGTTTAGGTTTTATAGTTATTATTATAATTAATAGTTGCCTAACAACAATAATAATTCAGCAAATATGGAGTAGAAATTCATAGATATGATTTAAATATGAAGGCAAGTGTAGAAATAAATGACATGTAAACATTTAATTACAAAAGCCTTTTGTTTTTATATATATTATTTGCAACGTGAATTATCATTTTTGACTTCATAACCATCCAATCTGTAGAAGTAGCAGGCGTTTAGAATAAAGTTTAGGAAAAAAAACGTCAGTTTCTCACTTCGTGCTCATAGTTTTGAATGAATACATCACATTTAGTCAACTGGCACAAATATTTCAATATATCTGAAGCTCAAATCAGATCCGAAATTCCGCCTCCGCAGATGGTCGGAACTCCACACAGCCACCGTGCGACACATTTAAAATGACTGACCTCTGGTCTGTCATCTGCCATTTGTTGGATGCAGTGAAAAGGCGGCTTCAGTCCAGTAAGACGAAAGAAAATGATTGTAAAAATGTAATGAGTACTTTTCAAGCTAAAATTGTAAGGAGTAAAAAGTACTATTTTTTTTTCTTTGGGAATGTAATTAAGTAAAAGTACAAGTATTCCGTTTAAATTGCACTCTAAAATAATACTTAAGTATTTTTACTCAATTATTTTACACCCATGCGTGCAACAGCATACAGCCGTCATCAGTTGTCCAGACCGGAGCGCGTGTTTCAGCTTTTCTGGCAGTAGTTTATTTACACTGCTTTGCTAAACATGGATTGCACTGTTTAGGTGAACATTCGATCGTGTGTTTTTCAATATAATATATTTATATAAATTGCTTAATTGTGTAGAGTGCGGTCAAATTTACAAATGTAAAAAATTATCACCGCTGTTGGTACAGAAAAGTTGTCAGCACATACATGCACATCTCAGGCAACAAAAGATAAATCGATGATGAAAACCGAACTTTCAAAGAAAATGCGCAGAAAAGTTTGTTTTTATTCACTATTCTTGAAGTGTTAAACTGGTGTGTCTCATTTGTGCAAGGTCTCATCTAAAAGTGATAATGTGGAACTGAACCTGCAAATATCTGGATTATATTTGGTTCTACATACAGCTGTCAGTCAGCCATTTCAGTCACGAACAGCATCAGCTCAGTTTGTTCTTTTTCCTATGATTATCTGCAGGAAAAATGTTTCCCTCACTGAATAGGATGATACTTTATCGAGAAAATGGAAGAACGTTTTCACTTTTGTTTTTTCAAGAAGAAAATTAAATGTATTCTCAAGTAAACATGACATTTCTGTTTGGCCATTGTTTTCATGTGGCTTTAGCAGATCTAAATGTTCCTCAGTTTTCATAATTTGTGAAAAGAAAAAGCCCTAAAATGTTAAAATTATCATGTTTTGTTTATTTATTTATTTATTTTCCCAAAGTAAAGTTGACCATTTATTTGTTAGTTAAGAGCCAATTCTTATGAAGCAATTTATGTACAGACCTTAAAACATGACAACTCAATACAGTATACCCTGTGACTATTTTAATATAAATAAATGCACAGTATTAAGGGTGTTTTTTAAGTAACATTTTACTTGCGATGAAAGTGCTAGCTAAGATGAATACGGAAAACATTTTGGCCCCCGCAAGAAAGTAGTTGAAGAGCCCTGCTGTACATTATCCCTTACATCTTTACCTACATACACACGTGTGTAAAAAATCCCAGGAGATCAGCAGTTACAGAAATACTCAAACCAGCCCATCTGGCACCAACAATCATGCTACGGTCCAAATCACTGAGATCAAATTTTTTCCCCATTCTAATGGTTGATATGATCATTAACTGAAGCTCCTGACCCGTATCTGCATGATTTTATGCACTGCACTGCTGCCACACAATTGGCTGTTTAGATAATCGCATGGATGACTGTAGGTGCCAGATGGCTGGTTTGAGTATTTCTGTAATTGCTGATCTCCTGGGATTTTCACACACAACAGTCTCTAGAATTTACTCCGAATGGTGCCAAAAACAAAAAACATCCAGTGAGCGGCAGTTCTGCAGATGGAAATGCCTTGTTGATGAGAGAGGTCAACAGAGAATGGCCAGACTGGTTCGAATTGACAAGGTCTACGGTAACTCAGATAACCGCTCTGTACAATTGTGGTGAGAAGAATATTATCTCAGAATGCTATTCTAAGATGCGGGTTGGCGCTGTTTTGGCAGCACGAGGGGGACCTACACAATATTAGGCAGGTGGTTTTAATGTTGTGGCTGAATGGTGTATTTTTACTAAAACATTTTAATATATGAATAATGCAAAAAGGAGAGTACAGTGAAATTTTTTGAGTAATGATGCAAATTAAATGGTGTATTAGTTTTGAGTTGGTTCATTGAAATGGACAGGTTGAAGTGATTTGCGGAAGTCAATTGAATTTGTCAACTCTTAACGCCATTTTTGCTACTTAGATTGAAGTGTTTCTGATCTAAACACAGTTTGAACTGATTCAAGGAAATGAATTCAATTTTCCAACTCTTGACACCATTTTTGCTACTTACACTGAAGTCTTAACCCTCTCATACACAAGATGTGAGACAAGGAGAATCTTTATGAAACTTAAAGCCAAGTAAAAAACACTTAAATCATCACATTGTTAATTACTGCTTAATTTCATAATGTCAGGAAAATCATCTTGGACATTTTGTGAATATTTCATTTACTGACCAGCCCTAGCCCTTACTAAAGGTAAACTTTAATGAAGTGACTTTAGAACATGGTACAGGGTACCAGAACATTTGAGGTTTTATTTCAAGCCACAGACTCAACATTGTCAGTTCACAGCAGTCAAAGAAGTTGGTCTAGAAGGTCATGCACTTCACAAAGTGTTTATGTCAGTTGTAAACAGCGGATTGGCACTGTTGAGACCATTCCCACAGGCTGGTCTGCTGTCTGTGAACTCTTCTACAAACCAGAAACCCCTCTCGACTGTACCTCAAACACTGGCATTCACTCACGTCGAGCACAAATAGTTGGTGACGCTCTGCAGTTGCAGTTATAGCTTATCCATATACGGTCACACGTAGTCACGGTTTGCAGGACAGCAAGAAAATATGTTCGTTTACTGCTTATATAAACACTGACCACCAACAGAGCTGCTCCATCATTGGCGGAGAGAAATAAAAAAAAAAGGCTGAGGAATTTAGAGGGAGAGCCGGATGAATTCCTGGACTTATTGAGACTGGAACGGTTTTCTAGATTAAGGACGCTCAGAATCCAAAAGGAGAAGCAGCTTGATATATTTGACATCTTTATTAATGCTTCTAAATTAAATTAAGTGTTGAATGTAAAAATCTACTGTAGTGGATTGACCTATTGCAGTGAATTGATAGTGTTGTAACATAATAATTTAAATAAATTTAAAGGAATATTCCGGGTTCAATCCAAGTCAGGCTCAACCAACAGCATTTGTAGCATAATGTTGACTACCACAAGAATTCATTTCGAATAGTCCCTCCTGATCTTAAAAATAAAAAAAAGTAGCAAAAATCAAGGGTACAGTTAGGCACTTACAATGGAAGTGAATGGGGCCAATTTTTGGAGGGTTTAAACACAGAAATGTGAAGCTTATAACTTTATAAAAGCATTTATATTCATTCATCTGTTAAAACTTGACATTATATTGTCATGAAAACGAAGTTAAGGCAATAACTCTACACAGAAAAGATTTGTAAGAGATTTGATCACACTAATATGTTCATCTTGTGGCTATACTTTTGTAACAGTATTTCATCGTTTACGAATTGGCCCCATTCACTCTCATTGTAAGTGCATCACTGTAACCCAGATTTTTGCTTTTTTTAAAAGGAGGGACAAGTCAAAATACATTTTTGTGGTAATCAATATTGTCACAAATGCTGTCCCCTTTTGTGCAATTAAATCATTTTCTTCCATTTATTTGACGATTCTCTCCCATGTGGTCCATTTGATTCAATGGGATAAGTAAAACTTTTACACTTTAGCCGTGTATTGACCTGTTTCAGTGACGTCACTTTTCTCCACAGCCGCCATATTTGTGACCATCAGTGGGAGGAAACAATGGCGGTGAATGGAAAAACACCTGAAAAACGAGATCAAGAAAAACATCAAAAATGGCTTTTAATCCAAGTCCCAGGAAAAGTTCACACAGGTCTAAAGACAACACAAATATTGCCAAATTGAACATTCGCAGACATTTGAAGATATTTTATGCACGATTCATCTCCGTACTCCGGCGAGTCTGATGTGTGACCGGCGAGTACACGCCCACTGGTACATCATCGTAAACATCTCTCATTCAGAAGTTACAAATGTTTGTGTGTTTTCTGGTCTGATTTATTCACAGTATTGAAAAACATCAGTGATGATCCCGTCTGTATGAATGTAAGAGCTTCTTTTAACTCCTGGAGAAGGTTTTTGTCGCATTTCACAGCGCAGCACAATGATATAGTATATGGGTATATGGAATGTAGGTCACAAATATGGCGGCACGGTCATACAGTGAAGTCACATGAAACCAATTTGAGTGTGATGGTTCAAAAGAATAATCTGCTGATCAGTGTACCTCACTAGCACCAGAAAACATTTTAAGTTTTATATTAGAACTTTCAGGAGAGTGCATTCATTTTTGCAACATGGCCTTTTATCATTTTGATAGTCATTTTTTTTCATGGTTAGTTTCGACATGTTTCATTAGTATCTGATAAAGTGTTGCTTAAACATTACATTATAAATGAACATCAAATATGTCTTATTTGTAAAGAGAAAGAGCTTCATTTGTTAGGTTTCAGAGGGGGTGTACTCATTTATGCTGTGCATTGTGTGTGTGTGTATATGTATGTATGTGTATATATATATCTCTATCTATCTATCTATATATATATATCTATCTATCTATATATATCTCTATCTATATATATACACATATATACATATACACTATACATATACACTATAGATATATATATACAGGTGCATCTCAATAAATTAGAATGTCGTGGAAAAGTTCATTTATTTCAGTAATTCAACTCAAATTGTGAAACTCATGTATTAAATAAATTCAATGCACACAGACTGAAGTAGTTTAAGTCTTTGGTTCTTTTAATTGTGATGATTTTGGCTCACATTTAACAAAAACCCACCAATTCACTATCTCAATAAATTAGAATATGGTGACATGCCAATCAGCTAATCAACTCAAAACACCTGCAAAGGTTTCCTGAGCCTTCAAAATGGTCTCTCAGTTTGGTTCACTAGGCTACACAATCATGGGGAAGACTGCTGATCTGACAGTTGTCCAGAAGACAATCATTGACACCCTTCACAAGGAGGGTAAGCCACAAACATTCATTGCCAAAGAAGCTGGCTGTTCACAGAGTGCTGTATCCAAGCATGTTAACAGAAAGTTGAGTGGAAGGAAAAAGTGTGGAAGAAAAAGATGCACAACCAACCGAGAGAACCGCAGCCTTATGATTGTCAAGCAAAATCGATTCCAGAATTTGGGTGAACTTCACAAGGAATGGACTGAGGCTGGGGTCAAGGCATCAAGAGCCACCACACACAGACGTGTCAAGGAATTTGGCTACAGTTGTCATATTCCTCTTGTCAAGCCACTCCTGAACCACAGACAACATCAGAGGCGTCTTACCTGGGCTAAGGAGAAGAAGAACTGGACTGTTGCCCAGTGGTCCAAAGTCCTCTTTTCAGATGAGAGCAAGTTTTGTATTTCATTTGGAAACCAAGGTCCTAGAGTCTGGAGGAAGGGTGGAGAAGCTCATAGCCCAAGTTGCTTGAAGTCCAGTGTTAAGTTTCCACAGTCTGTGATGATTTGGGGTGCAATGTCATCTGCTGGTGTTGGTCCATTGTGTTTTTTGAAAACCAAAGTCACTGCACCCTTTACCAAGAAATTTTGGAGCACTTCAGGCTTCCTTCTGCTGACCAGCTTTTTAAAGATGCTGATTTCATTTTCCAGCAGGATTTGGCACCTGCCCACACTGCCAAAAGCACCAAAAGTTGGTTAAATGACCATGGTGTTGGTGTGCTTGACTGGCCAGCAAACTCACCAGACCTGAACCCCATAGAGAATCTATGGGGTATTGTCAAGAGGAAAATGAGAAACAAGAGACCAAAAAATGCAGATGAGCTGAAGGCCACTGTCAAAGAAACCTGGGCTTCCATACCACCTCAGCAGTGCCACAAACTGATCACCTCCATGCCACGCCGAATTGAGGCAGTAATTAAAGCAAAAGGAGCCCCTACCAAGTACTGAGTACATATACAGTAAATGAACATACTTTCCAGAAGGCCAACAATTCACTAAAAATGTTTTTTTTTATTGGTCTTATGATGTATTCTAATTTTTTGAGATAGTGAATTGGTGGGTTTTTGTTAAATGTGAGCCAAAATCATCACAATTAAAAGAACCAAAGACTTAAACTACTTCAGTCTGTGTGCACTGAATTTATTTAATACACGAGTTTCACAATTTGAGTTGAATTACTGAAATAAATGAACTTCTCCACGACATTCTAATTTATTGAGATGCACCTGTATATATATATATCTCTATTTACCTCTATCTATATATATATACACATATATACATATACATATGTATATATATATATATATATATATGTGTGTGTGTAGATATATAGAGATATATATATATAGATAGAGATATATAGAGATTATATATATATATATATATATATATATATATATATATCTCTATGTATATATATGTATAGTGTATATGTATATATGTGTATATATATAGATCTATAGATGATGTTTTTAAGGATTTGGATTTTGTTAAAGGGATATTACAAAAGACTTACCATATAAAATATGAATGGATGACCAATCACAGCAATATTCCCAAGAGAACATGATTTGTTTAAACATTCTGATTAGAAACCTGGAATACTTGATAAATTCAGGGTTCCCACACTCCCAAGTCATTTAGGTTTATCGGATATGGATTTTTAAACATTTAATTCAGACCAATTTGATCGATTTAAATACCGTTTTGACTTTCAAAAAGAACAGTTCATGCAAAAATCAGAAAAACTATGGCTCATGAGCAAGTTTTACTCCCCAGAAGAGCAAAATCTAGCTGATGGGACGTTTTTAATCAGAAGAAAACTAAGAAAAATGTGTAAGCTGTTCACTATAGAAATTTCCATTACTTTTTTAGATTTTGTAATTTTCCATTACTTTTTCAGGCCTAGAAATCACAATTAAAAAATTCTGTGATATGTCAGCAATTTCCATGACACTGGACTACCAGTTTTTAATTTTGGAAGCACCCAGGGACAACATTTTAATATCTGCTCAAACCCAAGTAGTTATATTATTTCAAATTCACCCTTATGTTTTCTTAACTGAGATAAAACTTACATGATTTCCATCTTTAAATATTGTGAGTTTGACATTTTCTTCAGTGACCCTTATATAATATCAGCTTCCTTAAAGTGACTGAAATGCATTAAAATGTACTATTTTTAATTTCTCGTAGGTGACTCCTATGACGTGTGTGCTATTTGTTTGGACGAGTATGAAGAAGGTGACAAACTTCGGGTTTTGCCTTGCTCGCATGGTAAGTTTTCTTCTTGACATTTAGGGTCTTGCGTTAGATAATTTGTGATACTCTGGTGACAAATGGCAACCCACCAAATAACATCATCAAAAAAAGGTTAACACATCACAAAACAACTTTATATTAAATCAGCATGAAAAGATGTTTGCTCTTTACTTCTGTAATCAGACATATTTCCAAGTGAGAAGAAATGTTGGACATTACTTTTTTCTTTTGGAATAATCATGCAGAATAAAACCAGGAATATGTAGTAAAGAACGTAAATATGGTCAATTTTGATTTCATGTTATAATTTGAAACTAGTGAATTCAGCTGATTCTCATTGAATAGATTGCCTTTGTCAGGAACTTGCACTAATATTCTTTGTACCAATCGTCAGCCTATCACTGCAAATGTGTCGACCCGTGGTTGACCAAAACCAAAAAGACCTGTCCAGTGTGCAAGCAGAAGGTTGTGCCGTCTGAGGGGGACTCTGACTCTGAGTCCGACTCCGGTGATAGTGGTGGCGAGGAAAACGACGTCTCGGAAAACACGCCTTTGCTGAGATCTCTGGCTTCTACCAGTGCCCATTCATTCGGAACCATGTCTGGCTCGCCTTCCCAGCATGAACCGGAGTCATCGGACTATGACGAGCACAGTGACACCACCGACAGCGAAGAAGAGGTCACTGTGGAAACTGTGGTCGTACAGCTACAACAGGAATGTCATGAAAACACGGAGGCCAATGCCTGAGACGTTACCCAAGGCTAACGCGGACTCGTAAAGGAGATTCCAGCGTATTTGGAGCAACATTTCACAATCACTTATAATTTAACAGTAAAAAAACATTTAAAGGAATAGTTCACCCAAAAATGAAAATCCTTGTTGTTCCAAACCCGTATGACTTTGTTTCGTGAAACACAAAAGGAGATGTTAGACTCAATCACCACTCACTTTCAATTCATCTCTTTTCCATACAATTAAAATGAATGATGATTGAGGCTTCCAACAAGAGTGCGAGTAAATGGTGAAAATTTATTTTTGGGTGAACTATACCTTTAAATGTACCCAGTTTGTTGTATAGAGAGCACTGCTCAAAGCAAGCAGCAGTATTTTATAAACTGTGATATTATGCAAAATTCGCAGAAGGATTTTTGCCAACCTCCACAGCAGCCGAGAATGTAATTTGTGCTTAAATCACATACCAAACTCATCTTGGATGTGTATCCAATCAAAAAAATCTGCATGTTTTATAGGACAAAGACTTTCTATTGACAAGGACAACAACATGTGTTGTACCAATACTGATGCCATTGTTTTATTTTAATCAATAACAACCGAACCTAAATATGAGTTACTCAGAACTGATCTTGGAAATGTATTAGATAACACATTTAAATACTGCAAGTAGGAAATGGCTTGGTAAGTTGAAGGTTTTTTTTTTGTTATCACGAACTGTTACTGATGTCTGGTTGCCTTTTAATGTTGCTTTATTGTAAATGTAATGTTCTGTTCCCCCTTATTTAGTAGTCTATATTCATTTATCTACACGAATAAAATACTACACCTTTGCTGGTTTTTTGTATTAATATCTCATCCATCAATTTTTAAACTCGCACAAGGTGGAAAGCATTAAAAGGAAAAAGTGTAGCAAATCATTTATGCAGTTATGATATATACAGAATCTCCAACATTTTGACCAATGAATTTCCAGTTGTTCAAAATAACTGAGGATTTGTCTTTTAAATCACTTCATAGAGATTGCACTCACAAAGAGTAACTTTTAGATGATCACTAGAACAATTAGTATCAACTAAAGAAATTCCCATGTATTTTGCACAATTTTAAAATTCTTAGATATTTCCAGGTTTGCAGAGACTGCGGAATCTTGTAAAGGAGTAAAATGTTCTTGAACCAATTGGTTCAGAAAAAGTAATTGTCTTAAGCTGTTTGCACATTAATGAAATGGACAATCAACATTTGGTATGGAATACATTTATTTCATCTGTCTATAAACATGGTGGTGAAACTAAATTATGGCATTTCTTGGTTTAGGCCTATGCATATGAAATCAGACATCTGTATCCAAGATGATGTATGAAAAAGTAGTACAGGGAAAGAAATAAACTAAAGTCAGAGGTTTTGAATCTGTACAAATATCCCACAAGGCCAGAACACTTGCATCAATACTAAAACACCTTGAACAAAGTGCTGATAGAATTTGGGAAGAGGTTTAAACCCTTACAATAGTAACAGGTTATGGCACAGGATATACATTTTATGATTTTAGTGTCACACCTACATTAAACATTTGGATTTGACTATGCATCAAGTTGACACAATTGTAGCATTGATGACTTTAACAAGACAATTTATTCCACAGTCATGACAGCATGGGTTTACAAATTCAAGTGTTAAAAGAAAGACCTCACAAAATGAGATCGTCTTTTTTCGCACGCTTGCGTTCAGGCAATAGTGTTTTGTTTGTTAGTTTACAGTTGACAGAAGAGCAATCCTATAAAAATAACCCAAGCAATGGTAAAAACTGGTCCAAAAAAAATAAAATAATTCACACTATACTCTCCAAATAGTTATGTTGGAATACCCAATGTCAGAAATGGCAGTCATCTTGAAAAATAAAAGAAATATATTACACAAGCTAGCAAAATAAAGTTAAGTGCCTGAGCTACAGCAATGACGGAATGTCAATGGTAACTGTATCATGGATTGTATGTACTAATGAGCTCCTAATGAAATGCTACTTGCATCCCAATATCATTGCTCAACAGACAGCCAAACATCATGAGAGTACAAGCTCCCAGTGCTGTCCAACCGCATAATTCCATGAATGTCTGTGAAACAAGGGTAGAGATTAAGAAAGAGTGTTGGGATGCATCAATTGGTAAGAGTAAATGTAGATGTCCACAAGTAGTGTTGGAGTGTCTTTGACAATGGATAGAGGGTGGTGTTGGTTTGAAGTTGGAGAAAAATAAAGAAATGGACCTTAGTTAGGGTAGATGCTATATATGATGCTAATGAAAACGAGGCTGCAAGGTAGAAACGTACAATCAGTTCGATGGGTTGTACTGTCATAAGGTTCTAGGTAATGAGTTTTTTGCCCACTGGAACTTGTTTGGAAAGACATTTTCAATGTTTCATTTCCTGAACGACCTGCACCATGGTACTCAACAGTAGGACATATTGAATGATCTCTATTTCAATCCCTCACAGCCATTTTCATTCACGTCAAATTTGCGGTCTACATGGAATAAGGCTCGAAGATGGGTCGACCTTTCCCAAACATGATCCGGGGGGGGGGGTTGAGTTTTTAGCTCAAGCCCTTGTTATTAAACTGCTGAGAATCTTAGATTTGTTTTCATCAATGGGAAGAAATGAGACAAGACATCTTTACACCAAGATTTAGTGTTTCACATTTAGTGATGTGAAACTAGTGCCAAAATGGGACTGAAAACAAAAACACACACACACACAAAAGAAATGGGGGAAATGGTGTGGTCATGGTAAAACAACAGGAAATAGAGTAGGGGACTGGGGTAAAACAAGAAATAGGGTAGGGGTTGGGGCAAAACAACAATAAATGGAGTAGGGGTTGAGGTAGACCAACAAGAAATTGAGAAGAGGTTTGGGTAGAACAACAGTAAATGGAGTAGGGGTTGGACAAAACAACAAGAA
The DNA here is from genome assembly GCF_019703515.2 of Myxocyprinus asiaticus. NCBI lineage: Eukaryota > Metazoa > Chordata > Actinopteri > Cypriniformes > Catostomidae > Myxocyprinus > Myxocyprinus asiaticus. Next base: position 5,244,131 of record NC_059393.1, read on the forward strand.
ACAGAATAGGGTTGGGACAAACAACAAGAAATGGAGTAGGGGTTGGGGTACAAAAAAAAAAAAAAAAAGACTGAGTAGGGGTTGGGGTAGTACAACAGGAAATTGACCAGGGGTTAGGGTAAAACACCAGGAAATACCGGAGAAAAAAAAATGAATAAAGCAAATCTCATCTAGAGCAGTAAGCAGTGGTAGGAATGAGCTGCTAGGTGAGGAGGTGTCTTAATATCCAGATTTCCGCAGGTATTCAGCCATGGTATACGCTTTCTTGTTGAGCTGCCCTCCATGGGTACCTTCCTTGCCCATGACTATAACCAACGCTGAAGTACATAAGGAAAAAACAAGAACAAAAATCAACAAACTTGGGGGGGCAAAAAATAAACTTTCCCAAATAAAAAAGGATAGAATTGTTGACACAAGATTCATTACCCTTCCGTGCCATTAAGATGTCCAAAAACTTTAAATGTGACTGTTTCAAGAAAAACTCTTCACAGCTTATTTGGGAAGGTGGGTGGACTTTCTTTTTTCCTTTCTCCCTCAATTTCACTACTTGACCACACACACACACAAAAAAAAAAACTAACTAAAACCCTGAATCTCGCAAGTATTTTGCCATAGAATATGCCTTCTTATTCAAGCCGCCTCCATGGACCCCTTCTTTGCCCATTACAAGAACCAAGACTGAAAGAAAAAGATAGAGAAATGAAGTTAAAAGGACAGGAAAACCCCAGCTTTGGTAAAAAGCCAAACCAAGATAAGCAAAGGGGACAGAATAAAAAAAGCAAAAGTTCAACCCAGCCAAGATAACATGCAAGTAGAAAGATAAGACTTATGGCTAAGGTATAGTTCTGTTTTTCATGTACCGTTATACCTTGTGCACAGTGCGTTACATACATTTCGTCATCAAGTCTGCATGCAGTATAGTTTTGTACCCTTTTGAGTACTTGTATGCATCTATGCATGTTGTCTGCACATGTGCTTGGAGTTAACTAAAGAGCATTCACAAAGTAGTCGTAGAGTGCACGTGTCAAATATGCCTGTGAAGTGGCTTCCACATGACTCAACGCTGCCGTATACACTGCAGTCAATGGAGTGAAGCGGCAGCTTCAGCATTACCACTGGCACTTAGCTGCGTTTCCATGATGCTTCGTAACATTTCAATTCAAAGTCAATTTCAACTTTGACCCTGTTGCCGCTGACCTTTTGAAGTGTCAGCCAATGATTACTGGACATTTTGCCTATGTGCAAAGTCTGTCTTTACTATTAAAGGTCCATCTTTTCACCAAAATGATATTCACACATATGTTTACCTCTCTAATGATGTCTTTTAGAGTATAAAGCAACAAGAAATATTTAATAACTGTCAAAATTTATGCTCAGATATTGAATCTCAATTTTTTATTTCCAAAATATTTAACTTATAGTTTCAGATCATCCAGAAACCGTAGTTAATGAACCAATTTAAATTCACCAAGAACATCAAAAAACCTAAATGTAAAAGAGTCATTTTATTACTTTCTGCAATTAATGTAACAAAGCAATTGCCAGGACATTTTTCTTTTTTATATCAAAATACATGTTTTTAATGTTTCCTGTGCACACCTACCGCTTTCTTACCTGGCAAACTCATAATATCGCTCCTCCGTGATGCTTGCTGCAACACTTGTCATGTGGAAGGCAAAGCGGCACATGGAGTTGACGCCCTGATGCAAGTCATGTGGAAGTCACTTAAGGCCTCGCAGTCAAAACACTAAAATTTGAAAGGCTATAAAGCCCAACAGTGCATAGGATGTAACGGCACACAGAAAAACTAAGTATACACAAGCATTTATCTAATTCTTCTAATTGTATTTACTATTGATCCACTTAAAATATTATTTAGTTGAACTGGTAACACTTTTATAACTTTCATTTCAACTTGGCTATTTTTGGGACAGTCATTAGGGAAACAAAATCACATTTACAAGTTCTCAGGTTTATGCAATGAGTGCTTCCCAGGAAGATTTCATCACTGGATTTGCCCAAGTTTACAAGGTTCATGGCTCAAAAACTCAAAATGATTGAAAGCTATGTTAAATGCACTTAGCAGCAATAAACAGGATGTCCTTGAGCATAACTGCATAGTCTGCTTTATTCTCAAGAGTTCAATTTCACACATACCTGACTCCTAAAAAAAGGCTTGAGTTTGGCTGTTTTGCAAGTAACTCAGACAGTGCAAGCAGAATAAGCTGCAGTACAATATGGACCAGACTTCATTCTGACTTCATTCTGTCAAAAGTCTGGCTGCGTGAGACTAAATCATATAATGCTTCTTAAATTTACAGACACAATGAAAAGTTATTTTAGTGTTACCATTTTGTTACAATCTGTTAATTTCATACTGGCCAATTTAACTCAAGTGACCAACCATTAACTCGTTCATTTTAAGATTTAAATTTGGGTTTCATATCTGTACAACTTGAGATGTTGGTACAGAAATAGATTTTAGCGTGTGATTATGAGATTAGATTAGAGTGTCTCAGGCAATCTGAAACCCTCAATAAAGCATTCACCACATTCAAGCAGGAAAATCAGGTTTAGTCCCTCCCCTCTTTACATGCCACAGAGATAATTGAGATTCAGAAAAAAATTCAAGTAAAAAGGAAATCCTCTCACATTTTAAAGAGCGATAGACCCAAGACCAGAAACATACATGCAAAACAGTGGGAATGTACCTCAACAGGTCCAGAGACAACTTCCCTTTGAACCTGAGCTTAAGTTTCTTGATTAAAAAAAAACTCTCATGTTTAACAAATACCTATTTAATACAAAAAGTACACTGGTGTATAACTTTGTGGCACCAAATAACGAAGGACTCACAGCACAACCCCCCCCCCCCCATCTAAATCTCTTAAAAACCATTTACAAAACTTTTATTTCAACTTATTAAAGTATATGAGACATGGGATTAATTGGTTTGGATGCATAAATTCCATCCACAAAAACCTATGGCATGTTTGGACCAAGATATATTGAGCAAACGCTGACGTCCACACTACTACATTACTGATATACTACATTAATTTAAAAAACTTTAGGCTATACGCAAGTTTTTCTTGAATTTCTCCATTAAAGTCATTGCATGATAATACAGAAAATGGACTACTACCTTTGGCTGCTTTACCAACTGCAATGTTGTATGTGGCCTCTCCTCCTTGACTCTTCGTCCTGATGTCCATTGTCCAATCACTGTCGACTAGGAGGCTGTCTCGGATAACGGAGCATTTCTTTGAACCCAAGGTCAGGCCGTTGGTGAAGAATCCTTCTCTGTCTTTTCCTACAAGGACGTCAATTTCTGTGGGCTGATGTGACAGAAATAAGCAAATGTTACAAGGCAGAACTGTCTCTTAATCCTTTCCATTGCAGCTATTCGTTAATCGATATTTAAACACTTTTAAATCCTATATTTTAGCTTTATCAGTTAAAAGTCATCACCCTTTGTCTAGATTACAGCCCCGCACATTCGTTCATTCTCACAACCAACTTCATGAGGTGCATCCTGAAACGCTTTATAAGCACTATTGTTGGAGTTCCCATATGCTGAACATTTGTTGGTTATTTTTCCTTCACTATTCGCTCCAACTAGAAAAAAAAAAACATTATTTCTTTATAAAATCCTCTTTTCTCCCAATTTGGAATGCCCAATTCCCACTACTTCGTAGGTCCTTGTGGTGGTGCGGTTATTCACCTCAATCCGGGTGGCGGAGGACAAGTCTGAGTTGCCTCCGCTTCTGAGACAGTCAATCCACGTATCTTATCACGTGGCTCGCTGTGCATGACACTGCGGAAACTCACAGCATGTGGAGGCTCATGCTACTCTACACGATCCACGCACTTACCACAACTTACCACGTGCCCCATTGAGAGTGAGAACCACTAATCGCGACCACGAGGAGGTTACCCCATGTGACTCTACCGTCTTTAGCAACAGGGTCAATTTGGTTGCTTAGGAGACCTGGCTGGAGTCACCCAGCACGACCTGGATTCGAACTCATGACTCCAGGGGTGGTAGTCAGCGCCAGTACTCGCTGAGCTACCCAGGACCCCGAAAAAACATTTTGTAAAGAAATACAAATATATTTGTCTTCAATATTAATTATAAGCATTTAAGTATAAGCCTTTGGGTATAAAGTTCCATAAGATTATGAGAAACACAAATTCAGTCAAGTGTGTCAAATCTTCTGACTAGTAATATAGGTAGGCAGGTACATAGGTATGATAAACTATAGGTAGATCAATACAGATAAGAGTGCAACGGTGTCTGCCCACTCAAGCAGTTTTGATAAAATCTTTCATAAAACTTCTTAGCCATGAACCAAACCAACAAGCTCCGAGGTGAATCACATCATTACAAACTTTAATTATAAGGGAAAAAAAAGAATTGGAAAATCTGACAAAGAGACAAAAGGTACAAGACTGTGTTCTTACAGTCTTTCATGAGGGATGAACTACAATCCCATGAAGCAATGTGAATGACACGATCTCATTTAAAACAATGGAAAATATTAAACTATTGATGTAAAGTTATTGATTACATGTATAGAAACAATATATTTGTATATTACTGCAAACTATTTAGACATCTGCAATGATATAAGCAGCTTGAGAGTGTAGGGAGAGCAACTCGATTAACAATTCACAGTGTCACTGGAGTGGGCGGGCTTTGTTCGCCACGATTCTCTGATTGGTGGATCGTTTCCTTTTAGGATCATGGGTAGTGTAGTTCTTCACACAATTTTATTTTTAAATGAAGATGAAATTATAGGGACGGGTGGCTTTAACGTAAATACATACTATCGTTTAACAATCTCGGAGCTCAAGGTAGGTCTGTCTTTGAAAGTTATTGTAAAAATAAATTTCCCCTATAAAAAAAAAAAAGAAGAAAAATTAAGCTGACATAAGGTGAAGACACAAAAACCTTGTGTACTTTCAGAAAACTGATTATGCAGGAACTGATGGACCTTGACTTTAATGATGTATTATGGGTACAACAATAGGAAGCTGGCTTAAAAGTGAGCTCTGGTATACAATTTAGAGTAGCTGTGCCGTGAAAGTTCTAATATATCTCATTCTAGCTGGCAGAGTGTTATAATGGACTATTAAGTAGGCCTATTACACCAAGAAAACACAAAAAATGGTGCTAAACCAAACACTGTACAATACACCGATGTACTCATACATTGTTGTTGCATTTTTTTCAAAAAGTCAAAACACTTTCTCATCCTATTGCAGCTTAATATGCAAAGTTAACTAAGTAAGCCATTTGTAGGTTGATTTCCCTTTAAAGGGTTGGTTCACCCAAAAATGAAAACCCTCTCATGATTTACTTGCCTTTAAGTTATCCCAGATGTGTATGACTTTCCTTCTTAAGCAGACACCAAAGTGAAGATTTTTATAAGCAGATTTCAGTTCAGATTGTCCATACAATGCATGTAAATGGGTGCCATCAGGCTGCTGGCTGTTTAAAAGTAATCCACATGACTCCAGTCGATCAATTAATGTCTTATGTAGCAAATCGATAATCAAAATGTTTTTAACTTTAAGTCATTGCTTCTACCCAGCACTGTATTGCTGTTTGAAATTAACTAACTCTCACGTGACATTCGTTGTTGTATACAAAGAGCACGCTTCCGACTTCTCGTGTGAACGCGCCATTGCGCTTATGTCACTGATGCATTGACTGCTGGCAGGAAGCAATTTTTTTAAAGCTAATAATGTTTTAATTATTGATTTTTTACACAAACATATCGATTTGCTTCAGTAGACATTAATTAGGGCTGGGCAATACATCGAATATCCACGATATAATCGCGATGATTTTGCTGACGATATAAAAATCAACAATATCGTGAATATCGCAATGATTTTAATGAGCCTTTTATTTGGCCATTAAGTTTCACAGAGTGCATCAGTAGACTAAATCCACGATCCTTTAGGGCTGTATAATTAATCAAAATGGCGATATGATCATATGTGATTATTTAACTGCCAAAGGCTGCGATTAAAGACAGATAAACATGGTCTATGTGCACTTCAGAATGAACCGGCAACACGCTGATCTGTGCACACGCAGGGGCAACGGGGCTCATAGTTTGTATCGCTTTTCACCTGCATTGTGAAGTACTGCAGGTTCAAGCATTCACACAATTCCAAACATTACTAACCGCTATAAAGTTATTATACAAATCTACAAACACGGAACAGTAAAGGAGAGTTTGACAGCGGTTCAACAAGATGCAAAACTCATAACTGTTAAACAAACATATGCTTTACGTTTCATAATAAAAGCTCCTGGTGAAGGTGAAAAACATGATTGCTCTTGCAATGTCAAATAAAAACCCCAGTTTAGGGTGAAGTAATAAGACAGAAATATATTTATCTTTAACAAATCTTATCCTGAAAATAATAATTATTATTTTCCACGGTAATAATTTAGTACTATGCAATATTCATCTGGTTTCCAAAAAATAAGCGAAGTAGGCACATCTTGTTCATTCACAAAGAAACGTGTTTTAGTAAATATATGAAGGTAAATAAGATTTTTATTAAGCTTCCATATATAAATTGTTTGTTAAATATAAACGATCAACGAAAATGATTACATTTTACTCTCCCTTGTGTTAATTTAGTGAAAAACTGTGGGAAACATGCCTTCATTTTTAAATAGATTTTCATTTAATGCCTTTAAAATATGAATTCTACATGGCTACAATGGCTGTTTAGATGAAATGATTGTTCCTCTGATTTAATAAAATAATAATGCTATTTCAGAGCAAAAACATAATTATCGAGATATATATCGAATATCATCAATTTGCTGTAAAATATCGAGGTGTAATTTCTGAAGCCATATCACCCAGACCTAACATTAATTGATCATTAATTGATCAACTGGAGGTGTGGATTACTTTTATGCTGCCTAAATATGACTTTTTGACCGTCAAACAGCCAGCAGCCTGATGGCACCCATTTACATGCATTGTATGGACAAACTGAACTGAAATCTGCTTATAAAAACCTTCAGTTCTGTTCTACTGCAGAAGGAAAGTCATACACATCTGGGATGGCTTAAAGGTAAGTAAATCATGAGAGGATTTTCATTTTTGGGTGAACTAACCCTTTAAACACTGCGGCAACACTGGCTAAACCAATGGAGTGAGTTTGGGGTGAGACTGCCTGTTTTTCCAACTAACAGTCTTATAACAACTCAAAATAATTTTTACGACATGGCGAAATCTTAAGATATTGTAACAGAAAAGAAAGATATTGTTCAGTTTAGTTTATTTTTTCCTATTGGAGTGAAAGTTGTTCGTTTTTGTACGAGCCATATCATACGATTTCGCCATCTCGTACTATGATTACAACTTGTCATATGAACGGGTTGGTCCACCTGTTTGACGATCAACATCGCACAGGAAACACGCCTGATCGCTGGCTTGTAAACAAGACCCTTAATTGGCCATTCCAAGACAAAATAGTCTAGTTGTTCAAACAACATAACTAGTTGATTCTTAAATGTTGTTTTGCACATCCCGACTACCAACCTTCTGAAAACATGTCAACCCACTTAGTAATTTATTGATGACATTTTATGAAATGCAGTCCTCCAACCTACATGTGATTGGAAAAGATCTGTTTTGAGCATTGACAACAGAAGACAAATATCATTATTTTTAGAATATTCTGAACCTGAAACTTTACAAGGATATTTCTGGAATATGATGAAAGCACCGGTGATTTGTTCCAGCTTATCCTTAGAAGGAAATTCTACTTGACAAATTTGGGATTTTTTTTAGTCTAACCATAAAAATGGAATGTTCCATTAGAAATCCCATCAATCACTGGAATGAAATGGTGAGAAATGACATCACACACCAAGTTTGCACATGCAGTTTTCCTGTTTGTTTCATCTTCAATCAGATGTCATTTCTTTAGCATAATATCCAATACAGCAGCTTAGTTTATACTGACTTCTTACGAATCTGCTGAGCCATTTTCCCTGAGGCCAAACCATATAAAACTAAAAGAAGCTTTTGACTTCAGTGAGAATCAGCTAGCTGATGCCATTTCCAGTTACGTTAAAATGAGCTTGTATGGAGCTAGACACAGTCTGAGACATGCAGCAGTAACTAAATTCATGCAGACCAGGGCTCAACACTAAGGATTTTTTCTACTGGGCTGGTCAGCCAGTGCTTCAGATTTTTACTGGCCCTGCCAAAATTTTCACTGGCCCCAACACAAAAATGATAAATAGCTGTTTTTACCATCATGGATTTAAAAATGTGTCCAAAGATAATTATTTTTACATATATTATGTTTTTAAGACAATGTCCCCCCAAACTGAATCACATTTATAATTTGCAAGATATGATTTATGCCTTATGTAATCCCATATAAGCGCTTCACAGATATAAATTCATAAATACATCATATTACATCAGCCGTCTTGCCATTTACACATGAGTTTTTAAGTGAAGAGTTCTGTTGTGCAGATGATGTGTTTTCAGTCACCTATTTAGTCATGCTGTCATGCAACTTTTCGCCATGTGTAATGTATTCACACACAGGATCAAAGATTTAATCGCCGAGTTAAAGATTTGATTATTGGCTGAATGTAATAAACATATGAATCCCTGAGAAGAGACCTGCTACAAAATCAGCTGTGACATGTAATATACATTAGGCCTAATCTGTGAATTAAGAATGTGTATATAACATGAAATCAGACAACCTAAAGACCAACACAGACTGATGCACAAAGCACAAAAACTAAAATACCTGTACGCTCTAGAAATGAGACATGTAACTGGTGTTTCATGAGGATGATATGAAGTAGACTGTTTCAAATATTCATCTTCACCCTGCAGCTGAACAGCTCTGATAATTATAGCCTAATAGCCATAGTGATCTTGCTTCTTTTCATATCAAACGCCATTATAATGTCGAATTAATGTTTACGTTTTGAAACTAACCTAATTAAATCTATACTTACATTTTGGATACTGAGCAGCTCATGATTTCCAGGCACGTGTATAACTGGGGTTTAACAAAGTTTATTACGTTTCATTCAGTGCTTCATCTCTAAAGGCGAATTAATGAGAGAAAATGTGCTTTTTGTTTTTTACAGTGGGAATAAAACTAGCGCTCTGTCCCTTTACGAGAGCACATGCATTTTAAACAGTCTACGCTGCACGGAGAGAGATGATGATGAGACATATGCATGGAGAGACAAGGATTTTCAGTCCTATAGAATGAAACTGTTGATTTCTTGTGTTCCAGTGTGTGGATTACTGCTTTTCACCAACATGCAAAAATGAAAAAATGTGGGGATTTCGCACACTGAACACGGAATGTGCAGGGATACTTAAAATGTTGCACTAGACGTGCAATCCCTCTACAAAACTCATCAAGTGGGGTTTTTTTTCCTTCTATTTTCTACACATTGGTAATAGCTGCTGCTAAGACACTTGGAAAAGAGCGAGGACAGTGCTAGGAGAGTGCGCTCGGTGTCTGCACGTGACTGTGCCTTGGCGCGTCCAGAATATTTTGGGCTCGCGCATCTTTGTGAGCTAAATAGAATCGCACTCGCTCGTCGGTTAGAATACTTGGTTCGCTCAGTGTAATTGTTGTGCTCTCTCGCTTGTTGTTTTCTTGCACTAATGTTATAAATGCAGCACCGGCCCGATCGGGCAAGTGACAGTTCTAGCAAGTGGCCCGAATCTCTCTCACACTGGCCCCGGGCCATCGGGCAGTCCTTACCGTCGAGCCCTGCAGACAATTTTCACTTGGTTAGACTTAAGCCCAAAATATACTCCAGTCAAATCTCGTCATCAGCAGAGTGCTCGAACACTGAACGCAGAGCTTTTGCATCAAAATTGAAGCTTACTTTGGGCTTAATAGTCATGCCTCTGCAAATACCTGCAGAAAACACCAAGCAAGGTTTCTTCTACTCTAAGATATTCCCATCTCTAGGAATACAGGACACTGACAGACAAAAAAATTATTATTCTTCCATATTTCTAAGGTTAGAGGAATAGTTCACCCAAAAGTTCTGTCATTCACCTTTGATCCACATGGGTCCAAACTTCAATATTTTTTTCCATATAAAAGTAGAGATGTGCAAAATGCTCTTTTCCATACAATAAAAGTTAACGAGGACTGGGGCTGCCAATCTCTAAAAAAGCACCATAAAACTACCATGGAAGTAGCCCAAACAGAAAACCAGAATATTCAGCAAAATATATTTTTAGAGTTCAATCGAAGAAAGTAATCCAGGCTTTGAACAACATGAGGGTGAGGAGATGACAGAATGTTAATTTCTCAAGGGAATTTTTTGACCCCTTAATAAAAAGGTTTGAGCGATGTGGGCAGGTGGGCTTCATTACATTTATCTATGATTCCCAATGGGTTAATGTTATTAAAATGAACTGTATTCCAAAATTCAACTACCTGCTACAATCTCTCCCTGTAAATGTCCCCGTCTCTTATTTCAAGCAATTTGATAGCGTAGCGAAGTCCTTCATTTGGAATGGTAAACGTCCCAGATTACATTTCAACAAGTTACATAAACTAGGGGCTAGGCTAGGCCTACCCAAGATTGTTTTATTATTATGCATTCGGTCTCAGACATTTGGCTCACTGGTCGCTTCCACCTGAGAGAGCCCCTCCCTGGTTTTGTATTGAACAGGAAGTTCTTGCCCCTATTTCACCATTGTAAAGCCTTTCTATTAAACTAACCGAAGTTAAATCACATCCCATTATCTCGCATTTGCACTGGGTATGGACAAAAGTGTCCTGAGTGTTTGATTCGGACATTTATTTAAATGTTGCCTCAAGCATATGGCTGAACCCTAAATTATGTACTAATGAGTCCCTTTTCTGCTGGTCAGAGTGGATTGTGAGGGAGGTTAATACGCTCTGTGACCTATATGAGAGTGGAGTGTTGAGATCTTTTGAAAATATGGTTCAATAATTTTAGGATTCCCAGATCTCAGTTCTTTAGGTATTTACAGCTGCGCCACCTGTTTTATACTATTTTTAGGAGTGGCATACACCCCCCTAAAGCGGTAGATACTCTGGGAGTGGCGATTACTGCTTTTGGAAAAGGTCACGAGGCATCAGTGTATTACTTCCTATTAATTCAGAGTCTGGGGGACGGAGCTTCAACTTCTCTCAAGAGATTATGGGAGAAAGATTTAAACTTGATATTGGAGGAGGGAGTGTGGGCTAGGATTCTAAAAAACGTCAAGTCTACATCTAGAGATGCAAGGGTGCACCTGATGCAATTTAAGATTTTACATAGATTCTATTGGACCCTCTCTAGATTGTATAGGCTCGGTCTTAAAGACACACCCACCTGCTGGCGATGCCAATCAGAAGATGTGGACACAACCCATGTTTTTTGGTGGTGTGTTAAGATCCAAGAATTTTGGTTGAGGGTTCAGAGCTTTATGTGTGACGTATTGGACACACAGTTTTCATTTTGCCCCAGACGCTGTATTTTAGACGATGGGGTGGTCATTAATATAGGGGATAGATATATAAAAAGTTGGGTCCTAGCCGGAGTTATGATCGGCAGTTGGATCATTTTCAGGGGATGGAAGTCGGCTGGAGCTCCCTCATTTCAGGAGTGGTGCAAAGAGATGGGCGGGGTGGTGGCATTCGAGGAGGTGATATATAGAAGGCTGGGGAAATGGGATTTGTTTAACAGGAAGTGGGGTAGATATTTGGCTTTTTTGGAGGGTTCTCTGGGATTTGTTGTATTAAATGTGTATGTGCATTCTTATTTTTAAGTATACTTTAAAAAAAAAAAATTAGGTTCTAATTATTTATGACCATTGGAGAGCGTGTTTGTGTTCGGGGGGAGGGGCTTAATGTATAAAATTTGATTCTGTATTTTCTGTTATGTTTATTTATTTTGTGAATGGAATCCATAAAAATTTTTAACAAAAGAAATCCAAGTTTTGAGCTTGCAGTTTGAACTGAATGTGATGAGATAAAGAGTGTGTGCCGCAAAGTAATGTAAAAAACAAAACATGTCTTTCTATATCATTGTGTAGGGCTGACGGATCCATAGAAATAAAATTGAAATCAAGATATGCGAGCTGTGATTTAATCAAACAGTCGTGATCGGATTGCGGAAAACCAAAGTAAACTTTTCCTTAACACCCACAATTTCAATAATCTGGTCCTCAGTAAGGATAAAAAAAGTACCAGTACTTCAGTAGCAAGTCAGTACTAATAAAAAATCGTAATGAGTACTGACTCAGTTTGTATTTGTCTGCTTTCTGACTGACTGGTGCATGCATTCAAACCTAGTCCACAGTAGGTTTTACCTTAATAATTATAACTAATTACAGCAACTAAATTAATTACAGCACCCAACAACTTCCCATTATCCTTTTGCAAAAAACAGTTCTACTGTCCTTAATAGATTTATATTTTTATAAAACTTCAGTCAACAGCCAAACACCATGAAAGAATAAAACAAAAAACAGAAACGACAAAACAGAATAGAATCAAATAGAACAAGAAGAACAATAAAATAGAAGAATATAATAAAGTGGAGCACAATAGAAAGCAGAACAGAATAGAATAAAACAGAATACAACAAAATAGAAAATAAGAATAAAATAGAACAGAATATATATTAAATAGAAACCATAGAATTAAAAAAAGAAAAATATATTATAAAATAGATTAAATAGAACAAGAGAATAAAACTAGAATAAAATAGATCATAATAGAATAAAACAGAATCGAATAAAAAATAAAACAGAACAATAGAATAAAAAAATGAAAAAACTGAATATACTTTAATCAAATAAATTTAATAAAATATAATAATTGAATAAGAGAAAAACAAAATAAAACAGAATAAAAATAAAACAGAATAATAAAATAATACAAAACAATAGAACAGAATAACACTGAACAGAATACAATAAGACAAAACAATGGAACAAAAATAAAATTATTAATTATTACTATTAAAAATTAGTTATATACAACAACAACAACAAAAATCTGTAACATCTGTTGTTTTGCTTATGAACTTGTCAAATAAAATATAACGCAAATGAGTATTCATATCCTTCTAAGCACCAATTGAATGCTTCGGCTGGAGGGTGAGGGGATAAAGAGTAGTGTGATAAATAAACTTGTTATCGGATGAATTAACACTCATTTACAGAGCGACATCTTGGACAAGGGGAAGTGTGCAGACACTGCGGAGATCTCGCATTCAAGAACGAGTTTACGCACATTGCGCAGGGCATCACAGCCTCAAAACCCAGTAAGCTCTCTACCTAGCCAGCATATTTAAGCATCATAATCTCGAAACCTAGGGAGCTGACTACATAGACAGCATTTCTGGGCATGACAATCTCAAAATAGAGCAAACCGTATATGTGGACAGCTCTGTTGGGCATACTAGACGCGTTCAAAATAAGCGGCATCTAGGCGCGTTTTAAAATCAGCTTCCTTTTGGCGCCTTCAATGTCGGCAGCACTTTTGGCGCGTTCCAAAATAACAGCATTTTTGGCCATAATGCACAGCTGACTTGGAACGCGCCTATATGACGGCCATCCATGTTGTCTAGGTAGGCAGCTCACTAGATTTTGAGACAAAGCCACAGTTTTCAGTCCATCACTTAAGACGGCACAAAGAACGTTGATAATAATGCGTATTTACCGTGATGTTTGTGAATGTTCCCCCCTCGTGCGCTGCCCACACGTATTTAGAGTCTGAGTTGTACCCAACAATGGCGGAATCCTGGCAGCTGCCATCCGACATCAGGTTATCCACGTAGCTCTGCCAAGACGACATGTTTGCCTTCTGATTTCAAGCGCGCGCACACTGCCTTGAAATGACGTGACTAACAGTGTTGTTCGAGCTTGGTTTCGAGGCAGCCGTGTATTTCAGTGTCCTGCACGCCCCCTTCTCTAATGAGAGTTTGAGCAGCACACAGACAGTCCCGGCTGTACAGACACTCTGGGTGTAGTCCCTCGAATATCCCTCCGCGCAGGCGTACTTAGGCTGCTGGCATTAGGGGGGAAAAAAAATAATTGGCGCGGATGAATACAGATTCTGATGAGACATGATAAAGCACGAGTGTTTAGATGGCACTTTGTGTATGATGAAAGTTGGTTGTTTTTTTAAGCTATTATATATGTATAGCTAGGAATAACATATAAGTTTTATTTTCTAAAAGACGTCAATTGTTTTAATGTTAATTCCGGGATAAATTCTGTTTTTGTTATTACAATTCGTCAGTTTAAAGGAATAGTTCACATAAAAATTAAAATGCTGTAGTTATCTACAAACCCTCATGTCGTTCTAAACCTTCTGTGGAACACAAATAGATAAATGTTGAAGAATATCCTGGTCACTTTTTTCCATTTAATGAAAGTGAAAGGGGGCTGGCGCTGTCAAGCTCCAAAATGACACCTCCAAATGAAAAATAAATAAATTAATTAATTAAAAAATAGATAGATAGATAGATAGATAGATAGATAGATAGATAGAATTAAATAATAATCTTAATAGCGCAACAAATGTGGAACGTGAGGGAAAAGAGTGCTTCTAGGATTATGGGAGGTCTGATTTATTGTGTTACAAATACATATCAAAAACATGGACAAATGAAAAAAAAATATATAATGAAAAACTATTTTAAAAAGTTTGATAAGTTTGGGCTATTTATAATTATGCTAAACAAACTAGAATTGCTCTGAACTGTTGCATGTCATGCAGCATAGTCTCTCAGGACATCTTGTGGACAAATCCTGTAGTTACATAATTTGGAGGCATCGTAGTCATTAATTTATTTGTTGTTGTTGTTGTTTTAATTCAGAAATGCTTTAAGGGTAGTACATTCTGCAATTATTGTATTTTACATTTTTTATTTTTAGCTTATTTTTATTTCTTATATCAAGACCTGGGACCTCCTCACATTTCACAGTCCCCAGAAAATATTTGGGAGTTATATACTGTTATCTAGTAGTTTTATTAAAGGTTATATTATTTTTCAAGTAAACCATTCATCCATCCATACCTCCATCCATTCATTTCTCAGTTTCTCAATCCATCTTTCCATCCATCCATCCCTCCATTGTCCATCAGTCCATCCATCCATCCACCATCCCTGCATCCATTCATCCATCCATCCAATCATCTGTCCACCCATCCAACCAATCATCTGTCCACCCATCCATCATCCATCCATCCCTCCCTCCATGCATCCCTTCCACTCCTCCTTCCATTTATCCATCCATCCATCCATCCATCCATTTGTTGGTCCACCCATTCATCCCTCCCTCCCTCCATTCATCTATTCATCCATCCATCCATCCATCCATCCATCCATCCGTCCATTCATACATCTGCCCATCCATCCATCCATCCCTCCCTCACTCCCTCCCTCCCTCCATCCAATCATCCATTTGTCAGTCCATCCACCCATCCCTCCCTCCATCTATTCCTCCTCCTGTCACTCCATCCGTTCATCCATCCATCCATCCATCCATCCATCCATTTCTCCTTCCCTCCATCAATCCCTCCCTCCCTCCATCCCTCCATCCATCCATCTGTCAGTCCATCCATCCATTCATCCATCCATTTCTCCTTCCCTCCCTCCCACCCTCCCTCCATCCATCCATTCATTCATCTGTCCATCCATTCATCTGTCTGCCCATCCATCCATCCCTCCATCCATTTATCCTTCCCCCCCTCCATCCATCCATCTGTCGGTCCACCCATCCATCCATCCATCCATCTATCCATCTGTCCATCCCTCCATTCAAATGTTAGCCAAATTAAAGAGTGGAAAGAAAGTTTTTTTGTTGTTGTTGTTAACAGTGAATCTGTGAACTGGAATGTCTCAAGATGGACAGGTGACTTCTGTGTGAACCACATCATGTCATAAAATGCTCTTCTTCAAAGATATCTCAAAATATCCTCAAGGACTTACTCTGTATTGGTCACCTCACTTCTCTGTTCAGTGGATCACTGTTTTCATTTCCTCTCTGGCATTAGTGTATCTCTAAAAATAGACACTGTTTATGATTTTTAGCAAGCTTTTCTGTTATTCTGTTTTATAATAAAGGTTCTGCTGGCCCCATATCTTGTGCATGCTAGTCTGCAGTTTCAGCAGAAGTACAATGTGCCCTTTCCCCTTTACAGCCACAGAACACTGGCTTAAAACTAACAAAACACTCTCATAATCTTTAATTAAGATGTGTAAGTCTCTGACAAGTCTAAGCCAAGTATCATGACACTGATCCTACAGTATTACCACTGATCCACTCATTCTTTTCAAATCCAGAATAAACTGCTTTTGCTAGTTCAACATCTCTGAGTCGGATTGAACGTGACTCGGATTTAACAAGCTCTTGAAAAAAAGATGCTCAGAGTAACTTCCGATTTATTCTGTATATTTTGACAAAAGCCTGGAATGAACTGGCCTAAACCACAGAAAGTGTTCATAGTGCCCAGCCCATGAACACAAAGAATCTCTCTATGTACGAACATAATAAAAAGCATCTGTCTAGGACGATTGATTCAAAGCCCTCGTATGGTACAATGCTGATTTCAGAACATACAAACATAAATGCAGCCAGCTAAAATAACAACCATGTTCCACTCACCACGGGACCAAGGCAAACACAATAAACAGTTTCATGTGTTGAGTAACTTCTGAGTTATACTCTGCATTCCAAACTTGTTTTGATATTTTGAACATTTTTGAACAACTGAAACAAAAACTAGTTTTAACAGGTAAAGTCTGAGTCTTACTTGTCTAATTCAAATAGGAAAAGCCAGGCGAGGTATGTACAGCAACAGTTTTCACTGCTGTTTGGATTGGGAAACAGAAAGGATGGGCTAATTCAAAAGCAAAACAAACAGCCTCCTCTACTTTAGGGAATAGACTCATGCCTAAAATAATGACCCTATAAACAAACTCCAGCAAAGATGTTACTAGCTACTACTAGCTGCATTCCTTCTTGCCCCCTTCGTGACCCTTTTTGAAGGGCTAAACAAAGAAGATATTGTGTTTTAGCATAATTTGATCAAAAATACATCTTTAATGACAGAGTAACATTCAGATGATGTATGCATGCTTACAGTACTTCAGTTTGTTAAAAGATCACACCGAATAAATTTACATTTTTACATTTGTTCATTTACATTCATTTTCTCCATTGAACAGACTGGGCGATCACATGAGAGAAGTCTCATTTCAGTAAGTTGTTCTGTATCATTCAACATACCATCTAATGTTCATTCATGTTTCATCGGTGCTGAAGGTTAGAGAGAGAGAGAGAGAGAGAGGGAGATAGTGCTGTGCCCTGCTCCGTTTGAATGTGCAGCTACTGCAATCTGTCACACGTAATATACTTAGCTCAGTGTTGGTTTTACAGCATCATTAACAAGTTTTTATTATTTGTATTGTACGTTTTTGGTAAATGCTGTTCAGACCTTGTATGATGATAGGAATGTTGTTGTTCCATTTAAATATTCTATAATAAATTGTTTGCTCTATAACTAACAGCAAATAATGATTTGTTTATCATTTGCCTGTTGCGTGACTGTGGGAACAAAGATTATTCTAATTCATGCTCTTGCCCTTGGTTATAATAAAGTCAGAATTCAGCCATTAGCTCTTCTCTGATAAAAAAGAAATAATTTGAATAATGAATATTTGATTAAAAATAGATAGATAGATAGATAGATAGATAGATAGATAGATAGATAGATAGATTGATTGATTTATAATTGTATACTTATACCTAGTTTATTTATATTTATATTATAAATATTATATTATATTTATATTCATTTAGTAATGTGTAATGTACCTATTTATAGTACCTACTTGTCATGAGCTAACATCCTTGCTTTGATAAAAACTCTTTATAATGACTGTAGAGGAAAAACAGGCTATTTTATTAATGTCAATGATTAATTCCTAATATACTACTATATTATGAAAATCCTCTATAAAACCACTGGTTTCCATTAAGCTATTCTTGTACTCAATGTATCCTGCGATAAGAAAACATGAGTAGTGATCGGTATTCTTGACTGATTTACGCACGCTGGTGCGCAGTCCTCCCATAGTGCAGGGCGTGCTGTACGTAGCCATCTTGTGCAGCGCAAATGAAGAGCAGCCGTTAGCCTGAGAAATCTACTAACAGGAAAACAGTGACACACGCACTGTACCAGCAACAGACTCTCTTAAATTGAGAAACAGAGAGTGAACATGTATTATTATGCCTCAAGATGTCTGGCCGACTTGTTTCAGGGAGGATTTGTAATTTTGGAGGCGGGAGAGTGTTGAAAACTGAAGGCGCCTCAGACTCGAGTGACTCTCGCGACTGAAGAGTTTAATTCGCGAGGACGGCCTGAGGGAAACTCTCACACCGCCAAATGGCCTTCATTTAGGCCACGGGGAGGAAGACAAGGGCTCGGAAATATTAAACGCAGCTGGATTAAAGCTGTAACTGTATCTGGAGTTTCAGTTTTAAGAATTTAAAAGACAAAAAATGCCGCGATGAAGACTCGCGCGCGCTGACGGAGCTCGGAGGGAGTCTTGAGTTAGCGTGTCGCCAACGGGAAAAATATATGATATATTGTCATATGAACAGTGTTACTGCGCTTATATTGAAGCTGTACGCTTCAATCTGACGTGTCAAAGTCAGTAACATACTTTCAGGGGTCAGAATGTCTAAAATGCCGTCGAAAAAGAAGAGCTGCTTTCAGATCACCAGCGTAACGCAGGCTCAGGTGGGGGCCAACAGCATCACGGACGATACCGAGAGTTTGGACGACCCGGACGAATCCAGAACCGAGGACATGTCCTCATCTGAGATATATGACATGTCCAGAGGCGGCGATTTTGAGCAGGAGATATGTGACGTCAGTTTATCGGACGAACCGCTTAATAACGACTTGGAAACATCTGGCGCGAGCGTGTCAATACCTGGCTCCGTTAATTCAGGTGGTGTTCACATGAACCCAAATGCTCGTGGAGTCAATGGGGCTTCAAGCCAAATGACCACCCCCTCTGAACCATCCCAGCCTTCATCTTCAGTTGCTGGTGGTGTTGCAACTAATGCACCATCCAGTATGCCCCAGACATCCACATCAGTAAGCAGTTCTGCTACAGTAAGTAGTTGCAGTTCCCGTTTCAGAGTCATCAAACTTGATCATAGTACAGGTGAGCCCTTCAAAAGAGGTAGGTGGACATGCACTGAGTTCTATGAACGAGATACGGATGTTTCCTCATCAGGTCGGATGGTGGATAATGTTAAACAGACTGGCACTTTGGACCATACTGTGGACAGGGATGCTCTAGCAGTTCCTGTTGCAGCAGAACCACATAATGATAGTGGGTATGTGTCTGTACCATCTAATCCTGTGGAGCGTCAACAGCAAAGTTTTGGCATTTCACAGCTGGGATTAGGGAATATTTTTCCCTCAGGGACCGGTGATGCCCATGTTCAACAAGTCAAATGTCCTAGCATGCCTTCTACAACTCAGCCACAGTCATTCTACCCAGGTAAACCGGCACAAAACCCTGGTCATATCCTTCCTGCTGGTATTCCATCAGACTATAGGTCACAGCATCAGCCTCCCTTGCAAACTCCTGTCTCCTCAGCCCAGACACTATCAGTAACCTCTCTTCCACTTGGTGCCCCATTGAACCAGGGCCCATCCCCTGTCATGACCCCTGCTGCAGGAGGCACTCAAGTGCTCGGATTAGTTCCACCTCAGGCTGTGGATACTGTAGGGCACGGCAGAGGGCCACGTCCCATCAGTCAAACAGAGCAAGTTCATGGGCTTATACAGCAGTCAGGCATTGGTACAGCTCTAGGGACTGTCGTTCCGCAGACACCAGTGCCACTCATTCAGCCAGCAGTAACCATGTCTGTCACCCCCCAAGCTGTAGTCCCTGGTGTACAAAGTGTGCCTGTTGTCATGTCCAGTGCCTCTAATCTCCCTCAGAGCATGCCAAACCAGACTCCGGTACCTGTTGTACAGCCCCAACAGAACCAGCCTCAAGGAGTCTGTAGTGGATCCAGTGTAGGACTGAGTGTGCAGACTACCCCTTCCAACTTTAGCCAGTTTCCCACCAGCAGCACTCAGGCCGATGAGAACCAGAGGAAGTATGATGGGCTACCTCAGAGCTTTGTCATCATGGGAAAAGATGCCATCAAGCCTCTGAATCCCGAGAGCTTGCAGCTTTCCACACCTGCTGTCAACAGCCTGTTTGGAATAACTATTCCCATAGATGGGTATGAGGACAGGTAAACCTTGATTCTTCATGTTGCCAACCAGGCTGTTTTGATTATGATATAAAGTTTAGTAAAAAAAAACAAAAAAAAAAACAACTAATAATAATAAGTTGGTGTGTGAGTTGTCCTTCATTTTAAATATAAAAAAAAGCAGTTGCAGTAAGGCATTTACAATGGAAGTGAATGGGGCCAATCCATAAATGTTAAAATATACAGAAATTTAGAAGTATAGCGACAAGATGTAAATATT
Organism: Myxocyprinus asiaticus; assembly: GCF_019703515.2. Taxonomy (NCBI): domain Eukaryota; kingdom Metazoa; phylum Chordata; class Actinopteri; order Cypriniformes; family Catostomidae; genus Myxocyprinus; species Myxocyprinus asiaticus. The sequence goes on from NC_059393.1 coordinate 5,264,714, forward strand.
ATACAGGTTAGCATGATTTAGTGCGATAAATATTTAAAGGTATAACAGCATTTACCAGATTACAAGGTTTAACAGGGTTATGTTGTCATGGCAACAAAGTTGTAAAATTGGATGTTGCTTAACAGATAAGGTTAGTAAGTGATTTTATGTCACTAAATTCGTTTTAACACCTGTAATGTTTTCATCTTGGGGCTTCACTTTTTAGATGGTGTGTATTTTAATGTTTATAAACTGGTCCCATTCATTTCCATTTTAAATGACTTACTGTACCTGCAGACAGTTTATGCTTTTTTTAAAAAAAAAGTTTTATAAAGGAATAATCCGGTTTAAATACAAAGATCAATTCACAGAATTTTTTGGCATAATGTTGATTACCACAAACAAACACACACACAAACAAAATAATAATAATTTTGACTCGTCCCTCCTTTTCTTGAAAAAAAAAAGAAAAAATCAAAGTTACAGTTACAATGGAATTAAATGGGGCCAGTTTTTGTAGGGTTTAACGCCAGAAATGTGAAGCTTATAATTTTATATAAGTACTTACAAGAACTCTTCTATTAAAACTCAGGTAATATTTGAGCTTGTTGTTTAAATCATTGTTTTTACAGTGGTTTAAGGGTTTACAGCGTAACATTGTCATCGCAATGAAGTTTCCAAGAATTGGATGTACCTGTACACAGATAAGGTGAAGTGATTTTATCACACTGAAATCATGTTAACCCGCATATCGTTTATGTCTTTAGTCTAAACTTTTGAAAGGGTGTATTTTTTAATGTTTACAGATTGGCCCCTTTCACTTCCATTGTAAGTGCCTCACTGAAACCCAGATCAAGATAACCCTTGTGTTGTGTTGGTGTTGTGTTTGTTTTGTGCTAACACATTTAGTGTTCCCTGTCAAAAATGGCCAGCCCAATAAGATTGTTTATAAATTTCACATATTGCATATATTACCACAAGGTATTGCATTAGAACTTTTTAACTTCTTTATTAGTAATTATAAGTGGTTTTGCACTTCTTTTTTTGAACATATTTAAAAAGAATTGGGATGCTCCTGAACACATAATATTTCTGTTTTTTTTTTTTTTGCAGTCTAATCCATTCATTTCCAATGGCTGGTCATTTTTGACCAGGAACACAACAAGTGTAACAAAGTGAAATAAAACCAAAAGAAATGCAAAAAAAATTGTCAAATATTTTTGTGTATTTTTGGATACAATTTGTGAACAAAGTCAAGGAATTTTGTTACAATTAGATTTAAATAAAAAATATAAAAATCTTAAGAATAAAACATTCGTCCATGTCAAAATGACCAGATCACAACATAAGGGTTAAAGAAAAGGAGGAACAGGTAGAAATTAAGTTTTGTGCTAATCAAAATTTTGCCACAAATGCTGCTGATTGAGCTTTAGTTGTGTGGATCCTGGAACATTCCTATAACAAATATTTGCACTTTCTTTTGCAAGTAAACTACTACAGCAGCTCTGTCAGTTAAAAAATGTACTTTAAAATAACGATTGCACTTGTGTTGCCTTGCAAATACGTCTTGATGGAGCAGATGAAGGTAAGTTTTGCTTGTGAAGTATTTGGGGAAAAATTTGCATACTGCTTCACAGGTTTATTTTTTGTGTGCTGTCATTTTAAATGTGTACATTTTAGTTGTCATTGTAGATGACTGTGTTTTCCATGAACAGTTAGAAAAGCAGTTCTCAAACTTAATATGGATCTGCCTTTAAGATAAATGTAGTTGTTTGAGACCGTTTGCTCTCTTAAAAAAAAGAGTGCAAAAGTGTGGGAATTAGCCGGATAGTTTCTGACTCAATTGTCCAGTTCTTAGAGATTTGTTTTCATGGCACAGTTTTCCTCTCACACACTTGTCACCAGAAGCTGAGCTGTCTTTTTATACTGATTAGGAGCTGTTAGTGCAGTGTTTCATATCTTGTGATGAGCAGAAGCAGAGTGGATCTGTCTGAAGACTGATAAGCCCTTCAAACATGTGTAACATCTGCATGATGTTGTGCAGCATAGAGAGGCTGTTATTTTTCTGACAGGAGTTGGTAGGAATCCAAGAAAAATCTGTACGTTCTGTGCCGCGTACATGCTGTCAACATTCCTGACAGGTTTCTCTATTTTTAAAGTTTTAAGAGAGAGACAGCTAAGCTAAAGGTAAACTATAGATAAGGTCAACTCCTCAGCTTAGGTTAATGGTAATATTGCAAGACACATGATTATCTTCTTGTTTGGTTCAAGTAACTGACTTAAACTGCATTGTTTTTGCAGCATGAAATAGTAAGAGTTTTTCTTGATTTGTTTACCTTTTGATCTCATACATAGAGAATGCTCTGAAACATTGCAACATGGGCGGCAAATGGGGAAAGCAGGGTTTTTTTCTCGGTGATGGCAGGTGATAGCATTTGCAACAGCACTGTCTGCTGGTTTTGTAAACAGACTTTTCTTATACGAAACAGGAAACGGACATGTTGCGCATGATCAACAAGTTGGAAAACCCTGCAGTCACACCAGTGTGGCCTCTAACAAACTTAGACACACCGGCTGGAAAAATGATCGCAAAAAGCAACCAATTAGTCTCAGTCTGGAGCCCTGAATCCCATTAATGTTTACCAGTGGGAACTGATTATTAACAATAACTTAAACCTTTAAAGACAAACCTACCATGAACTCAGAGGTTCATGGTAGAACTCAGGGCTCCAGACTAACATATGTGAGCGGTGGCACCGGTGCCACCAAGTTCTACAGATGCTGACACCAACGCCTGGTTTGGTAGCACTTTTTCCTAATTTAAAAACAACAACATCAAAAACTTAATGATAGAAACTAGTAATTATAGTGATATTATTATAGATTGTATACTGTATATTGTTGCTGAAATGCACATTTGACAGTGTAGAATTGATTTTGACTTAAGATGAAACAGTAACGTCTGTAAAAAAACAAAAAAAAAAAAAAAAAACATTTATTTATAGACCCCTAATTTGTACAGGGTTTAATTGAAATATTCTGACAGTACAACTAAGTTGGGACTCCTACTGGTTAAGTACAGTAATCTCTTTGAATTTCTGAAGGTAATCAAAGCCAGTTAGGCTACTTTTACTTACAATCAAAGATCAGATTTCTAGAACATATTTTACACAGAAGAAAATGTATTGCATGTTCCATAACAATTATGAAAAAAAGGCCATAGCCAACAATGATATATGTAATTAGACCACAGTTAAACACTGGTAAAACCATGCATGGCTCCTCACTACGGAACTTCAACAAAGCAAACTAAAATAAACTTTTTTAAACTGACATTTTTGTTACAGAAATAAATTATATAATTGGGATATATAAATAATATAATAATATTTTTTATGAATAAACCACATTTCTGCTAAAATACCATCAACAGAGTAAGTGTTATTATTGTAAATCCAACATAATTTTAAATGTGTGGATTGTACAGCCATTTATGCTTGGCTCAATGTTTTCTCTTGTTTTCTTGGTTAGTGTGGTTAATAAAAGTGAGCCAATAAATATCATTTTAAATTAGTTTAATCGCAAAGATTATTTCTAAATCACTAAATGTTTTCATATGGGTTTTCATCAGCCAAATTCAAATGCATTACATGTCTCGCACCACGCTTCTCGCACCTGCTGGAAATATGATCGTAAAATGTGAACATTTAGTCTCAGTCTGGAGCCCTGAATCCCATTAGTTTTTACCTGACAAACCTACTGTGAGCTCAGAGGTTGTCAGTCGATGGTATTTGCTTTTGTTGTAGCCATCAGTCTGTGTTATAAGGGCTGGACTGTTTCCGAATTTTTTGATTAATTTGAATTTGCATTTTGACATGATTTATTTTTTTAATCGAGGAATCAAAATTTTTCAAAAACATTGCAAATGCTATAGTTAGATATGTTGTAAGTCCACCAAAGGCTATTTAAGGAAGAGAAAATGAATTCACAGCGCTTGTCTTAATGCCACTCCCGATCTGATTAGCTGCACGTGTGTGGGACTTTCCAAATGAACGTGACAGGTTAACAACACAGAGACTGATATAAAAGACACCGGTAATATTCCCAGTACAATTGTACACAGTGTGATTGTCGCTCAACTTCGTCCATCATGCATGTATGCACCGGCTTAAGACCATAACTGGCCTAGGTGTACACATGTTGATGAACAGTCTCCTTTCTTTTCTTTTTACCTATAATAAAGTGTTGGTTACATGACAGTTACGGGCACTTCAATTCAAATCATATGGACCGGCTATATAAGGGAGAATCAAGCATCCACCGCTTCTTTTACCATGATGCTTCAGATAGATCGCTAATTATTGCTTTGTTTTGTGACGTGTTTCTAATTTACTGCATCTAAAGCCAACATTTGGCAAGCGATCATTTTGAAAAACTTTGCGAGTTGAATTATAATGATAAATTTCATATTGCTGCGCTGCTCAGCGTGAACCTCTAGACTGCGCGTCTCTATCTGCAGGGGCTTATGAATATACACACAAATTGTTTGATATACGATGAGTACTTTCTAGATAAACTTGATCATTTATATATATTGATTTCTAGATAGACTTTCTAACAAGGTTTAGATAAAATGAATACCTACACTGGCTAAGAAGTATTTTGTAGTTTTCTTATTTTATACTATTTCTATTATTTCTGAACATCATGGGTTTATTAGATTTTAATTCATTGTACGGTTGTGGGGCAAATTTTTTTTTTACATTTTTCTTGCACACTTTTGTTTCCTATAACGAAAAGAACTTGGATTTCTCTAACCAGTTTGCCTTGCATTCTAATAAAGAACACGTTACTTGAATCATGTTGGAGTACATTTAAAAGTTGAAAAAATCAATTCGTGAATTGTCCATAAGTTTGATCAATTTTGAGATTAGATTTTTTTGACATTTCGCCCAGCCCTACGTGTTATTTCAAAAATCGTGTTTAACCTTGTGCAACCCCACGTACCCATACGTGGACAATGTTTTTTGGCTTTGCTATACGCAACGCATAATTTATTTAATTTAAACCAACTACTCTCAGTTCAGAAGACTCTGGGCTGTCAGTAAAGGATTAAACTTTCAACATATAAAGTCATGTGAGAAAACAACATGCCGCTGATCACAGCGGAGTTTGTCTTTGGGAGAAACTCCAACAAAACTACATCTGGTATGAAACCTAATTAAGTTTTTACATTGAAACCTATTTGAGTCAAAAGAGTCTCTAGTTTCAGCCGATAGGCCATTTTAAAAATTTGAGTGTTTTATTGCGACACACCACGCTGCTAAACACAATGTTCACTAATATACTTTAGCGCTGTTTTAGCGCTATTTTTACTATGCATTATCACATTGCGAATCAATGGGTTCATCCAAAAGCGGAAACGTTTTGCATTCAGGGGCTTTATATGGAGTTTGGATGAAAATAAGGCGCTTTTCGGACCGTTCTTAGACCAATGCAGAAAGACGTTGTTCACTAAATAGGGAGCAAGGGGTATCCTATAGCTTTCCTATGCAGCTAAGTGCATTCACTCCTAGAATCCGAACAAAAGTTCAGTTTCAGGCTGCAGATGATGTTTGGACCACTCAACATGTATGGCAGACATGGGACAATGATAATCAGTACATAGATTCAGAATTTATTTAATGTATAATTTTATTTTAACATGGCTGTCAGTGATTTGACGATGCTGGCCGTTACTTTAAATCAGAATTATTTATACTAATTTCTGATTGGTAAAATGCTTCAGCACTGGCTATCACTTGTTTGTTTTTACGGTGCAAAGAGAGAACATTGAGATTTAGAGAAAGTAGAGAAAAACATTGTAACAAAGTAAAATTAAGTCAGATAATTTTTATTTGTAAAGGTTTTATTTGTGTTTTTCCCAATACACATTGTTCCAAATAAGCTTTACAGAAAATCAGCTGTAATGTCTGTAATGTCTTCAGAAAAAAAAAGAAAAAAAAAAGAATAACCAACACTTTTGGAAACATAATGAACAATTTGATTAAAAAAACAATCTGACTTTCTATAGCTTTGTATTATTTAAAATTTCACAAATTAGTCCCGCTGTCCACGTGTGGAGATTTTTAGGAAAAGTATTTGCTCTAGATGTAATTATTTTTTTTTTTTCATGTTTTCATTTTTTTTCATGTTTATTAGGTGCTGCTAGTTAAAAATCAAAAAGGTAAATGGAAAATGCGTACAGCAGTTATGCTAGGGTCTCAGGAGGTTAATAATGGAATTCCTGGTGAAGGACTACACTATCCATGATCCTTCAGAGAAAAGTCCACCAATCAGAGAATCATGGCAAACAAAGTGCCCCAAAAGAGCTCCGCAGCAAACACCCACTTCCATGATGCACTATGAATGACACAATCGAGTCAGTCTCCCTATCCTGAATTCTTTGCCATTGCCCGACAATGAGAAAGCACAGTATTTTCCTATGAGAAAAGTATGGTATAAGTGCCACATACAGAATATTAATTATTGTCATTGACAACCTCAATGTCGTTTAAGGCAAGCGGCAACCACAACAGTGAAACTCATTACAGAGACTGAAATTTATGCTTCACATGATATTGATGTATGTATTTATTTATGTAATCTCAAACAATAACTGAGGCACAATTTAAAAGCATTACCTGAACGCTCACACATAATGTTCTGAACCCCCAACCAAAATTCTTTGATCTTTACACACCCCCAAAAAACATGCGTTATGTCCCCTTCTTCTGATTGGCACCACCAGAAGGTGGGTGTGTCTTTAAGAACCAACCTATACATTCTAGAGGGGGTCCAGAAGAATTGATGCAAAATCTTAAATTGCATCAGACGGACCCTTGCATCTCTAGATGTAGACTTGATGCTTTTTAGAATCCTAGCCCACATCTCCGCCCTCTAATACAAAGTTTAAATCTTTCTCCCATAATCTCTTGAGAGAAGCCGAAGCTCCGTCCCCCAGACTCTGAATTAACAGGGAGGAATACACCGATGCCTCATGACCTTTTCCAAAAGCAGTAATCACCACTTCCAGAGGATCTGCTGAGGGTGTATACTACTCCCAAAAATAGTACAGAACAGGTGGCACAGCTGTAAATACCTAAAGAACTGAGATCTGGGAATCTTAAAATGTTGAACCAAATTTTCAAAAGATCTCAGCACTCCACTCTCATATAGGTCACCGAGTGTAGGAACCCCCCTCACAATTCACTCTGACCAACAGAAAGGGGGCTTATTAATACGTAATTTAGGGTTCAGCCATATGCTCGAGGCAACATTTAAATAACTCCCCCACTACTATTAATGTTGTGGCTGATGAAGTTTGCAGATGACACTACTGTCATTGACCTCATGCAAGATGATGGTGAGTCTGCATACAGAAGGGAGGTTGAACGGCTGGCTCACTGGTGCAGTCAAAACAACCTGGAGCTGAACACGCACAAAATAGTGGAGATGATAGTGGACTTTAGGAGGAACACCCCAACATTGACCCCGTTCACCATTCTACAGCACTGTGACAGCAGTGGAGTCATTCAGGTTCCTAGGCTCTACCATCTCACAAGACCTGAAGTGGGAGACTCACATTGACTCCATTGTGAAAAAGGCCCAGCAGAGGTTGTACTTCCTTTGCCATCTGAGGAAGTTCAACCTGCCACAGGCACTGCTGATACAGTTCTACTCAGCAGTCATTGAGTCTGTCCTCTGCACATCAATAACTGTCTAGTTTGGTTCAGCTATGAAATCGGACATCAGAAGACTACAAAGACTACTTGGCAATAAAGCTCGTTCTGATTCTGATATGTATACTGATCAGACACAACATTAAAACCACCTGCCTAATATTGTGTAGGTCCCCCTCGTTCCGAGATACTGTTCATCTCACCACAATTGTACAGAGCAGTTGACAGTCTTCCCATTCTCTGTTGACTCCTCTTATCAACAAGGCATTTCCATCCACAGAACTGATGCTCACTGGATGTTTTTTGTTTTCGGGACCATTCTGAGTAAATTCTAGAGACTATTGTGCATGAAAATCCCAGGAGATCAGCAGTTACAGAAATACTCAAACCAGCCCATCTGGCACCAACAATCATGCCATATTCCAAATAACTGATATCACATTTTTTCCATTTTCTGATGGTAGATGTAAACATTAACTGAAGCTCCTGAGCCATATCTGCATGAATTTATACATTACATTGCTGCCACACGATTGGCTGATTAGATAATCGCATGGATGATTGTTGGTGCCAGATGGGCTGGTTTGAGTATTTCTGTAACTGCTGATCTCCTGGGATTTTCACATACAATAGTCTCTAGAATTTACTCAGAATGGTCCCGAAAACAAAAAACATCCAGTGAGCATCAGTTCTGTGGATGGAAATGCCTCGTAGATGAGAGAGATCAACAGAGAATGGCCAGATTGGTTCGAATTGACAAAGTCTACAGTAACTCAGATAACCGCTCTCTGTACAATTGTGGTGAGAAGAATATCATCTCAGAATGCTCTTCTGGGTTGGCGCTGTTTTGGTGGTAGGAGGGGAACCTACACAATATTAGGCAGGTGGTTTTAATGTTGTGGTAGATATAGATATTAATATTTTCACAATATCCTTTAAATATATTGGTTCTAAACTTACAATCAGCAACTTTAAATTGATAGTTTTATACTTTTCCATTGTTTGAGTGCTGTAACTAAGTTGTTTGTAAAGTATTGAAGATAGGAGCACATTGTTGCATTTACTGAGGTTAGAGATATCACACTTCTCTAGCACATCCTCCTCAGCTTTAAATACCAAGGAAATGGCCCCTTGATAGTGTTGACTTTTGTTCATCACTTTCTGTTCCTCTATGAACGACATACATAAGAAAAAGGAAGTAACCTTTTAACCGATATGAATTAAGATATTTTAACAGTTAATTCACTGATTGAAAGGGCATGTCAATTGAGGCAATGGTGAACACCTCAGGATTTGTAGAGAATGCGTTACAGAGTTCAGAGTAACCTTTAAGTCAGTTTGAACAGCGACAGATTTATTTCTCTCACGTCTTCAACAAACCTCTGCACTGAATAGAAAGTTTATTCTTTTAATCCCTTTTGTGGGTTGTGCAACACTTACCAGACTATAATCATCACATTGTTCTAGTTTAAATGTATTTGGCTCTTGAAGAGAACAAGTTTACTTGAGGCTGACCTTTTGCCTTGGGTAGCATTTTGTTAAAAGATGGTACACCAAGGACTGTAGTTTTTGCAGTAGCCTTACAAGAAACTCTGGAATTGGGTCTTTGTGAAATAGAAACCTAAAATATGAAGTGTATGCATTTGCTACACACCAACACACACACATATACACAAAAGGCTTATCAGTAGGCCCACTTGGAATATGTGCTTGCAAATTCTGTAGAAACACCATTAAAATCCCCTGTTCCTTGTTTGTTTGTTTATTAAATATTTTTGGCTAATTTGTTGGAATGCACTGATCACTCATTTTTCTCCCTCATTATTTAATTCCGACTTGAACTCTTGGTTTTAACTTTTGAGTGTTTGTTTGTAGGCTAGTTCACAGTAGTGTAATTCGCTTTGCATTCAAAATTTGGTACACTGGTACCATTCTACCAAAATTTGGTGACACTAAAACCCACCTCAAACATTAATGTTCTCTTGGTTCTCTCTTAATTTCCTGCATGGATGGCCTATATTTTGTGTTTTGAAGGATCAGATCACTCAGAAATTTTGTATAGATGAGTTAATGGAGACTCAGACTAATTTCTCCTTTTAAGATCAGACCCTTCCAGCTTTGATAGCCTTTAGAGGATGCAGTACATAACAAAAAAATCAAAGATTTTAAAGGGGTGTAAAAGTGGCCCAGATGTTGTAATATAAATTTTGATGACAATTTAAAGCAAAACCCATTTTTATTCAGGTTATTTTATCAAACAAATTCAGCCCTCCTCTCTGAAAGCTCTTTGTCATTTTTTTGTAAAGAGTTATTGTTAGAGTTGTTACTCTGACTATATACAGAAACCTGTTCCTCTTTTATCCTCTGCCAGCTTCACTTTCCCAGGGCAATTCCATTTATTAGTTGTCATCATCTTTAGATGAAAGATAACTTTTGATAGTGTTTGTTTTGTGCAGCAGCTGGGAGAATTTTACAAATTTTCCTTTAGGGTGTGACAGTTTCCTTATCTTTATCTCTATTTTGCCAAATTTGATAATGCCTCCTGCTATCAATAAGAGCATTGTACTCTCAGCTCCGTTTAACGCATTTTACCATGTTAAATCCATTCCGCAGTATTCCACGGATTTCCCCCTAAAATCAGCACAGAAAATGGACCTAACTAAATCAATGTGATAGTTTGTTTAGGGGATCTATCTCTCAGACTGGATGGCTGTTTTGAGTTTTTCTGTTTGACATGTCCATTCTGAGCTCTGAACCATTCAGGGCTCTTGCTGGGGGCACCAATGCCACACAGTGCTGTTCACTATTTCACATACTGTCTTTTTTCACTTTTTAGATATGAATGCACTTTCATTGCAGCATTTTCTTGAAAGCCATTAAAGATATGCATCTTGTGTTTCAAATTAAAAGGGTCTATCTAGTTTTGATTATGTGTGTATTAAAGTTTTAATTTGTCATGAGTGGCTATTTTCTCTATATCCAAACTTGTTATGCTTTTTTGTACAGTAGGGTGAATTCACATTACAAATCTGTTAAATCTAATATAAATGTAAGAAATCTAAATCTGCTAAATCTAATATAAACCTGGAAGTAAACAAAGTTTTAGGATTTTAAGACCTTTTTAAAAAAGGAACGTGATGTAAAATTAAGTATTTAAGATGCCAGCTTGAGCGCATGCTGTCATTAAGGATGGGCGGATCGATCCTAAAGTATCAATACTTCCGATACTGATGTTACATAGAGAGGATCGATATTCACAAAAAATAAATAAATAAATAAAAATTGCTAAAAAAAGTTTTTACCAAACTAGTCATTTTATTGTTTACCATGAAAACTATTGCGTTTCACAAGATTCAAAGTGAAAAAATGTAAAGGTGCATTCAGTAATATATTTCTTCATTTAAAAAGTTTTACTCCTAAAGAAATTAATAGTTATTTTAGAACATTTGTATAAAATGATATGCACTCATATGAGATGAAGACTCCAGTCATATCAGTGACCTTATAAATGCTGTTAAAATCTAGAGAGGGTCTCCTCAAGGGGGGGCTGCAATGTTAAGATAGTATGATTAGATGAATACTACTCAGTCTCCTTAGCCTCATAGATATTGGACACTTTTACTCATGGATTAAATTAATCATGACTAACTGTGTGGTGAATTTATACAATGGCATCAGTAACTGAAAACTATTGCCTTTGAATAATGTTGCATCCATGCCATTAGGTGTCATTGTAAGTCCAAGATGACATTCAAAAATTTACTGACAGCACCTTTAAGTATACAAGCAAAGTTGGCATTTACAGTGCATTCATTAAGTATTCAGACCCCTCAGTACTTAGTTGAAGCACCTTTGGCAGCGATTACAGTCCTTTTGGGTATGATGCTTTGCACACTTGGATTGGGAGATTTTCTGCCATTCTTCTCTGCAGATCCTCTCAAGCTCTGACAGGTTGGATGGGGACTGTTGGTGGACAGCCATTTTCAGGTCTTTCCAGAGATGTTTGATTAGGTTCAAGTCCGGGCTCTGGCTGGGCCACTCAAGGACATTCACAGAGCCACTCTTGCATTGTCTTGGCTGTGTGCTTAGGGTCATTGTCCTGTTGGAAGGTGAACCTTCAGCCTAGTCTGAGGTACTGAGCGCTCTGGATCAAGTTTGCTGCATTCATCTTTCCTTCAACCCTGACCAGTACTCAAAGTCCCTGCCACTGAAAAACACCCCCACAGCATGATGCTACCACCACCATGCTTCACCGTTTGGATGATATTGCACTGGTGATGAGCGGTGCCTGGTTTCCTCCAGACATGACGCTTGGAATTAAGACCAAACAGTTCAATCTTCATTTCATCAGACCAGAGAATCTAGTTTCTCACAGTCTGAGAGTCCTTTAGGTGCTTTTTTGCAAGTTCCAAGCGGGCTTTTATGTGTCTTGCACTGAGGAGAGGCTTCTGTCTGGCCACTCTGCCAAAAAGCCCAGATCGGTGGAGTGTGGCAGTGATGGTTGTCTTTCTGAAAGTTCTCCCAGCTGATCTCCGGAGCTCAACCAGAGTGACCATCGGGCTCTTGGTCAGCTCTCTTACCAAGGCCCTTCTCCTCCTTGCTCAGTTTGGCTGGGTGGCTAGCTCTAGGAAGAGTCCTGGTTGTTCCAATCTTCTTCCATTTAAGAATTATCAAGGCCACTGTGCTCTTGAGAACATTCAATGCAGCCAAAAAATTTTTTGTAGCCTTTCCCAGATCTGTGCCTCAACACAATCCTGTCTCTGAGCTCAGCAGGCAGTTCCTTTGACCTCATGGCTTGGTTTTTGCTCTGATATGTATTTTTAGCTGTGAGACCTTATATAGACAGGTGTGTGCCTTTTCAAATCATGTCCAATCAATTGAATTTGCCACAGGTGGACTCCAATCAAAGTGTAGAAACATCTCAAAGATGATCCTAAATTTCAAAATGTCATATCAAAGGGTCTGAATACTTATGTCAATGTGATATTTCAGTTTTTTTATTTTTAATACATTTGCAAAGTTATCAAAAATCTGTTTTTTTCTTTGTCATTATGGATTATGGAGTGTAGATTGATGTGAAAAAAAAATAATTTAAAACATTTTAGCATAAGACTGCAACATAAAACGTGAAAAAATGAAGGGGTCTGAATACTTTATGAATGCACTGTAGTTGCATATGAATGCACAGAAATGCTGAAAGACAAGCAGTGCTCAGACACAGTGCTTGTTTGTTATGAATTTATATAGATTAAAATCTGTTAAAAGATTGAAAATGTTCTGTTCTTAATAATTACACAGACAGATATCTAATAATTTGCAGTTTAGTCCTAATGACTTTTAAATTAAATGTTAAATGGCTAAAATTGCACATTTGTTCCTCAGAAATCACCAATAAATAAAGATAAGTGGACCATCTCTTCTGTAGCTGTCATTAAAGAGCAGACATACAAAATGCAACAATTTTGAAATTCATGTTAAACCTTTTATTCAACTTTTCACTGAAATTGTTTTGCTGATAATATAATTTGTTGAAAGACACTTTATTCAATTAGAAAAATGCAAAATATAAGCTTGTGAACTCCACTGTATGTTGAGGAAACAGTTTAAATTGCCTCAAGCACTGTTGGTGATCTTTTTCTGTCTTATTTCTTTTCTTGTTTTGTTGGTCTCCAAGGAACCCCTCTACTGCTTTCTATCAAGCTTTCCCAAACTGCAGATCAAAGGTTATCAGTGATGGGTATGATCACTGTGTGTGTATTATTTTGCTCTCATGGTAGTCGTGAGTGTGCATGAAGTGAGCATGGCATTTATGGAAGTGGATATTAGACTCAAGTGTCTGACATCTGTAACAAGTAACACTCTTGAAAATTGTTGAAAAAAGAAAGCTTGTTTGATGGTTAGAATGCATTATATGTGTTATGCGGTTGTGGATGGAGCCAGCATTGATAGCACAAGGGAATACATCAAATTTTGGAAGTACAGCTGTTCCCTGCTTCTGAAATTCTCATCGGTCAACAGATGCCTTCATTTACATAGTTGTTGCACTGATCTGGTCCAGAGATTTTCACATATGTCATATGTTGTTATACCACATCAATTGAAATACACATAAATGACCAGACTTATCTCACTGTGAATTCGGCAACAGTTGGTCGAATGTTCTGCTGCTGAAGTTGGTCTGTGCTTACCGAAATTCAAATCACTGCCCCCAGTGGCCAAGCTGGAAATGTTGTTGAACGTATTGGCATGTGTGAGTTTGAGTTTCAGTTGAAACGTCCACAGAGTGGCACCTAAACAATGCATATTTTATTACCCCTTCTTCTTAACTCAAACTCAAACCCCAACCCTAAACTTAATCATCAGTGGAATAATAATGTAATTTTAAAATGAATATGCAACTTCTGAATCATAGTTAATGTTAACGTGATTACTTCCGAGTTCCCATAAGATCAGAAACCGTGTCTTGAAACTTGCTCAGTAGCGCTAGAATGTTTTTAAAAGTTGGAATGTATGCAAAAATGTCTGATGTGAGATGCCGCTTGTCAGTAGTTCATCTGAATTGGGTTAACTTCAGGGTACATTAACTAATTAACATGTTGATTTCCTGTGTGATAATCTTGCTTTAAGTGTTTTTGGTTCTAGACATAAATGACATATGAAATACGAAAGTGCATGAATAATGGTCTGTGTTTATTGATTAAATCTTTAACTAAAGCTGTTCATAAACATATACAGTTGAAGTCAGAAGTTTACATACACTTAGGTTGAAGTCATTAAAACCAATTTTTTAACCACTCCACAGATTTAATATTAGCAAACTATAGTTTTGGCAAATCTACTTTGTGCATGACTATATCACAATTCCAGTGGGTCAGAAGTTTACATACACTAAGTTAACTGTACCTTTAAGCAGCTTGGATAATTCCAGAAAATGATGTCAAGCCTTTAGACAATTAGCCAATTAGCTTCTGATTGGAAGTGTACTGAATTGGAGGTGTACCTGTGGATATATTTTAAGGCCTACCTTCAAACTCAGTGCCTCTTTGCTTGACATCATGGGAAAATCAAAATAAATCAGCCAAGACCTCAGAAAAAAATTGTGGACCTCCACAAGTCTGGTTCACCCTTGGGAGCAATTTCCAAACACCTGAAGGTACCACGTTCATCTGTACAAACAATAGTACACAATTATAAACACCATGGGACCACGCAGCCATCATACCACTCAGGAAGGAGATGCATTCTGTTTCCTAGAGATGAACGTAGTTTGGTGCAAAAAGTGCAAATCCCAGAACAACAGCAAAGGACCTTGTGAAGATGCTGGAGGAAACAGGTAGACAACTATCTATATCCACAGTAAAATGAGTCCTATATCGACATAACCTGAAAGGCTGCTCAACAACAAAGAAGCCAATGCTCCAAAACCGCCATAAAAAAGCCAGACAACAGTTTGCAAGTGCACATGGGGACAAAGAACTTAATTTTTGGAGAAAGTTCCTCTCATCTGATGAAACTAAAATGGCCTTAATGACCATCGTTATGTTTGGAGGAAAAAGGATGAGGCTTGCAAGCCGAAGAACACCATCCCAACCGTGAAGCATGGGGGCGGCAGCATCAAGTTGTGGGGGTGCTTTGCTGCAGGAGGAACTGGTGCACTTCACAAAATAGATGGCATCATGAGGAAGGAAAATGATGTGTATATATTGAAGCAATATCTCAAGACATCAGCCATGAAGTTAAAGCTTGGTCGCAAATGGGTCTTCCAAATGGACAATGACTCCAAGCATAACTCCAGAGTTGTGGCAAAATGGCTTAAGGACAACAAAGTCAAGGTATTGGAGTGGCCAACACAAAGCCCTGACCTCAATCCAAAAGAACATTTGCGGGCAGAACTGAAAAAGCATGTGCGAGCAAGGGGGCCTATAAACCTGACTCAGTTACACCAGTTCTGTCTGGAGGAATGGGCCAAAATTCCAGCAACTTATCATGAGAAGCTTGTGGAAGGCTACCCAAAACGTTTGACCCAAGTTAAACAATTTAAAGGCAATGCTACCAAATTGCATGTAAACTTCTGACCCACTGGGAATGTGATGAAAGAAATAAAAGCTGAAATGAATCATTCTTTCTACTATTATTCTGACATTTTACATTCTTAAAGTAAAGTAGTGATCCTAAGTGACCTAAGACAGGGAATGTTTTCTACGATTAAATGTCAGGAATTGTGAAAAACTGAGTTTAAATGTATTTGGCTAAGGTGTATGTAAACTTCTGACTTCAACTGTACTTTCCAAGTCCCGAAGGGACAAATATACAATCACACATGGTAAAGTTACTCCTTGAATTGCATCCTAATTCAGTTATTGAAATCATGTACTGTATGTTTGCATGAGATCTTTTTGCCAACTTGTTTTCTTTCAATTAGCACAGGTTTTGTTTTTCATTTTGGAACTTATTGATCGAAGGCCTCACTGACCTGAGCTTATGCACCTCCATTTTTGAGTGAACAAGCATTATTTGTGGATAATTTTGGCAATATTAAATAAAATATTAAAACATTCTGTACTATTTATCACACTAGTGTGCTTTAATATTTAACCAGGAAGTTTGTTTTGAAATGCTTTTATTTTGTACAAAATGGCACAAAGTCACACTTGTGGTGTTCCCGTTCAAAAATGACTGGCCATTGAAAATGAATGGGGGAGATCAAAAATAAAGAGAAAAATTGAGTGTTCAGGAGCATGTTCATCATATTCATGTTCACATATGTGCGTGTGTGCTTGCAAACATAAAGGCCTCGGACCTGTGCGCACACACATGCACACGCATTCTTTGTGCCATTTTGTACAAAATAAAAGCATTTCAAAATAAACATTCTGGTTAAACATTAAAGCACACTAGTGTGATAAATAGTACAGAATGTTTTAATATTGCCAAAATTATCCACAAATAATGCTTTTTTCACCTAAAAATGGAGGTGCATAAGCTCAGGTCAATGAGGCCTATGATGAATAAGTTCCAAAAAGAAATGCAAAACCTGTGCTAATTGAGAGAAAACAAGTTGGCAAAAAGATTAATCCAATATTTGGTAATAATAAAGCATAATGAGAGATTTATAAGCAATTTTTGATTGGCCGGTCATATGTGACCAGGAACAACAAAAGTGTAACAAGATGAACCCCCCCGCCCCATTCAAAAATTATCAAAAATGTTTTGGGAAGTTGTGATACCCTGTGTGAGCAAAGTCAGTAAGTTTTAGTCCAATAGGATAACATTAACTAGCATTTTCAGGCAAACGAATATCCTCCGTGTCAAAATGACCAGAACACAACACGAGGGTTAATTGCAAAAGGCTTATGTGAAAATGTAAATCACGTACTTGTTTATATAAGGCACATTGATATTTGATTATGATTTGAAATTTCAGTAGCTCTTGGACAATGGGAGGATTGTACTGACAGTGAGCCAAAATGATTTATCTTTTCTGTGTGACTCATAGCTATTACTCTGGTGTAAAGCAGGATGGTGTTCATTTCAGTGTTAGAGCAGATTTCTGATATTTGCAACATGTTCACTCCTGTCCCCCCTGAGGCTCAATGTTCAACAATTGACACTCTTCAAAGCCTTGCCCTGAAATAAACTAGTCCTTAGAATTCAGAGATAAGTCCGCATACAAGTATGTCAAATTTATTTGGATTTTTCTCACCTGTGCAGCATAGCTACATTGGATGCCTGCAGATGCTGAGAGGTTAGATGAACTGTAGTTACCTTAAAATGTAAAAATTACATATGTAAACCATACAAAATCTAACAGCAACTGTAGGTTAATAGTGGTTGCTGCACTTAAGCCTTTGAGACAGCATGAGCAAAATTGGAATGGATAAATGGGAAAGTTATTTTTGCATGTTTTTATGCATGTTGATTGTCCGGTGTTTAGGACTGAGAAACACACATTTAAGCTATTTATTTCTCTGACAGTGTTAATGGGACAGATGTCTTTACAGAAGGGCAAAACTTGCCATTCGTATTATTTGACTAGTAAAACCATTATCCTAATCTTGAATCTCTATCCAAATGCTTCTGGGCTATTAGTAACATATTTAGGACTCAAAATGTTTTTGTTTGACATCAATATAAATTTTTGTAAGTTTATTTGTAGAATTTTGATTAATTGTACAGATTATTTTAGTTAAATTGAAGAGTCTTATCTGTTCCATAATTCCACTATATAAAAAGCTGAAGATGTCTCTTCTTCAAATAAAAATATTGCATGTTTCCAGAAGACTGGGAATATGGGCTACCATTTATAGTGCATTTTGCTCCCCTTTTTTGGAGCTTGACAGCCACTGGACACTCTCTTTGTGTGATTTGCGGAAGAAAGAAAATCAAACAGGTTCTATATAACATGAGGGGTGAGTAGATGATGACAGAATTTACATTTTTGGAGAGATAAAACAGGCAGTGGAGAGATATTATGACCTCAACTATTGAACTATTCCTTTAAGTGATCTACATGTTTCCCACCCACCCAACCATCCTATCTCTGTTTAAAGGTTTCCTTGGAAATTCAGATTACGAAATCAGTTGACTTTGATGGTTTAATTGAATTTAGCTGATGTTTTTCCATTAATGTTTTAGGAGACTGCAGTGACTAACTAAATTAAGCACACTGTTAACCGCTTGCCAGAATATGAACCTGATTTAAAAAGATGTTCTAGTTCAAAAAAAGGAATGTGTAATTATTCTAAAATAAATGTCACATGTACGTGTTTGCTAAATAAGCCTTGCATCCTTTCGTTTTGGTTTGAAATTGACCCGCAACAAGTCATTAGGTAACTGATGCTTAAAGATCAACAAAACAACAGAGGAAGCATTGTGAACCTACTTCCTGGTGAAGTTTCCATAGCTTTTCAGAAGAAGATCTGCTGGTGTGACTTAAAATAGATCTAAGATGCAGGTGTGGACATATTTTTACTGAAGCATAGCAGAGCTGCTTATTCAGAATGTTATGTTTAAATGCATCTTAACATCTTTGTGTACAAATTTGGGCCAAGTTTGGGGAGTAATGGAATACTTGGAAGACCCTTGCGTAATCAGGGTACAAAAAGCTAACTGTATTCCGTTGCAGTTACAAATACACAATCTGATTACCATACAGTCTATAAAAATGGGGATTACTAGCAAGCAAGAGTGGCGCCAAAAGCGAGTTGTATTTTTAGTTGTAAATAATGTAAAACAGCCAGCAGAAATGCATATTTTATTAACTCTACTCCCTAACCCTAAACCTAACTGTCAGTGTTGTAAAAATGTTACCATTACTCACCATTGTTTATGTGAACACGATTGCTTCCTGGCTCCCATGGGACCAGAACGCGTGTCTCTAAAGCTGCTCGCTCAACACCCTGTCAGTAGCACCACAGGGAAAAGCAAATGCATTTGAAATGATGCAAAAATGTCTGATGGGGATAGCGCTTGTCAATAATTTGGTTGAACGAGGTCGATTATAGGGTACATGAACTTTCGGAAGCAACATGTCAATTTCCTGTGTGATCATTTTGGGATTCCAATTTTTAATGTGTAATGAAATATAGTACTACCACCATTGGTGGGACCTGGCATAAACTACAGTATAGGCAACCATCTAGTACAGCGTTGTTCTGTAGGTTTAGCATAGGGTGCAGCTCCTGTCTCTCTCGCCCGTCTTGGCGTTTCATGGAATTGTGCCCACCCTCTGTACTGCCCACAGCTTTTACTGCAAAAGATGCTTTAATGTTGTGGAAACTTTGTCATTATTTTCTCTTTTTTTCTTCCCTTTTTCTCCCCAATGCTGTCTAATTCCTCATGGTGTCACAGTTACTCACCTCAATCAGGGTGCCGGAGGACAAATCTCAGTTGCCTCCGCATCTGAGACAGTCAGCCCGCTCATCATATGACCTGCTGAGCATGTTACCATGGAGACACATGCGTGTGGAGGCTCACGCCCCACAGAGAGCGAGAACCACCATAAGACGATCCCTAAGGAAGGTAACCCTCTGACTCTGCCAAACCTAGCAACTGGGCCAATCGGTTGATAGGAAGCCTGGCAGGTGTCACTCAGCACACCCTTCGAAATCGCTGGATTCGAACTCACGACTGCAGGGGTGGTAGTCAGCGTCTTTGCTCACTGACCTACCCAGACCCCCATTACTTTCTACTAGTTGATATTGCTTGTCTCGTCTTATTTTATTTGACCTTAATGTAATCCAAAAGTAACAAATTAATTATATTACGTTATTTTCAGTTATTTTTTTATTAGATTACTGTGACGATGAGGAGGGCGTGGCCGTAAATGAGCACGGCCAGTGCTGATCTGCGGGAGAGCGAGATAAGGTGCAGCCAGAGGTGCCGATTCGAGAGAGAGAGAGAGATAGAGAGATAGAGAGAGACGTACGCGGCCGCGTTGCACATATGTCTGTTTATGTTTAAGTTCATTGTTTAAGTTAATTTATACATTAAAAGTTTATGTTGATTGTTCAGCCAGTTCCCGCCTCCTCCTTTACCTGCTACAGTGGTGCAGAAACCCGGGAGGGGGGAGGGATGCGATGTTGCGGAGTCCTTGCTGCTGCCATCCGCCAGGGTAGCAGCCACAGCCGTCTGCCTGGGGACAGAGGGGTCGCTGCCAGCCACCGAGAGCCGGAGAAACCGCGGCCGTCTGCTGAGAAGGGGAAAAGCGGTTCCGTCCGCCAGGGGCCGGAGGACTCGCTGCTGTCCACCGGGGGAGGAGTGAGCTGGCGTCCGCCAGAGGGCGGAAGAGCGGTTGAGGGCCGGGCGACAGCACGTTTAGGAGCTGGCGAGCAAGCTCTTCTCTCTCTCTCTCTCCTCTCTCTCTCTCTCTCTCTCTGTGTGTGTCTCCACTCGCCCTTTCCCTCACCCCTCATCTCTCCCCCAGGTTCGCAGGAGGCGGGGTGGACCACCGGCTGGAGTGGGAGGGGGAGTTAGTCAGACCGGTGGTGCCTCGGCCTGAATCTGGCGGGGGAAGAGTGTGACGAGAAGGAGGGCGTGGCCGGGCCGTGATGCACTGGTTCAAGAGAGAGAGAGAGACGCATGCGACCGCGTTGCATGTGTGTCTGTTTATTTTTGTTTAAGTTCATTTATGCATTAAAAGTTTGTTGCTTGTTCAGCCGTTTCCTGACTCCTCCTTGCCTATCCTTTACCTGCTACAGTTATTTATTACATACAGTATTTTTTTAAAATTAGAAATTAATTAGTACTTTTTGGATTACAGTTTTGAAGTAACCCTCCCTTCTCCCCCAGCATTGTAAATCCAATTTTTTAGTGATATTTATTAGCAAATGTATGCTGCTTAAAAATGGTAGTTTAAGTTTGAAACAGGGAATTCTCACATCTTCTCTGATTTCTTAATGCAGCTTACTTTCTTCTGGACCTGAGTCAAAGCTGTGGTACTTTTTAGATGTTGGGTTGATAATAATGAAAAAAAACTTACATAAGAGCCCTTCCCAGGGACAGAATTCATGCAACAGTATAGAGGACTTTAAAATGTTTAAGTCCTGCATGCATTTAATGTTTAATGATAAAGAGAAAGGTGCCTTAATACCCTAAATATGTGCATGGTACCTTTTGTAATAATTGATTAACCACAAGAGTTCAGAAATTGTTATTGTGTTATTTGTCGGTAGTTGGGACTCGGGAATAAAGAACGTTTATTGCCATGGATCCGTCAAACGCTATCTCAGATATCAGGGAATAAAGAGCACAGTGAGCTATGAGCCTAAATAGCACAATACATAGATCTTCAAATGATAAAATCACATTTCGAACACAATCACAAGTCGAACAAAAATTATCTCAACATAAACCTGCAATATAGTAGGCCTCTTCTTAATAAATGGAAAATGCGTAATTCTGCCCGGGCAGGTTCACTTTCCATGAGGCAGAGAACGCTATGAATTATTGGACTTCTTTGGGATGATTTGATTTTTAAATGATTCAGCATTTAACTTGTGTAATTATTGTCTACACACCAGAGCAAAAGGGGTCAAAATCATTGGCTCATCGTTTATTAAGCGCTGAAACTTTGTCAGGTGAAAAACAATCTGAATCATGTGTAACAGTCACATTAAGTTCTCTTTCCAACCTGAACTTCATCAGAATGTCGATTTGTGACACCAGCACTGAAAAAGCTTGATGCATTGCAACAAATGGTGAAATAGAACACAGGTGTCTCGAGATGCATTAATAAATATTGAAATTATTTTTAAATTAACAGTGTCTAAAAAAATGCAATGGTCCTGCACAACGAATTGTAAAACAGAGCACAGGTGTCTTGAGATGCGTTTATAAATATTAAAGTTCTCTTAAACTTTACAGTGAGTTGTGGCACAGTGATCAAAGACGTTCGTCTAGTGTGTGTTTACATGGCCTCTGCACGTGTGAACAGCCCCTAACTCGCCCTATAGCCTACTTGAAAAACTGACCCGAACCTGGTCCAAAACCTGTAGGTTTGTCGGGTACCGTTGGACTCAGATCAGGTTGAAGACCTCTAAACACGTACAGAATAACCGAATAGTGATTTTGGTATTTGAATACCATGCACATCCCTATTAATAACGCATGATTTTGGATCGGTTCTTAATTAAAAAAGTACATTTAACAGGCCGTGCAAGTTATTTCTCCAAACTTTTCTTACGTCAATTTGAAAAATCCAACCAAATCTGGCAAGCATCCTGTAGCGCATAAAAGTGAACGTAGTCACATGATACGTCATGGGGGGCCTCCATGGTGTACCGGCCCATGGGCCTCTCAGTTCTTAATCCGTCCTTGGCCCCTCCTCTTGGTGGCAATTATGTTTCATTTTCAACTTTTTCCATTTGACTGCTTGGCAGTGTTGACAGCTGGCAATAAGGTTATGGGCTGTTGCACCATGTGATAGTCAAAAGAATTAATCAATTATAGATTAAAGATTAAATCAGATTAAATCAATTATAGGATTACAGTTGTGAGACAGTCATTAGATGAATATCAACAGTGAGCACAGTTACATGCATGATCTAATTCCGATTATGCCTAAATCTTTTATGGGGTTTAGGCCATAAACAATTTAAGCTAAAAACCAATCGCCACATGTAGATTTTTGCCCATTACCACAGTTTTGCTCTGCATGTAAACACCTTTACCTGCCTTCAGACCAGCTTATCAAATGTGTGCGAGTGTTGTGCAGATGACTGCTTACGTTTTGACATCAAAAGCAGAGAATAATCTTTCATTTAAAATCTTGTGTAAATGTGGTTCTTGTCAGATTTTCTGAATAAACTGATTTTTGGTAGTTATCAGTGATTGGTGTACGTGAAAGCGCACTCATTATCAGTGCTGTTAATGATTGGGGGCAACTCTTTTTTTTCTTTTCTATGCCCCTATACATTGTCTTGGAAGTGTAAAAATATGCTGCAACATTTTTGTTTGTGGTGCCTTATTACCAACTAGACATAGAAATGATTTTTTGCACAAAGCAAAAGTCTCTGTGGTCTTTGAATGTTTGTCTTGGTGTTTGGCAGCTTATTCCACTAACATTTGAAAGATTTAACACAGCTTTAGTTTATCATTCCTAAACTAACACGATTTTGCTATTTAAAATGCCAGAATTATTATTGGTTTTATGACATTACTATTAAAATGAAATGCACACTGTAATTCCATCCTCATTTTCTGGAAAACCATTGTTTGCAGGTTTAGATAAGCTTTTAAACCAAGCTAGAATTGCACCCTGCCAAACAGCAGGAGGCGTCTGTTGGGGAATGCACATGGATGGAGGCAACACACTGGGTGATCCATATGAATCGCAGCAGCCCACATGACTCCAGTCCAGCGGTAGGAGGTCATTGATTCTAGGCCATCTGTTGTGTGGCCAGCTGTGTGTCGACCAAGAACATTATGCAACAGCTCGGCGAATGAATTTGCAGCGTCTCTCAAGAGTCTGGACTTGTTTACAGAAAATAGGTGTTGGGGAGGAATCGCTCATGACTCTGATTGGGAGCTTAAGCAATAAGATTAACTTGTTTCCAACAAGGCATCTATGGGACAGTACCAGTCGTGTAGCCACTGGTGTGCAACGCCACCCAAAACATACCTTACTGAAAACCAAGAAAGTTCATTCTGCTGAGTTCGGTTGCTGCTGTCATTGTTCATAATTGTGTTTATCTATTTGAGCAAAGTATATACTTTATTTTCTTGTTTATTTTAGTATGTTCAGTAAAGACTGAATCTTCTTACAGTCTCATAAATATTCTCTTTTTTGTTTCAAACATTCATTTATTATCCAAAATGCAGTTTTTGAACCAGTGAATGTAATAATTTTTTTTTATTGTTTTGTCAATGTTCCCCAATAGTGCTAATTGTCTCTCCATTTACATTTGTGTATTCCAGAGTAGTGATTCATTCTTTTGAACCGATTTTATTTAACGGCTTGAATGAACCAATTCGCAAAGCGTTGGTTGATCACCCAATGCTGAGGAAAATCTGTAAGAAGGGCACAATATTGTTAATAAAATGGGAATAGTTAATATTATTAGCCTAATAGTTAATGTTATTATTAATTTTGGCAACTGTTCTTGTTGTTTACTGATGTTCTTAATATTATCAATAATGCTGGAACAATAAACATTTGACCAGTATATTTAGGCTGGCGTAGTGAAAATATTGATAAACAGCAAAATGAAAAGTAAAATACTGACTTTGAACTTCTAAAATTGAGTGACGACACGGTTATGAGTCGTTTTTTGAAATGGTTTCATAAAACAAACCATCCGTACAAACCCGATTCCCTACAATGTATCGGACTTCCCAACAATAGTGTCTTCAGCATATTTTAGAAAACAATTATGAATCTTTCTAAACATAAATTGAATCACAACAAGTGTTGGGCGTAATGCATTACTAAGTAATTAATTACTGTAATTAAATGACTTTTTCATTGAAAAAAGTAAGGGATTACTATGAATTTTTCAGTAATTTAATTACAGTTACTTATGATGTAATTGTGTTAAATACTTTATAGACTATAGAACAGTTCTATATAAAACCATAGTGAATTTAAAATTGAAGTTTAATGTCTAATGTTAAAATATGTTTTCTAATTTGCTGCCCCCTTAAATTCTTTGGCCAGTTCATAATTTATTTGATTTTATATTATTTATTTGAAAGAATTAAAAGAACAGTTTCATGTCTATCCTTGTATTTTTCATCTGATCAAGGTTGATAAGGGTTTTAGAAAGTAATGCAATTACTTTTCAGACAGAGTAATTAGTACAGCAATCTAATTACACTGTAGAATATGTAATTAGTAGTTAGTAGTAAAAAAAGGACAGGACATCACACTGGTAAGGACCAGTTTTTAATATGTGTATTCCCTAAATTAACCCCCGCCCCATCACCCAAAATACTAAGTCTTGGGCAGAAAGAAATCTGAGTGCCCAGGATCTCACAGACATAACTCTGAACCCTCGACCAAAACTCTTGAATCTTAGTACAGTACCAAAAAACGTGGGCTATGTCCCCATCCTCTGACTGGCATCACCAACAGGTGGGTGTATCTTTAAGACCAAGCCTATGCAATCTAGAGGGAGTCCAATAAAAATGATGCAGAATCTTAAATTGAATGAGGCGCATCCTTGCATCCCTACACATAGACTTGACATTTTTTAAATCCTACCCCATTCTTCATCCTCCAATACTAAATTCAAGTCTTTCTCCCATAGAGATGTCAAAACCCCATCCCCTAGACTCTGAATTAGCCAGGAATAGTACGCTGAAGCCTATTGACCCCTTCCAAAAGCCGCTAGTACCATCTCAAGAGTGTCTGCAGCTTTAGGGGGCTGCGTACTACACCCAAAGATGGTACAAAGTAGATGGCACAGCTGTAAGTACCCGAAGAATTGAGATCTGGGAATCCCAAACCGCTCTGTAATATTTTCAAAGGATCTCAGTGCTCCATTTTCATACAGGTCACCCAGCGTAGCAACTCCTTTCTCAATCCATTCGGTCCAGCAAAAAGGGGACTTGTTAATACACAATTTAGGGTTTAACCAAATACTTGCGGCAACATTCAGGTGGGAAACTTTTGTCCACACTAACTGCATGTGAGAGATAACGGGATGTGTCTTTACTTCTCCTGGCAGCTTGGTAGAAAGACATTGCAATGGCAAGATAGGGGCAAGGACCTCCTGTTCAATGAAGAGCCAGGGAGGAGCTCTTTCAGGTGCAAGTGACCAATGCACCAAATGTCTGAGACCAAAAGCATAATAGTAAAACAATATTTTGGGGAAACCTAACCCACCTTTGTCAATTGGTCTGTGTTACTTGTTAGAATGCATTCGAGGGCACTTACTATTCCAGATAAAAGATTTAGAAATACTATCAAATTGTTTAAAATAAAAGAGGGGAACTTCAATGGCGAGAGACTGTAATAGGTAGTTAAATTTTGGAATACAATTAATTTTTATAACATTAACCTTCCCAATCATAGACAAATGTAATGAAGCCCATCTTTCCACATCACTCGAAAACTTTTTTATTAAAGGGTCAAAATTAACCCTGACTAAATCACATAAATTTGCTGGGAATAAAATAACCAAATACTTAATGCCCTGTTTGGGCCACTGAAAGGCGCCCGGCTGAAAAGCCGTTACCGGGCAGAACGCTGTCAGAGCCAGAGCTTCGGTTTTAGACCAATTAACTCTGTATCCTGAACATTTAGAGAAGGAATTGATCATTCTGTGGAGGCAAGGCAGAGATCTAGTGGGGTCGGAGACAAATAATAAAATATAATCTGTGTAAAGCAAAAGCTTATGCGCCACACCTCCCGCCATCACCCCTGGAAAATCCTCCTCCTTTCTTATCGCGGCTGCTAATGGTTCTAGAGCAAGACAGAACAATAATGGGGAAAGAGGGCAACCCTGCTGGTTGAAATT
Source organism: Myxocyprinus asiaticus (assembly GCF_019703515.2). Taxonomy (NCBI): domain Eukaryota; kingdom Metazoa; phylum Chordata; class Actinopteri; order Cypriniformes; family Catostomidae; genus Myxocyprinus; species Myxocyprinus asiaticus. Next base: position 5,291,373 of record NC_059393.1, read on the forward strand.
AATAATATGAAATTAATCCATTCGTTTGTACTGCTGCTACAGGGTGTCTATAAAGTAACTTAATCCAACCAATAAATGTACTCCCGAACCCATACATTTCCAAAATCTTAAAATAATAATCCCATTCTACCATATCAAACGCCATTTCAGCGTCAAGTGAGATGGCAGCGACCAGAGTCTGATCTATCGCTACTGACCACATGATATTGATGAAACACCTAATGTTGTCAGAAGAGCTACGGCTCAAATAAACCCCACTTGATCTATATGTATAAGAGATGTCATAACTTAATCGGTTAGCCAAAATTTTTGACAACATTTTTACATCTAACAGGATCAGGGAAATTGGACGGTAACTCTTACTCTTGCTTGGATCTTTGTCTTTTTTAAGAATCAGACTGATCCGGGCTTGTGTCATGGTTGGTGGGAGTTTTCCATTCTTTAATGATTCCGTATAAACTTCTAGTAAAAGTGGAAGCCAGTTCTGTAACATAAGATCTACAAAATTCAGCGGCAAAACCATCTGGCCCTGGAGCCTTAATTACCTCATCAAGCTCCTCCAAGGTTGTCTCAGAATCAAGAGAATTTTTTTGCTCAGTCATCAATTTAGGGGTTCTAATGGTTCCACAAAATTTCTAATATCTTCATAAGTAGACGAAGACGTGGAACTATAGAGATCAAGATAGAACACTTTAAAAGCATTATTAATATCAATGGCCGAGGTAAAAATGTCACCACCAGCAGATTTCACTGAGGGAATGATAGAAAAAGACTCTATCTGCTTTATATATATAGCCAAAAGCTTCCCTGCTTTGTCACCCGACTCAAAGTATGACTGTCTTGCCCTGAATAACCAAAACTCCACCTTCCGCGATAAAATAATATTATATCTGTATTTCAAACGAGTCAATTCTCTGAGGCCATCAGATGACATTCGGCGCTTCAGCTCTGCCTCAGCACTTTTAATATTCCTTTCCAACTCCACGAGTTCATGTGCATTGGATTTTTTGGTGAATGAGTCATATTGTATGATCCGACCCCTAAGAACTGGCTTAAGTGTCTCCCAAGCCATGCCCACAGAGGATACTGAGGACCAGTTGGTCTCCATATAAACATTGATTTCAGTCTTTAACATTTGTTGGAAATCAGGATTTTGCAAAAGGGATACATTATAGCACCAACTATATGATTTCTTTTTCTCCATATGTGGCAACACCTCTAAACTCACCAGAGTGTGATCTGAGACTAAGATGTTTCCAATTGAGGAATCAACAACAGATGAAATGAGGGACTTAGATATATATAAAAAAATGTATTATAGAATAAATCTTACGGACTGATGAAAAAAATGTATAGTCTCTACCAGATGGGTTCAAAAGTCTCCAAATATCTGCAAGACCAAGATTTTTACACATCCTGTGAAGCATCAATTTTGCTCTAGGGGGCTTACACATTTTTGCTTCACTATGATCAAGGACTGAAAGAGTCCATCAAAAGATTAAAGTCTCCTCCCAATATTATATCATGAGGAGTGCCAGTGGCTTGCAACATCCCTTCAAGATCTATAAAAAAGCCCTGATCATCATTGTTAGGTGCGTAAATATTAGCCAAAATAAGACTTTGCCCCTGAATTTCTGCTAAAACAATAATGACTCTTCCTAATTTATCTTTAATCTGTTTGAGACATTTGAATTGTAGATGTTTATTTATCAGTATAATGACTCCCCTACTCTTACATGAGCCAGCACTAAAGAAAACATGTCCATCCCATATCGTCTTCCTGCTGGGAAAGATGCGTTTCTTGAAGAAACACTATATCATATTTCTTATGTTTAAGAAAATAAATAACTTTCCTTCTTTTTATGGGGTGCCCCAACCCATTCACATTCCATGTGGAGAGAGACAATCCACTCATATTAACATTTGACATATTGGTATAATAGAAAAAATAAATCGTGTGTCAAAAACAAGATTATACAGACCACATTCCAACATTATTGCAACAATCAAACCCCGAACTCCCCCCCGAACCAAACAAACAGAAAAAAAAACAAACATGCGCATTAACCCCACGCACTACAGCGCCAACCGGCGTCAATCCCTCTAAACTCAAAAGGTCCATGTACGCATACGAGAGCCCCCGCGACAACTTTGCCATCAGATTGCTCAAGTCCGGTTCTTCTTCTCCTTTGTAAGGCAAAATTACATAACAGAAAATACTTTGTAAAACAGACCAGAGCCAATAGGCAGAATAAACACAAAGAACATAGATTCATTCACAGAACTGACTCGAAGGTGTGTTCCTCCACAAAACAAATTCCAGCTGATATAAAGCCGTTCAGTTTCCTTGGACAGACAGACAAGTGTTCAGTGAGCCAGTTGTTATGAGTTCGGCAGATGACGTAATCATTCTAATGTCATTAAAATATTCCACAAAAATACACTCCAACAACAGGAGGCATAAGCACAAAGAACGAACAGATTCAAACACAACTGTCCCGAAGGAGTGTTATTCAACAAAACAAGCTCCAGCCGCTAAGCGGAACCAGCACAAAAAAACAAAAAAACAGAACAGGCGCCCCGGTTTCTCGAATGGTCAAGCGTGTATTGAGCGAGACAGATTCACTCGGAAGCTGCATAAAAAAATACGCCATGAATTACTTAGTCTGTCAACTTTATAAAAGACATCCTTGTGTAGGCATGAAGATATTTTGCAGTCGTTCTTAGTATCCATTCTCAATCTGGCCGGGAACTTCAGTGTAAAGCCATCTTCCGTCCATGCAAAAGTTTCTTGAAGGAGTCATTCCACAAAACAAACTCCATCCGCTAGACAGAGCCAGCACAAAAAGAAACAAAAAATGGTGCCCAGTTTCCTTAGACAGCCAGAGTAAGTACAGTGAGTTAATCCACTCTGGAGCTACATGAAAAACCCCAAATGGCTTACTCACCCATTGTTTCTATAAAAGACAGTGCTTGCTTTGGACACATAAATACCCTGCGACCATCCTTCATTTCTGTTCTCAGTCTGGCCGGAAACATCAGTGCAAAAGTGATATTCCGTTGTTGTAAGAATTTCTTACATTCCTTGAACCAGTCGTGTTTCTCTCTTGTCGAATTCGCAAAGTCTGTGAACAAGAAAATATTGTGATTCTTCCAAGAAAGCTTTCCTTTGCTCCTCGCCTCGCGTAACACAAGCTCTTTATTGGATGATCTCAGAAATTTGACCAGAATTGATCTGGGCCTGTCTCCCTCAGCAGATCTGCGAGCCAGGTCTCTGTGATCCCGTTCGAGTTCCAGTTTATGGCCTGTTAGGTCGAGCAGACTCGGGAAAAGCTCGTCCAGGAATTTCACATATCTCTGCCCTCTTCATGCTCAGGAATTCCAACAATTCGTATATTGTTCCTTCGATTCATATTTTCGAGATCTTCCAATTTTTCCAAAATGGATTCCAAATCTGTTTTTGACGTGGGCGGATTAGCGGATAATTCCCTTTCCGATGATTCCAGATAATCGATCCGTCTCTCAGCTTCTGCCACTCCTGTGACCAACTCAGAGAATTTTGTTTCCATCGCCGTAATCGATCGACGTATTACAGCGAGATCCTCCAAGTCAGCAACAACCTTCGTCAGCATCACCGAGATGTTGGACAGTTGACGCTGAATATCTTCTCCCGACGTGCTATACAAATTGAGTCCCCGGTCCGCAGGCCCGCCAGAGGTTTCAGCAAGAGCACGTAAGTGTCTTTTAATGTCTCCAGAGTCTGAGGATTTTGACTTCTTTACCATGTTTACCTCAAAGAGCAAATATGTAACTGGGTGTATCAAATCTCACTGAATTAAACATGAAAATAATAAAAAAACTAGCAAAGTGCGCAGAGCCAGTCGCTCACATGTCTGCTTCTCGCATGGCGTCACATCTATATTGGTAAGGTTTCTTACATTTTTTTTTAAATTTCTTAATGCCACATCCACACTCATCTGTTAAAGTTTGAATCATCCATTTTCCAAAGTATCCGGTAATGGAGAGCGTTGTCAAAATGCTTCGTTTTTGGTTGAGGAAAACGCTGTGTGGATGAGAGGCATAAACATAGCAAAATTAATGCGTTTTCAAACTAAAGCGTATTAAGTGTGTACATGGCCTTACTCACATTAACTGAATTCTGAAGAAATTCCCAGTTTTGGCTGAAGCACTAGCTTGAAGAAACTCATCATATTCTTTGGTATGTCAAGCTTTAGGGTGAGTAATCATATTAGTTGTTTTAAAAGTTTTAACAGTAGTTCCACCATGAGAAATTCTAACAGTGCACAGCTTAAAAATAGCAACTTTGCTGTCATTGTCACCTAATTCAGAGTAATTCCATACAAGGAGACATTTTCTTTCACACAAATCACGAGTTGTAAGTTAATTATCTGAGGCATCTTTCCAGAAAATCTCTCGTTAACTCCTAAAGATATTAACCTTTTCCTGATATGTGGGAACCCCCGTCATTAAACACAGACACCATCATAGGAGTTGCAAGCTGCTTGTCATTTGCAACTTTTATTCTTATTGTAACAATTAGTAAGCCCTTCATTGTAAAGGAAATCTTAAGATGCAATTTAGGTATAAATCTTTTGAATTACTTTGGGAATGACCTGATTGACTAAACAATTTTGCCTCGACCTTATGTGTCACTGGTTTCAGATTTTTCCTCAGAACTGAGTTTCCTAGGCATTTTTCCTAGGCATTTATACAGCAAGGAGGAAGAAATTTTCACTGAAATAGTCAGAATGGAATGCAAGTGGGGTTTTTTGTCACTCAGCATGCACTATTTGACGTTATACACACGCATCAAAGTGGGTAAAACTGGTTGCTGAGAATGGCGTAATTAGACACTGACATGTCAGTTACTGTCAACAAACCTTCAACGATTTACATGCAACAAACACAGCTTTTCCGCTGCTTTCATACCTCATGTTCTACTGCAATTCCTTGGTGCCGACAACACAAAATGAAGCAGCACCTGCTTCATCTATACTAACCCCTTCAACTATCTACTAATTTGCACTGCATGAGTTGTCAGCATCTGTCTATACTGCCTGTATTATTGTTCCATTCTTCCATCTTGCAGTTTACTGGCTACTTATAGCTACTTGCAACATACGGCATAAGCAACCTAAACTTATATCAAGGATTCTTTTGTCAATTGATGTATAATCTGTATATAGGCTAATGTGCAGGTATCATTACAGAACTGCCCATGTCTCCATTCTGATGTCCCTGTCTACTTAAAGACCAGTAGTAATAGACAGTCAATAGACAACTTAATCCATTTTGGATTATTGCAAATATTTTGGAATTGGTTGTAGTTATCTCCTCCTTTTGACTTAAGACTTTTAAAGACTAGTTTAAGGGGCTTTAATTTAATCTGAATCACTGATAAAAATTGCAGTCTGTGTACAAAACCTAAGGGTCAGTTAACGGACTTATGAAACTGGGTTCATAAAGGCTTCTAAGACATAATAATGTCACACCTAATGATCTAGAAGAAATTCAAGTAAGCAATTTCAACCAAACAAATATGCAATGACTAATTTTCAGTAGAAAAAAAAAGAATATATAAAGTTATTTATGTATTAAAAGAATAGTTTAGCCAAAAAGGAAAATTCTGGCATTATTTAACCTAATATTGCTCCAAACCTGTATGACATATTTCTTCCAAAAGGTAAATTCTTCACAGGGTTTATTTGCCTTACTTTAAGTGAATAGCTACTGTGGTCTGTCAAGCTCCAAAGGACAAACATTTTCAAATAAAATCATATCATTAATAAATCGCTTAAATCAGGGGCCTGGGAAGCTCTGCGAGTATTGACGCAGACTACCACCCCTGGAGTCGTGAGTTCGAATCAAGGGTGTGCTGAGTGACTCCAGCCAGGTCTCTTAAGCATCCAAATTGGCCTGGTTGCTAGGGAGGGTAGAGTCACATGGGGTAACCTCCTCATGGTTGCGATTAGTGGTTCTCGCTCTCAATGGCGCGCGTGGTAATTGTGCATGGATCACGGAGATTAGCATGAGCACATGCGGAGTCTCTGCAGTGTCATGCACAACGAGCCACGTGATAAGATGTGCGGATTGACTGTCTCAGAAGCGGAGGCAAGTGAGACTTGTCCTCTGCCACCCAAATTGAGGTGAGTAACCGCACCACCACGAGGACCTACTAAGTAGTGGGAATTGGGCATTCCAAATTGAGGGACAACATAGGGAAAGTTAGACAGCAGGTGTGTGAGCTGCAGAAACAGACCTCAGCACCTGAGGCACAACGCACAATAAAACAAGTTGCTAAACCTAAATGTGACAACAAAATCAACAACAACGACAGTGTTATAAGACAGGACAACAGTGAGATCATGCTACCTCATTACTTATTCATGCACCGGTGCATGCTGGGAACATTAGCACAAATCTTTGTAAATATAACAAATAGGGATGTGCGAGACTAGTCGACTAGTCGACTAAACGGTTCTGATGCTGCTAGTCGACACTGGAATTACTAGTCGGTTAATATTTCCCCATTAAACTGATAATAACTTTTTACACATTTACGTTTGGCTTTATATTTTTACAGAGACTGCACTTAAATTACTGTCATATTAATGTTACATATTTTAAATAGAATTAATAATACAAATATTATTTAAAAAAGAGGATATCTGGAGCAGATACAAAGTTTCATTTCACCTCAGGTTGTGCCTGCTTCTTCCCTCTCTCACTCGCGGCGCACGCAGGAAAATGTCCTCTTGCTACACAAGTAAACTCAGCAATGTAGTTAGGAAATCACTTCGGTGGTGCGGGAATCGGCTTTCCAAATGTCTGAAAGTCCCTATGGATGTTTTCACATTTGAGTCTTCTTTACATCTGTGCATGCTTGGATGTTATTTTTACACTGCACAGGCTTTTTCAAGCGAAGGATAGCCGCCTCAGGTGAGTCAAGTCAAGTCTTTCACCGGACCATGTCGACGGGTTAATTTTACTCATCAAAAAATGTATGCTTTTGAGTAAGTAACCTAGAAAATAACTGTTTTAGACTAGGTATGCAGTTTTTTTAATCTGCTGATCAAGAAGGCTATTTTCAACGAGGTGCCGACTGCTTAACGTGTTAAACTATCTTTTATTCTGTGTGCACAGCATGTTTAGAATACATTAGGTTTATTGTAGGCTACATCACAGGCCTATTTTTTCTATCCTATAGCTACTTTATTTTTTTTTATTTTATTTTTTTTACATCGCAACTGTTATTGGTTAATGTTCTTTACCGAACAGCTGTCATATTAGATCAGTGGTTAATGCACGACTGCACGTCGTGAAATACGTGCAACTTTTCAGCGCATTTTGCATCTCTCTCATAGATTTGGCTTAGTCTACCTGTTAATTATTTTCAACAATGTCCTGACTGTTTTAATATGTTAAGTAACTTTTACTTGGTGATTTCCATTTAGAACAGGCTATTAGGGTTTTTCCATTGATCCTGCACTATTCATTCAATTGTTTTCAATAAATATGTCTATTAAATATTCGCTAATGTTGATTCAGTGAATGCGTGTCATGTTCTATATTTAATGTACAATGATCATAATTCAAGGCGAGCACGTCGCAGATTAATGCCCCTTTTCAGTAGAATTTATCATTGGATTTTGAATAGATTAAGTATTTTAAATGGGAGTGGTGGTGGTGTAGTGGACTAAAGCACTGAACTGGTAAGCAAAAGGTTGTTGGTTCAATTCCCACAGCCACCACCATTGTGTCCTTGAGCAAGGCACTTAGCTCCAGGGGGAGTGTCCCTGTAATAAGGGCACTGTAAGTCACTTTGGATAAAAGCATCTGCCAAATGCTTAAATGTAAATGGGTTGCATAAAAAAAATTTTTTTTAACTGTTTTCTGAAGGTTGGTTTCTCTTTAGACTCGTCGACTAGTCGGTTACAAAACTTCCGTTTAAACGACAGTCAAATTAATTGTAGCGCACATCCCTAATAACAAACAATAAAAAGTAATCTTTGCATGGGGGGCATGGTCATGTGTCGGTCTGTGGGAGAGGGAGTGCAGTAAGGCTCGTCACCTGGGTTGTAATTATCTCTAACACATGTCTCTCATTATAGTGATGGCAGAGGGAGACCTGAAAAAGCTTGCCAGAGCGTTAGAGTGAGGAGAGAGTTACCTACAAGCACAGACAGCCACGAGTGCATTTCTTTGTTTATATTTAGTCTGTTCCGACAGTTACCATCGATTGTGTGTGAAGCTGACAATTAAAAGACTGACCTTGAACCTGCTTTGCTGTCTCCTGACTCCTCCATTGCCCACGAACCAAAATCCTTTACAGTGGTGCCAAGAAATCGGCTTTGGAGGAGAATGCTGTTATGGAGTCCTCACCGCTGGGCGAAGTCTTCAAGACCCTCACCAGTATCTAGCAGTCCCAACACTAAGCCCTCATGGAGGTACGCCGGGAGCAGAAACAACACTTCCAAGTCCCTCCCAGTTCCGGAGGACCCCACCACCGGTCCAGAGGACCATTGTCTGTCTCCCACCCCCCCCCCCCCCCCCCCCCGTCAGGTGGGCAAGACCACCCCCGCGAGTACGGAAGGAAGACCTGTGCCAGTCTGCTGGAGCTGCGGGGAAACTGGACACAGCCAGGAGCCCTCTGCTGTTGATCGATGTTGTTGGGCCATTAGAACAGACTGCACACGGCCATCGCTTTGTATTAGTTCTGGTGGACTATGCAAAGTGATATCCAGAAGCAGTGCCCCTGCGCAACATCTCAGCACGTAGTGTTGCAGAGGCACTCTTCAAAATGATCTCCCGAGTGGGAATTCCAAAGAAAATCCTCACTGATCAAGGCACAACATTCATGTCACGTACACTTTGCGAACTATATGAATTATTAGGCATTAAGTCGATTCGCACCAGCGTTTATCACCCGCAAACCGATGGGTTGGTCGAACGATTTAATAAGACCTTAAAAAATATGATTCGTAAGTTCGTACATGAAGACGCTAAGAATTGGGATAAGTGGCTCGAACCCCTGCTGTTTTCAGTATGAGAGGTCCCGCAAGCCTCCACCGGGTTTTCCCCATTTGAGCTACTGTATGGGCGCCGGCCGCGCAGTGTGCTTGACGTCATATGGGAAGCTTGGGAGGAAGGACCTTCAAATATTAAAAATCAAATTCAATACGTTCTTGACCTTAGAGCAAAACTCCACACTTTTGGGCAGGTAACAGAGGAGAATTTGTTCCAAGCACAAGAACGTCAATGCCGACTGTATGACAGGGGCACTCAACTATGGGAATTCACACAGGGAGATGAAGTGCATGTATTGCTGCCCACCTTGAGCTCCAAATTACTCGCCAGGTGGCAAGGACCCTTTGAGGTCACACGACGAGTCAGAGATCTCGATTATGAGGTTAGGCGAACGGATAGGGGAGGGGCACATCAAATCTACCACCTCAACCTCCTCAAACCATGGAGGGAGGCGGTACCTGTAGCCTTGGTGATGGTAGTTCCGGAGAGGGCAGATCTCGGGCCGGAGGTATCTCCCAAATCAAGTTCATTCACCTCGGTCCCTTGCGGAGACCACCTCTCACTGTTGCAGCTTACAGACAAAACCACAGCGATTGCAGCCTGCCCGGCGCCCAAGACCAAAAAGAGGGTACGGGAGTTTTTGGGGCTGGCTGGCTACTACCGAAGATTTGTGCCTAGCTACTCTGATGTCACCAGCCCACTGACTGACCTTACTAAAAAGGGAGATCCCGATCTGGTCCAGTGGACAGAGTCGTGCCAAAAGGCCTTCCTTAAGGTAAAGTCCGCACTGTGTGGGGGGCCACTTTTGCATGCACCTGATTTCTCGCTCCTCTTTATTTTGCAGACTGATGCATCTGACAGGGGGCTGGGCGTGGTGCTCTCGCAGGAGGTGGGGGGGAGGAACGGCCAGTGCTATTTATTAGTCGCAAGCTCTCCTTCAGGGAGACAAAGTATAGTACCATCAAGAAGGAGTGTCTTGCGATTAAGTGGGCTGTTCTTACCCTCTGATACTACCTGCTGGGGTGGGCCTTCACCCTCTGTTCCGATCACGCTCCTCTGTAGTGGCTTCACCGCATGAAGGATACTAACGTGCGGATCACCTGTTGGTATCTGGCTCTCCAGTCCTTTAAGTTCATGGTGATACACAGTAGGCAGGCTGGATGTTGCCCCGGCCTGAGTCAGCTGTGGGGGTATGTGGCATGGGGGGTGTGGTCATGTGTCGGTCTGCGGGAGAGGGAGAGTGGTAAGGCTTGTCACCTGGGTCGTAATTATCTCTAACACCTGTCTCTCATTATAGTGATGGCAGAGGGAGACCTGAAAAGGCTTGCCAGAGCGTCAGAGTGAGGAGAGAGTGACCTACAAGCACAAACAGCCACGAGTGCTTATCTTTGTTTATTATTTAGTCTGTTCCGACGGTTACCGTCCATTGTGTGTGAAGCTGACAATTAAAAGATTGACCTTGAACCTGCTTTGCTGTCTCCTGACTCCTCCATTGCCCATGAACCAAAATCCTTTACAGTAATATTTACTTATAAGTTGAAGATTTTACTTTTTACATGATTGAACTGAGTACAGATGTAGAATTTTCTTAATATTTTTTACTTTAAGCTTATCCAAACTTATTTATTTAGGTAAAACGTACAAAATCTTTTCTGTCATATTTACTTCATATTTTACAATCATTTTTTCAGTGTGTGTGTGTGTATATATATATATATATATATATATATATATATAAACTCAGCAAAAAAAGAAATGTCCTCTCACTTTCAATTGCTTTTATTTTCAGCAAACTTAACGTGTAAATATTTGTATAAACAAAAAGATTCAACAACTAAGACATAAACTGAACAAGTTTCACAGACGTGACTAACAGAAATGAAATAATGTGTCCCTGAACTGGGGGGGGGGTTAACAGTCAGTATCTGGTGTGGCCACCAGCTGCATTAAGTACTGCAGTGCATCTCCTCCTGATGGACTGCACCAGATTTGCCAGATCTTGCTGTGAGATGTTACCTCACTCTTCCACCAAGGCACTTGCAAGTTCCCAGACATTTCTGGGGGGAATAGCCCTAGCCCT